>NW_026521843.1:16681250-18017500 GCF_021234435.1 Artibeus jamaicensis | reverse complement strand
TGCACAGTTATGACAATGCTGTTGACTGCATTTCCATGCTGTGCGTTACACTCCCGTGACTGTTTTGTAACCGCCCATTTGTACTTCTTAATCCCTTCACATTTTCCACCCAGCTACCGAACCCCCTTCACATCTGGTGACTATCAACTTGCTCTGTTATTGATGAGTTTGTTTCTTTTTTAGTTTACACATGGAAGTGAGATCATACGTTTTTTTTTTTTTTCTGATTTACTTTACTTAGCCTAATACCCTCTAGGTCCATGCATGTTGTCACAAATGGTAAGATCTCATTCTTTTCTGTGGCTGAGTAATATTCCATATTATATGTATACTAGTTTTTAAGTTAAATAGATGTCTAATTGCTATGCTTTACACTTGAAACTTATATAATATTGAAAGTCAATATTAAAAAATAAAAACTAATTAAAAATAAAGCTAAATTTTAAAAAGATTAGAGTACAATTAAAAAATAAAACTAAATTTAGAAAAGATCAGTGTGTCTTAGTCTCCTGTAGCCCTTTGTTTTTCTTAGACAGACTCCACCCCGGTTTCACAGCCACATGTTACAGGGACTCCCTTTCCTGGTGCTGGTGTTTTAGGGCCGTGGAGCCTAGCATGGGGCTGGGACCTCTTGCTCCTTAGGGGGCACCTCTGCAGCCAAGATATCCCTCATGATTCATTACCACACTGTGGGTGTGGGACCTGCCTGTTCTATATCTCTGTCCTGCTACCAGTCTCATTGTGGTTTCTTTTTTATATCCTTGGTTGCAGGACTTCTGTTCAGCTAGTCTTCAGGTGGTTCTCAGCCATGGTTGTTTTATAATTTAGTTGTGATTTCGATGTGATGTGAGAGAAGAGAGCACAGAGTTTACCGACTCCACCATACCAACCGGCAGTCAAGGTTTTTATTTTTTTAGTAGATGTTTACACTTGTTGTATTTATACTTGTTATGTTGGCTGTATATAGAGGCTTTTCTGCTGCCTGATTACCTAAAATTTTAAACTAAGAATTTTCACACCTTATAGAATCTTTCAAAATATCACCTAAATGGCTGTTTGTGATTGCATGTCATGTAAAAATGATAATTTATCTATCCATTAATTTATAGTTGGACATTTAATTCCTTCCCCCCCCTTTTTTTTATATGGAGAAGAGGAGCTACATTAAATAAAGTTGTGACACACATTTTTGCATGTACATTATTTTCAGAACTTAGGACTATATTCTTAGTCAACATTCCCAGGAATGGTTCAAAGTCTATGAGCACTTCTGTTTTGAGGCTTTAGGAGTCATGTGGCTCAATAGTGAGGATGCATGAGGAAAAAGCACCAGGCTGCCTCGTTTTACCCTGTCCTGGGCATAGCTATGACATGATGAAAAAGATGGAGGGACAAGGATGCGGGAATATGGCTGGCTCAGGTGTGGTTTGGACTCTTTTGCAAAATGTCCCCCAGGGAGTGTTCAGAACAGCACTATGTCCAGACGGGTAGAAGTTAAACTCTTTGCACTTCTACATCCAAGGGTGACACTCTAGAATGTAAGGTCCAGAAGGGAAAAGGATGTTTGTCTCATTTTTAATGGCCGTGTCATCAGTACACAGAAAACTGCTCACACATAGTTGGTACTAAAATCGGTTGAATGCATGAATGGTCTTCCTTCTGACCTCAGTGCAGGCAGTTAGAACTGTGAGAGAGCCAGCGGGTACTTCCAAATCATTGTTGCTGAGATGGTGTAAGTTAGGTGGACTCAGATAATTCCCCTCCTTTTGGATCTATTGTTGCAGATGTTTGGATGGTCTAATCACATGGAAATAGCTGTTGTACAAGCATGTTGTCTAATCCCATAGCCAAGATTGTTTGAAGTTGCAGTTAACTCATCTCTCCTTGACCTTGCCTACAGCTCTACAATGATCCTTTGCCCAACTTTCTGAGACTGTCTTCATTTTCTCAAGCAAACTTGGTGTCCCATGCAATGGTAGTCAAATTGCTTATGGCCATAGAAGCCGATATCATATCCAAGCCTTGGATGTGACCTCAGTATTTGGATGACAAAGAAAAAGAAACTCTTTTCACAAAAAGGTGACTGTATTGTGAAAAGTTGCTGGGCAGTGTGGCTTCCATAATGCATATGCAGGAGCAGAGTGGGATGCGCATGTTAGAATGTCTGAATTTGCAAAGGTCTTTCCTGGGGTCCAGATGCTGAACCTAGAAATGACATGTTCTATTCAGCCAAAAAAATATTAATGGCTTCAATAAAATGCCTTTTGCTTTATTGGTCTCTTCATTTTCCAGCAGCACAAATTCTTCCTCATCCTTCATGATTCAGATCAGGCACCTCTTCCTCCAAGAAGCCTTCCCTGAGGCCCTTCTCCTCTGTAAATCCAGGTGTGATGCTGGTCCTTGGGCTTTCATAGCAGCCAGTGCGGTCTTCCATGCGGCACTTGGCACACTGGATCATCATGATCTATTTTTAAGGAAACTTCATCTCATCTGTCCAGCCTCCTCAATTTACAGAAGCAAAGTACCAAGAGGTTTAGTCACTAGGGGCAAAGGGGGGACTGGAATTTGAGGCTCCTGATGTGGCCTGACAGTGTTTCTCCAGTCTCATAAGAGGTGCAGATGTCTCAAATATCTAGAGGTAATCAAACAGCACAAAGGAAATTACTCATTGGCTGGGAAGCAGAATGATGATTAATGCCTGCACTGGAGATCAACAAGATGAATTCATCCTCTTGCAGGCTGAGAAGGAAGGGAGGCACAGGCAGTATGAGCCACGTTTTTGTGGCCACTTAATCATGTGTTAAGGACATTCATGAGATAATTTGGATCAATTCAGATTAACTGAGGAGTTCTTTAGAATGGGTGGTCAGGAAAATTTTTTATAAAAAGCTAAGTAGTGACCATTTTGGGCTTTGCAGCCATATAATTTCCATTGAACTACTAAAATCTGGTGTTATAGCATGAAAGAAAAACACAGATAATATGTAAACAAATGAGTGTAGTTGGGTTCCAATAAAACTTTGTTTACAAAAACAGGCAGTGAGCTTTTTTTGGCCTTTGGGCTATAGTTTGCCAGCCCTTCCTTAAGAAAACCATAAATGACAGAGCTTTATATTCAGTGCCTTGATAATTCTATAATAACCTTTTGTTATATTCTATAGCAAAGCAGTGGGCATGTGTTAGACAATTTCTGCTACATTTAAGTAGGAATTCAGTAGTAAATGTAACTTTCTGAGACTTCATGGGTTCCAACTCCTTTATGTGAATGCTCGTGGGTAGTAGTAAGAGTCCAGGAGTTTACATTGTAAATGGGGTGACATCATAAGCCCATCTAAAAAAATATAGAGCTTTGTTTGCCAAAAATGAGAACAAGCTTTAGAGATCTTTACCATTTCACTTTTACCATGTTAAAGAAGGGTTCAACCTTTTACCCATTTAAAATTTTAACTTAATGTCACTTAAAAAGATTAGAAAAGATAAGGAAACAGTGACCCAAAGTGGCAAAGTGATGTGTACAAAGTCACCTGGTGAGAAAGGAGTAGCGTTCATAGGAGTTTGAACCCTGGACTCATGACTCTTCATGAGGCCCACCTGTTCAGAACTGTGCCAAGTCCTTTGGGAGACACACAGAAATACTCCAGGGGGAAGGCAGGAAAGAGCCATCCTTGCGTGTCTATCACTCTTTCTGGAGTGAAAGTTGGGTGGCAGTAATGTCAGTCTGAGAAGTGCAGAACAGGTAGGAAAGGGCAAATTGAGGGAGATAGGGTTGTAGTGGGGACCATAACCATGCCAGCGAGGTCTCTGGTGCCTGTCTGTGTGTGAGTATGCATGGACTAGAAGACAGATAGGTGAGTGGGTTTTGAGGGAGCCTGATAAATGTCATCCCTCTTCTCCACCCAAGTTCAGAATCAACTGAGAGATAGACCTACGAATTAGATCATTAGAGACAGATGACCACCCTTAGTAGTGGTAAAGCTGGTTTGGGATAAAACGTGGATTACATTTTGGATCATGAGGGCCTCCTAACTCTGTACCTCAAAATTACTCATCAACAACCATGGCTGAACAGCCACAGACTTTTCCCAGGGGAACCTGTTGTGAAAAGATGGCAGAATGAAAGAAGGGCTGAGCTTACTTTTGAGAGGTTGTGCCTTCAGATTTGCCAATCAGGTCATTCACTTCTCCTTCCCAGGGAAGGAATGTGTGAGGGACAGTGAGTGGAAAGGCCAAGAAGAACGCTTTAATGAAGAGCCCTCAGCAAGCCGGAGCTGGGAGCACGACTGTATTCTGTTATTAGACAGAATACAAATGTCTACTTATTGATTTTTGTCTAACTACTTATTGATATCTTTTGTTCTGATTTTTTTCAGAGTCTGGCAACTCGGTTCTGGCAAGTCCCCCTTCTGTGTTTTGACTCCCCGCCATGTATAACAATGGGGACATCAAAGTCTGGACTCAAGTTGCTTATAAAGTTACTGTGCTCAACCTAGGAGCCTTTAATGAGAGTCAGCTCAGCATAGAAGCTCTGAATTTTAAAACCCTCTGAACTGGGGCCAACAATGCAATTTGCCTTACATTTGATTATAGAAAGGGGATAAAAGAAGGGGAAACCAATATTTTTTGAGGTGTTCCGGGAATTATGTTATGTTATATTATAACATATGTTATGTTCTATTTACATTAGTTATTTCATTTTGTCTTTGGGACAATCACTATTACTGATCCTGTTTCACAAGTGACTGCACGTTATCTGATCGACTTGATTGGTTGGAGTGAGTGGGAGTGATGTGTAAGCCGTTGAGCTGGTCCTCTAAAGAAGGTCTATTCCCCAGATTTGTGGGTGGAAATGTGAGGTTCAGTCTGGAAGAGGGGGCCTGTTTGGTGACCAGTGGCTGAAAATTATCCTTCATGTACTTTGTTTTTGAATTCCTGTCTTCTTTTTAATTTCCAAATCTCTTTTGTATCTATGGCACAATATCTAGTTATACTATCCAAGCCTTAAATCAGGCTCTGGGCCATTTTTGAAGTTCTTTTATTATACTTGCTTCGTGTTATCAAGGCTGATTCTAGAAGTCACTGGGAAGAAAGTGTGACAATTTGGTTTTGACATTTTCTGCATCTGATGATGAAACATCCCAACATCCATCTCTGTGCACAGTCTCTGTTTTGCATCCTTCCTCCATCTGCCCTCTTTAGTAGCACATGGTCTCACTTCTGTCTCTCAGTGAATGTCCTTTGTTTGCCCAGAGTTGCACATCTGATAAATATATCTATCTGTTAGAGAATTGGGTCCTCATTTTCTTATTACTGAGTTTTAAAAGTTCTTTTTATATTCTGGATACAAGTCTTTTACCAGATATATGCTTTGTAAATATTTTCTTCCAGTATGTGTGGCTTATCTTTTTCATTCTCTTATCAGTGTCTTTTGAAAAATAGAAGTTTTAGGCCCTGACCAGTGTAGCTCAGTTGAAATCTTATGAATGGCAAATAAGAACATGAAAAGATGCCCAACATCATTAGTCATTAGAGAAATGCACACTGAACCATAGTGGGATAGCACTGTGCAGCCAGTAGAATGGCTAAAATTAAACAGACTGACCATACCAAGTGTTGATGAGGAAGTGGAAGAACTAGAACTCTCATACATTATTGATGGGAAAATAAAATGGCAAACACTTTGAAAAATATTTTGACAGTCCCTTAAAAATTTAAACATCAACTTACCACATAACCTATCCATTGCTAGCTATTTTCCCAAGAAAAATAAGAGCGCATGTTCATACAAATATTTGTAGCAGCTTCATTTGTAGAGGCCAAACAAACTGGAAACAACTCAAATATCCATCAACAGATGAGTGAGGAAGCAGACTGTGGTATAACCATATATGAAAATGACTACTCAGCAAGAAAAATAATGAACTATTGATGTGTGCAAGAACATAGATAAAAATAAAAATAATTGTTCTGGCTAAAAGGAGCCAAGCAAAAAGAGTGTATGCCTTATGATTCCATTTTTATAAAATTTCATGAACCTCACACTAATCTATAGTACAAAGAGTGCATTAGTGGCTTCCTGGGGACAGAGGGAGGGAGGGAGAGCGGAGTGGGGTAACAAAGGATAAGAGCAAACTTTTGGTGATGATGGATAGCTTTTTTATTTTGATATCAAAATGGTTTCAAAATTTGTCAGATTTTATACTGCTAACATGTGCAGTTGATTGTTCATTATACCTCAGTAAAGATTTAAAAATAATATAGTTAGGCCTGTGAGAAAACTGTATGAATGGGTGGCCCTGTGTCATTCAGAATTGTTGAAACTTTCAGTTTAACAACAGCTGAAAACATCCCCGTCCCTATTTTTTTGGTCCAGATATTTCACTTGGAGGAAATACTCAAGATAGTCCAAAAGAACAAAATCAATGCACACAAAGTTATAGTGTTTTTATTCACAACTGTGAAATGCTTAGAAGTTACTTAAATGCTCTGTAACTGAGGGCTGATTGTAATCCATATGATTAAATATCATGCATACTTAAAAGTATTAGCCTCTTGGACTATGTCTAGGATGGAAATAAGTATATAGTCACTTGGTGAAATAGATGGCACATGAAGGATACACCCTGAATACATTCACATCAACATGTATAAGTCAATATTGATAATGGTTAGAATATAAAGACCTTTACCCCACCCCTTTTATGTTTTTGTCACAAATTATCCCTACTTATGCTCTGAGTTCATTTCCAAATTGAGTAGCTATTGTCTTCCTCTTTTTAAAAACTGTTTTTACCTCCTTTAACATTTATGTTATGTTTACGTGTATAATACTGTGTTCTGTAATAGGGTTGTAATTTCCTGCTTCTGTCTGTAAGTCATCTTACTCATAGTTTTGTATCAATTTATATGAAGCCAAATAGTTGGAATTAGAAGACCATGACTTTCTTTTTATAGATGAGAAGAAATAATCAAGGCAAAATTCCACCCGACAGAAATGATGTGTCTCTGTTCAGCAGTGGATGCGCCTTGTCCTTCGGTTTGGTGAACTTTGCACTTGAGCTGTAAACTGCCCCATGTCACCATTTATCATTTATTAATTTGGTCACAACCAGTTAGCATGAGTGGCTGAGCAGGTGTGCCTGTACACCATGTCAAAACCCATGCCAAATTTGCCAACTTAAGGAAAAGAAAAGGGCCCTGGCTGGTGTAGCTCAGTGGATTGAGCACAGGCCTGTGAAGCAAAGGGTCACTGGTTCGATTCCTAGTCAGGGCACATGCCTCAGTTGCAGGCCAGGTCCCCAGTAGGGGACACATGAGAGGCAACCACACAGATGTTTCTCTCCTACTCTTTCTCCTTCCTTTCCCCTTTCTCTAAAAATAAATAAATAAATAAAATATTTAAAAAAAAGAAAAGGTAAACTAGTTATTCAGATGAATTGGTATTACTCAGGCCAAGAGATTGAACCAACTTTCTCTGCGTACTCAGATTTTGATCTTCATCTTCTGGGGTTAGAATGAATGAACAAATGAATCAAGTCAGCAGGCAGCAGCCAGTTTCTTGTAGAAAATTGTGTCTTAATGGTGTTACCTTTCCATTACTCAGAGAAATCCTCAAAGTTTCTTAAAACCTTGGGAAGTCATTACTTGTTTATATTGAACTTTTAGTTTGAGATAGAGGCAGGAAGAAAGGAAAAATAAATGAATGAACATTCTAGGGTCTCCCAATAGTACCAGGCACAAATATAAAAGATTTAAAAACACATGAACCAGAAAACTTAAAAATGGTGTGTGATATTATAGGTCTTCATGAGATAATCTCAGTGTTTTTTATAATTTAAACAACTCTACTGAATTATGAGCAGATGATATCTGCAGGGGGAGGGACCGGGAGACCTGGCCGTCTTCGCTTCCAGGACATCAGAACAAGATGGGAAGATGTCCCAGGAGTTTTGGAAGAAACTTCACATGGAATTTTTCCCTTGGTGCTGCTTTTGCTAGAAAATGGTTCACCACCCCACTGCAGAGAAGAGGAAACATGGTTTTATGGAACCAAGCCTTTCCTCTACCAGATTTGGCAATCCGATTTCTCCGTGTGGGCTCAGAATTTGGAGGAGCCGAAATAGCTGGTGAATATCAATTGGAAAAAAGTTAGTTAAATCAGACATTGGAGGTTATTGTGCCAGGGGTTTTTAATCCCGACGTCACACTTGGATCATCCAGGAAAATTTTCCAAAGCTGCTAATGCTCTGGACCCTATGCCTAAGGTTCTAATGGACCGGTCTTCAGTGTGCTTCTTTCCTTTTAGTTCCTAAAGCCCCTCTGGTGGTTTCACTATGTAACTTGTAAGAGCCTTTGATGTAACAAGTGCTCATGCAACTGAATGCATTTTTTTAAAACACATTGACTGTAGGAGAGCAAAATGCTCAATAACATAAACCCTGGAACTAGCTTCACTTGCACTTGGATCCCAGCTTTGATATTTCCTGGCTGTATGACCTTAGGCTAAGTGAACCTCACTGTACCTCAGTTTCTTATTTTGTAAAATGGGGTAAACAAGAATATTGATTTCCTAGGGTTACTGTAAATATTAAATGACTTAATACGTGCAAAATACTTAGGACAGAGTAGGCACTGTGAAAATATTAGTTGTCTGTGGTCCTTTGCTGGTCTTTCCTCTGCTGGATGTCTGAACTGAAATTAATTTCAATGGTCTAATATTTCTCTGACAAGGTATTTTGATGCCCTGTGGCTGCTGTAACACGTTGCCACAAACTTAAAACAACAGAAAATTTTCTCTCACTCTTCTGAGGCCGGAATTCTAAAATCAGGGCGTAGGAAAGACTATGCTCCCTTTGGAGGCTCTGAAGGAAAATCCATCCCTTGCCCCCGTCAGCCTCCATGGCTGTTGGCATTCATGTCTTGCGCTTGATCTTTGCGCAGTCTTCCCATCACTTTCCTCTGTGGATCCCCCTTCTCCTCTCCTGACCCTTTCCTGTGTAAGGATACATAATCTAAATCTAGGCTGTGCCTAGATTATTTAGGATCACCTGTTCTCAAGATCCTTGATCACATCATTTGCCATAGAAGATAATATTTACTTTTTTGTTATAATAAAGTAATCTTCAGAAATTCTTGGGATTAGGGAGTGGGCACACTTTGTGTGAGGACCAGCATTCAACCCGGTACACAAGGCCGTAATCGACTGTAAGTGGATGGGATGTACCACGGCTTTGTTCTGCATTTAGTCACCTTTGCTTTGGCCTACGCATCCCACTCTCTAATATGTCCAAAACCATTTTTTACAGTGACAGGTATATAGACAAGTGAATGTTCATTGTCGATGTTTGTTATTTCTCAGGAAGGACTCAGGGAAGTGGGCCAAGGGTTCAGAGTCCTGGTTGGCCTCATGCCCTTTGGCATAGAGAGAGGCTCCAACAAGGAAAGACATCTTGGTGGGTTCTGCTCCAAAGGGAATACTTTGAGGGGAACTTTATTTTATGACTAAATGCAACCTAAAACCCTTACCAATTCTGGCTTTCGACTTGGAAAAGTTTGGTGCTTATTTCAAAAGAGAACAGTATGATGGTTCATTAGTCAGGACACCCAGTTCCAAGTGACAGAAAAATCAGTTCAGACAGGCCTAAGTAAAACCTGAACTTAACTGCCATAACTGGAAATTTCAATTTCAGATCCAGATTTATGTTGTGGTTCCAAAGATACTATCAGGACCTGGTTTCTCTCTCCAGCTCTTAGCTTTACTTCTTTCACTGGCTCTATTCTCAGAAGGGCTGTGCTTTGGTGGTGCCAAGACAACGGTAGAATCTATGAGTTTGTATCTTCTCAGATCCGAGGCATCTGAGAAGGAAAAGGCCAGTTATATAGACAAGTGAATGTTCATTGTCAATGTTTGTTATTTCTCAGGAAGGACTCAGGGAAGTGGGCCAAGGGTTCAGAGTCCTGGTTGGCCTCATGCCCTTTGGCATGGAGAGAGGCTCCAACAAGGAAAGACATCTTGGTGGGTTCTGCTCCAAAGGGAATACTTTGAGGGGAACTTTATTTTCCCCTCAAAATGTGAGGGGAAAATTGAGTATTCCAGTTCATAGAACTGGAAAAGGCCAGTTCTATAAAAAATGTGAAAAATGAAAAAAACTTTATTGGGGTTTGTTGGGTCACATGCCCATCCTTGAAACAACTACTGTTCTGATTGGCTGAGGAGCCTGGAGAAGATGAACCCTCTCATGAGCTAAGACTAGGGAAGGAGGTGGGTCCCTAGTGGAGAAATGGGGGAGGTACCATAAGAGGGAAGAATGAACGTTGGGTGGTAAATATCACAAATGACTACTATACAGGCAACAAGACCTTTAGACTGAAATGACTGGAAACCAAAATTGGATTGTCTTGAAGAGCATATGGGATTTTCCCCTACATATATATGTTAACTTTATTTAATTATTGTTCAAGTATAGTTTTCTGTCTTTTACTCCCATCCCAGCCCACCCCCAAGTGCTCCCCACCTCCATCCCATTTCTACCCCCCTTAGTTTTTGTCCATGTGTCCTTTATACTTGTTCCTGTCCTAATTTTATATTTTGACCTCAATTTCCCCCTTCCATTTGGAAATCAGTGAGTTTTTTGGAAGCAGAGGACCCTTGTTTAAATCCCATCTCTGCTGCCCCTTTGTAACTGTGTGGCCTTAGGCAAATTACCACACCATTGTCAGCTTCATCTTTACTGGTCCAGAAATCAGATACACACATCAACACTCACACACACAAACTCAGGACAGATGTCTTCTTATTAGGATGCAGAAACAGAATAGGCGTACCTGAAAACAATCTGATTGATACCAAAAATGCATTTTGCCCCTAGAACTCTTTTTTTATGGCCTAAAACATGTCTGAAATCCTTACTATTCAACTGTTTTGGTTCAAAGCAATGTGTTTGTAGAGAGCTAGGTGAAAAAATGTTAAGTAGATCCCATGGAGAGGCAACATGAAGTCCTCCATCACTGACTACTCCTCAGATGCCGTCTTGGAGGGGATGAGCCAGACAAAGGCATCTTGTGAGATGATGTTTGTTGTTGCATGCAAGGCAACCATCAAGACAAATGATCTCTCCATCCTTCCACATCTGTTTTAGGATTCTTCTCTCACTACTTCTGTCACCCAGGCAGGGCCTTTGTGTTCCCTGGAGATACCCAATGCCACAGGGAATCTCTACATTGAAAAACTATGCCTAGTTCTTCTTTCCCCAAGGATCTCCACTTGCACAATGACACCTTTCCTCCTTAGCCACCACTCTCATGTTCACAGTGAAGTGGATATTCATTCAGTAGGGTGAAGCATGAGTGAGTGACAGGCTCGACTTTCTTTCAAGGAACAGTGTTTATCTTCAATCTTCTATTTTGATGTAAGAGATTTTTTTAGAAGGAGACTGGGTCTCTTTCCTAGTCTCCTAAGATCAGTTGCAGATGTATCTTTTTGTTGTTGTTGTTGTTGTTGTTATTTTTTTATTTTATTGATTATGCCATTACAGTTGTTCTATTCCCCCCTTCATTCCCCTCCACCCTGCACCCCCCACCCCCACCATTCCCCTCCTTTAGTTTATGACCATGTGTCACAAGTTCTTTAGATTCTATATTTCCCATACTATTCTTGCTCTCCCCCCTATCTATTTTCTATCTACTGTCTATGCTACTTATTTTCTGTACCTTCTCCCCCCTTCTCCTCCTCCCACTCCCCTCTTGCTAACCCTCCTTGAGATCTTCATTTCTATGGTTCACTCCTGATCTAGCTGTCCTCTTAATTAGCTTTTGTTTTAGGTGTGGTTGTTGATAACTGTGAGTTTGCTGTCCTTTCCCTTTCACTGTTCATCTTTTTTATCTTCTTTTTCTTAGGTAAGTCCCTTTAACATTTCATATAATAAGGGCTTGGTGATGATGAACTCCTTGAATTTCACCTTATCTGAGAAGCACTTGATCTGCCCTTCCATTCTGAATGAAAGTTTTCCTGGAAGAGTAATCTTGGTTGTAGGTCTTTGGATTTCATGACTTGGAATACATCTTTCCAGCCCCTTCTTGCCTATAAGGTTTCTTTTGAGAAATCAGCTGACAGTCTGATGGAAACTCCTTTGTAGGTGACTGTCCCCTTATCTCTCGCTGCTTCTAGGATTCTCTGCTTCATTTTCATCTTGGCTAATGTAATGATGATGTGCCTTGGTGCGTTCCTTCTTGGGTCCAACTTCTTTGGGACTCTCTGAGCTTCCTGGATTTCCTGGAAGTCTATTTCCTTTGCCAGATTGGGGAAATTCTCCTTTATTATTTGTTCAAATAAGTTTTCCACTGGTGGCTGTTCCTTTCCCCCTTCTGGTACCCCTATAACTTGGATTTTGGAGCATTTAAAGATGTTCTGGAGGTTCCTAAGTATCTCCTCATTTTTTTGAATTCTTATTTCTTCATATTTTCCTGTTTGGCCATTTTTTTCTTCCTTCTGGTTCACTCCCTTGATTTGAGTCCCAGTTTCCTTTTCATCTCTATTGGTTTCCTGTGCAATTTCCTTCCTTTCAATTAGTTTAGCCTTCATATGTTCCTCTAATTTGTGACTAAAATCAACCAGTTCTGTGAGGATCCTGATAACCAGTGTTTTGAACTGTGCATCTGGAAGTTTTGCTATTTCTTTGTCACTTAGATTTATGGACTCTGGGGCTTTGAGATCTTCTTGAGTCACTTTTGGTCTGTTCGTGCCCGTTAAATATGAGGAGCGGAGCCTTAGATGTTCACAAGGGTAGAGCTGCCCAAGTCGCTGTGTCGTGACGGTGTATGTGGGGGCAGGGTCAGAGCAGGGAAATGGCAGCCCCCTCTGTTGCCTCTTGCCGCTGGGGCCTGCTTGGTCCCCTCTCACCGCCCACTCCCTCGCTGGTCTACCTGCGCACGAATGCGTGACCACAGTCAACCTGCTGCCCTTTGCCCTCGCTGGGTCTGCCAGTGGCTCACTGGGTCACTCACTGAGTCTGCCCATTGCAACCCCACGCCTGGGATCCGCGCACCTGAGTCTGTCTGATCCATTTTTCCTGTGCAACCCTGCTCTGCCAGCTGCTGGCTTCACCCCTCTTACCGGTCAGGCTGAAGAATTTGTTATCAGACTTCCGAAAAGTTCAGTTTTCTGTGTTCTGGCTGTGTTTTTCTGTTGCTAATATTTAGTTGTCTCTAAACTTGGTTGTGTGAGAAAGCACGGCGTCTCCACCTATGCCTCCATCTTGGTGGAAGTCCTCTTGGTTTGTTCTGCAGATGTATCTATAACAGGCCTACTATAGCAGGCCTGGCACTATAACAGTGCTAACTCCACTTCTGAAATCATATTGGCCATAGGTTTTAGCTATTACTTAGCTGACAATAGTAAGTAGAACAAGTAAAAGGGAATGGCAGGTTTCCAGAAAAGAACTGGAAAGATTCGAAAACCGGGAAATTTCCAGGAAAATAAACCTTTTAGAGTGTGAGCATCGACATCTCTGTCAGGCATGACTGGCATCCTGAGAAAGTAGGAGGAAGAAGTAAAAAGGAAGAGAGGGCCCCACAGGGGATATGATGTGAGCGGATACAAGGACTAGGCACAAAGACCAGTTTCACCACCGGTCTTAGGCTGTCCCTAGGCTTTCTACAGAGAAATTCAAATGATGTATTTCCTCGGTTGGGAAAAGGAGGAAATACTTAGTCATTAAGTTCTCATATGTTCCAGTTACATTAAATTAATTATACCATCTAATTCTTTCAACAACCTTCTGTGAAATTGGCACCATTATTATTGCTTTGCCAATAGGAAACTGAGGTTCAGAGAAGTTAAGCAGCTAAGGTCATATGGTAGTTAGAACTATGTCCACAGTTTTTTATATGACTTCTTTGAAAAGATGGTACCTAATGGGGGCCAGAATTTGCGACTTGCATGTAATAAATACAATGTAGCAAAGTGATGGTGTGTGACTTTTGAGACTAGGTCATAAAAAAGATAGCTTTTGTTGGTGCTCTCTCTTGGATTGCTTGTTCTGGGGGAAGCCTGCCACCATGACTTGAGGATACCCAGGGTGCCCTTGGTTGAACCCAATGTGGTTAAGTCCCATGTGAGGAGAAGGTGATGCTGGCCTCCTGCCCACACCTGGCACCAAATGTCCAGCCATATGAATGAGCCTCAAGCCTTCAGATGATTGCAGGTCTGGCCCACACCTTACCTGCAGTCTCCTGAGGAACCCGAGTCAGCACTGCTCATCCAAGCCACTCCTGAATCCCTGACACACAGGAACTGTGAGTGAAAATACTTGTTTGCTGGTGTTTTTAACCACTAAGTTTTGGGGGTGATTTGTTATGCAAAAATAAATAAATAATACAGTCACATGTTTAGGAAGTAGCTCATATACCATTTTCACTTTTGTTACCTAAATGGAAACAACCAAATAGAAAGACAGTAAATAAAACTTCAAGTAATTCATTATTTATATAT
This sequence comes from Artibeus jamaicensis, assembly GCF_021234435.1. Lineage (NCBI taxonomy): Eukaryota > Metazoa > Chordata > Mammalia > Chiroptera > Phyllostomidae > Artibeus > Artibeus jamaicensis. The sequence goes on along the minus strand of NW_026521843.1, from coordinate 18,003,015 downwards.
TGAGTACTTTTATTTATTTGTTGAGTACTTCCCCCCCCCCCCACTGCCCTTCCCCAGTAAATATTCTAGGTTCCAGGTTAGCTTTCCTACAACCGAGCAACTCTTGCACCTAGCTCCTGGAACTGATTTGTAGATGAACATCAGGCTGGTGGCATCAAAATCATTTGGAGAGCTTTGGTAAATCCCTGAGAGAGTTTCATTTAGTAGGAATGGTAATTTTGATATTCAGTTATCTCTGCCAGTGACCTAAGCCAGAGAGAATGTCTTTCTAGATGTCTACGAATACAACTGTTACCGCTAAAAACTGATTCTCCAAGTCAGCCACCATTGCTCATGACGTGTGCATTGAGACAGTGTACATTTCTTAAACTTTTTAATTTTAAGGTAATTATATATTTACATGTGATTGTTAAAAATAATATATAAACATTTCATGTAACCTTTACTCAGTTTCCTTTGAAGGTATCATTTTGTGATACTATATTACAATATTATAACTTGGATATTGAAACTTTGGTTCAGTTAAGAGACAGAACATTTTTGTCACAGGGAGAATTCCCATTGTTGCCAAACTCACTTCCCTCCTGCTCCCATTCCAAATGGAATCCCTGGAAACTGTTAATCTCTTCTTCATTTCATTCTTCATTGTTGTGATTTCAACAATGTTATATAAATAGCAACATATTGCATATAACTTTTGGAACTGGGTTTTTTTTCACTCAGCATAATTATCTGGAGATTCATCCAGGTTGCTTCATGTATTGGTAGTTCATTATGTTTTATTGATGAATAGTATTCCATGGTATGAATATATCTGTTTAACCAACTCAAGTTGGTGGGACATATACGTTGTTTTCAGTTTTTGATTGTTATGAATAAAGTTGCTATAGATATTTGTATACAGGTTTTTTTAATGTAATTTTTCAGTCACGTGGTAGTTTCATGTTTACATGTTGAAGAAATGGGCAAACTGTATTTCAGAGTGGACATACATTTTCACCAGCAATGTATGAGTGATCCAGTTTCTTCATATCCTTGTCGGTATGTGGTGTTGTCAGTTTTTATTTTAGCCATTCCTATAGGTGTGCAATAATACCTTATTGTGGTTTTAATTTGCACTTCCCAACAGCTTATGCAGTTGAAAAAAATTCCATATACATATTTACATCTGTGTATACTCATAGGTAAAATGTATATATCTTTTATCCACTTTCTAATCAAATTTTTTATTTTTAATGAGTTATAAGAGTTCTTTATGTATTTGAAGTTCCATCTTTTGACAGGTAGGTAGTTTGTAAATATTTTCCCCAATGTGTAGCTTGTGTTTTCATCCTCTTAACAAGGTCTTATGAAGAACAAAAGTTTAAAAAATTTTGATGAGGTCTAATTTATGAAAAAAATTAGTGTAAAATCTAAGACCTCTTTCCTTAGCCCTAGGACTGAGAATTTTTTTCCTTGTTGAAAGGTGTCTTTTCTCCATTTAATTTTCTTTCCATCTTTATAAAAAAAACACTTGGACCTATTTGTGTGGGTCTATTTTTGGCTCTCTATCCCATTGACTTATCTGTCTGCCCCACGGCATAGCTAAATCAGTGCTAAGAGGGAAATTTGTAGCACTAAATGAATACAGTAGATAACAGAAAAGGTCTCAAAGTCTCTACCTTAAGAATCTAGGACAAAAGGCATAATAAATCCAAAGCAGGCAGAAGGAAGACGATAAAAAAGAACAGAAACCAGTGAAATTTGAAGCATCGAAACAGAAAATAAGCCGTTCTTTGAAAATAACCATAACATTTACAGACTTCTAAAAAAGAAGAAGACACAATCATGAGAGAAACAGAGGGTATCATTACAGAACCTGCAGACATCAAAAGGTAATAAAGAAATACTACACACAATTCTATAGATATGTAAATTTGACCATTTAGATAACATGGACCAAATTCTTAAAAACATAAGCTATTACAACTCACCTTGATGAAATAAATCATTTGAATAGTCCTATAACTATTAAGAAAATTTAATTCATAATTTTTAAATTCTCCCAAAAAGAAATCCAAAATTAAATCTCTGGAATAATTTTAGGACTGTATAAATGTAACTACTCCTTAATTGTTAAGGAGTTGAAATTACATTCGGCCCTTTGAAGGCAACCGTGAGGCTGGTGTGGCCTCCGGTGAAAATGAGTTTGACATCCCTGTTCTAGTCAGTGCAATAAGGCAAGAAAAATATTAAAAACATACAGATCAGAAATGAAAAAATAAAAATATCTTTGTTTTCAAATGACATGATTATCTCTACAGAAAATCACAAAGAATATACCAAGAACAAAACCTCCTAATAAGTGAACTTAGCAAGTTTGCAGGATACACTATCATACGACAACATTTCTATATGCTGTTAATGAACCTATAAACACTGAAATTAAAAATATAAAGTAATATTTACAATAACCCTAAACATAAAATATTTAAATACAAATCTAAACAAATACGTATAGAACATGCATGGTGAAAACTACAAAGCATTGATGAGAAAAATCAAAGAAGAGCTAAATAAATGGAGACATGCTTTGATCATGGCTTGAAAGACTCAATGTAGTAAAAATGTTAATTCTCCCCAAATTGATCATGAAATTCCTATTAAATTCTGGCAAGATTTTTCATAAATGTAGACAACATAATTCTAAAATGTCTCCGGAAAAGAAAAGGAACTTGAATAAAGTAGGAGGAATCAACCTATCAGATTTCAAGATCTACTGTACAGTTCTAGTGACCAGACTTAGCTGTGTCCCATAGACTTAGATATGTTGTATTTTTCATTTTCATTGGTTCAGTGTAGTTTTAAAATTTCATGTGAGGGTCCTCTGAATCATAAATTATTTGAAACTGTGCTAAATTTCCAAGTTTTGAAGATTTTCTTATCTTGCTATTTTATTTCCAGTTTGACTCTAGTGTGGTCAAAGAACATGTTTTATATAATTTTAATTTTTTAAAATTTATTGAGGTTTGTCTTATGATCCAGGGTGTGGTTTCTGTAGATATATGCCCTGTGGGCACTTGAAAAGAATGTGTATTCTGCTGTTGTTGAGTAGAGCATAATATAAATGTTGATTAATCCCATTGGTTGATGATGTTGTTAGGTTTTCTATATTTTTCCTGATTTTATAGCTTTTCTATTTTTCTATCTATTATTGAGAGAGGTGTGTTGAAGTATTCAATTGGATTGTGGACTTGTCTATTTTTTCCTTTCAGTTCTCTCAGTTTTGCTTCCCAAAACTTGCAGCTTTTTTGTTTGGTGATATACATTTAGGATTACTATATCTTCTTGTTGAATTGACAAGAAGATATTTTTATATAATGTCTCTCTTAACTTCTGGCATATTTCTTTTCTTAGAAGTATTCTTTATTTGGCCCTGGCTAGTATAGCTCAGTGGATTGAGCATGGCTGGGATCCAGAGGGTCACCAGTTCGATTCCCAGTCAGGCACATGCCTGGGTTGCAGGCCAGTTCCCAGCAGGAGACTCATGAGAGGCAACCATACATTGATATTTCTCTCCTTCTCTCCTTTCCTTCCTCTCTAAAGATAAATAAATAAAATCTTAAAAAATAGTATTCCTTATTTGAAATTAGTATAGCTATCTCTCCTTTCTTCCTATTGATGTTTGCATGATATATTTTTCCACCTTTTTACTTTCAAGCTATCTCCATTATTATATTTGGAGTGAGTCTGTAGTAGACAGAATACACTTCAGTTGTGCTCAGTTAGCTTTGTCTTTTAACAGGTGTATTTAGACTATTTAAATTTGATGTAATTATCAATATATTAAAGCTTAAATATGACATTTTATTTAGTGTTTACTGTTGATAAGTTTTCCATATATGATTTCTTTTTTCTGGTTCCTGTGGATTACTTGAATTTTAAAAAATTCTGGATGATTTCCAGTCAAGATGAAGGCACAGGTAAACAGGGCTCACCTCTTCTCACAACCACATCGAAATTACAACTAAAATATAGATCTGCCATCACTCAGAACGGCAAGAAATTGAGTTGAATGGAAGTCCAACAATTAGGAATTAAAGAAACCACGTCTATCCAACTGGTAGGAGGGGTGGAGATGTAGAACAGGCTGGTCCTACACCCACATGTGGTGCATGAAAATTCAGGAGGGCTATCTTGGGAGCAAGATAGCCCCACACCAGACCGCAGCCCAGGGTTCCAGTGCCAGGAAGATAAGTCCCCATAACTTCTGGCTACAAAAACCAGTACAGATTTAGTTGGTGGAAGAAAATTCCAGAGTCCCAAGCAGTTCCTCTTAAAGAATCCACACATGGACTTACTCACTCACTCCCCCTGAGCTCCAGCACTGGGGTAGCAGTTTGGGAGGGACCAGTGGCATACAGAGAGGCACTGACGTGTCTGGCATCAAGGTGAGAGCTGGGGGACAGCTTTCGCCCAGATAGAAAGGCTTGCAGAGGCTAATGTCCTTTTCTCAGCCCTCACCTCCCAGAGCCACAAAGCTGGCAGGCTGGTGCCATATATGATACTCCATCAATTGGCTAACACTGTTCGCCCCGCCCTGGAGATCACCAGAGACTCTGTACCACCCAACTTACAGGCCCACCCAAGCTGCTTTTCCATATGAATGGTTGGTCTTGGTTTGTGCTTTACAACTTCCTAAATCCTTTCAAATAAGCAAGAGCCAGCCTCAGTGAGCCCTCAGGCCTCTATACATCTTGCTAAGTGGCCCTCAGCCTGGCACTAGCAGCAGCAGCCAGCCTAGATTCACAGCCTGGCTTTGCCTGGGAATCTCCAAGTCCAGCACAAGTAATAGCCATCTCAGATTGCTTAATAGCTCAGACAGGATGACTCTGGCAAAAACACAGGTTGGGGCTGACCTTGGCCTGCACCACCTGGGAAACCCCAGGGCCAGCACACCCAGTGGACAGCTATGGACCATGTTGGAGCACCTCCGCCCTTCCCCTGCACAGCAGATCCCCCATGGAGGGTGAAGATTGGTGGTCAATGGTCACAGCAAGTCTTTGCAGCTGACTGGCCTGGCTAAATCCCTCCCATTGACCTGCCAACAGCAATCAAAGCTCAGCTACAAGAGAAGGGTGTACTCAGCCCACACAAAGGGTGCACCTCGAGTACCCAGCTTGGGTGATAGGGGAGGCTGTGCCACTGGACCCTACAGGACACCTGCTACATGAGGCCACAGTACCAAGACAGGGAGTCAAAGCAGCTCTACATAATACATAGAAATGAACATTTTAACAATATCAATTCTTCTGATCCATGAACATGAGATAACTTTCCATTTGTTTGTGTCTTCTTCAATTTTTTTATTAATATCTTATAGTTTTCAGCATATAGCTATTTCACCTCCTCAATTACATTTATTTATACCTATTTTTGATGCTATTGTAATGAGATGGCTTTATCTGTTTTTCAGATAGTTCATTGTTAGTGTATAGAAACACAATTGACTTTTTTTTATTAAAAGATTTTATTCATTTATCTTTAGAGGAGAAGGGAAGGAAAGAGGGAGAGAAATATCAATGTATGGTTGCCCCTTGTGCATCCCCCACTGGGAACTGGCCTGCAACCCAGACATGTGCCCTGACTGGGAATCAAACTGCGATCGTCTGGTTCACAGGCCCGCGCTCAATCCACTGAGCTCCACCAGCCAGGGCCCCACAATTGACTTTTGTATGTTGATTTTTCACTCTACAACATTACTGAATTCATTCATAGTTCTCATATCAACACGTGCTGGTGTGTGGGTGTGTGGTACAGATTTTTTTCTGTTGTGTTTGGCTGTAGTAGAGTAGTTATTTTGTTAAAAGTTTCATCTTGCTGAATTGCTTCTTTTCCTGATCACTTGGATAGAGAAGAGGAAGCTTTTGTTGGGGCTTTCATGTCTGTGCCCATTGACACTTAGTGGTTGTTAGCTTTTTTAGCTCCAACTCTAGGATGTATGAGGTTAAAAGAAAACCCAGAGAACTGAGTGCTAAATTGTTTTCTAAGGCCCAAGCTCTCTAGCCTGTGTGACTTATTTTCTCTACCCTTTAGAGTCTTCTTATGTTTGTTTTTATATGTAATGTGTGGGGAATTAGTAAACTTAGTAGGAGGGTTAGTGAGAAAGTACATTGACTTTCTCTTCCTGGAAATGAAAGTTATGATACATATTCGGTATGCATGGGTATTATTTAAAGATTAGTATGCATGTAATATATGATGTTTAAAGATTATGATAGACTCTTTCATTCATTCAACATTTATTATAGGCCTACCACATACCTGGAATAGGCACATGTTCAAGGTACTGCAGATACAGTGGTGAACAGAAGACGTAATGTTCTCCTTACAGACCATACATTCTTGTGAGGACACAGACAATTAGCAAACAAAACATAGTGTATTCCATTCTGAAAAGTACTATTGGAATAAGTGAAGTAGGATTAGGAAGATAATGAGTGCTGCAGGCAGTGGAGGTTTGGTATTTATATAGGGCGGTCCAGCAAAAATAACACTGGAAGGAGAGATGTGAAAAAAAAGTGAGCCCTGTGGATATCTGGGGAAGAGCTCTCCAGGTGAGTGACAAAGGTCTGAGGCGGCACATGCTGGTCCTGTTTGAGTGACAGCAGGGAGGCCAGAGTGGCTAGAGTAAGCTGGGCAGGGGGAAAAGTTGTGGATGAGGTCAGAGATCTCGTTAGGGAACCAGACTGTGTAGAGCAGGGGTGTCAAACTCGTTTTCACCGGGGGCCACATCAGCCTCATGGTTGCCTTCAAAGGGCCGAATGCAATTTCAGGACTATATAAATGCAACTACTCCTTAACAGTTAAGTGAGAGCTCAGCACTGCTGCTGGGTAGAATCAAGGTGCCATGCCAGATAAAACAAGGTGGAGGGCCAGACTCATCCTGTGGGCCTTGCATTAGCCACCTGTGGTGTAGAGCCTTGAAGGCAAATACAGGGATTTGAACTTTTCCTTTGCAATGAGGGTTTTTTTCCCCCAGAGGGAAACAGTATGACCCAGCTTACAGTTTTGCTTCGTCTGCACTGTGGAGGAGAAACTACAATGAAGGAAGTACAGGGCAAGTGAGAAGGCTTTTGCAAGAGGTATTGATCTGAGTGATTGTGATGGTCCGAGAGGGTGCAATGATGACTTGAACTCAGATGGAGTAGGTGAGATGTGGCCAAATTCTAGAAATATGTTGAAGGTAGAGCTGATAGGTTCTATGTGGGAGATGAGGGAGAAAGAAGTCAATGATGGTTTATGGTCCTTGGTCTAAGCAATTAGAAGAATAAAGTTGCCATTTTCTGAGATGGGGTAGACTCAGGCAGTCATGGGTTTTGGGAAGGGCGAGAATTCGGAGTTTGAGTTCGGACGTGTAATGTTTGAGATACTCTTTATTGTGGAGGTCTAGAAGGAAGTTGGTCAGACGAGTCTAAGTTCAAGGACTGCAGCCATCCTGTGTAGAGACATGAATTTGGGAGTGGCTGTTATATAGAAGATATTTAAAGATATGAGACTACACTTGATTATATACAGTATCTGTAGATAAAGAAGAATATAGTCCTGAGGGAGCCCTGGCACACCCCAATATTTGGAGGTCAAGGAGGTGCAGAGAAACTAGCAAAGGGAAATGAAGAGAAATCAGTGATGGGGGAGAAGAACCATGGGAGAGAGGTGTGCTGGAAGCTGACTGAAGAACGTGTTTCCAGAAGGATGTAGTGGTTTCCTTGCCAGATAAGAAGAGCTGAAAATTGGCTTTTGGATCTGGAAATGTGGAAGTCTTTGGTGGTCTCACCAAGGTGAGTGTCCATCTGAAGGAGGAAGTGGGGAAAGAAGAGGAGCAGACCGATGGTGAGCGCTGACGACTCTGGGAGAGTTTTGCTGTGAAAGAAAACCAAAAAGGGGTGGTGGTTAAGGTGGGGGATGGGGCTGAGAAAGAGTTATTCCTATATGTAACAAGTAAATATAGATGTATATAAACCTTGTATTTAGATATAGAACTTAAATTTATTTTGATTGACAATGAAGTCTAAAATTTCATATAGTGAAAAGTCTTCCATAGGCTTGGTAATCTTAGCAATAGCACTTATATTTGAAGAAGACTTAGTTAAATATGAATTGGTCTATGCAAGATGTATAATTTCAAAGGTTGTTTCTTTGGTTTAAATTACATTTGCAATTTCGGTTAACCCTTTCCAATAAGAGTCCCCGCAAATGAATATTTACCTAGCAGTGGTAGAAAATTTCATATTTACAGAGTACTCATCAGTTTCTGCATCAAAACCAACACAAGAGGATGAAAATTTACATTAGAAGTATGAGGGAATTAAAGTGAAGTGGCCTCAAATCAGAGAAACTGAGTCTCAGGCCAAATCTGGGCCATGGGACTGGAACGGGAAACTCACCTGCAACCCTCCACGGCACTGATTTCAGCCTCCCGAGCTGCTTGATTCCTGTCCCTTCCTCATTGTTTCTATTGCTTTCTACATTGGAACATTTATTCTGAACCGCTTCCAGCTTTCCAACATCACAATCACTCAGATCAGAAGAATCGTATTTGCTCCCCAGGACTCCTGGTGGTCCAGAGCCTCTTGCCTGTGCTGTGTGTTCACTGAACTGCTTTCTTTTCCCAGCCAGGCTACATTTTCCAGGCTCCCCTGCAGCTGGGTGGGGTGGAAGCAATGAAAGTTGGGTGGGAGTAATACAGTGTACGGTACTTCCAGCCTGCAGCCTGGCCCTTAAGATAACTGGCGCACGACCCTCCATGCTCTCACTCTTTCTTTGTCTGCTGGAGGAAGAAGATGCGCTGGAAGAGCCTGGCTCCGGATTGTGGAGTGGGCATCACCCATGAAAACGTTTGCACTTTGGCCTGAGTAAGAAGTGAGCTTTTATTACACGGAGCCTCTGAGACTTTGGAGTTGTTCATCAGGAGTGAGCCTGCACTACTTAATACATGGTCCTTTGCCTGAGATGCGGTTAATATTGACTTTGCCGTCCAACCTAGAAGGTTAGGGGCGGGAGGGAAGCCTGGCTCCGTGTGCCATGTTCTGGGTGTTAGAAAGGCAAGGTCTTTGTCTTTGGGCCTGTGTGGGTGGCACTGTTGGCATGAGTAGGACCACAATGGGAGGCAAACAGCTCTTTTTAGAGAGCCTTTCTGTAGTCGTCCAGGACACTTTCCCTCTAAGAACTCTGCCACATTGAAGGCCTCAACGTTCTCATGGGGTATAAGAGGAAGGAGAAACAAATTACTTGGTGGCAACTGTCCTGGCTCAGTCATTTTTTTCTTGCATCACCTTATTTAATTTTTACAAAACCCCAATGAAATAGTAATAATTAACCTCAGTGGATAGACGTTAATAATTAACTACACTCATTGTCCTTTTTGATACCTAGTGTGTCACAGATTTGGGCAGCAGAATGCCTTCCAGTTGGCATCTGAATAATTTTGAAAGCCCCGTCTCCCCTTTGACCTCCAGCTGTTTCCTTACATTCCAGCACAGCACACTGACTCACCTCGTAGTTCTGCCACAGGTCCAACATGTGCTATTTCTCTATGGTGCCCAGTTCATTTAGGGAAAAGTATGTACAAACCAAGACCTGGTTATTGTGTGCTTGTTATTGCTGGTGTGTCAAGACTTTAAAAGAGAGAATTTTTATTTATCCTCCTCCGAGGACATGCTTATTGATTTTAAAGGAGGGAGGGAGAGAAATATAGACTGGTTCCTTGCCCCTCCCACCCCCCAATTGTGGTACGTACCCTGACAGGGGGCTCAACCTGCAACCCAGGCATGTGCCCCGACCAGGAATCCAAACTGTGACCAACCAACTGAATCACGCTGCCAGGGAAAAGGGAATTTTATGTATTTGAATTTTATCTCAATTAAGTTTTTTATATTCCCACTAGCAATGCATAGGATTCTAATGTTTCCACATCCTCAGCAACACTTGTTGTTTTCTGCTTTATTTTTTACTATAGCCTTCGGGCTGGTTTGAGTAGTATGTTATTATAGTTTTACCCTAATGATGTTGAGCATCTATTCATGGGCTTACTGGACATTTATTTATGTCTTTTGGAGTAACACCTTTTCAAGTCCGGTGCTCTTTTAATTGGGTTGTTTGTTTCTTTGTTGAATTGTAGGAATTCTTTCTATATCTGGATACTAAATTGTTATCGCGAACAATTTGCAAACATTTCCTCTCACTCTGTAGATTCTCTATTTACTTTCTTGATAATTTTCTTCATTGCACAAAAGTTCCTAGTTTTGATAAAGTTCAATATATTTGTATATTTCTCTCTTTAACGTTTAAAAATTGTATTTTTCAATTACAGTTTACATTCAATATTATTTTGTATTAGTCTCAGGTGTACAGCATATGGGTTAGACAGCAACAAATTTTACAAAGCGCCCCCCCCCCATATTCCCAGTACCCACCAGGCACCATACATCGTTATTACGATATTATGGACTATATTCCTTAAGCTGCCCTTTACATCCCTGTGACCATTACGTAACTACTATTTTGTACTTCTTAATCCCTTCACCTTTTTTACCTAGTCCCCGAACCCCTCTCCTCTCTGGCAACCATCTCTCCTTAACTCTTGAGGGGGTCCCGCCAGTGAATTTTTCACTTCAGTTGTACTCACCAATACCAGATTTCTGTTTGGTTCTGTTAACCAAAAAATAAAAAGGCACAGTGAGAAGCAACGCGTGTTTAGTTGAGAACCAAAAATAGCTCTTTAGGAAATACTGATTCAAGCAGAAACCCAAATAATATTCTGATTAGGGCATAAGGGAGGGTGTTTTGTTTGTTTGTTTGTTTTTAATGAGAAAGGGGAGGGGCATAATTACACGAATAGAAGGAAGGAACTTCTGTTGGTGTTAATAAGTCAAAGAAGGACTTTTTAGAGGTGCAAATAAGCTAGGTTATTCTTCACCCGTACATGATAATGCTAATTCTAAACAATGTCTTTAATTTTCAGTTGAGTAGTCAGGTTGTCTGCTTTCCTGTTAGTTTTGCAGTTAATTTACAAAGACAAAAACAATATCTGCATGACGTTGGTGTTGCCCAGGGCAAGGGTTCTTTTGCCCAGTTCGAACACCCTGAAGGGCTGAGGAGGAAGAGGTGCAAGCAGCCCCTCGGCAGCGGCTGCCCAGCTCGACTCCAAAGTGGCTCCCCTACAGCAGCCTTTCACAGTTCCTTTTTTTATAGTTTCTGTCTCCTCATGGCAGTTCTCTGTTTGATGAGACATCGTCCTTATTCTTTACTTTAGTTCTTTAGACATGATTTCCTTATCTCTTTGAACATATTTAAGGTAAGCGAATGCAAAGTTTTTTGTCCCGTGAGTCCGATTGCCTCGGCTTCTCAGGCACAGTGCCGACTGTTGCTTCTTTCCGATATCTAGGACACACTCTCCCGTTCCTTTGTCTGTCTCGTAGTTGTCGAAAGCTGAGTATTTTAAATGATACTGTATGGCAGCACGGGGAATCCCATTGTCCCTGCTCCTTAGGGTTTGTCCTTGCTGCCTGCTGTCGTCGTTCATGGCTTAGTGACTTCTGAACTCATTCTGAATGAGCGAAGTCTGTCTCGTGGTTGCTGTGGCCACTGCAGTTTGTACTTGCTACCTTAGTGATCAGGTCACAACGGGCCAGAGACTTTCTGAAATGCCTGGCCCCGGTAAATCTCCCCATCTTTGCCAAGGGCGTCCGTGTGCCTGTTAGGAAACCCCTTCAACAACCACCTTGCAGTTTATGTCTCTGTTGTGGCCTTGGTTGCTACTTGTACAGACCTTGAGGTCAAGTAGAGGTGAGAGTCCAGGACATTGCCAGGTCCTGTCGGGGTATGTTCATGGCTCTTATGACATGGGTGGCTGTCTAGATTCCCAGGAATATATCTGAGCATTGTAAAACTTCTACAGGTAGCTCATTCCTTGGCCTTTCCCTTTAAACTTTTTGATTACTCTACAATATGCCTCACCTGTTACCTATTTCTCAGGCCACTTTGCTGTTAAGCACTAAAAAAATGTCCCCCCTCCCCAGGAACTTTAAGCACTGGGTAAGTTTGAGGTGGAATGAAGACAAGCCTTTTGAGTGGAACCTTCTGGGGAACCACCAGGCATATAAAAGAATGATTTCTCTTTGGCAATGAAGCTCTGAAAGGGTTCCAGCCCTGTTTTGATCCTCCCAGTTCTGGGAATGTGGGCTATTACTTTTTTTTTTTAAAGATTTTATTTATTTGCCTTTAGAGGGGAAGGGAAGGAGAGAGTGAGAGAAACATCAATGTATGGTTGCCTTTTGTGCGTCCCCTGCCGGGAACTAGCCTGCAGGGAACTGGCCTGCAACCCGGTATGTGCCCTGACTGGGAATCGAACCGTGATTGTCTGGTTCGCAGGCCTGTGCTCATGGGCTATTACTTTTCAAGGCTGGGAAGAGCGGGAAGGTGGGAGATGGAACAGGGTGAGTTTAAAATGCCACAAAATGTGTTGCCCTTCCTGAGATTCAGGATTTTCTTGTCCATGAATATTCTCCCCAGATTGCTGCAAGCCTTTGGTTAATATCCAGGGTTCTGAATATAGTTTTGCCAGTTTTTTCTTTGCTTTTATGAAGGAGAGAATGCTTGGCGGTCACCTGTAGGGTAAGTGGAGGCAGTCTGGCCTCCTTGCCCAGGTGTCTGGGTAACTCAGAGGAGCAGCACTCCCATGGCCTTGGAAGGGCCTGATAACCAGTGTTCTCACAGCCTTGAGACTGGGTCCAATAAACTGTTCCCATAACACGAACTGAGCTGCATGCGCAGAATTATGTTCTGTTACATAATGTTCTGGCTGTTTTCTGGCTTTGTTCCCCTCTAGTATTTAAACGGGTGGGGACTCCCTGCTAGGGGCGATGATGATGAGAGACACACCAGGGGACAGGTGCCACAATGGGTGCCATGATGGGGAGCAGGGGCCATGACACAAGACATGCAGATGGACACGCAGCTTGCAGCGTGCGTGGCTCGCCTCCCCGTGAATAAAGGCCTGCCAGACCTCCCAACGGCTCCGTGAATACTTTTCCATCTGCAGAAATACCATGAACCTACTGGCCTTGAAGGGTGGCAACACATCATTCTTCTGCCATTTTGTTCCCTTAACTAACTTTTAAATTTAAGAATAATTCTAAAATTTGGGAGAGAGTGTTTCACCAGTTGTTTTTAAGTTTACATGAATAAAATAACCAGTCATGAATAAATTGAACAATCCTCAGAAAGTATGATGATATAAGAATAGCACCACCCAGGATTAAGACGTATTGAAGGTACAATTATTAAAGCAGTGTGGTTATGGGAATAGCGAGATCAGTGGGACAGAATCAAGAGTCTAGAAGAAGAACCAGTGTACACGTGTGATCATTTAGTGTACAGTACCAGTGACAATGCTTGGCGCTGAGAAAGATGTTTAGTAGATTTACTAGAGTTAGGGAAAAATAAGTTGGATTCTTATTCAAGTTATTACAACAAAGTAAGTTCCAGATGTATCAAAGCTTTCAACATAAAAAAATTCATTAAAATAATGGGAAAATTTGGGAGGCCTAACAAAATTACACTCTGGAAGCAACCCAAATATCCATAAAAGTAAAACAGATAAACACATATGGTATATTCTTATATGAGAATGATATATAACAATGAACTGAGTAAGTGAAGTATAACTATATGCAACAATATGTATTATGGAGTCTCAGAAACATAATGATGAGTTAAAGAAATAAGACATTAAAGAATATGTTAAGAGCCTTGGATGGTGTGACTGGGTGGATTGAGTGCCAGTCTGCAAACCAAAGGGTTGCCCATTTGATGACCAGTCTGGGCACATGCTTGGGTTGCAGGCCTGGTCCCCAGTAGGGGGCGTGTGAGAGACAACTACATATTGATGTTTCCCTTTCTCCCTTCCTCCCTCCCTTCCCCTCTCAAAAAATAAATAAATAAATAAACAAGGCTATATTAAGAATCATAGAATATTGTTCAATTCCTATGGAATTAAGAATGAGTAAAATAAATTATTTTTTAGGGATGCATACAAATGTGGTAAAATTACACAGAGGCAAAGAAGAAATGATTGTCATAGAAATCAGGATGATAGTTACTTCTGGGGTGATGGTGGTGCTGTGAACAGAGAGGGACCCATGGGAGGCTTCCTGGGTGATGACAGTGTCCTATTTCTTGAGTCAGTGACTATTTGGGTACTTATTCGATAGTTATTGACTAAACTATTCATATAGGCTTATGAACTTTCCTGTTACATTGCACCATAGAGAAGACAAATGATAAAGAGAGTGTAATTTGAAGTATGGAATTTAGCACATACCTTGGGCAATATTTTATTTCGAAGCTATGGATATCTTTAAGCCCTTCTTCCTAGATCCCTCTAGATTTATAATTCCTAGCATTTAGGGACGTTTCTGCTTTCTCAAGGGATTCTGCAGCCACTCTGTAGGGAAGGCTGAAACATCAGTAGTTAAATCACATAGGAGAGACACTATGGAAAGCCACGCAGTCCAGTGGCTGCTGCCACAGTGCTACTCCCCTGGCAGATGGGGAGCACTGGGCTTTACCTTTCTTCCCATATAATCTGGGCTTCACTGCTTTATAGAAAGCACAGCATCCAACCCTGGGCTCCTAGGATTGAATTTACTGACTATTGCATGGTCATGACATTGACCTTTCAAGACTATTCTAAGACTAAAATGAGATAATAACTGGTGACTACGATGGATTTTAACGAAACAAGACAAATACGAATGCTTGTTTTAGAGCGGGATAATGTTCATTTATTGCACAAATTTAGGGGAAAATCGTTTGATGTGAGTATCTGTTTGAAACCTTTGCCTCTTGTTGATGTATCTATTTGTAACAACAATCCTGACCTTTGTCCCCTGTACATCCCAGGACATTTGTTTACGCCTTCCTCAATAGAGGGAGGCCTTTTCCAATCAGGTTACTTTTCAAAGGCTCTGTCTTCTGCATGGGAAACGGACTCCTGCAAAGCTACTACCTGACTTACTGCGCTGACTATCCGGCTGAGTGGTACACAGACCTGCGGTTCATCCTGGGTAAGCGAAGCTGACCCCCCTGCCCCAGCACTGCTCCGCACAATCTGAATCACCATCACCTCGCCCTGCCCTACTGCAGTGACCTCTCAGTGATCCCATTCTCCCCTTCTCCCACCCCCATCCCGGTCTTTTCTCTGTATAGCAGCCTGAGAGAGCTTTGTAAAACGTCATGCCACTCCTCATCTCAGAACTCCCCGATGAGATTGCAGGATAAAATGCAAATTCCTTACCACTGCCTAGGACGCCCTCATGCCTGGCTTCCCGACCTTATTTCCTGTCTCATCCACCTCATTTACTGTGCTGTAGCCTCAGGGGCCTTCCTGCTGAGCTTTAAATGGCCAAGTTTGTCCTGCTCCAGAGCTTTTTCTGTGCAGACCACGCCCTCTGCCTAGACCGCTCCGACCCCGTATTGTTATGAAGCTTTCTCCCTCACTTTATTTAGGTCTTTTTCAATTCACACATCCTCTCATAGACTTCCTGACCACCTTTCTAAAACCGTAGATAAAGCTGATCATGGAATTTGTTTCGTTATCCGCAAGAGGAACTAAAATCCAGGAAGGTTCAACTTGTTTATGTATTATTTTGGCTCAGACCCCAAATCTTGGGATTTTCCTCAATTGTTCTCTTTACATCATGCATCGCATTCTATCGATCAGCGAAGTGCTGCTGCCCTGGCTCCAAAGCGTGTGCCAACGAGGCTCGTTTCTCCTGCACTAGGTTCATCCTGCTCCAAGTCACATGCTTTGCTTGAGCTGCTGTGGTGACCTTCACACGAACCTGGTCTTCCGTGACACCTCTCCATGCAGCAGCCATAGCGAACATTTGAGAACACGCACAACCGGAGGGCTTGTTGTGCAAATGCTGGTGCATGTGCACAGTGGCCTGTTCTGGAGCCACGGAAACTGAAAAACAAGCTCTGTGTGTGCTCACGTGGAGACAACTACAGCCCCCTCTTTAATCTGCCACATCTCAGTACCATTCTTAGAATTTGAAATTCAATGTTCTTCCCTTCATTTTAAGGAAAAAAACACTTAGCTTGTGAGAAAAACGTCAAAATCAGGATGCATTTTTTTTTCATTTCCCTCTCTCTTCTTGCTTAGGTGTCTTCCTGTTTATCTTGGGAATGGGAATCAACATTCATAGTGACTATATATTGTGCCAGCTCCGGAAGCCTGGAGAAATCATCTATAAGATTCCACAAGGTAATGCCTCCCCTGCCCTCCAGGGTCCCACCCTCCCTCCTGAGCCTGTCCCAGGGATTATGATGTAACTGTCGAAGAGTGTGCAGTGAGGGTGCAAATGACACAATGTATCCCAATTTGGTGACTCTCCAGGGACTTCTCCTCCACGTCCCTCCCAACCCACAGCACATTCATGTTTCAGATCTGAACCCCGAAGTTCAAGAGCAGTACAAGGGTTCTCAGAAGGGGCCAGATCACAATGCCCTGAAGATGGGGGTGGGGAGAGTGAGGCTTGTGTGGGGAAATAGACTGCTACCTCGTGGAAGTTGGTGAGAGTATCATGGGCTGTATTGGAGTTCTTAGGAGACATAGAGCCAATAAGACATATATAGAAATATAGATCTGTATTTTTTATCAGAAGGGACTGGCTTACTTGATTGTGGAGGCTGAGAAGCCATGTGATCTGCCATGTGTAAGCCCAGACCCAGGACAGCAGGTGGGGTAAGTCCCTGTCAGAGTGCAGGAGAAGAGCGGCCGATGTCCCAACTTGAAGACAGTCAGGCAGCGCGACTGAGTTTTTCCTTACTCCGCCGTTTTCTTCTCTGCAGGCTTCAGAGGACTGGCTGAGGCCCACCCACCTTGGGGGAAGGCAATTTGCTTTACTCAGTCTGCCAGTTCAAACATTAATCTTATCCAGAAATATCCTCATGACCATACCCAGAAATAATGTTGTACCCAGGTATCTGGGCACTCCATGGCCCATTTAAGTGACACAGGCATTAACCATCGTGTTTGAAAAGAGAGTTGGTATTTCCTAGGTTAGCAAATAGAGCTGGGTCATGCATGCCCAGCAAACTGGTCCTCTCCAACAAGTCTCACTAGATTTATCTAATCAGTAGTCAGGGGTAGTACTCGCTTATTTCCTACCACTTGTATTATGTTCTCAAAGGTACAAAGAGCCATATTTACTTAATCAAAAATTGGGATGGGCCGTCTCACAAGTGCATTTTCAGAAATAAATCCTAACTGCTCCCAAGAAATCGGGGTGTGAGCTAACAAATATAAGCAAGCGGGAGCCAATCAGTCCAAGCAATCCAATATCATTGGGTACATATTTGTGTAGATTGTGGGTCCCATTATTTTTTATATAAACAGAACCCATTACATTAGACATTTTCCTGGCCCTGGCTGGCGTGGCCCAGTTGGTTGGGCATCATTCTGCAAAGCAAAAAGTTGCCAGTTCAGTTCTCTGGCAGGTGCATGCTTGGGTTGTGGGTTTGGTTCCCTTTTGGGGCACATATGAGAGGCAAATCATCAATGTTTCTCCATCACATCAGTGTCTGTCTTCCTGTCTTTCCCCTGCCCTCCCCTTCTCTTTCTCTAAAAATTTTTTAAATAAATTATGAAATGCTGTTCATACAGATTAGTATTCATGGATTAGAAAATAACGAGAAAGCTACTATGAGTTCAATAGCACATTTAAATAAATGTAAGTATTGCTACCATCCCACCAGCACCTGCATCAAACAAAAATAATAGCATAGGTTGAGATGTATCGTTTGCTCTATTCATGGACAGTTTACAGACTCCTTTCAGTGGGTCGGCGGTTCCCCTCAGGGCCTGGGGAAGCACAGCCCGGAAACTGCTGCTGTGGTGTCTTCCGTAAGGGAGGGAACTTTCAGGGGTTTCACGTTTAAATCTTCACTCGGTCACTAGACCAAGAAGGGCAGAGAAAGCTTTTAAAGGTTAGGTTGCCAGAGTTAGTTTTCAGCTATTGACTTATATTAGAGAATGATTTAAAAAACAAAACATTCTTTATACAACCACGGAAAGAAAAATATTTGTTTTAGGTGACACTTTGCCAGTTTGGTGTGGGAAATTCCGAGTGCGGATACATTTACTTTGATTAGAAACACGGTGATTTCTAAGGGAGGTCTGTTATCAGAATACATGGCTAGATAGGAAGAAACCTTAAAAAAAACCGGTTGCGGCAGACCTTGAGGGGCTCCATGAGGCCCAAACCCTGCTGCTCCCACCCTCGTTTAAACTTGAGCAGAGTGTGCTGCTTTGGGGGGGCAAATGCCAAAGGAGAAATAAGTTACTTCTCACATCAATAGTACTGTTTTCACCTTGTTTGTTGTTTGACCCCCCCTGTGACTGTGAACGTGAACTATGCTGACCACCGGTGTGGGTGTCCAGGAAACAGTGAAACGGTGAGAGGTGGGCTGGAAACGTTACTTAATAGAATGAGACAAAACCTAGGCCTCCTGCCCCTCACCCTTGTCCTGTTGGGAGCCGGGGCTCCCGCAGTCGTCAGAGATCCGATGGAGCCCATCAGGTAGTTGGGGCCGTTCCTCGTGGTTCCGGGATATTCTGTGGACAACAGGCTGCAGTTGCTTTGTTGTCCTTTGTCCCCAAGTGGATTCCACCAAACTGTGATGACTGGGAAGAGAGTGTCCGGCCCCATATTTACCCTGTACATATGTATATATATTTACCCTTGTGTATTTTGGAACAAAGGTGAGGGGTTTTAATGTCCTGATGATCCAGTTCTGATGGTTGACTTTGGATTCTTGTGCGCACAGGTGGCCTGTTCACATACGTTTCGGGAGCCAATTTCCTCGGTGAGATCATCGAATGGATCGGCTTTGCCCTGGCCACCTGGTCCCTCCCAGCACTTGCGTTTGCATTTTTCTCACTTTGCTTCCTTGGGCTGCGAGCTTTTCACCACCACAGGTAAACTTTCAATCCAGGTGGCGGTGTCCACATAGCTTTCCTCTCCAAACAGGCTTTCAGCCCACCGAGTCAGACGTTCTACTGTAATCTGTACTGGTGAAGTCTGACTTCTTGGGCTTACCCTGAAGTTGGAATTCAGGTGGGATGGCAATAACAAGTGTTTTTCTAAGAGCAACACTGAAGCCAGGTAGACAAAGGCCCTCCAGGTGACTCGGGAAGCCACTGGGCCACCTTGTTGAAGAAGACTTCCCAGAGAAAAGTGCCTTGTGTCCACGTAAGTCAGTTGCCTCTCTGCCTACCCTTCCAGCAGGCTTAGCTGGTGATGGCTAGAGGTTGGTAAGAGTCAGCAGGAATAAGAAGCAGCTTCTATTTCTGTGCTTTAATTCAGTTCACTTCTGTTGCATTTCTTAACATGTATTCTATGGATGGGACCATGCTCAGCTCTTTCTAAAGCCTCACAGATAATTCTGAGCTATAGCCAGGATAGACAGCCCCCACAGAAAAGCACTAGCCCTGGGCCCAGTGTGGCTGCTATTTTTAATTCTAGGTTTGGTGCTAACAGTTCAGGTCATCACAGATTCCTGGAAATTGCAGGATCATTTCCTTGGGATCCATGTACTACCAGGGCTTATTTTGGTACTCTTCTCCTGCCCCTATCCCCACCCTCCGTAAATCATAGCCAAGGTCATTGCTGCCTTCCTGGAAGGTACAGTAAGCAATTACTTGTGTGACACAATTTCAGGACTGTCTGATCACCTGGGAGATGCCGGGAGATTTGCTGGGGTTTAGAACCTTCCTCTGTAGGTCTAGGCTGAGGCTTACCTAGCTCCCACCTGCTTCCCAGCCCCTGCACCTGGGACGAGGGGGACCAGAGGGTTATGAAAAGTATCACTGGCAGGGAAACAGTAAGATACTAAGTTGTTATCAGGTTTTAAGTGCGAATTTCAGGTCCTTTCTCTAAAATGGCTTTTGTAGTTGGAGGAAAGAGACTACCTGTGATTATTGGGGAAGGGGAAGGGAGGAAGAGGGAGAGTGGGAAGGAGGGAGAGAGAGAATTCGGGGGGAAGGGAAACAGGCTTGAAACCAGGACCCAGGGGAACCCCTTAAGCTCCTGCACAGGCGTTTGAGTCCAGCTACTGCTTAATTGCATAGTCTTGAAGGTTACGCTGAGAATGGGTTCTTTTCCCCAGCATGGAATTTATGCAGAGCCCTGCCATAAATGAGTGGAACAGCAGCTCTCCTCATGACCTATTCTTGCCACCTCCTGGACTTGTGGTGGGGGGTGAGTGGAAGGCAGCAGAGGGTCCCCAGCCCGTAAGAGAGTCAGGGTAGCAGTTCCCCTACCTCAGACTGTGTCTGTTGTCCCCCTGTGCCCCCCCCCCCCCCCGCCGTCTGAGATCTGAGGTTGAGAGGGAGTGGGAGGAAGGGCATTGACAAACTGTTTGAGGGGCCCTGGGAAACACGGACTTAGTCGGACTTGGTCACAGGAGAGACAGCAGTTGCACCCGAGGGTTCCAGCTTGTGCAACAACGGAATCCAGACTGAGTCCCTATCCTTTTATGTCAGCAACTCCAGAGGGAGAGCAAGAGGGTGTCTTTTTTATGGGCCTAACTGGGCTCTGCGGGAGGCAGCCCACCACATCTCTCTTACTGCAGCACCCGAGTCCAGCCATGCCTTGTAACGCGGGATTACTAGCAGTCCCCCACTTCAGACTAAGGAGCTCTAACAAACAGACCGCTTCGATTATAACTTGAGAGCTACCAGTTTCTAGAGGAGAGCCAGGCCACCTGAGCAGAAGGCCTCTTTACGAGATGTGTTAGTCTCCCAGGGTAGCTGAAACAGATGCCCCAGACTGAGTTGTTTTATTCTCTCTTAGTTACCACCGATGAATGTGTTCTGTTCAGTGGGTTGTTTTTTCACATTGTTGAGGGCTTCCTCTGCTGTGCAAAACCTTTTCAGTTTGATGTAGTCCCATTTGCTTATTTTTTCTTCTTTTTAAAAAAAAATTTTATTTATTTATCTTTAGAGAGAAAGGGAAGGAGAGAGAAATATCAACGTATGGTTGCTTCTCATGTGTCCCCTGCTGAGAACTGGCCTGCAACCCAGGCATGTGCCCTGACTGGGAATCGAACCGCGATCATGTGGTTCGCAGGCCCGTGCTCAATCCACTGAACTACACCAGCCAGGGCTTATTTTTTCTTCTGTTTCTCTTGCCTAAGGAGATATATCAAGAAAAAAAATGTTACTAAGAGAAATGCCTGAGATTTTATTGCCTATGTTTTCTTCTAGGATTTTTATGATTTTGAGTCTTATGTTTAAGTCTTTAGTCCATTTTGAGTTTATTCTTGTATGTGGTGTGAGAAGGTGGTCTAGTTTCATTTTTTGCATGTATCTGTCCAATTTTGCCAACACTATTTATTGAACACGCTGTCTTTACCCTACTGTATGTTCTTGCTTCCTTGGTCAAACATTCATTGACCATATAGACATGGGTTTATTTCTGGGTTCTCTATTCTGACCCATTGACCTATATGTCTGTTTTTATGCCAGTACCATGCTGTTTTGATTACTATGGCCCTGTAGTATAGTTTGATATCAGGTAACATGATTCCTCCAACCTTGGTGGTTGAAGACCTATACTCAGAAAATTATGAGACACTGAGGAAAGAAATTGAAGATGCAAATAAATGAAAGCATATACTATTCTTGTGGATAGAAGGAATTAACATTGTTAAAATATCCATACTACCCAAAGCAATTTATAGATTCAACACAATTCCTATCAAAATACCAATGACATTTTTCACAGCACTAGAACAAATAATCCAAAAATTTATACAGAACCACAAAACACCCTGAATATCCACAGCAATCGCAAGAAAGAAGAACAAAGTTCAAGAGGAATCGTGCTATCCGATCTCCATGCATGTCCCCTCTGAAGGTTTGGGGAAGAATCTTCCCTTGCCTCTCCCTAGCTTTCAGTCTTGGTCTCCCATGGCTCATAGCTGCGTCACTCTACTCTTCACCTCTGTGTTCACATGGCCTGTTCTCCTCTGTCTCCCTGTCTCTTCTCCCCTTCTCCTGGAGACACTAGTCATTTGGATTAAGGACACACCCTGCTCCATGATGACTGCATTTTAACTTAATAAGTTATGCCCGCAGTGGCCCTATTTCCAAAATAAGGTCACAGTCTCACGTACTGGGGGTTAGGACTTCAGCATATATTTTGTGGGAGATGATTCAACCCATAACCCAGGGTAATGTTTTCTTGGCATCCCAGGCCTGATGAAGGGATATTTCCCTGGGAATGTTTTTCTAGGGTTAACCTTGTCCATAGCCTTCAGCGTCTCTGTTTTCCTACATTTCTCAGCTGAATTTGAGGAGTACTTCTTTCTGGCTATTACACTCTCTTTTATTGTGGTAAAACATACTTGACAAAAATTGACCATTTTCAATATACAATTCAGTGGTTGCACATTCATAATTTTGCACAGCCATCCTGCTGTCCTTTCATGTATATTTCCCATTGCACAAAGCTCTAAACATTTATA
Organism: Artibeus jamaicensis; assembly: GCF_021234435.1. Classification (NCBI taxonomy): domain Eukaryota; kingdom Metazoa; phylum Chordata; class Mammalia; order Chiroptera; family Phyllostomidae; genus Artibeus; species Artibeus jamaicensis. Next base: position 17,980,440 of record NW_026521843.1, on the reverse strand, counting down.
AGAGTAAGATGCAGGAGAGAAAGAAGATGGACAAATGGCCATCAGGAAGAGTCAGACCCTGAATAAGTGTAGGTTGACTTACAAGAAGGATTTCAGACCTAGCAAACCTCACACATTGTTTATATTTATAATTATTTGTTTCTTATCTTTTAGGTTCTACCACAAGATCTTTAAGGACTACCCCAAATTTCGGAAAGCCCTCATTCCATTTATCTTTTGAAGGAACCAAATAAAAAAAAGAAACAAGGCTCCCACCATGCTATTGAAAATCACCAAGCTGCTTAACCTGTAACCTTTAAAGTCCACACATATATGATATACTCGTTCATATATATATGGTATGTGTAGGAGTAGGCCTCCCATGGCCCTCCAGCTGGCCTGGAGAGTCACCCATGTGGTGCCCACTTCCTGTGTACTCTCCCCCACTCAGAGGTCTCCATCCTGTTCTCCTGTGGAAGCTCCAACAAGGCCCTTAGCTATTCCTGTTAGAAAGCGTGCGGCTTCCCTACCTACTATCTTTGTGTGATCCAAGTGCATGAGGCTTTCTACCTGCTCTGTCTCAATGCGCTGGGGCTCTGTAGTAAAGAAAGTTTTGGGTTGAGGGACATGTTTATAGAGTTCATTAAAGACACATATTCTACACCCATACAAATTAGCGCAGATTTAAACTCTGCATGGCCCCAAAGCAAATGTTCTGCCCAATGAAAATTCAGTCTCCTCTTTCTTTTCCTTAGTTCATCATGAAAGAGGTGAACTGACTAGCAGACTTTTGACAGAGGAGCCCTCTCTTCATATTGCTGAAGATGCAACCACCCATTGACCCCATTTCAAATGCATGCCTTGGCCTAGTGCCTCTGCCTTCCTGGCGATTTCAGAACCCCTGTTATAGATACCAGAGCCAAACCTGAGAACCGGTGTGGGCTTTACTGAAGGTTTTAATGATCGCAAAGAAGATGTGACAGTGGATGGCTACTGAGGGAGTAAAGAAGTGTCTTAGAGGAGATACTGCAAACTCCCCTATCCCTGGAAACCAGTGGAAATAGCCGCATAATGAGTGAGTATCAGATAAGGAGCTGACTGAATAAGATCCGATGTTGCTCACCTCTGTGACACCTACAGTGACAGTGAGGCGGAAGGACCCAGTGACTTTCCTCCTGGATTTCTTCACCACAGTCCCCAGGACCTCATCAGGAAGGTGCATCTTGAACACCAGGCCTCTAAGGACCCAGGAACAGAAGCTGGAGCTGCAACTCAAAGGAGGAATCTGACAGAAAACTGGCTTCTGGGGGCTCAGACAAGCGATTTGCACATAGTTTGATTTTCTTTATTATTTCATTACATTCAGTGTTTCCAAAACTTAAAAATGTGGTAGTTTCTATATTTTACTTTCCTTAAAAATTTCTGGAGGATCTGCCCACAGAACCTGCTAAGAACTGGGACTGATCAGCTACTTCGCACTGGAATTTGCAACCTCTGTGGAGGGGGTCACCCCAGCGTGAATGCTGAGACATTGGGCTCTGGGAGGAAGGGGCTGGAAACTTGTAATCAGAATGTATGAAGGTACATTTCTCCTCTGACAGGTCTATAGTGAGCATTGGTAATACTGAGCAAGCTTTTTTGAGAAATGAGCACCAGTGTTGCCAGACACAGTGCTAAATACAGAAATCGCCTATGTAAGACACATAGGACTCTTGAAGGAACTGAGGATGATGTTAGATTTCTAAAAAATACAAATCATCACCATGTAAATAGTGTTTTTGCTACTCATTAAATGCCTCCTGAATCATGGACGTTAAGTAACTTCGTTTGAATTAAAATACTCCTGGACTTGAACTTCCGCCAAGATGGAGGCATAGGTGGATATGCTGTGCCTTCTCACACAACCAAGTTTAGAGACAACTAAATATTAGCAACAGAAAACACAGTCAGAACACAGAAAATTGAACTTTTCGGAAGTCTGTTAACAACAAATTCTTCAGCCTGACTGGTAAGGGGCGAAAGCAGCAGCTGGCAGAGCGGGGTTGCACAGGAAAACTCAGTCAGATGGACTCAGGCGCGCGGAATTCAGGCGCAGGGTTGGACCTAGTGAGCGACTGAGTGAGCGACCAAGCGAGCGACCTTGGGGAAACAGCGAGGGAGCAGGGCTGCGGGTTGACTGTGGTCGTGCATTTGTGCGTGGATAGACAAGTGAGGGAGTGGGCGATTGGACCCGGACCCAGCGGGTCCCTGTGGCAAGCGGCAGGGAGGGCGCTGCCATTTCCCTGCTCTGACCCCACCTTCACATACAGCGTCATAACCCAGCGACTCTGAGTGGCCCGGCCCAGGTGAACCACCTAAGCCTCTGCTCCTCACCCAGCTGCAAGAAACAGCAGAGGGGGTCACCATTTCCCCGCTCTGACCACGCTCCCACATACAGCGTCACAACCCAGCAACTTGGGAGTCCAAGGCTCCGCTCCTCCTCGTACTTAACGGCGCAAACAGACCAAAAATGGCTCAAGAAGATCTCAAAGCCCCAGAGCCTATAAATCTAAACGATGAAGAAATAGCAAAACTCTCAGATGCACAGTTTAAAACACTGGTGATCAGGATCCTCACAGAACTGGTTGATTATAGCCACAAATTAGACAAATATATGAAGGCAAAACTAATTGAAATGAATGGAATTGCACAGGAAACCAATAGCGATGAAAAGGAAACTGGGACTCAAATCAATGCAGTGGACCAGAAGAAAGCAAATAATGGCCAAACAGAAAAGAGTGAAGAAGCAAGAATTCAAAGAAATGAGGAGAGTCTTAGGAACCTCCAGGACATCTTTAAACGCTCCAACATCCGAATTATAGGGGTACCAGAAGGGCGAAAGGAACAGCTACCAGTGGAAAACTTATTTGAACAAATAATAAAAGAGAATTTCCCCAATCTGGCAAAGGAAATAGACTTCCAGGAAATCCAGGAAGCTCAGAGAGTCCCAAAGAAGTTGGATCCAAGAAGGAACACACCAAAGCACATCATCATTACATTAGCCAAGATTAAAATGAAGCAGAGAATCCTAGAAGCAGTAAGAGATAAGGGGACAGTCACCTACAAAGGAGTTCCCATCAGACTGTCAGCTGATTTCTCAAAAGAGACCTTGCAGGCAAGAAGGGGCTGGAAAGAGGTATTCCAAGTCATGAAATCTAAAGACCTACAACCAAGATTGCTCTATCCAGCAAAACTTTCATTTAGAATGGAAGGACAGATAAAGTGCTTCTCAGATAAGATCAAATTCAAGAAATTCATCATCACCAAGCCCTTATTATATGAAATGTTAAAGGGACTTATCTAAGAAAAAGAAGTTAAAAAAACATGAACAGTGAAAGGACAACAAACTCACAGTTATTAAGAACCACACCTAAAACAAAAGCAAACTAAAAGGTCAGCTAGATCAGGAGCAGAAACATAGAAATGAAGATCTCAAGGAGGGTTAGGTTAGCAAGAGGGGAGTGGGAGGAGGAGAAGGGGGGAGAAGGTACAGAAAATAAGTAGCATAGACAGTCGATAGAAAATAGATGGGTGGCAAGAATAGTATGGGAAATATAGAATCTAAAGAACTTGAGACACATGGTCATAAACTAAAGGGGGGTAATGGGGACGGGGAGGTAGGGTGGAGGGGAATGAAGGGGGGAATAGAACAACTGTAATGGCATAATCAATAAAAATAAATTAAAAAAATAAATAAAATACTCCTGGACTCATGAAGATTATTTATAAGGTATTGAGCTGTGTTTATTTTCTCTTTTTTCAAGTTTTTTAGTGTGGCTTCTTCTCTTTTCATTTTGCTAACTTGAAATGAAGGGCTTTGATCTGAAACTAAAAAAGTAGAATGACTTACAGTTTCTCCACCACAGTTCAGAACTCCAAGCAGGTGCAATAGAGGTGCAGGGAAATGCACTCAGGTTACATGCCACCCTCTGTGTTCAGGAACACACAGGGACAGGGGAGACACACTGCTGGAAATGAGGCCTAAAGTGTAGCTGGAGCTCTGTGACATAAGACTTCCAGTTCCTTCCATGATGCTATCTTATTTTTTAAATTATATTTTATTGATTATGCTATTACAGTTGTCCTGATTTTTCTCCCTTAGCCCCCTCCACCCAGGAACCCCCCTCCCCTCTGGCAGTCCCCCACCCTAGTTTATGTCTGCTGGTCATGCATGTAAGTTCTTTGGCTACTCCATTCCCTATACTGTACTTTACATCCCCATGGCTATTCTGTAACTACCTATTTGTACTTCTTAATCCCCTCACCTCTTCACCCATCCTCCCCCACCCACCCTCCCATCTCTTTGTCTTTAACCTTTGGCATTTTAATTATGATATGTCCTGGCATGGGCCTCTTTGCATCCACCTTGTTTGGGACTCTGCTTTCTGGACTTGCATGTCTATTTCCTTTAACAAATTAGGAAAGATTTCTTTATTATTCCTCCAAACAGATTTCCAAATTCTTTCTTGTTCTCTTCTGCTTCTGGAAACCCTATGAAGCAAATGTTGGATTGCTTAAAGTTGTCTCACAGGCTGCTCACACTCTCTTCATTTTTTTTTAATTCTCTTTTTTTCTTCTTGTTCTGATTGGTTGTTCTTCCTTATGTTCCAAATCATTGATTTAATTCTTGGCTTCATCCACTCTACTGTTGTCTCCCTGTAAATTGTTCTTGATTTCAATGATTGTATCCTTCATATCTGATTGGGCCTTTTTTATGCTCTTAAGGTCCTCACTAAGTTCCTTGAGCATCCTTATAAACAGTGTTTTGAACTCTGCATCTGATAGATTGCTTATGTCCATTTCGTTTAGTTCTTTTTCTGGAGTTTTGATCCATTCTTGCATTTGGGCCATGTTTCTTTTCCTCCTCATTTCGGCAGTCGTCCTTTGTTTGTTTCTATGTATTAGGTAGAGCTGCTTTGATTCCTGTCTTAGTAGTGTGGCCTCATGTAGTAGGTGTCCTGCAGGGCCCAGAGGCACAGCCTCCCCCATCACCTAAGCTGGGTACTCTTGGTGTGCCCTTTGTGTGGGCTGAGTATACCCTTCTCTTGTAGTTGAGCCTTTGCTGGCAGATCAATGGGAGGCATTCATCCAGGTCAGTCAGCTGCAAGGATTGTCTTTGACCACTTACCACCAACCTCCACCCCACTGCGGAAGATCAGCTGTGCACGGGCAGGGTGGAGGTGCTTCTGTGTGGTCTGTAGCTGTTCACTGGGTGTGCTGGCCCCTGGGGTGTCCCAGATGGTGCAGGTCAAGATCAGCCCCCACCTGTGTTTTCCCAGGGCCACCCTGCCTGAGTTATAAAACAATCTGAGATGGCTGCTATTTGGGCTGGGCTTGGGGATTTCCAGGCAAAACCAAGCTGTGAATCTAGGCTGCTAATTCTGGGCCTGGGTCTCATTGAGGCCAGCTGCTGCTACTTTGAGAGAATTTAGGAAGTTGTGAAGCGTAAGCCAAGATCATTTGTATGGAAAAACAGCTTTGGTGGGCCTGTAAGTTGGGTGAGGTAGAGTCTCTGGGGATCTCTAAGGTGGGTCAGTGTTAGCCAGGCTGATGGAATCTTAGAGACAGCACCAGTCTGCTGGATCTGTGGGAGCAGAGGCCTTTACTAAGATAAAGAAGTGCCTTGATGCCAGGCACTTCAGTCTCTCCCTGTATGTCTCTCACTGGTACCTTTCAAGCTGCCACCCTGTTGCTGGAGCTTAGAGCGAGTGAGTCTGAGTAGGTGAGTCTGTGTGTGGGTTCCTCAAGAGGAACTGCTTGGGGCTTCCAGCGATTCAATCCCTGCTGGTTTTAGCAGCCAGAAGTTGTGGAGACCCATCTTCCTGGTGCCAGAGCCCTGGGATTGGGGGCCTGGTGTGGCTCTGGGACTCCTCACTCCTGAGACATCCCTCCTGAGTTTTTATCCACCACATGTGGTTGTGCGACCAGCCCACTCCACATCTGTGCCCCTCCTATCAGTCTGGACGGATGTGGTTTCTTTAATTCCATAGTTGTCAGATTTCCATTCAACTTGATTTCTGTCAGTTCTGAGTGATGGCTGTTCTATATTTTAGTTGTCATTTAGTTGTTATTGTGCAAAGAAGTGAGCCATGTCTGCCTACATCACCATCTTGACCGAAAGTCTATCTCTCCATGACACTATCTTATAACCATAGAAAAATCCATGCCCGTTCTTGCAATGTATTAGCTGCTCAATAAATGGCAGTATTATTTGCCCAGTTCTTGTAATCTCAAGACCAAAATGCTATTTAGCAATTGCATTTTTTGGCCACTAAAAGGTGCTCTCTAGAATTTTATTTTGGCCAATCCTGATTTGATAAGGTAACTTACATATTTAGAAATGTTTTTAAAACCTATTGTCATTTTGAGTTAATATTATCACAAGCCTTTAAATATAATGTAGAGTGGCCCTGGCTGGTGTAGCTCAGTGGATTGAGTGCTGGCCTGTGAACCAAAGGGTCGCTGATTCAATTCTCATTCAGGGCACATGCCTGGGTTGCAGGCCAGGTTCCCAGTTGGGAGTGCATGAAAGGCAACCACACATTGATGTTTCTTTCCCTCTCTTTCTCCCTCCCTTCCTCTTTCTCTAAAACTAAATAAATAAAATCTTTAAAAAAACTAAAAAAACAAACAAACAATAAATTTAACAATAGTGTAGAATGAACTCTGTGATCTTAAGCCTTCCCTCAATAACTGAGGCAAGTTATCAATTGTTTTCAATCCCCTTTTTCTTTGCTTAGGGTTAGAATATGTACACAGACTGAGTACAAAGTCTGAATGTGTGCTCATCTCTAAACATATGTCCAATTTCTCCTAAAAGTGGAATGCAACAACAACGTGGTTAATTTATGTTTCTGTGGAGTGGTTCTTGGTTAAAATAATACGTGTGTCTCATTAAGTAACAAGAGACTTTGTCTTGCTCTTGCTGCGACTTTCATGGAGGGAATGTTTTCCCACTGACTTTGTCAGAGATGTTGTGGGGTTTCATTTGTTTTCCAGAATTTGAAGGTCTGAAGCACCCTTTGGACATCAGCTAGTTCCCACCCCTTTGTATTATTATAGAGGGAGATGCTGAGAGCCACGGTGTTAAAATGCCACCCCTCCCACTGGGTCCCGTAGCTGGTCAGAGCGGCTGTCTAATCATGTCCCTGTTAGGATCAGAAGCCTTTTCTTCTTCTCCTTCTCCTTCTCCTTTGGTAACAGCAGGCTTTTGGAAGAGAGACCCAGCAGAGCTTACACAGATGGATGTGAATTCAAGGCCTGAGCACATGTATTCACTGAACAATCATTTACTAAATGCTTGCAATAAGGGGTGGGAGGATATTGTCGAATTAGACATAATCCTTGCCCTTCATGGGCTGTCATTTAGGCTCTGAAGACTCATGCGGGGAGGGACAGCCAGAGTGGAAGTGCCGTGCCATGGTTCAGGTGTGCACAGACAGTCCTGCCTCCTTGAGAGACCTGCTGGAGGAAATGAAGGGGTGGTCGAGATCTCAGTGGGTCCAGATGACATTTGTGTTCAGTGTGGCAAAGTTTTACGCCATCTCTCTCTCATCCCCAATGTAACAAGCAGCATGAGCTCCACTGTATTCTGAAGGAGAAAAGACAGCTAATGAGCGAGTTGCAATGGAACAGAGATTGAGGTAATCTGAACCTAGGATTTCACTGCCCTGTAGCTGTGCAATAGCCATCCCAACTTTGTGTGGTAGCCTTAAGGTTATCTCACCAAGAAGCAAGAGGGAAAGCTCTTGGCACATGCAGGAATGGACTCGGGGAGGGATGGGATTAAGCAAAAGGAAAAAAACTCGTAGACACAAACAGTGTGGCGATTACCAGAGGAAAAGGGGGTGGGGGAGGTAGACGAGGGTAAAGCAGGGTGCGGTGGGGGGTGCTAATGGAAGCAGACTTGACTTGGGTAGTGAACACACAATGTGTATTATAGAGCTTTTCACTTGAAACGTATATAATTTTATTAGCTAGTGTCACCCCAATAAATCAAATAAAAAAAGAGTCACTTCCTTGCCTGGACTTTTAATTCTTTACAGGCTGTGAGCTGAGATCCGGGCATGGCAAGTAAGCAGGGTAAAACTAAATGTAAAGCAAAACCTTCTAGAGGAAGCTGTTGATTGTTTTATAGGCTCCGTACAACCCCACGATAAAGGGAGAGGCAGAGCACCAGATGGTAATATGGGTGCTTGGACGATGTAATAGCCATGGAGTGCATTTAATACATAAGAAAGAGATTTTCTTCTCTCCGTAAGTTCACTGAACTGTGACTTAATTTCTCCTCACTTATTATAGCTTGGGATTTGGATAAATAAAATACCTTGTTGGGGAAGGTTTAAATATGTACTAAGCTGTGTTAATTTCTTTTGTCCCAATCTTCCTGAGTTCAAGGTTTGGCTTTGCTTAGTGTAGTCAGAGTCTCGGCGAAGGATACCTCTCCCGCCTGGCTGGCTTGCTGGGAGGAGGAGAACAGGGGGAGAAAGTGGAGGAAGAGGCGACTCACGTGGGAGGAGGGGGGTGGCTGGGGAGGTGCGGCGGAGGGCCTTGGGAGAGAGGGCTCCTCCCCGACAAGGTGGGCTTTCTCCCTCTGCCACGTGGGCAGGCCGGGTACCTCGGACGCCTTCCTTAGCGTCCAAAGGAAAGAAGTCCCTCAGAGAGAGAGAAAGAGAGAGAAAGCTCTTCTTTGAGCAACTTTTCCATCAGGGAAGGAACTGAGTTTCTTCAAACACAAGCCAGATGGCCGTGCCTCGGAATAAATAATTTAATTTTGTGTATGTCCTCTCACCTCATAAAGATGGTTTTAAGTCTCTGCAGCAGTAACACATGTGAGAAAAAGTTCAAGGAATTGTTCTGAGAAGTGGGTGCCGTGTCTGGGTTTGGGGAGGCCAGTGCGGAGATGAGAGCGTCCAGAGGGTAAGCATCCATCAGGGTTTCACGGTCTTCATTCTCCTTTACTCAGAGGCTCCAGACAAAAGGGTCCTTCCTTACGGGGATGCATTTTCTTTTAGCATTGACCAGAAAGCAACACTACAAGATCAATTAAGTTTCATTAATTAATTCATTAGTGTATTAACACATTAATTCACTTAGTTCATTAAAGTAAGATTCTTATGCGATATATAGGTTGCAGACTTTAATGTGAAAATATGTTAAGATGCATATTGTATAAATTTTAGAGCCACAACTTAAAAAAGATATAAATAATAAACTAATAGTTGAAGAAGAGTGATAAAAAACGACTTAACCTGCAAATAATGCAGGGAAAACAGCAGAAATGAACATGAAAAGGATGGGAAAAAAAGAAAATAGTGATATGGTAAATGTAAATCCAATTATATCAGTAATTACTTAAAATGTAAATGGCATAAGCATTGCAATTAAAAGGCAGAAGTTTTCAGACTTGATAAAAAAGCAAAATCCAACTTTATGCTATATACAAGAAACGTGCTATGAATACAAACTCAGGCTAAAGGTAAGTGTGTGGGAAAATATATACCATGAAAGCATTAGCTAAAAATCTGGGATGGCTGTATTAATATCAGGCAAAGTGGGTTTTAGAGTAAGGGCGGTACGTAATAGAGAGACAGTAATCATGTCGTGATGAACAAGCAAGTTCTCAAGGAGACAAACCTAAATTTGTGTGCACCAAATCACAGAGCTTCAAAGCATATTAGGTAAAAACTTATGTAACTGAAAGGAGACAAATTTGTAACTGTGCGAAACATCAATACTCCTATCTGTAGATATCATCCATTCACGTTCAAATGACTAGTGTGTCAAAGAAGTCACGAGATAAACCAGAAAATATTCTGAGTCAAATGAAAATAAACTACACGACATTTAAAAAGGTGTGACTTGGTATGACCAAGGCCGGTCACGATGCAGTGATCAGAGACACTGCACTTACAGTGGAGACACCGTAAACATCAGTGAAACGATGTTCGTACGCAGAACGGTAGGCGGTGTGCGACAGAGGTTTCTGAGCGAAGGGCAATAAAAACGCAAGCCCACAATTTCCTCAGTTTACTGACCAGAGAAGGTTTCTAAGACACAGAACAGGGAAGCGGAACACCAACAGGGCTGTTGGCCTCCCTGAGTTGGAGAGACAGAATTGAGGATCTGAGAAAGCCAGGAGCGCTAGGATTCGGAGGGCAGAGGTATGCTCAGGAGTCTGGGAAGGGTTCCGAGAAGTAGTCACATGAACTGGGCCCTCATTATGTCCATGATAAACTAGACATGAGTTTTCAAGATGGACAAAACTCTCAATATAGGAAACTGAAAATTTGGGATAGAAAATTTTTAAGTTGAAAGTAAGCCCTGAAGCCTTTTATATAGTAGTCTTTTCGACTTTGTGGATTCTGTGTAATCTTCATCTGGTCTTTGCAGTTCAGCTGATGTCTACTCTCCTCACAATGAAGCATTTGTTTTCCCAAATTTACAGGTGCTAGGGATACTCTAACCCACCCACTCCGCACTGGGCTGCTAGCAGAATTATTTGCAGAGCATAATGTGGCTGAAACGCCATTATACTTTCTCAACACTTCGAGTGCCCTCTTTTCTCCATTGTGAGAGCCTTAGAAATATGATAGTTCAAAGCAGATTTGCACTGTCCTGTGACAGTTCAATAGGTTATTTTTTAGCCCATATGACAGTAGAAAAAACCCAGATGGCTGGTGATCTCTGAACACAAGTTGTGTCAAACTTTCATTCATTAAGCAAAACCTATATGGGGATAATTGGCCATCTATGGAGATAATGCAGGAGAATGGGTGTGAGGTCCCTATTCACACAACATACAAAATTTAGCTCAGAGGGAATCATGAAGCTAAATGTAAGAACTAAAATTATAAAATGTGTAGAAGCAAACATAGACATAAATCTTTGTGATGTGTTAGGCAATGATTTCTCAAGATACAATACCATAAGCACAAGCAATAAAAGAATGATCGGCAATTTAGTCTTTATTAAAATAGAAAACTTTGTACTTCAAAGGATAGCACCAAGAAAAGTAAAATGACAACACACAGACTGAGAAAGTATTTACAAATCATATATCTAATAAGAAATTTATATACAGAATTTACAAAGAACTTATAACTCAATAATAGACAACCCAATTAAAAATGGACAAAAGATTTGAAAGCATTTCTTCAAATAATATATACAAATGTCCAATAACAACATGAAAAGCCCTGGCTGGTGTGGCTCAGTGGGTTGAGTGCTGACCTGCAAACCAAAGGGTCACCGGTTTGATTCCCAGTCAGGGCACATGACTAGGTTGTGGGCCAGCTCCCCAGTTGGGGGCATGCGAGGGACAATCACAAATCCATGTTTCTCTCCCTCTTTCTCCCTCTCTTTCCCCCTCTAAAAATAAATAAGTAAAATCTTAAAAATACATAAAAATATTCTCAACATCATTAGTTGTTAGGGAAAGGTAAAGAAAAACCTCAATGAGCTACCACTTTGCACTGCTGGAAAGGCTATAATCGCAAGGCTTAATAAGGATGTGTAGAAATCAGAACCCTCATACATCACTGGAGGGAATCAAAAATGGTGCAGTATCTTTAGGAAACAGATGGGCAGTCCCCCAAAATGTTAAACGCAGGCTCACCATATAACCTGGCCGTTCTACTCCTTTATGTCTATCTGTTCTAGTTGGGTTAAAGCACCAAGTGACCCGAAATAACAATTAAATGCAGTGGTACCTTGGTACTCACCGTTAATTCGTTCCAGTACTCGTGTCGAGTGCCGAAACCGATGAGTACCAAGCGATGAAGCATTTTTTCTGCTGGGGTGGAGTCCTGACTCACACAACTTCTACCCAGTCTGACAAGTCTGGAGCAAGCACCGAGGGCTGAAACAATTTTTCTTCTCGTCAAAATGCCGCGAGTGTAGAGTTTGATGAGTTCTAAAGCGGGCAATTACCAGGGTATGACTGTACCTCTTGGCAGGGATTAGTCTGTCTAGAGGGCGCCTGGTCACAACGCGCAGTGTGCAGGGAAGAAATGAAAGCGGAGGTGAGAGACTGAGCAGTGCTTGGAGTGCCCTCTGGTGGTCACTGTCCAGACGTGTCGAAAGGGGGGTGGGGGACAGGGTTGGGATGAGGACTCTGGGGACCCCAGGGACTGGGGAGAGGGGCCAAAAAGGAAATAAAAAGTAGACATCAAAGGAGAAAGATCTGGTTAACCCTAAGGAAGACAATAAACCCGGCTGTGAGTTCCCCATCCCTGGAGTGTTCAAGGAGAGGCTGGCATAGACCAGGGTGAATGTCGTTTAATAGCATTGCAAAGAAATTACGAGAAGAAATGGCCCTGTGCTGGTATCTCTGTATTTACTCTGAGTTTTCTGTGCCGTCATTTACCTCCAGTCTGAAGAACTCACTGTAACACTTCTTGCAGTGCAAACACGGTGGCTATGAATCCCCTTAGTTTCCCAGTACTTGAATGTTATCGTCACTTCACCTTCATTTTTGAAAGACAATTTTGCAAGATACAAAATTCATTCCTTTTTTCCTGTCAGTGCTTTAAGGATGTTTCACTGTGTGCTTGTCTCCTTGGTTTCCGAGGAGGAATTGCGATCCTTCAAATAGTCGTTGAACATGATGCATCATTTTCTCAGAAATGATGATTTTATCATTTTCTCTTCGTGTTTGGTTTTCAGCGTGATATTTCTAGGAATAATTTTCTTCAAATTTACCCTGCTTCGGGCTTATGAAACTATGAAATCTGCCTATTTAAGTCATTAACCAAGTTTCGGAAGTTCGAGGCCATTATTTCTTCAAATACTTTTTCTGCCCTCTTTTCTTTTTTTTTTAACTACATTTACATACATGTCAGATTTTTTGAAATTGTTCCACATAACCCCGAGGCTGGGGTCATATTCTCCCTGTGGTTCAAGGTGCACACCTTTTACTGACCTGCATTTGAGTGACTGCCTTCAGAGGAAAGCCACAAAACCTGGGGACACATCCGTGTTCCTTGCTGCGAATTTCAGCCCCCCCCACAAAACTTTCTACTTTGGTTTTGTCTGTGAAGCCTCAGGTAGTGGTTTCTGGGTTTTGTCTAGATATTACAACTCATATTGTGAAATCAGGGTTTGGGGTGTTCACCTCCCAATAGGGTGAGTAGAGACTAAGGGTATCATTTTACTTGAAATCAGCACAGATTTTACTTCATTCCTTACACTTTATACAATCATACTTAAGGAAGTTCTTCATGCATTAATGTAAAAAGAATTAGAGAAAGGTTTAAAACTCGTCACTATATTATACTTTTTAATGACGAAAATAACTCATACGTTTACAACATTTTTCAATGATTTGCTCTTAGTTAACTAGAAAAATCTTGCTGACTTTCAATGCCTTGGATTCTTTATTAGTAAAAAAGGAAAAGTTAGACTATATTAGTCTGTCCTGAAAGATATTCTAGCAGGGGTGTCCAGCCTTCTGGCACCTCTGGGCCACCTGGAAGAAGAAGAGCTGTCTTGGGTCACACATTAAATACACAAGCACTAATGAAAACTTAGAAACAAACAAAAAAAAGGTTTTAAGTTAATGTAAGATTTTGAGTCGGGCCTCATTCATAGCCTTCTTGGGCCACATGCGGCCCGGGGCCCGTGTGTTGGACACCTGTGTATCGGCACTGATATGAGATACTGCTTGCAAAAATGTTGTGTGCTTAAATGCATTTGGGATCTGCAGGATTAAACAGAGTTATGTGTTATTTGTTTCTGCAGTATTTTTCAAAACCTTTAATATGTTAATATGTGTGGTGAATTTCCAAAAGGAGAACAAAAATCAGAGTTACTTTAGTTTGGCTTTTGTCGCAGGCTTTACTCTGGTTCGGCAAGCCAGTGTAACTGATCATTGTTTAGAAACTTGATACTTTGTCCATCATAGATTTTTTTTTTTACCTCAATTCGTCTTTTAAGTGCTACACTAGAATATTATTTATCTTGATTATTGAGTTTTTTGGTGTCCCCTGACATTTTGCAAGGACCTCCTTCACCTTGTTTTCCTCGCTCCAGTCCCCTGAGCTGATAGATTTACTACCACAGCTTTGTGTTCTCTAAAGCATGGAATCAAACACACTCATCAACTTACCAGACCCTTTATGGCTTAGTTCTTATCCGTATGGGTACTTTCTTCTTGGCACATGAATATTCTGTGCTCATTAGCCCCCTGCAAACTTTGTTCCTCTTCCACCCAAACCAGGACTGGCTCCTCTTCTCCATTTATTTTTTTAGGGAATCCAGACTCTTTTTTGGCATCCTCATCAAGTCTCACTACCATCTTACAAGCACCCCTGACCCCTAGAGGGAGGCCAGACTCTCTCCCTTTGCAGCTTTGTTTTTCACGCAATTTCCAGTGGCCCTACGCAACATGGTTCAGAAGATGCGGTCCCTAGGGTGGTTTCTTGATCATTTGGGGGGTTTATATCTTGTTCCCTCTGCGGTCCAGAGCCCGTGTCTCACTCACCCTTGCATCATTTTAGCACAACGCATTGTGTGGTCGCGCAGGGCTCAGTAGCTGCTGTTAATTTGATAGGTTGCTTCATGATTCCCTCAACTGCCCTCTACCCCCTTGACTCTTTGCTCTTCTCTTTCTCTCACCCACTGATCTGTAAAGATCCATGATCTCAGGCTCACTTGGTGTCAGGCTAAACCTGCACTCATCAGCTTTGAACTCGACTCTAAGTTCTAGGTATCAACACTTGTGTTCCAAAGTTTGGAAGGAATTGCCCCCAGGGTCTGCAAGTTCATGGACACTTTTCCTGCAAACACTCCTCAACTCACCACGTGTGGATATAATGTCTATAGCAGACTGGGTCCCAATCTGCCGGCCACAGATGTAAATAGCAGAACTTTTTCTTCTGACATCTCTGATCAAGGCTACATCTGACAGAACACTGGGTAGGGTATTTTGTGTTCTTGCAGCCCAAGTCTTTATTCTACAAGCTATCAGTTGTTTCCTACCCTTTACTGAGAGTCTAAAACTATGCTAGGCCTCCAGCCCCTCCGGCTTATCTCTGTACGGAGTAACTTGCTGCCTTATCTGTTCAGAATGTTATAACCCCAAAGAAAGAAAGAAAAAAAAGGAATGTTGTAACTGGGAGTGAATAGTGATTAAAGGGCTCTTGGTAGCTTACTGAAGGTTTTCTCCAGCAAGCAAACATCTGAAGTTTAGACAGAGAGCAAAGGGCTCTCTGGAACCAAGAGTTCTAATGAAGGGTTCTAATCTGTGGTAGCTTCCCTCCTGCTTCTTTGGATGAAGTTGGTCTTTCCTACTAGAAACACAGTCCATATTTTGTGCAAAGCAAATCTACTCCATAGGACAGCTCGTTGATTTTCTGAATCTTTCTTTTGATGATCCATTTTACTAATGAGTAGCTGGTTTGCCAACTAATTGATCCTTTTGAAGGGGCAACAGGCAGCCAAAGCTGATATCTCCCAGAAGAGAAGAAAGCGCTCGGGGAAGGTCGGATTGCTATTTGATGCCTGTCATGCCATTTTTGCCCTCATGGTGCCTCTATTGTCATGAAAGTGAGAATTCCTCTGTCCGATTGTTTGCAACCGAGCTGACCTTATGTAACCTCCCAGAGTCCTGCTAGATTAGTCCCTGTGGCCACACAGGCTCTCCAGGGAGCTACGCAGAGAAAAAACATCAAGCAAAACACTACATTTTTGAGGGGTTTTTTTTTTTCTGTTAAATACCTGCTGAGTTAGCTGGCCAGTTGCCTTCACACTGGGCTAATGCTGCAGACACCAAAAACAGGCAGAGAGGACTTTTGATTCCTTTGCTTTGGGCCCCACCCTTTTCTCAGCCTCCCAGGTGAGGAAAAATAAATAGAAGTGAGATCAAGGAAAAATTCATCCACGGAAGGAGGAAGGGGTTTTCCCAGTCAGCTCTGGCTAAGAGGTCATCTTAAGTCAATAGACAAGTGACTGTCGCCAGGGTGTTTGAAACTTCCCAGCTGGTCAGGAGACAGAGCAGTGTATTTCCAATGAGAGGGGATATCAGAATGATTTCACAATCCATCCAAAAACAGGTCACAGACAATAAATACTAAAACTTATGGGAGATTGGTAGAAATAGACGGCTAATATTCTAGCTGTTGCATGTGTGACCGACCAGTTGCACCTGCTAACACGGATCCACACAGGACGCAGACATGGGTACAGGTTCATTCATGACTTTGTGTGCATTAGGAACGCGTTGTTTTTTAAAAAAATAAGTAGTATTTCATGCTATGAGTATACCCCAATTTATTTAGCTCTTTTCACTTGTTGGTGGGCATTTGGGTTGTGTTCATGTTTGGCTATTGCAAAGAATACCACTATGGACATTTTTGGAAGAGGGTTTTTTTTGTAGACATGTGTCTGCATTTCTCTTAGGTATATACATGTAAGTAGAATTTCTAGATAATAGGGTAGCTGTATGTTTATCATTATTGAAAACTGCCAAAGAGTTGTCCAAAGTGAAGTTATCATTTTACCCTCACATAACAACATATGAGAATTTTAATTGTTTCACATTCTCACAAAATTTGTATTGTCAGACTTTTTTTTAAACTTTTTAATTGATTATGCCATTACATTTGTTCTATTCCCCCCCATTCCCCTCCACCCTGCATACCCCTCCCCCACCATTTCCCCCTTTAGTTCATGAACACATGTCTCAAATTCTTTAGATTCTGTATTTCCCCTACTATTCTTACCCTCCCCCCTATCTATTTTCTATCTACTGTCTATGCTACTTATTTTCTGTACCTTCTCCCCCCTTCTCCTTCTCCCACTCCCCTGTTGCTAACCCTCCATGTGATCTTCATTTCTATGGTTCTGCTCTTGATCTAGCTGTCCTCTTAGTTTGCTTTTGTTTTAGGTGTGGTCCTTAATAACTGTGAGTTTGCTATCCTTTCACTGTTCATCTTTTTTATCTTCTTTTTCTTAGGTAAGTCCCTTTAACATTTCATATAATAAGGGCTTGGTGGTGATGAACTCCTTGAATTTGGTCTTATCTGAGAAGCTCTTTATCTGTCCTTCCATTCTAAATGAAAACTTTGCTGGATAGAGCAATCTTGGTTGTAGGTCTTTGGTTTTCATGACTTGGAATACCTCTTTCCAGCCCCTTCTTGCCTGTAAGGTCTCTTTTGAGAAAGCAGCTGACAGTCTGATGGGAACTCCTTTGTAGGTGACTGTCCCCTTATCTCTTGCTGCTTCTAGGATTCTCTGCTTCATTTGAATCTTGGCTAATGTAATGATGATGTGCCTTGGTGTGTCCCTTCTTGGGTCCAACTTTTTTGGGACTCTCTGAGCTTCCTGGATTTCATGGAAGTCTATTTCCTTTGCCAGATTGGGGAAATTCTCTTTTATTATTTGTTCAAATAAGGTTTCCACTCGTGACTCTTCCCCTTCTGGTACCCCTATAATTCGAATGTTGGAATGTTTAAAGATGTCCTGGAGGTTCCTAAGTCTCTCCTCATTTTTTTGAATTCTTGTTTCTTCATTCTTTTCTGTTTGATCATTTTTTTCTTCCTTCTGGTCCACTCCATTGATTTGAGTCCCAATCTCCTTTCCATTACTATTGGTTTCCTTTGCATTACCATTCATTTCAATTAATTTAGCTTTCATATGTTTCTCTAATTTGTGACTAAAATCAACCAGTTCTGTGAGGATCCTGATAACCAGTGTTTTGAACTGTGCATCTGAAAGTTTAGCTATTTCTTCATTGCTTAGATTTATCGGCTCTGGGGCTCTGAGTTGTTCTTGAGCCATTTTTGGTCTGTTCGCGCCGTTAAGAGGAGCGAAGTCTTCGTTGTTTACCAGGGCGGGGCCACCCAGGTTGCTGGTTTGTGACGCTGCGTGTGGGGGCGGGGTCAGAGAGAGAGCAATGGTGGTCCTCTCCGCTAGTCCAGTCCGTCCCATCCCACTACTCGCCTGGCCTATTTATCCGATTGGAATTGTGCGAGCCTGCTGCCCCGAGCCTTGCGGTCTCAATGCTCACCTCTTCATTGGTTTATCTGCACGAAGATGTGCAACCTACCGCAGACGGCCAGCCGCGCCTCTTCCCTGTGTGCTCCCGTAGCTAGCCCGCGATCCATGGGCCTTCGGCTGCTTGCGCACCACCAGGTCAGGGATCTTTTTGGTCAACCCGCTCCGCTGCTGGCTTCGCCCCTTTTACCAGTTTAGCTGAGCATTTCATTTCTTTTTTTTCGGACTCTGTATTGTCGATTTTCTGTGTGGTTTGGTTATGTTTATTATTGTTAAAAATAGTTGTTCTTAGATTTGGTTGTGCATGGAAGCAAGGTGTTTCCATCTACGCCTCCATCTTGGTGGAAGTTTTGTCAGACTTTTTGATATTAACTATTCCAATGGCTTAGAAGTGGTATCTTGCAGTATTTAAAAAAATTATTTTACATATTTTATTTATTATGCTATTATAGTTGTCCCATTTTCTCTCCCCTTTATTTTCTTCTGCCCTGTACCAACACTCTCACCAGGATTCCCCACCCCCTCAGTTCATGTCCATGGGTCATACATGTAAGTTCTTTGACTTCTCTATTTCACATACTATTCTTAACCTCCCCCTGCCTATTCTGTACCTACCATTTATGCTTCTTTTTTCTTTTTAGATTTTAAAATAATTTTTATTTAAAAATAATTTTTAATTAAGGTTGACATACGTTATGTTAGTTTTAGCTATACAACCTGGTGATTAGATATTTGTATAACTAATGAAGTGATCACCCTAAGTCTAGTACCCATTTGATACCATACATGGTTATTACAATATTATTAACTATATTCCCTATGCTGTACTTTATAGATTATTTTTTATTGATTATGCCATTACAGTTGTCCCATTTCCCCGCTTCATTCCCCTCTACACTGCACACCCACTCCCCCCATTCTTCCCCTTTAGTTCATGTCCATGTGTCACAAGTTCTTTAGATTCTATATTCCCCATACTATTCTTGTCCTCCCCCTGTTTTCTACCTACTGTCTAAACTACTTAGTCTCTGTACCTTCTCCCCTCCTCCTCCCACTCCCCTGTTGCTGACCCTCCATGTGATCTCCATTTCTATGGTTCTGCTCCTGATCTAGCTGTCCATTTACTTTGCTTTTGTTTTAGGTGTGGTTGTTAATAACTGTGAGTTTACTGTCCTTTCACTGTTCATATTTTTATCTTCTTTTTCTTAGATAAGTTTTTTTTTAGCATTTCATATAATAAGGGCTTGATGATGAACTCCTTGAACTTGACCTTATCTGAGAAGCACTTTACCTGCCCTTCCATTCTAAATGAAAGCTTTGCTGGATAGATCAATCTTGGATGTAGGTCTTTGGATTTCATGAGTTGGAATACCTCTTTCCAGCCCCTTCTTGCCTGCAAGGTTTCTTTTGAGAATCAGCTGAAAGTCTCATGGGAACTCCTTTGCAGGTAAATGTCTCCTTTTCTCTGGCTGCTTTTAAGACTCTCTTCTTGTCTTTAATGTTGAGTAATGTAATTATGACGTGTTTTGGTGTATACTTCCTTGGGTCCAACTTTTTGGGGACTCTCTGAGCTTCCTGGACTTCCTGGAAGTATATTTCCTTTGCCAGATTGGAGAAGTTCTCCTTCATTATGTTTTAAATAAGTTTTCAGTTTCTTGTTCTTCCTCTTCTCCTTCTGGCACCCCTATGTTTCGGATATTAGAACATTTAAGGTTGTCCTAGGGGTTCCTAAGCCTCTCCTCATTTTCTTTTGAATTCTTGTTTCTTCATTCTGTTCCAGTTAAAGGTTTATTTCTTCCTTTTGTTCCAAATCATTGATTTGAGTCCCAATTTCTTTCCCTTCACTGTTGGTTTTTCTTTATTTCACTTTTCATAGCCTTCACTTTGTCCTCTATTTTGTGACCATACTCAACTATTTCTTTGAGAATCCTGATTACCAGTGTTTTGAACTGTGCATCTGATAGGTTGGCTATAGCTTCATCACTTAGTTGTGTTTTTTTCTGGGACTTTGATCTAACCTTTCATTAGGGATATATACATATACATACACGTATATATTTAATAAAGAGTAGCTTTTCTTATTATTTTTTTTTAAGTGAGGAGGGGAAGGAAGGGAGAAAGAGAGGAAGAGAAACATCAATGTGTGGTTGCCTGTCATGGGGCCCCAATGGGGACCTGGCCTGCAACCTAGGCACATGCCCTGACTGGGAATCAAACAGGTGACCCTTTGGTTCAAAGCCCATGCTCAATCCACTGAGCTACACCAGCCAGGGCAGGGCCATAACTTTTGTCTTGGCATACCTGTTACTTAGTAAGGGGCACAGACTTAGGTATTCGCTAGAGTGGGGTAACTCATGTTGCTGTGGTGCTGTATATGGGGAAGGGGTCCAAGAGGAAACAGTGCTGTTTGCTTGGCTCTCAGCTGCTTTCCATCACTTCCTCTGCTGCAGGGACCCACAAACAAATTGGGCCCCTCTGGTGCTGATTCCCCAGGTGGGTGGGTTTGTATACATTCTAGGGTCCCATGGGTCTCTACAACAAACTCTCCTGTGAGGCTGGGAGTTTCTCCGGCCACTGCAACCCCCACAGATTTTTTAGACAGAGGTTTTGAGGCTTTCTTTTGCTGCCCTGGAACTCTGCACTGCGTGGTCTGTCTCGCTCCCTGGTTCCTCCCAATTTACCCTCACACCAATGCAGGACCACCTCAGTCCTCCAGGTGCTGCCTTGCCATGAGTCCTTTCCATCCTGGCTGCCTGTTTCCACCCCTCCTACTGGTCTAGATGAATGTTTCTTTTACTCCTTGGTTGTCTGATTTCCATACAGTTTGATTTTCTAGCAGTTCTGGTTATTTTTTGTTTTTAAATTTGCTGTTGTCTTTTTTTTGGTGTGAGGAGGCAAAGTGTATCTACCTACACCTCCATCTTGGCAGGAAGTCTCTCTAGTAGTGTTTTTAAATAATAAGCTTATGAAGGTACAACTTATGCACAGTAAAATTTTAATTACTTTGTAATGCACATCAACATTTTAATTTGATGAGTTTTAAAAATTTAGGCATTTATACAACTACAATACTACCAAAACACATATAGAGTATACAAGGTCTGTCCAGAAGGTATCCAGCCATGTAATATGAAAATAGAGACTTCTACTGAAGAAAATACAAGATACAAGAAACATCGTACATAGGACAATGACACCCCAGTCTCCTTCAGTGTAAGCATCTTGGGACCTCACACATTTCTCCCAGTCACCATCAGCTGCTCCATCATCTTTTCCTGAATCTTGTAGATGGTCTGTAATCTCTTCCCTTTCAAGGGTGATTTTAGTTTTGGGAATAGCTGGAAGTCACAGGGCACCAAATCTGGGCTGTAGTGGGGCTGAGTCACCTGGGTGATTTGATGTTTTGCCCAAAAACGGCATGAAACCTGATGCATGAGCAGGCATGTTGTTGTGATGAAATCACCAGTTGCCCATAGCTGCGGCCTTCTGAATCATTTGAATAGTTTCCACAGAGGAATGTTCAAGCTTAGTGCAAAATTAGATGCAGATTTGTTGCTCCACTTGCTCAGTCATTTTGAATGCGACGGCCACACAGTACACATGCTCACTCAACAGCACCTACCGTCCCCACTGACTGGTATAGTGAAGGTGTCTTTGCTCACACATGCACATTCAGGCCACTCTCTTTGATTACCAAATTATATTGATGTCGCACAAACTGTTCTCGTTATATTAAAAATGGCTGGTGATATAATCATCAGTTTATATCGATTATATCATTTATATCAGTTAATCGATTATATCATCAGTTTCCATAGGAGACTGTATCACTTCTCTACACCACAGACTTCACCTGGTGGGGTCTGGCCCCTGGGAAGCTGGGCAATCAATCACTCACCTTTCTTGGAGATTCAGCTCCTTCCTGAGCTGTACGTCCAGGAAGAGATGGGTCAAGGTTTGGTAGCCTCAGCTCCATGCAACAGGGATGCCAAGGGCACAGAGCTGAGCCTGAGCTACTGATTCTTTGTAAATAAAACAGAAAAGGATATTTTTGAAAACTCCAAACATGTACTTGAAAGTAATATAATATTGTATGGCAACTGTAACTGAAAAATAAGAAAAAAATTATTTAAAAAACCCCTAAAACATAGAAGAACACTCCAAACAAAAATTTATTGTATTATTAAATCAGGGATAAATAACATGAGGGAGCAGATTATAAACCAAGAAAACAGCTACTAAATGATAGATGGTCTGTTTAATCCGTTTCAGTTTCCTGATAACATTTTGCAGGTGTAATCAAGTTCTGCTAAAGTCAGGCCACAATTGCCTCATCTGCCAGCAGTTTGCTGGTCGTATTTATGAGCATATTTTTCTACATAGAATCACCTCCAGGAACCTAATTAGTTCAGGTGTCTTCAGTCCCTTACAAAGGTTCATGCACTGCTCTCCCTTCCCTCTCCGGGAATGGGGGACACATTTTAGGAACAGGTTTCTTTGAAAAGGTCAGCCTATTGTATTTACTTATATACATTATATACATAATACTAAGCTATTAGGCATAAATAAAAATATGACGTGAGCTAAATGCACTTGTATTTCAACAAAATAGACTTTCTGTGCAGGAACTGAGATCTAAGAATCCTATCAAACTGAATCAGGCCCATACTGAATTCTTCTCCCTGAGCCCTCATATTTCTGAGATGTTATTACTTTTGGCAACAGTAAAAAATCGGTCACTCTTAACGGATAATTCAGGCTGGACAAGCAGGGAGGTTAAACCTGGTCTCCTCAACTCAGGCAAAGCTGAAGAATCAAGTTAGTCTCAAGTGGCACAATGCACTGCTTTAACCTGCGGGTTTCACCCCTTGTTATCAGAGGTCGAGTTTGAGAGCGCAGCAACAACCTGGCCACCTCCTTCAATGTCCTTTTTATCTTGGCAGGTCTCCTGGGGCGGGAGAGTTATACCAAGTTGTACCAAGAGAGTTGTACCAAGTACCAAGCTGACTCTTGATCTAAGAATAAAACAGAATTTTTAAAAAAATGAAGAAATCAAAAGGTAAGCATATTTGGGGAGAAAGGAGTAGAAAAGGGAACATTTAGTGAAAACTGACTACAGCCAGGCATTCTGTGTATTTTATCCCATTTAGTCTCATAAAACTGTGATCAGAGGGTATTGAGTGCATGCTATTTGTGAAGGAAAGATATGAGACTGTGAGAGATCGTCTGGCTAACTCCCAAACCCATATTCTTTCTGTCACTACCTGGAGAATGCGGAAAGTGGGAAGCAAGAAGTAGGAAGGATCATGACTCACTCACTTTGGGGATTTTTGTTGAGAAACTTGTACAAGGGAGATGTGGGGCTAAGGTGAGGGTGACTGCCTACGAAGTGTCATTGGAAAAGGCTGAGCATCAAATACAAGGCCCAAGGGAGATCTGTCAACCTCCCTGAAGGTGTAGGCTTCTGTCCTGGAGTGTTTGGATTTTGTGGTTCCTCGGTGTAGCCTGATGTGAACGGTGAGTGGTGGAGTACATTCTGTCCATTAAGGAGAAGTGGACAGATGCCAGACATGATCTGACTTAAGTGTTGAAAGAATGACTCTGTCGCTTTGCAGAGAATAGACAATACTGGCTCAAATATAGGTTTAAGCAAACCAGACAGGGGATACGGCAGTGGTCTAGGTGAGATAAGGTGGCGGCGAGAGCCAGAGTGGTCCTGATGGAGAGAGTCACAGTGGTTGAATTTACATTCCATTTTGAAGGTAGAACTAATGTCATGGCTGATGGAGTGGAGGTAACATGTGAGACAAAGAAAGAGGTCAAGGCTAATGACGAGATGTTTTTTTTTCCTTTGGCCTGAGCAATTTATTAACACTGTGATAGGGGAATATTAGAGCAGAAACATTTCTGAAAAGATAGAAGAGAAATTAAGTCTGGTTTGGGATATGCAAATCTGAAGCTACTATACATGAGTTGAGTATATGCGCTGGAGGCATATACAGAAAGGCATGGCACTTAAATTCGTGAGATTGGGCGAGATCACTGTGGGGAAGAGAAGGGGTGCCCAGACCAAGGGCCAGTCTGGCTTCTGAATCACTGCTGAGCCACCTCGGAGCCACCCACAGTTTCCTTCACCAACAAATCCCTTTTCTAACCATTTCCACAGCTATCACCTGGAGCCCAGCAGCCGGGCTCACTCCCTCTAGTGACTGCAGTAGTTTTACAACTTTGTTAATGGCAGCCCGAGCAGACTAACAGAAATGGCGGTGACTTTTTGTAGTGCCTGACCTCTGGTTTTTAGTACCTCTCTCCCTCTCTCCCCACTTTAGTCCTCTGGTCCTTCCAACACTACACAGTATCTCCAGTACTAAATCCCTCCGTGCTGCAAACACCTAAGGAGATTTCCATTTTTCTGGCTAATCTTGACTGACGCAGTATTTGCTACCAAGGGTGCGGGTACCTTGAGTTGGATCAAAATTTACTGATATAGATGCAATTGCCAGAGATTTTGGAAAAAATAAAATGAAAAACAAAGAAAGATATTAAAAGCTGCATTTATTAATATGGTTGCAACTCTGTATCATCTTGAGCAACTATAGCGTTTACTGTCAAGTTGCTTATTTAGTCGACTGGAACCTGACTTGGCAGTGGCTGAATTCAGTGAGGATGAGTCTACAGCCATACCACCCCGAACATGCCTGATCTTGTCGGATGAACGAGGTTGAGACGCCATAACTTCTTTGGTATAATTTAAAGGCTTACGAAGAGGAAGGTTGAAATACATATTACAGGTGTGACCCTCTCACGTTCCGCTGTGTCCCCAGGCAGACCCGAAGCATCGAGAAATACCCGATGAAAGAAACAGCATAGTTCTGTAAAGTTCTGTACTGTCTGTCTCTTGCTAGCTGGGGCTGAGAGTCATGGGTGCCCCTTTGCAATACACCAGCAGAGGGCCTGAGACAACCTGGGGCCAATGACCAAAGTGGTCAGTAGGCACAGAGCAGCAATCTAAATGTGGTGACCTGTGGTGACTCTCTGACCAGGGTCCTTAGGCCTGAGAGCTGGGCAGCCAACTAAAGCAATAACCATAACCAGAACCATCTGTGATCTGGACAATAGTCACTGGACTCATGTCCCCATAGTAAAATTGTGTCCTTTCACCCTAATCCCAGACTCAAGCCAGTTCAGTGACATGGAGCTTCTTCTTTTTAAAAATTTTTTTGTTTGTTTATTTTGCTCTTTAGATTCTATATATGGCATTCGTTTTTCTCTGTCTGACTTATTTCACTTAGCATAGGACCCTCTAAGTCCATCCATGTTGCTGCAAATGGTCAGATTTGGTTCTTCTTATGGCCTAGTAATATGCTATTATATATATGTCCCATTTCTTTTTTATTCACTTGCCTATTGATAGGCACTTGGGTTGCTTCCATGTCTTAGCTACTATAAATAACACTGCAATGAACATAGGAGAACATATATTCTTTCAGATTAGTCTTTTGAATTTCTTTGTATATATGCCCAAAGGTAGACTCGCTGAGCCATAGTTCCATTTTTAATTCTTTTTTGAGAAGTACAGATAAATTTATTAGGTAAATATTGATTTTACAGCTACTTCACCTTAAGACAATGTTAAAAGATTGGTGGGTTAGGGAAGGTACATGAGGATGGCCTTCACGAAAGAAAGCAATGTAAATGATGATTAAACAGAATCTTCATTTAGAGATATTCTCTGCTGCAGTTTGTAGGATTTGGGGGTAGGCGGCTGAGTGTTTCAGTAGGACCTAGTAAGGCCCCAGTTGGAGACAGCTGTGTCGATAAAGGAGGCATGAAAGGAGGAATCTGCAGGCCCCAGTACTACAGGCAGAAGTGCGGAGACCAGGAGAAGGCCAATGCCAGGTCGGCACTGGAGAGCCCAGGGGCCCACCTCAGTGTCTTCTCTTAAGAAGACACTCATCTTTCTTTCTATGAGTTTTGTTGTGTTTGTTTGCTTTGACTTTATTTTGCAAAATCCCTAGCTTTTCGCCTCCTGGACGAGAGATTTTCTCTGGAAAGGATGCAGGTGTGGGCACTCTGTACCCCTTGGATGGACTTGGCCTGCTGTCTGGCCCAGAGGTACATCTCTACAGAACAGAAGTGACATCAGGAAGATCTGAGAGCAGGTGAGTCAGAATCCACGGAAAACCCTGCCCCGCCCCATACAGAGCTGGCCTTAGCCCAACTGCTGAGCTCTTGCTTCATTGAGGAGGAGATGTGTTCAAGCAGAAGGCAGAGCCGAATCACTCCCCACAGTGGAAGGAATTTTTATTTTCAGAGGCCTTGGGGTGAAGAGAAGGAGAGAAGGAACAAGTTTGTGAGCCAGGGGAAAGAAATGTGGGGGAGGCAAATTTACCCAGTTGCGATTTTGCCAAAGCCATACTGCGTGGTGGGTGAAGCAGCCTCTCCTGCATCTGCCCATGGATGACCCAATAACATGGGTGCTACACCCAGTGTTGCTGGACTGGGGTCAAGACTCAGCTTTCAGGGGGATTCAGGGGTATGGTGAATTTGAAGGGGAGTGTTGGGCAAGGGCAGGGGCTGCCCAGAGGTGCCTATCACATCCAAAGGCACATCAGATACCCTGATGAAGGCTGGAGCAGGGGTCCCAGCACCCTGCCCTCTACCCACCCTCAGATCCCCAGTGCTGGAAACACCACGGAAAAACCATCACCATAGGCCACAGTAGTGGAAGGATAAAGAAGGACATCTCATCTTTCCTTGGGGCTCTAGTAGAGCAGAAAACGAGAAAGAAGTCTCTCTCTCCGTGAAAGGGACTGAAGTGTGCCCCTAGTGAATGGCGGATGCGTCCAGATCAGAGTCTGGGCTCTTCTCCAGTCCTGCATCTTGAAAAGGCACCTGATAAAATCCAATACCCACTTCCCCTCCCCAAAGACCTTGACTTCAAGTGTCTTCCCAGCTGTTTTTCTGAAGCCATTCCCAGACAGGGCAGGCCCGCAGGTGAGAGCCTAGAGCCTGGTCTCTGCTCTTCTCCAAGTCCCAGGTCTGTGCAGGAATCTGAGGAGGGAGGGAGTGATGCTCTATGACTGTTAGCCAAGGCCGGGCTGTTGGAATGGTCCTGCTTGGTTGGGGCTGACCTGCGGTGACTGGCTGTCAGAAGATGCATATAGCCTTGTGCGGAGACCTTCAGGGCCGAGAGGACTGGGTGGATAGAAGGCCCGTGGGCAGACATCGCACTGACCGAGAAGGCCTGGGACATGTGGCGGTAGCCGGACGCCAGCCTGGGCTCTGTCTCAGTGGGTTGCCATCTCTTTACTGCTGCTGGGGGCCGAGGTGATGGAGTGGCTGGAAACGCTGCTGGTGGGAGGAAGGCTCTCACTGCCGAGCCTGCTGGCGTTCTAGATTTATTAAGGTTCTTGGGCTTCGTTTTCTGGTTTGAACCCCCTCTTTCTGCATCACAAGAGACCTGGGAACACCACGGAGCTTCCTGCAGAGGCCGCAGACGCTGCACACGGGCTCACCCTCCGTGCTGCAGCGCCACAGCCAGGTGGTGGTGGTGATGGAGGTGGTCTGGCGGTTGGCGCAGCGGAGGCCCTCTCGGCGGGAAGCGTACAACCGGTGCAGCCGTGATGAGAGACCGGCTGATGCCGTTCATCTTGCGGTAAAGGACATAGGTGTCACCTACGTAGTGTCCTGTCCATCCCTCCTCCAGAGTGGACCTGATACGGCCCCGCAGCTGACACATTGTCTGCCATCCAAGAAGTCATTAAACATATCTATGAGATTGGTGGTAGCGCAGTTGGCGCGGCCGCAGGCTGTGGGAGACGGGCTGGGGAAGAGACCGGTGGTGTAGGCTGGGCAGAGGGGGTCGCCAGGTCAGCCCTGTAGGCCCAGCAGGGGCTGGAGTGCGAGCCTTAGAAGCCCGCTCGCCCGATCTGCTCGTGGTGGGTCAGGCATCTGCCGCCACTGCCATAGGCTGAGGCTTCCCTGGCCGTGGCGGGTGTGGCAGCGACAGCAGCTCCTGCCAGGGACCCAGTGGTGCCCAGGAAAGACACATGCGGCTTCCTTGGCTCCTGCCAGGCTCTGGTCTGGCCTGTCCTGCAGGGTCCGGGGCCCAGTGCCTGAGGTGACTGCACCTGAACCGCAGCGCCCCAGCCATCGCCCTGGAGGTAGGGCAGGCCCAACACCGAAGAAGGTCGCTGAGCACGCAGACCGGGGAGGACGCAGCGCGGGAAGGCGCAGCTGCCGCTGTAGGACCTGGGGCGGGGCTGCGGCTGGCGGCCAAGGCGGGGCTCTGGTGCGTCCTCCCGCCAGCCCTCCGCTTCTGAGTCCTCTCCCTCGGGGGTCAAGGAGCAAGGCGCGGAGTGAAATATGATCAGGACAAATAATGTACCGGTGAGGGACTGTCACAAAAATTAAGATAAAAAATCAAATGCTTTAAAAAACTCCTCCAAAGATGTCATTGATCAAGATTTGTTTACTCAGGAAAATCCCAAATTAACTCTTTAGGTGTTCCCGGAGATGGTGGAGGAGGGGCCGAATCCACCCCAGGGCTTGACAGTCCCCAGCAACTGGGGTGGCAGGAGACGCAGGGTGGGGCGTGGGCGCAGTTATGGGAAAGGCCTTCGGGTCACAGCCCGCAGGACGCCTCTGTCTGGGCGCCGGGCGTGGTAAGCTGGTGTTGCAGCCGTCGCCCTGCTGGGCTGGAGCTGCCAGGAGGGTGGGCGAACATCTGCTCCACTCCTCTATTTTTAATTTTTTTATGTAGCTGCCTGGTGCTGTTTTCCACAGTGGCTGCACGAGTTTGCGTTCTCACCAACAATGCAAGAGGGTTCCCTTTTCTCCACATCTTCACCAGCAATTGTTTGTTGATTTATTGATGGTAGCCGTTCTGACAGGCGTGAGATGGTATCTGATTTGCATCTCTGATGATTAGTGACATTGAGCATCTTTTTACATGTGTGATTGGCCATCTGTATGTCCTCTTTGAAGAAGTGTCTATTTAGGTCCTTTGCCCAATTTTTAATTGGGTTGTTTTTTTGTTGTTTTTTTTTTGATGTTGTGAGAACTTTACACATTTTGGATATTAACCCCTTATCAGATGTATAGGTGAATATTTTACACTGGTGATCCTTTCCTTTGCTGTGCAAGCACTTTTTAGTTTGATGTAGTCCCAATTGTTTATTTTTCTTTTGTTTCCCTAGCCTGAAGAGATACATCAGAAAAAATATCACTATGAGCAATGTCTGAGATTTTACTGCCAATGTTTTCTTCTAGGATTTTTATGTTTTCAGGTCTAACATTTAAGTCTTTAATCAATTCATTGTGTGTGGTATAAGAAGGTGGTCTAGTTTCATTTTTTCTGCAAGCATCTGTCCAATTTTCCCAATGCCATTTATTGAATAAACTATCTTTAGCCCATTGTATGTGCTTGGTTCCTCTGTCAAATATTAATTGACTATAAATGCATGGTTTTGTGTGGGGGCTCTCTATTCTGTTCCATTGATCTATGTGTCTGTTTTGGTGCCAGTATCATGCTGTTTTGATTACTATGGCCTTGTAATACAGTTTGATATTAGGTAGCGTGATTCCTCTGACTTTGTTTTTCTTTCTCAAGGTTGCTGTTGCTATTCAGGGCCTTTTATGGTTCCATATAAATTTTTGAAACATTTGTTCTAGTTCTGTGAAACACATTATTGTTATCTTGTTCGGAATTTTGTTGAATTTATAATTTGCTTTGGGTAGAATGGACATTTTAATGATGTTAATTCTTCGTATTCATGAACTTAGTATGTGCTTTCACTTATTTTTATCTTCTTCAATTTGTTTTTTTCCAGTGTCTTATAGTTTTCCCAGTATAGATCTTTTGTATCCCTTGTTAGATTTATTCCTAGGTATTTTATTCTTTTTGAAGCAACTGTGATTGAGATTTTCTTAATTTCCCTTTCTGATCATTTATTATTGGCATATAAAAATTCGACTAATTTTTGGATATTAATTTTGTGTCCTGCTACTTTACTGTATTCATTTAGCAGTTCTAGTCATTTCTTGGTGGAATCTTTAGGGTTCTGTATGTACAATATCAGGTCATCTGCAAAAAACAACAGTTTCACTTCTTCCATCCAATTTAGATGCCTTTTATTTCTCCTTCTTGTCTGATTACTATGGCTAGGACTTCCAGTGCTATGTTGAATAAGAGGCAAAAGCAGACATTCCTGTCTGGTTCTTGATCTTAAGGGGAAGGCTTGTAGTTATTGCCTATTGAGTAAGATGTTGGCAGTGGGTCGGCCATATATGGCCTTTATTGTATTTAGGTATGATCTCTCTATTCCCACTTTGCTGAATGTTTTTTTATCAGAAATAGGTGCTGTATTTCATCAAATGCTTCTTCTGTATCCATTGATACAGTCACGTGGTTTTTATCCTTCTCTGACATATTCTTGATGAACACACCAAAGCGATGCTGTCATCAGTGTATTGTATCAGGAAGCACAGGGTGCTGGTTCGTCCATTATCACTGGTGTTTGAAAGGTTCACTGGGTTAAGGTGGCGTCTGCCAGGTTTATCCTGGCACCTATTGTAGTTATTATTCCCCCTTTTTAATTAATAAATAATTTGTGGGAAGATATTATGAGGTCATGTAATTATCAAATGTTCACCCAGAAGTTATAGCATCCACAAAAATAAGTGTTTTAAAGATCCAGCAGGCATGCACACTTAACAGCATTTTCAATAGAAGGTGAGAAGGCAGGGGCAGCTCCATCATCCCTTCAGCACTCGGGACTCGAAGAGTTTGCCTGGCCCTGGCGTACCAAAGTCAGTGCTGCAGTGTCTTACAGAGTTCTCCGTGGAAATTTCGCTTGTGGTTTTTGTTTTCTTTGTTGGTTTGGCAACAAAAGCTGGACTGGATCTGCCAGGATTTTGAACTGGCCCCTATGTTCAGTACAGAGGCTCTCTGCCCGACTCTCTATTTCCTTAGGAAAGCTTCAGGCCCAGAAGTCACCTCTGCTCCTGATATAAACTTCTATTGCTAGAATATCTAACAGGTGCGCTTAAATTCTGTTTAATTCAAAGTGTGGAAAAAGGTTCTTGCTGGGACCCATACTATAAATGTTTAGCTTGACGAACCATCCCATAGCATTCCTTGATGTATGAGGCCACCTATAATTAATGACTATAGGGTGGGGGGCATTTATAACAGGAAATATGCTGTTCCCAGCACAGGGGAGTCGGTAAGGTGGAGATGGAAAACCTTGGGAGGAAGCATTCTAGGCTCATGAGACAGAAAGGAAATATGAAGGTAAGGGAGCCA
The DNA here is from genome assembly GCF_021234435.1 of Artibeus jamaicensis. NCBI lineage: Eukaryota > Metazoa > Chordata > Mammalia > Chiroptera > Phyllostomidae > Artibeus > Artibeus jamaicensis. The sequence goes on along the minus strand of NW_026521843.1, from coordinate 17,949,119 downwards.
GGGGTCGGGGTTCTTAGTCACACGCACACACGCGCACACACGCACATTTACAGAGTGATAGAGAAAGGGAGAGAGTAGGAAAACAGAAAGAAGGAGAGAGACAGGAAAGAAGGGTGGAGAAAGGAAAGGGAATTTTCGTTTGTGACGGGATAGGTGTGTGTCAGTTTAGCCCTATTCCTGGGTAAGACAGAAAAAAGAAAGGGGGACATTAACATAAAATTTTTATTAGCTTTTTTATGCTAATAAAATATATATATATTTAAAATATATATTATTTATTATAATATTACAGTTGTCCCATTTTTCCTCCCTTTTATTCCCCTCTGCCCTGTACCAACACTCCTACCAGTATTCTCCCACCTTAGTTCATGTCCATGGGTCACACGTGTAAGTTTTTTGGCTTCTCCATTTCCCATACTATTCTTAACCTTCCCCTGTCTATTTTGTACCTACCATTTATGCTTCTTATTCCCTATACCTTTTCCCCCGTTCTCTTCCCACCCACTCCCCACTGATAACCCTCCATGTGATCTCTATTTCTGTTATTCTGTTCTGTTCTAGTTGTTTGCTTAGCTTGTTTTTTTTTTTAGGCTCCATTGTTGATAGTTGTGAGTTTGTTGTCATTTTACTGTTTGTATTTTTGATCTTCTTCTTTTTCTTAGATAAGTCCCTTTAACAATTCATATAGTAAGGGCTGGGTGATGATGAACTCCTTTAACTTGACCTTATCTGGGAAGCACTTCATCTGCCCTTCCATTCTAATGACAGCTTTGTGGGATAGCGTAATCTTGGATGTAGGTCCTTGCCTTTCGTGACTTTGAATATTTTTTTTCTAGCCCCTTCTTGACTGCAAGGTTTCTTTTGAGAAATCAGCTGAAAGTCTTATGGGAACTCCTTTGCAGGTAAATGTCTCCTTTTCTCTTGCTGCTTTTAAGACTCTCTTCTTGTCTTTAATGTTGGGTAATGTACTTATGATGTGTCTTGGTGTGTACTTCCTTGGGTCCAACTTTTTGGAGACTCTCTGAGCTTTCTGGACTTTCTGGAATTCTATTTTCTTTGCCAGAATGGGGAAGTTCTCCTTCATTATGCTTTCAAATAAGTTTTCAATTTCTCCTTCTTACTCTTCTCCTTCTGGCACCCCTATAATTTGGATGTTGGAATGTTTAAGGTTGTCCCAAAGGTTCCTAAGCCTCTCATTTAAAAAAAAAAATTCTCGTTTCTTTCTTCTGTTCTGGTTGAAAGTTTATTTCTTCCTTCTCCTCCAAACCATTGATTTGAGTCTCAGTTTCCTTTCTTCACTGTTGGTTCCCTGTACATTTTTGTTTATTTCACTTATAATAGCCCTCTATTTTGCAACCGTACTCAATTATTGCTGTGAGCATACTGATTACCAGTGTTTTGAACTGTTCATCTGATAGGTTGGTTATCTCTTCATCACTTAGTTGTATTTTTCTGGAGCTTCGATCTGGTCTTTCATGTGGGCATATTTTTTAGTCTTGGTAGACCTGTTACATATTAAGGGGTGGAGCCTCAGGTATTTGCCAGGGTGGGGCAACCCATGTTGCTGTGTTGTGGCGCTGTATGTCTGGGAGTGGTCCAAGAGGGAACAATGCCTCTTGTTCAGCTCTTCAGGAAGTGGCTTTCAGTTACTTTCTCCACTACCCACAAGCAAATTGGGCCCTTCTGGTGCTGATTCCTGGGTAGGCGGCTTTGCGTATGTTTTAGGACCCCATGGGTCTCTCTAAGGAACTCTCCTGTGAGGCTGGGAATTTCTCCCACTGACTCAACTCCCACAGATTTTTTTAGTCAGAGATTTTGAGTCTTTATTTTCCTGCACTGGACCCCAGGGTTGCGCAGTATGTCTTGCTCCCAAGTTGTTCCTCCCAGTTTATCTGCATGCAAGTGTGGGACCACCTGGTCTGCCAGCTGCCACCCCACCTGCTCCAATCCTCCAGCGATCACCTTGCCAAGAGTCCTCTCCATCCTGGCTGCCCATCTCTGCCCCTCCTACTGGTCTGGATGAATATTTCTTCTTAACTCCTTGGCTGTAAGACTTCCATACAGTTCAATTTTCTGGCAGTTCTGGTTATTTTTTGTTTTTAAATTTGTTGTACTTCTTTGGGTTGTGCGAGGTGGCAAAGTATCTACCCGTGCCTCCATCTTGGCCAGAAGTCTAAAAAATATATTTTTTTGGTTTTACAAAATCTCTATATAAAAAGTAGATTTTATAATATATTATTACTCTAATTTATAATCCCACTAACAGTGTGTAAGGGTTCCCTTTTCCCTACATCCTCACTAACATTTTTTATTTGTTGACTTTTTGAGTGTAGCCTTTTTGACAGGCATGAGGTGATATCTCACTGTGGTTTTGATTTTCATTTCTCCTCTGATTAGTGATGTTGAGCATTTTCCTAAGTCTGTTGGCCATCTGTATGTTAAATTTGTGTAACTGCACAGAAACTTAATTTCTTTTGTGACCTTTTGTCCTTTCTTTCCTTTTGATTCAGATCGCCCTTGTCCAGCACCGTGACTCACCTGCTTCCCTCATTCCTTGCATGTCCGCTCCCTTAATCATTAAGGCCTCAGGACAGTGAGGTCCTGGTTAGCATTAAACAATCTTAGGAACAAAACTTTGGGTCTATTGACCACAAAGACAGAGTTTCAATATAACTGAAGGTAATTTCAGACTCAGAAAAGTGGAACAACCCTACCAGACACACCCTTGTGAAACTAGACTAAATGACGCCATGGCTGACATCAGGACCAGATACAATGATCAACTACCTCCTACCCTATCACCAAACCATCAGTAGAGACCACAGCCCTGACCATAACCTTAACTCCCTTATATATAACCCGTCCCCTAGAAGCCATTGAAGAGCCAGTTTTTTGACATTACTTACCTGTGACTCTGGGTCTGGCCACATTTCCTCAAGTAAACTCTTACTTTTGGGGGCTGCAAACTCTCCTGTTTGCAATTGATTGGGCTTTGATGGGCACAGGCAAATGATGCCTTTAGTCTGGTAACACTTTCTGGTAGATATCTTCAGCTTTTTGCCTTTATTTTACCCATTTGCCTGTTGTAACTCAATCTCACATAAACCAAGTCACTACCTGCTGTGTGCCTGGCTGCCTGCACCTGAGTGTTTCAGGGCAAAAATCCACAATTGGGTAAATTGATAAGACTTTTGAGTCCAGTGATGACCAACTACTCTGAACTCATGATGTCTAACCTCACTGGTGAGATAAGATCATTCTTTCACTCTTTTCAAGGAATATTTGTACATTCTCCAGTTTTCTAGTTGCATAAATCCCATTCTAGGTTTCTCTCACCTTGCTTTGTGCAAATTTTTCTAACACCCCAAACGGCATATAAGATAGAAACCCTATCCATTCCTCCCAGCTACCAAATCCAAGCACCTGGTGGTCTTACCACCCAGTTTTCCTCATCTCCTGTGTCCGAGGAGGTTTTCCTCTGCCTTTGCAAAGCCAGGCTCCCCTTTGCCTTATGAGGATGTTTGTTCTCTTGTTGGGGTTTCTGCTTTTACCCTCTCGAACCCTTAGCTTCCTATTGGGTCCGTCCAATAAATATTTGCATATTATTAGAAGATGCAAATATAGAATATTAATGTTTTTCTAATCTCCTCCATGTATCGCCCCTATTCTTTGTTCCCTTACTTAGCTGCACTTCTTCCAAGAGCTATCTGCATCACACCCTCACCTCATATTTATTCTTTGTTGTATTCAATTTTGTCTTCTGCCCCCTTCATACAGTAGAAAACAATCTTGCTAGGTTGAAAGTAATCTTGCTAGCTCATTTCATGCTACCAAAACCAATGGTGATTTCTCTGTCCTCCTTTTATTGGATCTTTCAAGGCTTTCTAGGCTTTTAACCACTTTAAAAAGAATATTGTGTTTTTTCTCTTGGCTTCCATACCATATTCCCTTGTTTTTCCCCCAACTCTCTGCTGTTCCCAGACTTTGTTGCTAGCACCTTGCAATACTTCCTCCCTCCCTCCCACCCCAGCCCCTCTGCTGAACTCTAATATTTGAGTTCCTCAGGAAATAGTTCACAGCCCTCTTCTCTTTTCCCTTTAAATCCTCATCCCTTCCATTCCCATTACTTGTGGTATTACTTTATATACTATGACCCTTAAATGAATACCTATAGCCTAGACTTTATTCTGGTTCCCAGACTCTTATACTTAATGACATTTTTGTGATATTTCTAACTAGATGGCTCACAGAAATCTCAAAATTGCAGTGCCTCCAAGTAAACATTTGATCCCCCCATTCTCACTGCATCCTTATTCCTCTTCAGGGCCATTGCACTCAGGCAGAACCAGCTCCATCTTTTCTGCCACCTTTTTCTCATTCTCTGCTTCCACTCCCCCAATACACAGTCTAATTCATCACAAACTGTGATTGATTCTGTCTCTAAAATATGTCATGAAATGATTGTAGACATGTTCATAGTCATCTCTGTAGACACAACCCAAACCACCATCTTTTCCTGTCTGACTCCTGCCCGACCTCCAAATTGGTCTTTCTGTTTCAACTCTTGCCCCACTTCAATCCACTCTTCATGTAGCAGCCAGAATAATTAAATACATGAGGATAGAATTATATCTCACACTCACAAATAAACTGTCCCCCCCACCACTGAAGACCATCAGTGGTTTATTTCACTTAAAACACAATCTAAAGCCCTTTACATGGTCTGGAGTCCCTGCATGATATGGCTTTCCTCACCAACTTGCCCTTGAACTGCTTTTCCACTCAATCACTACAGTGATTTCCCTCCTCCCATTAGCACCTCAAGTACACCAAACTCTTTTCCACATCAGGGAGTTTGTATAACGTATTCATTCTGCCTGGGGCATTCTTTGCCTGGCTAACTCTGAGTTAGCACTCAGTTCTAACACCATTTCCTCAGTATTGCCTTCTCTCTGCTTTTTCATCTTCAACAACCAGTATTTTCTGTTGTAACAGTCCACTTTGTAAATATATATTTGTTTGTGTGTGTATTGGTTTAATGTCAATTTTTTTAAAGACATTTAATCTCCATGAGTGTAGAAACCAGGCCTGTTTTATTTGCCTTTGTATATCAGTGATTATAGTTCCTGGCCCATAGTAAATACTCAATATATATTGGTTGAATGACTTTATTTTTTAGTATAATGTAGGTAATGATAAGTTCTTCAAACCCAGGCTGAGACCTATTTTTCTGTGTAACTGCCCAGAATCTCTTAATCCCTCAGGCAAGGATGTATCATTTCCTCTTACAAAGTTCTATTTTATAGCCTTCTGCATTTACACCGACAAGGCCACTAATGTTAGATTACTAATACAGATATTCCACTCTCCTCCACCTCATGTTATGGGTAGGATGATGTTCTCCTATTGTGTTCCATTATTGTTTCAATGTCTGCTACTCCTTGTGATAAGATCATTACACCTCCTGACACTTTGCCATCAGGTTTGCGTATGTGACCTGTGATACCTGCCTCTCCGTGTAGGAGGATTATATTTCTCTGATATCGGATATAGGCCGGGTTACTCAGTTTGGCCTAAGAGTGTAAGTGAGGTACGCCGCTTCTAAACGGAAGCATTAAAGCCATTGCATTAATCCACAAACTCTCATTTCCAATTATCACAAGAATGGCAATGTCTCCTGTGGGGCTACTGCTTCAGCCTGGATCCCAAGGCCTTAGACAGCCTGCAGGCAGCATGTCACATGAGCAAGAAATAAACAAAGTTAAGTAAATAAATTTAACTTGGCTGCAGTTAAACCCTACTTAAGCTGACTGACAGATTCACTTCCTTGAAGTCGGATATGGCCAGAGTGACTGTTTCTACCAACAAAATGTGAGTGCAAGTCCCTTGTGTCACTTTTTGGTGGGTTTAGCTTGCTCATATCTCTGCAGGCTTCAGAAATCATGCCTCTGGGCCCAAACACAGTGCAACAGTAAAGAATCAGGAACGACATGTAGGGAAGATGTGATATTTAAGACGCGGTAAAGAGCGAGAGAGAATAAGACTGCCTGGAAGAAGACCCTTTGCACCTAACACAGAAGGGCCTTGACTCTTTCATCTGTATCTTTACTGCTGGCTTTGGACTACTGAGCATTTTCTTGGGTAGGACCTAACATGTAAAGGTCCTGAAATCCTGGATGTCAGCGGTCACTAGTTCCCTCTCTCCTTGGCTCCCCACCCGTGAAGTGAAGGAGTGTTGTGTGCTTACTGCAGCAGAATGGCCCAAGGCAAGCTCCCGGGAGTCCATGCTCGTTCCCTGCCTGCTGGTGGGATTCAGGACTTTTCCTCTATAAAGTGCGGATTGATATCATTGGTTTACTGACAGATGTACATGGTCGGGAGGTTCTTTAAAGAGTGGCTAAGATACAGTACAAACCACACTCCCACTTCCGCTGCAAGAAACGTTTCTTGTACACCTGCTCCATTCCTGGAAGTTGACAAGGATCATCTGCATACAACCACCAGGCAGGGAAAATATTAACTCTTTCAGACGGGTGGGGACATCGGTTTAGACAGCACAGGGCACAGAGCTGGTGAGTGGAGAACCTAGACTTTGAACACACATTTTAATTTCCTCCTCTTCTTCCTCCTCCTCTTTCTTCTCTGTCTTTCTCTGTCTCTGCCTCTGTCTGTCTCTGTATGTTAGTGACACTGCACATAACACTATTAGTCTCTAAATCTCATCTCTGTGACTTTCTTCCTTGGAAGCTCTTCCTGGTCTGGCATTGAAGGACATTTTTCAATCTTCTGGAAACAGTACCTTAGTTACTAGAAACAGTAACAAAAGCTATTTCTTAAAAGTATGATGAAAGAGCCCAGAGTGGCAAGCTTGGAGAACTAAAATAACAAAATCTTGTCCAACTCCTGTTGGCGACTCCAGCACAAGCTGTGTGAGCCCAGGGGTTACTAGAACTCCTAGGTAGAGCCACCGGCCTGAGACAGTCCTGTTGGGGATGTTTCAGAGCCCGAGGCTTCCCCTGGTGTCCCTCTGAATACAGTGAAATGCACTAGATGAAAAGGTGAGCTGCAGGGTCCCTCCCCCCCATCAGATGGCTTCCCAGAAGTAATCGTGGGCTTCCCAAGTCAGAGAATACACCATAATTAAGGGACTGTGATGGAATAGCCACAGCGCCCATATCTCAGACAGTGCCACCCATTGCTCCTGCCTGCTGCTGCCATGTCTGACCTGAAGCTGACCTACCAGCCCTTGAAGGTGACTAATTGTTTGGTGGTGGCTCCACCAGGCTTTTTAGGGCCTGTGGTCTTCTGGGCCTTAAGGAAATTCTTCCTGGCAATTTGAATGGTATATATGTGTTACGTTTTGTAGAAAAACAACATCTTTCTGCCCTCTTCTCCCACATTTGTCTTCTTTTTGGTGGTTGCTGGTCAAAAAGGGCTGAATCTCTTGGCCCTTATTGAAGCAGTAGGCAGATGTTAGGCATGTGAAGATGGGAGCAAATTTAAGCTCTTTAATTCAGGGCATGCCAATTACTGCTTCTTGGAGTTGATATCTGGTTCTCGTACCCTGTCCTTATATTCTGGGAAACTGGTCTTCACAGACAGGAGCTGGGCATTAACTCATTTCTTATCTCACCTGCCTCCCACAGAATGTAAAAGTAAATAGCAGCTCCCCTACCCCGTGTGTAAGCTGAAAGGGACTTGAATGTGGGAACTTGGGCTTTCCGAGGCAGGAACCTGTGGGAACTTCTGGAGGGAAAGACGTCTGCTCCAGCAGCCCTGCAGGGCAGCTGCTCCTTTCTAGAAGGGAGGTGAGAAGAGATTATCTCAGCTTTCCAGGGCTTTCCATGGAGGAGACGTAGACAGCCCCATGGTCTGATGCCCTTCCGGTCAGAACGGACTCACCTGGCACAATGCAGTTAGGTTGGCACCATGGCACTGGAAACCATGAGGCCACAGAGGTGGGCACATGTGCCTGTCTCCCCCTCCTTCTGCCTGGGGTTGGCTTTCTTTGGGCTGCTTCCTGCTTTCCCTCCTTATCCTCTGGACAAACCCGTTCTCCCTCCTGTCCCTTTCTCACCCTTCCTTGTAGTCTTCACTTGCCTGGCACACATTCCTTTCAGGCCCCTTCTGAAGTGTTCTTCATGAGAGTACCCTGCAATCACAGAGTTCAAACCACGAGAAACTCCCATGAGATCTGCCGTTTTCTTGAAAGTCCTACTTAAATCAACATTCCTGGTAACTGGAGTTTATGCAAGCAGAACTCACTTTTTTTAAAACTTTCTTTCTTTCTTTTTTTTAGATTTTACTTATTTTTGGAGAGATAAGGGAGGGAGAAAAAGGGAGAGAAACATAGATGTGTGAAAGAGATCAGCTAGTTGCCCCCCATGGGGGACGGGCCTGCAGCCCAGGCATGTGTCCTGACCTGGAATCAAACTGGTGATCCTTTGGTTCTCAGGCTGGCACTCAATCCACTGAGCCATAGCAGCCAGGGCAGACCTCACTTCTTGATCTTTGAATTTTTGTTCTTGGTTTCGGCTGTTTTGTTTTATAAATCTTGAGGGTTTCCTCTCTGCTTTCTTATTTGGTAGCCAGTGTTGACTAGATCTCTGCATTGGTTGGTTTCCAGAGTCTATGCAAGTTTCTCAGCCGTGAGAACAATGAAGGCACTCAAGAAATAATCCTGGAGGTGTAGTACAGTGAAAGAGCATTGACTCTGGAATTAAAACCTGGGTTTGAAGTTCAGACTCTGCTCCTCACTCACTCTCAGAACCTGTTTCTTCAGATGAAGATGGGTTTGTAATATTACATATTTATGAGGATACCATGAATTAACCCAACATTACAAAGGAACCTGTACAAACCATACTGTACAAACCGTAGTGCACAATAGCAGTAATGGTGAAGAGGAAGAAAGGAAGAGAAGAGTGATGATAAGACTAAGCATGAGAGCAAGATGACTTTCACTTTGGGCTGGGAGGGAAGCAGACTTGGGCAAATCCTGAGAAAAGAGCTGGTGCCTTTCCTTCAGCCTTCTGCAGCGAAGCAGATGTCATTGAGCAAGTCTTTATTGATCACTAGTGTGTGTTACTGAGGCTGCAAAAATAAGTAAGATCTGACCTCTGTGTTATATGCCATAATAGAGGCAGGCATAAAATATAGTGGAAATAGGCAGGGAGCAGTGAACTTTTCTGGGTGCGTGTTGCATTTGGGTCTCAGCCTATCAGTAACCAACCTTGTGTTTAGACTAGACGTCATGATTTTTATTATGATGGCAAGATGTCCTTCAGCAATAACCATTAGGAAACTTTTTGGGGAAATGGCTATTAATTAACAGGACCTGGAAATTATATGACATACCTGGGACCACACAGTGAGGTGAGAGAGGGAGACCAAGACTGTGAGCCTTGGGTTCTGCTTTTATTGGGGTCAAAGGTGGGGGGACTAGGGTTTTATAGGCTCGTTCTTTATTAGTGAATTTAAAACATGAAAGCTGAAAGTTAAAGCATGGGAAGAGAAAAAAATTCCGTGTAGCCCAAATGGTTAGTTATTCAAATCAACTAAGATGGAAGGCAGGAGCCTCAGTGCAGGGAGGTGCTGGGCTCTTTATCTAGTCCTATGGCTGGCAATGTGTTTATTTGATAACCTTTAAAGGGCTGGCCCGGGACAGGGTCACCTCTTATCTGGGCCTCAGGTTGGGGCTGTGATCAGCCACCCCTTATCCTTGGTAGGGGCTGGTTTCAGGGTTCCTGGGCTGACCTTGTAGGAGCACCAGGCTTGACAGCTGGAAGGCTTCTTGTCACTCCCACTGGCCAGTGGATCTTTTAAGGGAGTCCACTGTGTGCATGGAGTGACAAGAACCTCAGGCAGACAACACATTTTGTGCTGCCACAAAACATTATGAACATTCTGGAGGCTTACTGAGGAGAGGATTACTCAAGATACTCCACAGTAGAAAATACTGGTCCAAGCAGTTACATGAAAATGATGAGCATAAAATCAACAAGAGCACGTTTGTCATCTGATATTGATATCCTCTTTTTAACACTCCAGCCACACTGATGCTGGATTAGAAGTGGGACTGTCTGTGATGAGGCACAATTTGTTCAGAGGTGGGTGAGGCTCAGAGGACATGAATAAAAAGGCCATTACACACTTGGAGTATCTTTGGCTTTGGAAAGAAGGGTGGGGAAAAAAAGCCCAAGTGTTTCCCCACACCCTAATAATACCCAGAATGCCAGATCTGGAAGGGTCCGTGGTGATTTACAGGTGGGAAGGGGTCTTACTGGAAGGGTCAGGGAAAGGAGCAGATCCTTGGCTATCCCTGTGTCTCGTCGCCTAGACTGGGACTCTTCCCACGTCTTCATCTTAACCTAATGTGTTGTCGCCAAAATTCTCTAGACCAGTCAAATGAGACCTCTGTCTGCTGATAACAAAGGCATAGACTGTTAAGATTTTGCCCAGGAAAAAGTTGTATTTATTTATTTATATATTTTTTGCAACAAATTCACCAACTCACAGCCTGACCACTGAAGCACTTCCATTTAGCTCTAGGCAAGGCACTTCAAGGATTTGCCAGGAGCTTCTAGCTGCTACTTCACTGGCACCCAGACGTGGCTACTGGGACTGTGTGACTCATTCGCAAGATTCTTGGTAGCCCAGTTCCTACTTTCCTATGAGATTCCCAGAATAATGGTGATAATAAGATATGATGAATGTGGGACATTTAATAGAGTGAAAACACTGATAGTGATCAAGACTAAAGAAATATAGTTGCCAGGTCACAAAGGACTATTAATTCTTCTGGTCTGGCTCCTCACCTAGGGCTAGAAGGTAGCCAAGAATTGCATAATTATAGGGAATGGGAACTTGACTAAGAGGCCACAGCATGTTCCCTGAGATAAATGGTTGCAATTCTATCTTCATTAACCTTGGGACCCTCCCCTTTGGGTCTTCTTCCTTCCTTCTTGCTTGCTTATGTCTAAGTCTATCAATAAGTCTGTTCAGAAGCTCTCAAGTTTTCACACAGGTGTCATTGTGCAGGTTTAAAACCTTCCCTATTCAGGTTCATGTTCCCTCAGTGTTCCAGGAAATGACCAAGCCACCAAGGGATACTGCTTTACTGAAGCCTTCTGGTTCCCCTGAGAGAAAAAGGGCCAAGTTCAAGTGCTAGGTAGCCTGCAAGAATACTATTGCCTTGCCCCTTCTCTGAACATTTGAGGTGGGGGGAGAGAGGTGGCAGTAGTCACACCTTCCATTTCATTTGCTTCTCTTGGCAGAGCGAGGCTGGGACCTGGGTCCTTTTCTAGGTTCTCAAATTGCTAAATTGTCTGCCGGGTGACAGCTAGGATGTATTGACATTCCATCGTCTGGTTCTTCTCTCTCCCTGTAACTTTTTTACACTCTAGATTTCATTGGAGATCGCAGCATATCCCAAGGTTCTTGTAGCCAGATACCCAATTTCTGTTCACTGGACAATCTTTGTTCTCAAAGTACTTTACAGGGACCGTAAAAGTGAAAGCAGAGACATAAATCACCTCTGTGTATTTTTCAGAAGCCAGGCCTGATGAGTCCCAAGTCAGCTTCTACTATGCTGCCCACCACCAATCTCCTTTCTGTTTCATTTTCCACCCCCTCAGTCTGATTCTCTCGAGGCCAAAGTTTCTCACTGCTGATACCTCTTCAGTGTTGAGGCCTTTGTTCCTAAAGTGGTCTCTCTCCTTCCTTTGACTCCCGTTCAAGGGTAAAAGGACTTTCTGGGTGGCATCTAGCTAGGGAAAGTCTGTTATTCTTTGCTCTCTATTTCTGTCAGAAGATTCTAGAATCAGATTCTAGAATCTGATTTAAATCAGAATTTAAATACTGATTCCACCTTTCCAGCCATGTGAGCTACTTGATCTCTCTGAGCCCTGCCAGCTTCCACATGTCTAAAACAAGAAATTATGTCTATCTCATACAGATGCCATGGACATAAAGGAGATCCATGTAGAATGCCTAGCCTAGGAACCTAGCACATATTAGCAGCTTCATAAGTCTATGTCCTCTTCTAAATGCCCTTACTGGGGAGGTGATTGAGCCTTGACCAGTAGACCAGCCTCGGGCTGTCACTCATAGCATTTATAAAACTGTCTACTCTCCTAAGAGAGTTTAAAATGACCTGTTAGATCAGTAAGAACATGGGAATGTTTTAATTTACCCAGTCATCACAAAAGGAACTAAAATAATGCTGACAATATAAGTAATCTTAAGTTGCTCAACAAGAATTGCTCACTGGGCTGTGGTGTGCACATAGCATTATAGCTCAGGAGACGAAAATTCATGCTTCAGAAAAGTGACAAATACCATGTCGTGAAACTTCAGAATTGCTCATGAGGAGCTAAAATCTCAAATATTCATGTACATCTGCTAAGGGTTAACTGGCCTTCAAGGTTTTGGAGAGAGGGGTAGACTTCTTCCAAAAGTACAAACAAGGGTGGAAGGGAAGGTCTCACCTACAGAGGATGACACTGGCCAGGCACAGACAAGACCTCCAGTGAGGGACTCACACAGTAGGGAAGACTCTCCACAGAAGGTCACTCCTTTTTCCTTGAGTGTCGGGAAAACTGAACAGATGCTAGAGAATAGGCTCAAGGTGGTCAGCCTGACCTCCGCCCTGACTGCTTTGGGGACTATGCTTCCTTTTTAGGTTGTATGCCTCAGATTGTGAATAGTGGTTTAACGGACTCTTTTTTTTCTCCAAGAGAGGAGGAGCTCTTTCCTTTTCAAAAGAAAAATAAAGCAAATACCAATATTATAATACTAAGCAAATACCAATATTGTAATACTAAGTTCCTGCGGGGAGTGTTCTAGTTCAAGAACATATTTAGAATGGGAACACCAAGTGATCTTCCTGTAGACAGTTGCATCCTGAATTGAGTTCTCAGAGGCCACGGTCATGAAACTACTAGGCAGCTGTGGGAAGTGTCAAAGAAGCTCTCAAGTTTTCATACGATGACTACAATAGTCTAAAGAAACCACAAATAAGCCTAAAATCTGCATCTTCGCTCAGGGGAGCGGTGATGTTTAGGAGACAAGGTAATGCTCTGGGTTCACTTTCCACTGTGTTGGCTCAGGGATCATGAATTATCTGTGAGGTACAAGGAGAGTGCTGTTTAGGCAACTTTGACCCTGTTGTTAACCAGTGCCCAGCGCAGTGCCTGAGATAGGCAAAGTCTCATGAAGTTGATTAATTAATGAATGTATGAATATTATCTAGTGTAGAAGTTGCTCTAAAGCCCATCCATCCTTAAAGTAGAGTGTGGGGATGGAGATACTTAAGGCCAAAGACTTGGGGATGAGACCACAGTTATATTCTGCTTAGGAGCCCATGATTCTCAGTGATATTATTTGCACATGCAGCTTTGCATGTGGGTCAGGCCAGACATCTGAGCCATGCTCCCTTGCCTTTAGCTGAAACCAGGTTTTGTTGTGGCTGTCATTCGTTCATTCATTCATTTATTCATTCATTCATTCTTTAATAAATACTTACTGAAGTATTTATTAAAGAATAAATGTTTTGCATTGAAGAAAACTGATAAGCATCTCTGACCTTGGGGAAGTTAATGTAGTAGTAAATTTATTACTAGGTGCTATAGCAGGCAGACCCAGAAATCTCAGGGGCCAAACACAATACAAGGTTGTTTCTTGCTTCTGTAAAGTCAAATACATAACAAAGGTGGGAGAGGGAAGTGGTCAGATTACTGTACTTATTCAAGGAGTTTGGCTGACTGGAAGCTCTGCTTTCTTCATTGTGTGGCTTCCAGGTCACCATGGGTATTGACATGAGCCATTGTCAGACAGTGGGAGAGAGAGAATGGGAGCCAGGATATCACTTTCACCCATATTATATTAATCAGAACGTGATCATGGGGCTTTGTCCCTGTAGAAGGGGCCTGGGAAATGTTGTTCCTGGCTGGGCAGTGACTTGCCAGCAGAAACTCTTCAATAGAGGAGAAGCACATAAATATATGGGGGACAGGTAGAGACATCTTGTACACTTAATGCTATTAGGGGCAGAAAATAAATATGTGAGTACATTGTATAGTATTTCAGATGATTGATAAAGTCAGAGGAGGAGGAAAGGGGGTGAAAACAATTGTGAAAATAATTTTCCCAAATGGTTATTCATTGGGCCATATTGTCGGCAGAGCACCTGTGAGTTGATCCTCTGAGTGAAGAAATAAAGGCTCTTTGTCCTGAATTATACTAGATTGAAAAGAGAGACCTTCCTTTGCGTCCGAACAGGCCATATTGTCATCACTGAAAAATGACCCTGGAGTGACAGAGTTTACTGAAGGCCAAAGATATTATCAAAAAACATAACAGATGAAGACTGATAAAGTGAGCTTAAATCTGTCTCTGGGCCCTTTCCATCCCTCTGGCTTTTATGGTCTAGGACTAACCCAGGCTAGAGTTCATGTCCTTGTAGTATTGACTCTGTGCCCACTTTTGGATAATCCCACCTTCTTGATTCTAAACGGATCTACATCCTTGATGTGTGTAGAAAATCAAGGGTGATTTCCTCCCTAGTAATAGATTAGTGTGACCTTTATGTTGAGGAATACTATCTGGTTACTTCATATCAATGAAAAAAAGGTTAGTTGGAAAGTTGTTAGTAAGGGGAGTTGAATGGTGTTAGCGATGGAAGAAAATTCCATATTTGGTAAAAGGCAGAGGCTTAGACATGTCTGAAAACTTCACTCGTTCCTCGCATTGTGGGCTCACTTCAACAAGCATTTCTTGGTCCTTCTTAGAGACCTGGCCCTGTGCTAGGCACCAGCAGTATAGTAGTAAACACAATTCTGCCTCGATCTCAGGGGCTTCACGAACCAACAGGTGGCTTTGGGCCAGACTGAGAAGGGCTGCGTGTTGTACTCACAGTCCCTGCTCCACAGTCGGTGAAGGAACATCAGAGAGGTGACTTCTCCGCTGGGGAGTGGGTGACAGATGTGGGAGCTGGCACTCACTCGGTGCGAGACAGTTAGCAAGTCGCCCTTTCTGACCCTCATGTTCTTTGTCTGGGGCGTGAGATAATAAAACTTCCCTGCCCGTCTCACAGGGCTTGTATAAGGATCAAATGAAATCACGCTATTTGCCAAGGAGATGCTGTCATTAAGGCTGGTCAATAATCTGGAAAACATGGGTGCCGGGTAGTGATGCTCTGAGACGCAAAATCTTGCATCCAGAATGGGCATCTCATGTCTTCGACAAGAAAAAAATTAATTTTAAACAAGTTTAAAGAATGGAGTGTTTTAAAATAAAAGTTGATTTTTCTTGTTTTCAAGTAAGGTTTGTTGTAAGTGAAGAAAATGAACAGGGAAGACCCACAAGGCACAGAGATGCACACGTGGGTGCAAACAGAGGGAGTGAGCAGGCCAGAGGGGCTGCTGCAGGGGCTGGGGAGACCCCCCCTTCCCTGGACACCTCTGCAGGAGCCTGGAGACTTGCCAGGCCACCACCCGCCTGAGCAGCAGCCCTGACTGGTCCTTCGGAGAACACTGGAAGCCTTCCCTCAATCATTCTTCTTCCAGGGAATGTGTGGTCCCAAAGAGCTTACTCTTCCAGGAATGATGACTTGGCCTTTAGTAGCATTATTACTTTTCTTATCTCCTGTGATTTCCTGAAAGTGTTGTTCCAAGAAGGTTTGTGTTCAGGAGGCCTCAGGACTTATCTGGCTTTTCCATGGACTTCGGTACCTTGCCTACCAGTGCAGTGCGAATTATAAAGCAAGACATTCTTTTGAAAAATGGGGTAAGTTAATGCAATATAAGGTATCACTGGCCTGTTCCCAGACCATGAAATCCCATTAATTTGGCCCAAATTTGAGAATTCATTCAACATTGGAAGCATATGTAGGAGATTGTCAGCTTTGAAAAAAAAGTGCTTATTTTATACTGTTTTCCTCTAATTTATGGATCTGAAAAAATCAAAGAAAGAAATGGTCACACACACTTAGCTGAAAAAGAAGTAATCATACTAAGTTAAAGCTGTTTTTAGTCAAATTTCAGTATTATAGAAATAGATTCATTATTATGGTTATTACAGAAATAAAATCTGAATGACAGCATCAGCCAGGACTGAACACATATTCTCATTTTTCGGTGCCCCACAGTGATGGAGGAGAACTTTACCTCCAGATAGGAGGAGGCTGACGCCTGCCTGGGTGGGGAGAAGTAAATCATTGCCTACACATCCAGCATGTGCTGAGGGTCACCTATCTGACCCAAGTCTCATTTCATGGTCACCACCGTACATTGTGCCATGAAGGCAGTCACCCTCATTTCACAGATAAGTGTACTGAGATTGAGAGAATGGTTTTTACCAAAGGTCACATGGAAGCGGGGGAACTAACATTCAACCAGTCTACCTAACGACAAACCTGACGTGTTTCCTCAGCCTTCCCCCTTTACCTTGAAAGTTTCTTGGGACTTTGTCTAGAGACTGGCCAGGAAGCAGAGGCCCTGGACAGCTGGGTGGGTCAGTGAACAGAGCTGGGTGGGCCTCTCCGTCACACAGGCATAAGGGTCAGGGAGAAGCCCCCCATTACAAATCACTACCCCAGGCTCGGCCACTCTCCCTCTTCCCACCTTTTTCCTTCTTTCTTTCCGGGCAGGGTCGACGCTTAAGACCAGATACCTGTTTGTCGCTGGGGCTGTCCGGTGCACTGTGGGGTGTTCGGTGGCATCTTGGCCTCTGCCTACTAGATACCTGTAACAACCCTTCCCAGTCCTAACATTAAAACATATCCCCGGGCATCGCCAAATGGCTTCTGGGGGTGGGAACCGTCCCGGCCCCAGTTAAGAATCATTGTTTTGTGGTGACCAACCAATGCGGTTAGCCCTGGATTGAAGAGATTCAGGGCTGCAGCCAGGATGGTCGGGCACACTGGGTTGACTGGTCACCCTACAAGTGAAATTCCACCTCCGGCTAATAAAGACTGTGGTTGGGAGAGCGGCAGTGGGTTGATAATGTGGCCGTCCCTCCATCTCCCATTTCTCTAGGCTGTGGCTGTGCCAAGCCTGTCAGCTTAATGCGCCCTTCTCTCCTCCACTGGCCCCACTCCCTTATGATCAGAGGGGCCGTTGGGGGGACGGTGCGGGCCTTTTTGGGACCGAAGGAGACCAGAGAGGATGCTGGTGTGTGTGTGAACTGGGAAAGGCAGTTGGGGGCCGGACTACAGAGAGGTCAGCCTCGCTGCCTGAGTGGACCTCGGGCATGTATGTATGTTTACTGACGGGTGTCTCATCTGTAGCCGGCGGGCCACAGGTAGCCTGGGATGGCTATGAATGTGGCCCAACACAAAATCGTAAATTTACTTAAGGCCTCATGAGATTTGCTTTTGTGATTACGCATTGCAATATATTTAATGGGTAGCCCAGAGACGCCGGAAGTTTGCCCGCCCCCTGTGAGAAGTTACTGAGTATTGGATGGGGGAGGTTTTCAGCTCAGAGTTAACTTGGCCTGTGCCTACATTGTGTGCACATTTTAATTTATTTGCTATTATGAAATATTTTTATGAGTTACTCTGATGACTTATTAAGGGCATCTTGCTGAGCAATAAAAGAAAAGCCACAAAACGGGTTTGCTTTTAGGATTATTTGTGTTGTGTTGTTTGAGAATGTATTAGCAGTAGTAATACAAATAAATATTTTGGTTCTTTGCAAACTTCCAAAGCACTTCCAAAGTGTGTCATATAATATGTCCCTCAGCCTTTTGCTGTTGGTGTCATTCATATTCCCATTTGGGGGATGCCCACAGCAGAGTTCTGGAGGCGATAAGCAGCTGGCTGAGGACCGATGCCAGGTATTGCATCTGAGTCACTGGGCATCGCCTCTCGTGACCCCCACATTCCTCCAGTTGAGTGAGTCCTGCATGTAAGTGCCGAGTCTGTGTTTCTGTAACTGTAAACGGTGAAGTGACAAGTGTAGACATGGAGGGTGAGAAGCAGCTCTATTGCCCTGACTCTGACGATGGTCCTTAGGGCCCCTTCTCTGTCTTCAGCAAGTGGGAGGGTGAAGCAGTTTCCACCAGGGTGGTGCCTAAGACCCCATGGTCACACATATTCTTGATGATTCTGTTCCTTACAGATATGTATGGAACAGACTCTTTGATAAGCTGTGGAGGATGTGATTTGCAAGAATGATTGCTTAACACTTCCTTGATGATGCAAACCAGAGGCTTTTGCCAGGGACTTCTTATATGCTGAAGCTCTAAGGTAGCTCCCTCTCATTGGCCTGTTTGGTTTCATTTTTTACAGGAGGTGTGTTTTCCTCGTTACAGAGTGGTAATAACTGCCAGTGTCTCTTGGGAGTGAGGTACCGGGAGTGTGGGTACTCCGCCTTTGACAATGACAGCAGACACAGATGAGCTGGTTTTCTTTGTGAATGGCAAAAAGGTAAGCGGGAGCTGACCTTGGCTTTGGCTTCCCTGCTGCCTGGGAAGGACTATGTGTCCTGCAGAACAGGTCATTTTATTCTCTCCCTTTCGAGTTTTCTCCCACTTGTTCTCCTCCTTTCTCTCTCCCCCTTTAGAGATGTGGTCGCCATTGGGGTAACATTAGTGAAAGAAGAGAGAAAGGGCTATGTTCTAGCCCTGAGAAGGGCTAGAATATAGTCACGATACTCAAGGGGCAAAGGAGTGAGGTGGGGTGGAGTGAAGAGAGAGGCATCTGTGAGTTTACCCCACCCTGCTGGCTCTCTGCAGTGGCAAAGATACTGAGGAGCTGAGAAGGGGTGGGGGGGCAGAGTTCTAGGTGAGACCAGAGGTCACCTGCCACACTGCTATTTCTGTATTTAATCAAAAGTGTCCTAAGGCTTGAGGGAATGGGAACGAGTTTTCTTGCTAATATCAGGATATAAGATGTACACAGCCTTTGCTTCTGAAACTTCACGTATGGAAATACAGGGTCCAGCAGAAGTAAGGCCCGCTGGGGTGTGGTTGGTAGGGTAATAATATGGTGTAAGCATTTATAGTTTTGATTTGAACATTTCATGTCTGAAATGGTGGCTCGAGTGTGATATTGTTATGTTACAGAGTTACATGTCATGATTTTATAATAAACCGGGGCATTATCCGTGCCTACCCTGGATTGCAGGTCACTTGTGGGAGGGCGTATACTGACC
This sequence comes from Artibeus jamaicensis, assembly GCF_021234435.1. Taxonomy (NCBI): domain Eukaryota; kingdom Metazoa; phylum Chordata; class Mammalia; order Chiroptera; family Phyllostomidae; genus Artibeus; species Artibeus jamaicensis. The sequence goes on along the minus strand of NW_026521843.1, from coordinate 17,929,962 downwards.
TCTTGTGGCAGCCACATTAAATTTCACAAGGGACAGGCTCCCCTCCCACCCTTAGTTCTGCATGTAAATGTTGCGGATCCCTCACTTCGATAAAAATTAACCACTTGGATTAACTTCATCGGTGCACAGGGACCTAGGAAGGGGGAGGGGGGGATGGGGAAGAGGGGAACTTAGGACGTGGGAACCAGTCCTTGTGGCACTGGAAGAATGAGGACCTTTGCAAATCTAATGCGGGTGCCGAGAGAGGAGGTGCAAGGCACGTCTGCCCTCACTCCCGTGTTGGGAATGAAAGGGGCGGCGAGAGGGCAGCCACAGTCGTGCATTGTAAATGGTTGTGTAAGTGATGAATGGGCCCGGTGGGCACACCCGCCCCCCCAAAGCAATTTTATTTGTTTTATCATATTGGTGGTTTTGAGACGAGAAACAGAGTGACTTTCAGGGTAATTTTCAAGAACTAAAATGTGCTTTGTAGGACATCTAGTGCTTAAATTGTTAGGGTGTGTTGGAATGACTAGTAAGAAAATTCCGTGAGCCACCAGTGCTCCAAAGACCGTGAATTCTGTTGGAGTGATGACTGTCCCCAGAAGGCACTGGGGAGTGGGGGCCCCATGCTCTTCGAGGCTCAGTGTTTTCTCCTGGTGCCACTTTCTTTTGGAAATGGCATCTGGCACCAAACCAACCTGGTCTGGGACCTAGGCATGTGCCCTGACTGGGAATCGAACCTGTGGCCCTTTGGTTTGCAGGCCGGCACTCAGTCCACTGAACCACACCAACCAGGGCTTCTGTGGAATTTTTGTAAGCAATTTTTACATTGGCTGAGCAGCTGGATTCAGTGACTTTCAAGGCCACGTCTCACTCGTGAGGTTTGACTGTTTCTTCAGCTGCGAGTTTCTGTGTGACAGTACAAGCTCCTCTTCTTCCTAATGAATGGTTTGCTGTGATTCATGGAAGCATTTCTTTCCTTTTTTAATACTCACCTGAAGATATGTCTATTGATTTTAGAGAGAGACAAAGGAGGAAGAGAGAGAGAGAGAAACATTGATCAGTTGCCTCTCATACATACTGCCAATTGGGGGTCAAAACTGCCACTTAGGCATCTGCCCTGAGTGGGAATCGAACCTGCAACCTTTTGGTGTATAGGGGGACCCTCCAACAACTAAGCCACTGAGCCAGAGCTTCACTGGACTATTTCAAGGGAAATCTGGCTGGGCAAAAGCTGTTTTCCCACGTATTTTGTTTTCACCTTAGGAAAGCAATTTAAAAATTTTACATGGTGTCGTTACATCAGACTCTGCCATCTACGTCCATCTGGGATGGACGTCCTGTGTGTGATTCGTAAACATGTTGCCTCCTGAGAAGCTGCTGGGAGGGACCGGCGGTGGGAGGAGGGAGGAGGTAGAAACGGTGCTGTAAAAGTGAGGCCCGGCCAAGGAGTCCAGGACGAATCAGGGCAGCTGTGAGCGTGTTTCCACGTCTGTTCCCAAATGTCCTCGACCTTTTGTTACAGGATGTTACAAAAAGAAGTTACAAAAGAAGGGGTCAGAACTCGGTGACTCACTCTTCTTAAAGCAGGCTTTTTAACATTAATGGTTTTTGCAACACTTGTTCGGTGGTAATGAACTCCTTCGGTTTTATTTATTTATTTATTTAGCCCAGGAAGCTCTTTATTCCTCCTTCGGTTTTAAATGATAGCCTTGCTGGATAGAGTAGCCTTGGCCGTAGGTCCTTACTTTTCATCACTGCGAATATTTTGTGTCAATTACTTCCGGCCTGAAGTGTTTCTGTTGAGAAATGCCCTTGACAGCCTTATGGGAGCTCCCCTGTCGGTAATTAACTGTCTCGGTGACTCATTCTTAAATGTGAGCTTTCTTCTCTCCCTGTTGCAGACTGTTGTCTGGGACTTCTCTAGCTGGGACCCTGGAGACGATGTAAGATACCAACTATCAAATACCCCGGGGGGCTTCTGTGGTGGTGATGGGCCTTGTTGGCTGCTGTTTTCACATCTCCTGATCTGGAGTTGGAGCAGAAGGGAAAGAGCTGCCTAGGTGTTTGTTATTACTGCAGTGACCATCATTGGGAGGGTAGAATTCTTGCTTCTCTGAGCAATTCCTCTCTGTTTAGTGGAGACCGTGGATCTGGAGGAGTCTGGGAGGATTTAGCACGTAGGGTGCGGCTGAAGGTGTCCAACAGTTATCCTCACAAAAAGTCAGTGTCAGTCACTGACTGACTCACTAGTCAACCCTCCCCCGGTCCCTTTCTCTCTCACATCATTTAGCAGGCTTCTCCAAACCCTCCACCTGTGGGGCCTATGGAGGCGGGAGGCGTTTGCCATTCAGGAGTTTGTGCATTAGTTGGGGAAGTCAGTTATGGTGAGGCAAAGTAATATATTCCAAAATGTATTTAATGGAAAACTATCTCCATGAGATACTCTTCCTAGATATCCCTAAACCACTCAGGCCAGTGTTGACACAAAGTTGGTGCGCAATTAGTGTGAATAGAATGAATAGATGAATATTAAAAGCCCCAAGAAATCCTTTGACAAAGAAATTTATTTTTTAAACTTTGTATTTTAAATTTACAAAAAAGTTGCAAGAAGAATACGAAGAATTATTAAGTAGACTTTACCCACCTATTAACATTCTGCCACATTTGCTTTTTATTCTCTCTCTACATACATATGTATGTGTTTATAGGTGCTTACACAGGTATGTAGATATATGTATTCTAAGTACACAAATATTTTTATATGTGTATTTATGTATAGAAATACTAGAAATAGATACAAAGCATGACATTTTATTTCTGAATCATCTGAGGGTAAATTCCAAACATCACACCCCTTTACTCCTTAAACTAAAAATAAGGATATTATGACAGAACCACAGTCTGTTTTTAAGAATCAGGCAGTTTAGCGTTGATATAATACTGTTACTAGTCTATAGATTTCACTCGGCATTATTTCGATTTTCCCAGTAACGTCCTTCAAAACGCACCCAGCCTTGCCCTAGCCCAGGACTGTGTCTTGTGGTTAATTGTCACAACTATTTCGTCTGCTTTAGTCTGGAGCAGCTCCTTAGCTTTCCTGGCCTTTTGTGACATCAATGTTTCCGAAGGGGTCAAGTCAGTTATTTTTTAGAAAGTCCCTCACTTTGGGTTTGTGTCATGCTTTCTTATCATTAGATGCAGAGTCTGCGTTTGGGCAGCAATGCCAGGGAAGTGCCCTCCCCAGGAAGGCATCGTGTCCGTTTTTCCCATTAGTGTGGTGTGCACTTTGGTCATTTGGCGAAAGTGGTGTTTACCACGTTCCTCTTCTTTCCTTTATAATTAATAAATGAGCTATGAGAGGAACTTTGAGACTATGTAAGTATCTTGATTGTCAAAGTTTTGTCCGCTAGTTTTAGAATCCCTTGATGATTCTCAGCTGGGTCAATTATTGGGCAGGCTACAAGATGGCCAACCATGTGTATTGGTTGGCATTCTTCTGCCAAGAAAACTTTTCCTTCCTCCCATTTGTTTGTCTGCTTATTTACTGATTATCAGTTTGAATTCATGGAAGTTTTCATTGTATTTAATGGGTTATAAACCCATTTCGGCCATTATTTGTTCTGGTGATTGAAGTTTCCCAGAACAACCTGCTTAACCCAGCATTTCCTAAGCTCACTTCCCCACGAGGTGCTTTCCCTTTGGGGTGCCCACTGGCACCCTGTTGAACGAGTTCTGAGGAGTGCGCTGGGGCAAACCCTCCAGCCACACTTCTGTGAGAGGGGCACAGCCATTATCCGTAGGAATTCAAGGGAGGTTGGCCACTTGCGGCTGGAGTGATATGGGGGCCTTTTGTTAGGACACGTTGGGGTCTTCTGACAAGTCAAGATGCAGATGAAAGAGGCATGAAGTGGTCAAAGACTTTGGAGTCAGAAGTTATGTATTTTCATAGGAGTATAAAGACCAGCTTGGCAGGGAAAATAGGAGGGGGAAAGGCTGAAAATGAAGATTGGGGACATCGAAATGAGCTTCGAAAGACATTTGTAAGGAACCCAGGTGTTACCTTGAATGCGCGGGAGGTCACTGGAAACACTGAGTTGGGAACGATGTGATGCTTTGAAAGCAGAGCTGGAGGATGCGAGGGAGGACCAACCCGGGAGGAGATGGTCCGGGGGAGAGGCCCTGACTGCTGTCTACAGGAGAGGCGACGAGGATCTTTATTTTGTGCATTTACGATTTCTTCTCCAAGAGAGCACACGTAACTTCCTGGGTAAACTTTGTAACCAGAACTTGGAATAAGCTGGACCTGTGGGGTGTAATCAAAAATGAAAATTCATTTTATCTTCTATGCCTTTAAACTTTATTCAAGAGTCAAATTCTGGAAGTTTTGTTACCTCTTTGATTAATTCTGATCATTAAAAAATCCTTGGTCATTTGTAAGCTGCCTAATACAGTTTCAATTCAGGACAGAAAGGTGAGGGCAGCAAGAAGGTTTTCATTCAATTGGTGCTGGTATAAGATGGCTTGCTATCTATCACTGCCACTGGGAATGTGGAATCACAGCTCTATGACGTGGGGGCGTGCTTTTCTCAGGCCAGCTGCTCTCTCTCAGCCTCCAGTTCTGGGAGGTACACTCCACACAGACCCTGTTGGAGGTCCCATCATCTGTAGTTATTTTTTTAGAATGACTTAAACACCTCCAAGCCAGCTCTTTCTCTGTCTCTCTCTCTCATGCATGGCCTACCCTCAGTCCATGGCCAATGCTTCACGTCTTTTGCTCTCCCGAACTCTGGGTGTGCACCCCAATCCCAACATCAACAGGACAGTTTCTCCTTTGGCTTGTCTGGTCACCCACCTCTTGCTGTGTAGATGTGCCAGGACACCACATTCCCTGTTTGCCTTCCAGGTGGCGCTATGGAAACATCCTCATGAAGTTTGAGGTGCGAGGCAGATACTGCTCTCCTGGCTTTGGGAAGACGTGGGACTCACACTCCAGTGCTCTCTAAAGAAATCCTTATAGATTCTCTCCCCTTTACCATCCCAATCATCCAAACCCTTTACCCTTGATAATGGGTGAGGAGTAGTGAAACGATCTTACATAGATTTCCTGACGATTTGCATTGGAAACTGGCGTTTTGTGTCGTAAACGACCTTCTCCATCTTATTGAAAATTCCACTTGTGGCCCTTTGGTTTGTGATTTCTCCTCCATTTCTGACACGTGTTAAATGTTGACTGTGATAGTGCAATGCGTACGATACTGCACTGTGAGCACAGGTCCACAGACTGGCCCTCTGCCATCTGAGCATGCGCACTCCCGGAGGCAAAGCCAGAGATGTGCATGCTGCCGCTCTCGGCTGCCCCTGGCATTCACAGGTGTGATCCAGCAGCTGGAAACCAGATGACCTATTTGATGTAAAGGGGGCTTTGCTTTGGTCAGACGAGCCCGGCAGGTGCAACTCCCAGGCACCCTGTGGTGGGTCCTGAGCTGAGCGCTAAAGTAGAATCTGAGAATTGGAAACTATCAGCACACACACACACAGAGAATGTGGCTTGTGGTTAATATGTCATTCTTATGGAGCTATCAAGAAACACTGTTCAGTTTTCATAAGATATTTAACACATCCCTATTAACTTGACAACTTCTTCAGCAGGACCATGGCTGAGTACATCTGTGATATATTTTTCTGTTGTTTTTTTATAGGTGGTGGAGAAAAATGCAGATCCAGAAACAACCCTTTTGGCCTACCTGAGAAGAAAGTGTATCCTGACTTTGGGTGGGGGCGCGGGGGTGGGGGCAGTGGGCTCGGGCTCTGACACTTGCATTCTGGTCGCAGCTTTGTCAGTCGGCAGCTGTGTGGCCCCGGGAAGGCATTTGAGTGCTGGGGCTGATATTCTCAGCCATTGAACATGGAGGTTGGTTTTGATATTCCTTAAGCTCCCTTCTAGCCTTGGCTCTACTAAAGCCAGGGGCTGATCCTGGGCCTGTAGAACAAACTGCTCCCGTGGGCGCTCATCAACCCCGGTTAGCTTCGTGGTCATTCCCGCTTAGGAGGAGCTGGGCTTTCCTCATCCTGTCTTTGCCTGATACATCAGTGGGCTTACTGGGAAGGGTTTCTAGCTCTGAGAGGTGGGGAGAGAGTCAGAGGAAGTGGTGTTTGTTGGGAAAGGGGTACTCGAGGTGGGGAACTATGCAGAGGCGCCATCTGTGTGGAAATGGCAACACTGAGAGGCTTGGACGAGGCCACACCTTAGGGAGACTTCGGGTTCTGCTCTTCACTCAGTGCAGGGAGGGCGCCTGTGAGAGGCCTCAAATTGTTTCTGAACTTTACTTTTACTTATTTGTCTTTCAATTACAGTGTACAGTCAAGATTATTTTGTATCGGTTTCAGGTGCACAGCATGTTAATTTGACAATCATACACTTACAAAGTGCTCCCCCTGATATTTCCAGTACCCACCTGGCACCATACATACTTATTCTAATATTATTGATTACATTTCTTAGGCTTAGTATTGAAAGTCTGAAAGCCTCAGAAAGTCCTGGTTGTAGACGTTGGCTGGTTTAAAGATCAACTCACAAACGAAATACAAAACTGAAAATTGGCATATAAATACAAAGTCCCCATGGCTTATTGCTGCCTGAGTTGAGAGCTTGTTTGTGAGGGTTCCAGGCAAGAGAGAACTTCCTGGCTTCCAGAAAGATCCCCTGACTAGAAGAAAATCTTGCTGGACTCTTGCTACCATGGATAGTCATATGTCCCCAGAATCGTCTGAGCTGCTCTAACTGCCTATGTCCTGACTAGTGAAAAGAAAAACTGAGGACATAGAGAGTCCTCCCCAACTGTGTCTGAAAAGAGGTGGCCACATGGTGAAGGGGGAGCCCCACATCTGGGGCACACCAGTGGCTGTGTTAGAGCCAGGGGCTTGCAGGGCTCACGTTACCTCTTGGGCCGTAGTTTGATTTCGTTTCAATCTGTGGGGAAATAGCAGTCCCTGCCCTGTCTGCGAACCAGTTAGTATGAGGAGTTCTCGGGTATAAGTGATTTCCAGGTATAAGATGCTGTATTGTTGTAAGTTACTAATCTCATCTTGAAAATGAGAGAAGTGCCCTGGAGATGATAAGCTCAGCTCCCTCCATCCCCACTGGGTAGCTGGGTGGTTAAAGGCCTGTGGCTCTGAGGGAAAAGTAGCTCAGGTCCCTCAGGGAAAGAGGCCACCACGATTGCAGTTTTCAAGAATAGCCTATTCCTTAGGCACTTTTACAAATGCCAAGTACTGACTATTTCTGCAAATATGTGTAAGACATGACTCCATTAATGGTCCCTAACCTCAAAAATATCTTTGTTTTAGTTTCCCTTCACGTATTCTATGGACTGGAGATTCAAAAGCCCTGGTCCATCCCTAAGGTGGATTCCTGGACTTCATCAGCCCCAAAGGTTCAGGATAAAAATCTGGGACTCAGTAAACCCCAGAGTAGACCCACATCTTACTCTCTGGGCAGATGTGATGACTGCCCCACCTGCTCAGATTTTGAGGTTCCTAATTCACCTGCCTGGGGATATCACAGGGCTGAGGGCCCACAGAACCGTGCCCTACAAGACCCTGACCCCAAGAAAATGAACAGGATTAAGTCCCAGTCAAGTTTAAGTCCTCGAACTCAAGTCCCAGGGGATATAACTTGGTGCTTTCGTGTGGGACTCTGTTGCCTTTTCCCTCAGAGAAGGTGGGAAGGACCCTATTCCCTGCCCCCCTGGGCTCGGTGCAGCCCCTCTGAGGAGGAGGCTGGGTGGGTGTGCAGTCTCCCTGGTGGAGGAGCCCGAGCCTGTGCGTGACAGGGATGGTTCTACACGGTCGGGTCTGCCCTGGGATTTCCCATCAGCCCAGCAAAGACGCGTTTTCTTCAAGTTCATGTTCTTAATCCTTGACCATCCAGTGGGGCTGAGCGGGACCAAGCTGGGCTGTGGAGAAGGGGGCTGTGGAGCTTGCACCGTGATGCTTTCCAAGTACGATCGTCTCCAGAACAAGATCGTGTATCCTTTGCCTGCTGGCCGATTGCCCGTCTGAGGACGGTGATGCAGGGGTCAGCTTGTGAGTGAGTGGGTGTGCGTGTGCACGAATGGCCTTTCTAAAAACCCAGACTGGTTTCATGTCCCAGGCGATCAATCCCTGAACAGGTCTCTGTTGCCCCCAGGACAAAGTCCTGTCTCTTTGCTTTGCACACGAAGCCCTTTGCAAGGTACCCTACCTTTCCTCTCCAGTTTTCTTTCTCTGCACAGGCCCAGCACTCCAGTCATTGTTGGATCTCCCAGGCAGAGACAACTGTGAATAATTACACTCCACACCCACTAATTTCTGGGTCTTTGCATAAGCTGCTTTTCAAATCTTTTTCAATATCCTTCCTTCCAGGACTTCTCTAGATGGCTAATGTGACTAGCTCTTCAGAACTGGGAAAAAATATCACCTCCTCTAGGAAGCCTTTCTTGATCTCCCAGGATTGCTAGGTGCCCTTTTTCTGAGCTAGTCCCATAGTGCCCTGTGCACAGCCCTCCTGAGCACTTACCATTAGATATTGAAATTGCACCTGCACACTGGCTTCTATTTTCCTGAGTTGACTGCAGGCTATTAAAGAGCAGAGGTTTCATCTTATTGATCTTTATTTCTCAGCCCTCAGCAGAGTGACTGGCTTGTGGCTGCCACTCAGTAACTGGTGTTGATTGTACAAGTGAACGAGTGATGGGCAAAGGAACGGATGTGAGCAAGCTCTGAGGGGCTGGGGTCTCATGTTCTCTGAGAAGTGGGAGAAGTAGAGGTGGGTGGAAACAGAAACGAAAGTGGCTGGAGGTGCTGAGACTGAAGAGGCTAAGGAGGGGCTCTACAGGAAGAGGAGCACACCTGGAGCCTGGAACCTGCCAGAAACCCCCCCTTAGCTCTTGCTCCAGGGTCGAGCTGAGTGAGAGGTGTCTGAAAGTGTCCCTGCCCCCTTGCTCCTGCTGGGAGGCCTCGGGTACACTGATGCCTGACCCCACAAGGAGCTGGAGAGGCTCAGGGCCCACCAGATGGAGAGCTACCTCTGTCCCTTTCTCAGAGTCTTGGAGCAGAGGCAAGGACAGCTCTAGAAGAGAAAAGAACTTAATGTAGAGTGAAGAGAAATGACACATAGCGTTGCAAAGTTGAGGCTCTGCACCCCAGTCCGCTCAGATGACCTGAGTAGACAATGGAATGGCCTTAACATGCGGTTGCAGCCATTTTTCTGTCAATGCCTGTCTGGCACCCATCTGCTCCTTGCACCATGTTGCCGTGACGACAGTGGAAGGGATAGGAAGCACCAAGTCCAGGCTGCATCCTGTGCAGGTAAGCAGAGCAAAGGGAGTTCATGACAAGGCTGCGGACTTGCTTTGGGTTGTGGGCCCAAGTGCCACCCTTGGGCAAAGGAAACATGGTGGCCTTCCCCATCTCCTTAGCGGTGAGGAGGTGGAAGGTGGGTGCTGTAAGACAGAAAGAGGAGGAGGTGCTCAAGCTGCAGCTCCCCCCTGTGGTGGGGCGAATGTGTCAGGGGAACCAGGGGCCAATTGTATGTGATGGCTGGACAGTCCAGTTGCACCAGAACTGGAGAGAGGAGGGATGGGGGAACTTCCTCACCTTGAGCTCAGGTATGCTTAGGAAACCCCCTGCCTTCCCAGATTCAAGATTCCAAATGCTCCACACCCCTTGATGAAAAGCCCACCTAACTCCCTGCTCCTTGAGTGGCAATTCCGTTGCAACTCTCACCTGCCCCGGGGCAGATAGTACAAATGTGGGCTGCTAGGCCTCCGTCCTCACTGAATGGAGGTAAGCAAGGCCCGAATAGCAGAATAGAGACGGGCCAGTGTCTGACCGAGGCTTTCTCCAGAAGGTGTCAGGTCACCCGGGAACAGGTCAGCATTGGGAACGTTTTGGGGAAGAGTGGGCAGTAATCTGGGAGCTTTTGTGGGGAAAACCAGGATGCTCTCAGGCAGAGTGGCAGGGAGCCACAGGAGAGCAGAGCACTGTGGGAAGGAAAGACTGTCGTCCCCAGTGCATTTTGTTAGGAGCAGCTGAGGTGAGCGGAGATGTCTCTGGGAGATTACACTCACAGGGGGCATGGAGCTAGGTCCAGGCCTGAGTCCTGCCTTGGCCGTTTGGGGAGACGACTGCTCAGGGCACACCTTCCATGGTCACTGACGTGGACCTGGAGCCAGGGCCTCTGGCTGAGCAAGCCCAATACACCCCTTGCGGGGAGCATCTGGGACCCCTCGGGTGAGGGTCAAGCAGGGTGGGGGTGCTCTTACTTCACTCTACAGCTTTATTTCTTAAGGAGGAAAGGGAAATTGCTCAACTTGTCCAACCTGCCAGAGATGTGGGAAGGTTCACTGGGGCTTGTACTAATTCTCTGAGACAAACAGATGGAAGAATGAGCAATTCAAACACTGGTATCACAGGCATATAATTAGGCTGCAACCCCGCCTTTCCCATGACACAGGTCCTTTTTCCTGACGCTCTTATTTCAGCTCCCAAATACCGCATTTTGTCCGTATAATGTGCAGCCACATTTTTGGCCCATACTTTCAGGAAAAAAATCTTTTAATTTAAAATTTTAATTTATTTATATTTAGGAACAAAACCAATGATCATAGTCCAGGGTATTATTTTATATATGGGTGTCATTATTGCTTTCTAGAGTTATACTTTTAACACATAAGCATAAACAAAAAAATCAAACACATTTATATAAATATGGAATTAGTACTACCCATGTATAATGTGCATCCTTATTTTTCCCTAAAAAATTTGGGCAAAAGTGCACATTACATACAGCAAAATATGGTAAGCTGTAGAGCCACATTCCACTTCTCCTTGTCTGCTTACTTTTTTCTCTTGGTGTCTACGACATGACAATCCCCTCATTCTCCTCCCTGTCCAGGTTTGCACCGTGGGCCAGCTCCTCATCAGCTCAGTCCCTATGGCTGCGGTGCCCCAGGGACCCTGCCTGGGCCCCTGCCTTCCCCATCTTCGCACCCTCCCTGGTTGAATTTAAAATTCAACTGGGAATTAAATACCGTCTACATGCGATTAGTGCTCAACATTAATATCTTCCACTTTGATCTCTCCTCAGAGGTTAGATTCACACTTCCACCTGCCTACTTGGTATTGCTACTGGATGTCTTGGTCTCAAACTTAACAAAACCCTATTCTTTTCTTCCTTCTTTCTTGCCTCATCTTCCTCCCTGTGAGTCAATGGCAAAAGTATCCGATTGCTCAGCACAAACATCTGGGACTCGCCTTTCATTCTCTCGTACACCAGCCCCAGTCTTTCCGGAAGTAGTGTCTGCCTCCAAAGCCTAAAATAAAACCTTCATCTTCTCTCAGTTTCCCTATGACTGCTTGGTCTGAGCCACCATCCCCCCTGGTCTGGACCACTGCAGTGTCCTGGTTCCCTGTTTCTGTTCTTGTCCCCTACCACCCATTCCCACCCAACAGCCAGAGTGGTTCTTTGAAACCACAAGTCAGATCTTACTGCAGAATGGCTTCCTGTCCCACCTAGAGTGAAAGTCCGGACCCCTACCCAGGTCCGTGAGGAGCTGCGTGATCTCCCCCAGGATTTCTCTTGTCCAGGAGGGTCCCACCCACACTGACCTTTCAGTGACCAGCACACCAGGCTTTGCGCTTGCCGTTCCCTCTGTCTGGGAGACACTCTTCTCTGATCCAAACTGTGGCATTAGATTCAACTTAGAGGTCACCTTTTCGGAGCCACTATTTCTGACCCTTTTGCAGAACCATGAGTCACTCTGGGTCCTGTCATCCTCCATGAATTCTCTACATAGCGCTGATCTTTACCTGGACTTTTCTTGCTGTTGGTTTATTTATTTATTTATTTTTGGTCAATATGTTTCCCTACTAGGACATGAGCTTCATGAGGTCAGAGACCTCATCTCTCTTCTTCACTGTCTGTCGCACAGTAAGGTCTCAGTAAATGTTGATAAAATGGATGACTAGAAAGATATGCTAGGCCCTGGAAATATGATACTCTAATAATTATACTTTATGTAAGTACCAGGAGAGGATCCCAAGAGGCAAAATAATAATAATAATAATAATAACAACAACAACAACAACAACAATAATAATAATAGAGTGGACTTGGAGAATCTCCTTGTAATGGAAATCTTGCAGGTTTGAATGAAAATTCCATGATGTTCAATGCATGTAGCAAATTCTATATGAAACATTTTTTAATTCTTATGTCCCCACTGGATGTCAGGGGTTTCCTTCATTTAAGGAGACAGTGGCACTCTAGTTTGGAATAGGATGTATTCAGATGGTTCTGAATAAAGGCTGGTCGAGTTGGGTTGCAGGGCCGTGTAGTTAACAGAATGTGACGTGGCTCTTCCACTCACCGTGTGTGTCTTTGCATAAGTCTCTTAAATCTCTGGACCTGCTTCCTCCTCTGTTCAGTGAAGGGAATGAAGGGTAAGAAGTTGCTTCTGGCTCTAAGAGTCACTATCCTTCGAAGAGACTTTCCTACTAATAACTGACATTGGCGGGATTCCCAGTGTATGCCAGGTATAGTGTTAAGAGTTTTATGTGAATTATCTCTTTGAATCCTCACCACTGCTCTAGAGGTGAGCAGTAGCACGAGGGACCTATGGTGCAGAGAGGCTTGGTAATGTGCCCAAGGTGACAGTTGGTGAGTGGTGGCACTAGAGTTTCACTCTGTACCATGACTGCTACCTTATGCTGCCCATTGACATGGCCTGGCTTCAGCTGAGCCACGTATGGAATCTGAGAGGGGTTCTCCCAACACAGGTGCCCATGCTGTCTGTCCCTTTTAGGAGAGAATTGCCAAAAGCCACGGCTCCCAGTGCGGGTTCTGTACCCCCGGAATTGTCATGAGCATGTACACGCTGCTCCGGAACCAGCCCGAGCCCACCATCGAGGAGATCGAGGATGCTTTCCAAGGTGCGGGCTTCTAGGCACAGCCCAGGAGGCGGTACGGCAGATGGGCCCTCTGGGGGTCAGCGCGGGGCCCAAGTGGCAGTCGGGAATGGGCTAGGAGTCCACCGCACTGTCCTCTGGAGGAAAAACTCAGGGTACCCCAAATGGCGGCTAAGACCTGCTGGAGGGTTGGCTCTCTCTTAGTTTGACAAACACGCAGGTTGGAGACATCTCACCTTAGAGTTCATCTTTTTGAGGTGTCTTTCTGCCCTCTCTCTGCACTAGGACGGGGCGGCAGTGGGTGGCTGGCTCAGGACATCATTTGGAAATCCACAGAGGCTAGTGATACTGCTTCCTTCCTTCTGACTTGGCTTTCCCCCATTCTGCTGGGCGAAGGCCACTTCTGAGGAAGGCAGCGATGACTCTGAGCTGTGGGCAGGGATGGCTTCTCGCTTTCCCTCTGTGTGTGGGCCTAGGAGTCCGGACCAGGTGGCTGTTTCTCGGCACTGGACAGAGAAGGCTCTGCATCTGTTCACCATTTCAGTCCATCGTTTGCTCAGTCGTATTGTACTGAGTCCCAGCATACGTCAGACACTACACAGGAAACAAGGGACACGGGGATGAAAGATACAATCCTCCCTCCAGGGAGTTCAAACTTTAAAGGGGAAGAGAGTTTATGATGCAGTTTGATAACTTCACTCATAAAAGTGCGACGAGGTACCAGGGAAGTACTTAAAGGGGCACCTGCATTAGTCTGGGCATTGTGGGAAGGATTCCTGGAAGAAGTGATAGATGTTTTAAAGTCAGAAGCACAAGGAGGAAGAGGAAGAGGAGGAGGAGGGGCATTCCAGGTAGAGAAAACAGAACGTACGGCAGGCATCTCACTGATGCTGCAGCTAAGCCAGAAACTGCTCCCCTGCCCTGTGGCCTGCGCTGATCCTGCGACTTCTTTCTCCTCCAGGAAACCTGTGCCGCTGCACAGGCTACAGGCCCATCCTCCAGGGCTTCCGTACCTTTGCCAAGGTAAGTGGTGGCCCCAGGACATCAGTGGCCCTGCCCTTAAAGCAGCAACACTGAGGAATCACAGTTGGGAGGAATGCCAAGGGCCTCTGGATTACAGAGAAGAGAGATAAGATGGCCAGGTGGCGGGTCCTTTCCTTGTGGGGACTAGGAGTGGGCAATGGATGCTGCACTTCTTATTTGGAGAGGGATTCTCATCAGTACCACTGGGACTCCACGCCACTCACCCCCCGCCACCCTCAGCCAGTGGAACTGGTTTCTGGAAGAGGCCTGGCGCCCAAGAGCTGACTTCCTTCAGAGTATTTCGGCTGGGCAGCCATCCTCGGAGACTAGCATGCCCAGGACGTGGCAGAGTCACTGAGTGTGGAACGTAGTAACGACCCACCCAGCCCGACTCGGCAGCCATGCTCTCCTGCCTTTCCTGGCTGCCTTCTGCGGTTGACACTCCGCTGGGCTTATGAAACTGCTAATCCGATCTCCAAGTTCGTGAACCCCTGCAGTGTTCATAGAACTCCAAGTGAGGAGCCCCAGCCAAGGTTTGCGGGCATTGTTTATAGAGAAAGACACACCGGCCTCTGCTTTCTTGGCTGAATCCCCTCAGGTTTTTCACCTGACTCCCCAGCTGGGTCATGCTGAGCCTGACTCCAGTCAAAGCGCCCTCTGCCAGGATGATTCAGGGCTGATGGGAGAGCCACAGGCTCTGGTGGCTTTTTGCCAACACAAGGAGTGTTTCATTCAAACAATTCAAAGGGGGTGGAGATGCAAATGGGACTTATAAGGGTGAAAAACACCACCCACTGATGAGGAACTCAGAGGTGTGAATCTAAGGGAAAGTGGTCGAAAGCTCAGGTTCAGAGTCTGCAGACCTAGATCCAAATCCCATTTCACCCCTTAGCTCACTCATGACCTTGGGCAGATTTTCTTCTCTCTAACATGGGGAATTATAATAACACCTACCTTGTGATTGTTGTTGAAAGTACTTCTGGGAAAGTCCTCAGAACGATGCTGGCCATACCTTAAGTATTCAGTAAATGGCAACATGGTGCTCGTACATTTCTTCCGTGACTCAATATTTGATCTTTATAAATTGTTCAGAACCAGAAATTGTTAATCGTGTCCACAAATTTATTTCATAGGAGGCTTCTGAAAGAGAAACAATTTAACCAGCCCCTCTAGTTTCTCAAAAGAGAAGGGCTTTGGAGTGTAGCTGACAATTGTGCTCCTTGCCAGGGTTGGTTCCGGAGTCTACTGGTGGGTGGTGCTTCCCTCACGCCAGCTGCCTGGCAGAGCAGGGCAGAGCTGAGTGCCCTGAGAGGCTGAAATGACCTGCATTGAGTGTCCTCAGAAGCCCGTGCACATTACTCTTTAGAGACCCCAAGCCTTCATTCAGAGCCTTTTACCTCTTGTTTTAAGCACAGTTTTAAACAGACCCGGTTATGCCATTTTCCTTTCCATAGCACATCCTAGAGAAGGGTGAGGAGAGTCTGCCAGAGGGAGGCACACTGGTCACAGCAGGAAATGGCAGTGTCCACCCAGCAGCAAGGAAGGAAATGAGGGGACCGTGAGAAATAAGCCAGTCTTAGCCTACTGAGGAAAGTGGGAACCTTCCAGGAGGAAAAAGCAGTCATACCCAGCCTCGGTAGGCCTCAAGTGCAGACACTGTTCCTTATAGCAGTTTATGTCATGAGCACATCAGTGAATTATCAAGATCAAAGACTTGAGCAAGAATGCGCGGACACTTCCATGACCTGGAAAATGTACTTGTGAAAGACATCCTTCCCACGAGGACGGGGTTAGTGTGGCTGGTGCCCCTCACTTTACTTGGGACCTGGTGAACGCCCCCCCTGCATCGCTCCCCCAAGAAGAAAGATGAGAAGAGGCACTATAGGCCCCTCGCTTGCTTCCTTTCTGTCTAACTAGAAGGGCAAGGGCAAGGCGGTGGCGTGGAGGTCCCAAGCGGGGCAGCCCTGAGCTCTGACAGTCAAGCCGTGTGTGTAGGGGCTCTGCACTCAGAGCAGCATCTGCGGAGGGTTGAGACGAGGAAAGGCTTTTCCACCAGTGCCAACTCTGGCAGTGCCTTCTGGTTCTCAAAGGCCACACCGTTGACGCCATGGACGTCTGAGCACCTTCTTGGGAACAATAGTGGGTTTGGCTTGTCCTTTGGGAGATGTCAGGAAAGAATGGCCTCTCCCGTGATTCAGTGCAGAAGGAACTGGCCGCCCTGGAACTGTGCCTGGCTGTGCCTGGCAGTTTTCCCCACTTTCTCCTCTCGGCACAACTCCCTGATTCTGGAGGGCCTTCTGAGGTCCCGAGTGGAGATTCCTGCTTTTCTGGGGGCACCTCAGTCATGCGAACACACCCCTTTCCCGAGGTCTCCGTTCTGAGAGCATCGAGCTGGACTTTACTCTGTGCTCTGCTATTGGCTCCCGAGAGGTGCTGAGCGAGCCCGCTGGTAGTGGGTCATCATCAGACCGGCAGACGTCCTCCAGAACAGGCCCACAGTGAGGAGTGAAGCGTGCCTCGCGTCCTGGCGAGCAGTGTCTGGGAAGCAGTGGCGAGGCCATCGGGCACACCCGCTGGGCACATCTCCGGACCCAGCACCCAGTCCTTGGGTGTTCTCATCAGGAGGGCCACAAGATTGCAGCCTGCGAGGTGCCCAGGCAAGAACTCCATGGACCCAGAAGAGGGGGCCCTTGGGTGCTAAGCGAACCAGGGGAGTTCCTGTCCCATCACTTCCTGAGGACGCAGCACTGAAGGGGGGACATGGGCATAAAGATATGTTTTGATCAAGTAGGAGGACCTGTCTTTATGGAGAAATGTTCTTATCACTAAGTTTCGCTGCTGCTTTCTGGAGAGATCTTATTTGTTTATTCACAAGTTATTCACAAGCAAGAAAAAGTAGTTAAAGCAGAGTTCTTCCCTCTGTGTAAAGGCGAGTGGGGTGGGACAGGGTACCCACTAATACTGTTTTGGGGGAATAGGCGTCAGAGCTGGATTTCCCTGGACATGAATAATGTAGGTTCCTTCCCTTCTGTGAAAACTCTTTGCACGTACTTTTTGTGTGAATGACGGTCCTCTCTCTAGGATGGTGGGTGCTGTGGAGGAAATGTGGACAACCCAAACTGCTGCATGAACCAGAAGAAAGAGTCCACAGTAAGTGGGGCCTCCTCTCCCTGGAACCCTGGGGGCCGATATCAGCTCAAAGGAGCCAGCCAGCCCGCAGGCTCTCTCCACACTCTTGGCAGTGGTGGCTGGAGGAGGGAACGGTCATGCCCAGACTGAAGAGGCTGGTGACTGTGCACATTAGCCCTGGGTGTCTGGTAGGGCCTCCTGTTCCTGCCGTGCAAGAGCTACCTGCCCGCCGCACCAGCCTGCTGTGGTCTGCACATGAGCGTGTGGACCTAGGGCTGGGCTGGTCCTACGGGGCATTTTAACAGAGGAGATACTGAACCACACATCTGTTCCATTTCCTGGGGCAGGTCACTCTCTCACCATCTTTATTCAACCCAGAGGAGTTCATGCCCTTGGATCCCACCCAGGAGCCCATCTTCCCCCCGGAGCTGCTGGTAGGTGATGTCCCAGGGGAAGGCCCATCCGGGACTCTGTATCATGAGCCTGTGGAGACCCACCTTATTTCATAACCCTGGGAACCTGAGTGCTCCTTGTCCTTTAGGTTTCAGCCTGAACTTGCCTTCCTTTCTCTGACACCCAGGGGTCAGATCCCTCTGTCACAGACTCCCACAGGGACCCACACTTCTCCCCGTCTCCCACGCGTCACTCCAAGGACACCCAGTGGCTCTCTCTGGCACACTGTGTGCAGTCACAGATGCTTCCGACGCATCTGCTGACCTCCTGGCTAAATCTAGTGCATAACCCCCCACCCCCCGGCAACCCACCTCCTCTCTGTAAGAAGTCATCCATTAAACAAGCCAGCAAGCAAACACACAAGCCGAGCTGTGTTCCAAGGGCACAGCCCATGGCCTGCAGCTCTGTTTGAAGGACACCTCTCATACCCACTTTCTTACCTTGATGATTCTGCTGCTTCACTGGAAGGTTTATGGTGAGGAGAGAATCAAGCCACACTCAGAGTTTCTCCAGTGCAGACACCTCCAGGGGTGGCAGGGCACACGAAGACTGCCTTACGAGTTCAACGGGCCAGAGAGAGGGCTTTGCAGCAGGCGCCAGGGTGTTTCTCGGGATTGTGCAAAATCAGTTTGATTTGGGGTTTTCTTTCCCTGCATCAGCCCTCACACATGAGAACCAGCTCCCCATTGCATTCCCTCTGACACCTCTTTCTTTCCTGGTACTCCCCACACCTGTTCACTGCACCTCCTGGAGACGGTAGGGCCAGTTCAGGTCTGTGGCTAGTGACTTTTGGCAGGTCCCATAACGTCCCTGATCCTCGGGTTCCTCCTTTGCCGGTAAAAGATGGGGCTTGCATGCCTCCCTTGCTGAGTCTCCAAGGACTCGGTGAGATCGTGTGTGTGAGAGCTGCAACCTAGTTCCGGGCTCAGTACAAGGTAGTTCCCCCCGCTTCTCCCCGACATGTATTTTCATTCTGAACTCAGTAATAAATCAGTAGGAGAGTTGGTGCCATTGTGGCGTGAAAGCAAGGGCAGTAGTGGGCATGGCAGTGGGGACAAGGAGACGACTCAGTACGGAAATGTCATTGTCCAGAGGCTGAAGGATACTCCCCTGAAGCAGCTGCGCTTCGAAGGCGAACGTGTGACCTGGATCCAGGCCTCGACCCTGAAGGAGCTGCTGGACCTCAAAGCACAGCACCCTGAGGCCAAGCTGGTGGTGGGGAACACGGAGATCGGTAAGGGGGACCCTGGGGCTGCCCGGGGGCAGAGACCCACTGAGGAAGCCTGGGCACTTGAACTTCTGCAAAAGTCCGGCTTTGGAGTCAGACAGCCTGGTTCAACCCCAGGCTGGCTACGTGTCCCTCGAAAAATGACCTCTCTCCCCCTGCTCTCATTTTCCCGTTCTGTGTGTGGGTGGATAATACCTCCCTCGAGACTTATTCTGAGGATTAACCGAGATCCTTGATGACTGTGGTCCGTGAACATGTGCCAAATGTCAGCTTGGTGCTAGGGGCTCTGGGGGTGCCTGGAGGTCCGAAGTCAGCTGGACACAGCTGTCTTCCTCACGCATCTCCTCGTCTGAGGCAGGAGGGGGCACTGTGAGTAAAATGTCCAGGCCAGGGCCCGGTAGATGACCACTTGTTCCATACACAAATCCCTCCCTCCACCCTTTTCTGGGCCTGCTGTGGCAAGACAAAGGGGAGGAAATGTCCGAGTGTGACTGTGTTGCCTATGACATGGCCACCTGCCCTGTTGGTGCCACCGCCTGGGACATGAGGCCCACAATATGCCCACTGGTCAGGGAGACTTGAATTGTGCAGATTCAAATTAGAGATAATTTTTTAAGATCACTCCATCTGCTCCTCCCCTTCCTCCCCTGGATACCCGCCCAGCAGGGTAGCCGCCCACCCAGAGCCGGGGCAGGGGGTCGGGGAGGCTGGCTGTAGAGAGAGACCTATCCGTCTGCGTTCTCTGTCCCGGGAGCTGGCTTTTCAGCTGGGTCTGGCTCTACAAAACCTGGCCCACCCTTCACAATTCCTGAACAGCATGTGTGGGAATGTGGGGTGATGGGCGGTCATTTCTCCTTTAACCTTTTCTCTCTATGGCCCAGGGGGCGGGGCTGGGAGAGATGCTGTGTTACTGCGTTTGAGGAATGGGGGCAGGTCTGTCCACAGACGTTTCTACCTTGATTAGCAGATTTAAAGTTTTTTCCTCTCAATTTCCCTTTGTGCCCGAACATTAGACTTTTGTATTATTATTACTGTTATACCCTGACTCCTAGAATAGCTTAAGTACTGAAATTACACAGCTATTGGGCAAGAAACTTAGTCTCCCCGTGCTTCAATTTCTTCCTCCATAAACAGTGAAAATCACATTATCTCCCAGGACTGTTGTGAGGAGTAAATGCACACGTAGTCCTTAGGAGGGTTCCTGACATATCTTAATTTCCTGTGTTTTCTAATATTTATTTTTATTTGTCTCATTGCCATTTATCCCTCCTGGACCCTCTTCCTCTTCCGCCAAGCCCCCTTCCCCCCACAATAGCCACACTCGTCCACATCCATGAGTTCTTTCTAATACTGTTATTAAACACACACGGGCCTCTAACTTCAGGCTCCCATTTCTCTCGAGGCGTTGAGGTGAAGTTTAAGAACAGGCTGTTTCCTCTGATCATCTGCCCAGCCTGGATCCCCGAGCTGAATTTAGTGGAGCGTGGACCAGAGGGTAAGGGGAGGCTCATCTGAGCCCCCAGAGGGGCTGGGATGCTGGGGATGGTCCCACAGGGGTTGGTGGGTTCCAGGACACCCTCCCCTTTGGCTCTGCCTGTCAGCTGCTTGTCCCGGAGCCACCCTGCACAGGCGAAGGGCCACCCGTCACTGCCTTCTTCCCTGTAGTGTCCATGGTAGGGTGCCAGCGGGCAAGAGCTATGAGTTTTAATAGTCATCCTTAGTCCTGGCTGCACATTGGAATTGCTTACGGTGATGGGTCAGGTGGCAGGAGAGTGCCTGGGTGCTTTTTGAAAAAAATGCCAGGACTTTACCCTCAGAGATCTGATTTTGTTGATTTGAGAACCACTGTGTTACAGGAGAGAGCACTCTGGTTGCAGGACAAGAGGCCTGGGGTTCAGTCCTGGACATGTTACTAGCTGTGTGTTGTTGGGCCAGTCACACAAGCTCTCTGGGCCTAACTCTCCTCATTCATATGAGGATGCGAGTCCTGGTGCAGCCTCACTCAGGCCACTGCACAGCTTCGGGGACTCTGTGCAGGAAAGTGTTTCTGCCTGGGAAGGGGCTCGCTGTTACTCTGGGTGTGTGTCCCCAGGTATCTCCTTTGGAGCCTCTTGCCCCCTGAGCACTGTGGAAAAGACCCTGAAAGATGCTGTTGCTGAGCTTCCTGAGCACAAGACAGAGGTGTTCAGAGGTGTCCTGGAGCAGCTGCGCTGGTTTGCCGGGAAGCAGGTCAAGTCTGTGGCGGTGAGTCCCTGATCAGGGGCCCATGAGGCCCAGAGGATGAGGTCTTTCATCACAAGGCTGGTCTGGCCCCTGCTGCAGACTCTGGGGGCCTTGAACTTTAGTGCTCGTACCTGCCTGGGGTGTTTGTTAAAGATGCAGACCCCTGGGCCCTGCCCTTAGACATTCTTGCCTAGACACCCAGTGAGCGGGGGTGGGGGGGGGCGGGGGGCCCCCGAAGGTGCTTCTGATGAAGGCCTGTGGGCCACCCCAGGTAATACTCACTCAGTGACTCAGTCTTTTCCCTGAGGCTGGGGAGGTGAAGTCTCCTGTCCTCTCATCCTGAACTTGGCCCAGGCTCTCAGCAGGTGGATGAGAGATAAGTTAGAGAGAAGCCCAAACAGGAAGGGATTCTGGGTTTCAGAGGTGGGGGTAGGGCCGGAGGTAGACCCACCTGAGAGGAGGGAGGGGCCTGCCTTGGGGCTCACAGCCGGCCCTCGGACTGGGTTGCAGGTTCTCCATGTGCAGGGCGTGCACACGCGCGGTGCCTCTGAGGCTTGTAACTGGTGGTGCTGGTGGAAGGAAAGCTGGTCATTCCATTCTGCTTTTTAAAAAAAAAATTAAATCCCAAAACAAAATGAACCAAAACAGCCTATTCTCATTCCCTACGCCCTACTCCTAGCACCTGCCAGTCCTGGTTGTAGATGAGAAGATAAAAATTCAGAAATCTCTGCCGAGCTCCCAGCTGGGCTGGAATCTATTTCCAGGAAGAGCTTGTTTGGTTCTGCAGCTGGTCTTCTTCCTCCTTCCAGTAAAGAGAACCCTGTGTCTTTGCCAAGTTTCCAGGAAACTCAGACCCAGTTAGAACACCTTGCTCGTCCTCAAGGCTTCTTCCTCCTTTTCCTTTATCTTCATCTCCTGTTTCTGATGTACTAACTCTATCTGACCCCTGCGGTAAACCAGCTTACCCCTTTCAGAAGAAGTTTGGGTGAAAATAAACGCACCCACTTCAAGGTGCTGACTCTGGTTTACCCACCTGTAAATTTCGGGCCTGTGCCCCAATCCCAAGTGTTTGGATCTCGGGTTCTGCCCGTTGTTCTGAGGGCTGGGGTTCTCACTGTGCCAGTCTTGTGTCGACAGGGACTGGAGGTCAGGTGTCCCTTCAGCAGGTGTCACCCTCCTGTCCCGTGTTTGGGAGCCAGCTGGGTGAACAGAGGTTCCTGGGTGGGCTCTCACGCACACTCTCTGCTTGTTCTAGTCCATCGGAGGGAACATCATTACCGCCAGCCCCATCTCTGACCTCAATCCGGTGTTCATGGCCAGCAGGGCCAAGCTGACCATCGTGTCCACAGGTGAGCGGCCTCATGCGGAGGGTCCTGGGGGAGAACATCTCACAAGAGAGGTTACTTACCAGAAGAATAGAGTCCAAAGTTCAACGGCCCAGCCGTCCCACAGTTTGGATTCCTGGCAGCTGCGAGGGATCACCTGTGATGGGGGCCAGGAGAGCTGGGCCATTTCTTTATTAGGAGGTCACAACAGGCTCTGTCACCAGATGCCTTACCTGGCCGTATGCTGGAGCCAGAAGGCACCGGCTCAGCATGGCTGATTGCTGGGATTTCAGCGATGGTTAAACATGGCCATTATTAAGAACTCGGTTATGGAAACTTATGAGATAAGTGGTATTAATAACAAAGGTAATGAATACTGAAAATTTACCACTTCCTAATTATTTTACTTCATGTTACTATTGCTTGTGCTGCTGAGGTTACTTCCACCTACTGCATCCGCAGCGGAAATGCAATCTAACAGTGGGCCTCTGTGCATCGTCCCTTGTCAGAGGGTCCCCAGCACCTCCCCCGGCTGGACGACTTGCCAGAGGGACCACAGACTCAGCACACAGTCGTGCTCCTGGCTAGGACTTGCCACAGAAGGACACGATGAAACAGAATCAGCAGGGGGCGGTGGCACATGGAGCCCAGCCTGGGGGAAACCGGGCACGAGCTCCCGGAGTCTGCTCCCGATGGGGTCACTTCACAGGCTGCACTGAGCTCCCCCAGCAGCAGGCTGACTCCACAACACACAGGAAGTACAGATGAGCCCTGGCTGGTATAGCTCAGTGGATTGAGTGTGGGCCTGCGAACTAAGGGATCGCGGTTCAATTCCCAGGCAGGGCACATGTCTGGGTTGCAGGCCAGTTCCCAGCGGGGGACACACAAAGAGGCGACCATACATTGATATTTCTCTCCCTCTCTCCTTCCCTTCCCCTCTAAAGATAAATGAATAAAAATTTTTTAAAAAGCGCAGTCCACCAGAGAAGCATGTTAGAGATTCAGCACCTAGAGCTTTAATGGGGGCTGGTCACCTAGCTCCGCCGGCACTCACGAGAGTCCAGGCCCCGTGAAGGGAGGCAGGTGCGCAGCTTAAACCAAGCCATTTTTTAATAAATGCTTCGGGCACAATGAGCCATTTCTACGGGGGAATGGTAGGACCTCTCCTGAGATCCAGGTTCCCAGAGGACAGATAGTGGCCATCTTTTCAGAGGACAGCAGGCCCTCTGAGACAACTCTGACACCCTCTTTCCAATGTCATGTCAGTGGTGTGACCATGGCAGCTTGAAATTTGCTATGGTGGGAGTATTTCTACCACAGAATCAGGGCTTCTGCTCCCACCCCCAACCCCCGCAGAGCCGATTGTTAAGCATCACCAGCACAGTGTTGCTTGAGGATTTTGGATGGAGGACCTTGACCCCAATTGTGCCATCTGCTCCCTCTGACTGTGGGCAGCAGGGGCCAGGATGGAGAAGCCCACTGGTGGGTGGTCCTATGCTGTCTCATGTTGGTCCCTCTTCATCTTGCCCCTGTGCAGGCACCAGGAGGACCGTTCCGATGGACCACACCTTCTTCCCTGCCTACAGAAAGACCCTTCTAGCTCCGCAGGAGATCCTGCTTTCCATTGAGATCCCCTACAGCAGGGAGGTGAGATGTGGTGCCCAAATCACTCCCACAACTGCCAGGCTCCAGACAAGGAGACCAGAGTCGGCCTTGGGATCGACCTTAGCATCTCTGAACTTTAACATCAGTCTTCTTATCTCTGAACTTGGCCTTTGACTAACCATATTTCTCTCTGGATGATGAGAAGTTTTAGCATAGGAAGAAAGGACATGGACAGAAGCTAAAGGTGTGATCCCAAGCCAGTTGTCTCACCTTCCTGGGCCCTGTTTTTCTCATCTGTAAAATGGGCACAAGGTTACCTACTGGGCAATTTATTGTGAGGACTGAAAAATAATTCTTAAGGTCTGTGGCAGATGCCTGGGAGCCAGGGGAGATCTCCAGCCATCAGCCAGCAACACAGGTTCAAGAACGCGTGCAGCGGTTGAGTATTCCTGTCCAGGTCAGAGGAGACTCGATGTCAGAAGGTGAAGGGTGGGGCTTGCGTGCTAAGGGGAGAAGCCACCTGGACGTCAGATGCTCACGTGCTGCCCTGGGGCTTGAAAAGGTGTTCACTCGCTGACCTTGCTCTGGGTTGGTGTGAGCGAAGAGCTCTGCTCTGTGAGCAGGTTCCCCACCTTTTTGGGGGCAGGTCTGGGAGCCTCTGGCTGCCTTGCCGGGTTCTTGGTGCCTGTGGCAGCTCCGCCTGTTGTGGTTCTTGCCCGTCTCAGCAGCCACCTGTCCCGTGGTGGGCCTTTTAGAAATGATCTTGAGAGGCTGGGGAACCAGCTGCGAAAGAGCATGTTAAGGGTTTACCACAGCCAGTGCTCGGAACGAGCGTCTCAGGCATGTTTTGCCCTTGCTAATTTAACCTCCTTAATGAGAATGCTAATTCAATTAGAGCAATTACATCCCTGGGGTAGTTTCTTAATGGGTTTCTAGCTTGTCCTCATATAGACCATTTGAGCAGTGATTCCCGGAGTTTTGTATTTCACAGATCAGTAAAAAAAAAAAAAATTAAATTATGAGGTTGGGAAAGGAGGTGAAAACAAGCATAGCACTGCCCAGTTTCCGTTTTGCCAGGTAAGGGACATACAGACAAAATATTTCATAAAAGAAGGGAGACTTGCACACCCAGAAGAGGGAAAAGTTTCTTAAGACAGAGCAGTGGACAGCCTGACCCTGGCGTTTCACGGCTGCAGTGAAGCATCGCTGTGGGCTGGCACCGTCCTGAGCATGGGCAGCCCCAGCCTCTGTTCCAGAGCCAAGTTCAAGCTCAGTGCTCATTGCCCCAGGCCCACGTCTGACACCAGGAATCAGAACTAGCTCGGTCTTCAGGAGGGGTTTCTGTGACTTCCTCACACAAAAGCCTGTGGTTGTGTTGGACCCCGGGGTGTGTCTCACTGTGTGTTCTCTAGTGAACATCTCCTTAAACCACTGACCTTTAACGTGAGTCAGAATCTGTGGTTCCAGGATAAGTCCAAATCTCAAGCGGGACATGACATAGAAAGGGCTTGACCTCAGATGGTTCTCACCTGGAAAGTAATCACGTGCTCTTGCTATTTGCAAAGACAGAGCCCCACTTCCATGAAGGGGCAGGGAACGTACGATCAGAGTACCAAGGCAGCGACTGTCTCGTGGTGCAATTCTTTCTGTCGGGAGGCACTATGTCCAGCCATGGCCGCTAGACTGGTGGGAGAGACAAGTTAGCATCTGAAGAGGCTGCGAGCTGAAGGCGGTTTCAAACACCCTTTGGCATTTTGGTGTGTGTACTTGAGAGGCCGTCCAGCCAACAGAGGTTTCGGCATAGCCTCCTGGAGAGGCCGGTGCACCCTGAGCCTGGGCCCCAGGGTGGGGAAGCCGAGCGGGCCTGAGGGGGTCTCCAAGGAGACTTGGTGAAAACACCCTCCCCTCTCCCAGCTGCTGGGTTGAGAGTGCTCTGTTCTTCTTTGTCTCTGACTCGTAGTTTCCTGACTCATAGAGATCCTGACCCTCCCAGATTCTGGGCATGTTATGTGGAACTTCTGCTGAAAATGCGGTCGCCAGTTAAGCCTGGATCTTGGATGCCTGTCAGCAGCCCCTTGCTGATTCGCAGTGGCGCTGTCTCCTCACCACACCTCGGGACCCTGTGTTTCAGGCTCGCCAATTGTAGTCCTTGCAAAACAGGGTAAGACACAGGTACCTCTCTGTTCTTTTTCAGGGCGAGTTTTTCTCAGCATTTAAGCAGGCCTCCCGGAGAGAAGATGACATAGCCAAGGTGACCTGTGGCATGAGAGTCCTGTTCCATCCAGGGACCACACAGGTGAAGGAGCTGGCCCTTTGCTATGGCGGGATGGCCGACAGAACCATCTCAGCCTCCAAGACAACTCAGAAGCAGCTGTTGAAGTAAGAGCTAATAGCAAAATAAAACTGCTGCTACCATATCGCTGCTGCTGCTACTATGACTACTCACAGTATTATTATTGTTGCTACTACTACCATTGCTACTGCGGTCACCATGGTTACAACTACTATACAATTACTGGTACTGCTGCTTCTACTGCTACTGTTATTCCTCATAAGCACATCACTGCTGTTGCTGCTACTACTTCTACCACTACTAGTTGTATTACTGGTGCTTTTCTTATTATTTTGCTGCTCTTGCTTCTGCAACTACCACTGTATTACTTCTCTTTCTACTACTACTATTACTATTGCTTCCTCTGGTACTGTTACTAGTACTGCGTCTGTCAATGCTAGTATTACTACCACCAATATTGCTGCGGGTACCGCTACTATTGGTATTGCTACTACTGCTCTTTCCACTGTTGCTGCTGTTACCATGGCTACTCTATGGCAGATATCGTACCAAGCACTTCACGGCACTACCCTATGTAATCCTTGCCATAACTGCATGGATAGATGAGGCTTGACTTGGGAGTTCGGCAACTTGGTTCCAGTTCTTGGCTCCAGCACTTATCAGATGGGTAATAAGTCAACCATGCCTCAGTCTTCTCACTGATAAAATGAGTATAAATTTTTTCCTACTAAAAGTGATATTTTATGTAAAGCACTTAGGGCATTGTAAGGACTCAGTAGATTTAACTATTACTTTTGTGGGCTTTTAAAACTGTATCTGTTTTTGAAGATGAGGAGACTGAGGCTCAAGGACATTAACTAGCTTGCCTGAAGTCATGTAACTATGAGTGTCTGAAGCGGGCTTGGTGCACGGACTCCTGTGACTCTCAGGCCCTGCGCTCAGTGTCCACACGAAACCTCTGAGGGCTGGCGGTGGGGGGGCGCTGTCCCACATGTGCTCTCTGGCAGTTCCTGGGGCGAGGAGCTGCTGCAGGAGGTGTGTGCAGGCCTGGCAAAGGAGCTGCAGCTGCCGCCCGACGCCCCCGGCGGCATGGTGGAGTTCCGGCGCACACTCACCCTCAGCTTCTTCTTCAAGTTCTACCTGACGGTGCTTCAGAAGCTGGGCAAAGTGGACTCGGAAGACGTGAGTCTGGGGGCCTGGGCTGGGCTCGGACCCTCTGCGGCACTTTCGTGTGGGGGTTTGGGAAGCCGCTCGGGTGAGACAGGGCTGTGGACCAGGTGGTGAACTTGCTTCTGTCCTCTGGCCGTGAAAGGGCAGAGGGACAAGGACCAGGGTCACGGACCAGGGAGACACAGAGATGGAAGCCAACGGGGTGACTGAGAGGCAGAGCACTGGGCTGGGAGCCAAGGACATAGATTCTTGTCCCAGCTGTGTCATTATCTCATATGAGAACTTGACCAGGTCACCACTGTCTCTAAGTCTCAGTTATAAAATCTGCAAAAGAAGGCAAGTAGACCAGATGATCCTTCGGCAGTGTAGCTGCTGCACCCGGGGTTTGTAGGTAGAATGGGACTGTGCAGTGGAATGAGGGTGTAAGGTGGGGCTGCGTCAGCCTCTGCAAGGATGTGCATTCAAGAGAGGGTGCTGGCTGGCCGGGCCCAGCTCCCCAATCTGTTCACCAACTAGCATTATTTTGCACCTTCTATGCAGTAAGATAGCACTGGGCACTAGGGGGCAGCCCAGAGTGGGGAAGGATGTGGTCAGTGAAGGCCAGTCTAGCGTGGCAGTTGCAGAGATGAGCCTGAGGGGCAAAAGGAGAGAGCTTCACAGGTGTGGGGACAGCAGAGCAAAATTTCTCTTTTAAAAACATTCATGATACTTGTTTTTTTTTTTAATAGAAAAGTAACAAGAACTTGTAGAAAACTTTAAAAAATTCTCAGATCCTAGAGAAAACAGCTGCTAATATTTTTGTTCATTCCTCTGACCTTTTCCTGCATTTATCTGTCCCCCATCCCATTCTATTTGTCTGCTCCATCTCTCTCTCTCTCTCTCTGTTGTCCTTCCTTCCGTCCATCTATCATGTTACTGTCTTTTGATTTGGATATACAGTTTTCTAAATAAATTGGGTGTCATGCTGCATATAGAATTTTATTTCCCTCTCGATTCCTTTGAGATTATATTGTGAACATTTCCCAGATCATTACCTACATTTCGTACAGAATTGAGGAGGAAAAGGAAGACTTTTCCAGGAAGGCTGAAGGAGAAGGATGTCCCAGTTGGAAGGCAGCACGCATGAATGCGGGGAGGGGGCGAAGCTGGTCCATGTTTGGGGGCAAATTCGAGCCCCTCGCTGCGCAGGGGGCAGGGGTCATGGCAGAGAGGCTGAGGCTGGGATTAAACACTGACTCTCGGAGCCCACGCTCAGATGTTGCGGTAGATCCGGGCAGTACTGGAAAGAGTGTAAAATAAGAGGAGGGGAACAGTTTGCTGTTATTGGTTGGGGACAACCAAGGTTAGAGTCAATGATAAAAGTAGTCAAGATCACTTCTGTTCTCTTGCCTCCACAGAGGTGTGGTAAACTGGACCCCACCTTTGCCAGTGCCACCTTACTCTTTCAGAAAGACCCTCCGGCCAACGTCCAGCTCTTCCAAGTAAGTACAGACAGTATATGGCCGATATCAGGAGCCCTTGCTGACCACAGCAGAGGATGCTGACCATTGGCCCCTGACTTACCTGAGTTGTTTGTAGGTTGCTTAAAGCTCCTTACCGTTGTGCATGAGCACCCAGGGAAGAAAATGGGAGTTACCTTAATGTCAGTGAAGCTATTTGCCCCCTTACTTACCTAAATTTCCCTCTCAGCATTACTTTTGTCTTTGGCTGCTCCTTACAGAAAAAAATTTTATTTCTCTTTCGTCTGTTCTGGCTCCTCTGTGGGACTAATGTACAAAGTTAGGAGTTCTCTTGAGCATCTAAACAAACAAACAAACAAACAAACAAACAACTTTCTGCAGAAGCTTGTTGAGATGCACTAGGTAAAGGGCCGGCTTTTCCTACGAACATTTGGGGTTTTGTGGGCCATACAGCTTCTGTTGTGACTCCCCGACCCTGTCATTGTAGCCCCAAAACAGCCAGAGGCAAGTGTCGTGTTCCAGTAAAACTTTAATTATAAAAACAGGCAGCGGATCAGGTTTGGCTCACGAGCTACCACGTGTTAACTCCCGCACTGGAAGGCAGTGGTGCCTCGCATGAACTCTGGGGCCTGGCCGCCTGGGTCTCAAGTCTGTTTTGTAACTGTAAGCTTGGACGAGTCCCTCACCTTCTCTGTGCCTCCCGGGCAAGTTCATTATGCCCAGAACGCGGATAATGATGGTGCCTGTTTTATAGATCGTTTTGAAGTTTAAATGTGTTGGTAAAAGTAGTTTCTGGAATGTGGTAAATGTGCAATAAATATTTGCCATTATTATTATTTGAAAAACACATAAAACAGAATTTTATTATGAAATGGATACATTAGGACATTTTGAAAAATACAGAAAAGTATAAAGAAGAAAATAAAACTCACCCAAAATCCCACCTACAAGAGAAAAATCATTGTTATATTTTCATTTGATTTCCATTTTTATGCATATATGCACATGTATACACTACATAATGCATGTTATTTTTTACTAAGAAATTCAAAATGCTTTTAAAAAAGACTTTATGTATTTATCTTTAGAGGGGAAGGGAAGGAGAGAAGGAGAGAAACATCAATGTATGGTTGCCCCTTGAGGGTCTGCTCTGGGAACTGGCCTGCAACCCAGGCATGTGTCCTGGCTGGGAATCGAACTACGATCCCTTGGTTTGCAGGCCCACACTCAATCCACTGAGCTATACCAGCCAGGGAGAAATTCAAATCATTTTTATATGCACACACACGCACAAAGTTTTATGTCCTGTTTTTACACTTAACATGAGCTTCTTTCCTTCTAATTAAAATTCTTCAAAAATGTTTTAGCAGTTGCACACTATTGCATTGTATGACAGTAACATATTTACCCAGCCCCCAGTGAATGGACCTTTAGCTTCCTCTTTGGGGCTTTCCTATGGTCCCTCTATGTGGCGATCCTATGGTCCCTCTATGTGGCGATCCTGTGGCCACCTTCCCATTTACTTCTTTGTGCCTTTCTGTCTGCTCCAGCTGTCCCCTTCCTGCCCCTTCCATTCTCACATCTATGGTTTGCTTTGCCACCTGGCCAGCCACTCCACATGGTTTCCCTGGGCCTGTAGGAGAACAGTGTCCTCCACAGTTCAGCCTGACCAGCAACCACATTCTTCCAGGAGGTGCCCAACTGTCAGTCTGAGGAGGACATGGTGGGCCGGCCCCTGCCCCACCTGGCTGCAGCCATGCAGGCATCTGGGGAGGCCGTGTACTGTGACGACATCCCTCGCTATGAGAATGAGCTGTCCCTCCGGCTGGTCACCAGCACCCGGGCCCACGCCAAGATCAAGTGAGTGTAGTAGATACACTCAGAGAGGAGGGTGTTGGGACTGCCCTGCCAGGCACTGGAGATGTACCCCTCCCGGTCGGTCTACAGGGGGAAATGGGGCTCATCCTAAAACTATAGTCTAGAGAGGAGTGGGAGAGGTTAGGGGCTCAGGGGCGCTTGGGAGGGTACAGGGATGACTTGTAGAGATAAGTAGGGGCTGGATCAACAAAGCCTTAGAGTCTTGGATGAGGAGGTTACGCTGGACCCAAAAAGGAATCGGGGGCTACTGGAAAGCCCTTAACAGGACCATGTTAGATCTGCACTTTGGAAATTGGGCTAAACTTCAATGCAAAGTTCCAGTACGATTTGAGTCAGCACAAAAGAGGAGAACCTGGGATTGAATCCCTAGCTCTGGTGCTTAGCAACTGTGACCTTGGCCTGCGTGCTTAAGCTCTAAGTTTCCCCATGTGTAACAGGATTTTTGGGTGAGGTTTAGTGGCCGTTTGTGTAGGGATAGTGCCCAAAAAGAACCCAGAGAGAATAGTCGCTTGTACCTGCTTATGGAAGTTTGAGAGTCTTAATGGCAAGAATGCCACCTCTGTAATAATAGTAGAAGTAGTAGTAGTGGTAATACCTAACATTTACATGAAACTTAATATTTGCCACATTCTGGTTTAAAGCATTTCACATATATGGGCTCACTTATTCCTCACAGTAACCCTGTTATTATCTCCATGTTCCAGAAGTGGGGACTGAGGGACAGGCAGGCGACCTGTCCCAGGTCACACAGTTGGAAGTGGTGCAGCCGGAGTTTGAAGCCAGGCAGCGTCAGCAACTGGGCTGTGCCGCCTCTGGATGTTCAGGCCAGATTGTGGCCTTTATCTTCTGTCTGGTGGGCATGAGACATACGTCCTACTCAGTAGCATGCCTGGGAATGACCTTCTTTGGGCCCAGGCACTGCATGGATTTGGGATCAGGTCTGCTTGTCATTGGTCTTTCCTCTGCTGATACTCCTAGCCTGGAGGAGGGCTCCAGGAATGGTGCAACTCCTCCGGGTCCCTGAAAAAGTATTTGTTTATGATAGCATGGTTGCTAACTATGGGGTACATTGACTTGCTTTAGTCTTTGTCTTGAGCCCATATCAACAGTGACGTGACCTATACAGAGCCTACATGCAAATGGCTTTGCTCCTCCCTAGTGAAGTCTGAATGGAGGTGGGAGGATGGGGACTGTGTAATAACTGCAGTGATCAGGGTGTCCCTCTTGAGTGAACCTGGAGGGGAGAGTGACAGAGAGCAGAAGCCAACCTGACTTGGGTGCTCTTCCAAACAGAACCTCAGTCCTAATCCCTGCTGTGCTGCTCTCCAGCTGGGTGGCGGTGGACAAGCTCTTCAACTTTCTTGGGCTTGAGTTTCCCCAAATGAAAAGTAGGGGTAACAACAATGGCTTTCTGGGGCTCTGGTGAGGACTACATCTTTGAAAGTTGGTTGGTACTTCACAGAGTTCCCCATAACTTTCTCTAGGTGCCTCTGCTCTGTTTCCTCACGTGAGCATGGGCCAGAGTGAGCAGGACTTAGTTCTGACTGTGACAATTAATGAATTCTCCAGGCCTTTTCCCCTTTGAGGTCTGAATTGTCTAATTATAGCCAGGGTGCCCCACCATTCCAGAGTGGCTCTGCGAATGTGGTGAGAGAAATTTGTCTGCATGACCATGTTCAGGTGCATTGGATGAGTGGCATAGCAAGGGCCCTAATGAACCGATTCTGGATGGGTAATAGCTGTGAGGTAGGTTTTAGCCATCATTGAGACGGCTGTTGATTATGATTTGGTTAGTATTAGGTCCATGAAGGCAGGCCTTTCCTATTCATCTTGTCTTCCAAGCAGGGTGTGGCCTTCACATGGTAAGCATTTAATTGACACTCGTAGAATAGAATAGAATAGAATAGAATAGAATAGAATAGAATAGAATAGAATAGAATAGAATAGAATAGAATAGAATAGAATAGAAAGTAGAGAAGGGAGAAATTAGGGTGGAGGGAAAACTGTCAAACTGAGGACAGAGTTATTCAGTTGGGGGATAGGTCTTCCCCTTAGTTTTCCTGCCTGGCCCCTCACACTGCTTGATCTTGCAGGTCAATAGATATTTCAGAAGCTCAAAAGGTGCCAGGGTTTGTTTGCTTTATCTCCGCTGATGATGTTCCTGGGAGTAACCAAACTGGACTTTTTAATGATGAAACCATCTTTGCGAAGGATAAGGTATGTCTCAGATTTTTTAAAAAATATAAAGTTGGTGGAATTGAGTATTGAAGTTTTAATTTGTGTGCATTCCTCCAAATCCCTCAAATCAAAAAGATTATACATTTGCACATGTTCTTGCCATTATCTAACTGGTCAGTATTCAGGACAGTCATTAAAGGGATGGAATAAAATAGAAAGATAAGAATAGAATAGAATAGATAAATAAGATAGATAGAAAAGTGATTGGTAGCACCTTTAATTTTAACTTAACGCTTCCTTTGTTATTTAATTAATGGCTGCTGTTTATACATAGTAGAATGACTCCATGCCAAAGTGGCATTCAAAAAAAGCTGGTGATTGTATTTGAACTAACAATCAGGTTCTTTAGGATATAATATTAAGTTCCGTTACTAAAATAAAATAAAAATATATTAAATAAATGACCATATAGAAATCACAATACCACCACTGTGTGGGTATTGATAATTCACATATTTGAAAATCCACCTATCAATTTGAATTACCTGTGGAATTCTGCCACTAGTTTTCAAACATTCAGGAGAGCTGCTACTACAAAATCCATACACTTACATA
Source organism: Artibeus jamaicensis (assembly GCF_021234435.1). NCBI lineage: Eukaryota > Metazoa > Chordata > Mammalia > Chiroptera > Phyllostomidae > Artibeus > Artibeus jamaicensis. The sequence continues at coordinate 17,896,449 of NW_026521843.1, read as the reverse complement.
GAGTAGTTCTCAGACAGTCACTTTATGATTCCAGTACAAATCAAATGTTGCAAATTAGAAATGGGTCGGAATTGCTGAAGGGCAAATTCATCTCATTATTGCTGTGAAAGTGGAGGAGCAAATGAAAAACTACAGACCCGAGACACAAGGACTCCAAAAGGAGTGCCTTTTGGAGGCTCTGCGATAGAAAAACAAATTGCTTTACAAACTTCAAGAGCCCCCAGGAACACTGCCAGCACTATGGTTAGTGAGAATCATTCAGGTTCAACAACCATCTCACTAGCCAATTAGTCAATAACTTAACAAGGTCCTCAGGAAATAATTATCAGAGACAGGCATACTAAGTATTGGTTCTTATTGTCAGAAACCTCATATACTAAAGCGATGAGTTGGAAAATTTTTTGTTTTTTATTTTTTGGTGTACGTTGGAAGAAAATTATCTCTGAAGGAGATTTATTAAGCTTTTATAGGAATTGAACTTTTATTTTTTAATATATTTTATTGATTATGTTCTTACAGTTGTCCCAATTTTTCCCCCTTTTGCCCCTCAATGTGTGGTGCCCTCATTCCCTCCAGCAATCTCCCACCTTGGCTTATGTCCAGGGGTCATGCATATAAGTTCTTTGGCTTCTCCATTTCCTATATTATTAACATCTCTGTGTCTATTTTTGTACTTACAAATTATGCTTCTTAATCCCTGCACATGTTCCCTCATTCTCTCCTTTCCTCTTTCTAGCTGATAACCCTCCAAATGATCTCCATAGCTAGGATTCTGTTCCTGATCTGGTTGTTTGCTTAATGTGTTTTTTTAAGATTCAGTTGTTGATAGTTGTGAATTTGTTGGCTTTTTAATGTTTATAGTTTTGAACTTTTTCTTAAATAAATCCCTTTAACATTTCATGTAGAATGGCTTGATGATGATGAACTCCTTTAGCTTTACCTTGTCTGGAAAGCACTTTATTTGCCCTTTCATTCTAAATGGTAGCTTTGCTGGATAGAGTCATCTAGGATGTAGGTCCTTGCTTTTGATCACTTTGAATATTACCAGTTTATTCTAGCCTGAAAAATTTATTTTGAGAAATTAGCTGATAATCTTATGGGAACTCCTTTGTAGGTAACCATCTGCTTTTCTCTTGATGCTTTTAAGATTCTCTCTTTATCTTTAACCTTTGGCATTTTAATTATGATGTGTCTTGGCATGGTCCTCTTTGGGTCCATCTTGTTTGGGATTCTCTGTGCTTCCTGGACTTGTATGTATATTTCCTTCACCAAATTAGAGAAGTTTCCTTTCATTGTTTTTTCAAATAAGTTTTCAGTTTTTTGCTCTTCTTCTACTTCTGGCATCCCTATGATTTGGATATTGGTATGTTTGGAGATATTCTAGAGGCACCTTATACTATTCTCATTTTTTTTAATTCTATTTTTCTTCTTGCTATTCTTGTTAAATGCTTATTTCTTCCTTATGTTCCAAATCATTGATTTGAATCCTGACTTCATCTTCTCCACTGTTGGTTCCCTGTAGATTTTTCTTTATTTCACTTAGTGTAACCTCATTTCTTCCTGGGCCTTTTTTATTTTATTGCCATACTCAGTGAGTTGTTTGAGCATCCTGATCACCAGTGTTTTGAACTTTGCATCTCATAGGTTGCTTATCTCCATTTTGTTTAGTTATTTTTCTGGGGTTTTGTTCTGTTCTTTAATTTGGGCCGTATTTCTTTGTCTCCTCAATTTGGCAGCCTCCTTGTGTTTGTTTCTGTGTAATAGGTAGAGCTGCTTTGACTCCCTGTCTTAGTAATGTGGTCTTTTGCAGAAAAGGCGCCTGTATATTGTGCGGTGCAGAGTCAGAGGTAATCACTAATGTGGGCAACCTGCTTCACCACTTTGTGGCTCTGTGTGTGGGGAGGGTTCAGAGAGGGTTCAGTGTTGCTGCCAGGCTTCTGGAGGTTCCCCCAGTACTCACCCTCTGCAGTTGGCACCCTTCCAGCTCTTGCTCTGGTGTTGAATCCCAGAGGAGGTGGGTCTGCATATGTTTTAAGTCTGTGCAGGCCCTTGTTTGCCAAGTCTCCTGAAAATCGAAGTTTCTTCCACTGCCCCAACTCCCGCTACTTTTTACAGCCTGAAGTTATGGGGATTTATTTTTAGGGTGCTGGAACCCTGGGATGTGTGATATGCCTGGGGTTGGGATCACTTGCTCCCAAGGTATCCCTCCCAATTTTTATCCACCACACGTGAATGTGGGGCTGCCTGTTCTGCCACCTCTTTGTGCCACATTGTGTCTCTGCACCTCTTTGCCCATCTCCATGTCTCCACCCCTCCCACCTGTCTGGATGAATGTGGCTTCTTTAAATCCTGGGTTGTCAGGCTTCCATACAGCTCAATTTTCTGATGGTTCTGGGTGTTATTTGTTTTGAGGTCTAGTTGTAATTCTTTCTGTGGTTGTGTGAGGAGGCAATGCATGTTTACCTGTGCCTGCATTTTGACCAGAAGTCTGGAACTGAACTTGTAAATGAAAAGAAAACAATAATTATTATTCTATAAATCTAACAGAAAACTAGTTTATGGCCATCTAGTCTAAGAACTAGCATTTGGAAACTATAGCTTCTGGGCATCTAGATGAATATAAGATATGATTGCCACCTTTGAGGAGCTATTGGTATAAATATGGGGAGCAGGAAATAAAAGAGAGTATGGTTGTAGAAGGAAAATAAAACTGGGAGTCAGGGCCTAACAATGTAATCATGGTCTGGTAACAAGCCAATTGTGATCTTGCTGGGTCTCCATCTGTTTGTATGAAGAACAAGGGGATTGGAATAGATCCAAGTTGACAGATATAGGTCAGGCTGCCATACCTCTCATTCTGCTGTTCATGGCAGACATCACTAATCAATCACAATATTCTATCCAGGGCAACTTCTCAACAGGCTGTCAGTACTAAATCATCAGAATTGGCCCTTGGGGTAAAGTGAGTTTGCCCTTCTGATAGTGATCATCTACAAGTTCCATTCTACTTCTATAGATTCTAAACTCTTATGAAGAAGCACACAACCAAAATAATAGAATAAGGAAATGAAAAGGCCCAAGAACATTCCTAAGATGTGCCTTAATAGGAAACTGTGGGGGCATGGGGCTTCCTTTGTCCTTCTGAACAATTCAAAATAATTGGCTTTATGAGGGGCCTTGTGATGTTCTTCAGTAGTCTGGTTCTCCTCCTAGGTGACTTGTGTTGGGCACATCATTGGTGCTGTGGTCACTGACACCCCAGAACACGCACAGAGAGCAGCTCAAGGAGTAAAAATCACCTATGAAGACCTTCCAGCCATCATCACCATTGAGGTAATTGAGGATGGGCTGCCTGTGGAGAGGGGTGAGCTCCACATCTCTGAAAGTGTTCTGTTTAGGATCTTCTAGACCAGGGATGTTAAACTCATTTTCACTGGGGCCCACATTAGCCTTGCAGTTGCCTTTAAAGGACCAAATGTAATGTTAGGACTGTATAAATGTAACTACTCCTTAACTAGGGGCAAGGAGCTCAGTGGACAAGGTACTGAGCCAGATAAAACAAGGTGGAGGGCTGGATTTGCCCACAGGCCTTGTGTTTGTTACCTGTGCTCTAGAGGAGATTTGAGCAGCAGGTGGGATTTGACTAGATAGTTTTTATATCTCTTCCAGCCTTGGGATTTTTGTGGTCCTGTGAAACCTTCCCCACTGTGATCCTAGACTCAGTCCACTAACAGACACACCATGTCCCTTCTACCCAATTTCAGCTCCATTTCAGTCCTTGAAGGATTCTTTGCTTTTCCTCAAGGTCTAAGGTTGTCCACCTCTTAGGTGGTTGTCCACCATTTCTAAGGAAATGGGTGAATATGACTTTCTGGGCTGCATGTGAACTTACTTTATGTCTGCATAAGAAGCTTGTAGAGATGCCCATGTGAGAAGAGAGAGGCAGAAATTCTGAAAACTTTTCTTCCCCCAGTGGGAAACTACCTTCCTCCCTCTGAAAGTCAAGTCACTGAAACTTCTTTTTTTTTTTTTTATTCTTAGGATGCTATTAAAAACAACTCTTTTTATGGAACCGAGCTGAAGATCGAGAAAGGCGACCTCAAGAAGGGGTTTTCGGAAGCAGACAACGTCGTTTCAGGTGCAGCCATATCATTCCACAAAGGGCATGGGTTGGCCCTGGTTTATGAATGAAATTCAAGAGCTGTACCCGGAGTCCTGGGGTGGGGAAGTGATTTCCTATAATTTCTGAACAAAAGAGTTCTTCTGATGTTTGGGACAAAATAGTAGACAGTTGGCCGGGAAAGAACTTCACATTATCTCTATTATCCCAATTCGAGGCTGGATATACCTAAATGATTCCAGAGACATGATAGTGTGTCAGATTTGGAAGACGGTCTAGGGAGGATAAAGGCCACAGATCCCTGGGCAGCCTTGATCTGCCAGGTCTTTAACCACATGGACTCTTGACCCTCCCTGTCCACCTGAAGGCAGTCCTCCCCCATCTTCAGCTAATACTGTCCCCTCCCCTGCCCTTCTCCCCCAACTTCCACACTGTGAAATTGTGCCCATAGCTCTCACCTCAGGACAGAGCTGCTGATCAGACCTTTTTTGGAATTGTTTTCTACATTTTCTATTGTGCATTGTTATTGCTTATAAATTAACTCACTAGCTGGTCTGATAGCTTCAGTTCTGGAAGGTATTTTTAGCTTTTTAATCACATCTGTTCATTCTTTCTTTACGTTTCCAAAATTTTACAGTCATTGTTTCAAAATCTTTGATTTCAAAGGGCTGCAGTAAGAGGAGAACTTCATGCCTGGTGCATTCCATTGTCATTCTGATTTCTTTGTTGGGGTGCTGGGGTTCAGTTCCCAGGTTGCTAAGACTGAGGCCCTTTTTCATGCCAGTTGGGGAACATAGAGATTACTTATGAGCAGTTGGTTCTTTCCTTGGGTACTTGGCAAATACATGTTCTTCTTAAGCAAACTTGTCCCCTCTGCAGCAGCAGGCTCACTGTGTGGGGTCTTGATGCTTCCGCAGGTGAGTTGTACATTGGTGGCCAAGAGCACTTCTACATGGAGACTCAATGCACCATTGCCGTCCCAAAAGGCGAGGCAGGGGAGATGGAGCTCTTTGTGTCTACACAGAACACCATGAAGACCCAGGTAGGTGTCCTGTGGGTCAACTCAGGGGCCTGGGGAGGACACCAGGGAGCTCCTGGCATTGTGGGAAATGGGAAGAGGGAGACCCAGGTGGGTCCAGAAGGGAATTGGATGGTACTGGTCCTGGACCAGACCCGGTCACCAACAAGCTGGTGTCACTGAGTTTGTTACATAATCTTTCTCTTGTATAAAATATGGAACCTGGTAGGGTTGTTGTAATAATCAGATGGGTTTTAATACTTGGACAGAGCCTAGTAAATGTTAGCTATTATGATCCCAGTGCTGTGTGGCCTTGGTCACCTCATATCTGGCCTCAGTCTTCTTATCTGTAGAATGACAGAGTTGGGTAAGTGATAGCCACAGGGACCACTAAATTATCTGCAGCAGCTCAAATATTCCTCATTTCTCTACTGCTTATAATGTGACAGTGGATGCCAGAATTTTTGACACCTGGTTCTACCCCCATGACCCACCTAATGGAATGAGTTTGCTCTGAAAGTATGCTGTGACTAGCTGCTCTCCCCTCTTGTTAAAAACAAGTGTCTAAATTCAGTCTGTCGTGACTGATGAGTGTTGGACCCCAGCACCACTACCCAAGGGTCAGCAGTGGGATGGGAGCAGGATTCTTGAATCAGGCCAGCTCTAGGTTAAGCCAGAAGTACGTCGACATGATGCATTCAGAGTAAGTGTTTTTTCTTTTGCCCACAGAGCTTTGTTGCGAGTATGTTGGGGATTCCAGATAACCGGATTACAGTCCGAGTGAAGAGGATGGGAGGAGGCTTTGGTGGAAAGGAGACTCGGAGCACCCTACTGTCCACTGCAGTAGCCCTGGCTGCGTACAAGTGAGTTTGCCTAGTGGGTTCTGGAAAGAAGAACAAAGCCGCCTTTGCCAGGAAGGCTTTCTGGATTTCTCCCATTGGAAAGTAGATTCTTGTTGCTTTGCATTTTCACAGCCTTGTGTTGTTAGAACTTTTGGACATAGGGGTGAGGATAACATCACCTGGTTTTTTGTGTCCACATCTTATCTTCCCTACCTAGCTGTGAGGGCCCTGAGGGCAAGGACACAGCTCACGTCCTCCATTCCTCAGCTTGTCTAGCCCAGTGTCTAGACAGCAAAGCAGCCCAGCCCCGGTCTTCTGAGTGTGCCAAGTGGGAAAAGACTTCCCTGCTGTTTTCATCTCTGAGATGCACGGGGCTGGGCTGTTGTAGAGACCCCAGTTTTCTTTACCCTCTGGTGTCTCCTGCAGGACCGGCCGCCCGGTGCGCTGCATGCTGGATCGTGACGAGGACATGGTGATATCTGGTGGCAGACATCCCTTTTTGGCCAGATACAAGGTTCCAGATGTTGGGGGCTCCAGGGCGGGCAGTGCCATCTCATTAGGATGTACTCTGACTTTTTAAAAAAATGACTATCTGTAGAAATTCAAAGAGGAAATAGCAACAAGAGATATTCAAATTGGCAGGCATCAAGCAGTGCCACAAGGTGGTGTTTGCAACTGTTGTGAATTCGCTATGTTCCAAATCTGGTGTTTGTTCCCTCAGGTTCAGAAACATGATTTGTCAGCAGACCTGGGGTAAATCCTTCCCGCAGGATGGCCTGATGTTAATGTGTTCACAGCTTGATGTGAACATCAGAATTACTGCTTAGTAATTCACAAGGAGGAATGAAACTTCCGAGGGTCTGGAAGGGCACAAGTTGTTATGGTGGGCACCTGCTCTGCCAGGCCACATGTGTCTGGGCACTGCCCGGTTTCTCTGTGAGATAGGCACTTCCCTGGGCTTCTGTGGGAGACCAGTTCCTGTTCGGACCATGCATCCTGTTCTCTTACATACCAGTACTACCTCACAGGTGCCAGTCTAGCTCTACAAACCTGGGAGCCCTCTCTCTCCACAAGCTGGCTTTGAACATCCCCCGCTTTGACTTCTGACTGTCTCATGACTGACCATCCCAAAACATTGTATTATTTCCAAATTCTTGTGGGCTCAAAGGAAGTAACTTGGTCATTTGCAGGCCCAGTTTCCTCACTTACGAAGTGGCCATCATGGGTTTGATGACCTAAGGGATGTCAGAACACACTGAAACTCTCACAGAGTGTGACTTTGATTGTTTGCACGAGCTACGAGGGGAGACTCCAGTCTCTTTGTCAGTTTCCCGCCCAGCCCTCCCTCCCCGTCCTGTCAGGACCAACATTCTCTTCTCTGCCCGTGGTAGAAGCCAGGAGAAGGTAGAAAGGAGGAGGAGTGTGAGGAATAGGTATTCCGAACTGAGCCATGGGTGCGTCACTTGGGAGATGTTGGTTCCTCTCTTCTCGTTCTGGTGGTCTCTTATATTCGCCTTTTTTTCCTGGTGTGGTGTCTTGCTCTTTCTGTTTCCTCCAGGTAACGTAAAAGGGAGGAGAGTCGTAGAGATAAAGGGGACTGTTGACAAATCACTTCCTTCTCTTCAGGTTGGCTTCACGAGGACAGGAAGGATCGTGGCTCTGGAGGTGGACCACTTCAGCAATGCTGGGAACTCCGTGGATCTGTCTCGGAGTGTAAGTAGGACTGCCTCCTGCAGCCCAGGTGACTGGGAGGTCAAGGGCGTGCCCCACAGCCTGTTCACACAGGCAGATACAAGCCTCCTCTATTCTTGCCTATTATTATTGCAATGGTTTCCCAATTGGTCCCTGACTTTGGGTTCTCCATCCTTGGTTAATTCTAAACACAGAGGTGATCATATTACTTCTCTCATTAGAAACTCATTTTTCTTGTGCAAGATTTCTTGACAAGCAAGGAAACTAAGTTACAAAACTTAATATATAGTATGGTGACATTGTGTGTGTGAGCATGTGTGTGTATAATATAGTCAGAAAGGCGAGACGTCGAACAGTGCGATTGGATGGGTTAAGCGGGCATTTTCTACATTGCACACTTCTGTAATGTTTGCATTTTAAATGAGTTGAGTTACTTTTAAAAACAATTTATGGAAGTACAGTTTACATACCATGAAGTTTACCCATTTGAATGATATGATGTGTTTTTTAGTACATTTGAAGTCATGCAACCATTATCACATTTCAGTTTTTGAACATTTTCATCACCCCCAAATGACCTCTTGCGCCCATTTTGCAGTCCCGCTTATTCCCATTCTCAGGCCCAGTAGCCACAAATCTACTTTTAGTCTTTTAAAATTTTCCTTATCACATAACTATGACCACACACTATGTAGCCCTTTGTCCCTGGCTCTTCTCTATCAGAACAGTGTTCCTGAGGTTCATTCATGTTACAGCATGGGTCGTTTCTTCATTCATTTTTATTGAGGAGTAGTATTTCCTGATGTGAACAGACCGTAGTTTGGTTTCCATTCACCACGCGATGGACACTGGGTGATTTGTGGTTTTTAGCCTGGATGGGTAATGCTGCTTTGAACCTTCTCATCCAACTCTTGTACAGACATGTTTTTGTCAATTTTGAGAATTAACTAAGTTGTCTTGGTGAGACTACTTTAAAATTCTTTTTAAATCTTCATTTTATAACAATACTAGTTGCATATGCATGGATTCTTACTAAAAAAAAGTGGAACATTTCAGGAAAAGCAGAAGTTCCTCACTACTTGCCTCCGCCCCACCCCCTCTCCCCTAGGGGCTCTCTAATTGGCTGTTAAGAAACTTCACACTTCAGATTTGGTGAAAAACTGTTCACGAAAGAAACACTTTCAGTGTTATTACTATTTATAACATTGGCTTCTTGGTGTTGTAGGAAAAATGAGGTTGAGGATGATACAGTACTTGGCCCTAAAGATCATAAGTTTAATCCAGCAAGTACTTATCGGGTACCTAGGGTAGCAGCCCAAAGAAGCCAAGGGCGTTGTTCCTGCCTTCAGGTTCACGGTGTGGTGGGGGGACAGGTAACCACAGACAGAAGGAAACACAAGTGCAAGCTGGCAGAACACGAAGGGAAAGCGTGAAGGGAATGAACTGAGACGTACAAAAATCGTCTAGGATGATTAGGACTGAAATAATTAGACACGAAAAACAACCTGTGGGAAAGATAAAATGTACATGTGGGAGTAAGCTAAACCTAAAATGAAACAAATAAAACCCATCATTTATTCCATCAGAGAGGTGAGTTGTTACAACTTAATGAAAGAACAATATGCTATAAAAACGGAACAGTCAGAGAATTAAAATGAACTCTTTACGAATTAAAACTGTGGAAGCAGAAACTTTGAAAGAAACTCAAGGAGCTCTCCCCAAACATAAGAAAATAATATGGGAAAATAGGAGAGGAAATACAAAGGAATTTGAGGACCAGCTGAGTTGAGAAGATCATGGAATAGAACTTTCAAAAAGAAAGAATTTAAAAAAGAAGCTGGAACTATCAGAAGTAATTCAAGCAATTTTCCCAATTGATGAGCATACCATTTGAAGTTAACTTACTAATATGTGCACAGAAATCTAAGCAAATGGAAAAATAAAGACAATTTATTAACTCCAGGGGGAAATGTTTTCAACCAAATCATCATAATATCACTGCATGGTTCAGCTGTGAGTAATGTTTGTAGAATAATGACATGAAACGGACTATTGATCAGATCAAAATATAACTGTATGGGAAGGACAGTGGGTAGGAAACTGGTGTGTGTTCAGGGAAAGGGGGTTAGGCAGGAGTGAAATTTGAAATGTTTAAGTCTAAAACTGAAAAGTTCAGGAAGTGGCAATATAAGCCCATTATTTGGAAATGTAGATGTTAATGAAATAGTGGTTGAAGAATAAGCTGTGAGAGTTGCCGAGTAATTGTTTCTGGGGAGTGGAAGGAAGGAAGGTGGAGGAGGCGCTTGTTTTGCATAATACAACTTATGCAAGTATTGAAATCTGTAATCTACTTGCCTTCTAACTTTAATGGGAATAAAAACTACTTGAAAATTAATAAAGTCACATTTTTTTAAACAAGAGGCAAGCGATCAATTCTAACTAGAGGATCTGAGAAGGGCTTCCCCGTAGAGAAGTGGGGGGTTAGCAGGTGGATGAGGTGAGGAGGGCGTGGCAGGTGAAAGGGACCTGTACTCAGAAAAGAGGATAAAACATGTAGTGGAGAAAGGTCTTGAATTCTATGCTGGAAGATACAGACTTTACTCTGAAGATAATAAGTGGATGTTCTAAGCAAGCTGTTGACCCGATGTGACCTAATATCTTAATATGAGACACAGATTAGAGGGCGGAGGCACAGGGGGTCAGGAGCGCAGTCAGGAGGCTGTAGCCATGTGCCAGGAAGAACGCACCTGGGTCTGTGGAGGAGCAGGGGACTGTGGGGCTGGGAAAGGCAGGGACCCAATGAAACCAACGCCCTGTTCCCTCCCATTTTGCTTCCCTCTGCTTCAGATAATGGAACGAGCTCTATTCCATATGGACAACTGCTACAATATCCCCAACATCCGGGGCACTGGGCGGCTGTGCAAGACAAACCTGGCCTCCAACACGGCCTTCCGGGGTTTCGGGGGGCCCCAGGGGATGCTCATTGCCGAGCATTGGATGAGTGAAGTTGCAGTGACCTGTGGGCTGCCTGCCGAGGAAGTAAGCAGGGAATTGGGTGGCACCAGTCAGAGTGGGTTACTCTACTCTGGGGGACAGTGGCTTTGCATTTTGGGCATCTCCCGGGGGGCAGGGGCAGAGGATAGGCAGGTGCTGATGAGAGGGGCCTGGATGCTTCACTTTAGGTTTTGCCCCCCTCACCTGTTGCCCACAACAAGCCTCAGTGTCTCTCTCCTTGCGAAGGTACGGAGGAAGAACATGTACAAAGAAGGGGACCGGACACATTTTAACCAGAAGCTTGAGGGCTTCACCTTGGCCAGGTGCTGGGATGAATGTCTTGAAAGCTCTCAGTATCACTCTCGGAAGAGTGAGATTGACAAGTTCAACAGGTAAGTGCCTGGAGGGGAGGAGTCCAATACTCTGGCACCCTCTCGGGTTTCATATTCTACAGGCTTTTTGCTGAACTCAGAATACAAAGCTAATAATTCAATGAATAACTTATGAGGCTGCTGCATTAGCCAACTCATTTATAGCCATCACTTTAAGATTACGAAGCGATCTTAGCCTGGAGGCAGACGGGCTCCCAGCCTGCACTCAGCACTGTAGCTTTTCAGCGTGGTTCATCTCCTCATGCTTGTCTGCCTCCTGGGCATACCACATTCCAGCAAACACCAGCACAGGACTACGAACAGAACACCGCAGCTGTGTGCCTGCCTCTAACACTAATCCGTAAATGTGACCTTGGCAGTCACTCCATCTCCTTGGGCCTCAGTTTCACCATCGGCAAGGTGGCAATAATTATGCTGGTTTTGTCTTCACTGAGTTGCTCAGAAAACCAAATATAAAGCACAGAGGAGGTGTTACCATTATCCTCAGTGAGCCACAAGTCCTCCCTGGGACAATTTCAGTTCTAGGTCACTAGGGTACTCTGACCCAATCTGAGTTACACTTGGGGAAGAAGAGTGGTGATACTTTAAAGTCAGATGCTCAGGGGTGGGCCCTGCTTCAGCAGCACAGAAGGACCCAGAAACCAAATTCCCGCCTTTCTCATTCTGTCTACACAATCGGGGCACAGTGCAGTTATCACGGTGACCATACGGGAAGCTCCCAGGGTGCCTCATTGTGATTCTACGAAGCTGCAAACTGAAGATCTGTTCAACTTGGCACAAACATGATAGAGGAGATTCTAGGAGAATGTTCCTTTTTCCCCAGGGAAAATTGTTGGAAAAAGAGAGGATTGTGCATACTTCCTACCAAGTTTGGAATAAGCTTCACTCTTTCTTTTCTGAATCAGGTAATTGCTATATATAATTCTATCTCCGTGGAACTGGGGCCCCATTTCCTCCTCTCTGCAAGGCAAAGCCTCCTGCCTCTGGTAACAGAGTGGCCTAGAAGAGCCCTTCGCCGTTTGAATGACTTTGCCTGCCCCTCTTTGTCCAGCATGCCACGAGGCAGTGAGGGCGGCAGGAGACTCAGAGACCTGGGGTCAAACTCTAGTTCTTATCCTTCCTGGCTACAGAGCCATGGACAGTCACTGAATTTTTCTGGTCCTACTTCTTCATCTACAGAGCGAGGGCAAAGATATTTGATTAACCTCCCTCTGAGCATGGGAGGGAGAGAAAGGGAGAGAGAGAAGTAGAGAGAGATGAAAAAATTTTGCCAAGTGCTGAAGGGCTCTCTCATTAAATCATGAGATTGATACTACTCTAATATTTGTCTGGGGCTTATTTCCAAAATATTGTTTGTCGATTCTCTTTTTCCAGGGCTGCAGTATCTTTTGTCTCAAGTCTTGAGCTGCACTAGGATTCACTAAGTTTTGTGTCTGGATTTCCACCCTCCCCTTAGGCAGGAGCCCTGATTCACGTGTACACAGATGGCTCGGTGCTGCTGACCCATGGGGGCACTGAGATGGGCCAAGGCCTTCACACCAAGATGGTCCAGGTGAGCAGCCTGTGGACTGTGGGGTCTGTGTGCGGGATGATGCTGGGAGAAGCTCAGGGCTTGGACCCACCGGAAGCAGAATCAGGCCAAGGCTGTGGCCCTGGCTCTGCTGCTCATTTAAATGTGGTCTTGAGCGAGACTTCTGGGGTTTTAGGACTTGGGTGTCCTCGTTAGTGCAGACACATTGGCCATGTGATGTCCGAGGTCACTTCCATTACCACCATTGTAGGGCGCTGTGACTGTGTGTGAGGTGGGCGTGCTGTGTGTCTAAAGGGAGCTAGTTCTGCACATGTGCCAGACCCTCACAGTGGAGATGGATGGTGGAGCTGGATGGGAGTGAGCACACCTGCTTGACTCCGGGGGACTGGCCAAATGGGATTTTTAAAAATGAGGGTTAGCTTTAAAAAGCACTTTAAATTTTTTTTTTATTTTTCAATGACAGTTTACATTCAATATTATATCATATTAGTTTCAGGCGTTCATCATAGTGATTAGACAATCATACACTTTACACAGTGTTCCCTCTGCTATTTCTAGTACCCACCTGGCACCATATACACAGTTATTACAATATTATTGACTATATTCCCTATGCTGCACTTTACGTCCCTGTGATTATCTTGTAACTACCAATTTGTTAAAAGGCACTTTTAATCACCATGAGATTTATGAAGTCTTTTTTTTTTCAACTAAACCATTCCATAAAGTAGTGCTTCAAGTTTAGGCAGATGTGAGAACATTCCAGTCTCAGTAGAATTATAGTTTATGAGATTGTTTTCTTGCCTGTACTTGTGAACCTGAATCCTGTCTTGGAGAAAAGGCAGCCTCGCCCCATGCTCACCCTTTTCCTAAAGGGCGGTGTCGTCTTTCTTCACAGGTGGCCAGCAGAGCTCTGAAAATCCCCACCTCTAAGATCTACATCAGCGAGACAAGCACTAGCACAGTGCCCAACACCTCTCCCACGGCCGCCTCTGTCAGCAGCGACATCAATGGGCAGGCCGTCTATGTAAGGAGCCTCGGGAACCCGCAGAGCTGAGGGCCAGCCCAGGGCTTTGTGTGCAGGGAGTCCCTGGGGTGGGAGGTGGAAGAGCCCTTGCAGGCTCCTTGGCTGTTGACCATGCCTTTGGCTCTCTTATCCAGGAGAACCCTGCTGCTCCAAATGCTGAGATAAAAGAGGGGCCCAAGAACCATCATCACTTCCATCAAAGTCAGGAAGGATGAGTGTAGTGGGGGAGGGAAGTTGGAAAAAAGGCAGGGGGTTCTGGGAAGACTTACTCCCTGGTGTGAGAAATGGCCACAGACAATGGGCTGAAATTGAAAATCTGCTGTGGGGTTGGCTGGGTCTGACTTACTTGCTTCTCTCCCACCTGGAGGATATAATCTAACAAAAGAGTTTGATGGGAGAAGGTGCCTCCCTAGGGACCCCTCAAACATTCCACCCTTTGTCAGCCTAAGAACTGGGCCAGGAAGTACTCTCCAAGCAAAAGACAGTGGTGGTCCCTTGGGAAGGGCTGAGTGGTTTCTACCCAGGCCTCGGTGATTCCTTAGAGGGTGACAGGGCTGTTTGAGTGGCACCCTGGGCATATTACTTAAAGGTGGCTTTGTGGGGGCCCTTGAGGTTTTCCCTGCGCCAGGGCATGCAGAGGACTGACTTGTCTGGTGGGTGTGTTCTTTAGGAAGCTTGTCAGACCATCCTGAAAAGGCTGGAACCCTTCAAGAAAAAGAATCCTGGTGGCTCCTGGGAAGACTGGGTAAGTCTGAGCTGATCCAAGCTGCGTTTGCCTGTGAGAGTGGAATGGAGAACAGGGCCCCCCCGTCCCTGGCCTGAGCCGGAACTGGAGATCGTGACCCGCTCACCCAGTGGGGGGGAGTTGAGGGGTCCAGGTGCTTTCACAGCACAGGTAAGCGCTCAGCCTTGCTGGGCCCCTTCCTCAGTGGTTTTCACAGTTGAGGGAAGTCACTTAAGAAACATTTTTGATCCAGGATTTTGAGAGCTCTGTGGGAATTGGGGGTGTGGCCGCCCGAGCCCCAGAAGACAGCTCAGTGAACACGCCTCACTGTGAATTCTTCCCTCGGGCTGGGCCCCACATCTCACTCACCCACAGCCTGGATCAGCCTGGTTTTCTTCAAAAGCCCCATCTCACAGGGGGCTGTCCCTCTCAGCCTGTCCCCTTACCCAGCTGTGGAGTCTGGGTCCACGAGATGTCCACTGAGGGAGCAGGAGGAAAAGGTATTAAATGAGAGTTTATATCATTCCTGGGATTTGGGGAGTCACAGAACAAGCACTCCTGATAAGAATGAGCCCAGTTCCCTGATTTCGGGTTGGGAGGCCTGCATGTCAGGACCCCTCAGAGGGCAGCTGCAAGAAGTGTTGGAAGGGGAGGGCGAGGCACAAGAGTAATACATAGAATGTGACTGCGTGTGTCCCAGCTCAGAGTGCGACAGGTTCAAAGGACACTGGCTTTTTCGGTCAGACCCACTCATCGTACTCTGCCTCCCTGGCCTTCCACACTCATGCCAGCACACACAAATCTCGTATGAATGCAGGTGGGCTTTGGCAGTGTGGATTCTAGTGTCAGTTTGGAAGGCAGTGTTAGTGTTTCAACAACAGCCTTTACAGTCTGCTGACCTGAGCTTTGTCATCAACTATTAGCCATATTGTCCAGTGTCCCTTAGGAGCAGATAACCTCAAAAAAGTCATGATCATGAAGGTGTAGTCAGGAGATGACAGGCACCAAATCTGTTCAGTGTCTGGGTTGTATTGCAAACCAGTCATTATTTCCACCATCGCTATATATGTGCATAGTCGATACCATATATACATGGTAAGGATCCTAGAGAAACATTTTCTAATCTGTAAGGCGAAATAATACTGCTCTTATAATGTTGTGCTGAATATTAAGTAAGATAATGTATGCAGATTACTTGATAGCATCTGGTGCATAGTTAAGAGCTCGGTTATTGATGACAACCACCATGCAAACTCTATCAACAATAAATTAGATCTTAGTGCTGTGCTAGTGCTGAGGATACCCTCAAAAACTTGTTATGTAGTTAAAGAGACAGGATGGGTGGAGAGATAGATGGATAACTTTATTAATAGGAAAGTATCCATAAGAACATAGGTATCAAGTGAGCAATATAGAATTGCTGTTACAATGGCCAGTATAGGGGGTAATTGTCAAGACGAGGCAATCAGAGAGGAAAGCTCAGGCTGGTTGATGGGGGAAGAAGAGGATCTGGACAGATATGGCAGAGGAGCCACTTACACAGATGTGCCCAGGTAATGGGGACATGGAAGGGTTGAGAGAGAGTGAACACTTGAGTTTGGCTGGCATGGCCACGGTGTGTGTGCTCCACCAGAGATGACCGGGGTCCTTAACATCAGGTATTTGCTCTATAGGCAACAGGGAGTCATCAGAAGTTCTAGAGCAGAGAGTGCCATGGGCAGTGCGGTATGTAAGCTGCTCACTCTGCCTGGGCTGGGGCAGGCGGGGGAGGCAGCCTGAGGCAGGAAGACTGGTTAGCACTCTTGGCTTCGAAGTCAAGGGCTGGAGGTGGGGGTGGCAGTGAGAGTCACCAGTGAGGTGTTGATCGAGTTCCAGAAGAGGAGGTTGAGCTTACCAAAGTTTGGTGCTGGGTCAGGGTTTCTGGAAACCATGCTTGCCCCTTCCTGATGGCCATTTCTTCTCCACAGGTACAAGCTGCCTACCAGGGTGCGGTGAGCTTGTCTGCTACCGGGTTTTATAAGTACGTAGGGCGCTCACCCGTCTCACAATGTGCTGTCATCCCAGCCTCCCGGGGTCCTTCCAGCACTCAGTTCTGTTGGCCTGCGGCCAGGAGAGAGCAGTTCCACCAAAACTCTTATCTTTTCAGTGGACTTCCACTGATTTCCACTTAAAGATGTTCTAAAATACACGGGCCTTGGGGAAATCACTGATTCCCTATGAACCTGTTTCTTCATTCATGACAGAATGGAGCAATTTCCAACCACTCCTCCATCAGCACCCACCTGTGAGAACCGGGGTTGGGGGGCGTATTCTGAGTCTCCTTGTGTGTTACTTTGTACTATGCATGGAGTCTTTCCTTCAAAAGAATGAGGGGAGGATTTAGAGCACGTGGCCTTGTTACAACATGCCAAATTCACAGAACTGACAGTGAGATTTAGAAAAGAGCACCCGTCTTCTGCAACTGTAAAGTTCAGTGGTAGCATGAAGAGCTGGAGATTGGCCCATCTGATTTATAAGCTGTGAAAAGATATGATCGTAGTGACTGTCAGACGTAATGTTTTAGCTTTCTCTGGGAAGTTTAACTAGGACCTTTCCTTTCACAGATCAGTGGATTTAGGAGATAGTTGATCGTTTGCTTCAAAAAAATTTTTGTAAATATATATCTTTATTTTTATTTTTTAGGCAAAGTAATGCTTTGCCAATGCTCCCTGGTTATGTAATATTTGGTCTATGCCAACACAAACCAGTGTGGGTTTTCTGATAAGTTCCTATTTCACTTTTAGAGCTGATAAAACTGGGGCTACATCAGGGAATACCCAGATGACAATGGCAGAGGGGGAGGTCAAAGACAGTTGGGCTCTCTCCTGGGAGAAGCCTTCTTTCTCAGTCCTGTACTGATTTTATTTTCATGCAGGTTCTGATCACATCACAGTATTTCTGTGTAATGTACAGACTAACATAGTTACAGAGCAATGTAAATTCTGATGTGAGAATATACACACATACATCCATACATATACATGACAGGCAAAATTGGAATTGCATAAGATACTCAGGATTGAAAAAGAAAAAAAGTGTAGGAGAACGTCTACTTTTATTAATAACACTGTCCTCAAGTCATTTGTTGAAATCTAGAAGGGACCCGCAGATGAGGGGTAGGTAATGCAGGCAAGTGGCCACTTAAAGATGCACCCAGGCAGGTCTGAGATAGTGACCTCGCCAACTTTCACCCACGAGCAGGTGTGTAGCCCTGTGAGCCCGTGAGTAGCCCAAGGTGAGCTTGTGTGAACAGCCCAGCAGTCCACACGGGAGCCTTTGGTTCTGAGATCATGAATTCTAGCTTGTGGATCTTTTGGAGTGTGACTCTCATGTCCTTTGTGAGCTCAGAGAACCCTGTCACCTCTGTTTCCACCACGTAGAGGCCAGCACACTGATACTAAACAGCACTTGGCTGTGCAGAATGACTCATATGATGCCATTGGCAAAATGGAACGGAGAGAAGAGACAGTGCTCTGGAATACCTGGGTTTCATGAAATCGTTAAAATATTCAAACACGTGGACTTTCTGGAAGAACAGATGAATGAAAAAATACAACCTTTGGGGTCTTAAGATCTTGTGGGACAAACTGTTCATATGTTTATGGGGGGATTATATTCATCTCCCCATAAACATATATCAGTATATATCATTATATATATACACATACAGTGGTTTTTTGTTTTCTGCTCCAGAACGCCCAACCTCGGCTACAGCTTTGAGACCAACTCAGGGAATCCCTTCCACTACTTCTCCTATGGGGTGGCTTGCTCTGAAGTGGAGATTGACTGCCTCACGGGGGATCATAAGGTACGAAGTCTGCAAAACTTCAGCAGTAAAGGGGGAGAAAAGAGAAACAACTGAATCAGAGCACCAAGAGACAAACTCTGCAGTTGGGAAAATGGTGTCTCACATCACGCTTGGCAAACTTCCTGTACAGGACCAGAGAGTAAAAACTCCAGGCTTTCTGGGCACAAAGATGCTGCTCGACATGGTCATCGCAACGCACAGGCGGCCATAGATGCAGGAAGACAAATAAGTGTAGCTGTGCCCCATAAATGTTATTGACGCACACTGAGTGTGAATGGCATGTGTTAAATAGGTTCCACATGTCACCATGTGTTCTTTTTATTTTTGTCGGTTATTTATTAATGTAAAAACCAGTACTAGCTCACAGGCTGTACAAATACAGGGGACTGGCTGGATTCAGCCCATGGAACGTACTTTGTTGACCCCTTCTTTATATTATCTACCCAGACTCAGTTCTGAAGCCCCAGCAGCCTACAGATCTGCCCCTCCCACTCACACGTGGGTGTGTGAGCAATTATTTTGGGTTACTGAGATCGTTGCCATCCCAACCCCCCCCCCCCCAGCTGCTGCTGAGAACGCAAACTTCCTCCTGTGATGACAGCAGCAGAGACTGGCGGGAGGGTGAGCGCTCCTGGTGGAGCATGCCCCAAGCACTCTGCTTGGGAAAGTGCCGTCTGGGTTGGTGCTTCATAGTCTAAGTGTCACCGGGACCCATCAGTCCTTCCACACATCCCTTTCTTCTCACACCGCTGTTATTTTCCCCTCCACTGTAGAATATTCGCACAGACATCGTCATGGATGTGGGCTCCAGTCTGAACCCTGCCATCGATATTGGACAGGTAAGGCTCGTGGGTGGATAAGGAGCCTGGGTGGTAACAGACGTGGCTATTGATGTGCCCGTCCCCTTTCTAGGGTCACCAGCCACAGCGTCTTGTCCAATGTCATTTTTAGGCAGGTCTGAATACGGTACCAAGAGTGTCTTCCTCGGAGTGGGAGTTAGATGAAGAGAGCCCCCCACCCTCTTGAGGCAGAAGACAAATTAGTGTGGATTGACTTGGAAAGGGCACTCATACCTCGAAGAACAGAATGAATGGAGAAATGAATGGAGGAAACACTGGGTGTGCATGTGCACACATGTGCATAAACACACATGCACACGCACAGTGTGAGAGGGAGCACGTTGGATGGAGATTGAGTTTGGGGTTGACGTGCAGAAAGTGAGGTCTGAGGTCAGGGAAGCTACCGCTCCTCACTCTCCTTCTGCCCACGACAGCAGTGTACTCAAGCGTGGGTTTAGACAAGAGGAGTAAAGGGATGGCAGAAAGAAACACACCTTTGGAAAATATGAGAGTATTTGTTGCACAAAGCAGGTAGAAGAGGAAGAGACAGAGGAGGAATCAGAACCTAAAGTACTGAGCATCTGGTAGAAAAGGTAAATTATATTTTTCAAAAATGGACAATCACTGAGTACACAGAAACCGCGTCATTAACCAGTCAGTTCACTCATTTGCTGACCAGCTGTTGGGCAGGCCCTGCGCTGGGTCCCGCAGCAGATGTGAAGATGGTTAGCACCCAGTTTCCTCGACATTCTGGTTTGGCCAAGTGCGCCACACCTTGATTCTGAGGAGCGGGGATGGGGGAGCAGACGAGTGAGCCAGTGGAGTGTGGCAGGTGCCCCTGAACAGACCGGAAAGCTGCTGCAGGGCCACCCCTTTTCCCAGACGGCAGGAAGGGCTGGGAGTTCAAAAAGCCTGGGATCTACTGTCCAGAAAATTCCTCCTCTCTGGTGGGGCTGCTCAGAAGCATGGTCCCACTCAGCACCCAGGAGGAGCGTGGGCATCTGGGGGACATTCGGCAACCATCAGCCTGTGAGCGTCTGTCTCAGCTTGAGGTCACCATTTCCCCAGAGATGACATGGGAGGAATGTCTTCACCTGCCCTAAGTCAGGTTTTAATGGGAAATCATGCCCACCATGGCATGGGCCTCCTGGAATCTCTGACCAGTTCTGACCGGCAGTGTTAATGCCTGTGCTCTTCCTACGCCAGTGCCTGGGGAAGGCTCGGAGTGGTTATCCTGGGTGGGCGGGGGCTGGGTAAGCAGTACAGGGCTGTTTGCGGCTTCTTTCCAGGCCCCAGTCCGGGTGGCTTGGTGCCCACTGTGGGAAGCAGTGCCTGTCCCTGGGGGTAGGCAAGGCAGTGTGTCCACAGTCTGTCTGCCCTGCAGGTGGAAGGGGCCTTTGTCCAGGGCCTGGGCCTCTTCACCATGGAGGAGCTGCACTACTCCCCCGACGGGGTCCTGCACACCCGTGGTCCCAGCACCTACAAGATCCCTGCATTCGGCAGCATCCCCATTGAGTTCAGGGTGTCCCTGCTCCGTGACTGCCCCAACAAGAAGGCCATCTATGCATCCAAGGTACTGTTGCCCTGGGCCGGGGCTGCCTTCCTGTCTGCACTGTGGGAGGCCGCGGGTGGTGACAGGGCTCCAGCCGCCTGCCATGTGGGCCTGCAGGTGGCTCATCTGGAAGAGAGAAGAGGGCTTGACACTGGCTTTGGTGAGAATGGTGGAGGGGAGGGCAGTCTTGCCTGAGAACCCGGGGGCTGGGCTGAGCATGACACCACCTCCGTGTGGCTGACTCTGGGGCACAGCGAGGAATTTCCCAGTCCAGTCCTGTGGGTCAGACCCTGACCTACACCCACGTCTCAGGTGCGCATCCTTGCTGTCTCGTCCCAGAGACGATCTCACAGATGCAGCACCCCTGTCATCCCGTGCAAACCAGCAGACCCTCTGAAAATGGGGCAGTGCCTCTGTGTGCCCCCGCCACCCCCTTCAGTGGCTGCTGCTTGACCTAAGACTTGATCAGCCTGAAGGATGGGAGCCATCCTCTGTTTCTTCTCTGTCCCCAACAAATATGAAAAAAACGGTTGAAAATCAATCGAGTTGACTGATACAGCTCTAAGTCTAAGGAAGACAGACAATCACCCGTGAGCAGTGAAACCCACTCCTTTGCCCATCTCATGGGTTCTGTTACCCTGGGAGGGTCTGGGACACTGCCATCCCTGCCATTCGCTCATGATAAAAGTGCCGTTCTGTGGGGCCCACCCCTAGAAACTTTGATTCAGCAGGTCTGGGGCAGGGCCCTGGAACATGCGTTTTTAACAGGTGTCCCTAGTGATTCTGATACAGATAGTGTTTGGTCTGTGCTTTGTGGGACAAAATCACCTCTGCTAGGAAAGGTTTTAATTCTTGTTTGTCATGATGCATGTATTCTGGTAGATGCTGTAAGTACAACTATGCTGCCTGTAAATACTGGGGTCAGGGTTGCAGGTGGATTATTCCTTGGCTTATCACTGAGGAGCAAGTTGAAGTCCATACCAGGTTTTGTTTTTGTTTTTTTATACAGTACAACTATTTAATATTACTTTTAATTGTACATTATAGTTGCATGATGTCATCAGAGAATCACACAGAGTTCAAGGAAATGTGTCCCTGAGGTCAAGTCACTTACTAGATTGATTGTTCTCAGCCTCCGACTGATTGAGGCCGGTTCGAGCCGGTGGCTGTGGTTCCGGCATTGCTGACCCTTCCACCATCACTGACAACAGGCTGGGGCCTGTTGGCCTGACTTCCTGTCCCCCACTCTCTCCCCTTAGGCTGTCGGGGAGCCTCCTCTTTTCCTGGCGGCTTCCATCTTCTTTGCCATTAAGGATGCCATCTGGGCGGCTCGAGATCAGCATGCGGAAAATGCGAAGGAGCTTGTCCGGCTAGACAGCCCTGCCACCCCGGAGAAGATCCGCAATGCCTGCACGGACAAGTTCACTACCCTGGTATGATCCCTCTCAGGCACCCACTCAGTCTGCGGCCACTCGGTCTGGGGAGGCCGGGGCAGAGGCCTGTGAACTGCAGAGGAAAGTTCTGCAGAGGGCAGTGAGAGGGCAGGCTCTCTTTCAACTGGGCAGCTTTGGGTCAGTGCCACCCTCCACTATCTGGTTGAGGCACTCCCTTGAACTTGCAAGGAAATAATAATAAACCCGCTTAAAGTGCAGCTTCTAGCTGGGCCTCCTAAGAGGATGGGGGGCTGTGTGATGCAGAGCTATATCACCCACAGATCTCATTATTTCCCATGAAGATGAAGGTGATGGATAAAACTCCAAAAGAGCCTAATTTCGTGTCCACTGCTAGCGTGTTTTTAAGATCCTTCTTTGTCAAAAACTCTGTGTGAGGTACCATGGACATGGAGAGAAAAAGAGAAACAAATTAATTAATTAGATGACCCACACTGGTTCTGTGATTACCATGTGCCAGGCTGGTACTGGGGACACACAGGTGCCCTCAGAGACTTTGCAGGAAGCCAGATGGTGTCATTGTATGGTGACTGGTTACTGCCTTAAGAAGCTTGGCTCCTGCGTACATAGGATTCTTCAGTTACCTTTGTACTGGCAGCGTCTGCTGAGGTAGCAGAACCAGGCTCCTCCTGATCCCCAAGCTGGAGTTCCTCTTGGGTTATTTGGTGGGAAATTTGATAGGCCCTTTGGGTTTAGAGGTGAGGTGGGTTCTTACGGACCCAGAGTATTCCAGGAATGGGGAAAGTTCTGGAGAGCCCCCAGGGCAGGCAAATCTGCCACCCCAGACTTCAGCACTGAGAGTGAGGGAGGCGGACGGTCATCCTTCAGGTCGGCCAGTAGCTTTAGCTACCGGGTGAGAGCCACGCAGTGTGTGGAACTGTCAGGCAGTGAGGATGCCCACGGCTGTGCAGCCACCTTCCCAGCTCAGAACCTTCCCACCAGGGCCCCAGTGCCAACAGTCCCCTGACCCCATCCCCGAGAGGAGGGGGAGGTGCTGCATGGCTCCCTAGAAGCTTGCAAACTTACTCCTTGTGAATAATCGGATGCATAACTCAATGATTTAACAAGCTACTCCCAGACCCTAGACCTAAAGCAGAGATTCTAATCTAAGCTCCATTGCTATGTAAAAACACACCAGTGATTTAAAACCCCTGCAGTGGATTTGACCTAGCAGCTGATTCTATGCTTTTGAAGAACTGTGAGTGCTACGTAGAAGGGACCACTTTTGTGTCTGGTCATCCCTGTATCTCCAGAGCCTACGAGGGTGGCTGCCATGTGAAAGTGCTCAGTAAAAATAAAGGAATGACTAGGAATGTAAGGGGTCCTGCCCTGAAGGCATTTCCAACAGCTGGGACTGCGAAGTGGGTGGCATTTGGTCCTCGCAGTGGTGGCTGGCAGTGGTGGGAGGTGACTGTGTACAAGAGGACAGAGGGGCTCTGGCTGGGCAGCTCAGCTGGTTGGAACGGCATCTCCTACACCAAGAGGTTGCGAGTTTGATCTCAGGTCAGAGCATTTGTGGGAGGCAACCTATTGATGTTTCTCTCTCTCCCCTCCTTTCTTTCTAAAATCAATACACATATCCTTGGGTGACAATTAAAAAAAGAGAGAGTCCGGGCAGCAGGAGACGTGTACTATGGAAAGACCCAGGCAGTGAGTTCTGTATTGTTCCTTTCTAGTGTGTCACGGGCGTACCAGAAAACTGTAAACCCTGGTCTGTGAGGGTCTGAAGAGAAAGCCCCCAGCGGACTTGTTTTCTGCTACTCGGGGCTTCCACGGAGCATGGAACACGAATCTACCAAAGTGGCAGGATGACAATGCTGTGATTCATCTGAATGATGTTTGGAAGAACACTGAATGCATTGGGAGATTTTGATAAAAAATGTGCTTTGCAAATATAATGATAAACAAATTCTAAACTATTAGGCCCAAGACCAAAGTGGCTAATATGCAATTAAGGGTCATTTCCTGTCTGTTTTAATCCTGTATGTGATTAAGTTGATTTAGGAAGTGTTTGTGCTACATTCTACTCACTGGGCAGACTGTCTGTCCTTCAAAGAGAATCACACAAACCTCCAGAAGCTTAAACCAAAGTTGCTTTAAATCCATGTACCTTCCTCAAAAGCCTTCCCTTCAAACCAGTTAACATCATGTTGTAACTTTAGATCTTTGCCCGATTTTGCAGTGGGACAGTGGAGTGAGGTTCAAGCCTCTAACAACCTTTGGCTCATTGGAGAAAATAAAGAATGAAAGCAATTCAAGATTAATTGGATCTGATTTTGTTAAGCTACACAAAGTAAGATTAATTGAGCACCTACAGAGTGCTAGGTTTCTTCTCTTCCCCTTTGCAAATGTCCGAAAAAAGGAAAGAAAGAAAAGGAAAGGAAAAAAAAAAAAAGATCGGGTTTCCAATCTTCCTTTAAGCCAGAGTAACTTCCATCTAGAAAGGATACTACTCAAAATCAAGATCAGCCTGAAGGAAAACAGTCAAGTAGCCTGGATTTTCATCCAGCTCTGTCTCCATCTGTGTGACTTTGGATGTCAACTCCCTTTTCTGTGCTTCGCTTTAGTGCAAAATGGAAGGATGGCACTGGAATAACCTCCGAGGTCTTCTCTAGCTTTGAAGTCTATAAATATATGACCCGAAAACTCCAGTTAGATAAGAAATCTGCAGTTACAACTTGGCTTCCTTACTGTGATATAATATCTGGGCCTAATGAACTCTGCTGAGATTCCTCTGAGTCCCTGAGGCTGGCGAAGAATGAGAGAGAGGCAGACACCCTGTAGTTGCTCTGGCAGGTGAGTGCATCGCCTTGTGGAACTAGGTGGCTGATATGACCTTGTCATGTGCTCTCATTGCATGAAATGCCCACATGTTACCAGACGGGGTCCATGGCTCTGGCCGAGGAAGGTGAGTGGGAACCATGCAGTTGAGCTTGGAGCTTGACGTCACTAATAAACAACACTGCGAGCTGGTTGGCACGGGAGGAGTGTCTACCAGTCATCATAACCACACCCAGTGCTGATATTTGCCATATCTTAGCCAGCCGTCACGCCTGGAGAATGCACACACCTGACACTCACATGCCTTCATTCACTAACAAACACGTTTTCCTACAAAATTCCCTTCCAACATGACTAAAACTAAAGAGCTTTAAAAATTAAACCAGTATTTACATTGCTATCCACACTTGTCTGTTTCAGATGGTTTTTCTGGAATGTTCTAGGGCAGCCATTTTCCACAGGTGTGCCACAAGAATGTTTAAAACATGCACTGCCGGACTGTTTAGTCACGGGCACTGACCTCTTTTCCTTTAGACCGTCAAATAAAAAGTGACAACAGCCCACACAACAATTGTCTGGTGTGAATACCCTGTCTGGAACAAGTCTATAGGTCATATGTCATAGAGTTTGCCTTTTATTGGTCATGTTGTATAATTGATGTTGCATTGGACTGGTTAAGTCTTGGGACCAGAAATCCATTAATACAAGTATAGGCACCTGATATTTTAAAAAGTCACTTTGGAGCAAAAAGAGTAGGTAATTACTACTACTATTATTATTATAAATCACAAGTGTACCCATTTTTTGTCAGAGTGGCAAAAAATGGTGTGCCTCAGAATCTTTGTAATTAGTTATGCAGCCACGAGATGGAACAGACTGAAAACCCCTGTTCCAGGGCATCCCCGAGACTGAGATGTGTGGGCCATTGTTACTGAGGCCCTGAGGGCTGCACATGACTGCGAATTCCCTTCTGAGCAGAGGGGCAGAGGCAGGGCAGCACGGTCATGCAAATCAAAGGAGCAAGTGTTTTGTGAAGGGAGGTGCTGTCTTCCCCAGATACCCCGCTGTCTTTTTTTTTTAATCCTGTTTTTTTGTAGTATTTTTAAACTTTTTTATTGATTATGCCATTACAGTTGTTTTATTCCCCCCCTCCATTCCCCTCCACCCTGCATACCCCTCCCCCACCATTTCCCCCTTTAGTTCATGAACACGTGTCTCAAATTCTTTAGATTCTGTATTTCCCCTACTATTCTTACCCTCCATCTATTTTCTATCTACTGTCTATGCTACTTATTTTCTGTACCTTCTCCCCCCTTCTCCTCCTCCCACTCCCCTGTTGCTAACCCTCCATGTGATCTTCATTTCTATGTTTCCACTCCTGATCTAGCTGTCCTCTTAGTTTGCTTTTGTTTTAGATGTGGTTGTTACTAACTGTGAGTTTGCTGCCCTTTCACTGTTCATCTTTTTTATCTTCTTTTTCTTAGGTAAGTCCCTTTAACATTTCATATAATAAGGGCTTGGTGATGATGAACTCCTTGAATTTGGTCTTATCTGAGAAGTACTTTATCTGCCCTTCCATTCTAAATGAAAGTTTTGCTGGATAGAGCAATCTTGGTTGTAGGTCTTTGGATTTCATGACTTGGAATACCTCTTTCCAGCCCCTTCTTGCCTGTAAGCTCTCTTTTGAGAAATCAGCTGACAGTCTTATGGGGACTCCTTTGTAGGTGACTGTCCCCTTAGCTCTTGCTGCTTCTAGGATTCTCTCCTTCATTTTAATCTTGGCTAATGTAATGATGATGTGTCTTGGTGTGTTTCTACTTGGGTCCAACTTCTTTGGGACTCTCTGAGCTTCCTGGATTTCCTGGAAGTCTATTTCCTCTGCCAGAATGGGGAAGTTCTCTTTTATTATTTGTTCAAATAAGGTTTCCGCTGTCTTAATCTGTGAACTGCCTCAAGTCTATAGTGAGGATCCCAGCTCCCAAGGATGCTGCCCACAATGCCTGCAGTATCGGCGGGAGCCTGCAGAGGGCAGTGGGAGACTGGACGTGAGACCGTGCTCTCTGCTGGCCCAGCTGCTCGGCATCCTTCTGTGGTTAGCACTAGGGAACTGATTTAGGATCTCAGCGTACACTAAATGTCTTCAAAGATCTCTCCGAGAGCTGCAACTGAAGCTGACCTGGGGTTTCACACAGACAAAAATCGCCTCAAAGGAGCTCCCTGAAGACATGGGTCAGCTGTTAAAGTCTCAATTCCTGACAGTGGCCAGCAGGGGAAAGTCTGACTTTCCGAGTGTTCTACTTGCCAAGGGCTAGGTTTAGCCCTTTACACACAGAGTCTCATTTAATCCTCCCAGTGCCCTTAAGAAGTGGGACTTTAACCCCTGTAATGACATGAAGGAGAAGCCCTACCCACAGCCAGGCAGAGGGCTTACGCAGGGATGTTTACTCCTGGAAAAACACCACGGCCCGGGGACTGCCTGCTGGCCATGCAGGCCAGGAAACCTGGCCTGGACCAGGACTTGGTCAGCCTGTCAGCGAGGACGCATGCTAAGCAGGCTCACGGAGGCTGGTGGAGGCACCAGAACGCCTATCTCTTCACCCGTAGCCAGGGGTAGGATTCTCATGCTGGCATGGCCAAGCTGCTGAGCTTCTGTCCGAAGGCAAAGAGTGAACCTTCTTCCCTGTCAGAGCTGAGGTAGCTGGGAGACCAGGAAGGGGAGGACAAGATGGATGGAGGTCGCAGGATGGGACCCCTAGCAAGGGATAAGGACAGAAATAGCCCTAGCTGGTTGATTTATGACCGGGGACATCCCTGAGCCCATGATATTTTTATCTTCAGCTGAGGGGGAGCCTGGAAACCATTCCATTCGCTGCCTATTTTAGATCTTGGAATACAGCTATTTGGAGCATGCGGCTTCCCGGACCTGCTAGGTTTGACGTTTTCCGGGGCCCCCAGGCTCAGGGGTTTGCCCTTTTGTCTCTATCCTGAACTGGGGGAGCACTTGTTCTCTAATGCAGGAGACAGATCCTGTGGCAGTCTTGCCACCTGAAACAAAGCAGCCTGCTGATGGGTGTGGAAATAATCAGGCACTGCTCAAAGAGTTTTTAGCATTATCTCCACCCTTAGACTGGCCTGGCCCTGGCCGTGCACAATCCCCAAGGCCAGCTCGGCATCCCAAAACAAAGAGCTTGAACTTGGAGACCATCAAGTTCAAGCTCTTTGTTTTAGAGCTGAGAAACGTAAGCCCAGAGAGGGTAAGTGACTCCTTTAGGCTCACACAGCCCTTTAGTGAGAGAGATGGGCTTATGACAAGGCTGTCCAACTAGTGATCCAGACTCATTAAGTCATACATCTACTCCTCAAGGGAGCCCTGCATTTGGGTCAGATTGCTGGGTTGGGGTGGGGGTATGATAGAAATCCAGTTACACTGGTCGGGAAGAAGACATGGAGAGCTTGGGGACCAAGATGAACACTGTGACAAGTAGGGGTACAGGTCTTACTGCCGCCTCGGCTCCTAGGACAGGAAGCTACAGTGGGATTCTTTCTTAAGCCCCACAGGTAGGCACAAGACAGGAAGTGCAAAATGTCCTCTTGTTCCACAGCAAGATGCTAAGTCACGTAGGCAGGACTTGGGAAGGGGTGGCCGGAAACTGCTGTTGCTACCTTTGGCCCATCACCTACCTCAAGAGTTTGAGAGCCTGGAGAGAGGATTTCTCTCAAGAAGCAAGCTGTACATCTTCCCTTCCAAAGAGGAGAGAGAGAAGAGAGGAGAGGGGAGGGGAGATTACTCTGCATTGGACAGGGAGCTTCCAGTGGACCACTCAGAAGCCTGAACCATGACAGTTGCTCGAGAAGCTGTGTTTGGTCAGCTTGAGGCAGCAGGACAGTGACAGGAAGGAAGCAAGAGTGAACTGCACTGCCCTGTGTCAGGCACCGATTCCAGTGTGGCTGCACCAGAGGAAGCCACCCAGGAGGACTGCCTGGGGTGGTGGTGGTGGTGATGTAACTCCAACAGAAGGAGGGACCATCCTGCACCCAGGAATCAAAATAGCCTTAGGCCAGCTTTCTCAGCGTGGCCCATGAGAAATACACAGCCTTGCTCTGTTCTAGACTGACATTGTCCCCTCCCCCTGCCATACCTTTTTAGCAGGGAAGAAGGCAGCAGGGCTCTCTGCTGTGCCTTTGTGACAGCCTGAGGGGGAGACCGGGGGTCCCTTTCCTGAGAATGAGCCCGGACATTTTTGGGGGGAGGGGACTATGAGAATGGTGGCACCCAGGCTGCTCCCATTGTTGCAGTGTTGTCCTGCATCAGCCCTGGGAGCCCAGAGCACAGTTCTGGGGGTCTAAGCGGAATGTGGTCTGCTCCCTCCTCTCCTGCCTCACCTCCCACCTTCAACACATCCTAGTGGGGGTGGAGACCAGGTCCTGTCTCCTTTGCAGCCAGTTACACTAACCTTTGAACCCACACATTCACCCTGTGTTCTTCCTTTCTAGGGGTCCTCCTTGCTGCCTGACCTCATGAGGGGCGCTGTCTTTCCTTGCTACACACAGAGGCTGGCGCGAGGTCCTGCTCTGGGGCAGTTGCAGGGAACCCGCCTCAGCCCAGGCCTGGTTATCTAGGAGCTAGATGTTTCGGTGCAGGGCTGGCCACGCCCCTCCGCTTCTCCTCTTTCCCCTTCTTCTCTCTTGCGCAAGTCACTTACCTCCCCCGGACCTCAGTCTTTTCACCTGTGAAATAGGCCTGGGTAAACACACCTCCCTGGTGGACAGTTGTGAGGACTGAAAGAGAGTGGGGTTTAAAGCACCTTGAAGAACGCAGAGCTGTGGTTTCCAGCTCTTTGATTAAAACACAGGTGTGAGGGAAGGTGCGCAGGTGAGTCAAACTCTGGGTGGGCTGTAATGAGACGCGGGCCAGTGAGGAACCGGCAGCACACAGAGAGCTGTGGTCTTAAACAAGGTAAGACCGGCTCTTATTATTAGATTTTTGCATAAATGACAAAAATGACTGATTAGCATGTCTTGACTTCTCGCACAAATGCAATTTTCCAGTACGCTGGGGAGGGAGGAGGGCTGGCGCTCAGCTCCCCAGGGCTGACTAAGTGGCGTGGACGAGCCTGGCGGACGGAGCCCGGCGGATGGAGCCCTCCAGGCTCACCCCGCTGTCTTCCCAAGCCTTTATCAACAGGCCGGAAAGAGACGGTCCCTCCCTTTTGTTACCCGTCAAGTTTAATCTTGTCTGCTACTGACGCAACAGACATCCTCACGCAAGGCACTTTACTTTGCATTGCTTCCCGTAACTCTCGCAATAAACCTATGAGGTATGTTGTACCATCACGCCCATTTTGCGGATGAGCTGACAGAGGCTCGGGGAGACGTGGCGCCGCCAAGAGCACTTACTGTGAAGCCAGCTCCTGTGTTCCAGTGTCGGGTCTCTCCCTTAGCTCTTGGGTGATCTTGGGCCAATTGCTTAAATCTTTGTACTTCTACTTTCTCATCTGTGAAATGGAGATATTGATGGTTCTTCCACTGGCTCTGAAAATGCAGGTGAAGCACTGAACTCGGTGCCTGGCAGGGAAACTTCTACTTTTACGCAGTAAACGTCTGAGTGGCAACTTAAACCCTGGTGTCCCAATGCCAATGCTGGAGCTCTTTCAATGGGGTGAGGCTGGCTCTTCATCTTTTACTTTACACACTTGCATTGATTGCTAGCCCTGGAAAGTGCATGGACATGCACACACACATGCACGCACACACACCCCTACCCCCCTCTTCTTATTACCCTCTATCCCAGTCTCTGGATCCAAGGGCAAGAGCAAGACCTGGTTCATTGCCAGAAGGAAAGTACCTAGCACAGAAGGAAGACTCTGCGCTCTGTCCAAACCCAGAGCAGCCTGCAGGGCCCCAGGCATGTCCCAATGGTCTCGGGAGGGAGAGAGGGGAGCATTGTTAATGAGCACCCCGGGGCCACTTCTTCCACATCCACTGGGAGGCTCTGTCCGTCTTCGGAGGAAGGCCCTACTACATAGGTTGTATGTATGACCGAGCAGATGTATGGGGTCTTGTCCCTTTTCTCCATTCCCGAGAGCCAGGGGTCCCAGGAAAAGTCAAGTTGAGGTGTTCTCTGTCCTCTTGGAGGTGGATTAAGGGCTTCTTGCAAGAATCTGGTGTACTTCATAGGCCCTTTGGGATTGGTGGCACTGGTCCCACGGTAGCTGGTGGCTCTGGAGTGGTCCTAGGCTTTCTGATGAGCTACTCTAATCTGCAAGGGCCTCCCTCCCCCTCCAAACTCCACTTGGTCCCCAGGGCCAGAAGTGCTGCCTGTGTGGGTTAGGTGTGACTCACCCTTTTCTTCACTGTGCTGCCGATTCATTCTGCTTCTTCATCCCTATGTCACGTCACAGGGTATTGGTGTCACATGTCACAGGGTGTTGGTGTGGCCTGCTCTGCACACTCACTCTGAGGCCAAGGATAATGGCGGCTCCACCATCTGGCTGTTGTACCAATTGGAATGTGGGGTCTTTCTGGAACTCCTGCTCTTCACATCGTGACTTTGAGTTCCTTCTTTTCTCTCTGAAACTTGGGGGTTTCCCTTCTTTTTTTTTTAACACTGTTAAAATTGTGTTGCATTTCTCACAACATTTATATCCATATGAAACAGAAAAACAACATTAATTCAATGAAAACTTCACGTTGCCAGAAGTTGAACCTTTTAAGAGGTTATATTTGAAAACAGTTTGGTCCCCAGTGCAATCCTATTTGTTTTGTGTATGAACTTGCACTTCAGAGTCCACTGCCGGAGCACTCAGATCCCAAGCATCCCCGAATTAGTATATTCTGCTTTTGCACGTCCCAGTTTTTCTCACGCTGTCAGTGGCTGTCATCAATCAGCTGTTCCTTTCTCCACCTGCAAATATTTCTAGGGTCCATCTGTCAATTCCTCATTGCCACAGCAATTCATTGTATTAAACAATAACCATCCATACAGGTCATGAGGCATCTTTGCCACAAAAGTTTAGCACCAACTACACATGAGATATGTGTTATGTGTGCCCTGGAAGAAAAATAAGGATGAATGAGCCTCAGATACTGTGCTGAGTAGCGCAGAATCTAGAAGGAGTCACAGGATGGGTGTAGAAATGGCCCTGATGCCAGGTGGACTATGGGAACAGCTGAAGAGACTCAGGGGCAGAAGGCTTTGGGATTCAGAGGGGACACGCACCTGCAGATGAATCTGTTTCCAGCGACCAGAGACAGCAGGGACCAGAGACGGCTTCATGGGGTAGCATTTGCACTGGTGCTGAAGGGTGGTGTATTAGTTTCCTATTGTTGCCCTAACAGATTGCCACAGGTCAGTGCATTACAACAACACCTTGTTCACCACGGTGACCGTCGTTAATACTACCGCCCTGCCTATTGGAAAGTTGTTGAGAGAATTAGTACTATCCCACAGTTCTGTAGGTCAGTATGGCTCTGCTTAGAGTTTCACAAGGTCAAAATCAAGGTACTGGCTGAGCCGTGGTCCTTTCAGGAGGCTCTGGGGATGAATCTGTTTCCAAACCTATTCAAGCTGTTGGCTGGACTCGTTCCTTGTGGTGGTAGGACTGAGGTCCTATCTCTTGCTGGCTGTTAGCAGGCGGGAGGGGGGCTGTCTTTGCTCCTAGAAGCTGCCCACATCCCTGCTCATGTTGTTCAAGTTGCCCCCTGCAGTAGTGCGGGTGGTGCCCCCCTCTGACTCCTCCTTCTGCCACATCTCTTCTGACCCCAGCTCGAGAAAGTTCTCTGCTTTTAAGGGCTCACGTGATTAGACTGGGCCCGTCTGGATAATCCAGGATCACCTCCCTGTTTTTTGTGTCTATAACCTGAATTACATCTGCGAAGTTCCTTTTGCCATGCAAGCTAACAAATTTACAGGATCTAGGGGTTAAAAGATAAACATCTTTGGAGAGCCGTTATCCTGCCTACCACTCATGGGCAGAATTTACTTGTGATGAGTCACACCAGAGCTCTTCAGGGAGAGAGAAGGGAAGGAACAAACCAGGATGGAGGAGCCCTCATGTGCGCAAGGAGCAGCAAGAGCAGCCTTTCCCAGGGTGTGGACCAATAAGTTTCTTCCAAGTGCTGGGATGTGTGTGTGGGCTCTTGGGTAGAGTGTGTCCTTTGGATGGAAACAAGGCAGCCACAGGCTCCCAGCAGGGAGGCCGTGGCAAGTGCAGCGCCATAGCCTCAGTTTTGCAAGCCAAATTGCTGTGGTGACGTTTCTACACTTCTTGCGCTCACTTAAGAACTATGCATTTCACTATTTCGGTCCTCAGAGTTGAACAGTGTGATTCTGAGACTCTTCAATAAATGCCTTTTGTTTAATATTGCTCATTGGTTGCACAAATTCCTGGTAAATCAGAAGAATGTAATAATCACCCATAATCCTGACACTCAGACCGAACAACTGGTTAGGCTTTGTTTGCGAGATGCCTTTAAAACATAGCAATATTTCCACCCGGCTTTCCGTGTCTATTAATATTCTTCCTCAATGTTATTTTGAATGGATATGTCATTTTCTATTGTATAGATGGCACCATGCTTTATTTCATGAATCTGCTGTTGACATCTGGCTCGTTCCCAAGCCCTTTTGCTGTCATAAACAACGTTCAGATCAACATAACAAGGATTGTTTTCACAGACATGTTGGACAGGATGTCATCGGACTCTCAGCAGGAATGTGGAGGGGGCCTGGGTGCAGCCGCCGCTGTCAGGGGAACGGCCCCTTGCCCAGGTTCTTCATCAGGCCTCTTGGCTGTACCTGTGTGTATATCTTTGCTGCTAACTCCATCTGGCTGCACCCTGGGGCCCCAGTTGGGACCCTGACGCTGCAGCATGAGGAGGGTGGGGTCAAAGCAGTGGTGGAGAGCTGTGGGGGACAGTGGGAGCTCAGCGGGGCCTCAGTCTCAGGGTAGGTCGTCTGGGGAGGCTCCGAGTCCTGGACGGCAGCCACCAGGGAGACATGCACGAGGCTGGCTGGGACCGCTCCTGGAAGTTGTTACTTTTGTGAGGAAAGGGAAGAAAACAGCAGAAGACACATTGCTTCAAAGGGATGAAAGGAGAACCGGCAAGCTAGAGGCCGAAGCTTGGGCAGTGGCAGTATTTGTGCTTCTTTCACTTCACCCAACTCCTGCCTCCCTGCTTTCTCCCCAGGCTCCTTCCTCTGCTTCCAGATGCTTGATCAAACTGGAAGATCTTAAAACTAAACATGTCCCTCCCCAGCTTCCTCTGGAGGGTGGGGGTTGACTGGGAAAGAGCAGGAGGATCCTTCTGGGGAGACAGAAACATTCTGTGTGTTTAATGGGGTGTAGGTTAAGCATCTATCAAAACTCAACTTAAGAACTGTACATTTCGCTATAGGTAAATGATCTTCAATATTTAAAAAAATTAAATGGGTTCTATGTTTGCAAATCAGCAGAATCTTGCTGATTTTAAGCAAGTTAACATAAATGGGATTAGGCAGAGTAAAAACAGGAAGAAAGGCACAAAAGGCTGTCCAGGTGCTGGCCTCCCATGGATGATGGTGAGGGAGGGGTCCCTGGTGGGAAGCTCAGCTCCCAACCCAGTTCCCCATCTGCTCCAAAGAGACAGACATACGCCTGACCTGGCAGACGTGTGCCATGGTAAGGGGTTAAGATCCTGTAAGAGCCTAGCATCGTGCCTGACACATTCCTGAACCTAGGGGACCTTTTCCAGGGTGATCTGCAGCCAGCTCCGGGCTGCCGCTGTGCTGTTTCCAGGGTAAGGTGCTGAAGAGTTAAGGGGCCCCTGGGAAGAGGGGAAATAAGATTGGGGCTCAGGAGGCATCTAACTGCTACTTCTTTTTTAAAATATATTTTATTGATTATCCTATTACTGTTGTCCCATTCCCCCCTTCAGTCCCCTCCACCTTGCACACCCCTCCCACCCACATTCCCTTCTTTAGTTCATGTCCATGTATCATAAGTTCTTTAGCTTCTACATTTCCTACACTACTCTTGCCCTCCTCCTGTCTATTTTCTACCTACCATCTATGCTACTTATTCTCTGTACCTGTCCCCCCCTCTCTCCTCCCACTCCTCTGTTGCTAACCCTCCATGTGATCTTCATTTCTGTGGTTCTGTTCTTGATCTAGTTGTTTGCTTAGTCTGCTTTTTTTTTTAGGTGTGGTTGTTAATAACTGAGTTTGCTGTCCTTTCACTATTCATATTTTTATCTTCTTTTTCTTAGATAAGTCTCTTTATCATTTCATTTAATAAGGGCTTGGTGATGATGTACTCCTTGAACTTGACCTTATCTAGGAAGCACTTTATCTGTCCTTCCATTCTAAATGATAGCTTTGCTGGATAGTGTAATATTGGATGTAGGTCCTTGCATTTCATGACTTGGAATACTTCTTTCCAGCCCCATCTTGCCTGTAAGGTCTCTTTTGAAAAATCAGCTGACAGTCTGATGGGAACTCCTTTGTAGGTGACTGTCCCCTTATCTCTTGCTGCTTCTAGGATTCTCTCCTTCGTTTTAATCTTGGCTAATGTAATGATGATGTGCCTTGGTGTGTTCCTCCTTGGGTCCACCTTCTTTGGGACTCTCTGAGATTCCTGGATTTCCTGGAAGTCTAGTTCCTTGGCCAGATTAGGAAAATTCTCCTTTATTATTTGTTCAGATAAGTTTTCCACTTGCTGCTCTTCCTCTTCCCCTTTTGGTACCTCTATAATTTGGATATTGGAACGTGTAAAGATGTCCTGGAGGTTCCTAAGCCTCTCCTCAGTTTTTAAAATTCTTGTTTCTTCCTTCTTTTCTGTTTGGTTGTTTCTTTCCTCCTTCTGGTCCACTCCATTGATCTGAGTCCCAGTTTTCTTCCCATCACTATTGATTCCCTGTGCATTTCCCTTCATTTCACTTAGTGTAGCCTCCATTTTTTCATCTAATTTGCAACCAAATTCAACCAATTCTGTGAGCATCCTGACTACCAGTGCTTTGAACTGTGCATCTGATAGGTTGGCTATCTCTTGGTTGTTTCGAAGTATTGGCTCTGGGGCTTTGATCTCTTCTTCCGTTTGAGCCATTTTTGCGGGGGGTCTCGTTCTACTTGTTATGTAGTGAGGGGTGGAGCCTTAGGTGTTCACCAGGGTGGGGCGACCCAGTCACTGGGTTGTGACACTGTATGTGGGGGCAGGGTCAGAGAGGAGCAATGGCACTGGTTCTGCTCTCTCTCAGATTTCAGTTCCCTCTATCACTTCCCACAAGCAAACTGGGCCCTTCTGGTGCTGGTTCCTGGGTAGGTGGGCTTGTGTGTGTTCTAGGACCCTGTGGGCCTCTCCAACAAAATCTCCTGTGAGGCTGGGAGTCTCTCCCAGCACTTCAACCCCACACGTGTTTTCAATCGGTCCTTTTAGGGTTTATTTCCTGGCACTGGGGCCCTGAGTTGCTTGGTCTGTCTCGCTGCCCATTTTTGCCTGGTTTAGCTGTGTGCAAATGTGTGACTGAGGTCAGCCAACCACCTTGTGAGCTTCACTGGGTCTGCTTGTTTCCTCCCTGTGCGCAGGTCTGCCAACCACCACCTTTTCCTGCTTCGACCCCTCTTTGACAGCCACTGACTTTGCCTCTCTTACTGGTCTGGATGAGGTTGTCAGACTTCCATACAGTTCAATTTTCTGTCAGTTCTGGTTGTGTTTTTGTTTCTAAATCTTTGTAGTCCTTAATTTTGGTTGTGCGAGGAGACACAGTGTGTCTACCTATGCCTCCATCTTGGCCGGAAGTCCTAATTGCTACTTCTGAGGGCCTGAGAAATCTCACTGTACATTTTGGAGGTATTGTGAGTGTTGTATGCATATACATATATATGTCTATACACATATAGATGCACATATATTTATATGTATATATGTATCTGTTTTAGCTTTCAGATTATTTGTGTCTGACTAGCGAGCTACATGGCATCAAGTTTAGTTACTGGGACTGGATAGGCCCCACTATGTTAATGCCATTCTGCACCCCTATATACTGTATATAGTGCACCCCTATATACTATAATAAACTAAATCGACAATGATGAACCAACCCAAGTTTTCCTCAAAGACCAAAAAGGGCGGCAATTCAAAATCATGACCAACTCAGGATAACAGCAATGGTCCTCTGATTACAGTGAGTCCTTCTGCATGTCTGTGGGGACTGTCCCCCGACATGTGTGGACACCGCACCACCCCCGGAGGTCCACAGGGTGGCACTTGTTGTTCTGTGGGAGTACCTTCCTCTGTGGGGGAACCGCGAGTCTGGTTCCACTATAAACCTCAGTGACCGTTTAATGGGAGTTTACAAGTCCAAAATAATAGTAATTTACTTAACTCCCTAGGTAGGTATTTGGTTAGTCATCTTTTAGTGTAAAAAATTTTTTATATAAATTATTGAGAGGATCAGTGAGTGACGTATCAGAGAAACGCTCCCAGTACTTCATGGGGCTAAATATTCCACACGGAGAAGCCTCCAGCTAAAGCAGTAGAATCACCTGCATGGGTTACTGACTGTAGCTTCCAGCCCCTGCCGCACCCTCCCCCCCCCAACCCTTGGCTCCATCACACAGGGATTGAATGGATCAGGATCATGGTCCAGGAATCTGCATTTTAAATAAGCACTGGGTGGGGGGGATGCTGATACAGATGGTCTACAGATATGAATTGATCAAGAATGCCCCAGAAAAAGAAAGGGACTCCTCCAGCCAGGTGCTGTGCACACCTGCTACCCAGGGTGTGTCCCCAGGGTTACAATGTCCCTTTATGAGTTCTGGGTGGGAAGGTGGGCCAGACCAATGTGACAGCCAGAGACAGGGAAGGCAATGAGGAGGGGCCCAGACAAGGTGGCCTCTCTATGTTGCAAAATTTTTTTAGTTTGATCCTCGAGTTATGACAGTTTAAAGAGAACTAGAGGCCACTTAGAGGGAATTGGGACCAAGGGATGAGAGACTTAGAGGTCAAAGACCAAGATTCAGTGTGAGGGAAAGAGGACCACAGAGAAGGCTGGAAGGACATGGGGGAAGTGATAAAGGAAAAGGGTGCTCACACATGCAGCCCCTACTGTGTGCAAATGGCTTGACCTTCCCTGTTCCCTGCTCACCACAGTGCTCTGAGCTGGACAATAGCGTTTCTTCTTACATGTGGGGAGATGGCAGCTGGGAAAGGTTCAGCTGGCTAAAACAGCTGTGGAAGTCAGGGATTTATTCCAGGACCATATGGCTCCTGGGCTCCTGTTTCATAATTTCCTTCATTCACCCAACATTGCTGAGCTCCTTCTAAGTGTGAGGCACTGAGATAGGGGTTGACTGGAAAACAAAAAAGACACTAGACTTTAATAGATGACACATAACATTGGCAACCATGGATGTAACTGTAACTTTGGGAACAGTTGTAAGAACTAAAAGGAAAAATTTCAGGCTCTAAAAAAATAAAGTAGGGGCTTTTAATTTAGACTGGGGAATCAGAAAAGTCCTCTGTGGGAATGTGGTCTTGAATCTGAGACTTGAAGGACGGGTAGGAATTAGGCAAGCTTGAGGATGGGGATGAAATGTTCCAGAATTGCACTGTCCAAAGGAACTTTCTGTGATGATGGAAATATTCAATATCTATGCTTTACACTATGGTTGCCACAAGTCACATGTGACTGCTGAGCACTGGGAACATGTCTAGTGTGACTGAGGAATTGAATTTTTCATTTTATCCAATTTCAATGAATTGAAATGCATGTATTTTAAAAGCCACATGTGGCTAGTGGCCATTGTATTGGACAGCACAGCTGTAGAACAAAGGGCACATTTATGCAAAGTACCTAAGCCCAAAGTACTGGGGTGCCGGGTGGAGTGGGAGCCACACAGGGGCAGGGCGGGGCTGAGGGGCAGGTGGTTCTGTGGGTAGACACAGTGGGCCCATGAACGGTTTTCAATTTTACTGCCATGAGGACATTTTGAACAGTTTCCAGGAGAAGAGTGAGTTGGTTAATTCTGCGTTTTAAGAAGATCACTCCATGCTGTGGGAAAAGGATCACAGGAGGCGAAAGTGGGAGAAGATAAACCAGGCCAGGGGAGAAGGCAGGGGCTCTGCCGAAGGGTGGACACCGTGGGAATGAGAAGTGGATAGACTTGTGACAGCATTTTCAGGGAGAATCGAAAGAACACACATCGTTTCAAGATAGGATTCTGCTCCCTGGACCTGCGTCGTCTGATATGGTTGCCACTAGCCTCTTGTGGCTACTTGAACTGAAATGAATTGGAAAAGTTGCTTGTCCCCACTAGGCCCATTTCAAGTGCTCAATGGCCACCTGGAGCTACTGGCTGCCAGTTTTTGTCACTTGGTTTTAGTGAACATGTCCATCACCACATAAACCTCTACTGGCTAGTACTAAGGTTCCTTAGAAACATAGTAAAAAATAGGTATAGAAGAGGTCAAAGAGGTTACAAGTCCAACAACCCTCATTTTAGAGGTGACGTGCCAGAGGACACTCAAGTCATGTCACTAAAATGGGACCTATGCCAGGCTCCCAGCTGCCAGCTTCCTCCATGCACACACTTTGTAGCATCATTGGCAGAAACACCAGCTTTCCAAGGGCTTTGCTTCCAGAGGGAAAGGGTAGAGCTGTT
Source organism: Artibeus jamaicensis (assembly GCF_021234435.1). Lineage (NCBI taxonomy): Eukaryota > Metazoa > Chordata > Mammalia > Chiroptera > Phyllostomidae > Artibeus > Artibeus jamaicensis. The sequence continues at coordinate 17,856,998 of NW_026521843.1, read as the reverse complement.
CTCACTGCTCCCCGAGCTTTTGTCCATGAGGGGGGAATGGGAGCAGAGGTGAAGGGCACAGAAATGGCGTGATGACCCCACTTGACAAAAGGCTAAACTCAGGAGCTTCTGGCAATGACTGAGTAAGCCAAGGATCCGGGAAGACTCAGGCCTGATTCTGACTCAGGCCAGTTCATACCCATCGCAGTCTGGAGAAGGAAGCGTGGGATACAAACAAAACACGGCTGCCATTATTTCCAGCTATCGTGGCCCAGTGCCGGAGACTCAGAGAACGTGTATCAGTCACTCCCGCAGGAAAGAATGTGTTGCCTTCCAGAAACCGCACACCATGTAGGGCACCTCACTTGCCATTCAGTCCCATGCCCTCACTCAGCTTCTCCAGCGACAGACCTAAGAAGTGAGTTCTGAGGAAACACCCCGAGCTCACACTTTACACACAGGTCTAAATCCCAAGTAGGCCTTGATTCCAGAAAAGCAGAAAGAAAAACAAACGACTACAGTAAAACCTGCCTGAGATAGCAAGCTTCCTGGTGACCTCTTAATTCTGGGAACAATGAAGTGAGTTCACAAGAAGTGGGTGAAAATAGAAAAAAGCCTTGTTTTCATCACCTCCGAGCTTCTGGTTAGGGGCGGGGCTTAGCTTCTGATGAGTCAAGTGGAGGAAGGACGCGGGGCAGCTGCCCGAGGAGCAGGCTCGGGGAGGAGAGGAAGGCGCAGCGGAGCACAGCGGATGACTCACACCACCCCCGAGACTCCGACTGGCCAAACCCGGGACAGACTTCACTGTGGGGCCGCGGGTTTATTGCCAGCTGCGCCCTCTCCGCTCAGACTGCTTGGGAGACCACCACCACTCTCTTCGGTGGGGGCCGGGGCACCCTGATCTCCTTCTGGAGTTTCTCGCAGCTCTGGGCCTTCCTTGACCAGGGACAGATGATCCAGGATCTCGATGTGCCCATAGGCCATCTCCCGCAGGCAATGCTTGGACTTGCGTCTCTCACGTTAGTGTTGTCACTAACACTTGAGCAGGGTGACCAGCACAGCTACCGCTGCTACCTGGACCCCGTGTGGCGGGCTTCCTGAGCATTCGCTCACTTCAACAGCGCAGCCCCTAAGGGATTATGTTAGCTCCATTGTACCAGCGGAGCAAATGAGGCTGAGAAAAACTGCAGCAACCATGGGATCCAGCAGCCGTGCTCTTTGGTATTTACCGCATGAACCGGAAAACCAAATCCGCACAAAACCTGCGCAGGGTGTTCTGAGCAGATTTCTTTATAACGGCCTGCGTGTGGAAGCAGCCAAGACGTCCTTCAATAAGTTAATGGATAAGTAGACTCTAGCATGCCCTTACAATTGAATAATTACTCAGTGCTAAAAGGAAATGAGTTATGCAAGCCATGAAGAGACACAGAGGAACCTTAAACGCATATTATTAAGTGTAAGAAGCCAATCTGAAAAGTATACATACTGTATGATTCCAACTATATGACATTTGGAAAAAGACAAAACTCTGAAGTAAAAAATTCAGTAGTTGCCGGGGGTTGGGTGAGGGATGGATGAATAGGTGGAACATGGAGAATTTTTAGGGTAGTGAAAGTACTCTGTATGATACTGTGTTGATGGATACATGTCACTCTACATTAATCAAAACCCACAGAATGCACAACACAAGAGTCAGCCCTAATGTAAACTATAGACTTTGGGTGATGATGACTTTAGGTGACAATGGAGGTTCATCAGTCATGACAAACGTACCGCTCTTGTGTAGGATGTAGCTGGTCGGGGGTGTTGTGGGGATGGGGAGATGGAGTATATGAGAGTCTCTGTAATTTCTGCTCATTGTTAATGTGAACCTAAGACTGCTCTAAAGAATGAAGTCTGTATTTTCTTTTTAAGTTTCAGCACCTGTCCAAGGTCCCAGTGTGAGTGACCAGTGGCACCCAAGTGCAGGGCTCCTTAATCCCATCTTCTTCACTTTCTTATTGCCCCACTCCACTTTGCCCTTCCTAGTTCATAATACTTCTGTTTTTAATCCATGGCTTTAATTCACAGTAATAACATGACATGTGCATTCATTCTATTTTTCCAACAAGGAAATAGGCTCGAAGTCCCTCAAGTCATGAACTGGGTTGGTGAGTAACTGAGTCAGAACTTGAATCTAGGTCAGCTAACTACGTGCGTGCTCTTATCAGATAACCATTGACATTGCTGACCCAGAAACTCATCTGACCCAGAAACACGCACAGAGTACTGTCTGGGCCAACCGCCTCCCCCTACCAGCTACGACATGGCTTTCACTGGATGCTGAGTTATCGCATCAGCCGCAAGCAGCAGATGGAGCCCTGTGAACCCCAGCACTCAGGTCCTGTCTCTGCAAGGCGAGATGCACGAAAACCAGCTTTGCCCTTGGTCCACCCCAGAATCAACAAGTGTGTGATAAATGGAGAGACAAGGGATCAGAGAGGAAACTGGACTAGCATGCTGGGAAATTGAGGCATAAACCCAGCACCTCTCCTCTCACCCAAGAAGGCTCAGCTCTGCGTCCCACTAGGGTCATAAGAGCCTGGGCTGCTACACAGGTGGCCAGGCCTCCTGGTGTGGCGGGAAAGCTTGCAGCAGCGATGGAGAAGACCCTTGGGAACACGGGGCCGTTCGAATCTCCCTTCTCTCTGTGTCCCCTCTCAAAAGGCAAGTCGACAATGCCTTCTCCTTCTCTAAGCTGGGAACTTGCCTGGCTGAAGTCCCAGTCACGCACCTGTCTGCCTTCTCCTTCTCATTCTTGTCCTTCCCTTTGCTGTCAGGCCACACTTTCTTCCCTAGTCTCCTAGGAAAGGAGCAATGGAGGGCGCTGCCTCTGTCTGTCTGTCAGGTTAGTACGTCTCTTTCTTGTTTGAAGTCTTCACTCTGGCTCACTGATTTCACTGTTTTATGAGGGGCCAAACTGGGAGTTAGTGAAATGTTGAACACACAGCCAACCTGCTGCAGAACAACTAAAAACTTAAGGTGATAGCCACGGGGGGCCACCAATGTGGAACCGGGTAGGTTGTGCGCTGCCCAAGGGGGCCTGGCCGAGGGGTGGGAGTGAGTGGGGTCTGAAACAGAGACCCTGCTATCCTCACCAAGCTGGGTCCCCTCAGTCGAACAGGACATCTCTAATGAACATAGAAGTGCCAAGTGACCCAGGCTTTTTAAAGGCCATGGTGACCCCCGTTTGTGTTTGGCATTACTATTGTCATTTTTATTCCCAGGTACTATTCGATACAGTGTGGAAAGAGGCTGAGCTTGGGAATCAAGGCCCTGGGTTCACGCTAACTTCTCCACCTATAAGAGGTCATAACTTCATAAGTCTCTTGGCCAAATCTATTTATCCACTTCCAAATGCTACCAAATGCATATTCTCCATTGACCTTCCTGAAACAAAACAAAAATCCCAACTTTGTGAAGAAAGCAAAGCATGAGTTCCTATTCCCATTTAACAGAGCAAATGTGAAGTGATTTGACCACAATGGCCAAGTTAGAAAGTGCTGGAGAAAGTAAGGAACCCGGTCTTTTCTTTTGGGTCCAGCCCCCACCTCCCAGCCCTGTGTACACACACAGCATGTCGCACCTACGGAGACAGGTACGATGTTCAGAGCGCTCTCGTACTCATCTGAGTCTCAGAATGAACCAGGTGAGGAAGACTGTGGATGTCTGTGGGCGGGCTGCACTGATGTCTTCTTTATCTAGTACTAGGGGAATGAGTGTGCAGAATTAGCCATGAACACAGTTAGTGAACGCAGTTCATTGACCATCTGCTAGATGATATTGTCTTATTTTTGCATAGCCCTTTGCATTTTAAAATGCACTTCCAAATATGGTATTTGGTGCTCTCCTTTTCTCTCTACAGCTCGGGGAGGAGGTGGGCAGTTTAGGTGGTGGCTGCGTTACAGATGAGGGTGGGCCATGCAGCGGGGGGCTGACTTATCTAAGCTCACACAGCTGAAGGGGCACAAGCACAGCCCCCACACGGCACTCTGATGGGAACCAGCGCCCTTCCCAGGACTCCCTCTGCCTTCAGCGATGCTTCAATCCAGTGGCTTTCAGTACTCCTGAGGGCTTCCTGGAGGTGACCCCAGGGCTTCTCCATAGGGTTTGTGTGTGGGAGGTGGGAGATGCAGAGATCATTTTAATTCTCACACACTCACACCACACACACCAGCAGTGAAGTGTAGCCTTTGACCACATATACTAACACACACACACTTGCACACACACACACATCCAAATAGCACAGTGGTGGACTTTATCACTATATACACTCACACTCGTACACACAAACACACGCACACCACATACCACACACACATACATACACACACTCACACACAGTAGTGGAATACAGGCTGTGACCACACACACTGACTCACACATAGACAGACGCCCGTGAGGGGTGGACTTGGAGTTCAGGCTGCTGCCTAGGGTAGATAACTTCCTTTGCCTCACCCGCTCCTGATCACTCTGCACACACCCAGGTCTTTCCTCCGGGTGCTGAAAGCCAAGGATGGGCCTGGCGGTTGGGGTTGTAGAAGGGCCACTGGAGAAGAAAGTGCAACAAATTTCCCACTTGGTGATAACAACAGAAAGTTCTGCTTTTATTGCATTAGTGGTTTCAGCTGCAAGGAAAATGCACAGATCTTTGCTGGGTTCTCTAAGAATCAACAGGCCCGTGGCAGACTTTTCTTCTAGTGCCTTCAAGGCTTCAGGATGCTTCCACTTCCCGCTTTTCTTTAGCAGAGCACCTCCCCACCCCCACCCCACCCCCAGCAGGGGTGCCAGGGCTCAGCTTTATCTGCTGGGTGGCTCTTGCTGTCTCAGGGCCTGCGGCCCCATCCGCGGGCTCTGGTAAGGTGTCCCTTTAAGGGCTTTTGGTATTTTTGAACATCGAGTGTTTATGGGACCTGGGATGGGGCAGGGCTCAGTGGGGGTCTGTTTTTCTTTCTTTCTTTTTCCTGTACAATCAGCTGGATTCTCAGGAATTCCAGGCCATGTGTATTTATGGAAAGCCATAGGGGGTCCTGGGAGAGGAAAGTGACACAATGACCTGCATTCTGAGGGGCCCCCGGGAGCCCGGAGGCAGCTCCTTTCCACTCCTCTGAGCCCGTCGCCCCAAACCAGGCGAGGAGGACAGGGGGACTTCTGACTGAGCCTGTGGCAGTCCTGGCTTCCATTTCTCGGCTGTCCCCCATTTCTGCCCTTGCCCAATCCGAAGTATTTCCAGAGTGTCTCTGTGGTCACGCTGTGCTATCTTCAGCTTGGGGCACTTGCTAAACTCTGGCCAGCCCGAGGGGGCAACAGAGAGACAGAGGTGCGAGCACATAGGAACCTCGGCAATTACTCGTGGGGTCGCCAATGATTCCTGGCTATTTCTGACTCCGAATGTGAACTTCTTTCATTCCAGCCCTGCCTACAGCTCCCCAGGCCTCAGGGCAGCCCCCAAAGTTGGGTTGCTGTGTGGGTTGCTGTGAGGGTCTCAGACGCTGTCTGCACCGGACTGACCACCACGTCCCTCCTTGCTGGCCGCAGGCCTTCTGGATATTTTCATAGGGTGCCCCCCCATCTGGGCACAGCCAAGATCTCCTTTTACCCAGTAATCCTGCTGTTGGCAGACAGGTGTGAAAAGAACAGAAAGCAGACACACGGGCTGCTGATTTAATGACTGCCTCTCAGAGCAGCCTGGTTGGGGTCTGGAACGCTCCTAATGGCAGGTCTGTCTGTGGAACAAGAGCAGACATGTGGCTTTAAATAGGGGGTTGCCAGGCCACGGCTGACAGTGATGCGGAGCCAGCCAGGGCAACTCTTCAGGCTCCGCTCGAGGAGCGGAGAAACATTATGCCTAATGTTTTTCTGTGTTGCCTCAGGCCTGGGTGTCGAGCTCAGGCCAGCTCGGTGCTGGCCGACAGGAGCCTGGTGCCGGGATGGGGTGGGACATGCCTGCGGCACCCCCTCGGGGAAGCTGAGCCAGACATTGCAATGTCCAAATGGTTCTTGGCTTTCTCATTTATTCACTCAACAAGCATTTAGTAATCACCTCTCTAATTAAGCCACATACTCCACCCAACCGTGGACAGGGAAGGCAGCCTGCCCGTGGGACCTTTGCCCTCAAGTCAGAGATGTTTGTACTCAGGAAACCTCACTTTATCTTCTTAAGACCTCTTGGCCTTGCAACGTGCAGCCACCTCATGGGAAGGTTCCTGATAGGAGGCGACTGTTCTGATTCCTTGGCTCCAGTACTATTGTCCAGCCTCAGTAGGTCACACAAATACCAAGCCACAGAAATCCTACATATCAACTAGGGGAGAGGGTAAGGGGAAGTGTAAAACAAAAAAGAGTAGAGGTTATCGTGGTAGAAGTGCCGGCTCAGAGAAGGCTGCACTGTGTCTAATGCAGAAGGAAAGCGGGTGAAATAGTCAGCAGAGCAGAGTTAATGCCAGAGCCCCACACAAGCAGAGAGGTCAGAAAACTGTTTCAGTTCTAGTGGGAAGCATCCCCTAGCCAACAGAAAACGCCGAGGGTAGCTGGGGCATACAAGGTTTTGAGCAAATGGAAGCTATTGTTGGTAGCAGGGGTGGTTTAGTAATATCATCGTTGCTGCCACCGCCACTGCCAGCATCATTATTATCCCATCATCCCTCACCTTTATAGAAGATAAAGGCTCACAAAGGTCATTCCTCCTGTGAAGTAGGAAGGAGCACAGGTAAAGCAGAGGGCATGCTCGGCAATTAGATGTGAAGACTGGGAGATTCGATCACTCAACTAACTGAGCCTCCACCTGCAGTCACTGGGGTATCATTGGTCATTGCTGAGAGAACAGGTGTTGTGATTAAAAATGGCATGACGGGACCCCAGTGGGGACAGGTGAGTCTGACGAGGAAGGGAAAAAGAGTCAGGGAGACTAATAGGAATAATGGCATTGGGATGAGTCCCAATGACATTTTTGTTTTATTCTGTTTCCATTTGTTTTATTATTATATATCCACTTACGTTTTTTATATAATTTATTGAAGTGAAATTTATGAAACATCAAATTAACCATTTTGAAGTGAATGATTCAGTGACATTTAGTACATTCATAATATGGTACAAACAGCACCTTTATCTAGTTACCAAAAATGTTTCCATTACTCCAGGGGAAGACCCTGTCCCCATTTAGTAGTTTCTCCCATCCCCCCTCCCTCCAGCCCCTGGTGGCCACCAATCTGTCTTCTGACTCTGGATTTATGTCTTCTAGACACTGCACGTAAGCAGAATTTTACAGCGTGTGACCTTTTTGTCTGGCTTCTTTCACTTAGCAGGTTTTCGGAACGCAACCACATTGTAGTACTTCATGTAGCATCAGTACTTCATTCATTCTAATGGCCAAGTAACATTCCATTGTACGGATATGACCAAAGTCTTTTATCCTTTGTGCATGGACACAGGGCTCCTGTGAACAGTTGGTAGAAACATGCACATACAGTCTTGATGACATTTTTTGGCTTGAAAGGTACATTTAACTTTTTTATTATTTAAAAAATTATGCCTAAAGATAAGTCAAATGCAAACACATACAGTATATCTATAGTTCAAGAACCCTTTCCCGTGAAGGCAAAATTATTGAGAAATGTTTATTTGCCCTCTTGAAATGGCTTGTCTAGGTAATGACATGGCTGCAGGTGGTCAATTCACATCACTTCTTTCATTGCTCTTCTCCCTTAAATCCACACGTCTTTCATAATGACAGCCCTGAGGTGCTAGCCCTAGAAACAGAACGACAGTTGGGACTTTAGATCCAGGGTTCAGTGGACAGACAGGCTCTTGTCTTCTAGCTAGCAACCATGTCTCGGATGGCACGCCAGTCGAGCGTGCTGAGGATGCTGCCTGTGCCCCTAGACATTCTGTCCGTGCCACCTACCCCAGCAGGAGGCTCTGGCTCTTCAGCTGGTGACAAGCCCTATAGAAGGGAACTGTGACTTTCATGAAGAGTCTCCCAGATTTCTGAAGGGACCAGTGCGGGACTCACCACAGTCTGCTTTCTCTCGTACTCCACACACAGCTGCTCAGTTTGAGGAGCAAGCCCAGCCCTCCCATGCTTGTCTGTGTGCTGCAGACTACAACATGCAGCAGTCAAGCCTTTTTGGAAGGTGACTAGAGGCTGCACAGCCTTTCTCACTGCTGCTTTGACTGCATCAGCTTTTTTTCAGGGTAAAAGTGGCAGTTGCACACAGCCAAGGTGAGCCTTGAGGTCACCCCTAAGGTTTCCCTTTTGGAATGTAACTTGGTTTGGAAGCATAGCTGATTTTTCCAGGTCAATTCACTGGAAAATTGTAACGACGAGGAGTGTGTCCTCTTGGAGAAAGGGAGCTTTGCGGTCTGGGAATTTGCACAGTTCTGGGTGTGCGAGGCAATGGCTGCTGTGCAGTTGCTGGTAGTTGTTCTGATTCAGATAGCAGTTCATTCATCAGATGCCTGCTTGTGTGGTTCAAGGATTAAAGTGGTCAGGGAGCAGTAATCTGTCTTTTTCATGCGTCATCCTTTGTCTCAGCCTGATTTCCCTTCTAAGAACATGACCCTTCTGCCCCAGGGGCAATTCATTCTGCATGACTTCAAGGGAAACCAGGCTGAGAGAAAGACGGATTGCTGCTCTCTTGATGACATTTTAAAGATGACTTTGAAGATGTGTCTGGATGTTGGCAAGTCAGACAGACTTCATGAAATCTCTTTCAGAGTTTAGGTTCTCAATTTCAGTTACTGGAGAGCCAGGGCATGGCAGAAGAGGCTAAAGAGTGAATAACCCCCATCCTGGAGAGAGAGCTGCCATTCAGTGCAGGAGGCTTGGGGGAGACGGTGTGGTCTGGGGGAGACCACCCTAGGTTGGGGTCAGAAGACAGGCCCATGGGGGAGAAATGGCTCCATGCTTCCAGGCTGTGTAGTAGCTGGGTAGGTCTTGGAACCTCTGCCTCCTCATTTCTCATAAGGTGCTGTGGTCACTGCTTGCCTTCCTCACAGAGCTGTTGGAAGATGGATGGAGCTGTCTCGTGCGGGGTTGCTTCTCAAGTAGTCATGGATCACACCTTTGTGCTGTGATTGTTATTTACCAGTTCGCAGACACGGAAGGTAACCTTTCTGACGCACCATCAGTATGGGTTCATGTTCATCACAGGGCGTTATTGGCAACTATTAGAAAAACGGAGATCTTCAGCAGGCTCCTGGGTAAGCCCACAGCACTGGAGAAATGAATAATCAGGCTCGAAAGGGCAGGGCTCAGACAAGGTCTGGGGGTCCCCAGGGGCAGGCTTCCGAATCCCGGGACAGGGTCTGATCCATGAGCCCCTAGGGGAGGGCAAGAATCCTTGACTGACAGTTCCATCAGGCCCGCACAATGGGGAGAAGAGGTGATTCCCCAAATAGAAATGAGACAGCTATTAACAGAAAGAAGGGGAAGTGGAGGCTGGGAAGCCCCAAAGCCTCAAATGTTGACTGGAGACAAATGCCTGGAACTGTTTATGCAGAAGCAAGCAGAGTAGGCCCTGCTGAGCCACAGGCTGCGGAGCTACCCTAGAAGCAGGGTACAGGTTGGGGTGACAGAGGATTTGGGATAAAGGTTGGGGCCTGCCACCTGCACACCCCCGCCACCTGCACATCCCCTGCAACATGCTGCCCTTACGTGCAGTGTTCCATGTGTGAGGTGCAACATCCCAGCCTGAGAAGTTGGGACCCAGTTGGAAACTAGACATATCCAGGCTCCAGGGAACCAGCAGAAGGAGCGTTTCCAAAGCCAGGGAACGTCCTCGATGTATGTACGAGATTGTTCATTGCACTCTGTGATTCTCCTGGGTAGGAATTGTCTTTGCACTTTAAAAACAAATAAATGTGAACCGTGGCCCAGTGGGCCCCTTCTTTTTCATCATCTACCTTGGAAGTGGTTGGTGACCCCCACTGTCCATGCCCCCAGTATAGGTTGCCCTGCTCCCTGGAAAAACAGGAATTTCTTATCAGATCAACAGGAAATTCTATTTTTACTTGAAGTTAGAATTAAAAATACCAGAGAGGCACTTCCATATCTGAGCCTGGCACTAAATTTATCCCCTACTGAGGCACTGTCTTCCCAAACTGCTGCAGTCAGGGTTCGCTCCCTCTGGGGCTGGCCTTAGATGGCACCATGTGACAAAGCACTGGGACATCCTCACTTGCTCTTCTTTCTAACCCCAGCAGCAGCATTGCCATGAGGATCCCATGTGACTGTAGGAGGACAATGTTTCATGCATGTCACAGGTGGGCCTTGGAAAGCTGTGCCAGAGACATTCATCAAAGTGTGGGGGGCTCCAGTTAGCAGTACCTCAGGGTCACTAAGTGGTCCTGGCTGAGGGTGACCCTTAAGCCAGAGGACTCCTTTTCCTGAAGCTGGTGGGAGAATGGCATAGATGTGCTTTGAGAAACCAGCCTCAGGAGGGTCAGGGAAGGAAAGCCCGAGTTCCCTGATACCTGCCTGCGCGCCAGGTACTGGCCGGCTGGGCCTGTGTCCTTCAGCGGCGGTCAGTGGAACAAGTGGGATGTGCCAGCATCATCAGCTCCGCCCCACTTGAGAGAGGAGAGAGCAGAGGCCCAAGAGGAGGTCTTGGGTCTGGTCCCAAGGGGAAATGGAATCTGAGTCAACTGGATTCCAGACCCGAGCTCTTTTCTTTTTACCTCCGCTGTTTTGTGCAACATCTTGCTGCGGGTCCGAAGCCAAGCTAACGGACCCAGAGGCCACTGGTGTGAGCACCGCCAGCTTTTCTCTGGGATGGAACACCTGTCTCCTCTGCAGGGCTGCTGCCTGTGCTTGTCTTTCGCTGTAGCACGAGCAACTACTTCACCCGGAGGGCGGAGGGCGAGAAGACTTTCCTGCAAGGCCCAGCTTGCTTGAACTTGGGAGGAACATGACTCCTCCTCGTAACCCTGCTGATGCACCCTTAGTCTTTTGCCTAACGTTTGTATAAACCAGCCGTCTTCAACCTTTACCAGCACACAGCACACATAAACTAATTACTAAAATTTTGCCACACACCCAAAAATATATTTTTTGCTGATCTAACAACAACAACAACCAAACCCATATAATTTTGATGCGTTCGCAATTTCTGTGTTTGACAGTCCAGGAGAAGAGGTCCATGCCCCCTGACTGAACAGTAAGCTATTGCGTGTTCTGCAAATTTTTACACCACACCCGTACGTGGTGGACCACTGGCTGAAAATCACTGATGTACAAACCAATACCTCATTTGCTTGCTGGGTAGTGTTTGTTTGTTTGATTGATTGTTTGTTTATTTTAGTGGTACAACTAAAAGAGTGTTGCAAAATAACCCAGCCTGTGAAGCTGGGATCTTGATGTAATTTGCTTCTCATCACAGGGCCTCAGTTTCCTCATTTATAGTAATAAGAGGCTTAACAAGACATGTATTTTCAATGCAGAGGCCGTCAGTCACAAGTGGCTATTGAGCACTTGAAGTGTGACTCGTCCGAATTGAGTGTGCCGTGAATGTGAAACACACATGGGTTTCTAAGACCGTTGTAAAAACAGAATGTGAACTTCCTCCTTAATAAGAGTTTATATGGATTACATGCTGAAATGACAATATTTTGAGTATATTGGGGTAAATAAAACAAAGTAGTAAGGTTAAATTTACCTGCCTATTTCTTTTTCCTTACGTGGTTATGAGAACAGTTACAAACCCGTGTGATTAGTATGATGTTTCTCGTGGACCGGTGGCACTAGACACTCTGGGCTCCTTTCCACCTTTGGTCTGGTCGGTTCACCCGTCCAGGGCCAGGTGAAAGCAGTGCTTAATGGGAGGCTCTTGTTTGGTGGCCGCAGGGACCCTCGCCTCCGGCTCCCTGTCAGTCATTTCCTCGAATGGCCCTCACAGAGCTGGCCAGAGGGGACGGGGAAGCCCAGGAACTGCCAATGACCTTGTGAACCAGTGCGTGTGGCAAAATGTTTGCTCCGAAAGGAGCTGTGCCAGGTCATCGCCTGACCTCTCTGGCACCAGTATGAGGACAAAGCTGCCCAAACTCTGGGGTCCTCCTTGCTCTGGAGTAGGTCACCCGCTATGAATGCCAAACCTGTGCCTAGAGGCTGAGGGGCAGCCTCAGCTTTTGACAGTTTTTCCAGGAGTAAGAGATGCCTGACTCATTTGAAAACCTGGATAAGTATCCTGACTTCCAAAGACTTGGTTCCTTTCATGCAGAGGTAGCCTAAGAAAGGGAAATAAAAGACAAAGAAAAAGAAATTAGAGCCCGTCCTGGACAAAAACCCAGTGACCTGGTTAGAAGGCTGACAGCTTCTAGAATACTCAAGAATCAGGGTGTGCTAGGAAGGAAAGAAAAGAAACAAACGCACACTAAAAAAACAAGCTCACACTCTCTCGCCTGAGTACATTCCATTGCCAAAAGCTAAGTACTTTCGTGCAGTCAGTTAAGGACGGTGAATGTTAACTCAGTGGGTAACAGTGAAAGGCAGGGTTTGGTAGATGAGAGTCAAGCATCCATGCATATCTGTTGGCAATCCTATGAGGAACTGGGAGTTGTAGAGGTGATTCGAGAGTGGGTCAGTGCACTTAGTCTGGCTTTTGCCCACCTACGGAAGGCAGTGTGGATTATTCCCACAGGGAAGATGGGATATGCCTATGGGACCACTAGCTGATCATTATCCCTCCTGAGTACTTATGCTGCAAAGCCCCACAATAAGCCCCGTGGGGAGGATAATGCATGTAGAGGGGCACATAGAAAGACAGCCTAGAGGGGATTTTCATTCCATAGTCTCGTTCTAGGAGAGGGGAAACTGAGGCCTGTGAGTAACAGTGACTGCCTGGGATCACAAAACTAAGTAATGAATGGCGGAGGCCGAGATCTCAGACTCCTGCTGTTAGGTCCTTGTCTCAAGGATCCTGCAGGAGGGCGGCATGGAGGAAGTACTGGGCTGGATGTTCAGGGGACCTTGGTTCTACTTGAGTCATGACTAGTGATATGATCTTGGGCAAGCCATTTTACTTTCCTAAGCCTTAGTTTCTTCATCTGTAGAACAGGGGGTGGAACTAGATGGTATCTTAGGGCTCATGTTCAAGTAGTCAGGATAAGCTAGGCTTCGCTGTGATAACAAACAGCCCTAACATCTCAGTGGCTGAAGAAATGAAGGCTTACTTCTCACTCACACTGTATGATCATAACAGGTCAGCAGGGACCCAGGCTGATGAAGGCTCCAGCTGACCATGTATTTCATGGGGAAGAAAATGTGGCAAAGTATATGTTGGCTTTTAAAGCTTCTGGCACAAAATGACACGTCACTTTCACTTACGTTTGGCTGGCCTAAACAATCACAGAGTTGTCCAGCATATGGCGAGAAGGAGAAAAGACCCAAAATATTTGACGGCAGTCTTACCACCCATAAGGTGTCCACACGGTGAAAACACACTGCAGAGCTGTGTGGAGCAGTGAGCAGCGGGGTGGGCAGCACCTGCCCTGAGTGGGCTTGGTGGGAAGACTTCACAAAGAAGGCTGCCCTCTGGGAGGCAGAGGTCAGGAAACACTGGTCTGGAAGCTGTGACAGGAGCTGACGCAGGGTCTGGCAGAGGACAAGAAATGCTCACAGTGGGGAACAGCCTAGTTTGGCTGAAGTGTGGGTGCACCAGGGGAGGAATGATAAGAGGAATCTGAGAGCAGAGGGGGCATTTCATTGCCTTATTTGCTAGGCCATAACTTTCTGAACTTAGGAAGCAGTGTGTGGATGCAGCTCTAGAGAAGGGGTGATAAGAATAGCACAGGAGTGAGGAAGGCAAGGTGAAGGCCACTACTATCCTTGGTGCTGGAGATGACAAAGCCTTAAGGCCCTGAGGTTTTATTCTGGGGTGGGAGCAGCAGAAGAAATGGGATGAATGCAAGTGAATACAAGCAAGACTGCACAGGAAAGAAGCTAGCACAAGTTTCGGCGCCCTGCTGCAGTGGCTTATATCAGGTGACGGTTGATGATGTCTAAGTTGGAAGAGGGAGAAATAAAGTTAAGTAAGAAGGCTTGAATTCAGATGCCTAAATGAAAGGGGTGACATCTACAATAAGGAGTCTGGATGGCGAGCAGGTCTGGAGCAAGGGGGGTGCGAGGTGTGCTCATTTCTAGACACAAGGAGGGAGTCTCGTTTCCGTCTCTGGGCAAGGGCGCCTGTGGAGGGGAGAATGGTTGTGGAGTGCACAGTAGGCCAAAGCCACGCCCCCGCTACCCCTGGGTGTGAGATTTCAAGTCAGTGTCCCCAGAACTCCCAGAGAAGGTCATTGAGCTGTCCAGTCTGTGTTCTCTAAGCATGGGCAGATGCCCCAGAGGGGCAGGGGTGATTGGTGTGGGGGTTGCTGGAGCTGCCTCTGAGATGCCTGCTTCTAAGGGCACCTTGGGCCTTCTTGGGAGAGAAAGCTGGTCACTGTGAGGGCGTGTGAGGCTCCCTTCTGAACTCTAAGGTGAGCATCAGGCCCAGGGACAGGGAAGATACCACTGCCTGGTCTGGGGTCATGGTCAAAGGCATGGGCCAAGACCGGCGCCAAACAAAGTGAGGGGTGGGCATTGATCAGATGTCCTTCTATTTCATTCCCAACTGGTCATTTTGTGCATTTTTGTCCAGATCTGAACTTGCCATTTTTAAAGCTGCTGCAATTGTGCTGAGTTAATCTAGAAAAGATGTTGGCTCACGCTCTCGGCCCCTGCTGCTTGCGATCCTCCAAGACTCTGAATATGATTATTTAAAGTAATAATGAAAACAAAACAGGAAATTCTTATCCGTTTTGTCAGGAAATTCTTTAGCTGCATGTAAGGTACTGCTCTGGAGGTCTGTGCCCTCCAGGAACTGTTTGGAAATGATTTATGGCCCAAGATGGCGCCAGTCCTTCCCCAACCCACCGCGTCAGGAGAGGCAGGGATAAGCTGGGCCCTCGGAAGCAGGAGCTGTACTATCTTGGAATGTGCATTTCTGTTGATAACATATTCATTGTCTCCACTTGTAAGTTATGGTCCTGCCTTTGTCTTGCCCTGGGATGGGAAGTAGCGTATTTAGGCAAAATAAAGATGTTCCACTTCAAATTTGAAAAGTTTAATTTTTTTACTAGGTATTATTTTATGTGGCCTCTTAGGTGATAGGGGAGAAGCTTCATGTTTATTGAGGATGCGTACTCTGATAGACCCTTTATATGTTGTATTATCTTCTCTAATTACAGGTATTATTTTCTCTGTCTCACAGATGTGAAAATGGAGGCTCATGTAGGTTAAGCAACCTCATAAGTAATAAAGGGCAAAACCAGAAGAAATAATGTTTTCATTCAACTCTGAGTTACTCCAGAGCCAGGCGGGGTCAGCCTTGCTCACCACCTGGTCCCCGGCACTGGGCAGAGTGTCTGAAATACAGGAGGTTCAATCCAAAAAGTAGTTCTCGGTGAAGGAATTAAGATGTGGGAGGCTGATTATCAGAGGTTTGCTGCAACCTCACGTCACTAGGCCCCCTTGTTCTGTCCCCATAACGTTTTCGATTATTTCTTTGTATGTACAGTGCCAAAGAGGATAAATCTCATTCCAATGAAAATATTGTTGATTTTTTAGCAAGAGCTAGTGTTATGGGCTGAATTATGTCCCCCGCCCCCCACTACCTCAGAATGTGACTGTGTCTGGAGGTATGGCTTTAAAGAGGTCACTGAAGTTCACTGAGGTCATGAGGATGAGCCCTATTCAATAGGACTGGTGTCCCCATAAGGAGAGATGATTAGGACACAGGCATACACAGAGGGGGGGCCACGTGAAGATACACGGAGAAGACAAGTCAAAGAGAGAGGCCTCAGGAGAAAGTAACCCAGCCGAGCCCTTGATCTTGGACTTCCAGCCTTCAGGACCATAAGGTTACAAATTTCTGTTGTTCAGACTACCAGTCAGGGGTGCTTTATCATGGCAGCCCTAATACAGCTAGTTCCTCCCTGGGTCTCGTTACCGACTGGGCATTACATACTTACGCGGGCTCCTCGCACATTCCTAATTGCACTTCTATCTCCAGATCTGCACTGGGACAGGCCAGGGCTCAGAGGGCTGTGGAGCTCATCCTGAGCCGAGGACCACGAGCAGATCTGCGCTCCAACAGACCCTCCTCTCTCCCCAGAAGTCTTTTAAAAGAATTTTTTTAGCCTCATCCAAGGACATGTTTTCATTGCTTTTGTATTTTATTTTATTTCTTTAGAGAGAGAAAAACATCAATGTGAGAAAGACACACTGATTGGTTGCCTCCCATATGTACCTGGCCCGGGGGTGGAACCCGCAGCCTGGGTATGTGTCCTGACCAGGAACAGACCCGAGACCCTTCGGTTACCGGACAATGGACAAACCACTGGGCAACACCAGCCGGGGCTCCTCTGAAGTCTTGACAATGTACTGCTCAAAGTCAGGAAAGCTAGAGCACAGCAACAGGGCTGCCATACACTGGCAGACGCTGCCATTCTCTGAACCGGTGTCTTCATCTGTGTTTGTTTGTCTGGCACAGGTTTTGTTTTTAACTGATTTCCAAATGCCTCCATTTAGGAGGACATGTGTTCCCTAGTTCAGCAGCAGCCAGTATGCCTCTTCTCTCCCACCTGCCTACTTTCCTGGTTTAGAGTTCGGTTTGAACTTGTTCTTGCTCCAACAGCCTCTGTGCATGTGATTCCAGAACAGTTCAGCATGTGGCTTACCCTGAGCTTGACCTTGCATTTATGAGGCTTCTCCCAGCAAGGGTGGTTTCCTCCTTTGTGAGGCCTCCTTTGTGGTGGGTGGTTTGCACCTGGTGTCCTGTCAGCTCGCATTCACGCCTCCAAGTTACGTCAGACTCCACTTCCATGAACCTGGACCTGCTCACTCTTGTTTTTATGCCTGGGTTGGCACTGACTGGTTTTTAGGTTCTCCATTGGTCTTGCTGACCTTAGCAATTCCGTATTCTCCTATTCACTTATTCATTTATCTAACAAATATTTATTGCTGGTTTTCCGGTGTGTCTTTTTAGCTTGTTACTTCTGGTGCCACTAGGTAATTTCTAGTGTGTCTAAGAATTGACAAACTATTTTTCTATCTCCCTTCTAATTTGATTAGGGTGACACTGGGAGGTAGGCATCGTATACCCATTGTACAGATGAGGGAATGGAGGCAGAGAGCTTCGATTACTTACCCAAGGTCCCATGGCCAATAGCAGCAGAGCCAACAGCTTGTCTCTGATCTTCTGGGCCTATCTTTTCAAGACACCCTGTTTGCTTGTAACTCCTGACAGATATAAAGGGAAGACATTTGTCAGCTTTGGAGAATTTCCTAAACTCTAAGATGCACTAAAAAAGGAATTGTGTGTCTCTACCCTGCTCTTGTGAAACCGCTGTTAAAAGAAGTGGACATGGGATGGAGGAGGCTGGGTAAGACGGAGTGTCAGAGGGATTTGAGGACGCGAGCTTTGCAGGGATGTGGCCAGATGGGAGCGAGAGAAGGTTGGGGGACGTTCTAGCAAGCCCGTGTGCATGCTGCAGGCCTGAGCACTTCCTCCCCATGAAGTATTTGGAAAAATGTTTTGATCCGAAACAGACCAATCTGGGGCCTTGGCTTTGCTGAGCTTTATCTGTCAGGGGCCGAAGACTAACAGAGTGAAAGTTTGACCTTGAGTTGGAGAGCAGAGAGGTGGAAGGTCAGTGACCAGAAGGCTCTAGAGAGCCTGAAACGAGGCAGACACCAAAGTTAAAGTGTGTGTCAGGTCAACTGAGCAACTGAGAGCATGTTTCTATAATTCATAAATTAAAATGCCCTTTGTGCACTAAGATACTTCTCAGTGGAATAAAAACTAGTGTCTAGAAAGCGTTCATTCTCTTTTCTAGGTGAGCCTTTCTGCCTCTTGTAAGATCCAGTTATTATCCCATGTCATCCCCACACTGTCCTCTTTGCTTTTTGTAGGATGACCAACTCCTTCTGGTTTGCCCAGGACTTTATCAATTTTAGCATCAAAAGTTCCCCATGTCCGGAAATCTCTTTGTTATGGGCAACCAGAATGGCAGGTCACCCAAAAGACCTTTCCCCCACCAGGGATTTCCTAACCTGAGAGCGACCCATGATTCCTCCTTGTTGAGCAATTCTTCTTCCTCTTAAGCGCGTATTCCATCCTTATTCATCTATGGCTTGCTAAACTTCTTCCCCATGTGGTCCATTGTCTCACTAAGTCCCCTCCCCTTCCAGCTAACTCCTGAGCCTTCCCCTATCAAATTTCACCAGCCCTATTTCTTAATAGCCCCTGGGTTCTGGGGTCACATATTCTTCTAGCTCTGAGTTGCTGCTTTCCTGTCTCAGGTCTAGGGGGTGTGTTCCTTCTGCACTCTCTGCCTGTCTGGGGACACCCCTCAAGGCTCAGGTCTTGGTCCTGTGCCCTCACTCATATACAAAAATGGTTACAGAAGTCAGGCAGGTAAGATTTACAATCCAACAGGTAGGCTTAATAAGGACAAAGAGAACCAGAGCCTACATGTATGTGTCCCATTTACAGAAGTTTTTACTTAAGCAAGTTTTCAAAAGAGTTGGCCACTCTTGGTTTGCATGTACTTCTGGAGTCCAGCTGTTATACAAAGTAAATTTATAGTAGGCCACATGACCCAACCTAGAAATGGAATATTTTCACCTGAAGGCATAGAGATAAATCTGGATATACCATAGGCAAGAGTTCACTTCTCAGGGTTTTTGTCATGACCCATCCTTGACTTGGGAGAAGAGTTCCTGGCCTTACATTTCCTCGCCTGACTTTGTTCCCTCTCTCTTCCCAAGGCGGGAATCGACAAGTTCCTGATCACGAGGCTCTCCCAGAGCAGTTGGGACCTTGAGGGGGACAAGTGAGAATGAGCTAGTCAAGTCCTGGGAGGATTAGTAACATGGAAAAAATTCTCCCAGATGATTACAGTCTTTTCACTCATCACGGGCTCATTCATCTTTCCACTGAAATTAAGGCTCACAGTGTGGCACTATAGTGAGAGCAAGACGGTCAGCAACTAATGAACAGATAGGTCACAGGAGATTTCAAACATGAACAAGGTCAACGGCTTGACTATTTAGCTATTTTTAGTGTCTAGTGTTACAAGTCTAGAGAGGACTCTAAAGCATAATTTGTCTATTCTTCTGATCTCTAGTGGGGCTGTGTGTTAATAATCTCAGATATTTATATTTTCATTCTTATTATTTTTCTAAAGAGTTTATGCCCTCCACTCTTCAAAAAAAACAATGTCTTCATTCCTTTATGAAGCATTTTTTAATGTTTTTAAAGGCTCTATGATCGGCTGTAAAACAAGGAGAGGTGTGTCTGTATCCTTGAAAAGCGTCCAGGTAGAGGTGGGAAGACGAGATACGCATAAGAACCACCATCCTTGAAAAGACTTCCCGTTGCTGGTCCCAGCCCTGCCTCATAATGGATGTCAGTCTTGGGGCGGTGACTTCCTCTCTCCAGTCTGTCTAAGTCACACTCTTTAACTTTCTCACCTGCCAAATAGGGGTACAATACAGGACTCTTCTGGGGTCCAAATAAAATGTATATAAGAAACCTAGCCTAGTGTGTAGTAAGTACCTAACTAACAAATGTTAGCAATCATAAATAACTTTAATTTTTCCAAAAGTCATGGTGACCGAAGCATCTTTATCTTTATTTTACAGGTGAAGAACATTGATATTTAGTCACCCAGAGGCTAATAAGTGGTAGATTTGGGCTTTCATCTTGGGCCAGCTGACTCCCTAGAACAGCATGTTCTGCTGGATGACTCCCTCTCCCCCACCCAGGGTAAAGTTGTCCCAACCACAGTGAGAGCAACATTGAAGGTTTAGTATTGGGGGTTGTGAATTGCACAGCTGCTCTGAAAGTGAGTGGTGGTTATTGAAGTTGAGGTTACATGAGGTCTCCAGGTGTCCAGTGCGCACAGCGGCACCCCTAGTGGGGAAAGGAGCTTAGACACGAACTGTTAACAGCAGGCACGCACTTGCCTTTCAAGATTTTTCCTGGTGACCACTTGTCTGTCTCAAGTTCTAGGGGACTGAAGGGGCAGATGCTTTGGGTATGAGAGACCTACAGAACTCTCCTCTCACGGCTAGACTGAACCTCAGGCCTCTCAGCACCGGTGTGTGACTCACAGGTTCACACTGGGCTGGGGTGCAGGCTTCTCTGACCTGTGGCCCTCAAGCGATTTGTCCCCGGTGCCAGTGTGTCCACCACCATATACCAACACAGCGCTGATGGCTAGTCTGGGCGGTGTGAGAGGAGACAGCAGGAATGGGAACCCTAATCCTGCCCTGTGGTAGTTTGTCTGGTTAGCAGACAAAATAAAGGCTCTTGAAACCCTTCAGAAGCAGCTCAGTCTTACGCTAGTAGGTTCTTGACTTTGTGGGTACCATCAAGTTCAGAAAAGGGAGAAGTCACTGTGGACTTTTGACCAGGGCTGAAAACAGGAGGAAGTGGTGGAAATCAGAGTGGGCTCACTTCCTAGCTGCTGCGGGAACAAGTTCACAGGTGGCCCCAGGAGGAAAGGGTGCAGAGCCATGCCTTCGCCTGAGTGTGACCAAGGGGTAGGAGAGAGGAAGGCAGTGGTTGCTGACTATGCGCCTCGTCTGTGCGAGGTCCATGACAGACGTTGTCTGCTTTTATTCTGATGAGGACCCTGTGACAGCGGGCTTAATTATCTGTATTTAACAGATGTGGTTCAAAGAAGGGTTCGATTACCTGTCCAGGTGATAGGCTGTAGTGGTGCTAGTAATGAACTTGGTGGCCTGGAGAACTGACTGTTTAATGACACATGAACACTGTCCCGAATCCTCAAATTGCTCAGCTGGAGGCACTTGTCAGTGTTGCCTCGCCAGAGCTGGAGCTGCTTAATAGAAATAAAGTAGGAAGGTTCTAGAAAGGTGTGCGCAGTGGCTCTCAGGTACTCCTAAAACTGTTGTCCTCAACAGAAACAGGACAAACACAATCATCGACATGAATACAAGCACACACATACAAATAACAGATGCACACACAAGCGCACATACATGCAGAAGCCCTGTAGATACTGCAGGGCTCCAAATACATACTTTCCCAAAAATGCTGGATTAGGGCCAGAGAGTACAATGACTGTAATAACTGTATGAAACCTCTGTGGGCAGTGGGAAGAGGCGGGGGAAGGGCATTGGAAGGATCATCTTACTTTTCATCCTTGTTTAATTAACACTCACAGAGAAAGGGGGTGGACTGAAATGGATCATTTTCCTCCATCTCAAATTTGCCTGTTTTATAGTAAAAAGCCAAACAAACAATGACTGTGGTGTGAAACACATGCATGATACATTCGGTTTTTAAGGAAAATTTTATTTTTGCATGGCAAAACAAAAGTTAAGGAGACCATTTCTTCAAACTTATCTAGAGAGTTGCATTTCCTGAGCTGCAAAGAAAAATTCTCTCCCTTCTCGTGACTTATCTCCTTTTCTTTCAGCAGTAAGTCATCGTGGTTTTTTTTTTCTTCCAATTTGTGGACCAAATGAGACCAACAAGAAAGGGAAATGCTAGGACAAGAGGATCTCAAAGCTTGGCGATGGTGGAAGGCAGGCCCTCACGCAGAGAAGTGAGATGGGGAGCAAGAGGGGAATACAAGGACAAGGGACACCATGTGCTCCCAAGGTACATCGCAGTGGCAGAGATGTGGACAGCGCTGACCCGTGTGGCTCGGGTGGTTGGGTGTCGCCCCTGGTTCTATTCCCAGTCAGGTTCCTGGTTGATGTGTATGCAAGAGACAACTGGTGAGGGCAGCAAATAGCTAAAAGATGAGGGCATTGCCAGTAATTAATTAATTGATCATCTTTTAAAATGTTCTTTCTTTTCTAGACCCCAGCCCCCCCAATTTAAAGTCAGACCCCTCCTCACAGTACACAGCAGCCGCTGTGTAATCCGTCTAAGTGCGGCGGGGAAGCAGTCAGAGGACCCCGCCCACGCTGACCCCAGTGCCCAAGTAGAGATCACTGTCCACACTGCTGCACACAGACAGCACGCACTGAGCACCATGTGCACAGAGAGGGCCCTGACTGACGGATTTCTAAGTCGTGAACTTTATTTTTAGAGCCGTTTTAGTTTCAAAGAAAAGCTGGCTGGGAAGAAAATGCAGTGGGTTCCCACTTACCCCGCCCCCACACAGGCACGGCCTCCCCCCACCGGCACCCCGCCCCAGAGCTGTGCGTTGGCTATAGTCGCTGGACCTACAATGACACGTCTTTATCACCCCCCCAAGCCCAGCGCTTACACTGGGGGTCACTCGGTCTCATGTGTCCCATGGGTTCTGACAGTACATGTCTGACAGTACATGTTCTGACAGTACATTGTCTTTTGAGGTGCAGTTCCGTGTGTGTGTATAAAGCAAAGTACTGTAATCGCCAGGGAGTGACTGCTGGAAGGTACTGCACCAGGAAAAGTCTACCCAGCCATGTGGTGGCCAAGGATGGTCATAGGAGACAATGCTCCATTGGTGGGTGTCTGAGGCTGGGGGACAGGATGGTTTCCAAGGTCCTATTCATCTTCAAGACCTGTGGATCTATAACATAGGCCACACACAAGCAAAAATGGGCCTTGCCCTGGCTGGTGTGGCTCAGTGGATTGAGCCAGTTCAATTTCCAGTCCAGGCACCTTGCCTGGGCTGTAGGCCAGGTTCCCAGTTCAGGGTGAGTGAGAGCAATCGACTGACGTATCTCTCGCACATTGATATTTGTCTCCTTCTTTCTCTCTCCATTCCCTTCTCTCTATAAGTAAGTAAGTAAATAAATAAATAAATATCTAAAAAAAACCCAAACAGTCCTATGATATCTCTCTATAATAGATATCATATGGAGACATGATATCTACCATTGGCTGCCAATCCGTTCTGTCCACCCTGGCCAGTGGGGTCCTTACCACATGATCAGGGGGATTCACTGTGTCCAGTCTTCTACTCATTGAATAATATCTGAAGAGGATTATTTTTCTTTAGACTTTTCAAAGATGGTAAAAATGATTGAAAATATGAAATAAGATATGCATGATTTATTTTTTAAACATTTTTTTCCTCACTTGAGGATATGTTTATTGATTTTGAAGACAGGGGAAGGGAGGGAGAGAGAGAGAGAGAACAATATGAGAGAGAAACATTGATTGGTTGCCTCTCACATGTACTCCAACTGGGTACTGAACCCACAACCTAGATATGTGCCCTGACTTGGAATTGAACCTGCAAACTTTTGGTTTAACAGATGAGGCTCCAACCCACTGAGCCACAGCAGCCAAGGGTGCATGGTTTATTAAACTATTAACTATGTATAGCATATTATTATTTACATAATGAACCCCCTATAATGTGCAATAGGACTGTCATGTTAAATTTGATTCCTCTTTATAAAGGAACTGATGACATTGGAGTCTAGGAGGAATGTGCCACGGTTCCCCATTCCAGCAAAGTGATTGCTGACTGGTCGTGGGAGACACACAAGGTCCCAGACCCCTGTCATCAGTGTGCCGGGCAGCTGCTGCCTGTCCATGGCCAGTGGGATGTGGAAGGCAGCTATGAGTATCCTGATCCCCATCAGATCTTCTTTTGATGCCCCATCTCTTTGTCATCCACTGGTCTTTTATATCCTAAAAGTCTGCACTTAAAAAGCGTTCATCCTGGTCACCAGGGCTTTGTATCAAATGCAGGCAAGTCTCCGTCTGCACATGTGGTGGTTCTAGGCTGCTGCGTAAAGACAATTTCTTCATCAGTCCCATTCCTAAGGAAGTGTCCTTCCCTCTAGCGGGGGTGTCCAACCCACGACCCAACCCTGTGGGCCGTGTGCAGCCCAGGATGACTGTGAATGCAGCTCAACACAAAATCATACATTTACTGAAAACATTATGAGATGTTTTTGTGATTATGTGTTGCAATATATTTAATGTGTGGCCCAGAGATGTCAAAAGGTTGGGAGCCCCTGCTCTAAGGTTTACTTTTTGGAAAGCTGTGCCTGGAGCTGCCACCCAGGAAAGGATGCTGTCCCTCATCTATTGATGTCTCTCTCTCTCTCTCTCTCAGAGTGGTGGCAAGTCTGAGAAATGGTAGGGATGCGCTGTTGGTAAGAAAAGAAGAAATTACAGGTGGAGAGTGATTTCAAAGATGGTCTCATCCTGCACAGAGTAAGAGTCCTCATGGTACTTCTCAGTCTTCACTAATGACTGGCCCTCGGGCTGGAGCTGCCTGAGGCGTGGCCATGGAACTACGTTTGGCTTTCCCTGCCTGTGCCACGGCTCCAGCTTCTCCCAGTAATTCAAAATGGTCTGCCAGCAGGTCCAGTGCCATGTGGCAGTGATTTTCTGGCAAGGCCACTGCTTCTATTTGTGTGGTCAACTAACCAGGCTGTCTCCAGGCAGCCCTCCTGTGATGGGATTTATCACCGAGCAATTGACTGTTCAATTATACCAACCAGCGTTCATGGAGCAGCTTTGCCAGACCCTCTGCTGCAGGTTAGGTTCCCTGGGAGCAGACGCTGAGATGGAGTTTAGCCGGCAGGACGTTTCTAGAGAGCGCTCTGGGGCTGAACACTCAGAAGTGGGGAGGGAAGGAGGCGGGAGCAGGCAGAGGGAGCAGTGGGCTGCAACGCATTCACATGGCTCAGCTGGCCCCGTGGGGAGTCCTGAAGCTGGGGTGGCCCTTCAGAACTCCTCCAGGTTCAGGGGACAGGGTCAGACCCTGTGTTCCCTTGTTGACCACTCACTGGATGCAGCCGCCCTGGGAAGAGGGTGCGGCATTAGGGGAGGCTGATCTTTGTGGCGGGGGGCAACTTCAGGGGACAGCGGGCAGCATTACCTGTAGCTGGGGAAACAAGCATTCAAGGACAAGCTAGGTGACACTGCAAGGCACCCAC
Source organism: Artibeus jamaicensis (assembly GCF_021234435.1). Lineage (NCBI taxonomy): Eukaryota > Metazoa > Chordata > Mammalia > Chiroptera > Phyllostomidae > Artibeus > Artibeus jamaicensis. The sequence goes on along the minus strand of NW_026521843.1, from coordinate 17,832,070 downwards.
TGCCCTGGGCTAAATACATTCTATGCCTTTAGCAAGGTTATGATCTGCATGGTGACATTGAATAAGCACGAGAATGACAGCGGCAGCAGGCAGATGGAGATCCGAATCTCTGGGGATTTTCAGATGGAGGGGGCGACGGTGAAGGGGGAGGTGTCACGTGTGCTTGCAGGGAGCATTTGAGTTGGGCCTTAGAAAATCCTGGCTTGAGGATTTCTGTCATTTACTAGTCGAGGTAGCCTGACTGAAATCCATGGGCACAAAGTGGGGCTTGTTTGTACAGACCACTAGACCTGGATTCCGAGCAAGACACCCAGTCACCCCCTGGGGCTGAGGAGTGACATTGGGCCAAGTGCTGCCACTCAAAATTGGTTTGCTTGTTTTCTCTTCATCTCAAGAAGTTCCAGGAAATGTCACTGAAGAGTTCACGGCTACCGTTATCTCCAGCCTCACTTCCTGTGGCCGCTGGACGTGCCAGGCTATCAAGGGGACAGGCTGCCTCTGCTTTGGGGCCTGCAATGTCACCCTGCTCAGGGCAAGAAGCACCAGCTGACTTCCCTGCAGTGAGATGCATCTTCTCATTCCATGACCTGTCCCTGAGGGGTAGAATTTTCTGGAATGAGGCAAATTGCCCTGTACTGCCAAGCAAGCTGCAGAGGCCCTTGGGAAGCAAATGCGATGCAGGGGAAAGTCTGTGCATGCGCAGGTGGCTGCGTGGTGGCCTGCCCCAACACCCGCCTGACCCCGAGTCTCTCACCGTCTTCGTCGGGATGACAGGAACCTCTTCCAGGGGGCTCCCGCTAGTCTCACACCTGTGACCAGAGTCGTGGCACTAGCCTCTGATGCCATGGTCACACATGGAGACTCCTGGATTCCCAGGAGGTTAGCCTGTGGTCTGACAGCAAGACCCAGCCCGTGCAATGGAGCAGACATGGATGATGGGGTTGGATTGGTGTGCGTGCACACACATCGCCGGCCCGGAGAGGACAGAACGCCCTGTTGAGGGAGGGGTGACCCTCTGCATCCTGGGGTGGCAGTGGGGGGCAGACAGGAGAAGAGAGGGAAGGGAGGGCAAGTGGCCCAGGAAAAAGTAAACCCAGACCAAAGCGAGATTTCACCCATGCTGCCATTATGCCAACAAATCAGACGTCCTCTGAGAGGTGTACCAACTCCTAGTTCCACCCCCGGGTGAGGCTGAGACGTACGGAGGGTCAGGGTCATCTCCTCCCTACACTGATCTGGTATTTGCTACCATCTCAGCTCCTCGTCTTCATGCAAAGACTCAGAAGCGCTGTTAAAAGACACTGGCTGGCAGAAAAGGAGACTTTGCCTTCCACGGCAGTGTCGTTCTGAAACTAGGTGAATAGTGGTAAATATTTGCCACTTAGGTTGTGCATCCAACATGTTGGGGGGTCTGCTGTCATCCAGGGAATGCACAGGCAGTCTGTGTTAGAATCAGGCAACCCCGTCACCTCCCCCGCAGCCCCACACCCACCCTGGTGAGTGCACAGTTGGTGTTTGCAGCCCACTGTCAACATGAGACCATGGTGGCACGGGGGCCCGGCGGGGACTTGGGCCGTGCACTGACACAAGAGGCAGGGCCCTCGGTGGGCCAGGGCCTGCAGGGACAGCCAGCCCTCCCAGCACCCTTCCGGTGATCGAGCAGTGTCAGCTCTGCCCTCGCCAGCTCCCCGCAGCTCCTCTTCCGGTCTCCTCTCCCTCTGCCGGCCTTGCTCGTGTTCCTCCCTTCCTTCCTGGAGATAAAACTCTCCCCTGCTCCCTGAATAGGCCTCTTCTGGTGCCTTACCTGTGCACGCTGCTGATGTATTTAGTGACGTTTCCCATCCATCGTCCCTCTGTATCCTCACAATATCTCCGAGAGATTGAAATGATCTTTATTTAGGGGAAAAGTGAACGGAAGCACAGAAAGGCCATGTGGCTTGTCCCGATGCTAGACTTGAGGCAGCCTCCAGTCCTTCCCCGTGCAATGCTGTGTGGGGTGGTGTCACTCGCTGGCTGCCCTCAGGCCAGAGTAGCCACCATTTTGCTTCAGTGACAGTCCTTGGGTGGGGCGGGGACCACCCCACATGAAATTCTAAGGCAGGAGGTAGAACTGCTATCTTTGACACGGCCTTATTTAGTGTCAGGTGTTCTAAGCGCACACATGGGTACTCTCTGGATGATCAGGGAGGGGTGTTCAGTTAGAAAATGCTCCAGCCATCATTCTCTCTGCAAAGCCCCGCCAGACCCTCCCCTTCTCATTTATTCATCAAGAACCCCTCACTTATCTGGCAAGAACTGCTTCAGCGTGTCCTCCCAACGCACGCATGTGCACCCAGGCACATACACACCCTTGCACGGTCCCTCCCCGCCACAGCCAGGGTCCCTCTGCACATCTCAGCAGTGCTTGAGCGCCATGGTCAGGCAGGCAGACGGAGGTCACTCGGGGCCATTTACAGTGCTGTCACTAGTGCAGGCCACTGCCCTAGCTGACCTCACACACAAGGCCTCCAGCTTCCTGAACACAGAATGAAAGCTGCGTGTCTCATTGGCAGGACCTGAAATCACACCCTGAACCTGGCTGCAGGGGGCTTTGGGAAGCGTAGTGTTTGTCTCTCTGACCTCTATACCCTCTGTTTCCGGTCTAGGCAGACAAATGCCCAGTCAGTCCCCAGTATCTACACGATTTCAGGAAGAAGACAAGTTGTATCAGTGTTTGATTCCATTAGTGCGAAGTTACTCAGTTTAAAAAGTGATGTCGGAGGACCGGTTCTGGGACATGGCACAATGTGGCTCAGACGCGAAAGGACTTGGTGCAAATCACCCGTGACTTCGGCTTCAGGTGGCCTTGGCTTTTCAGAAGGCAGAAACCCAGGCTCCTAGAATTTTTCTCCTTTCCACTTGCTGTTGAAAGAATCTACTGGGACTTTCGGTCGTGATAGTCCAGGGAATGCTGGAATGCCCCCTGCCCCCAGTGGGTTAACATTAAAGTGACCGGGGTTTCCGTCTTGTTTGTGTCCCCTGCCCAGTGCGGTTGGCCGGGGATTCCAGGGTGAGCCAGGGACCTGGGCGGGCCGAGGCTCCATCATCACACTCGCTCCCACATGCAACCAGTGGCAAACAGCACACCTGTTTCTGCAGAGAAGGGACATGCAGCTGCCCTCACCTTTCACCAGCGAAAGCCAGTCACGCAGCTCACCTCGCCTCATGGGGTAGAAAGTTCCATCCTCCCCTTTGCCAGAAGGACTGGAGAATCCAAATGTGGGGACCAGCCCCGCTTAAGGCCAGTGGGAGGCAGGGGGGGGGTGTCTCTTGCACCCCCGCCCCTCCTGCTCCAGCTGCAATAACTCACATTCCCCATCACCATTTTTCTTTTCCTCCAGGCACTGAAAATTTCCCCTTGAAAGATACTGATAATATTTTTACTTGAAAATGGCCTATGAAACACCAGCCCGGTCCCCAGAGGCAAAATTCTAATCATACTTTTCCTCAAAAACATCAGTGGTTCTTGGTCTCTCATGATTCTGTGGGCTGGGAGTGCTGGGTTTAATTCTGAATGAAACCCTATCTTCTCTGGGTCAGAGAAGAAGGCACAAGAGGCAAACCCCAGGTTGCTGGGGTTTGTCGTACATGTACCACCCTCACCCCAGGCTTTCTCTGACCACAGCCTCCTAAGTAAGTTCAAAGCCATTTTTGACTCTCATGCACCCCACTTTGCCTGCACCCCCACCCCAGGACCTGTCCTGTCCTCCTTGTGTGATCAGGGTTTGTATGTTCCCTTTCCCCGACTGGACGATGGGGTCTTTGGGAGCAAGAGCTCCATCTGACCCACCTCCAATTGTCCCTGCTGCACAGGCGGCATTGAGTGAGTATTTTTCAGGGGCTCAGTGGATGAATCCCCACCTTTACCTTCGGGCCTTTTCTGCAGGAGATTCTCAGTGTTCTGAGTGGAAGAAAGGAAGGAAGGGAGGGAGGGAGGGAGGGAGGGAGGGAGGGAGGGAGGGAGGGAGGGAGGGAGGGAGGGAGGAAGGATAAATTGAAGAGTAAGAATAAATCGAAAGAAGGGGAAGGTTCTAGTGAAGGAACATGTATTAAGGACCCATGGACATGAACAAGGGGGGGGTACAGATGGGGGGCAGGGGAGAGCAACAGGAGAAAAATTGGGATAACTGTAACTGAAGAACAACAATAAAAAAGAATTGAATAAAAAAAAAAAGAATTGAATATGTATAGAGACCAGTTCACATTTCATAGGAAAAAGAAGCAAGCCTATTCTCCCCGAGTAGCTCTGCTAATTCTGACCAGCTAACACATAAACACGAGAGCTCTTGGAACAGAGCAGGCAAATGAAATGGGGATGACCCAGGGCAGCCACTCACCACTCTGCCAACCAAGACTCAGACCCTGCTATGACAGCACTGTCCCCATACACAGCTAGACTTGGGTCTGGGTTTAGCTCTCAGTGCCAGGCAGGCTTTCCTGGGGCAGTGGGGCAGGGTATTACTCTTCATATCTTTTGACTTCTGTGCCCCCAGCTGAGTGGTGTGGGGCCAGGAGCCATGGCACAGTGGGAATTCTAGCCTAGGAGCCTGCCATGACGTGCCTCTGTGTTCTGTATTTTTTTCAGGCCCAGGCACAAGCTAGCCCCAGGCCTCCAGAACCAGCGAAAGGTCAATAGACTGAGGCAGCAAGAACCAGAAGCACAGCCCCAGAGAAAGTGACCCTCAGCTGTCCCCTCAGCCATGGAGAGGAGGTACCATTTCCTTTTTCTCCGGAGGTGGGAAAAGTGCCAAGATAGAAGTTTCATGCCTCATAGATGCCTCCAGGGTAGAGTCTTGGAGAAGGGAGGCCAGAGAGGCAGGGAGACTCAGGGCAGCATTGGTGGTGCATGTGCCCAAGTGGCTGTGGGGAGAGAGGCAAAAACACCCCCTTCCTCCTAAAATAAGACAGAGACTTCACCCCTCCTGTGCTGTCTCCTCCCTATTTTCCTTCAGCCCAAAGAGGCGCAGGGCAGACAAGCAGTCTCTGCTGGGCTCAGCACTGGAGAGAGAGGAGGCTGGAGCTCTTTGCCTTGGCCCTTCTTTGCTCATCACTTCATGAGAAAGAGGGATGTGTGGATGCAGAAGAAAGCACAGAGGTTTGGGGCTCGTCTCCACCCCAGAGTGGCAGGGAGTGGTGTGTCATCACTGGGTCGTCATCAGGCCAACAGGACGCTGTGTGTGGATGCTGCCAAGGGCAGCCCAACCCTCTGCCACGGATGCTCCCGGGAATCTCAGGAAAAACCCTAGTCCCTCTCCCACGAAATGATGCTCTGTTGTCAAGTGGGTACCAAAGGATAAATGTGCTGTATTAACATGAACACTAATGACAAACGCACTACAGTAGTGAGCACATCATAGATACATAGAATATTCTCTATAGTCTGAACATAGATATAAAATAAGTTATACTTGTTTTTGTTTTCCATCAGGGTAGGAGCATAGCATACAAAGTGATTGGTTCAGTGGCCGAGAAGCAAACCAGGGGAGAGACCGTGGAGGAGGGGGCGGGGCACTGTGCATGGTAGCAATCTGTGGAGGACACCGGCGTTACTGGGGGGCTGTGGAGACCACCACCTCGGACCCCTCAGATTGGCCCTCCGAGTCCCCAGCTGCCTATGCACTGGGGGGACCCAGCTGCTGGGTGGGAGGTGGAACAGGACAGACACGAACAGCATCCAGCAGGCAGGCCCACTTTCCCACTGGCACTGTTGGGCTTCTGCAATTTTAGGAACATGGGGTGCACAGCCAGAAGGCACAGTTTGCTTCTGTGATGTGACAGATGGCCAGACTGATGGCCCACCAAATGCTGGCTGGCCCTTCTCCCTCGCCCGCCAGCTTGGGGAGGCTGGGAGGCCTGCAAGCCTGGCCTGCTCTGCATGGGTGGCCGGGGCTAGTGATGCTGGGACCCTGCACACATCTTCACGGCAGAGGGAGGAGCGGGGCCCTGGCTCTGAATCCTCTGACCTCTGTGACTTTGGCAAGGTGGCTTAAACTCTGAGTCTCAGACTTCTTACCTACAAAAGGGGGTGGGGAACTAATGCAGATGCCCACGGGGGCTGCTGAGGGCCACATGGGATGAAGTCGCCCTGGCATCCGGGAGGTGCTGGAGAAGCGTGAGTCGAGTCTGAGCATCCACATATCAGAGGCCGGGTGGGAAAAACACAAACCTCTCAAGATCTTCAAAATGCAACCACCTTGACTGGCTTTGAGGAGAGGATGACAAGACACTTTCTTTGCTTTCTTTCCTGCCAGTTTTCCAACTCTCCCTCCCTCACTGGGGTTCTTTGAAATGAAGTGTCCACGGGGTTCAGAGCCAGGCTTGCCGAGGGAGACAGAGCCTAAGGTGGGAGAACCACAGAGTCCAGCACCCTGTCTCTTCAGGTCAGGAACCCGGTTCCCCAGGATGCCTCTTCTCCCTGCCTGCGCACCTCCCAGCCCCGGGGCAGATTTCACAGTAGGAAGCCAAGGACCGACAGGGAAAGCTCAGAAAACAAAGTGAATTGCCTATTAAGTGAAAAGTTTTTCCATCTGTTCTGACTCCGGGGCATCTGGAGGTGGGTGGGCCATCTGTGGGCGGGTAAACCAGCTGCCTCTGCAGGAGGACTGAGAGGAGAGAGGGAGGGGGACTGAGGCTTGAAAGCGGGAGCTGTGGGCGTGCCCCTGTGCTTCTGCCAATGCCAAGAACTTGTGCCCAAACAGAGATCAGCCTGGAAACCTGGGAGTCACTGATGCCCCTCATCTGAAGTGCAGTTCTCAAGATCTGTGCCCGTGTGTGTGTGTGTGTGTGTGTGTGTGTGATCGCCTCTCCCGTCTCCTGTAACACCTGCCTGCTCTGCACAGCCCTCTGCACCCATCACTCAGCGACTTTCCTCTTGGACGGGGGCAGGAGGTGGGCGGGCAGCTCGTTGGGCAGCTCGTGCCCCTCCAGCTTGACCTTGATGAGGTGGTTGGCCAGTGCGAACTCCTCGTCGTCCAGCATGCCATCCTTGTCGATGTCCGCCAGCTTCCAGATCTTGCCCAGAACACTGTTGGGCAGCTTGGAGCGCACCATCTCCTTCTTGGCGTTGGCACCCGTGATCTTGCCGTCCACCGGTGACAGGGTGTAGAAGATCTCGTCGTACATGGGCTTGTCCCTGGCCACGACCCACTCAGTGTCATCGATGCCCTCCCCAGCCCCCTCCCCGTAGCCGTGCCCAAAGGGGCCCTGCAGGGTGCCCTCGAACGCTCCACCCTTCACCATCTGGACGGGCCGCTGCGTCTCCTCCTGGCGCACCAGCACCATGAGCTGGGCAATGTCGTGGGCCAGCATGTCATCCACCACCTCCAGCAGCTTGCTTTTCAGGGGCTGGAATTTGCTAAAGTCCTGGGCCTGCAGCTGGTCCTGGGAAGAGGGGAGGAAAGAAGGTGAGGGTGGAAGTCAGCGGAAGGAGTTGGGGAGGCTGCCTTCCACTAATGCTGGGATGTTAGCAGCCCTTCGGCCTGGAGGCTAGACTGAACCACGTCATAATAGCAAATGATATGGGAGGGGAGGAGAAAAAAAGGCACGCTCTGTTGATGTGGGAATTTTTCAGGAAAGAGCAGAATAGTTTCAGGGGCTGGGAACGGAAGGGATGAAGCAGGTGGGTCCCTCTACTCTAATAAGGGTTGTACTTGAAACACACTGAAAGTGCTTTCCTATATTATCCTATTTGCCCCTCTAGTGCCCTTCTGAGTAAGAGAAATCATATTCTATGCCCCGTTAGGGAAGGCAAAGCTGAGGCAAAGGCAACCAAAAACAAGTCATAATAGCAGCCAGGGTCAACGTCAACCCAGCTGTTCTTAATCAGGGTGCTCATGGGAATTACCTGGAGAGCGTTTTCAATGACTGGCCCCTCTCTGGACGTTTCCGACACAGCAGGCCCAGGCAGGCACGCAGACTTTGTAAAAGCTCCTCCCCTGGCCTTCCCACGACACCCCCGCCTCACGGTAAGAGAAATATACTTCACTCTGCAGAGTCTTTGTGACTCTGAGGGGTCCTGAATTCAGGACACCCAGCTTCTCCTAGGCCTCGGTGGTAACAAGCGAAAGCTTTCTGCCCCTGCCCTGGCTCTGGTCACAGCAGTCTCAGGACATGGGGAAGAGGCCAGTACACAAGGGACAGTCTCGGGGACAAGCACATCGAGCTCACTGTAGAAAAATTCCGAAAACACTCACCAACTTGAACTGTTGCTCTTGCTACATTTCAAGAGCAAGCGTTAGCTTGTGTGTTTCTTACCATCGTGCAAGGACAAGCTGAGCCAGGGGGCGGTGGGGGTTGGGGGAGGCTGGCAAGGGCAGGAGCAGACCAGCCCTTGGGAGGTCCCTGGTGTCTCTGTCCACAGCTGTGTGTGTTTGGTGGGTTCCCAACTATGGGTCCCAGTATCTTCCAGGGGCACAGTGGAAGATATTCTGCCCCTTCCAATAGTCCCCTGAAGAACAGCCACTTACGGGATTGATTTAGCATACCCAACAACAGCAGAGGAACTAATCTATGTTGAGAAAGAATTCCTCACATTCCAAAAGGGGTTGCATAGCCCCTTTCAAACGTCATTGCCCTGATGTTTGTTTACAGGTCATTAAACTCTTATTGGAAAGAGAAACTAAAAGTTGACATGTTCCAGGCCACAGCTGATTGCAAAACAGATTATGTTAAAGCATTTCTAAAATTAGTGACTGATTCACGCTGGGTGTTCATAAGGATGAATGGATGCATGAATAAATGTATGTTCTGAATGTCTATTTTTAAAAATCAGATAAGAAACTAACGATGCCTATTCCAGACCACAGGGAGTTCCAGATCACAGTCAGCAACGAGAACAAAATCAATATCGCTGCTACATCTGGTGCTATTTTTCTCTAATTCCCCAGTTTTTAAAAACACTATATTTGGAAACAAATACAGAATCATGAGAAGCTGCAAAAATTGTATGGATAGGTGGGTCCCTGTCGCTCACTGCCCGGCTTCCCCGGTGGTGACATCCTACCTAACTTGCTGCTTCATTTCGAGGGACAGCCTGTCCCAGGCCTCGTGCTGAGCACCGTGTAGACAGCATCTTGCGGATGCTCACAACATCCATAAGTGGGTGCTTCTGGAGCCTCAGTTTATCGATGAGGAGACAGAGGCTCAGAGGGGATTCGGTTAGTATGGTCAGGTGGCTTCTGGCTTGGACGGTGGGGACATCTCCTGGCTCTCCCACTGTAAGTCTGTGCGACTCCTGCACTCAGAAAACTGCAGGCAGCTAATTGCAAAGGTTCATTATCTTGGTAAACTTGTTAGCTTATCTGTATAAAGAGGAAGCAAATGCTTCCTCTAGAGGACTGCTTTGGGGAAAAACTTGAGAAACCATGTGTGACAGTCCCTAGCTCAAAAGAGGGGCCCCCAGTGGGCTCCGAAGGTGACAAGCTCCTGTGTGGACTTCTCATGGCGTATGCCCCCAGTCACTCCTCAGTAGGGACTCGGAGGTAAACACAAGTACTCGAGAGCCTGGAGAATCTTCATTAGGTGACATGGTGGCTGTGACTAGAAACTGTTGTAAACTGCAGGTATCAGACCCAAACGTCATGGGACACTCTTGTCCTACTAGGATCACTGGGGCTCCCTATTTCTCCCCAGGCCCAGATATGACACCTGCTGGGCCAGTGACAGTCCAGCAGAGAGGACAGACTAGGGCCGTCTCCCTGGGTGGCCTCCTCCACACTTCGGCTGCTCAGCCAGCTCGTGCGACACTGTCCCTTGCCCTGGAGCCCCAGACCCTGGTTACCTGCATCCTCTTCAGGTTGGGAAAGTCCCCAGGTGAGATCTGGTGCTCCCGCTCGATCCGGCCATAAATCTCGGCCAGATTGTTCACCAGCTCCTTCTTCTTGTTGTCCTTCCCAAACACGGAGGGCATCTCCTTCTTCAGAGAGCTGATGATGTAGGCGTGGACCTGACAAACGGGCAGAGAGAAAGCTTGAGATCAAGACCTCCATTCCTCCATTCATTCCTTCTCTCTCAGTGGCTCTCACCCATCTCTTCCCATAAACTGCTCCTCCTCTTGCTCCTACTTCCAAAATAATTTCTATCTCCACCCTCTTGCCCTCTCACACTGCTTGCAGCGCTGAGCTCTTTTTCTAGATCTCATGGAAAAGGCAAGATTGTGGGGAGGGTGAGGTCAAGGCAGTAACAGGATGGCAATACAGGAGATGATGCTGATGAGGAAGATGATAACCGTAGCTAACATTTGCCAAGCCCTTCTGAGGATACAGGTGTGGGGAGAAGGCTTTTACATTCTCTATTCTACTGCATCCTCCAACCCTTTTATTTTACAGGCATGGGAACAGGCGCAGAGAGACTGAGGGCCTTGCTGGGGTTTGGATCACACAGTTTGTAAACAGTGGAGTTGAGCTCCGGTCTGGCCATCTGACCCCAGGGACGGTGACCATAACCACCAGTCTCCTGCCCCCTGGCCACCGGCATTGGCTTGGCTGATGCTCAGGACGCAGTAGCTACAAGACATATTCACATAGGCAGGCAACGCTCGAGGGTGCAGGCGGATCTTGCAGCAGAACCTCCATCCCAAACATGCTGCTCCCGCCCCAGGGGTAGCCTCACCTTGGCCAGCCTGGCTCTCTTGATGAGGTCATTGAGTTTGCGCAGGGCAGCATTTCGGGGCAGACTCTGGATGTCTTTGAATAGGTCCTGCTCCTCGGCCTCAAAGAGCTTGCGGTTGTCGGGGATGAGAAGGGGGTGGGACCAGAAGGAGCCAATGTAGACCCGGATCACCTCCGGGGTGTTCACGATCTTCCCCAGGGACCACATGAGAGCCCCGTACACCCGCATCAGCTGCTGGGTCTCGATCTGGTCGGCCTTGTTCAGCACCACCCGCATCTTGTCCTCGTGGTTCTTGAGGGCCTTGATGACTTCTGAGAACTCGTCAGAGATGTCCAGCTTGTGGGCGTCAAAGAGCAGGATGATGCGGTCTACCCGCTCAGCGAACCACTCGAGGACAGCGGCAAAGTCATACCCTGCCGGCGAGAGACAGTCAGGCGAAGGGACCTTTGGGGCACAGGTTAGAGGTTTGGGTAGAGGCAACAGGTGCAGTAGAAATAACACCTTCTTGGGAGTCAGATTTGGGTTCCAAATCTCGACTCCTCCACCATTTTTACTATTTCGCCTTGAGCAAGTCATTCTGTGTCTCTGAGTTAGTGTGTTTTCATCTATCAATGGGCATACTAATAGTGCCTAATTAACAGAACTAACTATAAGGACTAAATACACTTGAAGCCCAGTACACAGTAGCTGCTCAATAAATGCTAATTATAATTAACATTATTATTCCTATTTAATCTTTTAATTTAAGGAAACTTGCTCTTTCCATTAAGGGTCAGGGCCCAGGAAAGTGTTTTGGGGGCCAGGTTCTGCCCAGTGATGAGGTAGGGACGTTATCAGTGCCACCTGGAGTCAGTCACACGGTGACTCAGCCAGGACCACCCTGCTTGTAGGAGGCAGCAGTGGGGCACAGTAACCTAGCTCTCTGACCCCAGGTTGGATGCTTGCTTGGGCTGGCAAGATGTTTGCATGACGACCTCATTTCACCCTTACAATATCCTCTGAGGTAGGTGGGCTGACGAGTATCATTCCCATTTTCCAGAGGCAGAAACTGAGGTTCAGAGATGAGGTGAGAGTCAAATAGCCAGCAAAGTGTGGGGCCAGGACTGGACCTGGTCACTGGGGCCCTGAGCTCCTTGCACCTGCCAGGAGGGCAGCCATGCAGCACTCTTGCCTGCCCCTTCCCTCTCCTCCCCTCCCCTCCCCCCCTCCCCTCCCCTCCATGCAGACCCAGCCAGCAGCTCCCCAGAACCCAGGAGACCCTGTGTATTCCCTTCCAGGTGGGCCTGCAGCCTGCCCCTGCTCCCCCACTCAAACCCCCATCCCGCCCCAGGCATAGCTCCTGGCTATTTTTAGCAGTCTTTGGCACTGCCACAGCTGGTACACTGGCGCTCTCACCTCCACAGTTCTCCTTCAAAACTGTGGGCAGGAGGAGGGGTAGGGGGCTCAGAAAATCAGGACAACCTGGTCCCTCTGCCCCAAACCCCACCCCAGGAAATAGGTCATCGTTTTGGTGCTCCAGTGCCTATAACCAGCAACCTGGCCCTCTTGGTAGCTGGGGACGGGCTACCTCCCTTGGGGAGGGCAGCAGGGCTCAGGCCTCTGGCATCCTCCTGAGATCTGGCCTGACAAGGGCTGCAGCTGGGGTGTGCAGGCCACAGGGAGGGCAGCAGGGAGAAGCTTGCTACCACTCTCTCCCCCAGATGAGCAGATGCCAGCCCTGAGCACCCACCACACCAGCCACCCAGTGCTGGCTGGCAGCCAGAGCAGCCAGTGCAGCCATCTCTGGGCCCTTTACTGACAAAGAAATGGAGGCTCAAGGATGGGGGAGATGTGGTCAGGGTCATGCAGCGGTAGGGTCAGAGCCAAGACCGGAACTCAGGTCTTCCAACCCCAAGTCCACCACCCTAGCCACTCCTCCACAGGCTGGGGAAAGCAAAGGGGCCAGAGAAACTGCAGGAAAAGAGCCTCCCCCCACCCCACCTCCAATCTCTCTTCAATCCCTGATGGCCATGCGGCAGGAGGCGTGGGCTGTGGAGGCTTGGAGCGTAGTAGGGGAAAATCACAGTGACCTGGACGGACCCAACTTGGGGGACAGTGACAGCACCAGGTCAGTGCTGCCAGAGCAGGATGGCTCCCTGCCCTTCCCTGTCTCCACGGCTGGGCCAGGTGGCCCCCAGTGTTCTCATGGACTCAGGCAGACGCAGGCCCTTTGGGTCTCCCATGGAACCTGTCAGGGTGAGTCACCCCCCGCGCACCCCCAAACACACACTGGGTGTTGGGCAGGGGCCTGCCCCGACCCCTGCTCCTAGCACGGCGCCCTGCACATAATACCATTCGGTCAGGCTTTGCCAAACAAAACTGAAATGTGCTGCTTCTTCCATCTCAGGGACAGGAAACAAGCCGTCTCTGGGCCTCAGCTGTCTGGTTTCTGAACTGGAACCCCCCAGACCCTGCCATAGGGTTGCTGTGAGGATCCAATTTTTTTTTAAAAAAGATGCAGGTGAAACTGCATATGACATTGGCTGTTCATGTTGCTCCGCTCCCTTTACAAAGAACTTACAAGCTCCAGTTTCCACGAAATAGGTGTGCTCTGAAGGCAGCCCCTGAGGAGCAATGGCCCGGGAAAGACCAACTCTAGTTTCAGCCATTAACTTGCTGTGTGGCCTTGGGCAAGCAGCCTTCCCTCTCTGGTCTTCGGTCTCTGCCTGTCAAGCCGTTAGGACTGGGATGTCTTTGAGCTTCCTTTCTCAGTTCACAGTGCCCTGCTTCTAAGACTGAGGGTATGAGGGTGGAGAGTACATACAGCAGAATGGATGGAGATTAGACACAAGAAAGTCCTTGCAGAACAGAAAGAGAGAAGGCTGGGGCCACCATCTTAAACAGGCCCCACCCTAGAAAAGCAACCCCTTGGATGTGGGTGCCTCTGTGAAGTCTGCTCCTGCCGAGGACAGCAGGTGGCTGTCCTTTCCAGGACTTTATAAGCACAGAGGCCTCCTATTCTCGCTCCTCCTTTTCTCAAATTCTGCATGCTCCAGCAAGCTGCTATCAAATTACAGAGTTAGTAATGCCAGGTTCTTTCTCCCGAGGTGGCCATGAGGATCCTGGGAATCAAGTAAGGGCTCCATGGGCCTCCTCTAGCTCAGCCCCCTGCTCTTACCTGTTCAGAGCCTGGCAGCCTCCCGGACGGGCATGGCACTGTTTCCTGGATCCGGCTTGTGTACATCCAGCAAGGGGTGCCTCTGAAAGGCATGCACTGGATGCACTAAGGAAAAGGGCAAGGGACTACTCTCCCATTTGTTTACTGTGTGGCCTAGGGCAAGTCTGAACCTCAGTCTTCTCAGCTGACAAACAGGAACAGTAACAACCGACTAAGGAGGGGCCAGTGGTAGAGCCGTGGCGACAGGATCTGATTGCAGAGAGAGGCTCTGCCCTAGTGTCTGGGGTGGGCAGGACACCCAGAGACAGGCCCCCTTTCCCTCCCCCGTCTCAGGAGTGGCTCTCAGACCCACAACGGGGCAGGGGGCGGGGTTGGGGGGTTCTCTAGCACCTGCAGCAGCCCTAGGGCTCCTGAGATAAGATTTGGCGAAGGGCTGGGCGGGGGAGATTCAAGCCCCAGAGGCTGAGAGCAGAGCTGGCCTTCCCGGAATTGCTCACAGCAAGTCTGCTGGCCCCCAGAGCCCTGGGCTGCAGGCATCTGGCCCAGAGACTGGGCAGCCTGCAGGGGCCTGGGGCGCTCCTGCTGACCCCAGGCTCTAATAAACTGGAGAGAAAGATTTTGAAGTAATGGCAGGCAGGAGAAAAATCAATGAGACAAACAATAAGCAAGGCAACTGCTTAATGACCCACTGGCTTCCCTCGAAGTCTGAAGAGAGAAGCAAGGGGTCTGGCAGCACATCTTTGTATTTTCAGCCACATAATCTCATTTGAACCTCATAACTCTGTATATGCCAGGAGGTAAACAGAGCACACACACCCAACAGGGAAGGGAGAGGGAACAGAGAGGTTAAGGGGCTTGCTCGGGCTCACAGAGCCAGGTGGTGGCAAACCTGGGACTGGAACCCAGATCCCTGACTCTTGTCCACATTCCCTTCTTGCTCATAGCCACATGCCAGGCTGGAGCTCAGAGGGCTGAGCCCCCAGACCAGGCACTTGTGGTGGGTACAAAAAAGGTCCTATCCTGTTCCCCCAGATCTCTTTTAAGATTGGACATTTTACCAAAAAAAAAAAAAAAGAAGAAATAAAGAGGCATCCACTTCCACAATGTGGGAAGAATTGAGATGACAATGGGAACAGATGCCACACCACGTGCCTTCCAGGAGGTGACCACGAGGCTGGCAGCAAGCTGTTCTGAAGGCCATGGGGCCCCGCTGCTTGGTCCTGGTGGGTGAGGCTCACAAAGGCGCGTGTATGCAGCACCCAGTCTGGGACCCAGGAGGCCCCTCACTGAGGGGGCTGGGACGCACCAGGAATGTGAGGACCAGCCCAGATGCTCCAAAGCAGCCCAGGGAAAACGCGCATAGGAGTTCACTCTCAGGCCTACTTCCCACCTTCTTCTTGGGCAGGCCGTGAAAATGTGCTGAAAAGCCACTAGGCTGGGAATCAGGAGCCCAGAGTTTTGGGACACGGGCAAGGTTTCTACCTGCTGTAGATCTGCTGAGCTCACCTGTACAGGAAGGGGAGAGAAGTGGGCTCCACGACCACGGGGCTGCTTTGCTAGGGTGGAGCTGGTGGGGATTTCTAGCTGAGGAGCAGCCGGGAAGTGTGGTTCCTGAGTGAGTGTGCGGACTTGCCGGCTTCCGGAGCCCACCCCACTTCCGCTGCTTCCTTGCTCCTTCCCAGTAATGAGTCCTAGGCCGGGCACTTCCTGTCACTTCCAGGAACAGCCTCCCTGCCCCTCTGCTGCCCACACCGTGCATCTTCATCCAGAGACAATTGCTGGCCTGCGACCTCGCAGCCTCAGGTTGCCGGATGCCCCCCGCTTTCCCTCCCCCTGAAAACACCGACCCCCAGACCTGGGCAGAGGGGCCGTGCCCTGAGCAAGGACCACACTTTGTCTAGCTCTGGCCTGGGGTCTGAGTGCTCCTTCCCATGAAGCCTGAGGCCTTGGGAGCAGCTCACTTTCCAGAATGGACCTCAGCCTCATCAGGGTTGGGCTGCTGTGCTGCCCTGGGCTGGCTGAAGGGAAGGGGCTCCTGATTTGCACTGTGACCAGACCTGGAGCTCTGAGGGCCCCCGGCCAGAAGCCAGAGAGAGCACATTTGGTTCTGTGTACACACTTGTATGGGGGTGTGTATGTGGGTGGGCTGTGGAAGGAGTGGATGTGTGGTTATATATGAGTATGTGTGTGTAAGTACATGTGTACATGTGGCTATACATGTGTATATATGTGTGTACATGTGGGCATGTGTATATGTGTGTAGGTATATGTGTAGTATGTGTGTTTGTGTGAGTGTATGAGTGTGTGGCAATGTGGGTGTTTGTGTGTGTAGAGGTGTGAGTGTTTACATGTGTAGGTATAAACTAGAGCCTCCAGGTTCTACAGCTTTGTGAGGAAGGAGAAGGAGGGACTGTTATACTGGAAACTCTCGCCCTGACGTCTGAGAGGGTGTACCCCCCATTCTCCTGGTCTCCTTGGTGAGCTGAGGTCAGCACTGACCGAGGCCTATGCTGCAGTGCTGGCGGCCCAGCTCCCAGCCCCCGTTTTTAGCACAGGCTGCTTTGGCCAGCAGCTGCACTTGTAGTCTGGACTCAGGAGGACAGAAAGCAAGCTGGCCTGGGCAGCCACGCAGGGGACCATCACTTCTCCCAGAGGCGGGGCTCAGTCGTGTTAGATGGGAAAGGACAGGAAAAGCAGGGAGACAGCCATGCACCCAACTGGCCTGGGGCAGCCGCGGAGGTCTAAAGATGAAGGCAGGAGGAAAGGCAGAGCAGGGGAAAGAGAACGGACCAGGACAGGGGCTGAGGAAGGCAGGGTTCCCTGGAGCAGGGCTGCGCCATCCAGCTGCACAGGCTGGGCCCTGGGCTGTAAAGTGGGGGGTCCTTGGGCTGTAGAGTAGGGAGCCCTGGATGGCAGATAAAGGGAAAAGCAGGAAGCTCACGAAGTCCCAGACCGAGAGCTGATGTCTGTCTTTCCATTACCATCCACAGACCTCACACAGTCATCTGATGGGTATCATCACCCCTTTGTTAACATGGAAACGTGCAGGCTCAGGGAGGAAATGTGACCTGTGGAGACATACACAGGTTCTAAAACCCTGTCTCTGAACTCCCAGGCTGGTACCCGGGGAAACCATCCTGCTGGGCGGCCCTGGCCTTGCAGGTGCATGCCCACCCACGTGCTGGGAGCTCAGACTGAGAAGGCTGGCTCTCCTGAGCCTTTCTGGAACAGACGCAGGCTGCCCATGTGAAACAGTACATCTCTCTTAGGCCTCAACTCAGAATCGACCCAGGTGAATCCTTATGGGGGTGGGGATGGGGGTGAGGGCGGGGACTGGTTAGGAGAGAGGGAGCGTTTAGGGAAACTAATAGACGCCAAACTGAGAGCCACCCAAGCTTCCTCTCCACAGGGCCCTGAGCAGGGTGCCAGGATACCTATAGAGAGCAGAGTTCCAGAAGGGTCGGGAGACAGCCCTCTCTTCCCAAGACCATGGGTTCTATGGCTTCCGACCCATCAGCTTTCCCGACCCCTTGCATGACTGTGCCACTATGCAGCCCAGAGTTAGCGTGGGGCGCAGGCTCCCAGGGCCCTGCCACAGAGGGCCTTCAGATGACATCCCCCTTTTATAGACGGGCTGCCAAATACATGAACTGTTAACACAGCTTCCTCCTGACTGGCTGCCTTCTTCCTCTCTTCTTCCCAGGTGTGACCTCCTCGGTGAAATGTGGGGAGGGGCTGGGTTTTCCTGCTGGAGCCTGGTCCACAACCAGGTCCCTGCAGAGCAGGCTGTGTCTCCTTTGAGGACAGACTTGGGGTCATGGGGCCCGTGAGCAGACTGCTGGCCCAGGGGGGCTTCTCCCTGCTTTGCCCTCAGACAGGACTGGCTGTGCCCACTCACACAGCCACGGTGGACCCTGAACGCAGAGCCCGGTGCCCTTGAGCTGGTTCATTCGGGGTGGAAAGTTGAGGCGGCTCTCAGGAGGGCTGGACAGCAAGCCCAGTTTCAGCAGTGGTGGCCTGTACCCAGGCACCCAGACACCCAGGCACCCAGGCACCCAGGCCTTTGCCAGCAGCACTCAGTACACAGCGACTCCGCACTGGCCCGTCTCCTGTGATGCCATGGGGTGAGAGGCCTGTGGGGAGGGGGTGCTGGCCCTTGCAGGCTGCGTCCCTGGTGGAGGGGGTTTCTGGGCTTCCTGCTGAGGCGGCACAGATACCTGCAGAGCACACCTTGTATCTGTCCTGGAGCATGGGGCCCGTGGCGATGCGGGAGGGAAGCAGCCGGTCAGTCAACCCAAGGGCAGTTCAGGGGAGGAGAGAGTTCCAGCTGCTGCCTAGGGAACTCCTGCCAGCCCAAAGCCCTTCCTTCCCGGATGCCGACTTCCGAGTGCTCCTCTGGCTTTAGCCCAGCTCGCGACTCCAGTATTGGGTGGGTGTGGCTTCATCTGCTCGTCTTGCAGGGATACAGCACAGGGCACAGAAAGGGCAGAGGGACTGCCCGGGGCACACAGCCGCTGTGGCAGGGGGGCTGGGCGTGAGGAGCCAGGAGCAGATGCTTCTAGCTCTTTGCAGCATCAGTCTAGCTGTAAAAACCGATGGTGATGGTGGTGACCTACAGCACCGCATGTTTACTGGGCACTGCTGTGTGCCAGGGAGAAGCCTTTTTACCTGTATTATTTCTTTTCATCCTCAAACAACCTATATGGTAGATAAAATTATTTCTTCCTACTTCACAGATGAACCAATCGGAGCAAAGAAACCTGCCTAAGTTCATGTTGCCAGGAAGTGGCAGAGGCGGGCTTTGAACGCTGGCAGTCTGGCGACCTCCCTTCATGAGCAATTACCCCATATCTGTTGGGAGTGAACAGTTTTCAAAGTGCTTTCACACACCAGCTCCCTGTGTCTGGGCCCCAGAGCGAGCATGCTGTCATCCTCACGTGTTTGAGCTGAAGTTCTCTGCATGTACCTGCCTCCCCTGCGTCCTGGGGGCAGGGACTGCAGGGACTTCAGAAGTAAGCAGGGCCTGGCCTACAGTAGCTGTGGCTTGCAGAATGAATAACCTTGATTATGGAAGTAAGGCAGACACTGATGTCTCCATTTTACAGAGGAGAAGACTGAGGCCAGGGGTCTCCTGAGCTACAGTGGACCACACTGATCTACCGGCCGCTGCCTAGGATGATTCCATACAGCACGCGAGGCAGCACTGGCTCGTCAAGGGACCGCAAGGCCCGGGGGCCTCTATCCAGGTATGGTAGTGAGAGAACATACCAGAAGGAACACAGCACGGAGCCAGACCCAACCCGACCAGGTACCTCGCTTACCTCGGCTGATCCTTTGCTTCTCGCCGGAGAGGATCCCTGGCGTGTCGATGACGCTGATGCTCTCCAGCACGGGGTTGGGCAGCTGGGCGCACACGAATCTGCATGGATGAGAGGAGACCGCGTGAGCCTCTGTCCTCTCGTAGCCTCTCACACACCTTGTTTCAGCCGCACCCCACCTTTGCTGCCCTGGGGCCAGAGGTTCGGAAGCTTGGCTGCCTTCCACGTAGATACCTGGGATCCAGGTCAGACTTAGCCCCAGCCATGGGCCTGGGACCTGTATGTTGAGGAAGCTCCCTGGGTGATCCCGGGCAGCTGCGGTCCTACACAGTGAACCCCTGCTGTCAGGGACATCACAATGTCCAGGACTCAAGCCCTGCTCCCGAGGAGCCCAGGCTGGTGAGGAGAGGGGGCATGCACACGTCCACCCACAACATACGTGTGACCAGCACCCTGGGGAAGGTCAAGTGAAAGCTTAGGAAGACCCAAGGGGGAGAGGTGGCTTCTAGGGATGGCTCTCTGGAGGAGGAGACACAGGAGCTGGCCTTAATGAATGAGTCACATTCCATTTTGGGCCTCAAAGTGCTATCCCAATATCAAACTTTGCTATTAGGGTAGAAGTCAGGCGTTATTCAAGGAAACATGTCTAGTGCTACATCCTGAAGTCCCAAAATACAAACTGGCACACTTAATGTAGATGCTTCTCAATTCAAGCCTTCTCTCTTACATGTCCTTTTCGGTGAAAGCTAAAAAGGAGCCACACTCTCCCAGGTGTATCATGTAAAATGGCAGAGATGCAGGACACACAGAAAAGGGAGGATTTCACAGACTTGAACTAAGACTTCAACAGAGAACCGCATTTGCCAGGCAGACAAGAGGAAGCCAGCACACCCTGCATACATGAGTGTGTGGGTATGAGTGTGTGCTTTGTGTGTTTGTGTATGAGTAGAGGGTGAAGAGAAGACAGCATTCCAGCTGAGATGAAAGTTCATGGCGAAAGAGCAGTGTTACGGGTTGAATTCTGCCCCTCAGAGAGATCTGTTGAAGTCCTAACCCCCCTGTAACCCAGAATGTGGCCTTATTTGGAAATAGGGTCTTTGTCAATGTAATTCGTTAAGATCATACAAGAGCAGGGTGGGTCCCTGATCCAATAGGACCAGTGTCTTTTTTAAAATTAAGCTTGTTAAGGTAACATTGGCTAAAGCATTATGTAAGTTTCAGGTGTACAACTTGATCAAACAACACTTTATAAGGAAGGAGCACACGAGGTGGAGAGAGGGACATGCACAGAGGGAAGACCCCAAGTAACAAAGGCAGCAGAGGTTAGAATTACGCTTCCACTGGTAAGGAACACCTGGGGCGACCTAAAGAGGGAAGATGTGAGGAAGAATGCTCCTCTAGAATCTTCTGAGGGAGCACGGCCCTGCCCAAGGCGTTCAGACTCTGGCCTTCAGAACTACGAGAATATACGTTTCTGTTGTTTTAAGCCACCGAGTGGTAATTTGTTATGGTAACCCCAGGTATGCAAGTAGGTGCAAATGTTATGGCGTGCTAGGAACGCAAGCAGGGAATGAGAGAGAGCGTGCACGCACCATTAGGGGTGTGGGGGAAGGCGCACATCAGTGAGGTGTGAACAGGAGGGCTGGAGTGGCCAGAGACAAGGCTACAGAAGGAGGAGCGGGGCCCTGATCACAAAGGTCTTGAAAATCACATTGAGAAATACGGATCTTTTACCAAGGGCAGTAGAAACCCGTTGGAATGCCTTAAGCTGAAGAGTGACATGGTTGGATATGATGGTTGTCGGCATGTCCAGTTCAGTTCAGCAAATATCTAGGGAGTGCCTGCTACGTGCCTGGCACCATGCCAGATAATGGGGGCAGAACAGTGAGTGACACAGCCCCGTCCTCTCGAAGCCCATGGTTCCCACTGTGCCTGAGGCCACTTGCTGCACCTTAGGTTCCATGGCACACGCCAGTGTCCTCAAATCCATCTCGTATTGTGCGGAGCTGGGTTTCTGTCTTTTGGTAACCTGGTCGTCGTGTGAACGGGGCTGGTGTTTGGGGCCAGGGCTGTGGATGAGGCAAAACCCAGGTCAAGTGCATGGAGTAAGAAGGGCAGGGTGATACTGATGGGCCTGACCAGGGGGGGACACCAGGTCATAGGAGCCAGAGAAAAAGGGGACACAGAGCAGACTGGGGGGGGCCTGGTCAGGGAGGCAGGAGAAGAGGTGGGGGAAGGTAAGGGCGGAAGGAGTCTGCTCCTTATGATCACTATGAGGTCATGGCGACCTTCATTCACACAAGCAGCCGTGATAGAGTGAAGCTACGTTCCACAGGCTGGGGGACAGGAAGTCACAAGGAGGTGAAGCCAAGAAACTTGGCTGTGAAGAGAAAGAGAGAGGGAGGGTGAAAGTTAGTAGGACCCACTGTAGAGTTTTCAAGAGAAGATATTTCTGTGTGGAAGGGAGGCCCTGGGAGGGTGAAGTTCAGGGCAAGGCAGGAGTCAGACCTTGTGAGGAAGAGAGGCCACAGCTCTCTGCAGCCTGGTGGTAGCAAGTGAGGACAAAGGCGCATGAACTTGTTTATGGACAAATTTTAAAAGGCCAGCTAGATGGAATCTGTGACACTGGTTCCCATTTTCTCCAGAAGGCAAAGCAAGGCCTTCTGCCGAATGAGAATGAGGTTGAGGTGACAGTAGAGTGCTCGGATTCCCACAGAGAAGGACAGGAGCTGACGAGGGACGTGACATAGGCTGGCTAAGCTGTGGTCCTTGCAATGGACATGCCTGGCAGATCCCCCAGCCATGGTCAGTCTGAACGCCCACCGTCTTAGTCGTCAAATGCTCCTGGAGAAAAGTGCAAACCTTCCAAATTCTGGCCACAAGGTTCCTGCACTGAGCCACAGTCTTTCATCCCCTCTGCTTGCTTTTTTTCCCAGTTTTGTCTACCTGGATTTTTCTTCTTTTTTTTTTTTTTTTTACTCTTTCATTGTGACTTCATTCATTGTTGAACACCCACGTTAAATGCCAGCTTTCCACAAGGGCTGCGTCAGGACTCTTGCCTTGGAGGAGTATGTTAGTGTTATCCCATTTTACAGATGGGAAAAGTAAGACATAGAGAAGTAATTTGTCTAAGATCCATGTGCTATTTGGTAGGCTTTGAACCCAGGTCTGTCTGAAGCCAAAGCCCATAGTCCTTCCCTTTTCTGTAAATACCTCCAATTAGAGAAAGTAGTTTAAAAACTTTAAGTGCAATACTCATGCAAGAATGTGGTGTGGATTTATAGACAAAGTGCAATCAGAAGTGCAGGCATTTTAGTTAAACAGAATAATTACAGGAAGGTCCAGATCAGCCTGTGAAGCATTCCCTAGAGCTTTCTTCACTCAAATCATCACAATGACCCTGCTGTCTGCAGGCTTTTACTTGTCCAAGAGGAGGGGAAGGTGACCTGTCCAAGGCCACACAGTGAGTTTTGTAGGGAAGTCAGTGCTCAAACTGAGGGTGTCCATCTAGAGTCCAGGGTTCTTACCACCAAGTAAAAACAATGTCCAGGAACAGCAAAAAGCCTTCCTCTGCCCATGTCCAGCTGGATGCAAATCCTCTCTGCATCACGGGCAAAGGCTGGGAATGCTCTCTGCTTTTATTGGCAGGAGGTGCAGATAGAGGGGACGTGATTCAACCTGCTTCTTGGTCAGGAACAGTCAGCCTGCTGTTTGCAGCTCCCATACCCCTAATCTACGGGGACTGACTCAGATGCATTCCCAGCAAGTAAGGGACAAGCAAGACAGACTCTACGTATGGAAAAGGCAGTGATCCTCCTAAGACCCTGTCCTTTCCCTTCTCATACCCCAAGAAGAAGAAAAGAGAACAGTCAGAGTGAGTGTTCCCACTGCACTCACCTGTTCAGGAAGGCATTGCCAAAGGCGTTGAGCTTCCGGAAGGGTTTCTTAGGATCCACCACCAGAGCGTTCCCCGGGATGATCCCCTCCACCTCGCCCTGCATCACTGCGATGAAGGAGTCGGTGGTCGGCTCGGGCCCAATCCTCATGCCTGGGAAATCCTGTTCCAGCAGGTACCTGGCAGAAGGGAGCACAGTCATAAGGGAGGGGTTCTGCTGGTAGATCAATGCTGCGTGTCTACCACAAGGTGGGTGATGATGGGCATCATGGCGGGTGGGCAGATCCAGAGCCGTGCGCTTTCGCGGCAGAGAGAGGTGACCACTGGACAGGATTCCAAAGACACTGTGGAGGAGGTGGGATTGCAGCTGAACTGAAAATACCAAATCTGTTCTTCTTGGTTCTTATTTTTTCATCTCCCTGAATCAGTAGGAAAAAAACAGAGCAAGGTTTGGGCTCAGAGCTAGATCACGGGTTCAAACTGATGGCTGCACAGAGCACCGCCGACTTCACACATGCAGGTCACCTGCTGAAGGACCTGCAGAAAGGCATGGCTAGAATGGCACCATTTTGGGGTTCTGCTAGCTTTCCATAGGTCATTTTTCATTTACCTGGTTAGTCAGTCCTTCAATATAAAAACAGCTCATACGTGAGACACAAATACAGCCAGTGTGAGAGGTACACTGGGAAAAGTGGATCCCCTCCTAGACTTTTGATCCACTCTCTAGGTGGCAGGTCCCTTTCTTTGCTCTTCTCCCAGCCTGAGCAGTGGCGGCCCAGGGCCACTGCCCCTCTGCATTGCTCCCTTTAGAAGTCAAGAGCAAAGGCACATGATGAGCCAGAGAATGAAGAGAACAGCTTGTAAGGACAACCAAGTTCTTTTGAAGAAGCTCAGAACAACTTTGAGCCCAAACAGCATGAGGCTGAATTCAGGGCAGGAGCCCAGAACTGCACTGGGCTGGGACTGGCCAGAGGAGAGTCCCAGGGGCATCTTCCAAGACCAGGATAGACAAGGAGCTAAGGAAAGCACTGATCAACAAACACAGACCCATGCAGTGAGCCCTCACTGTGTGCTCAGAACCTCCTAAACTTTGAAGGCCCAGGCTCAGGGGGAAAAGTAAGGAGAAGAGGCCCAGTCAGAGACTGTTAGTTGGGAAGAGAACCTGAAGACCCCCTGGATCAGGGGTCCTCAGCCCCAGCTGCCCAGCTGAGCTACTGTGGAGCTCCACCTAATGGCGCCTGGGCTGCCCCACCCAAAGCTTCTGACCCATTCCCTCAGAGCTGGGGCTCTGGCCACTGGCCCTTTTCAGGACTCCCCTCCCCGCCCTGCCCCCCCCCCCCCCCCGTTAATCCCAATGTGCAGCTGGGGTTGACAACCCTCTCATTTTACTGATAATATCACTGACACTCAATAGTGTTTCCACATGCCAGGTATTATACTCATCTTTGGGGGAACATTATCATCTTTGGGTCTCACAGTAGCCCTTTAGGTAGGTATTGAAGAAACCAAGGCTTGGATGGGGTATGTGACTTTTCTCCTAGTTAAACAGCTAATAGTGGAGTTGAAACCCAGGCCTGTATCAGTCTAACACCAAATCCTTTGCTCTTCAACAGTCTTCCACCCTGAGGAAGTCACTAGCAGAGAGAGTCAATCAAGGCCCCACAGAAGGTCAAGGCAGAGCTGGGACCAGGGGCCGTATCTCCAGGGCCCAAGTTCTCTGCTCACCCCGTGCTTCCCCAAGGTGGGCCTGGAGCAGGGTCCTGCTCTGTCCACAGGGTGGACAGAGACTCACTGGCATCTTTTGTAGTTCATGGACGTCGTGCTTGTGCCTCTGAGCCATCAATTTACTCTGTGGTTCAGGCAGTTTAAGTCGGGTTGCCATGGGTCCGCCCCAGGGAGCCAGTAGAGAAGCTGCTGCCCAGGAGGCCACCCCCACCACACACGGAGGGTTCATGTTGCCTCGGGAAGCCCTTCATCTCCCTCCAGGATCCCAGCCCAACAGCCTGGGTGTGAAGGCAGGATTTCCTTCATTGGAGGACCATTCTGAAACCTGGCACTCAGGCTATGGATGAGGATACACCACAATCACTGCCCACTTAGACAGCATTTCCTACTTCCTCGATGTGCCTTCTCCTGCAGGGCTCATGGGAGAGGCAGGGAATCTCAGCAGCCCAGGGCCGCAGACCTGCTTTCTTTAACCATGAGGGGTGTGCCTTTCAGAAGTGTGCCTCTGAGGAGTTCAGTACCTTCCTCCATAACCTGGGAGATAAAGGTTCCAGTGTACCCAGCACCTGTGATGTCCTGAGCACTGTTCTAGATTGTCTATGGACTGTCTCGTTTCATCTTTACATCTACTCTGAGGGGAGTATGATGATCCTTATTATCTAATAGGCCTAATAAGAAAACCCACCTCATAGGGAATCCAAGGATTACACTAATTACAAGCACTTAAAACCAGTCCCTGGCACCTAGATGGGCATCCCATTTTAAAGAGGAGGAGACAGAGGTTAGATAATTGCTTTGGGTTATGGAGTCAGCAAATAGCTGAGCTAGCACTTGAACCTGGCACTTCAATTTGAGAATCATGCTCCTAACCACTGCATTCACTGTGTCCTTTCTGGCCCTAGGTCTCCCCTCGCCCGGGAAGTATAAAAGGGCTGAGCCCCACATGGGACTAGAATGAGGAATGGGACAAGAGGGCCACAGGGGAAAGAGGTTTGGCAGGACGCTGTCCAGGGCCCAGGCCTCGGGGGAAAGCTTAGCCTCTGACACCCACAAACTCAGCAGTGCACTCGTCTCTACACGGCTGCCCTTGGGGTTCACAGCGAGGTCTCGATGACCGGGGTGTGACGTGCAAAAGCTGTCAGGTGACCAGAGCAGGCCCCAGGCCCACTGGCTCTGAAAGGACATTCTTGGGACTTAAAAATAGTAAAGCCGGAGTCCCCGGGGAAGAAGTTTCATGAGAATCCACGCCATGCCTGGGAAAGCCCAACTATTCTGTCTGAGTGCCAGGAATACCTGCCCGGTAAGCCTGTGGGGAGAAACCCTGAGCAGGACCCTGGAGCGGGGTGGCAAGTGTGAATTCTGAGGCAGGAGGCGGGTGGTGGTTATGATCAAAGGTTTGAGGGAAAGCTGACAGAGGAGTGGAGAGAAGGGACTCTGAGGCCGCTTCAAGAACACCCAGCCTGAATAGGGCCAGATGGCAGTGATGAAGTATCCGGCTGACCCAGCCGGCTCAGATTCCATCCCCGAGAGACGTGCTGTGCTAGCAGATGATCAAAGACAGGGTGACGCCTCCCAGCATCACAGGGCCACCTCCCAGGATGTTCTGGAGCCGCGGCCTGGGTCTGCCTGGGTCTGCCTGAGCGAGGGCCTGGAGGCTGGGCCTGCTGTCCTGCCCTGAGACTGAGCCCATGTGATCCCAAACTTGCCAGCCACCCAGGGGCTGGAGAAACAGAGTCCAGCAGAGCCATCAGTCCATCCAGGGACACAGTGGGGCCACACAGGGAACCGGAGCTGGGTAAATTCTCAGGGACATTTGGGTATGACTTGCAGCACCGAGTGCCCCCTTAACAAAGCTACCACTGTGTCCAGAAAGGAAAACCGATTGAGGGATCTCATCACTGCTTCTCTATGGGGAGTGATACAGATCGCCTCTGTTGCCAGGCGGAAACATTCCCACAGCAGCAGAAACAAAGGAAAGTTCATTCAAGCCTGGGTGGGAAGGGCTGCGATGAGGACACGCAAGGACAAGGAGGGACCACTGAGTGGCAGGTGCTGTTCTGGGACCTTCACCCAAATTATTCCACTGTGTCAGTCCTGCAAGCACAGTGGGAAGGCAGCATCATTTCAGTTCTGCAGTGGAGTAAATTGAGATCGACGTAGGTTGCCCAAGTTCTTGGCCAAATGAAAATATTTAGCAACTTTGAGAGCTAAAATAAGTAAATACTAAAATCATAAAACAGGTGTAAGAAAGTCCAGCACAACTTTGATGTTTTTTCTGCATATTTTCTTCAGTAAATTATTTCATGACATTTTCCTCATTTTTGGGTGTGTGTGTGTGTGTATGTGTGTGTGTCCTGCTTGCCTGGCAATCTGAGCATGTGGTCTGCTTTACTGGTGACGCAGGCACCCAGGGTAAGGCGTACAGCCAAGGATCTTATCTCAGTCCGCTTCCAACAGACCCATCTGCACAGTGGGGGGTGGCCAGACCTCAGATCTGAGCACCTGGGGCAGGGAACAGTCGGGCCAGGCCCCACAACAGTGCTGCCGTGGGCTGGCTCAGTGGGGCAATGCCCCTTCACGAGCGGCTCTTCCATCACAGACATGAATTTGGACATGTCACCCCACAGCCCACTGACTCAGTTGCCCTGGTTTATAAAATAGGGATAATACTTGGTTTCTAACTACAGTAGGTCAAAGGGACGGCATGAGGCTGTGATATGCCATCCAGGAGCCTAGGAAACATGAAGACTACACCAGACATTTGCCCATATTGCAGAGACACCAATTAGAGAAAACAAACACCACATTGTTGTCTGTAAGTACTCAGTGCATTTCTTCCTACACAGTCTCCAAATCCAGGCCCAGTGCCTCCTCTGTGAGGCCTTAACTAGTTTGTTCTGTCATCCCAAACCTGACGCCCTTTTCTTTAGTAGACTCCAAAGGCACATACCACTTTCTACCTTGTATCATAAGTATTCGTGTTATATCTTTGGTCTCTCTAACCCTTGGGTACTTCAGCTTTAAAACAGAGTCCAAACAATAATACTTGCCCTGTCAGCCTCATGGGGTTTTAGGGAGACTGTAAAGCACCCCAGAGACACAAAATGAGGGAGGAGGCGGCAGACCCCCAATGGTGGAGTTGAGGTCTGTGTCAGCCTCCACTGTCCCTGGGGCACAGCAGCCTCTGCCATGGGATGAGGTGACCCCAGCACAAAGGAGACCAGTGGCCACACTGCCGAGCCTCCTGCTGGTCCACTCCTCAGCACTGCCCGCCCACGTTCCTCCTCCAGCCCTCCCTGCACACGCCTCCCCCATATCCCCCTGATGTGGGCAGTGGACAGGGGCTTCCCCCACATCCTGAGGGCCAGCCCCTAAGCCTCTGCTTAGAGAATCAGCTAGAAAGAGGAGAGGAAATGTTAAAGCCCCAAGCAGAGTACCTGGAACAGAGCTAGAGCTGCACAGGTTCTTTCCCCTCCTAATCCTGAGAATGACCCTATGAGGCAGTTGTCACAATTCACATGACAGAGATAAGCACACTGGGGTTCAGAAGGGTTAGAGTCTCTCGGTATCTGCTGAAGCCTGGATTCTGCTGAGCAGGCTGTGTTCTGTGGATGGCGCTGTCCCCATGTCCACAGTTATGAGATGGAGCCCTTTCTCCAGAGGTGCTACTTCCCCCAGTCAGTGCTCCTCCTGGTGACCTCCACACCCTTGACTTTCAAGGCAGCAGGCAGACCCAGCCTCCCTTAGGGACCAGCCCTAATAGGAAAAGGATGTCCACTGAGCTCAGGGTGGACAGGACAGAGCTGTAGCAGGGACTGTGCCTGGGAGGACAGACCCAGCAGAGGTCAGTGGGTCTACCCGGAAAGGTGGGCCTGTCTCCAGGCCTTCAGCTTTGCAGACAACCCACTTTCCTGGGTGGATGGTGATGCTGTAATGCATGGAGTGAGGCCTGGGCAGTGGGATGCCAGGGTGGTGCTGGGTAAATGCTGAGTTACCTTCGGAGAGCATTCAAACATCCCCTGAAGAAGTTGGGGAGGTTGAAAGGGTCAGCTGGGCAGCAGCCCCCACTATGCGCTCATCTGCTGGTGTCCACATCATGCTATAGCAGGGCCCTGTGACCCTTGAGATTGGCCCCAACCTCCCTGTGCAGAGTTGCAGGCAGCTCAGCCCTGGCAGCCCCAGGCCTGAGACCCAACCCCCCAGTCCTCTACTTGGCCTGCCTTATGGCTCTTGAGAGCACTGGGCCTTCCTCAGCCCCTGGAGCAGCTGGCTACTCACCTCCAGGACCAGGGGGCCAAATGGTGCAAGGGAGGAGGGGCTGGAGGCTGCATGCCAGCGAGGGGATGCGTGAAGGGAGAAGAAGAGCAGGGGCAGGGGGAAGGCTGCCAGGCCAGAGGCACACAGAGCTACTGTACTCCGAAGAGGCGGCCTGTGTTGGAGGGAGCAGCCACCAGGCCCATTTATTGTTTATTTTGTTACTCTGGGTTGCCGGGCCGTAGGCCAGGGAAGTTATTTCAGGCAGAGATCATAGCACATTAATTAGTTATTAGAAGAATGTCCTTTTCTGCATGTTCTTCCTGAGAAAAGAAATAGACCCTGCGGCAAGTGCATGTAACTGAAAGTGGGTGGGCACGCAGAGGCCAAGGCCAAGGGCTGGGGAAGGAAGAGGCAAGTCTTCGTTCCTGAGAGAAAGGTCCCTCACAGGTTCAGGCCAGGGATGGAGGGCTGTTCGTGGAGCTCAGGGCAAGAAGCGGGGGTGGTGGAGGGCAGGGGGCGAAGGCACCCTGAGAGCTACACCCCGCACACCGTTACCCCAGCCGAGCCTTGGAAAGGGATGTTGTACCAACTCACCCTCTTGCAAAGCAACTCAGAAATACGACTCTGAATACCAAAATGGAAAAGCAAAATAAATGAATAAACAGAAACAACTCTGTATAACCTTTGGCCTAGTGATTTCACTGCTGAGAATCTCTGAGAAAACAGTCCGTGGAAAAATATTATGCACGAAGATATTCAGAGTGATTCTACCATAGCAGAAAAATTAGAAGCAACCTAAAACATTCAAAAGAAGTAGACCGGTCAAACGAATAATTGCATACACATCGAAATACCAAGAGGCTCTTAAAAATAATGCTTACAAAGATTTTTTTTTTTTAATTTACAGGAGGAATGCTCATGCTGTAAGCAAAAGAAATCAGCATACAAAATTGCATTCTGATGCGATCTTAACTGTGGGGGACAATAGCTAAAAATGCTGGAAATGTATAGATTTTTATATATGCGAATGATATTTAAAATGGTTTTCCTTGAGTTGTGGCATTATGGGTGATTTCTTTTTCCTTCTCCCTCCAATTCATTCTTCTCTGCATTTTCCAATTTAAAAAAAAAAATAGCTGTTCAGTGGATTTAATGAGGAGGAAGGAAATATGTAATTTGGTTTGGGACAGCTTCCCCAAGCTGCAAGCCCTCCTACCCTGCTGGTGCACGCTCCCTCAGAGGCAGACAGCTTCTGATGCATGAGCTAAATTCAGTTACTGACACGAGCGGGGAGAGAAAACTCTTGTACTTGGAGGATAAGAAAGAGGAGGGATCTGCCTCTCCAGCCTTCCTGTTTCCCTCAGATAGCAAATAATCTCTGACGACTCAACCCTGCCACTTTCTTAGACCCAGTTAACAGCCAGCATGACTCAGACAAAGCCAGGAGAGCGTCTCAGACAAGAGGCACTTAAACCTGTCTGCTGCTCCAATAGCCTTCCCCCCAGGGACACCTGCCTATCCCCACCTTCCCTCCCATTTGGCAAATCAACACTGGGAACCTCCTGTGGCTGAGACCCCAGGTGAGGCCCCAAGGACCTAAGGCACA
This sequence comes from Artibeus jamaicensis, assembly GCF_021234435.1. NCBI lineage: Eukaryota > Metazoa > Chordata > Mammalia > Chiroptera > Phyllostomidae > Artibeus > Artibeus jamaicensis. Next base: position 17,801,465 of record NW_026521843.1, on the reverse strand, counting down.
GTTGTAAGGGCTGGTGTTAAAGGAAGGCGAAGCTCTGAATTTACCAAGGTGTGTCCAGGGGGCCAGGAAAGCCTCTGCCAGGGCAGGAGCCATCTGTAAAGAGCCTGGCCTTCGGAGGGGCATAATCCAGGCTGGGCAGAGGACACAGACTACAGCGAGACCTTACCCAGGACCCAGGCATCTCTAGAGTGTCTGTGGTGGCAATGGGTGTTTAATAAAATAAAGGAGATGGATTAGATCAGAGTTCTCACCCTAAAGTCCAAGGCGGTTGGTTCTTGGGCCCACAAAATTATATGTAAATTTTGGATTATGTGCATTAGTAGGTCCACAGCTTTCATCAGATTTTCAAAGGAGGAAGAATTGACCTTTGAAAAAGTTAAGACACAAGGGTAAGATTCAGAGCTAAGGGCTCTTACAGTTCTAACAATGTAAGAGATCCAAAAGCCAACCAGCCCATCTACCTTTCCCGCTCCTTCACCTGGGCACCAAACTTGTTAAGAAATCACTCAGCCTCTCAAAGCTGCTGAGCCCAAGGCTATCCATTGCAAAGGCAAACTTCAGATACAACACGTTAGCGTGGGGCATGCCCTGCTTCCAGAAGGCTTGTGTTATAAGCTCAGCATTAAGAGAAAATTTGTATCTAGAAGACCAGTAACCAGACTGTTAACTTTGCTGCTTTTGTTGCCAAACAAAGAACAGTGCTCTGGGTGTCGCAGGTTCTCAGTCAGTGAATGGAAACAAGAGCAGCCCTGTTTTAAATCCTGCAAGAGATGAACACTGGTGACTTTTTTGGACCATGGAAGCCATCGCTACACTGTGGGAGCCTGACTCTCAACACAGAGGACCATAAGCACCCTCAAGAGCTTGGCGATAGCTGTAAATGAGGCCAAAGAAAATGGCCTGGCCTCGAAGGTGGTGGAGGCTGAGGACTGGAGAGAAGCCTGTCTTCTAAAGATAAGGATTCTCATCACTCAAGTGGACAATATATAGACCTCTCTGAATGCAAGGTGGACAAATTGACTGCTTGAGGATCCCTCCAGCCCAAGGATTCTGTAACTGAAGAGACTGGATGACTCACCTTCAAAATTACAGGCCTTTAGCCAAGCATCTCCTCCCATGCGTCTAGGACCAGCATCCCGAGTTGGCCTCCCACCCAGTGAGATGACTCTGGACAATGTGTTTAACCTCTCTATGCCTCAGTTATCTCACCTGCCAAGTCAAGGGGCTGGAGGAGAGGATCATTAATGTCCTTATCACCTCTAAAAGAACTTTAATATTGTAACTGAGCCATTAAGATCAAACAAGGGAAAAGAGTAAAAAAAACCACACATTTTGTTTCTGGATACCGCTTCTATCCAGTATCCAAGAACTCTATGTAGGAGCTCTGCTCAGAGAAGGAAAATGATAAAAGGGCAAGTCACACTGCCAGGCAGGGGTGGCCACAAGGGTCCCCAGCCCACCTCTTCAGCTGCAACTCTAAAGCCCCCACGTGAGTGGCTGAAGGCTTTAAAAGGCAAGAGAAGTGAAACTGGACATAAAGGGCATGTCCCTTAAAAGTGAGGGTGTAAGACACCCCCACAAGTATAAAGTACTCTTGGAACCAGGGGATTTCTCATTTGTGCCTCCTAGGCCTTGGTTTCACCATCCATAAAATGGGAAGAATAACAGGATGGCTCTGAATTTTAACACTTCAAACTGACCACCCAAGCCAAGGCTCTAAGTAGGGTGGAGAGGCACTGTGTAGGATGGGGCAGGGGACCAGCAGTGAAACTGTGGGGTGAGCTTTGGACTCATGTGCACGCAAAGATTTCTTCAGAGCCCACAGATGAAGATGAGACCCCATGCGGAGGGGGCACCAGGAGCGAATGGGGAGGCATAAGCTTTGGGTGGCAGGGTGGGACTACCCGGACCCTGGATTGGCTCACCTGATGAAAGTGGTCTTCCCAGTGGAGTACTGGCCCACCAGCAAGACCATGGGCTTGTTGTCAAAATCGGCATCCTCCAGGGCAGGCGAGTGAAACTCGTGGAAACGGTAATGCTCTTCTAGAGGCAGAAGCTTGCTCTTGTAGAGTTTTTTGAGCCCCTCGCTCACCGTCTGGAAGACCTCGGGATCCTTCCTCCGGCGGTCGTCGGAACCCAGCCAGCTGAACATCACGGCTGCCGCTCGCACGCACCCTGCACTCACGCAGCCCCAGCAGGAGGGCGCGGAGTTCCGCGTCCCGGTGCCCTTGGCTCCTGGGAAAGATGCCCCGCAGGGCGTGTCTGCAGAGCTCAGAACCGCGCCGCCTGCCGCCGCCTCACTCACCGGAGTACGGGGCTCAGCCTCACCATGACTGGGGCTCGCAGCTCGAAGGTCCCTGGAGCACGTAGCAAGCGGAGAACAAGCTCTTCTCCCGCGACCAAGCCCAGCCCCTACTCGTCCAGCAACTGAGGACAGAGGGAGGAAAAATATCGGGGCTGGATAGGAGGGTTACGATCTTGGGAATTAAAGTCAAAGCTGTAATTAAACTGGCAGATGCCGGGGTCCGCAATCTCCCTCCTAGACTGCGCCTTTGCTCTGTCTGACCCAGGTACAGTTAGGTGCTTCGGCTCCGCTCCTGCCCAGCCGGATGGCTGAAGGGATGCCACGGCCCTGCCCAGCTGGCATCCGCATCCGAAGCCCGCAGACCCCGGCAAGGGTTTAAATGCCAGCGGTGCAGGAAGCGGACTGCTGGAGGAAGTCCCCGAGTACTGGCAAGGCCAGCTCGGCCAGCTGGTCCCGGCGAAGAGAAGCTGAGCAGGGCGCAGCCATGTTTGTGGGCAGATGCTCCGCTGTGGACCCGTGGCTGCTGCCTGGGAAGCGAAGGATGCTGAGTCCCTGTGGGAACGCACTGGTATTTCAGTCACGGCCTCTGGAGGTTTGACTTCGGAACAGCGCCCTCTCAGGGACAGCTGCAAAGACAGAGTTGACCTGCTCACCATTCTTTCTGCTTTTGAAAGGCTTTCCCTTTAGTTACTGAGTTCCTTTAGAAGATAGGTATGCTAGCATATTTGGGAATATTTTTCTTGGGGTATGGAAAGAAGGGTTTAATACCAGGTTACATAAAATGAAAAAAAACTTTAACTACCCAAACTTTTTGCTAGGTCTAGGGTGAAGTCAAAACCGTTCCCATTCGCTCATTCCAATAATACAAAACAAACAACATCCTTGCAAGTATTGAGCTGGTAACGTAGGCTCACCAGTTTTGGTGACTGTAGTTACAAAGTTGATCACAGAGATGAGCACATATAGACTCTCTCTTCCAGGAGTTCCTTCCAGCCTGGCTTCACGGAGGAGACAGGAGCCAGGGCCATGGGCTCACAGGAGGGAAGGGGGATTCCTTCTGTCTGGATAATTTGGGGACCGCTTCCCAGAAAACACATGACTCTGAGCTGAATCTGAAATGATGAATCTACAGAAAAGAGAGACGACATCCAGGCAGAGTAAGGGGCATTTGCAAAGGCATGGAAACATGGAAGAACTTGGTTTGGTGAAGACAGAAGGAACAATTTGGCTAGGGTATAGCATTCAGGAAGGTGGAAGGGAGTGTCTGAGGCCAGAAAGGGTTTGCTTGCCAAAACAGGCATCATATAAGGGATAAGGAACCAAAAATAACGTTATTACTAATCACTGCTAGCATTAAGTGCTCACCATGTGCAGGGGCCTGGGCTGCGTTCTGAGTGAGCATTCTTCCATTTGAGCTTCATGGCATCCCTGTGAGACAGAGCATATCATCTCCTGTAGCATACCAACAAGAATGGGGGTGGTCAGGGTAGGCAAAAGAAGTGAGTCGTGTGTAGGAAACTTCAATGCAATGATAAAAACAACTCAGAGTCAGTCTGCTTTATGTTAGCTCCATTCTAAGCAGTGTCAGTGATAAAACCCTGCTCCCTGCCAAGGCAGATGGCTCCTATACACTCCTGTCCACAGATGAGGAAACAGAGCAGGCTAATGGGCCAGGCGGGACTACTAATGCTGGTAATACGGTGGGGGGGGGACTGGAGAAGCAAAAGAGGCTGGAGGCCAAGAGACAGGCTGGGAAACTATTCAAAAATTTAGGAGACAGCAGACATCAGGGTTGGGGAGAAGGGCGTATTCAAGAGATGTTTTATAGCCTGGAAATGACACATCTTGGTAAGGAATAATAGAGAGGAATGGAGGGTAAGGCGGAGGAGCCCAGGATGATTCAGATTTTTCTACTGTAGGGAAGAAGATGGTTGGAGACACTGTTTCACTGATTTGGGGAGTCGGGGGGAGTGCATGCTTAGCATTTAAAATGACGTGTTCAGTCAGACACACGTGTGGTTGAGGTGCCTGTGGAGGCCCCAAGTGGAGGAGTAGAGTTGGTGAAGCTGCGAGGAGTTAGGCAGGAATTATCAGGGGTGGGTGCTGGCTAGAATCTCCGTAGTGGCTCCCTGCTTGAACCCTAGTGCTCATCATCTCCTTCTGAGCTCCCTGCACTCCTGGGTAAGAAACCGCTCAGATTAATAATTTACCCTTGGTGTTTATGTTTGCATTGGTAGGTGAGCATAAGAGGCAACATTCAAAATATGTAATAACTCACATGGATAGGAATGGAACAAACACAACAGATGCTGCCTTCCCGGTGGGACAGGGCTTATGGCCCAGCCGTACTGGGTGCAGAAGTACAAAGAGTGAAAAGGCATTGCGGTATGCAAAACCAACAGAAGAGCACCCACAATATATAATCAGTGCCTGCGCATTAATAACAAAACATTCCATTAAAAAAATTGGGTAAAGACAAAGTGTTACTTTTGTAGAAAATGCTACATGAATGCCTTGGAAATGCAAGAAAAATATTAAACCTCATTATTACCAGGTGTCTGGAGCTTGAGGGGGCCCATTCTATCTGAGGGGAAGTCCTGGATGGCCAGGGTGCAAGAGGGAAAGGAGGGGGGTCCACTGTGGAAAGATTTCAATATTTTAGTGAGTGGTACCACCATTGTACTGTGAGCAATGAAACGTCAGCCCTGAGTATCTAATTCATTGAGTGCCTGTTGACACGTCAAACTCAAGCTCTCAATCTTATGGAGTTAGAAATTCATCTTTAAAAAAAAAAGAGCCAAGGAATAATGCAGCATTTCTGTATACTAGCAATAATAAGTTATAAAAGATAACTTTTAAATAATAATTTTTATTTTTCAGTTACAGTTGACATACAATATTGTACTACTTCCAGGTGTAAAACCCACAAAGTGATCACCATGAGAAACCTAGTAGCCATCTGACACATAGTTATTACTATATTTTTATTCTATTCCCTAAACTGTACTTTATATTCTGTAAGTACCGATTTGTACTTCTCAATCCCTTCACCTTTTTCACCCATCCCCCCAACCCTCCTTCCATCTGGCAACTGTCAAAATGTTCTCTGAATCTCCTTGTTTATTTTGTTTTATAGATTCCACATATAAGTGAAGTCATATGGTATTTTCTGTCTGATTTATTGTACTCAGCACAATACCCTCTCAGTCCATCCGCACTGCTGCAGATGACAAGGTTTCATTATTTTTGTAATGGCTGGATCATATTCCATTGTATATATGCACCACTTCTTTATCTATTCATTCACAGATGGACACTGAGGCTGCCTCCATATCTTGGCTATTGTAAATAATGGTGCAATAAACAGATGGATGTATATATGTCTTTTTGATTTAGTGTTTTGTGTTTCTTTGGCTAAATACCCAGAAGTGGAATTTCTGGGTCCTTTGTTTTCTCTTGTTATAGCCTTTGCTTTAAAGCCTATTTTGTCTGGTATAAGTATTGCTACCCAAGGTTTTGGGGTTTTTTTCCATTTCTACTTTCATGAAATATCTTCTTCTACCCCTTTACTTTCAGTCTGTGTATGTATTTCAATCTGCAGTGAGTCTCTTGTAAACAGTATATGTAAGGGTCTTATTTTTGTTATCCATTCAATGTCCATATGTCTTTTGACTAGAGCATTTAATCCACTTTCATTTAAAGTAATTATTGATACATATGTATTTATTGCCAGTCTATTATTCATATTTTTTATTTTATTTTTATTGTTGTTCAGTTACAGTTGTCCTGCCTTTTTCTCCATTGCTCTCCCCTGCTCTGCATACCCCACCCCCCGCTCCCACAGTCAATCCCTGCCCCATTGTCCCTGCCCTTGGGACCTCTATTCATGTTCCTTGACTTGCTCCTTCCTCTTCTTTCCCCTGTTATCCCCCTTCCCCTGCCCCTTTGGTCCCTGTCAGTTTGTTCTTTATTTACATGTCTCTGGTTCTATTTTGCTTGTGTATTTGTTTTGTTGATTAGGTTCCACTTATAAGTGAGATCATATGATATTTGTCTTTCACTGCCTGGCTTATTTCACTTAGCATAATACTCCCCGGTTCCATCAATGCTGTTGCAAAGGGTAGAAGCTCCTTCTCTCTTTCTGCTATGTAGTATTCCGTTGTGTAAATGTACCACAGTTTTTTGATCCACTCATATACTGACGGGCACTTAGGCTGTTTTCAGCACTTGGCTATTGTATATAATGCTGCTATGAACATTGGGGTGCAGAGGTTCTTTTGAATTGGTGCTTCAAGATTCTTAGGGTATGATCCCAGCAGTAGGATTGCTGGATCAAAAGGTAGTTCCATCTTTATTTTTCTGAGGAAATTCCATACTGTTTTCCATAGTGGCTGCACCAGTCTGCAATCCCACCAACAGTGCACTAGGGCTCCCTTTTCTCCACAACCTCACCAGCGCTTGTTGTTTGTTGATTTGTTAATCATGGGCATTCTAAGTGGTGTGAAGTAGTATCTCATTGTGAGTTTTTAAAAAATATTTCATTTATTTATTTTTTAGAGAGGGGAGTGGAGGGAGAAAGAAAGGGAGAGAAACATCAATGTGTGGTTACCTCTTGTGCGCCCCTGACTCACAACCCAGGCATGCACCGTGACTGGGAATCAAACTGGGTACCCATGGGTTCACTGCCCGTGTTCAATCCACTGAGCTACAGCAGCTAGGGCACATTGTGGTTTTAATTTGCATATTTTTTATCCTTTTTTCCTTCTTAAAAGAGATTAATTTCATTTTTTTTGTAATATCAGTTTGATAATGATGAACTCCTTTAGTCTTTTCTTGTCTGGGAAGCTCTTTATCTGTCTTTCAATTGCAAATGACAGCTTTGCTGGGTAGATTAATCTTGGTTGTAGGTTTTTGCTTTTCATCATTTTGAATATTTCTTGACAATTTCTTTTGTCCTGCAAAGTTTCTGTTTAGAAATCAATTGACAGTCTTATGGAAGCTCACTTTAACTAACTTTTCTTTTGCTGCTTTTAAAGATTCTCTCTTTGTTTTTAAATTTTATAATTTTAAGTATGATGTACGTTGGGATGGGCCTCTTTTGGGTTCATCTTGTTTGGGACTTTCTGTGCTTCTTGGACTTTTATGTCTGTTTCTTTCACCAGGTTAGGGAAGTTTTCCGTTATTATTTTTTCAAACAGGTTTTCAATTCTTTGCTCTCTCTCTCTTCTCCTTCTGGCACCCAGTAACATGAATGTTGGAACACTTGAATTTCTCCCAGAAGCTCCTTATACTCCCCTCTTTTTCCAAATTCTTTTTCTTTTTCCTTTTTTGCTGTTCTGATGGGATATTTTCTGTTTTCCTTTTTTCAAATCTCAGCTTTTATTCTCTGCTTCATCTTCTCCACTGTTGATTCCCAGTAATGTATTCTTCATTTCAGCTATTGCATTCTTCATTTCTAATTTGTCCTTTTTTATGTTTTATATCTTCACTTTTTGTGTTTTTTATTTCTTTGTTGATGTTCTCACTGAGTTCATCTACTCCTCCCCTAAGTCATTGAGCATCCTTATAACTAGTGTTTTGAATTCTGTACCTGGTAGATTGCTTGTCTCCTTTTTATTTAGTTCTTTTTGTGGAGTTTTGGAACATGTTTCATTTGGAACATGTTTGTTTGTCTCCTCATTTTGTTTGCCTCCGTGGTTTGTTCCTGTGTATTGGATTGAGTTTCCAATCTCCCAATTTTGGTAGTGTGGCCTTATGTAATAGGTGTACTGTTGGGCCCAGTTGCTTAGCCTTCCCCATGGGCACTCCAGGTGGGCTGTGTGTACCCTCCTGTTGTAGTTGAGTCTTATTTGCTGTTGGCATGTCAGTGGAAGGGATTTATCCACCCCCAACCCCCACCACCCCGCCAGGCCCATGGACTGTGATCACTGGCCAAGAATACAATGGAGGAGATACTGAGCAAGGGCTGACCCCACATAGCAGTACTTGCTTCAGCAGGGCTCTGGGGCCTGATGAGTACACTCCTTGGGTGTGTCATTCAGGGAGGTGGTTGGGTGGTGCTCCAGCATGGTCTGAAGCTGACCACTAGGTGTGCTGACTCTGGGGCCTCTGGGGAGGTGCAAGCCAACTGGCATGAGGTGCAGAGATATCCACAGATGGTTGCTACTTGTGCTGGGCTTGGAGGTGCCTGGGAAAGGCATAGCTGTGAACCAAGGCTGGCTGCTGCTGGTAGCAAGCCAGGAACTACTCAGCAAGAGGTATATAATCCCAGGCCAGAAGCTGCTTGTGAATCTCTTAGAGATTTTGACAAGGTCTGCACCATGAGCCAAGATATGCCATTGGTAGGGAAAATCCACTGGAAATAGCATGGGTAAGTCCACAAGTTGGATGGGGTGGGGCCTCAATGAATCACCAGGGCGGGACAAACAGTGATGGAGACTCAGATGTGGTGCCTGCCTGCAGGTGGAGTGCTCAGCAGAGGAACAGTGGCCTCTGCCAGCACTTCTGTCTGAGAGAAAGCTGCCCCTTCAACTCTTAACCCAAAGCCAGATAATTCAGTTTCTGCAGAGTGTGCCTGATGTGTCTTTCAAGCTGTTGCCTGACCACTGGAGCTCAGATGAGTGAGGCTGAGTAAGTCTGTGCATGGACCCTTTAAGAGAAACACCTGGGATTCCAGAAGCCCTCTGTCTTCCTCAGCCTAATATCCACTGATTTTTACAGCCAAAAATTATGAAGGCTTCTCTTTCTGGCACTTGAACCCAATGCTGGGAGGCCTAGTGTTGGGCTGGGACCCCTTCATCACAGAAGGATGACCATAGTAGCTGAGATATCCCTCCTGATTTTTAATCATCACACGTGTGAGGGTTCCATGTGTGTGGAACCAGCTTGTTTCCACATCTCTGCCACTGTGTCCGGGCTCCATGTGGTTTCTTCTTTTTATCCTTAGTTACAGGACTTTTGTTCAGCTACATTTGAGGTGGTTCTCAATGTTGGTTGTTCTGTAGTTCAGTTGTAATTTTGATGTGTTAGTGGGAGGATGTAAGTACTGCTTTTACTTATGCTGCCATCTTGTTTAGAACTAGATAAATTTTTTTAGAAGATGTTGTTTACAAAAACATAATAACCTAGAGATAAATGTAACAAAAGATGTATAAGACCTTTATATGAAAAATCATTGAATGTAATGGAAAGACATTAAAGGCATTCTAAATAAGTGGAACAGACATAGTGTTCAATTTTGGAAAGATTCCATGTCAATAACTGATAGAATTTTAATTAAAATCTGAGCGTGATTTTCCATGGAAATTAACAAGGTGATTCTAAAATGAATATAAAACAATAGTCTAAGAATAACTAAGATTTTCTAGTAGAACAAAAAAGAGAAAGGGAGGAACAGGAGGAGAAGAAGGAGGGGTGGGGGGGAAGGAGGAGGAAAAGAAGACAGTAACAACAATAGCAACAAGTAGGTGAAGAACTTTGCCCTAGTGGATGTCATTATCAAGTTGCTGGGGTTAAGATGGTGAGCTTTCAGTGCAGAGATAAACCAATAGAATGACACAGTAAAATAGCCAGCAAATGTGGAAACCTGATACATAAAGAATTGGAGAGGTCACATATATATTAGTACACGGTCAGAAAGAATTCTTTCAATAAGACATTTAAGTATAATCCACAAATGAAAATATTAATACATTTGGCAATAGCTTAAGCATGCTTGTTCAACTAAAGATACAAAAGAGAGTAAAAAATATTTATAATACATAAAATTAATGAAGAGGCACTCATTAATTAATGCTTTTACATCTGTGAGGAAAAGACAAATATTCTAATTTAAAAAATTGGCAGAAATCATAAAAATTCCTTTTACAGAAAAGGCTATATAAATATCCTGTCAAGAAAAAAGTGATGTTGAACCTCATTAGTAATTAGAGGAACACCAAACCACAGTTATTATAATACTTCACACCCATCAGAATGACCAAAAATAAAAAGTTGGATGATACCAAGTGGTGATGAGAGTGTGGAACAATGGGAATTGTCACAATTTTAAATAATGTAAATGAATTTCTGGTGAACCTATCACCTAATCCAAGGACTAGAAAAGTTAGCAAGAATTTACATCTACCCACCTGCTCCTCTCTCCTGTCTGCTGCCTCCTCCCCTCCCCAGAGTGAAATAGAACCCCAAATTTAGTGTGTTTTATTCCCTTGCTTTTTAAAATTAATATTGTCACATACATATGGAAGCCTAAACAACGTATTGTTGAGGTTTAGTCCTCTGGAACTTGATAAAAGGCTCATCCTGCTGCATGTCGTCCCTTGGATCTCAGTTTCTTTCCTACTCAGCATTTTGTCAGCAGCATTTGTTTCCAGCCTTCTCTGCCTCTGTGGCGACCCTGTCCAGCCAGGTGGCTCTCCCAGACCCAGCACGTGGCCCTGTGTTTTGTCACCCCCATGGCTCATGGGGGTTCCCATTTAGACAACCTGCAGGAGATAGATCCTGGACCCCCCACGTCCTAGCTGCATGGTCTCTGCCGTCTAAGCCTTAGCTCCCTGGTCTCCGAAACAGAGAAACAATCTTTTTTTTTTTTTTTTTTTTATTTTTTTGGTTACTTCATACATTTTTTTCTCTTCCCCCCCCCGTCTCCCCCTCTCCCTTCCCCCCCCAGCCTCATCTCTGTGTCATTCATACTTGTTCCTCAAAATCCCTCCCCCTTTTTCCCCTTAAGTTCCCTTCCCTCTCCCCTCTGGTCGAAAACAATCTTTTTTTCAGGATTAAAGCAGACGATGCCTGCAGAGAGTTTAGTGCAATGCGTAATCCACTGAGAGTGCTCGATACTCATGGTTAGACATTAAGGTTATGATCACTATTGCTTTTATTTACTACATGAGCACTGCCCTGTGTTCTGGACCTTTTTGTTCATTTGTATCTTAACGGGGGATGGCATTGACTCAAAGGATTATAATTGCTAATAGAATTTGTAGCATTCACTATAGGCCCTTGGGGGGTGACACTATGAAATTGGGGTCCTTCTTTTTTCTTCCCTTTTCTCACCAAGACCATGGAGGTCTGGTTAGAAGTCGAGGGAGAATGAGATGGAAACTGCAGTAGCAACTTAGCGGAAAAGCTTGAGCCTGGCCAGGGGAGGTTAGAGGAGTCAGAGGACAGTTCAAGTCGGGGCTCAGTACCTGCAACCCCAGGACACAGGCCCCTCTCCTCCTGGTCCCGTAAGAGTAACGCATAGTATATCCATTCCGCTGACCTCTGTTGAAGGGAAAAGTGCTTCAACTCAGCCGGTTCCTATTGTTGGGAATTAGGCTAAACTATTTTAACCTCTTTTAAGACAGCATCCTTATCCGTGATCTTCTCATCTCTTCCTATCTCTGCAAAACAGGATCATTGGGATTTTTAAAATCAGAATCTCATTAAAACCACAAATTTATTTTAGAATGATAAAGATCTTATTAATGATTCATCTTTGTATCCAAGATGACGTGAATCCCATTTAGTCAAATATCTTTTACGTCTCTATGATCTTCTGTAGTTCCCCTCAAATGGTCAAAAACATTTCCTTTAAGATTATTCTCAGTTATTTGATGTTGTTACTGTTACTATAAATGAGGTATTTCTATTATGGTAACTTCTAATTGCTTACTGTTATGTATAGGAATGCTATTACTTTAAATAATATATATTGTATAGTTATTTTACTTAATACTCATCAATGTAGTAATTTTTAGTTTATTCTTAGGTTTTCTAGTGATATAAAGATCATCCATCAACTAACATTTTTCTCTTTTTATTAGTACTACTTCGGTTATAATTACATTTCATATTTTGGTCAGAAGTTTCAGAACAATGTTGGATAAAAAAGGATCATCTATTTTTTTTTTAGATTGTATTTATTTATCTTTAGAGGGGAAGGGAAGGAGAGAGGGAGAGAAACATCAATGTGTGGTTGCCTCTCATGTGTCCCCTGCTGGGAACTGGCCTGCAACCCAGGCATGTGCCCTGACTGGGAATCAAACTATGGTTGTTTGGTTCGCAGGCCCGCACTCAATCCACTGAGCTACACCAGCCAAGGAAAAGAAGGAGCATTCTTGTTTTGTTCCTGACATCAATGCTGTTCTGATTCTTACCTGGATTCTCCTTTCTTTCACCTCTTTGGCTTGGGAGCTATGATCTCAGATAAAAAATATTCTACCAAAACAGAGCATCTAATAGGTAGCATCCTCTCAAATGTGTTTGTGTGTGTATAAAATCCTACATAGATAATTACATATGTATGGTTTGTTTTGTGAATGTTCTTTTTTAGAAACCTGGGTAGATGGTGATGCCATTACTAGAAGTGGGAACCACAGGAGGAGCGGGAGGTTTGGGGAGCCCTATCCCCGGACAGCCAGGGGACACTGCAGTCCCGTCCCAGTGCCTTCTCCAAGGGAGCTTCCTTTATGGCAGTGACTTCCAGCCTTGTTCATCAGATGTCACCCATAAATTAATTGCTAAAATTCTGCAGCACATCAAAAATATATTTTTTTGCCAATGTGACAAGAAATAGGTATAATTGTGACTGATTTACAACAACGATATTAATATTAATAATAATAATAATAACCTATCCTCTTTGCTCCAAAGTGACTTTAAAAAAAAATCAGGTGCCTATACTTGCATGTAAGGATTTCTGCTGTCAAGATCTAACCAATTCGATGCAAACTTATTATGCGACATGATCACTAAGATGCAACTCTGTTATATGACCTATGTATTTATGGTTCAAGGCATTCACACTGGATGGCTAGTGTCGTGTTGGCTGTTTTCAGTTTTTAATGTGACAATCTAAGGAAGTAGAGGTCAGTTCCCCTGACTAAATAATCAGGTATTGCATGTTTTAAAAATGTTGCAGCACACCAGTTGAAAATTGCTGCCTCACGGGATGGCACAGAATTTACACATTGAAGAGACACGAGGTTTAATATACAGCAAAGTCAATGTGAGTCAACGCTAAGATGTAGTTGCCAAAAATGAGCATGAGATACCAGCTGCGTAGGAAATGACAACTATCACTGCTGACTTAGAGCTTGTCATAGGGGAGGCATTATACGAGGTGGTCTCACAGAGACGACGCATTTCACTTTCACAGCGACAGTTCACAGTGCCATTGCTCTCCCACACAGAGCAACCGAAGCTTAGTAGCTAACATGAGGCAGGGCAGGAGGAGCACCACTGTTTCATGAAGTGTAAAGGCTTGAACCCATTCATATATTTGGACGTGGCTTGCTGTGGCCTAGGACAACCATCACTATGTTGTGTTGGGAATAATTAAAAGAACTAAAATTGTAACGGTTATATTTGAAGGGCTGTCACACGGGAGGGCAAAAACTATGGGTACGGAACGAGCCAAATGCAGTGAATCTACTGCTCACTCACCCTCTCTTTACTGTGATATTACCCACGTGCATGACCTCGGTTACCACCCTCCTGCCCATAACCTTAAACATTCAGGTGTCTAGGCCAGGCACCCCTGGGTATCCTGTGAGCAACTCACACAAGGTCCCAGGGGTTAGAGGCTCCCAAAGACCTCTCAGTAAGCACTGAATCTAATCATTCGAAATAACCGTAATAATGTCTTTAACAAAATGTATTAAGTGCTCACTCTGTATCAGCCACCGGACTAAATGTTTTGCATTCATTATAATGTGAATAGTTGAATTCTTCCACTAATCTTACAAAGTAGCTATGATTCCTATTTCGTAGATGTTACGAATAAGTCAGAGGTGTGTTAATGACTCAAGTCTCTCCAACTAATCTGTGGGAAAGTTGGGCTCAAACCACAGCTTTATCTGGCTCCAAAGGTAAGCTCTTTCTGGAACATAAAGTCACACAATTCTAGAAAGGGCAGATCATGGTAAAACCCTCCTGGGCACAGAGGAGGTCTAGGTACGAGGCCCTCAGGTGACTAATGTTTTCAGAGCTGCTTTGAAAACATTAGTCAGAGCTGCTCCTCATTCCCTAAAGCCTGGACTCAAAAGCTTATCAGAGATTATGCTCTTTAGTTAAAGGGATTTTTCCGGTTTTATTTGTTGAGACATACACACACACACACACACACACACACACACACCCTTCCATGGAAATGTAGCAGGAAAACACTTCAACATAAATATGTTATGTTCCTGCTGAAAACTTCAGCCCACACAACTTCTCCATAAAAGCATATTGTTTTCTGGATAGATAATAGTGCCTTCTTTGAGGGGAAGGCAAGGTGAGGGTGGCTAATAGATGTAATTGTTAATGTGAGGAGTGCCTTTGATTTCGACCCGGAAGCCTCCACGCACAGACACCCCTTTAGATGGTTTTGCATGAGTCAGCTCCCAGGAATGGGTGCTGCTCTCCCTACCTGAGCCGTCACCCTACCTGCACCCTGTCTTCTGCCTCATTATTGAACCCCAGGGATCAGTCACGGCTTACTGACCATGAAGGCTTCTTTCCTTTCTTTCTTCTTAATCTGGCCTGTTTTGTTTGTTTTGGTTTCTCTCTCTCTCTATCATCCCCCTCCCTCCCTCTCTCCCTTCTTTCTTCTTCCCTCTTCCTTCCTTCCTTTGTCCTTCCCTCCCTCTCTCTTTTCTTCTTTCTTTCTTTTTTCATTGGAACTTCTTTCCTAACAGAAATCTTGCCACCACCTCTTGGAAGGAAACACAGAAACCACGCTGTTCTCCCTGACACTCACTTTTCCCTGTCACAAGCATCCTAATGACAAAGTTTCTGCCAGAGAAGATAGGCCAGGTCCCAAGTCAAAGTGAAAACAAACAATCAACAAGCCAAAACAGACATTAGTAGAGGTGAAACGGTAAGACACTCAGGGGAAAATAATGTCAGGAAGAAAGTAAGGGTCAGGAGGAATGGTTAGAAATACGTGTTGTGGTCCCATATTGATCTGGACAAGTTTAATAGTGCCAAGAACACAATTAAGAATAGAGGCAGAAAACAAGGATGTACACTATAAGACTTTGAAAGAAAGAAGTTTAGACATTTTTATACATCAGGGAACCAGACCAAGAGCTAAAAAAGAAACAAAAAAACAAACTATACTGCAGACCATTCCTTATTGTCTCTCTTTGAACAGTATTTGTTTGAGGGAAAAGTCCAAAATCATAATTGTGTGATTTCTGGGCATGTATTGTTAATAAATGAAGTTCTGTCCTTCAAGGTCTGTATTTTGTAATTGAGTCAGTGGCACTTGACTATTGAACTTACTAACTTTTTAATATATTGGTGATCTGATTTTTTCCAATGATCAAGGAGAAAACATATTTAAAAAGAGATGAGAATGCCAGATTAATGAACATTTCATGAACCTGCTAAAGAAATGCCAAAATGTCCTACTCATCCAACTGACATGTTGTATGCCTGTCATGTGTAGTGTGTGTGTCCCAGGTGTTGCCCCAGCATGACTCCAGTGCTATCCAAACATGCTCCCATGGACCAATATTGTACCAGAGGAGGTGGGGCGGAGAAGACAATGTCCAGAAAGGAGGGTGATGAAGGGAGGCCCCTGCTTCTACTTCCATTTAACTTCCTCCCATCAAGATTTACTGACCAATTCTGGGGAAAGATCTATGACCCAATTTAAGTATTTTGTGAGCCCTTGAACTGTCTCAATAAGTGTGCTCTTTACTTATTTGATTTCCTATGGTCAAGCAATTGCCTTACATCCTGATACCACTAAGGGCTCCTTGCCCAGGACCCCCTTTCCTATGATCTGAGGTCAGCCTTACCTCTGCCACTTCCCCAGGAGTCCTGATGTGCTCTGTGGCCAGGTCATGATGGCTGCTTTGGACACTTTCTGATGATGCCTGTCCGCCTAAAGCTTGATCTTGGTGCATTTCTGCATCGTTTACGTTTACCCGACCCGGTTACCATGTCCTGGTGCCTGCCCTGCCTCCCCATCTGCCTGCCCTCCAGTGCATCCCAAGCCCTTCTCAGATAGAACACACTTTGTCAGTTTGAGTTAACTTGGGTTATGCGTTAGAAATAAGTGTCCTTGAAATTCTACTAGCTTTCTGATAACTTAGGAAAACACCCTTCTATGGGGGAAAAAAGGTCTTAGAATTTACTTTGGAAACTTAGAGATGACTTTTATTATGAGCTAGACCACAAAACCTCTTTTTATTATCTTGGTTTGGGGATAAAATTTTAATGCTCGAAAGTTACATAATATATGGAACCATGACTTTTTTCTTTCATTCTGCTGAACTTGGTGTTATGTTTTCTTCCATTCACAAGTAAAATCCCTTCTCTTTACCTTGCTGGATCCTAGTTGTGAAATCATATAGTCAACTGAACAAAAATAAAGTTGGGGGGGCGGAAAACAGAGAATAGTAGAACCTGTCAATTAATTTTATGAAGCTTTGGTGGGGCTGTAGCCCCTAGGATGACAACCCCTGTCTACAGAGCTGCTGGAAGTGACCCTTGCCAAAGCTCTACTATCTCATGATTTTCTTGTTGAATTCTTGTACTTGCAAAACATTGGAATCAATGCATGTGGCGTTTATGATGGTGTGCAGGAGGTGTGCGTACGGTGCACGCACAAGTATTTGAGTAGTTGTTCCCATTCACAGTTGTATTGGACACATCACAGTTTTACTAGGGTTTTTTATTTATTTTATTGTGAGTCTAATTAAATAACATAAAGGACCTGTGTGAGTGTGAATGAACACTTGTTAGCAGTTACTATTATGTACTTGACACCTAATTTACTCCTCAACTGGACTTTTTCACTTATTATTTTACTGCCCGAAACTTCAATAATCAGGGATTCATTTGGGTGAGTATTTTATTTTAAAAAGTGCAAATACCTGTGCTAAGGTTAAGGATTTGTGAGCAAGTTACACAGTCACACATTTTTGAGAACTCATCCACCCGATTGCTTTCCAGTGCCCTGAGGAATGAGAATAGTGACAGGAGGAAATGAAAGGACATATTTAGGGAGTACACCCAGGTTTGGGGGAAGGGCAGGCTAATGTAGGGCACTGGGACCCTGAAAAAAAATTTCCAGAAAGTAAGGCATTCAACCAGGAAGTGGGTCTGGAAGCCAGAAACAAACTTGACCTTTACATGTTTGCTCAAGGCAGGCCCCAAACAGAGTCATAGAATGTCATAACAGAGCTGAAGATGACTAACTCTCTTTCTTGTCAAAGCATTACTGGCACAAGCTCTGTATGGTTGTCATTCTAAGAAAATGATTAGATTCAGCTGATACAATCACAAAGGTCTGGAGCTCCCCTCCCTTCCAGAGAATGCACAGTGGGGAGGAGCCAAAGCTCTGGAGACTCTTGGACCAGCCCTGTGCATGGAAAGGACTGTATATATGTATAAGAGTGGCCTGGGCAGCAGGTGTTTGACTGCATCAAGACTAGACCCTGCCCAATTGCTTGAAGAAGCGAGATCTCCTGTGCAGGTACATTTCTTTACCTCCAGGGGTGGGTTCGATTTAGTCCAGAGCCCTTAGAATCCTCTGCAAGGTCTGGGTTCAGAAGTGAGAGAAACGTAGTTGCTGCTTCTGATTTGAACTTTGCAGGTCAGAGTTTTTCTGGAAAGGGCCCTGGAGTCTGGAGATGTGAATTTGGTTCTCAGCTTTGGTATTGCTTACCGGTGTGACTTAAGGAATAGACTTCAGCCCTCTGACCTCAGTCTTCTCATTAAATAAGGGGGTGTTTTGGCCTAAGTGATCCTGGAGGTCTGTCAGCTCTGATTTCTATTAAACAAATGGTCATTTGGGGGAGTTGCTGACACTGCTAGCCATTGCCATTTCCCAGGGCTCAGGCCCTTGCAGGGGCCTTCTGAAGGGTCTGGAAGGGTCTTCGGAAGACCCATTTGGGAAGGGGTCTAGAGGTGGCCTGGGGCCTCAAAGGACCCTAATATTCCAGGAAAAAGGATGGTCTCTGGGTGTGAATGGGCAGCAAGGCCAGTTTGACTTTCTCTGTGCAGTCAGGTGTGAAGAAGTCATTGATGACAAGTTGAGAACAAAATAGTCCTTCACATGATAGTTATCACTGTGGGGCTGAGGTGGAGGGGCCCTGGCTTAGATGAGAAATCTAGAAATTACACAGGTTTGAGCAGTTTCCTGGCCTCTGGGCATCTGAGATCACTAACTGAGGCTCTGGAAGAAAGCAGCCAGCTCAGCTTATAATCAGTCCCCTCCTATGGAGAGAGGAGATACTGTTTGTTTAGGTGGGATTGAGCTTGGTTATGGCTTAAACATTTCTGTTTCAGACGTGTCAGATATAGTCAGACACAGGAACTGGAACTGTGATCCTAGCTTGAGCCAGCAGGGTAGACCTAGATTTTGGTGTTTAGGGAGATCTTCCAGACTCAACAAGGTGAGAGAGTATTTTTGACTCCCTAGTTCACTCTCTAAAAGTCTGGAAAGGATTCTTGGATGGGTGGGAACTGACCATTAAACAGAGTGAGCACCTTGCACTTCTCTAGAGTGAGAGCCCATCTGTGGGACTGGGACCCCTTGAGGACAAAAGTTCTAATTCATCATGCACCCCTACCATCTAGGGCAACACCCGGCCCAGGATGAAGCACTCGGTAGAGCCGTGTTTCAATGAAATAGATCTACCACTTTTCAAATTCTCTTCTAAATCTCTCTCCTGACCATCAAAACAATCGCTGGTGCGTTACCCTCTCCACCTCAAGAGTAATCACTGAGCTGATTTGTAACACATGATCGGTTTGGCCTTTCCCTGAAAATTACATCAAGAGAATCATAGAGTTTCTGTGTTTAGACTTTTTCACTCAGTACTATGCAAATTCTATCCATATTTTAGCATGTCGTTCTGGTTTGTTTATTCTCAATGCTGTATAGAAGAGGTGTCAAACTCATTTTCACCGGGGGCCACAGCAGCCTTGTGGTTGCCTTCAAAGGGGTGAATGTAATTTTAGGACTGTGGAAATGTAACTACTCCTTAACTAGGGGCAAGGGAGTTGGCACTGCCGCTGGGTAGAAACAAAGGGCTGGGCCAGATAAAACAAGGTGGAGGGCCGGGTTCGGCCCACGGGCCTTGTGTTTGCCCCCTGTGCTGTATATTCTGTGTGAATGCACTCCGATATTTAGCCCATGTTCATGGGCTCGTCGCTAGTTCTCAGTTTGGTGCTATTTTGAATAATACTATTATAAATATTCTTGTACATGTCTTTTGGTTCATAAATTTAAGCATTTCTATTGGGTAATACCCAGGAAGGGAATTGTTGTCATAGGGTATGTATACACTTAGGTTTAGTATTTACTGCTAAACAGTTTTCCTAAAAATTGTTTTTGTTTGACTTACTGTTTATAAAGTTTTGCCTGGGTTTGTAATTGCAAAGGTTGATATTCTGGAATAGCATAAATCACAACCTAAGATGCAAGGTCATCCATTCTTAAGTCCCAGACTGAGCTTTGGGGGTAGGGGCGTCAGTGAGGGGGTGCACTTGTTATCCAACACCCTTCTCCCTCGTTCATGAACTTGAACAAAGAGCAAGTGCTAAGTCGTAACTGATTCAGGAGTGTTCTTTCATGGCAGCTTCATTCAGTCTCCCTACCTGTCACATGAGCTCAGAGGTCCTTAGAGCAATACCTTTTCCGAGGTGCAAACATCGGCGTGTCGGCGAGATACCTCAGTGGTGAGAAGAAAAAGTGGGTCCGGGGCTCTGGGGAGGAGGGGAACTTGAGCTGAGTTTTGATGGATAGATGCAATTCAAACCAGAGACAGAAACATCTTGTGTTTGTGTGCAGGTAAAAGGTATGTTGGGCTAGAGCTGTGGGTTGCTTATACGGAAAGGGACCAGAGCACTGAGACCCTGACCCTTTGGGTTCAAGGCCATGAATTGTGGGGTCAGAGTGGAGAGATGTGACCTGGCTAGTCAGACAGGAAATTCAGGAACAGGAGGAGGAAAAGCTGCCTTAGTCTGACGGGTAATGCAGCTCATCATCTGACCCTTTAAGATTCAAATACTCCTGAAAAACAAAAGGAACGGATTCATTCTGTTTTAAGACTCTTTCCTATTCAAGCATGTTTTGAAATATTCTGGAAAGGAGAAAAATCAAAAGGGTTGGTTCTTTAAATGTATGGAAGGTGGTGGTAGAGAAATAAAGGTAGGAAATGACCTAATACTAGGGTGCTCGTGTCTCCCGGGTGGGAACTGTAAGAACAGAAGCAGGCTTGAGGGGAACAGAGAGACCCCACGCGGTTCTGCTTGAGGAGATGCTAAGAAAGAAAAGAAGAGGATGTGCTAAAGAGATGCCCAGGGCTTGCCCTGGTTCTGCAGAGCTGGCCAAGAGCCCACAGGCACTGCTCAGAGGCCTTACCTATGCGCAGGGACACTGACCACAGTGACCTCCAAGTTCCCTCTAGCCTGACATTAGGCTTATCTTCTAGGAGTGACATCAGGGTCTGGCTTCCATGCAGGCCCAGTGAATGTTCCTAAACCCAATGAAAGCTGTCTCCACTACATGGTAACTCAAGGTGCACACTCCCATTCTCGGAGTGGTAGGCTGTCTGTACTACAGAGGTTTGTGGCTGTGCCATGTGTCATGGAGTCAGATGGAAGACGGGGCAGTTCAGAGTGGGTAGAGAGCTCTGCCAGCCACGTTCTTATATCCCCACATAGGTGTGCGACCAGCCCAGAGGATCCCCCAGCATCACCAGCTAAGGCAGGGGGCTTCCTGCCTCTTCTCTTCCCAGTCTACTCCCAAGGTGCATGCTCCCTTTGGAGACTCCTTCCTTGAAGACTGACTTTGATTTTACTGTGTTTCTTAGGGTCCTTTAACCTGGGACCCCAGAACGTCTTGCTCCAGAAAGGAGCTCCCAAACAAGTCTGGATCAGAGGGAAGCTGTTAAGAAGGCCTCTGAATGCAAGGCTTAACCTAAGTCGGTTCTCAGGGATGTAATCAGAACAACAGGGGAACAGCTAAATAATTGACAGTTCGTGTCTTTATCACACTTTAGCTTCAAGTCAGGAGGAATGGGGATGGGGCTCAGGGAGGGGGGACAGCGTTTATCATTCTTCATGTTTCACAAATGAAGAAACACCCATCTGTTTATTTGCTCAGTCAGTCAGTCAGCAAACATTTATTGTGTTTGTTTGTTCTTGTTCTGAAAAGCTCATAGTCAGGCCACATTCTTTATTGTTTCCTGAAAGGCAGACATTGCTCTAGACGTGAAGATGAATTCTCTGGGTCTCCTGTTAAAAACTAAATCTAAATGTAGACAAATATTTAAATAGTAAAACTTTCAAGATCCTTTTAAAGCACTCACTGGGCAAAGTCATTTCCTCTTTTATGAACAGGGCCTGGTCTGTACTTAGAGATTGGGTTCCTATTTGTAGTCGGCAGCCACGAAACCACCCGACAGCTGTTCTGGACTGTCCGCTGTCATCACGTCTGAAAAACAGACTTCAGCAGAGAGAAATGGCAGGCCACATCTTTAAGACTTTGAGACATGACAGTAACCTGCAAACATAGTGTCTGCAAAAGCAAAAAATCAGTACATCAATTAGAGATAAAGTTCTGCTACATTAAGAAAACTTCCTAGTGATGGATGCAATTAACCATGTTCCTACTTGGAGCTTACCCCTGTGCCTAGCACTGTGCAACGGCAATCCACCCAAGTTAGGCAGTGCTTTAAGCAAACTTGTGTGTAAAAGGCAGGCAATCAATATTTAGGCTTATAGGCAATAATTTCTGTTGTAAGGGCCCAACTCTGCTGTTGTATGTTGCAAAAGCAGCCATTCATGAACAGGTAACTATGGCTGTATTTCAATATAATTTTATTAATGAAATCCAGCAGTGAGCCAGATTTGGCCCAGGGACCATAGTTTGTCAACCCCACTTCAGAGTTTTCTCAAGTCACTTCACATGGTTAATCTCTTCTGAGTCCTAAGAATAGACATAGTATATGTTATCTCCATTTTATGGGTAAGAAAACCAGCTCAGAGAGGGTAAGGGGTTTGCCCACAGCCACATGGGTAAGAGGTGGCAGCATGGCCACTTCGCGGGTCTTCCGATTGTAAATGTAGCGCTCCATGACCACTACACACTGGCTATTACACAGAAGAAGCACGGTCCCTACCCAAGACCAATCAGGCAGGGCCCATAGTTAGTCTTGCTCTTTTGTTCCAACTGTCAAGAACAGGGAATTGATCACTTTTTCAGTCTCATTCTTTTTATCATACAGACAGTGCCATTGTGCTAGAAGCCCAGGTTTCTATTCCAATTTTACCTTGGACGACTCTGTGGTTTGTGGCAAGAGGCCAGAGTTCCCTGGAAATCAATCATCCCTAGGAGGATGCTACAGGTTCACAGCACCTGTAGCAGGGACATGATTCTTACATTTTTGTTTCCTTTCCAGAGCCCCCACTCTACCCTTATTAGGTGGACTAAGGACCAGGCTTCCAGCACGGACCCAGTGTCTAGCACATAGCAGGTGCTTGGTAAATATCTGACTGAACTGAGCATCGGGGCAGGGACTCAAAGCACAGAACAGGCTCATGTGTCTTGCCTGGCGATGCTTCTCAATGTTCCCCAGCTAGTTAGACTCGAAACCTTCCTCTGGATCAGGGGTCCCAGGTAGACTCCTCATATCTCACTGTCAGGAAGCTCTCCCTAGCTTCTAACATTGTAGACAAGGCAAGCAAAGTCAGTATGTGAAAAAGTGAAGACTGAGGCTCTGCCCTGCCTTTGCTGAGTGCAAATGAATCCCCACATGAAGAACATGACCGAGGAGCCTTCGCACCCTCTGGAGGCCCAGGAGGGAACTCTCAGGCACCAGAAGCATGACTTTTGGCTGCACGCTCTAGTGTCTGGTGTTCCAGGTAGCTTTGCCTATTTATTTACATAGTCTTCTTTTATGGGCCAGCTCCAACACGGCTCACACATAACGGTTAAAATGAATTTCCAGATTTGACCGAGAGCCCTTTGGCCCTTTGCAGAGAGCTGTGGCAATCTGGGAGCAAGCTCATTTCAACCCCCCACTTGTAATATACAGAGGACTTGCTGGAACTGACAACCGCCCACATCTGGGTCTAGACCCTCTTTAAGGGGACTTGGGAATACTTATAAAAAGAGGATAATACTTGTGCGTGTGGCCTCATTCTGAAATGTGATCTTACAACGGGCGTTTGCTCCTTTGAGTCCCAGGAGGCACCAAGTCTTGTCATTAAATATCATGCAGTGGTTTTTGGTTCAGAGAAGAATCCAAGTGCAACCCAGCACTTGGTAAGAAGGGCATGAGCCTGGGTCAGGTTCTGAAGCCGAGGGACCTTCTATCCCATGTCAAGTCACAAGTGGTACATGACTGCTGCTGCTCAGGCTTGAAGGGCCAAAAGAGAAAATCTTGCTCTTAGGAGACCTCGCATTGGCTTACAAATGTAAATGGGGTAGAAGAAACTTGTTGACAAGGAAACAGGGGTAGGCTGGAGGAAGCTTTGCCTGATAATCTTTATCAGGAAGAAAACCTCAGGGAAAAACACAGACCTGAGTAAGAGCCTCTGAATCCCCGTGACCAGGTTGGGAGAGTGCTGGGTCTTCCCCCAGGAAGTGCGTTTGCGCCTGTGACGACTAAGAGTCGCTGGAGTCAGATGTCATCAGGTCAGAGAGAAGTCAAAGTGTGAGACACAGCATTCTGCCAGTATTAACCCCAGGGGGATAAACACCCCGTATCAGACGGAGTAGCTTTTAGTAAGTGACTCAGCGTAGAGCCCACACGGGGTCGGAGGACAGGGCCGTTCCACAAGCTGCCCACTAGCAGTGCTGATGAGCTATGTACAAAACTAAGGGTAAGTGTTTGGAATGTTTTATAGCAATGAACCAATAGTTTTACTTCTGTTGAAATCTGACTTTAAAAAAAAAGAGGGCTTGTATTTTGTATATTATCTTTAAATTTCATTTTTCTATTAGCTCATTAAATTTCTGCGACGAATTGGAAATAAAAGCATACAGGTCCTTCACCAGTGATAAGTAGTAGAGTATTCTAGGGGGTAAATGGTGAGTCAACAGTTAGGATGAGGGGAACTCAGTGAAGGCCGGGCATTCAAGGAAGGCTCCCTAGAGGAGGGGCTCCAGGGGACTTTGGGGGATAGGCAAGACCTTGACAGACAGGGAGGAGCCTCGGATCACCCCTACAATGTACAGGAGTACGTCTTTGTACAGACATGTTCTCGGGCAGCTTCTAGTGCATATACAACTTATTTCTTTTTCGCAGGCTAATTTCTCTTTCTTACATCCTCTCTGTCTCCCTCCTCCTCTCTATGGGAAATGCCAAAGCATTAGCAGAAAGGAAGTAAAACTGAACATCCGCCTTCCCTTTCAGGAGCAACAGAGACCGTCCAGAAAGCTTGTTATCCACTTCTTGCTATGTCTCTGTGGCCACCTTGGCGAGGCCGAGGGGAGAAGGACCCAATGGGGGGTCCTTCACAGCTCCCCAAGCAGGACTATGAGGCTCTGCAGGAAAAGTGCCTGAGAAATGGCTGCCTCTTTGAAGACAGCAGCTTCCCAGCCACCCTGAGCTCCATCGGCAGAGGGCCCCTGCTACAGAAACTGCCACCCCGCCTGCAGTGGAAGAGGCCACCGGTAAGGGGCTGGGAAGGGAGCTTCTGACCCACACGCACAAAGTGTGTCGAGCCAGACCTTCCTTCTGAGGGCTCAGGGCTTTTGGATATCCAGTCTTACTCTCATTGGTCCCCGTGAGAAGGAAACTGGGTGAATCCCCACATCCCCATTTTCCAGGAAGAACCAGGGGTGATCCTGGAAGGGGTCTGAGATGTAGCTCCTCCCCCAGGCCTGAAATATGGAGCAGCTGCAGCCAAAAATACATTAAGGTACCACTGAGCTTCATCAGAAATGGCAAGCCTCCTGAGTCACAGCCAATGCCATCTGCCAGAGGGACACATTTTAACATTTCACACCCCACTCCCCCCAAATCAGGCCCAGGAAACTCACAAATTAAGATGCTGTTCATCACTGTACACAGGTATTCTTTACACATGCATCAACAATTCCTTTCAAAGGCAACTCTTCAATGTGTTCAAAAGCAATTCATCTCCCCCAAACTCGATTTACATGCAAGATTCTAGAACACAGTCAGGTCAACCCATGCTGCAGATTCTCCCCTTTGTGTTCCCTCATCAGCTGTCACCATCAAAGACAGACTTGTTAAGTCCCTACTATGTGTAAATTCCCAAGTGTGCCTCCTGAACTAGAGGGCTGTTGAGATTTTACTTCTTCCAGGAAACCCTGGAAGCTGCTGACACAGTTTTCACACACCTGACCTGGACTGAACTGTGCCCATGAGGAGACTGAGGGGTGTGGTGCAGGCCGTGGAACAGAGGACAGCCCCTTTCCCTGTGTACCAGCCCAGCCCAGCCCACGTCTCAGCACAGAAAGTCAGGCCATTGCACTGGGGTTAGGGGCAGGAAGGAGGAGTAGGGGGAGAGTAAGAATGAGAAGGTCTCTGGGAAAACTGAGAATGCCCCCTTTAAAAGGTACTTCTACTTTTAACAGGAACCCCCAAACAGTTATTTTTTGGTATAAGCATCATTTCTTGGTGTCTACATAGAATTCTCTAGGACTTGACTTATATGAGCTTTAAGGAGGGATGAGAAATAGAATGGACAGAATCTGCTTGCCAGATTTTCTGGGACAGCCCTGATTCTTCACCTGCATCTGCATCTACATCTAATCTGCATCTACATCTGTATCTACTTCTACATCTACATCTAATTTATATCTAATCTATATCTGCATCTACATCTGTATCTACTTCTACATCTAATCTGCATCTGTATCTGCATCAACATCTGTATCTACTTCTACATCTACATCTAATCTACATCTGCATCTACATCTATGTCTACTTCTACATATACATATATATGTGTATATATATGTGTGTGTATATATATATATTGTATATCTATGTTTCCCTAAGTCCATGAGTGTGAGGCCCAATGGAGCTTCTTCTTAGTCAGAGGGACAATTCTGTCTGTCCCTGCAGGAACTGCACATCAACCCCCAATTCTATTCTGCCAACGCCCGAAGGCTGGATCTGTGCCAGGGATTGGTAGGTAAGTCTGCACAGCCCCTGAGACACACACCTGGCAGCTGTGAGCGTGGCTCGGCCCAAGAAGACAGTGGTTGGAAAGAGGGGAACTGAGAGATTGCAACTGGGAAATGGCCACCTGAACACTAGACATGTCCTTTGTTGGGAACAGGATAACAACTGGTCCTGTCTGGATGCATGGGAGTATCAAACCTTGCCTAATGAAAATCTTCATCATCAGTTGACAGGTCTAAGTCTTATCTTGGGAGAATGTTCACTCTATTTAGTCCCTGTAATGAGACCTCCTTGGCATGCCTGTCACTAGATGCCCCAGAATAGAATCCAAGAAGGCCTCTTCTCAACCCAACTTTCTTTTTAGAGTAATAGAAACAAGCCTTGCTTAGGGGAAGGGAGGCACATGTGCAGTAATATCGATTTTACAGACAGGGAAGTGGAGTCCAAAGGGTCAAGGCTTTCCCAGAACAAGAATCAGTTACAGAGATGGGAATTAGAAAAGGGTGGTTGTGTTTGGGTCCAAGTTCCTAAGGATGGAGCATTTGGGGAGCTAAAAGCTGGTGCAGGAATATGGCTTAATTCTTATCTTCAAGTATAGATCCCAGCCAATGTACCTCCCTGCATCACACTTTACTCAACCACTCTTTTCCTCTCTAGTATGTAATTCCCTTCTCCTGAAGTAGGCTACAAGCCCAGAAAGAATAGCAGTTGATATCAGGCACTTCTTGCATGCAATAAATCCTCAGTAAATCCATGCAGATACCTGGAGAATGTGTGTGCATGTGCAGGACATCCACGCAGGTACTGTGTGCTGTCTGGCTTAGGTGACTGCTGGTTCTTGGCTGCTTTGCAAGCGCTGACTTTGCACCAGGACATCCTGAGCCGGGTTGTTCCCCTGAATCAGAGTTTCACCAAGAATTATGCTGGCATCTTCCAGTTCTGGGTGAGTGTCCTCCTAGTGCCCAGTTTGGGTTGGGGGTATGGGAAAGAAGGTTCTTGGAAGAGTCATCTCTTTGCCTCCTTGGCTGACCATTTTCCACCATAATCTTCACTCACCAGTGGGCACTCTCTCCTTCTAGTTCTGGCACTTTGGGAAGTGGGTTCCTGTGGTGATAGATGACCTACTGCCCGTGGATGAAGCTGGTCAGCTGGTCTTTGTCTCTTCCACCTACAAGAACTTGTTCTGGGGAGCTCTTCTGGAAAAAGCTTATGCAAAGTAAGACAACTATGAGAAATTTTTTCTCTTCCCTTCCCTCCCCCCAACCCTGTCTCTGTCTCACCATCAGTGTTGAGGGAGGACAAGAGGGGGCAGGTAAAGTTTATGAAATGAGATACTGAGGCATGACTCAGTGAATATACAATGGACATTACCAGAGACTTATGTGTAGTGGTCACCCCATCTAAACAAGATTTCAGAAATTCTGCCTTCCCTAATGGACACAGTTGTTAACAGGGATAAGAACTCTGAGCACTAGGTTGGGAGGAAGGGGTGGCAGACACATTCCCAGGGAATAATGAAGCAAGGCTCCTTCAGATCATCCGAGGCTGCAGTTAAATGGCACTTTCCTTCTCTTCTTGTGTTTACTTATCCCCTGGGCAGGCTCTGTGGCTCCTATGAAGACTTGCAGCGTGGACAGGTGTCTGATGCCTTCTTGGACTTCACTGGTGGGGTGACAATCACCATCAACCTGGCAGAAGCCCCTGGAAACCTCTGGGACATCCTAACCCGAGCCACCTATAGCAAAACTCTTATTGGCTGCCAGACCCACTTAGGGGTGAGATTGGGCTGTGCACTGTGTGGATATACTTCTTCTCTGCTGCCATTCTCTTCGTCTACCAGTCACTGTTGTCACCTCAGCGTGAGCCCCAAGACTCCCACAAACCCTTGTACCTACAGTCCTATGTTCAGCCAGAGCAGCCTCAGAGCAGAGGAGAAGGGAATGTGCAGAGAAAGGAGCTGACAGTTAAGGGTCCACCACATGCAAGGTGTTTTATAGCTCAGCTGGTCCTTGCTGTCTAATTTTAATAACAGCCAAGAACGTGGAACTGGAATAGGGAGCCTTGAGTTCAGCTGAGCCTCCACTAATGACCACTGTGTCACCTTACACATCCACTTAGTGGCTCTGAATCTGGGTTTGTCCTCTGCAGAATGTTTAGAATCACTGCAGAGCGCCACCCTGACATAAAGGCTCAGATGAGACTCTGGGTACTGAAGAGCTATGAAAACCGTAAGGCGACACAATACAGTGTGGGTCTCTTCCACCCGCCTCGTAACTCCTGCATCAGCCAACCAGGCCCCCATGACTCCTGGATAATCCGTAGCCAGCAAGGCTGACAGGTGCTCTCTTGTCTGTACAGAGCGAGAGGGTGCTGGAGAACGGATTGGTGGACGGCCATGCCTACACTCTCATAAGAATCTGGAAGGTGGGTGGAACCTTCCCCCGCTATTTCCTTTCAGCCTCTGCTTCTCTCCTGGGGCTTTTTACCAAAGCCTGGGGGTGTTCTTGGTGAATCTATCTGTGTCTAGTCTGGGGGTCCTCCAAGGCCTGCCAAAGCTGGTGGGACTCCCCATACCTCTGGACCTCTTTTCTGGGGTGAAATGGGGGGTCCAGCCTTTGCCACCATCATTGTATCATCCCAACCTCTCTTTCCATGGGGAAGCTCCAGCCAATTGGCCATCTCTCCCCACTGTGCATCACAGTCTTCCTCAAGTTTCGCTTTCTCCCGGGCTGCTCAGAACAGCCTTTATAGCTGGCTCTTCCCTCCCAAATTGCTGCTTCTTCCTCACTTGTGCCTTGTCAGGTTTCCCAGTTTCCTTCCATTGCTATTTACCTTTCGAGCTCTACTAAGCATTGAGAGAAAGAGGAATCAGACAGGGACCCCACCTACAGAGAGCTCCCAGTCAAGTATGGAGAAAATCCATATCTGAAAATGATAAAAAAGAAAGTAGAAACTGGGAGAAGAAGGTGTGAGGGGTTCAGAAGTTGGAGGGAAGACATTCACCTGGTTGGGTTGGAGGGAAGCCAGAAAAGGCTTTGTAGAGGCGGTCACATTGATCTGGGCACTGAAAGGTGGTAGATTTGTATGAGGAGAAAAGGGCATTCCTAGCTAAAGGAACAGCATGTGCAGAATGTGGAGAAAAGAAATCAGTAGGGTCAATCTCAAAGAACCTCTGACATTTAAGAAGCTTTACTTGCCAAAAGTCCTCTGATTCCCTTTAATTCTGCTTCAAATTTTTTTGAACTCAACTCATACCTGAATTCTTCCTCCTCCCAGATATCCATGAATCATTTTTGTGTGGGTAACAAGAACTTTACATTTATTTTCACACTTATTTAGAAAAATTTATATTTTTTAATGTTTTGTTCTATATTTATTTAACAGTATTTGACAAAGTCTAACACTATGTGCCAAATACTGTCGTAACTGCTTCACAAACATTATTAACTCAGTCCTTACAACACCCCCGTGAGTAGGTGTATGAGTGTCCTTGGGCTGCCATAATAATAGAAATTTGTTTTTGTCACAGCTCTAAATTCCAGAGTCTGAAATAAAAATGTTATCAGTGCCCTGGTTGGAACATTGTTCCATAAACCGAAAGGTTGTGAGTTCAATCCCCAGTCAGGTCACATGCCAAGGTTTCAAGTTCAGTCTCTGGTGAGGGTGCATACGGGAGGCAACTGATAGATGTTTCTCTCTCATATCAACGTTGCTTTCCCTCTCTCTGTCCCTCCCTTTCCCTCTTTCTAAAATCGATAAGCATGTCCTCTGGTGAGGATTGAAAAAAAAAAGACGTCGTTAGGTTCTCACCCCCTCCAAAGGCTCTAGGGGGGAATTCTTCCTTGCCTTACAGTGACCAGTGGCCTCCAGCAGTTCTTTGCTTGGGAAGCATAGCTCCAATCTTTGCTTCCAACTTCACATTCCCTTTTCCTCTGTGTCTTCTTCCCTTCTTTTCTCTTGTCATTGGACCCACCTGAATCCAGGATGATTTCATATCAAAATTCTTCATTACACCTGCAAAGACCCTTTTTACAAATCAGATCCCATTGACAGGTTCTGGGTAGACATATCTTCTGGGGTCCATCATTCAATCCGCTGTGGCAGATGTGACTATTAGCTTCATTTTATGTATCAGAAAATAGTCACGGAGAGGTTAAGTAACTTGCCTTACGTCTCATAGCTTGTTAGTAGCAGAGCTGTTTCCTCCTCTGCCAGCTCTCAGGGCCTTTGATCTTGCATTTTAGTCTCATCTGCAGGCATGAATCTCACCCAGGTATCTAACATATGCAGTTGGAACCCAGCCCAGCCACCTAAATTGCTTCTCATCTGTGCAGGTGACCTGCAAACGCAAGCCTGAGTATCTAGTCAAGCTGCGGAACCCCTGGGGGAAGGTGGAGTGGAGAGGAGACTGGAGTGACAGGTGAGCTTCTGAGACTGGCTGGGTGAGGAAGGGGCAGGCGAAGCCTGCCAAGGAGATTGCTCTCTGCACACAGATTCCGGGTGTTCTTCCCTTGGTCTCAGGCTACGTCAGGAACATTTTCAGGGTCTGACAGTCTCTCACATTTATAAAGTGGTCTATGACGTATAGATTGTTTTCTTGTTCATTATAGTAATTAGAGTCAAATGTGAAGAGCTTGCCAGTACTGTGCTAAGTCCTTTGGATTGTCATCTCATTGAATCCTCCGAATAATGCAATCATAATGTAGGTAGTTTTATGCCTGTTTTGCAGATGAAGGGACTGATGCTTAGACCAGGTGAGTTACTTCAGGTCTCAGAGCAGGATCAGCCAAGGGCTTTCCTGTCTAGTCCAGGATCCCTCCCTGGCATGGGCCCTCTGGGGCTTGTTGAGTCAAAGGTAGACAGATCCCATTGGCCCCCAATTCTGGTTTTGTTTAGTGGCCTTGGGTTGTTTCTGCCCAAAGACAACTTGAACCGGATGTGGGCTTGACGGATTACAGACTGGCTGGAGGGCACAGGTGGAGAGGGAGACCAGTGGCAAAGCCCTTCACCTCTTGCATGAAGAGTTATAATATTGGCCTCTGCATAGCACTTTAAAGTATGAAAACACGTCCACGCACTCATTATCACTTACTCATTTTTATAGATGAAGAAATGAGGGCTCAGAAAAATAAGTTGTATTCCACTTCTCATAGGATGTACCGTGCTTGATGTGTGATACATGAATAAAAAGAATTGTCAGCAGAACTCAGTCTATGTAAAAAACAGCATACAAAGATATATATTAACTTTATTTTTTGAAATATTTTACTTACTTATTTTTAGAGAGAGGGAAAGAGAAAGAGAGGGAGAGAAACATCAGTGTGTGGTTGTCCCTCAAGTGCTCCTCACTGGGGACCTGGCCTGCAATCCAGCATGTGCCCTAACTGGGAATCAAACCAGTGACCCTCTGGGTTTGCAGACCTTTTGGTTTGCTGGTGCAGCTCAATCCACTGAGCTGCACCAGCCAGGGCAAGATATATATCAGTTTTATAGTGTTACCAAAATATATCGTCATGATGTTGGTTTTAGTTTGTTTCATAGAAGAACAAGTATTTACATTAGAGATAAGTGATTAATTAAATTTGTTTTGTTAGTTGTGTGACCTTGGGATAGGTTTTTTATTTTTCTGAGACAGAGATCTGGTAAGGATTAAATAAAATGATAGGCTTTTATTCCATAGAGTCTAATCTTCTGTTAATGTCATCCAGTGTATATTTTTATTTTGGAGAGTCCTAATTCTAGAGATTTCCTAATTCTAGAAGATTCTATTTGAGAATATCTTCTACTTCTCTCTTCATTATGTCAACAGTTCTTTTTATAACCTTGAGAATATTGAATGGGTTGATAATAGCTGTGTAAATGTCCTAATTTGCTAATTCCTTCATCTCTCTTATTTCTAGGTCTATTCCTCCTAACTCTTTCTATTTCTGATAATGGGTCTCATTTTCTACATGTTTGTATGCCTAGTAAATTTTTATTGGATGCTAGACATTACAAATTTAGGTTTCTGAGTGCTGAATTTTGTTGCATTTCTTTTTTTAAAAAATTTTTATTGATTATTCCATTACGGTTGTTCTATTCCCCCCCTTCATTTCCCTACACCCTGTACCCCCCAACCCTTACCATTCCCCCCTTTAGTTTATGACCATGTGTCTCAAGTTCTTTGGATTCTATATTTCCCATACTATTCTTTCCCTCCCCCTATCTATTTTCTACCTACCGTCTATGTTACTTATTTTCTGTACCTTCTCCCCCCTTCTCCTCCCACTCCCCTGTTGCTAACCCTCCTTGAGATCTTCATTTCTATGGTTCTGCTCCTGATCTAGCTGTCCTTTTAGCTTGCTTTTGTTTTAGATGTGGTTGTTAATAACTGTGAGTTTGTTGTCCTTTCACTATTCATATTTTTATCTTCTTTTTCTTAGATAAGTCCCTTTAACATTTCATATAATAAGGGCTTGGTGATGATGAACTCCTTGAATTTGATCTTATCTGAGAAGTACTTTATCTGTCCTTCCATTCTAAATGAAAGTTTTGCTGGATAGAGCAATCTTGGTTGTAGGTCTTTGGATTTCATGACTTGGAATACCTCTTTTCAGCCCCTTCTTGCCTGTAAGGTCTCTTTTGAGAAATCCGCTGACAGTCTGATGGGAACTCCTTTGTAGGTGACTGTCCCCTTAGCTCTTGCTGCTTCTAGGATTCTCTCCTTCATTTTTATCTTGGCTAATGTAATGATGATGTGCCTTGGTGTGTTCCTTCTTGGGTCCAACTTCTTTGGGACTCTCTGAGCTTCCTGGATTTCCTGGAAGTCTATTTCCTTTGCCAAATTGGGGAAATTCTCCTTTATTATTTGTTCACATAAGTTTTCCACTGGTGGCTGTTCCTTTCCCCCTTCTGGCACCCCTATAATTCGGATGTTGGATCATTTAAAGATGTCCTGAAGGTTCCTAAGTCTCTCCTCATTTTTTTGAATTCTTATTTCTTTATATTTTCCTGTTTGGCCATTTTTTTCTTCCTTCTGGTTCACTCCCTTGATTTGAGTCCCAGTTTCCTTTTCATCACTATTGGTTTCCTGTGCAATTCCCTTCATTTCAATTAGTTTAGCCTTCATATGTTCCTCTAATTTGTGACTAAAATCAACCAGTTCTGTGAGCATCCTGATCACCAGTGTTTTGAACTGTGCATCTGAAAGTTTCGCTATTTCTTTGTCGCTTAGATTTATGGACTCTGGGGCTTTGAGATCTTCTAGAGCCATTTTTTGTCTGTTTGCACCCATTACGTATGAGGAGCGGAGCCTTAGGGGTGGGGCGGGGCTTCCAGGGCCGGGTCGCTGGGTTATGACGCTGTATGTGGGGGCGGGGTCAGAGCCGGGAAATGGCGGCGGTCTCTGCAGCCTCCCGCCGCTGCGACCCGCTGGGTCCCGTCTCACTGCCCACTCCCTTGCTAGTCTATCTGTGCAGGAATGCTCCAGCACAGTCAACCCGCCACCCTTCACCCTCGCCGGATCTGCTGGTCACTCGCTGGGTCGCGCTCACTAGGTCGCTCACTGGGTCGGCCCTTTGCCACCCCACGCCTGGGAACCGCGCACCTGAGTCCGTCTGACCGAGTTTTCCTGTGCAACCCCACTCCGCCAGCTGCTGGTTTCGCCCCTCTTACCGGTCAGGCTGAAGAAAATCATTGTTATTGGACTTCCGAAAAGTTCAATTTTCTGTGTTCTGGCTGTGTTTTCTGGTGCTAATATTTTGTTGTCTCTAAACTTGGTTGTGTGGGAAAGCACAGCGTCTCCACCTATGCCTCCATCTTGGCAGAAGTCTTTTTGTTGCATTTCTTTAGAGAATGTTGGGCTTTTTTTTTTTCCTGGCAGGTAGTTAAATTAGGGATAATTCTGATACTTTGAAGTTTTGTTTTAAAGCACTTTTAAGGCAGAACTAGAGAAACCTTTATTTCAGGAATAATTTGACCCCACTATGAAGGTGTTGACCCCTTGGGGTCTCTACTAAGGACCTCAGGGGGTCAATAAAGTCTTTCAACTCTGGCTGGCAGGTAATTCAAATGATTCCCAGCCCTGCATCACCTCTAGAAATTCTTCTGTGTATAGTTCATTCTTGCGGGATTTTACTTTATGTATGCACCAGTTTGATTTCAGCCAGAGACTCAAGGGAGCCCCTATGAAGTTCTCTGGAGCTCCTTCTTTATGCAGCCTCCTGCTCTCAGGCACTTTCCCTGGCCAGGTCTAGCTGTCGAGGCCTCCTCGAACACAGGTCTCTGTCTCTTACACTCAGCAGGACCTCGAGGTTCTTTCTGGGTTCCACTTTTCTGCATCAGTGCCCAGGGAATTAGTTTCAGTCAGGAGTCCTGGCGATGTTAGGTCTCGCCTCATTTGCTCCCCTCCTCTTGGGGTCTCAATCCTGTGCTGCCTGCTCTCTAATGTGTGAAAGCAGTTGTTTCTTATATTTGGTCCCAGCTGTAGTTGCTTATAGTGTGGAAGTGATACAGGAAAGCCTTATCCTTCGTGGCCAGAAATAATAGGCCAAAGTGATGGCCTTTGACAATAAGTAATTCCAACATAGATTCAAATGCTGGCTCTGACGTTTCATAGCTTTATGGTTTCAAGCAAGTGACAATCTCTTTTAACCTCAGTTTCCTAATCTCTAAAATGGCAACAAAAATCCCTACCTTGCAAGGTTGTTATTCTCGCCTGAAATGGAGCCCATCAAAAGCCTAGCCCAGATTTTGGCTCACAATGAATGATGAATTAATGTTACATGTTGCTTTTATAATACAGAATGTGAGATTTGGTTGTCTGCAAAGGCAGCATGAAGAGAATAAATACCAATGCTGTAGAGCATTTACTGGAGAATTTATCACACATCCTCCACAATCCTTTCACTCCCCCATGAAAATGTTTCTTTTCTGTTTTCAGCTCAAGTACGTGGGACCTACTGAGCCCCAAGGAGAAGATTATGCTGTGGAGAAAAGATAATGATGGAGAATTTTGGTATTTGACTCAAGGACCCGGGACTAAATGCCCTGGCTTATATTTGCTCATCCATCCAGCAAATATTTATGGGGTGCCCCCCATGTGCCTGGCATCTCTTTTGCAATGATCAACAAGATCCTTTAGGGGCTCACGGTCTGGCAGGGCAAACAGCCCCTGCAAAGGGACAATCACAGTCTCTGACAAGAGCAGTGGCCACTGGCATGGGGCTCGGCAGGTGCTCCAAGCAGAGTGTGGGGTGGCCACCTCCTCCTGAGGCCCACTCTGCTCTTATGTCACTCAGTACACTCCATCCGGTGACTCTCCTGGCCTAAAAAGGAGATGAGGAAAGGAGGAACTGCAAGGTCTTGCCAAGCTAAAAGCCACCTCACCTGTGCTCTCCACCGCAGAATAGTACTATTCCCACTGACTCCAAAGCCACTTACTCTTATTATGAAAGGTCACCCAGATGCCCTGAGCCAGTGCTGCTTCTGGGTGTCTGACCTGAGACCCGCTGTTTCCCTTTCCCTTTGCTTTTCATCCTCGCTATTAACTTCCACCTGTTCCCGTGATCCCTCTCCTCCATTACCCATCCTTTCCAGATGGCTGCAGTCCTCTCTCTTTTGAAGTAGTCACCAAACTCAAGATCCCTGCAAATATCATTATTTCCACATTAAGATAAGTAAACTAAGCACCAGACAGCCCCAGGAGCATGCCTTGATCACAAAGTTAGCAAGTACAAGTGAAGATTTTTATCAATTAATGAGTGAGAACTGATTACTGAACACCTAGAAATCAATTGACTGGTTATAAATGCCTCAATTTAACTTTATCAGTGGGACCGGCAGACCAGGAAGCCACAGGAAGGGGTTTGTTGGTAGCTCCAACAACCTGTGGTGGCCCCTCACACTGGTCCAGCGAGCTCCACTCTCACAGGCCTGCTCAGCTCTGCACACGGGGGGCAGCATGGGGGCCTGGCTCTGGGATGCCCACTGCTTTGTTCCAGCCGCCTCTTTGGTCCTGCTAACTGGACATCATCCCATTTATCTTGGTACTGTCCCCTCTTCCTCTCCAGGATGACGCTTAAGGATTTTAAAGCACACTTCAAGCTCCTGGTCATCTGTAAGCTGACCCCAGGCCTGCTGAGTCACGAGGTAGGCCAGAAGTGGTCATACACCATGCAGGAGGGGAGATGGGAGAAGGGGACCACAGCTGGTGGCCGCATGAAGTTGCACCAAGGTGAGTGAGTGCATGCATAGGAGCTGGGACTCCCGGGTCTAAAGTGGCAGCTTTTCCAGGCAAGGCTGGGGATATGGGCAGAGCCACTGTGGATGGTGTGTGGCTTGTGTCCTGCAAAGGGCATTGGGCTGAGCG
Source organism: Artibeus jamaicensis (assembly GCF_021234435.1). NCBI lineage: Eukaryota > Metazoa > Chordata > Mammalia > Chiroptera > Phyllostomidae > Artibeus > Artibeus jamaicensis. The sequence goes on along the minus strand of NW_026521843.1, from coordinate 17,764,717 downwards.
GGGAGAACTACTGGCCAGGCTAACTGCCCTGACTCTGGGCTGTGTCCATGGGGAAGATGGGGCACCTTTGGTCCTAAATAGCACCAGGAGGTTACATCTTGTTCTGGTCTTAGTACAAGATGATTGATAGGTTGAAGCAACCGCCCCTTCACAGGCAGATGGAAATAGCAGTTGTATCATATGTATCAGGCCCTCCTTACCTAGGAAGTCCTCAGTTATAGGAGACGAACATATCTAAATTCTCAAAATGGAAGATTTGTTGACTGTGTCCCTTTCTCCACAGTGGAGGTAGTGAGAGATCCCTTTGGAAGGAAAGGCCTGTAGGGTATGATGACCTCAGCGGGCTGTGGTCGCCTGACCTCTGGCATCCCTGTCCCACCAGAGTGTTCCTCCAAAGCTGGAGCTGCCCTTGAGCTAAGGCTTGGTTCCCTTAAAATGCAGATCCCCTGGGATCATGGGTATGTTCTCCTCAGGTAGTTAACATAGTCACTTGGGCAGCCAGTGTTTAGGGACACAGAGTCTGTGCTGGGCACAGGGCCTTTGGCAACAAGAATACCTCTCAGTCTGCATGTCTGGGTGGTGGAGGTAAGAAAACCTGGGTGGTGGAGGTAAGATGGGAGGATGGATCAGCTGAGGCTGAGGAGGCCCTGACTCTCTGTCCTGATAAACTTCTTGGGGGAGTCCCAGGGCAGGTCCCCTGGGTCTGTGCACCTCTCTGAGGTTTGGGGAGCAACATGCTGGGGGAGCCAAGGACCTGTCTCATTTTGCTGTTTTTAGCCCGAGACACATTTTGGAAGAACCCACAGTTCCTGCTGTCTGTCTGGAGGCCAAAGGAGAGCAGGACATTGCCGATGCCCTGCAGTGTGCTGGTGTCCCTGATCCAGAAGCCCAGGCACAGACACCGCAACCGGAAGCCTCCCCTAGCCATTGGCTTCTACCTCTTCAGGGTAAGTGGGGCTCTGGGATGCACAGCCACACTCGGGCCTCCAGCTCTTGTCCTTTCTTCCTGTTTCCTATTCTCTGTCTGCCCACAGACCTGGGTACAAATCCCGGCTCTGTCCCTTAGGGATGTGTGATCTAGAACAAGTCATCTCCTTGAATGGAACATAGCGTCTTCATCTGTAAAATGGGGGCAATGAGATTTATGCAAAGAGCAGAAGGAAAGACCACGTGGCAGTGCTTCTCACTGTGCCTGGCACAGAGTTTACAATCAATACTAGTTTCGTTTTCCTCCCCGCAAAAGCCAACGTTGACTTCCTTCGCCCTTTCCCAGAATTCCTGACGATGGTTTTAAATGTCACTGACTGGAACAGAAGAGCTTGTGGGAGGGGAAGGGACCTCTGGGTAGATGGAGTCCTCTTGTTTATCAGCCTGCATTAGAGTTTGTGCTTGCGAGAAAGAGCGTATTCACTGACTAATGAGGTCTCTCTCTCTCTCTCTCTCTCTATCTATCTATCTTTTTCTGTTTTTCAGATGAGCCAGGTGAGTTCCACACTTGACCAGCTGGCCCTGGTTTGGAGTGATGTCATGTGAGGCCAAGCTATTGTGAAGTTCAGGTTGCAGCACTGTACAAGGAGCTCTGAGACGGTCTGACAATAATGTCACTACCTATGTGTGTGGAAGTTAAGTGCTTCTGCTGTTTTCGTTTTTGTTTTTAATCCGAAGGCCCCAAGGAATCCTTGTGCCTCTAAAGGAAGGTCTCTGAGCCTGGTATAGAACCACAAAATCTTAGAATATATGAAATCCCTACATAAATACCTAGGGCTAATATCAGTGACCGTCAGAGCGTAGGAAGGCTGATAAATCACAACCTTGCCTGTGTTATGAAACCTGTAATAAAACAGATCTATAACAAATGACACTGGAGGAGACCATGCAGCCCACTGCCTTGGGGACAGGGGACAAAGGATTGGAAAACAGGACAGACACACAGGCAGAGGATGACAACTCTGTGTTTCAAGTGCAGTGACAGCCTAGAGGGATCAGTTAAGAAGGCAGGAGGCATCTCAAGCTCTGCAGGGTGGAAATTATTATTTCGTCTCCCAAAGAAAACAAGAGTAAAAAACTTAATCTTCGCAGATTGGACTATGCAATAGAAAAGGATTTTTATTAAAAAAAACATTTTGCACTGGGTGTTGGTGTTGGTTTTTTCCTTGTGGGAACTTGAGTAATCCCCAAGTTGCCTATTGATTTAAAAAGAAAAAGTCATTTATATAGGACTATTTCTAAACAGAACAAAACTACAAGCCAGTTAAAGATTTAAATGACGAAAAGAAAGTAATAAATATATGAGGGATAATATATGAGGGATCAGCAGTTGATTCTACCAGAAAAACTAAATCCAGGACACCTAAAGTGGCTGGTTATAAAACTTAGTTCTGAGATTCCTAGCAGCCAAGGCAGATGGCAACCAGATGATCCCCTAGTTCTCATTGCCTGATTAAAAAAATAAAGCATATGTCATCAGGAGATAAATTTCATTTTCCTAGCCTTGGGTGGAATCTATGAAATATGTCTTTGTGTGGATGGGTAGCATCCTTGTTAACAACCATATATGTACTGAAAAAGAATTCTCCATGTGGACCTCCACTTCCTCCACAGCCCTGAGTGAGGGCAAAGGGAAGAGGGAGCAAGAGAGAAAAATAGAGAAAGAGGGAAAAGTAAAGGAGGGAGGGATGGAGGGAGGGTTTAAGGGAGAAAGACAGAAAGAGAGTATATGAATATAAGATGAAATAAAACACATGCCCAGGCAACATAAGAACCAGAGCCCTGATTCAGGTCTCCTGAGCTGTTGTGCAGTCCTCTTTCCCCCTTATGAGGCTGTTTTCCCTGAGGTCACATGGAGTGAACAGCTGATCTGTATGTAGCTGTTGTGATGTTGGTGGGGAGATGGTTGGTGGTCCCTGTGTATCTATGACCATAACCATGTTATACTCAACATTGAAAGTGCAGAATCAGGAAATGTGAAGAATGTGGGCACTGGAGCTCAGCTGCCCTGAATTCCAGTCCTGGACAGAACACTTAGTAGCTGGGTGACTTTGGGCTGATGACCTAACTTGGAGAATGTAGGCACAGTGACATTCCTCACATCATTTTGTATACGATGCTGTTTTCAATGTAACGGTAAATTGGTTTGATCAAGTGTTTGCTCAGCCTCACATCAGGTTCCAGCAAAGGCGTCCACTCCTGACATGCTCTGTGTTAAACTTCCGCTCCCCACTCATTTATCCCATCATCCACTAGGGTGGGGTAGATTTGGCAAATAAAAGCTACCTTACTCCTGGTTCCTGGCCAAGGGCCCCAGGCCTGGCCAAAAGCCCGGGGTATTGACCTCAACTGGTGCCCTTCTGTCTGCCATCTATAGTTATTTGATGACCAGAGGAAACTGCCCCATGAATTCTTCTTGAAAACTCATCCCCTGAGCCTTCCCGAGGAATTTCTCCAAGAAAAAGAAGTGAGTCGGGAGTTGTGGCTGGAGCCAGGGACGTACCTCATCGTGCCCTGCACATCAGAGGCTGGCCAGGAGTCGGAGTTCATCCTCAGAGTCTTCTCCAAGAAGCACTTCTTCCAGTAAGGGCACAGCCTCTCCCTAAGGTTGGGGTCCCCTTGGTCCAGGGACAATAAGGGGTATGAGGTGGGAAGGCAGCTGTCGGGGTCCCTGTGGCCAGTCCAGACAGAAATCAGAAGAACAGGAGAGCAGGGCAGCTCTCCGCACAGAGAACATCCTTCCCTCTTTCTCCCACTCTCCTCGTACTGACCAATGAACACTGCTGGGTATTACAGAACAGGCACAGGCATGGCCCTTGCCCTCCAGAAGATCAAGGTCTGGGCAGGACGCAGGCACACAAGGGGCCATTTTTGTTAGACTGCACCCAGTAGAAGCATTTACACGCACAGGGTGTCAGAGAAGCATCAAGAGGGAGCATTGGCTAATCTTCCACAGTCCTGGGGAAAGCAGGGGTGGCTTCTGGGAGGTGGTGATTCCTAAGGGATGCATAGGGGTGACTCAGATGAGGGGAGGCTGTCTGTCACTGATCAGCAGGCTCAGACAGTGCTGGCATGTACAGGTGAATCAATACATATACATTCCAGCTACACTTAGTATTTGGCCTGTGATTGTTCTGACATAACAGCCCTTTAATACTTAAAACCCTGGGGGTTTTTTTCTTTGTTTTGTCCATTGATAGTTTGACTTGCTCTCAAGCATCACTGCCCTGTCAGACTGCTGCATCATAAAATATGAGGAGAAATAGTCAGAAGTGGGTGGGGGGAAACAAAGGGTGTGCTGGGCTTGGCACGAGCAAAGGCGTGAGATGAGAAACAGCACTAGGTGTGTGGGAGGTTACAAGCGGTGTGCCGTGCTGTATGGTTGAACTTGTGCTTCAAGGAGGAGTGGGCGGTGAGGTGTGAGAGCTGGACAGGCCCACATGCTGCATCTGCTAAGGAACTTGGAAGAGTTCCTTGGGAGAGGGGGCAGGAATTGGCCAAAGGTTCCCAAGAGGGTCTCCAAGAAGGAATTCTGTCTTTTGTTCTCCCTCAGTGAAATTGGCAGCAGTCCCAAAGCTGTCTTCTTTAAGGTAAGTGGTCAGGTGGAATTCCACATGGCTGGGACTGTTTACAAAACCAGGATGGTGGGTTTCTTCCCCCAAGTTCGGGGGTTGGAGAGAAGGCCCTAGATCCTGCAGATCCTGCTCCATGGTACACACACCACAATATCCATTGTGCCCTCAGTTTACCCAGGTTCTGCTGTTTTTTTGCACCAAGAGAACTGCCCTTCTGGTTGGGTCCTTGTCATCGAGGACCGTGAGCCCCAGGTGCATGAGTTATGCCTTTGCCCTCTTCTGCTTCTCTTGACTTGGAGTCCCTTGTGCCCATTTCACTGTTTGCTACTCCCCAAAGGCAGTGAGAAATGGAGACATGAGGACTGTGCGAACGTTGTGGTAGACAATTTAAGACAGTGCTCAAGGTCAGACTTCTGGATTTTAGAAGCCTGGGAGCCATGAGACACAAGTGTGTGTGTGGGGGGAAGTTCACATTTCCAGGTGAACAAGTCTTTCTCTGTGTCTGTTCCTATAGGAAATAGTAGACCAGGCGGAAGGGCATGAGAAGTTCTTCGAATACTTTGAAAGAGTAAGTCCACGAGGTATGGTAGCCAGAGGTGGGCAGGGCAGGGGACACAGTGGAGCATTTAATTCCACAGACTGTGTGTTTGCATCTGCCTGACCCTGTGTACAAATTGTGATTTAAGGTGACTTATCCCCCAAACTGCCACCATGTTCTATTCAAGTCATCAAGTTTTTAGACAAACCATTGGAGCTGCTGTCTCCAGAAGGCTCCTGTAAATGCACAGCTGTTCTCAGCAGCTATATGGATCAGCTGTGGGAGAAAATGGACTATAGCAGAGTCAGAAATCAGTATCGGGAGTGGGGGTGGGCATGGTAATGACAAACCCAGGGAGAGAGACCTCTTGGGTGACTCCCTAGAGAGGGGTGGGGTGGAGGGCCCAGGGCTGCACACCTGGTCCCTTTGACTTCTTTCCTTGGGCTGACTCAGATTGGGAGGCCAGTGGGGTGGGTGTAGGGCTCTGGGGTCCACTCTACCTGCAGGATGCTAGATCTCTTTGGAAATAGGGCAAGAAATGCACTGGAAAGTTGGGGTCAGACATCTGAGTGATTTCATGAAAAGTGGAAGAGTGTGTGTTCCTCATGTTAGTAGCACTCTGGATTTCATTCACAACTCACCTGTCCTCCCATCTTCTCTCGTATTCACCCCCGGTACCCTGTGTAATGTAGCCAGAGAGGCTATGTCAGAATCGTACATGTGTTGTTCATCAATGTTTCCCTCCACATCATCCCTCCAAACATTTTCCACTGCCGTCCTTTTATCTAATGAAATCTCATAGAGAATCCCAAGATATGAGCAACAGATAAAAATCGTATATTATGAATATGGATTTGTTTTATAAGTTCAAATTTGCAATCCTCGTATTTTAATATATTTTAAAGTTAAATCTTAATGTAAAGAGTTGCTTCTGATGAATCTAAAATTAAAATCTAGAACCTTGGCTGAGGGCATTTTATTAGCAGTGAAATCTAAAGCAAGCTGTTTGCTCAACCTCTGACGCATCTCTGTAGAACCCAGTTTGGAACCTACTCCTCCCTTTTCCTCTGTTTCTTAAGAGTCCTGCCCTGCTGAGGGGCTCTGGACTTGGCTCCCAGTTAAAAAGTATTATAAAAGTTCCTATGAAGTTGCAGATTTAATTACAGGACTAGTCATCTTCCCAATGTGCAAGCTAACAGAGTCACTCATGGTGCCTAGAAGTGGCATCTGTGTCATGCGGAACAGATGCTGGAGAGGACATCTCAGCCCCCTCTATCGGTGGCCCCTGAGCATCTAATGAGCCTCCCATAGTGATGGTGTTCTCCTGTCCCTCTGATTTCACTCCAGAATCCAGAAATAAATGCAGCTGAACTGCAGAAGATCCTGAATCAGCTGCCCTGGTCAGGTGAGTCTTTCAGAGTTGTCCATCCTGTAGGACTCAGGGGACACAACTGTTTTGATCTCGGGGTCTCTCTTTCTTTCCCCTGGTGGGACACATGAACTGTACTGTGTGCTGGTCCCCTGAACAGCTGTGTCATGTGTCTTACACCAAAGTGGGTCGTGTGGTCTGACAAGGTTGTAAAGGAATCTACGCAGCTTGGAAAATAGTTCTTTTTTTGTTTTGTTTTGTTTTGTTTTGTTTTGTTTTGTTTTGTTTGAGTGTGTAGAGACTATAGCAGTAGAAATGAAAATTTCTGCAATTTTCCTGGTTTGGGAAGAATAGTTGAGTACTTCTTTCTTGGCATATACATTCCATGTGGGGAAACTACCCTTTCCTCAACATGGCAAATGAATATTAAATATTGACTAGCCCAGCGGGTTGCTCTCTGACAAATTTGTACTTAAATGGATCAACCTACATAAATCTGGAGGGAGGCAACATGACTCCTAGGAGGGATGACAGTGGGTAGTGTGGATGCTTTTGGAGGAAGCCTGAGATGTGTTATCAGGAAAGCTTAAAGTCCATATAAAAATATTTTATAAGTATATCTTGAGTGAGAAGAACATGATTTCTCCAGGGAGGAAACTAAACTTCAAAAATTTTTAAGCCAAAAAATTAAAGGGTATGTGCTGCCTAACCTATGTGATTGCTTCTTCTTCACGGGAAAACAAGATTCAAGCTCAAACGAGTTACAGTACAGGGTATTGAATAACTCAGGGCTTGAGAGGGTTTCCAGATGGTTTCTCAAAGCCTAATTTGGGTAAAAAACAAGAAGAAGAGATTCTAGAAATGATAGAGTCTAAGAATCCTCCCTCTGCCCTACTTAGAAAAATATTCCAGGGAAATTATCTAGAAAAGTGTGGGTGCGACTTTCCTGGGGAGGAGAGGTAGCCAGTTTCCCAGAGGAAAAAGGCCTTGAGCAGTGGCCAGTTTCTCAGGGGAAAAACACCTCAAGCCCCTTTTTCCAGGGGCTTTTATTGAGTTGTAATACACAGAAATAAAGGGTGGCAAGGATCAAACAATAGATAGTCTGAGAGCTTAGTATGAGTCAGAGCCTGTCAGGAACAGAGTTTTACAGTTTCCTGCTCAAACCCTTAACATATGAATGAAAGCACTCTTAGCAGAGCAGATTACACAGGTTTTTCAGGAAGTCTTTATGATGCCAGATTTTTCCCCTGGGCACACTCTAGCAAAGCAAGACACTGCACCCCTCCCCATCAGGTATTCAGGTTGAAGGGAATTAGAGCCAGGAAGCTCTTCTCCCAGAGTACGTGGGGACTCAGGCTATCTCAAAGCCGGAGGGCAAGAGTCCGCTGCTTTGTTGCAGCCCCCTGAGTCCTTCCATGAAGGCCTCTCAAATGAACGTGTCTGGCCTAGGTTGCCCCTCTCTGAGGGGTCATATCCACCATGGACATCGACCATGCTTTGAGGGCAGGGAGAAAACTGAGGCAGCATTTGCTACCAGAGACAAGCTTTGTCTCCTGCAGCTCACATTCCAGAGGTCATCGCTTGCTCATCCTTAGCCATAGGGGGTAGAGAGTTACAATTCCTAGAACCAGGAGAGCGGTCCACAACGGAAAGGTACACATTTAAAAATTTTTAAATGCTTTGATCACAAGTCTGCAAAATGGTTTTCCAAGGAATCTGTGGACAAATTGCTTCTGTTTAGTCTCTGAGAGGGGTTCTGGTTTGAGGGACAGGGAATGACTGTGGATTTTGGTGAAGTGTTTGGTAAAGTCTCCCATGACAAATGATGAAGTATGGATTGGAAAGTAGCAATATGAAGTGTATTCACAAGTCTTATGACCATTCCCGAGAGTTATGTAAATATAAAACCAGAGGGATAATTCTATGTTATTGCTGAGCGCGTAGACGTTTAGATGAAAATCTTTGGACTCTGCCCTGTGACTTCCTCAACTTTTGTCTGTGGTTCAGAAGAAAACATGGAAAGCAGGTTGACCAGATGTGCAGATGGCACATGCTGGGGGAGCCATTGTCAGACAGCAGAATTGAAATTCAGAATGCCACCACAAGCCGTGCCCAAACCAAAAAGATGGAACAGAGTCAGGATAATTCAAAACTACCACTTCATTATTTTAAAAACTTGGTTGTGCAAGATTCTAATAGAAGAGACCTCATTTTTGTAGCACCTGATGTGAAACCTATGTGGTTAATGTAGGTGACCTCAAGCTTCACATGAGCTAATAGTTTTAAATTGCTGCTATCAAATAAGCTGATCCATATTCTAGCTGTATTTAATGGAAGCATTTGATTTGTGGATTTTTAAATATATTTTATTGATTATGCTATTACAGTTGTCTCATTTTTTTCTCCCTTTTATTCCCTTCCACCTTCCACCCCTGCTCCCACCAGGATTCCCCACCCCCTTGGTTCATGTCCATGGGTTGTACATAAAAGTTCTTTGGCTTCTTCATTTCCTATACTATTCTTAACCTCCCCCTGTATATTTTGTACCTACTATTTATATTTCTTATTCCCTGTATATTTTCTCCCATTCTTCCCCTACCCCATACCCACTGATAACCCTCCATGTGATCTCCATTTCTGTGATTCTGTTCCTGTTCTAGTTGTTTGCTTACTTTATTTTTGTTTTAGGTTCAGTTGTTGATAGGTGTGAATTTGTTGTCATTTTACTGTTTATATTTTTATCTTCTTTTTCTTAGATAAGTCCCTTTAACATTTCATATAATAAGGGCTTGGTGATGATGAACTCCTTTAACTTGACCTTATCTAGAAAGTGCTTTATCTGCCCTTTTATTCTAAATGATAGCTTTGCTGGATAAAGTAATCTTGGATGTAGTTGCTTGCCTTTCATGACTTTGAATACTTCTTTCCAGCTCCTTCTTCCTTGCAAGGTTTCTTTTGAGAAATCAGCTGATGGTCTTATGGGAATTCCTTTGCAGGTAATTGTCTCCTTTTCTCTTGCTGCTTTTAAGATTCTCTCCTATCTTTAATGTTGGGTAATGTAATTATGATGTGCATGGGTATGTGCTTCCTTGGGTCCAACTTCTTTGGGACTCTCTGAGCTTTCTGGACTTCCTTGAAGTATATTTTCTTCTCCATATTAGGGAAGTTCTCCTTCATTATGTTTTCAATTTCTCACTGTTTCTCTTCTTTGGCACCCCTATGGTTTGAATGTTGGGATATTTAAAGTTGTCCCGGAGGTTCCTAAGCCTCTTCTCATTTTTTTTTTGAGTTCTTTTTTCTTCATTCTGGTCTGGTTGAATGTGTATTTCTTCTTTCTGGTCCAAACCATTGATTCAGGTCCTGGTTTCCTTCCCTTCACTATTGGTTCCCAGTCTATTTTTCTTTATTTCACTTTGCATAGCCTTCACTTTTTCCTCTATTTTGTGACCACACTCAACCATTTCTGTGAGCATCCTGATTACTAGTGTTTTGAACTCAACATCTGAAATGTTGGCTATCTCTTCATCACTTAGTTCTACTTTTGAAATTTTGGTCTGTTCTTTCATTTGTGCTATATTTTTTTTTGTCTCAGCGCCCCTGTTACATTGTAAAGGGTAGCGCATTAGGCATTCACCAGGGTGAGGCAACCCACATTGTTGCCTTGTGGTGCTGTATGTAAGAGAGGGTCCCAGAAGGAACAATGTCACTTGCTAAGCTTTCACCTAGCTTTCAGTCACTTCCCCACTACCCACAAGCAAGTTGGGCCCTTCTGGTGTTGATTCCTGGGTGGGTGGGTCTCTTCAACGAATTCTCCTATGAGGCTGGGACTTTCTCCTACTGCCACAAGCCCCCACATGTTTTTACAGCAAGAGGTTTTGAGGCTTTCTTTTCCCATGCTGTAACCCTGGGTTGAACAGTCCGTCTTGCTCGCCAGTCAATCCTCCTGGTTTATCCACATGCAAATGCGGGACCTCCTAGTCTGTCAACCACCACTTTGCCTGCCTGGTCCTCCAGCTGCCTGCCACCTTGCCATGCATCCTCTCTGCCCCAACTGCCTGTCTCTCCCCCTCCTACTGGTCTGGATGAATGTTTCTTCTTTAACTCTTTGGTTGTCGGACTTCCACACAGATCAATTTGCTGGCAGTTCTGGTAATTTTTTGTTTTAAAATTTGTTGTTGTCCTTTTTTTGGTTGTGTGAGGGGGCAAAGTGTATCTGTATATGCCTCCATTTTGGCCAGAAGTATAGATTTGTGCTTTTGAAATTCTATTCTAAGAAACATTAGAAACCAAGGAGTTTTAGTAAGTGTCCCATGAAATAGAAGCGGTTAAGTCAAGTGTGCTTGCTTGACAGATTTTGTGTCAAAATTTCAGTGTTGGCCCCTCCATACCTCTTATATACTAGGGCAACTGGTGAATGGAGAAAAGCATCTATAGATGCAAAGCATTTCAAATTTATTTGAACTCAGAATTCTTTCTCTGCAGAAAATCTCTCTTGGAACATAATTTGGAAAATGCAGACTGAAAATTTTGCAAGTGATAGAACCATTATACTCTGCTTAATCAAGTTGCCTCTGAAGGAGTGTGTCTTATTTTAGCAAGATTCTGGGAAAGCATGGATCTAGAAGAGGGCAATGAGGATTTAGAAACCATATCATCTGGATAACAGTTGGAGAAATGTTGACAGGAGACAAAAACCTGTTTATGCTTTGCTAGAGGCAGAATAAGGAATAGTAAGTGTGTCTTATAGGAGCTTGCTTTGGAATTAACATAGGAAGTTTCTCCTGAATGGAGGTAGCCATCCAGGGGAGCACCTCTCATTGGCTGACCATCGTCAAGACATCTGAGGAAAGCACTTCCTAATTTAGGTGGGAGCTGGATCAAGTTGACCTCTCAGATGTCTCTCATAGAGTCCATAATTCTCAGATCCTGGCCCTTGCTGGGCACCGAGGGCCATGTTCTTCTGACTCGCTCTATAGGCAATTCCAGGTTACAATTGGGGTTCTCCACATTGTAGTAAGCACAATTGCTTACTGTGCAACTTGGGTGCAGAGATCATCAGCAAGCCTTCCCTCTCCCTCCATGGCTCTTTGTTTCTTCCTTTCCCACATAAATGATAGTTATCGGAACCTGTGGCGGGCATAGGTGACACTGTCTGGTCCCATCCAGAAAACGGCTGTGCTGTGCTGTGCTGTCCTGGGCCATCCCCATGAACTCTTTCTGTTCTTCTACAGGTCTGGAGAGCACGCATCCCCTCTTCAGCCTCGATGCCTGCCAGGGGATCCTGGCTCTTCTGGACGTATCTTTTCTTGTCTGTGGGAGGATGCACACTGCAGGTGGAGAGCTTTGCTCTGAAGCCAGGCTGGGCTGTCTGGGTTTGAATCCCAACCTTGGTGCTTACTAGTTGGGTCATCTTGGGAAAGTCCCTTAGCCTCCAGGTCCTTGTCTGCAGCATGGAGATGGCATTTGAGCTTCGTCAGTAGGATCTGTGTGAGAAAATGAACAGGATAAGCTATGTGAAGTGCTCAGGACAGAACTGTCCTGGGAAAACTGATTAATATTAACTATTAGTAACAGTAGTCTGATAGTGAGGATGAGGCAGCTGCAGGGTGGTGGTTAGTAACAATTCTCCAGATTTCCAAGAAACTTTCACAAGAGCTTCAAGGTACTAAGTTTTCCATTCAGTGACCAGGCAGTGGCTGCCCCCATTTACAGGTCAGGAATCTCAGGAAGTTCAACAAAGTTCAACAACTTGCTGCAAACTCAGCTTTCCCTTGTTCTCAGCTCTGCAATTTATTAATTTTTTTAAGCAAAACTTGTGCCCGTCTAAGTGGACACTTTAATCAAAGTTTGGTTGTCTGTAGTACAGATAGGCACATAGGATGAGTGTGTGTGTGTGGGTCGGGGGAGTGGGGTAGCAAATACAAACCACAGTGTCTGCAGAAACTTTGTAGAGAGCACAGACAGCATGGGACAGTGCCAGGCATTGGAACAGGTCCCAGCCTTGTCACCAGCTGTACAAACTTGGACATGATCAGACTCATTGAGCCCTCATTTCCTCATCCATGACAGGGACAAGGTAACACCAATCTCACCTACCAGGTGAAAATGAAGTAACACGATAAAGCAGGGAACTCAGGGCTAGACCCCCTGTAATGGCGGCGTGTTGACCCAGTCTCCCTAATGCAAGGGTATTAGAACATGATCCACAAGGCCAACCATTAAGCTTTTAACTTTTCATAAAATGACTGAATATGAGAAGCATCCTTAGCCACCTGACTCCTTCCATAAGTCGGCTTTGACAGTAATGAAAAATAGTAACTGCTTTTTAAAAAAAAAATCAAATCCAATCAAATTGGCCATGTCAAAATATCCTGCTTCACTAAATGGTAGCGATTGTCATTGCCACCATTCACCATCATCAGCACTTCTCTTCAGGCTGCTGTGTTGCAGCTCATTCTGTGCTTCCCCAGTAAGGGCAGGGAGCCCCGGGCTGGAGGCCACGAGAGATACCTGACATCGAGTGGGGCTGTCTGCCAATCACACGGTGTTGTATGGAAGGCCCATTACTGCCTCCAGAGGCATAGATGAATCTTCCATGGCGGCTTTGACCTTAACCCTGCATCTGGTAGCTTAATGCATCTGGTACCATGGGTATCCAGGAATTCAGAGACTTGTGGAAGCAGCTGATTCACTATCAGGTAAGCACAAGTCTTGCAGGATGCTGCAGAATGGCAATTCTGCAAAGTATGCAAAGAACTTACTTTTCTCCCTTTCAGCCTTTTAAACCCAACCACCCAGTCTTCTCTGCTCTTCCTCCAGTGAGACTCCGCTCTCTCACGCAAACTCCGGGGGCCTGTTGCACTACTCTCCTGAGTCTCTAAAGCTCACATCCGATTACATCACTTCCTCCAACAAAGCTCTGTGAGACTCCCCACAGCCTTCAGAGAAAGTCCACACTCTTCAGTGTGGCATTAAAGTCCTTCATAACTTAGCTCCTCCCTACTTTTCCAGTCATTACTCACAGCTCTCCCCCTTGTCTCCTGAGTCATAAAGTTGGAAGCCGAACAAAGGTTGGGTAATATGCTTAGACTAAGCACATTTACATATACTAGGACTATCTAACCCCTGTGACCTAAAGACCACTCCCTTTCTCAGAAGCCTTCAGAAGAAATGGGCAAGGTGGTGGGATCCTGGCATACACCCTCTGTCTGGGCAGCAGGCCCTGCTGATGGAGCCTCCACTCTCCAGCTGTACTCAGCAACACGGACACTGGGGACAGAGGGGTCTTGGGGGTCCCCTTAACATTTTGTTCTTCATAGGTGGTTTTCCACAAGCATGACAGTAACAGGTCAGGATGCCTGAACTGGGGACAGCTGCGGGCTGCCATGAAGAATGCAGGTGGGCATGGGGGAGCTGGTGCTGTAGGTATGAACAGGTGGGGGGTGCATTGCATAACATTCTGGGGTAATTCTAATGCACAAAATTACTCCCCATTCAGAGATCCAAACACATAGCTCTACAAATAACAGATACATTTATTATTATCATTGTAATAATTGCTAACAATTATCGAGGGTTGGCACATCCACATTCTCATTTAATTTTCAATAATGCCCTTTTCTAATCCCCACTTTATAGAAAAAGTTCCCATGAAGGAGAAGGAGAAATTGAAGCTCAGGGAAGCTAGATAACTTGCCTGGAGTTTAAGTTCAGGACCACCAGGCTCCAAAGCAGATGCTCTTGACCCCTAATAGACTGCCTCTTGCCCTGAAGGCCAATAACCCAATTGACAAAAAGATCTTCATGGTGGTTTCCCAAGGGGGCAGGAGAGGAGGGTAGAGATAAAATGAATGGACTAAATAGCCCTGGGTGGCATATCTCAGTGGATTGAGCACAGGTTACTGACCACAGGGTTGCAGGTTCCATTCCCAGTCAGGGCACATGCCTGGGTTGTGGGCCAGGTCCCCAGTGGGGGCCACATCAGAGGCAACCATACATTGATGTTTCTCTCTTTCTTTCTCCCTCCCTTCCCCTCTCTAAAAATAAATAAATAAAATCTTTTTTAAAATGGGATCGACTAAATAGTTAAATAATTCACAATGAAGTCCATAAAAGAAGGTCCCCTATGCTTTTGGGACTAAGGTCCCAGAAGAGGAGGGACAGTGTAGGGGTCTAAAATGGAAGGGGAGCTGGGTGTGAGGTCCCCAGCACCCACAGCAGGAATTTGTGTTTGATGCAGGAATCGTGCTCAGTGATGACATTTGCTACCTGATGCTCATCCGCTATGGTGGCCCCAAGCTCCAGATGGACTTTGTCAGCTTTGTCCACTTGATGCTGCGTGTGGAGAAGATGGAGAGTGAGCTGGTGGGAAGGGGGGAGGGCCAGGGCTTTCTCTGCACTGCTCCTGGATTGTCCACCTGTCCCCAGTTCAAGCAAGAGGGAGGACAGCTGCCAGTGCATAAACAACAGGCCAAGGAGCTATGGGGGGCACTGGCTACGTGCCTGGGAAACTGGATGCATCCACTCCCAACTAATTTGCACCCTGCCTGTTCCAGAGGCAAAGGTGGGAGGCAGCTCATTTATGATAGGTGTGGCCACATGTGCTTCCACCGTTGGGTTCCCAGGTGAGGAGACATATGGGCAGAACCAGTTCGGAATATTTTCAAAACACTTTAGCTGTTGTTTCTTTCTTCTGCATTTTCACAGGTATCTTCCAAAACTTAACCCAAGATGGCAAAGGGATATACCTACAGAAGCCAGAGGTAAGACTTTCTCCAGGGGTTGGATCATGCCATGTAATGTAGCAGGGGCTACTGCAGGTCCAGGCTCCCATGAAGAAGAAGGGTTTGGCGGATCCCTTCATTCTCCTGAGTTCAGGATGCGGCACTGAATTCACTTTGAATATTCACTCATGTAGTCATAAAATACTCAGTGAGCACCCACTCAGTGCGAGGCACATATGAGGGGAACAGGAGACTGACTCAGTGCACCCAATGACTATGACCACAATAATGCCATGTGACAGATCCACACAACTTCCGTGGTGATGAGGGCATTTACTTAGCTCCCCAGTCACATGCTGGGAGTCAGGGAGTCTCAGCTGGCTGGCTAGTGGTTGTGGGTGCGCCAGGAGCCTTTCTGGCAGCTTCACTGAGGAAGCTCTGGCCATGCTCGCCTTTCTCAGAACAATGGCAGGAGCAAAGGGGAGTGAACTGAAGCACGCAAGGACTCCACGTCTAGGGACTACATGCCGTGCAACTCATTTTGTTGTCCAAAGCAAGTCATGTGGCCAAGCCCACTTCCAACATATGGGGAACTAGCCTTCTCCTCCATCACGGGAGGAACTTCAAAGTCACCTGCAGAGGGCATGGACGCAGAGGGGGTGAAGACCTGGGCCAGCGATGAACCTGAACACAGACAGTCATAGGAGAGCTGGACTAGGTAGCTTGTTCCACAAAGGCTTTTCTGGAGGAGGTGACACAGAAGGGGAAACTCAAAGATAAGAAGGAGCCAGAAGGCAGAGTGAAGACTAGGAAAGGCCCAGGCCAGAGGGAACAGCAAGTTCAATCCTGGCTGGAGTATAGAGAACAAAGAAACTGGCTCAGAGTGAGTCTGGAAACATCAGGCCATACAGGCCAGAAATAAACCTCATTTCGAGGGCTGGCTTAGCTTTCCCCAAATGGAAGGGGTTCTAACCTAGTCTCTGTGCCCTTATCTTGAATCTCATATAGTGCTTTGCCACAAGTAGGTGTTGACAAATGTTGAGTGGTTGAGGCGATAGGCTAAGGAGAAGACAAATGTGTGCCTGATACCACCTGTCTCCCTTGACATTCAAATCTCATGGGTGTACCGAGTGCCTGCTGTGTTCGCTGCAAAGATATTGGGGTCTGGACCCTGTTCTTTCTTTCTGAGACACATCTTCGGTTGGGGCTGCTTAGACAGGACCTACTGAAAGCTGGGGCTTCTTCTTTGACCTCAAATGTCCATTTTATGGAATATCTTCCCAAGATAGAGGGACCCTTAGCATGTGCCTCCCCTCAGTCGCTCCTGTGTTCAGGTGTGAAGGTGGGATTCAGCTGGAGGAGCAATAGAGTCTTCTGAGCCCATTCTCACCTAAGATCCCCAAGGTCACGTCCTCATCCCAGGCAATCCTTCCACAGCGCAGGCTCAGACCTGAGAGAGCAGGGCAATGTGAGCGTGCAGTTGAAACAGGACAGCCCCCAGCCTGAGCAGGCTGGCAGTGCAGGGAGCTGCAATGGAGGAAGATTGGACTGAGACCTGGCCGACCCCACTGCACTCTAGTAACCAGCAAAACATGTTAGAGCTCAGGGTGTGGGCTGGGCTCGGTGCTCCCTGAAATCCCCTCCAGCTCTGACCATTTCTGGTTTCATGAGGAGGAGATTTCCAGGGCCATCCAAGGAGTTCTACAAGGACTGGCAGCCAACTTGCTGGAATTTTACTGTGGGGTTTTCTTTGACACCATTGGTAACTTACTTCACCATTAACATCTTCATCGTCACCGTTATCAGCATTATCATTGGGATGTAATTGGCCTTGGAAGTAGTTTCTCCAGAAGTGCCCTGTGTGTGAATTAGAGGGACCATTCATCACACCCACATAAAGCTGTCAGACTAATGGGTCTATAAATGTAAACATGTAGAATATGCTCTAATGGATTTCTGCTACCTGGCCGGTCCATACACCTGCACACACAGCTGTCACGAGCATGCCAAATTGAATTCATGGGAAAAAGGCACTGAGAATTGAATACAGAATCAGTCTGTATCTTGGCTATCATCATTCATTCTCAGGCACCATGAGAAGTCAAGGTTGATTATATTTCAGGTTGATTTATAAACGTATTACCAGATGGTGTGGTCCCTCTGGCTAAACCATTCATTAATATCCTGTCTCCATGGCTTCCCCAGGAGTGAGGGGGAGGGGGCCCCAAGTCCAATGTCAGGCTGTGGGACCTGTGACTGAGAAACAAAGCACCTCTAACCAAATGTCAGGGTTAGAGGCCATAATTTTGGCCATAATTTTTTCCCCATTCTATGCAGTGGCTGCTGATGATTATGTACTCCTGAGAAGGCTGGAGAGCCACCTGCTTTCACTGAGGACTGTCCACGTGGCCCACGGTAATTGTGGGCTGAGACAACTGATGCTTAACTCACTCACTGCACCTCAGGACCATGGGTCCAGTGGAGAAGACTTCTCTTCCATAGATGTCTCCTTTGAATGGCCACCGTGCAGAAAGCAGAGGGAGGGAGCAAGGACTGCCTTGGACTTGTAAAGAACAGCTCTTGTTCCCTATGGCTACAATCTTGTCCCAAGCAGAGACACGTGGCCTAAGCAATATGACTCCAGAGTTGTGTCTTAGCCCCTCTGCCACACTGCCTCCAGGGCAAGTGTCATCACACTTGGGGTAACACTCCAAGTTTCCAGATCTGAAGAGGAAATGCTATGTTTGACAAAGTATGCCAACCTCTGTAAATTGGTGGGGGCGGGTTCCAAGTGTTTGGGTGGGGATATGCTGAGCTTTCAAGAACACAGAGGATAACAGAATAGGTGGGGTTCAGGTGGGATGGGCTAGCTCTGGCATCCGAGGTCCCTGGGTGATCTTCTACAATATCTCCAGATGATTGGATTTGGGGAGGGGGAGGACCAGTGGATTTTAAACACCTGAGTACTTAAAGGGCTTCCTGTATGTGACAAATGTCAGTCTGTTTACTTGATCTACAGACTCTCAGATCCATTTCAAATCAGTCCAGAAACCCTCCATGGACCTATATCGAAGAAGAACACCACACCCGCGCCACCTCATAGGGTCAATCAGTGCATGGCTGGTGTATCTGCTTTTTTGAACTACAGTGACCCCTCACTTTCGTAGCAGCCCCCCCCCACCCAGAGACCCCACTATGGAAAACCAGAACAAAGGCCATTTCCCAAAGCCCATGCATTTCACTCAAAGCTTAGCATCTTACTGCCACCCACTGAAATTCTATCTTCCTAGTTTACAAACTTTCTAACAAACATGGCTCTCTGGTCTCCCAGTCCTCAGCAGACTGAAGAAGGCTGAATAACGGGAGGAAAGTGTGCCCACTGGTAAAGTCAAAGAAGGTCACTGATGGAGAAGGAGGGAGCCCTCTCAGAGCATGGCTCAGGGAGGTGGAAAAGTACTTCATTTAGAGAAATCTTTATTTCTTCCGAATGATAACATGTGAAATGGTTCGCCATAAAGCTCCAGATACATGAGGTACTACTGATTTTATAAATGAAAATCACATATTTATAGTCTTTAAAAGATGTTTATTTTAATTTATTTATCAGTATCTCTGTTTTCAGATCCTGCCATTGTAAATAGTTGTTTTAATTAAATATTACTACTTTGGTTCATGAAGGCAATTTTGGATCTTTTTTTGGAGGGGAGGGGATGTTGGGAAGGTGGTGCCGTCAGCCCATTCACGATGCTTGGACTACAGTGAGATGGTTTTCTTGGTGTGGATGGGCTCAAATGAAGTCTGACTTCCTGGTGGTCCGAACCGCCCTCCTGTGCCTCGCATGTGCTGCCCTGAGCCCGTGGACCACAGCGGCAACTCAGGGATGCCTTGTGCCCTGCAGGCCTGCACCCCAGGGTTTCCTCCAGCACTCCCCACGGTGAGTGATGCAGACCAGGGGCAAAGCCACCTCCCCACCCAAATACATCTTTCCCATCTTTGTCATTGCAGGGCATGGAGAGCGAGGGGCAGGATAGACTGGGAAAGTGTCGGGATGAAGTCGTGCCGAAGGCCTGAGTGGTGGACATCAGCAAGTCCATGGCTGAGACAAGTGGGACATGTGCATACCAGGAGTCCAGTGATGGAGAAGTGACGAATTGGTCCTCAGGTGCCAACACAGGTGAGGACAGGGCGTCCAGGAGGTTGGGTTGACCACCGTCTAGGCAAGCAGGCAGAGCATACCAGGGTGAGCCCTATCCTAGGCTTTTAAAATCTCAGGGGGAAAAATGACACTGACTGGTAAAAGAAAAGAACAGTACAATAATGGCTAAAATACCCGCCTTTTCTTCTGCCCTGTTTTATTTCTTTCCCTTCTTTCCCCTTTTATATAAAAACCCACTCCCCTAAAAGAACCTTCCAGAGTCTAGGCGGGGGCCCCGGCAGGGCAGTCAGCAGCTGACTGCGAACAGGCACAGCTTTCCAGCCATCACACTGGGCTGGAGAAATGATTTTAGCCTCCAGGACTTTCAATGCAACGTTTCCCCAGTGCAATAGATGCATTTACGTGCATAATGGAAAAAGGAGGGAAGGGGTTTCATGAGTTACTGGTAGGCAGACGCCGGCCGGCTCTGCCTGGCTTCGAGGAGGAGCAACCCATGCGTCCAGCTCCGGGAGCTCAGGGAAGACGACCTCTGGGGTCACTGGTCTGTCCTGAGATACCACCTCTTGGCCAGTGTCCTGAGGACAGAGCACATGTAAAATCCAGCAGGAATGAAAGCCAGAAGAGCTTGGGAAGGAACGTTCTGGCCGTGCGACAGTGGACCTCGGTTTACTCACTCGTAAACCGGAGTCAGGATGTGGAGCCCTAGGTTCACATCTCTGGGTCATTGTGGGGATTCGGTAACACCAGCTCGCCGTGCGCACTTGCTACACGAAGCTCCCCTTCCTTCCCTCGGGCAGCATGGGATTTTCAACAGCTCGAGTTCTTTTTATTTTTTACAGAACATAGTCACTCACAGTGAGCACTTCTCTGGGATACACAAAGGCCTCATACTCCGGTTTTACTTTCCTCTTCTTCCTCCATGTCTCCTCCCCTAAAAATGTGACCTCAGAAGGGCTGTCCCAGCTTCTAATGTTAGGGACCCAGCTCCAGGGACCTTAGGGACATGGGCCATCTGTTATTAATACTCCTCCTAAGTCAAATAGACAAGGAACCCTGCGCTCTGCTCACCTCGAACCTCAGAAGCAGCAGTAGATTTAGTCCTCAGAGCCCCGGATTGTTAATGAGGGGCTCGGTGTCAGGAACATAGCGAGGGCAATACTCCTCTCTCAGGGTGACTGTCGCACGGTAACACAGGCTTTGATTCTGGCATTTGTCAGTGTACTTAATGTGAGTTCAGCCTGAATCCCCTGGGAAGGGAGGATGTTTTCCTTTCCGCATCTGCGGCCCGTGCTGTGGCTGTGCCAACAGTAGATGGCGCTCTGTCCCCACAGAGCCACCAGACCCTGGGTGACAGCATCAGCCCCCAGCCTGGTAAACCTGGGTTGATTGGCGTCCTGACTCAGCTCAAGGCCAGCTTCAGGCCCCCACAGTCTGTCTTTCCTTTGCTTGCCTCTTTTTCTGTGCTTAATCTGTAATCGATGTGTTGTTCTTTACTTTATGCAGTGTGTTTTTGGAAAAGCATAGATGATATTCTGTTAAGCCTTGTTTTCAACTCATCTCCCCCCGAGGGGTACTCTGCACCCAGCCCACCCACTCCTGTACCCAGTGCTGAGTTTAGCCCCTGCTCACGTCTGGGATTTACTGACTGCGTGAATTTTTTTTGTTAAAGTAATTCACATGAATTGTGTCATTTGAAAAGTCAGTGTCTATTTGACTTGCTAAGTGAAAGTATTACAGAGACATATGACTTCCCTCAAAAAATAGTATCATCTGGTGTTGCATAAGGTAGAGCTTCACCATGAAGCATCTGAAGGCAGGTTTCAGGTCTCAATGCCCCAGGGACTGGGGCATCCTTTTCTCTTACACATTCAGAGTTCCTCCCCCCAAAGTTTGAACCAGTGGGCCAAGGCCCAGATCCTTCTGCTTTCAGGTTGCGGGCAGTGGGAGGAGACTCGCCTTGGGCCAGACCCAGACCACGGGTGGGGGCCTGGTTAAGTCCTCACCTCCCTCCTAAGCCTCAGGGGGCTCCGCATCTGCTGCTTGTACAAGACAAGGAGGCCGCTGCCAAGCCGTCCCAAAGGCAGCGGGGGTGGTGGGGACGTCAGGCCGCCCCTTGTCAGGGAGTCTGGGTATTTCTGGTTCTCCCAAAAAGCTATTTGTGGGGACTTAGGTCAGCTCCCGCATTTCTCTCTCTCTCTTTTAATTGGACTTATTGGGGTCACTCCATTCTGCTATTTAAGAGGGTTCTGTGTGCAGTTGGAGGAGACTGGAGTGTAGAACTTCTATATCTGCCTCTAACTGGAGACCAGCGTGCCAAGAACACAGGGTGGCCTTGAGGGAAGATGCTTCTTGAAGTCCATTTCCAAGTCTTGAGTCACCGTTGGCAAGCCTCACGTGTGCGTGTCTGTGGGTCCAGGGGACACGGTATGGGTCAGGTGTGATCACACACATGCGGCTTAGCACTGAGCCAGGCTCTGCTGTGGCTCCGTCCCCTTTGACAGCCACGCTGACCCACAGGGGGCGCTGCTGTGCTGCAGCCCAGGACTCTGTCAGGGCAGAAGCCAGGTGGTTTTCGAACCAGAGCGAACCAGAGTCCAGAAGGCTCCCTTGCCAGGAACCCAGGTTTCAGTTCTGCTTGGAAAACATCTATTGGAGGGCCTTTGCACAAAGGATTCATTTCCCGGATTCATTTTCATTTTGGCTGAATACAACGATCAAAATGAAGGTTGCCTTTGTTTTGACTTTCTATTGGCCTCACATCAAGTCTCCCCCAAGAGGGAACTTCACCAAGCTAGGCGCTCCGCTCGCTCAGCAGCAGTAACGGGAGAGGCAGCCTCACAGCCTCGGGCTGCACACGTGCTCAGGCGGAGCCCTGGGACCAAGCTGTGGGCCCTCGGCCGCCCTTTCCACCCTTTCACCCCAGTAGCTACTGCACACACTCAGAGACGTGGCCCGTTCAGGCCCCACAGCAAGGCCGGCCTTGTGAGCTGCCCTCCCTGCCATCTGCACGGCCAGGGGTTCCCTGCGTGCAGCTCTGAGGGTTGACACAGAACTTTCTTTTCCTGGCCTTGGCTTCCTTGGGAAGGGAGAAGTCGGAGATTGTTCGAGTGCCCTTGGTGGTGGTGGGATGGGCGTGGGGGTGGGAGGTGTTCAGGCTGAGAGGACCTGGTGTTCTCAGGGCGCAGAAGTGTCTCCCCTGACACCATTGTGCTCTGCGTGAGTGGATGAGCTTCTGCGGGAAGGCCCCTGGGGGCGCCATCCGGTGGGAACATGCAGGTAGGTTTGCAGGTTTTGCCTAGAAATGGTCCTACGAGGAGACTGCGGCTGGCTCATTGCCGCAAGTCCTGGCCCTGTGCGGTGTGTGCCCGACACCCAGGCCTCCCGAGTGCGGTTCTTCAGGTCAGGCAGTGGCAGGTGGAGAAGCGAGGGCTGAATTCCCCACGTTCTGCTGTGAGAATTGGGGGTCTTACAGGGAGTGAAGCTGATCCCGGGGTGGGCTGGTGAGGTGGGAAACACGTTTGCCCAGAGGCCAGATGACTTGAGCTTATGTCCTCTCTGCCACCAACTGGCTGTATGATTGTGTGGCCTCAGGAAAGTCACTTAACCTCTCCGAGCATCAACGTTCTTGTCCTCTGCTTTGGGACCCAATTCCTGCCTCACAGTGTGGGCGTAACAATTTGATGGGATTGTGAATGTGAAGGAGATTTGCAAATTGTAAAGTGGGGTTCACAGTTCGGGGTCCCTGTCCCAGCAGCACACCTGATGTCATGTGCACTTGCTGGACTTTCAAGACCCTATGATTCTGCTCCAAAAACAGGAGAAACTAACAAGTAAGGAGGATGGATCAAACTGAATGGAAGCAAATGGCTTGAAGAAGGCGAGACATAGAGAAAGTGAGCTATGTGTGCTGACAACGGAAGAAAGAGGTGAGGCGTGGCCCTGAGTGTTTGTGATTCACACTAAATACACAGGGCACGGGAAACATCAAACACACCTGAGTCCCATGAGGCTCTCAGTCTTCAAAGCCTCCCGTTGGGATTGCCCCAATGGCCTCATTAGCCCCTAGAAATGCATACAGCCAGGGCCTTCAGCCGACTCATTAAGGGGTTGCAGCTGTGGCCAGCCGTCCCTGCCCTGTTTTTCTCTGACAGAGCACCTGTGAGGATGGGCCCTAGAACCTTCTATCTTCTGGGCTCCTTGCTGAAGCCTTCCCTCGGATGCTGGTGACCACAGCATTAGCAGGAAGGGCTGATGTGACAGAGGGTGGGGACATGAGCATTGCACACTCAGGATTTAGTCGTGTGGTGCCTCTGCCCCCTGCCCACCCACACACAATATTCTAAGTGTGTTTGCTACCCCATCTCCATGATCAGCTGTGTGTTCTGAGCCTCTTGCTTTGGGCTATGAGCGCTTCTGATTGGGGGCTGGAATAATTCTCTGGTAGTGCTCCGGCCCGCGGAGCAATCAACTGGGGCTCGACCACCTACCTAGAACAAATGAGTTGGGGGGACAAGAGGCGCGAAGAATGGCAGCAAGACAAAAGATTCTGATCAAGCTGCAAACTTTATTTTTCCCAACTGGGTATATATATAGGGGGGGAGGGAGAGGAAGGAGATTAGGTTGCTTGCTATTGGCTAGCTTGAGACAAAGAAGGGCCTGCTTATTGATTACTTGGGTGCAACTGGTACTCGTGGACACCTCATGTGCCTGTAGCTGATTGGCTTGTGGAGCACATGCACACCTCATGTACCTGTAGCCGATTGGCTCGTGGAGCGCACAGGTTCCTGCAATCAATGCACTGTTTTTAGCTAGAAGCCAGGTGTAAGGTTCCCAACATGGTAGTGGACGTGGAAGCCATGGCTGCAACAAGGTAATTTCCCCCACGTCACCTGGGGCCAGGGCAGGGGGTGGGGGGGCTGGAGCCTCAAACCATGGAGCTTGGCTACCGAGAGGTGGGTGCTGTGCCCATACACATGGTGGGTAAGGGGGCCCTCAGGCCCCTCACCCCACCAGCCCTCAGCAGGTAGACCAGCTGCCCACAGCACGCTGGGCACAGGGCTGTCTGCGCTGCTTACCCCCAGGAGGTAGAGGGCAGAGCAGAGCATGGTCAGTTATTCCTAAACCAGGTAAGTCTCTCACCCTTCGTAAAACAGGGAGGAAGCCCAGCCTGAGAATAGGATCCTCAGATGCTTATGGCCTCCGCTTCCCACAACTGAGATGTTGTCCTTCTATCCCCTCCCCCTGTTCCTATCCTTAGTTTAGCCAGTCAAGGACAGTCTCCCTGGACTCAATTCCCAGGATTTCTAGTCATTTCTTAGATATGCTCAGCACACTTCCTAACTGATGCCTTTGCAAGTAATCAAATGCGAGGTTTTTAGACAATAAAACCTGTGGGAAGTCCCCTTATTAAGAGGCAGTGGGAGGTTAGAGGAGCAGGCTAGTGTTCTGGCCGGGCCTCCAAGGGACTGAACCCTGATGGGACTGTCACTATTCAAGCCCGAGCTGGTCAGAAATCTCCAGAAGCAACCAGCCCTTGGAAACTGGGTCCCCACCAGTCACGTCATGAGCTTATAATGTGTCCTGGGAATCCAGTCCATCACGTGTCATTTTGAGATGCCCCTTTGGAGTGACCGGATGCTTATGTCCGTCCTCCAAAAAAGGCCACCTCTGGGCTCGTGGCAGAGCAAACAAATCATTAGGTGGCTGAACAGACTTACAGCCCAGGGAGTGAGAGCAGCCTGGGCGGCTGCAGCACCGGCCTTTCTAGTGATTAAATATTTGGGCTGCCAGATGCGTCCTCCTCGGTCCCCCTGGACGGCCCTCCGGACCGTGGCGGGCTCTGCTTCCTGACTGCGCCGTGATCAGCTGTCGATTCTTTTCACCCATCTGCCTGCACTTGTATGACATCACCTTCTTCGTGTGAACACATGGAGCTTTCACGGCAGGCCACGCTGTCCAAGTTCACAGATGGGTTTATGTTGATTGCATTTTTGAGTGGCTGCTTCCTCAAGTGTGCAGGGAGGGCCCCTGCTCACCAGGGGGCGCTCGCTCCCACAGTCACTCCCACAGCCCAATTTCCTCCTGGGAGGATTTCCCGCTTAGACAGTTAATCCCCAACAGGAATGCCGGTTCCCATTGGGCCTGATTATAGAGACTCCCTGTGATTTGCCCTTCCCTCAAAGCATCACAGTGTTGGTTTGTTTAGCTAATAGCTGCTGTCTTTAATGTTGTTAGGAGTTCATGGGAGCTTATATAAATATCTTTTGAGCCAAAAACAATAGTAAGTGTGCAGGGGCCTTAAGCAGAGCCAACCTTTGAGTTTAAGAGTTTGGGATTTTGAAACTGAATCCTTTCCTCCCCTTAAAAAGATTTAAAAAAAAAAGCAAACAATGGTTTGTTAACAGGCATTTAAAAGAGAATTTTCCCTAAGAAACAGAAGTCTTTGTCTTGGAGGGTGATTTCCCCGCTTTGCACCCACAGTTCTGAATTTCACTGGGGGATTGTCTGTTTATCCCTGGTGGCTTGGGCTCTTCGTCGTTTGGACGACTCCTCACTGTAGAGCCCATTTCTAAGGAAAGTGATCTTTAAAGGAGGCAGTTTGCCTCAAAACTGAGGTTTTTAACTCAATTGTTTACTTGATTTAAAAGAGTTGACCCTAGAGGCTTGAGTCATGTGATCGGGTACCGGGATACCTTGGTGCGTCTGCCCAGTGGGACTTTAAATCAGAATTAGCTGAGATAGTTTAAGACACGGCTTCCAGGGTCCCCGAGATCTCTGTCTTCACTACACTCGGCACATTCACGGCGTGTTATGTGCTTCAGGTTTTCAGGTGGTTGCGAGTTGGCTGCTTCTCTGCGGGTGCAGCGAGGCACCTCAGTTCTGCACTGAAATCTGAAATTCTGGGTCCAAGACATGAAAGTCCCAGGATTTCGCAAAAAGTCACGTGTTCACAAAAGAATCTATAAAATGATTTTGATGTATGCAAAGGTCATTATTTCAGTACCTGCCAACTTCTCTTGGTCACGTGTCAGTCAGTTGTTCCATCTCTCTCCCAGACGGTTCCTGTCACAGGCTTCTAGGACATGCTAGACTCATACGAGGTAGCCAGAAGATGGGCACCGGCAACCCTGACCTTGGGGCGTAATGGAAAATACTGGGGGGGGGGCGGTATACATTTCTGCATCCTCCCCACCCCCAGTCCCCTGTGGCGCTCTCGCAGACCCACACTTTTTCCCAAGCTCCCCAACCTCACATGGATCTGAAGATGCTGAATCCGACCTGCTGGCGATATGGGTACCTCGCTGAGAGGAGAGTGAGCTTTGGTTTACTGCTGCTGATGTACACACTGACTTTAGGGTCTTCATCTGCTTTGGTAGATAAATCACAAACATTTCCATGAATAACCGCGACTGTTATGTAAATTGGTTTCTGTCTGCTGGTCTGCTGAGAATGATGTTCCATAATTACAATAGTTACTTACTTATGGGCAAATAGCTTCCTCATCACCTTCTTCATTTGAGAGATGCCTCCAACTGCTGCAAGGGCCCGTGTGTCTAGAAGGGCTGAGGTCTGAGCTTGCATGTTCCGGGAGGAAGGAGGGTCGGAACACCCTTGGCCAGCGTCTGGGGATTGGGCACCCTCTTGGCTTCTCCGCACTCAGATGCCTAGGATTCACTCCTTCAGGGTTTTACAACTAGGAAACAAGTCATATGGAACAAATGGAAGGGAATTAAGCCCTGCAGTGTATGGTTTTGCTTAGGATCAATGCAGTAAGTATCCAGTTAGGAAGAGATTGGTGTGGCCTGAAGGGTTCTGAGATAGCTTCCTGGAGAGGAGTTGTCCTGGGCTTGGGAAGATGGGGAGGGTCCCTGGGGAGACCTCAGACTGATACAGGGTGCAGCCAGGGGGGTCCCCCCAAAAAAGATCTAGAAAGGTGTCCAGAATTCAAAGTGTATAGGAATATTGTAGAGACATATAGGATGTCCTCACCACCAACCCCCCCCCCCCCAAGGGGAAAGGGATGAATAGAGCCAGGGCCTTTGAGAGCTATTTTGCATAGCAACAGTTTTGGAGCTAACCTCTGGAATGGTTATTTAACATATGTATAACCTTTAACTGGTTTCATAGATATGTTAAATAGGAGTGGCCAAGTTTGGAGCCAGGGAGAAGGGAGTAGCTGGGACTCAGGAGGATGTAAGTAGGGGCTGCACTCCTGAGTGAGAAGGGCTTGGACTCAGGATGGAACTAGGGTCTGCGCTCCGGAGTGAGGAGTGCCGGTATGTGGGAGCTTGGAAAAGACTGGCTTCAAGACATGAAGGGCCCCCGCTTGGCCAGATGAAGAGAGAGCCACGCGGTTTCAGCAGAGTGAGGACCCCCTCTTGGTGAGGTGAAAGAGGGAGCCACATGGTTTTGGCAGGGTGCGGACCCGCTCTTTCCCAGGTGAAAGGGAAAAACCACGCAGCTTTGCCAGAATGCAACCAGGTGAAGAAGAAAGCCACATGCTTTTGGTGGAGTGCGGACTCCTGCAGCTTTGGTAGAAAAGGCCCATGCGGCTTTGGGGTGCCCCCTTTGGCCGCGGGGTCTGAAAAGCAAGAGAGACTTTGACTGGAACTGGGTACAAAGGACTCTTGCCAGTGGACCATGAGAGGGTACCGCAGTACTTTGGATTAACTTGAGATCCTGCACAGTGACACAGCTGACGGTGCCAGCAGCCTGCAATACAGATGTGTGCTCTTTTCCTGATTTACGGTACCCGGAGTTGGGACAGTGGGAGAAGGGAGCGCTGTGTGGGTGTAGGTGTACAACCTAAAGGACTTTGATATTTTGGTGGAGGCATTAGGCTTGAATAGCATTAAATAAACATTTTGTTTCCTTTTCACAAATCTGTGGCATTGAAAGATGTCTTTCCAATTGGCGGTGGACAGAAGAGCCCAGTACATTTTAGTATTTTGTTTTTGGGAGGGGTCCCTGTTGTATAGCAGTGTTGGGCATCCCTAGGTGGGCCAAATATTGTATTGCCCCTCCCTCGGACCTCTTGTTCGGTAACAAGATCGGGTGCAGAGCTGAGGCTAGAGAAGAGAGCTAATGTAACACGGCCTGTCTGGGTGCAGGGAGGTGGGTGTCCCAGCCGAGAAGTAACTGACACGGGTTAATTGAGCCAGGAGTCTCTTGCCGCTGTCATGTCAGGTTCGCTTAGTTAGTTGCCTGCTGACAATAGTGAGGGAGGTGAGAGCATCTCCAGATAGGAAAGCCCTGGCAGGGAGATGTTCAAGTGGTTTGCCCGACATAGCAGACCCAGAAAAGACAGGGCTGGAGAAGGAGGCAGGGCTGGGAGACCATGGAAGTTCTGGAATTCCAGGGACAGCACTGGGACATGACTGTCTCTGTAGGATTTGATCCGTGGTGAAGTGTAACTGATG
Organism: Artibeus jamaicensis; assembly: GCF_021234435.1. NCBI lineage: Eukaryota > Metazoa > Chordata > Mammalia > Chiroptera > Phyllostomidae > Artibeus > Artibeus jamaicensis. The sequence continues at coordinate 17,735,950 of NW_026521843.1, read as the reverse complement.
TGGGGACGATGAGCCAGAGCAGAGCTGGGGCCTGGGGTCAGCGGTCATGCTTTCTCCTCTGGATCTTTGCTCTTCCCTCCCCAAAATGGCCTTTTCACCTTGATTTTGTAAATTAAACCCAATAAGAATATTACCCATATTTGCAGTTTTTATTTTTCATAGACAAGGAAAATGAGGCCAAGAAACAGTGTGGCATCAGGTCTTTGATCTTTTTCACTAGTTGGCCACAGAATGCCAACTCTCTTGGGAGGGGGCCTGGTCCCCCTTCGTTATAATTCATAAAACCATTGACATCCATCCCACGGTTTCAGTGCTTCCTGGAGCACCGGGTAGAGCACAGTCCCTGTCTCCAGGCAGCTTCCACTCCAACATGAAAGTATTCAAACTGTTTGCTGGGCAGGGACATAGGACAGCTTTGGGCTGCACGCTGAAGAGCCTCCTTATTTGCCTGGCTGCCGTCTTTGGTGGGAAAGGGTCAGAAGTCTGAGTGATGAGTAACCCAGAGAGTACGAGCTATTCAAAGAGCCTGCTAACAGATAAAACTCAAATTTGAACTTGTGAATTAGATGAAGTATTTCCCCTTCACTATCTAGTAGCTGGAGGGCAGGACTGAGAAGGGAAGGGGAGGCTTGACAGAAGGATCAGACCAGCTGTGGAAAATTGAGGACAAGAAGTATAGTATCAAGAAGTTTATGGCCTAAGGACAGATGCTTGAATAATAGCCCTGCACCCAAAGGAAGGGCTTTTTTTTTATGATTTATAATTGCCATAGAGCTTGAAAATCTTCCAGGTCTTATAGTTCTTAATTATGCTCTCATGCATATGCATCAATTACCCACATGCTCCTTACCTAGCTTGTTACGGCAAAGATATAAAAGAAATATATTTGGAACCATTTCCTCTGCATGCATCTCCCTCTGAAAATATCCTATGAAATATTTCACCTCCACCACAATAATCTGCTTCGGTTGGGACCTGCTTGCCAATCTTCCCCGGCACGATGGAATTAAACCTGTCATCTGCTGTGGTCTCAGTGTCTGCTCATTCTACCTGGCAATTCTCTCCTCATTAACTCCCCGTGGCTTAATTGCAGGCCTGGTTCTCTGGGTTTGTGTCTGCTTTGCTGGGCATGGTCTGCAATCCAGGAAGGAAGGACCAGGAGGTTGTGTTAGAATAGCAGTGGAGGGGGAGACAGGATGCTGATATTTTGGCTTGCTGTGTCTCCCTGTTAGAATTGGCCCTGCAGGGTCTATAGTTCAGGCCCAAGGAGCTTCTGCTGAGTCTAAATGCTGGAGAGGCATCAAGACTGGCTGAGAGATAGCATGGGAATTCCCCAGGGGGCCCTTGGGCGATTCTCAGTCCCAACTGGCTTAGTTGACTAATCTACAAGTTAATTTTCTTCTTCGCTGGTCCCTCCTCTTCCTCTATGCCTTCTCTCTCTGGCCACCAACCTCTTCCCTCCTGGAGATGCCCACAGGAACTACACCTGCTTGTTTCTGATGGGAAAATGACGGAACTGCATGGGCATTTTCCTCAGATGAACTGACATTCTACTGGTGAGCTAACAGGTGGGTGGTCTGCCTCATCCTTTGTCAGGCTGAACTTACAAATTTCACCTTATGAAAGAGATGATGTCACCTCTGGAGCCTCCATTGTATAACATGTAAGTTGTTTCATTAGGCAGATCCTTTAATCTCTCTACATCTTAGTCTCCCCACTGTGAAAGGGAGATGATGATACAAATTCGGTGGTGTCCTGGGGAGGACTAAATGACTTAGTGTGTACAATGCTCGTCACATACGGAATACTGTCACTCAAAAAATACTTCTTCCCTCCTCACTTCGTTTTTATGCGAGAGATGCATACACTCCCCCCTGGTGTGCTTGCTTTAAAGAGAGATTCTGGGGTCCTAGTGTGGAGAATCAGATTCGGTTAGTCGTGGGGAATCTGCATTCTGAGCAAGCTGCCCAGGTGACACACAGGATGCAGGTGGTCCTCAGGTCTGCTTGTAGAGACTGCCCCTTGGTGTGTAAAGATGGGGAGCTTGGGGTAAGCACCTTGAGGGCAGCACCTGTGTGATGTCCGCTGTGTAGGATCACAATGCCCGTCACAGAGGACACAGCCAGTGCACATCGGCCAAGGTTAAATAAATACTTCTGTGTACCTTCAACATTACCTGATGGGTTTTTTCAATGAATTAGGTCATATAGGGCAATGAGAAGGCTGTGTATAAACTACACTAATGCTAAAGCCCATCCCCTGAACCTTGAGACATTTCTCGAGGGTTGTCTGGAGTGCCTGTGCTCCCTGACCCCAGCATGTCCCAGTCTAACCATCTTTCAGTAAGTCCCAGTTCAGAGCCGTGTTGTCTACGATGCCTTCCCCAGCTAAAGCTCACCCTGCCCTTCTCTTCCAATAGTTTCCCCACATCATGTAAAACAGGTGAACTCTATTGTGTTTTATGTGTGTGCATTCACTCTCTCAGCGGATTGCCTCCTCTCGGTGGTTTTCCCTCACTCCCTCTCCAGTCCACGCCCTTCTCCTACCCCTGCCCTGCTGGCCCAGTCCCAGACCCGTCATCTGGCCTTTATTCGCTATAGCAGCTGCTGCTTTGGTCTGTCCACCCACTCCTGGCCTCACCAAATTGCTCTCATCGTTGAAGCCAAAGGAGACTTTTGAACACAGGAGGCTGATCACATCATCCTCTGCAACTCTTTTTCACCAACCCTGCCACTTAGAATCCTCTCATGGTCTACTTCTCTGTGCTCTGGGATAAAACTCCAAAATTAGAGCATGGCCTCCAAAGCTCTTTGGGGTCTGGCTACCCTCCACCCCTCTGATCTCCTCTTGTGTAATTGTCTTCTGATGCTGGTCTTCTTGCAGTTCCTGAGATGCAGTGTGCTGCCTCTGCCTTTAACTTTGCTTTTGGGACTGAGTAGTACAAATCTCACTTCCTCGAGAAAGCTTTCAGTTGAGCCCCGGTCTAAGTAAAACTCCTCCACTAGACGATATTCTCATAGCACTGTGTTCCTTTTCCTCATTGTCCCCACCTTACTTATAATTATACACCAGGTACTTTTTACTTTTGTCTCCAGGAGAGCAGGGACTTGCCTGCTCTTGTTTACCTGTGTCTCCTTAGCCTTGGAAGGTAAGACATAACACACACCAGGTGCTCAGTGCATATTTGGTGAATAAGAGAAAGAGTAAATGCATTAATGAGGAATGTGCAGATTTTACTTCCAATGGGTGCTGTTTTGAACCCGCCCAGAAAGTACCTGGCTTCGCTAAGTCCTAGGAATCCAAATTAAGCAGTAGGCCTCCGAAAAAAAAGTCCTAATTGAAAAATTGGTGAAAACTGGTTTATGGCTTAACTTGGCCTTGAGGACTATGCTGATTGATTATGCTGTGACTCTATCAAATGCTCTAAGGAAGCAGGTTTTGCCGACAAAATGACTTACAGAGCAGACTTCAGTTAGACAGATGGTTGTAGACACCATATCAGTGTGAGTTTCAGAGACTGATGTTTTCCGATGAGCAAGAAAGTGACCGCTGTGATTAGGTGAGTGGAGAGTGGGTGAGTGAAGGGGGACGGAAGCTGTGGGCTCTCTGGATTGAGATCATATGCCGTCATATACCCTCCATCCCAAACTGAATATAGAATATCGTGCAAGAGTAGATACAGCTTAGGGTAGGTGATAGGAAAGTGAAGGTCATGGTCATGAAAAGGACAAGAACAAGACATGTGGAATGAAGGGCAGCAGTGCACAGGAACTGTGGGAAATAAAAAAGGCTCAGGAAATTTTGATCATGGGAGCTGCTGACAGTCACATAGCTTGAGGTTCTGCCTCGTCCTGAAGCTCTCCTCTCAGGCCATTGCTCCCAGCTCAGGCTGGCCAAGGCAGCCGTAACTGTGGCCTGCAACCCACTCTTAGCCCCTTAACTTCCCATACAATTGTTGGGTCTAGGGCAGTTTTCTGAGCAGAGCTGAGCCGATCAGGCCCTTCTCTTGAAATTTGGAAGTGGAATAGTGAGGGACTGAGTTGTTTGTCAGAACCTGAGCCTAAAGTGTTTGTGCAGATGGGGTCAAGGTCACTCCAACGCAAGCCAAAGCTGACATTATGGGAGCAGAAGCCATGGGTGAGGAAGCAGGCATGCAGAGGGGAGAAGGCCGCACAAGTTGGAGGGAGGCAGAGATGCAAGACCTTTTGTGTCAGAATCACAGAGAGGAACTGCCGTGTCCCTATGCCTGCCAACTATTGGACTGGCCAAAAGACCACTTAGTTTTTCTCTGTGAAATCAAAGATACATTTTTCACTTTTGACAATCACTTTATTGGTTTGGATATTTTGAATATGTGTATTTTCTTCCATCTTCAATATTAAAATGGCTACACAAAAATTCACCAATTTTGACAATTTTTAAAAAATGTGCGCTGATATGACAGCTGTCACAATACAATTGAACAAAATTGTTTCTAATGAAGTTAGAGACAGCGAAGCACTACTAGAGCCATCTTAGGGGAAAAACCAAATGACCGTTTTGGCCAACCCAATACTTAGATCTTCTTTCCAAGAGCCCAGCTGGAACAGGAGACTGTGAGCTCTGTATTTTTCTCAATAAACTCCTTCTTAAGGGCTAGTTTAAGTGGGTCTCTCTCCATTCTTTATATTCAAAAGACACATGGGAAGCCATCAGGGAGTGAGTATATCGTGGGGCAAACTGTTTCTGTCTGAATCCGAGGTGTGCCCGGGAGGATCCAACTTCCCTAGAGAATGGAGCCACAAACATAGCCTCAGCAGAAATAAGCTGGGAAGATCGTGCCCGTCTGTAGCTATGCTGGAAGCTAGCTGTGTTTACATGTACAGTCAGCATTCCCTGGCACTCACACCTCCGTGAGAGAGATTTTCCTCACTGCTCATCTGACCTATCTGGAGTTGGGCTAATATCCTGCAATGACAGAACCTCTGAGACTGAGGTCCAAAGTAAAGAGTCTTCTGTGTTGCCTTGGGAGATGATAGTGGAAATGACAGGTAGAGAAAGATTCTGTCGAGATTGTCCCTCTTCCCCTTCAGTAGTAGCATGCCCTAGCAAAAGGCTCTTGGTCTCTTCCCTGCTCTTCTAGATTATTTCTTAGGTGTTAGCACCATGCCGATGCCCTTTTAAATCACATTGGCTACTGCTCCCCTTGGACGGTGTCTCTGCCACCAGCTCTAAATGCCTTCCGATGTTCAGGTCAGCACACTAAGCACCTCCTCATTGCCTAGGTGTTGTCAGCTAGTCAGCAAGTGTGTACTGAGCATCCCCTGGGTGCCTCTCTCTGTACCAGGTGCTCGGTGAACTTGGCTTACATGTGTGAAGAAAACAGTTAATTGACTGCCGTATGTGCTGTTCTGTTGGAAGGGTTCTGATGCTTTGGTGATCATTGCTAGGGCAACTGTACCAAGGGCCTGTTAATTAATTAACACTGCAGTGAATGCACCCAACTCGAGCTACAGAGCAGAAGAAACAGGTTGGGATGATTTTCTTGTTTGAGAAGGACAAGTAGAAGAAAAAACACAACACGAATGTCACAGCATAGAGCAGTAGGTCCCATTTTAAAGATAACTGGGAAAAAAACATTGAGAAAACTGGTGTGTGTATGGGAGTGGAGGTTGTTATGTATGAAAACAGTTCAGCTCAAAACCAAGTGGAGGACCAGCAAAAAATGAATTGAAGGTTTCCTTAGGCAGGAAGAAAACCACAGTATGAAGGATCCATCAAGGGAGAAGCTCGATTACTGAGTTAGGGTTCAGGTTCCCTGTGAAGGCTCGCTCTGACTAGGGCTTGTGAGAAGTTCCACTTGGAAGGGCTTTTATAAAAAGTTAGGAATTTATAAAGAAGACATACACACATACATTTTGGTAATTTTTGGTTTTCTTTTATGTGCATGTATGCAATAACAAAAAAAACTTAGTGATTTTCCAAGTTCCCCATGGGAAGGGAGGGAGAAAGAGAGGGAGAGAAGCCCTGGCTGGTGTAGCTCAGTGGATTGAGCACGGGCCTGCGAAGCAGACAATCGCGGTTCGATTCCCAGTCAGGGCACATGCCTGGGTTGCAGACCAGTCCCCTGCAGGCCAGTTCCCAGCAGGGGATGCATGAAAAGCAACCATACATTGATGTTTCTCTCCCTCTCTCCTTCCCTTCCCCTCTAAAGATAAATAAATAAAATCTTTAAAAAAAAAAAAGAGAGAGAGAGGGAGAGAAACATGGATTGGTTGCCTTCTGTACACACCCCAACTAGGAACCAAACCTGCAACCCAGACGTGTGCCCTGACTGGGAATTGAACCAATGATCTTTTGTTTTTTGGGACCACGCCCAACCAACTGAGCCTCACCAGCTGGGGCCACTAACTGTTTTTTGATTTCACATATACACATATGAGAGTAAATAAAACAAGGACTGTGCACTAGTGGTTCTTGACTTGGGTATACAAGTCCTTTCTTCCCACACTCCTGGCTGCCTTTCTGTACTTTGGGCCCCATTCTGTAACCAAAGGTCTTTGGACATACATACGATGGACTCCAAAGTGATTCATGGGTAGGTTGGACTGAGTCAATCAGATTCTTTCTCTCCTCAAACATTTCACTAAAAAACCAAATTAGTCCATAATTAAGAGCTTGAATCGGGGTGGGAGGTGTCACAGAGACCTGGTTCTGGGTAGCCATTTTCTTCCATCACTTCCCAGAAGTACCTAGAAGCAGAGAACAAGACTGGAAAGAGAAGGAGAATTCATTCATTCCTAACTCATTCAGAACTATTTATTGAGCACCTTCTATGCATCATGCCCTCTTCTGGGCCCAGACGATACCACAGTGATTAAAACAAAGTCTCTCACCTCACAGAGACAAAGGAGAGACAGAAAATAAATATATATGATATTCTCAGCTGTTAATAATTGCTAAGAAGGAAAAGCAAGACACTAAGGCCATAGAGACTGAGAGGCTGCCATTGTAGGTAAGGAGGGCAAGAGAGGAGAGCAAGGGTACAAGCCATGCAGCTAGAAAGAATGAAGCAGGTCGTTGAGAGGCTTGGGGACAAGGCTTCATGTGGCCCTAGAGAAATGAAAGAGATTTTTTTTTGAGATACAGCTGTCCTTACTGTCCTTGGGTTCTGTGAGACACCTGCTACATATCCAGTGAATTATCCCTTTTTGCTTAAGTCAGTTTGAGTGGTTTTCCTTTTTTTGTAGTCAACAGATGTCAAAGTCATCTACAAATCCTAAAGGTGGGTCTAATGCTGTTATAAACTACCTGGAATTTCTGTCAAGGCTGGGTAGGCAGAGCATGTGGCTCTTTATCACCCCCTGTTGGTAATACCCTTAAAGTGTAGGGGCCTTAACAAAGGCTCCAAACACAACCAGTGAGCAAAACAGATTGTCAAGAGATAATAATTTTACAACTGTTTCACTCCGGTTTTAGCAAATTTTTTAAGTGGTAGAAATTATTCTTTTGAAAGCATTAAAAAGTATGTATTCATATCAAGATTATCCTATGTCATTTGGGGGATTCGGGGAAATATGAAGGCATGAGTTGTGATCTCTTGGAATTGTGGACCAGAGGTGGTCCCCACACTGAATTCAGTTCATACAGATCACTCTTGATGGCTCTGAGTGATTCTGCATGTAAACCTGGGCATGGTTACCCCTGGCTCTCACTGTAGCTAAAGAATCAGCCAAGACAGTGGGATCTCTCTAGAAAATGTGTGAATCCCTGAGGCACCTACATACTCAAACGTAAAAAAGGAGTGTAAGTAACACAGTACTTTGAGGCTATGACTGCTGCTAGACTTGCGTATGAGGCAAATGATATTTATTGAGTACTCTGATGCCAGACACCTGGCATATATTTTCTCCTTCTGTCCTGGAAGAATTAACCTTATCCTGAAGATGAAGGAACTGACCTGCAGAGACATTAAGGGCCTTGCTGGATCAGTCAAAATCTGGGTTCCATGCTATAGAAGATGACTTTGGCTGATTAAACCAAAACAGAATATTAAAGGGATTTGGGAAGCTTGCAGCAAGCCAGGGCTAAGCTTCTGGAGGTGTTCCGAACCTCGCACTGCAGAATTGGTCTCTTGCAGAGAGCTGGATGCCCTGCCCGTATTTGCAGCACTGCCATTTCCATACCCCAGGTTTACACGAAGGTACTCAGCTGGGCTGCTCCTGCTACTGATGCCAGCACCATGCTGCTTTTGTACCAAGAATTCAGCCTTTTAGCTGTTACTACTTTCACTGCTCTCTGTCCTCTCTTGTTCTATCAGCTCCCAGGTAAAATCTGGCTCTGGGGTCTGGTCTGATTGGGAAAGCATAAATTGGGGCTCTAGCTGCAAGGGAGGCTAGGAAAGGAAGTAGCTAGTATTTTCAACTCCTTTGGGAGAGGTGTTTAGTCCTTCATTAAGGGAGAAATTCCTCAAAGAAAGAAAGTGGTTCAGTGCTCCGGCCCGCGGAGCAATCAACTGGGGCTCGACCACCTACCTAGAACAAATGAGTTGGGGGGACAAGAGGCGCGAAGAATGGCAGCAAGACAAAAGATTCTGATCAAGCTGCAAACTTTATTTTTCCGAACTGGGTATATATATAGGGGGGAGGGAGAGGAAGGAGATTAGGTTGCTTGCTATTGGCTAGCTTGAGACAAAGAAGGGCCCGCTTATTGATTACTTGGGTGCAACTGGTACTCGTGGACACCTCATGTGCCTGTAGCTGATTGGCTTGGGGAGCGCATGCACACCTCATGTACCTGTAGCCGATTGGCTCTGTGGAGCGCACAGGTTCCTGTAATCAATGCAATGTTTTTAGCTAGAAGCCAGGTGTAAGGTTCCCAACAGTTCAGATGTAGGCAACCAAACAAAAGTCACATGCCCACCAGATTTGCCAACATGATGTACGTGTACATTAAGGAGTGCAGTTGGTGCTCTATTTCCAGGGCCCATCACTTCACATTCCCTATTGTAGGGCTGCCAATCAAGTAAAAGGAGATGCTCACTTTAAAATATTAATCAACCAAGCACAGTGTTGAGTATGTTCAATACACTCATTATGTCACCAAGTGGTGAGATACAAAGGTGCCAAAGATGCGGTCCTTGACCTCAAAGAGACAGCCTTAACTGTCATCACATGGTCATAAGCAGCAACAATTAATGACAAATATATTGATAACCTTCTGTATCTGATGCTTTGAATCCATTGTCTGTAAATTTTGACAACTTTTCTGCAAGAACATAATGCCATTTTTTTTAGATGATGGCACTGAGGCTCAGAAAGACTACACAACATGTAAGTCACACAAATAAGAAGCTGCATGTTCTAGAGGTCTGTCCCACCTGGGGACACTGGGAGACAGAAAGATGCAGTGGCTCGACAGAAGTCTGAGGCCGATGGGAGAGCTGGGGTTTGAACGCAGGCCTCTGACTCCTGCACCCAGGAGACTAACCACTGAACTAAACTGACTCTATACCAGCTCTGCTCACTTCCCCCCCTTGTATTGGCTGGCCTGCCCCTTTTTGCCTACATTGCTCTGAATGCCTTTTATTCAGTCCTAAGGTTTTTAAACTTGACCTTTCCAGTTTCATCTTTTTGAGGGATAATGACCACTGATGATGCAGCTGATTCCAGGATGGGGTGCGTGTCACTAAAATCAAACCACCCAGAGATCCTCTGAAGGTAGGACAGAGAGAATCAGGGCATTGACAGCTGATCTTGAAAGGCACCTCTTGGCCCAATTCTCCATAAGGAAGGCTTGTTCCCAGGGTCTGTGACCCCTTCAGGACAGAAAGCCCTGGATTTTAACTCCCATACGTGAGACTGCTGAGCTGTATGATCTTAGGCTGGTCCCCCTGACCACTGGTGAGTTCCTTCCCTAAAGGACAAGGATGGGCTGCTGAGGGTGATTAACTTCCTAATGAGGAAAAATGTCTTTAGAAGAAGAAGAATGCTTTGGTAGGGGACATAGGGAGTGACATTGCGAGGACATGCCTCCCAACTGGACAGATCCGGCAGAGCTGGGGTGAAGAAGAGAGGATATTCTGAAAAGGGTCACACGAGGTTGAGAGAGACAGACAGAAAGAATTAGAGAAATTGGTTCTTTATTGCATGTCTTTCCAGCCCACCTTTCTTCACTGGTCCAGGTTCCACTACAGTTATCTAGCCCTAGTTTTCATATTGCTCTCTGAGGTGCACGGGATCTGTAGAGAAGTGCTTAAACATGATTATTGTTATTGTGTTGGCATTATTGGGCCATTTCCATTCAGTTCCTGTAAATGGGAGTTGATACCACTTCCCTGCCCCCAACTCCTACCCACACACACCAGTGAGAATCTCAGAGCTATTTGCTGCACCCTGGAGACTGCTTTATCTTTGAGAGTCCAAAAAGAAAAACCAATCAAGCTGTCAAGGACTTTTAATTATTTATTTTTAATTATACAAGCAATACATGGATATGTTCAGGTTGTAAAAAATTCACACAATTCAGTCCCTATAAAATTAAAGTGTTCCCCAAGCAAAGAATTTTAACTAGCTCTGGTGCTCATGTGTCAGATCGCAGCTCTGCTGGGCACCAGTTCAGGGAATGTGGGTGAGCCTGGCAGGGAATGGAGGCGGGGGGAGGGTTAAGGAAGCACAGAGCCATTGTGACACTGGGAAGAATGGGGAGCTGCGGTCAACTGTGAAATGGAATGGGCGTCTCCGGATGAACTTCCTCATGTGAGTCCTCATCCCATCTGACTTCTCGAAAGAGCTTCTCAGAGTTGGCTCACACCCTCCTGAGTTTAAGGGGCCTGGGCACATTTGGCCATAGCAAGTGGAGAGATATTTATCAAATTAATTTATTTCTCAGCAACATTCCATTCCTATTTCCCTATGATTCAATACCCCCCCATATCAATTTGTACAGAATTACATGGAGATGAATAAAGGGTTTTGGAAGAGGGGTCAGAAATGCATTGAATCAAAGAAAGACTGAAGTGGAAAAGACCTTGGAGGCCACCAATTTAGTCCTTCACTTTTCAGATGAAGACCTCGAAGACCAGAGACACTTGGCCCAATGTCCCAAGTCATATAGAGAGCTGGATGCAGAGTGAGAACCGGCACTCAATGTGCAGACTCCCACCTCAGTGCTCATCTAGTACGCCAGCACTGGAATCCAAGCTGTCCCGGTGATCTAGCTGCAGGAACCGGGCAGGTCGCAGTAACTCTTGGCCCCAGTTGCCTCGTCACTCCTGTGTACCTTAGAGTGGCAGTGCTAACAGCGTCAGATGACATAATGACTAAGTGCCATGCAAATCGCCAAGCAATTTTCAAGTACAAAAGTAAACTGCATTTCAGTTATTAGGAAGACAAGCATTCTTAATTAGTCAGTCATCTACAGTAGCATTGCTCAAAGCATGATCATTACCTAAATGAACAAACATTTTTGGGAATCTGGCCAGAAAGCTCTGTCTTTTCGTTTTCGCTTGTCTTTTTAAGTCCCCTAGAAACTCGATTACGGGCTGAGTGTTGTATGATCTTAGGAACTTCTTTTTAACTGAGTTAGGTGTGATAATGGTTTTGTAGTTATGTCCGGAAGGTCTTGAATTTTGGGGACTGTGTGCTGGGGGGAGTATTTCTGGGTCATTGAAGTTTATTATTTAGGTGTGATGTACCATGATTTCTATCATTCACTTTTTAATGGTTTGGCAATTGTGGATGCGTGCATGCATGTGCCCACACATATGTGGCAACATGTTAACAAGTTTTGAAATTAGGTGGAAGGTATATTACATGTGTGGATACTGAGCATACTATCATTCTGCCTTTCTGTATGCTTGAACTTTTTTATGATATGATTATTAGGAACACAATTTCTCCAGGTGATTCTGATTCTTTCTAACAGTTTGAGATCCAGTTACCTAGAGCTGTGACCCACTGACGAATGACAATGTGTGAGTGGAAAATGTTTTTAATCCCCTCTTTGATGTCTTGTAAGAACCGGAGCCTGTTTTCCTTAGCAATAGTGGCATGGTTCTGTGTCTCCTTGCTTCATTTTGCCTGAGTTGTCTATAAAACCAAAATATCAAAATAGTGGGCCACCTTCCTTGTTTCCAGCCTAGAAGTGACAATGACTCAACTTGATTAGACCAATGGTTCCCAAACTTGGGTGCCTGGAAACACGAGCCATGGACTTTCAGCAGGCTTAGAGTAAGACGCAATGTTCTAATTTAACAGCAATCAGAGGTATGTCTAATGGACATCTAGGCTTGACACCCATTGTTTTCAGCCGTCATGACCATAAAGCCAAGGTCATGGGTTTGATTCCCAGCCTAAGAGCTACTGAACTTTGCAGGACATTCACTTCTTTAATGACATCCTGCTGTGCTTACCCTGTTCCGCCACTTTGAAATAGGGGTCTCACTGGGAAAAAAATGAAAAAATTAAAAAGAAGCAGGAGAAAGAAGGTCTATGGCTCAGAGAAATTTACTATTGTGAATACATATATGATTTTTTCCCCTTCATATGAGAACCTGCTACAGTACTTTCAATTGCAGAGGTGGCTGTGTTTTACTGATGGGTGGAAAGAGGCCTTTATTAGTTGCCCTCTGAGTATGAAATGTATCAACTACCTCAGAAATTTTGGATGAAGAGGTAAAAATGTTTTGTCAGCATCAGTGAATTATATAAAAATGAATGATGTTTTTAATGAAAACCACTTGATGAACACTTACCCAGCAAGCCTGAAAGGAGAAATTGAAGCTCAGGGAATGGAAAGATTAACCACTCCCCCCTCGCCTGACCATTTTTATTGCGGACACTTTGGAGCTCCTTACGCTTGTTGTAGAACAGGGGTGTCCAACCTTTCAGCGTCTCTGGGCCACACTGGAAGAAGAGTTGTCTTGGGCCACACAGTCAACACACTGTGACACGTAATCACACATACACACAAAATCTCATGATGTTTTAAGTAAATTTATGATTTTGTGTTGGGATGCATTCACAGCCATCCTGGGCTGCTGGCGGGCTGCAGGCTGGACACCCCCATGAGGGGAAGAGAGGACCAGCCCTCGGACGGAGCCCCGGTTCCTGCAGCAGGAGGCAGGCACGCCATGAAGCGGCTTCCCTTGTTCTTATGTAATACGTCTTTGCAGCTTAAACCTTTAATTAACCAGAGATGTCATCAGGAAAAGTTTGCCAAGGGAGAAGATGCCTGGTTTAATTAAAAAGATCTTTAATAGTTATTAAGGAAATCAATTTGGAATTCAGGCCTGAGAGCAGTGATAGGGGAAGGAATCACAGGGAGGAACTTGGCCATCTCTCCCAGGAATGGACGTTAACCCTTGGCTCTGCACTGCTGCAAAGCCTCCGGGGTAGTGGCGCAGGGGGTGGAGAGCGTGCTTATCTGGACTCATCACTTTTGAATCTACATTCCGGTTCCCGGAGGCAAGCCTGTCTTACACGTGAGAAGCCTAACCTTCTGAAATGCAGTTATCCGAGCAATTGGAGGCAATAGGAAACCTTTATAAATTGGAAATCACCTACCACATAAGTATAAGCTATTTCTTCCCCCAAAGAGATGCATTACCTCTCCCTGAGGATCTGTGCTTGGACTGTACATCAGCCTTCTTTCCATTAGCACTGCCATCCGCCGACTTTGGATCCAGCCAGAAACAGGGATCTGGCTCTTTGAAGCGCAAGAGAAATATTATTTTCACTTGTCTCATGAAAATAATGACAGAAAAGGTGAAGTAGCCAGAGGATGGACAAAATAAATAGTCTGCGTGAGGGAAAACTGCAAAAGGGAAGGGATTTTATTTTAAAAAACAGCTTTCTGCCACAGGCGATAGTTTCCTACTCCCCCCCTGGTGCAGCCCGGTGGAGTGCAAATGCTAAAAGCAAGTGCCTTTCAAGTCATCTATGTTTAATTAATATGTTTACAGCACTTAGAGAGGGAAACCAAAGACAGGAGTAGAGTGTGGCTACACAAAGGACATTTCTCAGGTGGACTGAAGCCCCTTCACCTGAGACTCAGATCATGACTCAACGGAACTCAAAAGAGAGGAGGGACCAGGTCTTTTAACACCAGAGCATGCATCCTAATCACCAGCTCATACTTTCTTGAAGAGCTGGAAATAGGCCTTATATCTATTTGTACTCTTCACAGCAAATTGCCCAGAATCTGTGCTCACAATGTATTTGTTGATTGCTTTGCTGATTACTTGGAAACTTCTGGGCATAATAGTCCCCCAAAATGTCTCAGCTTCCAGTTTCACTTGGTCCATTAAACCTAGTAGGGAATGTCTCTTGGCGAACTGGGGAATCTGGGGAGATGAATTATAACTCAAGGTTCACCAAAGGATCTACTGTCCTGCTATAGGTAGATAACTTAGCTTCTCTGGGCTCCACTTTCCATGGTTACAAAATAAGGAGCGTTGAACTAGTTGGTCTCCAAGTCTCCTTCTGGCCTAATGTTGTCAGCTCCATCCAGCATTTCTCCTTTGTGTTGGCCGGGGATTATCTGCTCTAAGTTAGAAGAATGACAGCACACAGGGAGTCTCAGTGCTTATTAAAACATTTGTGGCAGAAGCAGGGGTTGTAAACTGGCAAGCCGCAGGCTGGATCCAGACCACAGACATGTTTGGTTGAGCCCGGCTGATTTGGGGGTAGGTGGTAGGAACTGAATTAGTTAACAACGGTTAAAATGCAGGCGGTCTCATAGTTATCTTGACTTGTGCTTCTGTTGAGAAGTAGGGCAACTCTGGCATCACTTCATCTACCCTGGCAGTGGCCCATTGGAGCTCCCTCCTGTGAGTCCTACATGGACCCCACCATTCCCCACTGTGTCCTCAACACGAAGGCTGCGTTTCAGTTCCATGGTTATCATTGGGCTTACCCTGCGGTTTCCCTGACACCGTCTCATTCACTCATCCGTGTGATTTTCATGGCCCTAGTAGGTACATGGGTGAGAAGAAGAGATGGTTGGCGAGATGATGTCAGGAGCTGCCTGCCCTCTGGAGAGACCCCTATGCCAGGAACGTGACTGTTTCCTGGGGCGTGTGAGCTGCTCGGTGGGTACCATGCCTTCAGTTGGGCGGATGGGATCAGATAGCCATTGACCGACGTGGGCAACACAATCACTTCCTATTTAAAACTGGCTCAGATTGTCCACATGGTCTCTTCCTTGAATGAGTGTCTTAAATATCATATCACTTATTTGGATCAGGGCCCCACACAAACACAAGTCGTCCCAAACTCGGCACACGCTCAGAAGAACTTTAACAGGGAAGACCCACAATTTTAGTCACCATTGGAGTGGCCATGAAATTTGTTGCCTAAATTAGGACATTTTTTAAAAGTCAAAGGGGACATTATTAATACTGATGCCAGGAAAACAGGAATAAACCAGCAAGCAAACGGGTGTGTGGTCACTCAGCTGAATAGGTGACATCTACGAATGACTTGATTATAGCATCTGCCACTGGCTCCCGGGGGTTGTTCTGGGAACCAGATTTGTCCAGTTTCCATCCCGGGCACACGCTCGGCTCCTCTCACTCTTGGAGTTCTCACCACGTTAGAGAGGACCCAGGACAGTTCTGTTCCTTCCAGAATTGAGCTCTCCTGCCCCCTCTGCCTTTTGCCCATGCCTCTAAGCCTAAGCCTACTACGAAGGACAGCCTTTTCAGCTCTCAGAGGTGATGCAGGGGGCTGTCAGAGTGGCTGCCTGAAATTCGGGACCTGGGAAGTAAAAGACATCTGCCTTCAGATCCTTCCATTTCTTCCTCTGCTGTGCTCCCCTCTTTCAGAGACCCTTCTAGGTAATTAATTCAGGATAAAGAAGTTTCCTCTACGTTTCCTTAAGCTCACTAGGTCACCCCTTCAGGCTACTAGAAATTTGCATTTTCTCTGGGGGAGGGGTGGTCCTGGCTCAGGTCACCGCAGGACACCACCATGGAAGATCAAACCACTTTCCCCAACCGGCACAGGCCTATCATTGCAGCAGTAGTAAGTTTCACACTTGGCATTTGGGGGAGGAACAAAGGAAGTCTGGGGGCATTTCAAATATCGCAAGAAAGAGGCAGGTTTTTGAAATGCAAAGATATGAATCCCTTTCCAGGAGGCAAATTATGCAGTAGTAGCTAAGATAAAAAAGGGTGGAGGGGTAGAGGGTATCGGGATGGTGAAGAAATTGTTTAATGGATAGAGAACGATCCAGAAAGGTGACTCTCAGATCCCTTAGATAAAGCCACCCAGCTACTCGTCAAAGATAAGAGGAAAAAGCTGGCTGGCTTTATTCTTTTGACAAAGATGCACCAAGGTGGCAGAGAGAGGAGGTTAGAAGGTTGGTAATAGCTCATTCCCATTTACAATGCATCCTAAACTGTTCTATCACTCTTTATAAGAAGGCCTTGCAGGAAACTCGGACATGAGGTTTTGACAGAATCTACAGTGGCAAAGAAAAGAAGGGGGAGATGCAGAGAGGGGGGGCTGATGTATTATTTACAGTTGGACAATTTGCACAGAGCAGACTGCAAGGGCTGGCCCAAAGACTCGTGTCTGTAGGGCTGTGGAATAAAGACAGACAGGTCCGAATACTCACCGTGGCCATGCTAGGCCAGTCTGCGGGTGTCTCATCGCTGTGCTACAGTCTGCCCTGCTACTGGTTACCCTCCCCAGTGGCCTAGAAGGGCAAAGATCTCAACAGAATGCTGCTCAGGCCTCTGGGGATGAAATCTCATTAGGCTGGCACGGAGGGCATCTTGCTGGTGGTGACAGGTGCGATAAGCGTGTGGCTGGTAGACACACGTGCATACACACTCTTACCGAAGTCACGCGGTGGGCAGATAGGAGGGGTGTGGGGAATCTGATCCGAAAGGCACAAAAAAGCTGCAGCCTCTGCAGTGAGCTGGGAGAGAGCGACAGGAGGACGGCACAAGGAAACAAGAAGCAAAGTGTGAAACCCCACAGCAAAAGCCGCTGGAGAGCATATGCATTGGACTTCACAGCGTCCTCCTGTTTCCAGCTTGCATTTGCTCCATATGCTGCTTTACACGGCTTTCCAGAGCCATAACGGGTTTTATTCCGTAGTTTTTATACTAACATGAATGACTCACATCTGCTCCAATACCCAATTCGCTCTCTAATGTCTTCGGCTGTGAGGAGAGAACAGCTTACGCAGAACTTGCCAACAACAGGAGTGGCAAAAGGAATCCTAATTCGGGGACAAGGAAGGTTAGAACCCTGGGTGAGGGGGAGGGTCTTTCAGAGGGCATTGGCACAACTGATGGGGAAGCAGAGACCCAGAGAAATGTGGCACTAGCTCAAGAATATCAAGACCAGCGAGGTCAACTCATGCTCAAGCACCAGGATATACCTAATTAAGAGGGCACTTACTATTATTTTTTCCTTATTTCCTGCCATGTTAAATCTTTTGCTGGGAGATTTTCCTCCCCACATAGGCTGTGATGAGAAAAAAAAGTAACATGGATTAATCACTAATGATAGCTAATCCCCCACTGGGATCAACTGTGCTCTGCGTTACTCAGGCTGGTTATTAAAGTTTTAAATATCTGCCAGAGCGTGGATGTCCTCTGGATAGACTGTGTCCTGGGGGAGACCTACTGGGCTGGGCTCGGTTGGGGTGGAGTTTCACTTGGCTTCCAGATGCTTTAAGTCCTATCTGAAATTGATTTCAATCCTAATAACATTTGCTGGTTTGATGGCCTAGACTAATACACCCTTCAGCCAGATCAGGTAGTAGCACTGGCAAAACTGGATTCCCTTGATGGCTTCCGGAGGCCCAGGACATCTCCACTAGACTGGAGGGCAAAACAGCTACTGGAGAGGCAAGTGCCTTCCAAGGCAATCCCTGCTGCCCCAGGCATCGCACACCTTGCATGGAGCTGCTGTGGGAATCCCAGGGCCTCAGTTTCCCCAGATGCTACACAGAAGGAAGCACCTAGCACCTCAGCAGCAGGAAGTGCGGTGCTGCACTATCTCAAAAGCTTGGCGGTGGTGTTGTATAACTCCCTGCCATCTGTTACTCAGAAGCAGTAGTATCACAAAGCGCTGAGCAATGGACTACAGTGCAGCAGCTCCTGCCTGGAGCCGACAGCGGCTCAGCAGTGCGCCTGGGGGTCCCCTGCAGAGTCTGCTGCAGACAATTTGCAGGCCCAAGCCTGCAGGTCCAGGGTGAGGCTCCTGGAAGAGACCCAGGCAGCTCAAGATGCTGCAGGGATGGGTTCTCTTGCTGCCATCTCCCCCCTCCCCACCTCCCCACCCCATGACCATGTTTTACCTGGACCTTTGCCAGGTCAAAGGCCAAAGCAATGGCTGGGAAGCCTACACCAATCTTTCAGTATATAGAGTTCTCATGAAGGTGAGTCTTGGGTCACCCCAGGGTTCTGTGTGGTCGTCTGAGAGTTCCACCGAATCTCGAGACCAGCTAGCAAGAGCGCTCAGCTTTTCTGGGCCATTTGATTTCCACCCCCTGTTCCCAACCAAAAACTTCTGATCTACAGCCTAGCCAAGCACTTTTAGAGATGTGAGGCAGGACTGCCACGCTATTGAAAGGCAAGGTACTAAACACAGTGGCTTTTGGCAGGTTCCTCCATTTCGGACTCTTCCTGGGGGCTCCAGTTTATTGAAGAATGAATTCTGGAACCCCACTTTCCCAGTGTATGGTGCTTCCCTTGTGCTGAGCTCCATGGGGAGAAGCAGGAGGATAGTGGCTACATTGGCAGGTACATCAGTCTCACCTCCTTTTGAAAGGTAACCCTCTACATCCGGTATCCCCCTGCCCAGGGTCACTTTCTAGGAGCTCCATGTGGTTGACTTCCTCCCTGTAAACATCTGCAGATACAGAGCTCTGATGCTTTACAAGAAAACCCTTAAAGGAGATAACTGCTCCTTAATTTTTTAAACGATTTCTTTAAAGTTAAATTTAGACCAACTCAGAGTTCCATTAAGCAGAAAAAGTTGCCAGCCATCTGCATGCAGGTAGAGAAACAAACACCCTGGGGAGCTGGCTGAACTCGGCTTTGGCCCTGAACTGCCAGGAGCAGCTCTAGTGTCCCAGAGCAGGCTGAGGGGAGCGGAGAGGTGGGGGGTGGTGGGGGCGAATGCATTGAGGGCGGGACTCGGTTTTGAGCGCTACGGGAAGCCCCCTGCTGTGAAAAGGAAAGTCCTCCTAGGCGCAGCTCTGCAAGGCGCATCCTGCCCCTTCAGTATCAAAAAGAAGCTGGCGTTGGCGGGCTCTTGAGTGCGCCGTTCCCGCCCCGCCCCGCCCCGCCCCAACCCAGGATGGCCCAGGAGCTGCGCCTTGTGTTCGGCGCGGGCGTCCCCAGAACAGCACCGTTCGCCTTGGTCGGCGGGCGGCGGTAGCACCCCCTGTCAGAACCCCCTCGCTCCCACCCTGGCTCCCTCCGAGTCTGTCGTACCTTCCTTCTCCATTCTCTCCCTCCTCCCCTTCCTCCCTTGTGTTCCTGTTGGGGTGCCGGGCACAGCCTCGGATTCCTCCCTCCCTGCAGCTCGAGTCAGTTTCCCCCGCGGCAGCGGCAGCGGCGGTGGCGGCGGACGAGGCGGCGGAGGTGGCGCGGGGACTAGCTCGGCTGCCGCCGCGCTTGTCCAGCTTGGCTGACCCTCAGCCCTTCCCTGCCGCGCCTCTGGGCACGCTGCTCTTCCACCCCTGCTCTCTTCACTCCGAAGCGGGCGGGGCGCTCTGCACGATCCCCCGCTACTGCACCGCGTTCCCGGGCTAGCGCTCCACGGAGCAAGGCGCTCTCGAGACTCCTGCCCCGCCGACCCTGACCACCAGGGGGTGCCCCAGGGACGTAGCTCCGCTGAGAGGAAAAGGCAAAGGGGACCATGCGGTGCCTGTCTCGCCGCCTGGTACTGCCGATCTTCGGGGTGCTCTGGTTCACCGTGCTGCTGTTCTTCTGGGTAAACAAGAAGAAGTTGGAAGTGTCGACGGGACCTGAAGTGCAGACCCCCAAGGTATGGGGTTTGGCGGCGTGCCGGGCACGGGGCAGCTGTTTGCAGGAGGGCGCGCCGCTCGCTCGCGCGCGCGCTGGGTTTGCAGGCTCCCGGGAAGCCAGGTCCGGGATGTGGGTGCTGTGAGCCGGTAACTGGGAGCCGGATGAGGCTACAGAGTGTTATTTCTGGATTAAAAAAAGCTCGGGGTTATCTATGGACCCGCACTGTGTGAAAGTGGGTGTGGGCAGTGGGCATGCGTCGCGGGCAGAGCGGATCTGTCAACTTGGGCAACGCGCCGGGGTCCCGGGGCAAAGGAGGTACTGCAGATGAGTGGCCCAAAGAGTGGCGGTCTGTGGACTCCACGAGAGAGTCGCCGGCGACGTTTGGGTTGGGTGGCCAGGCCGGCTGGTGTTGGCCTCTGTGAGAAGTCTGGCGGCTGCACTGACCTCTTTCTTCCAGCAGCTGACAGGCCCCACCACCGGAGGCCAGAGGCGGAGGGTGCACCGCGTGCGTGTGCGTCTCCGCGAATGCCTTGCAGCCTCCCAGGGCGGCTGCAGCCGGTGCTCACCTGGCCTGCTGCCACCCCTGCTTTGTAATTGTCCCTGAACCCTTAAGCTGCACTGGAAATTGAACACCAGTAAAGAGTCTGTAAAACAAACTCCTTGGTATTGGTGGGGAGTTGGGGAAATGAGAATTCAAGTGGCTTTTTAAACTCTTGCCCAGTCGGTCCATCTGAACGGAGCCAGGAGGTTCTCTCCACAGGCTCGCTTCTACCTCTAATTCAGAGCCCCCATTCCTCAGTTTCTTTCACTTCCACGCACCTGGCCATGGGCCAAAGAAGAAGGCCTTCTGGTTTCCTGACCAGTAAGGCAACATTTATGAACTGGGTCCAGAGCAGAGACTGGCAAAAGCCCTTGGAAGAACTTAAGGTCTAAAGCAGGAGGCTGAAAAGAGTGGGGAGTCTCCCCAGTAAGTACAGTACAGAGGACTCAGGATCTGCCAAGTAACATAGTGGGCATTCGTTTATAAGTAGTTGTTTGAGTTGGGTGGTACTATCCTTATTTCGTAGATTAGGAAGCTGGTTCAGTCTTTGAATGCCTTGCCTTAGGTCACTTTTCTGACTTAATCTCAGACCTCAGATGTTGAGGACCTTTTTACTGTACCCAGGTTCCTCTCAGATCCCCTTCTAACTAAGCCTTCTGGCAATAGGATTTGGAATCTTACCAGTTTTCAGTTGTTTCACAAGCATTTTTTTGTTGGGGGGCCATGTGCCATCGCTATGGGTACAGAGATGCAGCACTTACACTCTGGGTGGGATTTACTCATCCATGGGCAGACCAGGCAGTGTGGAGGGCGCAGAGGGTCTCAGTGCTCGTGGTGTCTTTTGGGAGCCTGGGGACTTCCTGGAGGAGGGCGTCACAGAACTGAGTTGAGAAGGACAAACAGTAGGGCAGGGAGGGCGTTCCAGGTAGAGGTTAGCTGCACCGAGCCGGCTCAGAGGGATGACACAGCACGTTGTGTGAGTTTGGCACAATTGGGGTGTGGAGCAGGTGGCAGACGCCAGGGATGAGGCTGGGAGGGAGGTGTATATGGGTCATGTTGGGTAGCACCTTGTGGGTGCTAGGGGACCTTGGAGGGGCACTAAGCAGGGAATTGGCAAGGTCAGACTCATAACTTCAAACAGCCTTTAGAGCACAGGATCAATTTTCTTCCTCGCCTCAGGCCAGCCCATAGGTCTAGAGAGATTTTCTCCTTTTTCCCTGGGTGGTTCTGCTCCTGGTGACGCAGCTAATGATGCCGTGGGGGTGTGAACTCTCTTTTGCACTGAAACTCGTTGCCTGAAGTTCACTTATTCTTGGTTTCCACCAGGGACCTGGGACGAGAGATGTTTCCTTCTTTGTGCACCGTGTCTTCTCCTTCCTTATCTCCTGTTCTCATCCTGGCGTGTGCCGGACATATGCCGCTATAGGCCTGTCTCTGCGCCGGGGTTGGGGGCTGCCCGTTGTGGGGGGCTGCTCTCGCAGTTCCTAGATGAGGCAGAATTGCAAACAAACGAGAAGACAAGTAGGGTTGGGAATGGCCTAGCAGCAAAGTGTGGACATTGTGCTGTGCCCTCACAGAAGGAGGGGGATTCCAGCTTTGAGCACTTGCTCTTTGTCTTAACATTCTATTTTTCTCCCACCCCCCATTTTCTGTATCCTTTATAACTACAAATTCCATACGCTTTAAAAATCTTGATACCTTTTCTTAGGTGCCCTTCTGTTTTTGTTAGCATATTTCTCCTTCCTGTTCTTCATGTGTTTGTCTGGCTATACATATGCATAGATGTGTTGTGTGTGTTCGTGGGTGTGTTTGTGTCTGGAGGATGAGCTAACCCTCTGTAGCTAGTGTGTCTATGTCTGAGAACAGAGGTGGAGAGATAGAGAGAGATCTTGTCTTAGCCCCAGAAAAACTTTATGCCCATGGTGGATCTATATGCGATAAGAAAACTTGCTCGTCTCGCCTGAAGAAGTGCAGTTGGTTCCCAAACCTGACTGCATGTCAGAAGCACCCGAGAGCCGGTTTACTATACTCATTATGGGGGTTGTGACCCTGTGAGTTTGGGAGAAGGTCCTAGAATCAGTATCTTTGCAAGTGCTCCGTGTGAGTTGGAAGCAGCCTACTGATGGATGCCATTTGGGAGCCTGGTGAAGAATACTGAGTGTGTGGATTTTTTAATAATTCTGTTGGCCCCATGTAAAGTGTGCCTGAGTGACTTCATTCTTCCTGAGCTGCTGGTGTACTGAGCTTGTGTGAGAGTGTGCACTCATGTGAAATAACCGTAGCCAGGCTTTGGAAGGTGCTTTCCAAATTCACAAACTCCATTTTACTTACATTCATGATCTCTTTTAATCGTCACAGCCACCAGATAAATAAAGCAGATAATACTTTCCTGCAGATAAGGTTGACTAATGAAGTTATACAATTGGCCCCTGATAACAAGGCTATTATTAAGTGGTTGCATCAAGGGCAAGGGTGGAATGGGATCATTCTGGCAACTGCCCACCCCTGTGCCCCTTCTCTGTCACTATGCAGCGTGGACTGTCTGGGCCCGCACTTGTGGGTGGTGGGGTGGGGTTAGGGATGTTTATAGCATGTACTTCCCAATCCACTTCCTAGCATTTTCATGCCTGGATGCTGGCCTTTGGAGAGCTGCAGGGGCGGGTTGGGGGTTGCTGTGACTTGTGAGAGAACCACTTCAGAGGGAAATCTCGCTCTGCCCCTGGGAGGAGGCCATCTGGGGCAGAGGAGCCTCCTCCGGCTGGTCGAAGTGCACCCTGGTGGGGAAGGGCCCGTGGGAGGTCATTCCCGAAAGCTGCAGATGGTTGCAGCACCTTTGGTTTAGAAATTATTTGTCAGGGTGGGGATTGTTTCCTCAACAGTAGGAATTTGGACATTTCCTGGGATATTTGAATATTGCAGGAAACAAAAAACCCTCCATTTTTGAGTGAGTTTTGTACCCTAGGTTTTCCTAGGAAATGCTAGGGCACAGCCATGCAGAGAGTTCTTGCCTTGGACCCGTCAAAGCCGCTGGGAACTTTTCCCCCTGCCTAGGCCTCTTCTCGCCGTGCTGGAGGGGTCAGCTTGTTTGCCGAGGCAAGGGCACTGGGCTCCCCGCCCTTCAGAGTCTTCACAAAAGTTGGGAACGCCACTCGCCACTCGCCACTCGCCACTCGGAGAGGATAGGGCTGTTGCAAGCGCGCCTGGGCTGGGGACCTCCTGAATTCTAGACTCCATGCAGCAAACTGCCTCGCGGGGGGCTGCTACAGGTTCCTGACCCTCACTCCGTTCTTCACCGTGTTAGGGACCGTCTGCATTCACCCAGAGGTGGGGGATCTCCACAGTGGGCCTGGTAGTAGAATAAAACCCATGCCTGGCCACAATCCACAGGGGACGGCCTGGAAGACTGCTGCACTACCAGTTGAAGAAAATTAATTGAGATTTTTTTTTCCCCCTTCCTTTCAAGAAGGGCTGGTTCTATTAATAGCCTCAAGTAAAGATTTTTTTTAAGTTTGACTTTTTAATGTTGATTCTGTTCTTTTACCAGGTCCCCTACCACCACATCCAGCCAGCTCTAATTCCTAATTGGAAATTTTGTAACAAGTCTGATGTCTTAATTCAAACTGCGTTTTAGTGATAAATACAGTACCAAAAAATACCCCCCAAATGCTTGTATTTGTTCTCTCCCCTATCATTTGTTTGCCATTTGGAGAATTCTACAATAAATGACAGAATTAAAAAAAGATAGGAAACCAGCAAATTTGTCTCCTATTTCCTGAAACTAAATTTAGTCCAGGGGTTAGGCTTTAATAAAAGCAACAAACTATGTATATTTTTCGAGACCTGAGGGTACTTTTTGAGGAAAGGATTCGAAATGTAAAAGCTTTGAACAAAGTGCCTCGGGCCCGGGTAGATGTATTTGTGCTGTACTGGAAGTAAAACAAACACTGTGAGAAAGGAACTCGTCTTTCTGTAACATGTGCACAGCGCCCAATGCCTTCAGTATATGGTACTGTTATTTTCCCCAGTTAGGAGGTAATTTCTTCCATGAAAAAAATCATGCATTTTAGGGAGAGACCCTATTAATCTTCGGACACTTGGTGCATGCACATTGGACTCTATCCAGGGAATGTTGACTCTGACGTGACCAAAAGTAGCTCATTATCACAGGAATGTTTATCCTCTCATTGACGCCTACACCTGAGCTGGGCCCGGGGCTGTGTTTTCCCCAACAGCAGGTTCCTGGAGCAGGTGGGAGAATGGCCCAGCAGTGGCTGCTATCAGAGGCTGGGAGAGATGAGAGTAGGAGGTTGGAACCTCAGGTGTTTAAGAAATAGCATGTCTTTGCTTTCCAGAAATCAAGAAGGTTTACAAACCAACCAACCAACCTGAGTTTACCCCTGCCCCCTTCCAATCCCATCAAGCTGGTGGGAATGTCGCCTGGGTCCTTGGGGGCCTCTCTGGGTTGTACCGGTGTCCTAGCTCCCTTTCCCAGCCAGCAGTCTCCCCTAGGTCCTGGTGGGAGGTCTGTCCCAGGGACCCTCTCTGAGTCAGTCTGCGGAGCTCTCTCCGTCCCTAAACCCTTACTCCCCTAATTGGCCTGGTGCTTTTGGAGACAAAGACTAGGAACTCCTGTCTCCAGTGTTCCTGGAGGTACAGAATGATACCTACCCATATCCGAGAAGACAAAGGGGCAAAACTGGGAAGGAAGGAGAAATTAATGTCCCTGTCACAGGCCTCCCCAGCCTGTCTAGGGACTGCCCTTTTTCAAGGTTGCTCATCTGTTTGTATCATTGGAAAGTGTTAATTTCAACTCAACCAGAGGTCACTGATAAACTGAACAGGGTAAGAATGAGGCTGCGTTGTTGGCTGATGCCCTTGGCCCGGGATTTCCGCACAGTCTGTTCATGGCCATATTGTCTGCAATGTCTGGCTGCATCCTTCCCCACACCTGTCCCTTCACAAATTTCCCAGATGGCCTTAACCATGACCAGGCACCCACGAGCACATTTGGAGGGAAGGTGTTGCTCTGCCCTGGTATAGTTTCTAATGCACACAGTTTTGTTAGTTCCAGAGCATCTCACAGTTCCCCATGCCTTTTTTTTTTTTTTTTAAGAATCTGAATTAGAAAGCAGGGACAAAATCCCAGTGCCACTCTTAGCGGGGGAAGGAGGGCGGTGGGGACTGTGAATCCTGCCGTGGCTTTTGCACATCCCACCCCAAAGACCAGCATTCTAGACCTGCCGTCTGTTTGGGGAGGTGAGTCTGGCCCTGCCTGGGCCCCCTGTAGCTGGCTGCTGACTCTTCTGCTTGCCTGAGCTGGTTGGTCAGCCTTCCTCCTCGTGTGGCCCTCAGAAACTCACACTGCCCACGAGGGGCAAGCATAGAGAGTCTGACCCTCTCCCGGTCGCTCCCGAGGTGTCATAATCAAGCGAGCTTTCGCCTTCTGGATTTTTTGACACACGTGGCAGTGCCGGCGTCTCTTCCTGGTATAGGGAGTGCCAGGACAGCCCAGATCCTCACTTCCAGCCCAGTGGCCTCAACTGTGACATGGGAGCAGCATGAGACAGCACTGCCTGTCTCTCACTTGGCCTGCCTGCAGTCTGAGGCATTTCGGGTCACCTGTGAATGACTCTAAAGTGAAACCTCGTGGCTATCAATAATTACACCACAGATACTCCGAGTCTATTGCTTATCTTTTAATTATTTTACCAGAAATGCTAGATTAACCAAAAAAATAAATCAGCCTCTGAGTCCTCAGATGTTGAGCTGATTAAAAAAGAAGCCCTTTGGGATACTTACAGGCGAGTGTGCGCACACACACCCACACTCATGCACGCACAGGCACGCACACTGGTACCCTGGGGAATTCTGCCGAAGCTCCTGAAATTTGCTGGCTCTGGTATTTTGGTGTTTCAGAATAAATGGCCTGATGTGACCTTCTGGGGCAGCAGCCTGCACTTGGCAGCAGCTGCTGCCATCACAGGACCTCACGAACACTAGGAAGCTGGTAGGGAGAGAGAAAGACGCCACGGTTCGAGAGATTATGTGCCACTCCAGGAGTCCTCTTTCCTTCTGTTCTCTTTCCATGTGTCCTTCCTTTCTTCATCACGTGTCTCCTCCTTATTCACATCCCCTGCCAGGCTACTGGGGTCTACAGCAGAGAGCCCCAGAGCACTTGGCCAGGAGCTCTAGGGAGAAGTCTGGAGGGACAGGAGCCCAGAGCGTCTCTCTCCAGGAGCAGACTCCAACCAAGGGCAGGAGCAGCCTGACTTGCTGCTGCTCTGGACACAAAGGCACTTCTTTCTGAAGGAGGAAAGCAGCCACCCTGAGCCTTTCTGCTCAGATGCCCGGAGACCAGCAGGAGCCCTCGTTGTAGGAATTAAGGAGCCATTTGACCCACTGCCTCCTGGGAGATGCTGATTTTCGAGCACAAAGGCTCTTCTGCATACCATTTCCGGGAGACAAGATTAGGCACTTAAAAAAAATAATTAAATTCTCCTTGTGTCACTTGTCTTTTTAACTGTAAGCACTACAGAGATCTTTCAAGGAAATGCAGGGCAGAGAGACACACTCCTGTGTCCCTGCCTTGGATTTGAATACCAAGAGGAAGAAACCTCCCCCAGCTGTCTCCATTCTAATGCTCCTGTTGTTCAAACCCAATTTGCATCTCATTCCAGTGCAGGGGAGAGTGGTAAACACCTATTGGAATGGTATGACCACCCCATCTTGACCAGCTCTTCCCAGAGAGGTGACTGTCCCTTTTCTCTGTTCTCACTAAGGTTCAGAAATTAGGATTTTCTTCCCTAGGGTCCAGGCGAAAGATTTATGTATCTTCTCTTGTGCCTTTGAGAACATTCTAATCATTCCTCCTCCTCCCCCCGGCCACAGAGGCTGGTCTAATCAATATTTATGCTCCCATTCCTCGCAGCTGCAACATGCAAGGATAATGGACGCCCAATTCCTCGGTGGCCATTGAAAAATTAGCTGGCGCCTGTATTTCAGGCTCATTGTTTTCCAGGATCTGGGGAGACCAGACCACGTGTATTAATTAAGCCACCCAGATAATTGGCTGTTAATAGATGGCCAATTGGTGGCTGCCAGCTGGGTGCTGAATTGACTCCAGTCCTGCTGTTGGGCTATGGTCCTCCACAGAAGAGGGACAGGCCAGGAGACTTGACTGATGACAGGTGAATCAGGGTCGGAAGGTAAGAGGTAGCTCTTTTCTCCACCACTTCGTGTGATGTTTTTTCACAGTTCACGAAGTGTTTTTCTTCACAAATACCTCACTCGATCCTTCCTGCCACCCTGTGAGGTGGACGTTATTACTATTCTCGTTTTCTGAAGTGTGATGAGTCAGAGGGGATCAGGGGAGGAGATGGGCAAGCTTGCCTAACCTGTGAGTGGCTTGGACTCACTCGTTTGACTGTTTGCATTAGGCCAGGCTCAGCTTTCCTTCTGCAGGGAGAGCAAGCCTGTTTTATCTAGGTCTGTATTACATGCAAACTTTCATGTGGACAGAAAGTGAGCACTCTTGCTGAGAAATGGCTCCAGGCTCCTGATGAAACACTGGAACTGCTTTTCTGCACCTGAAGGGGAACTGGGGAGTGTATGAAGGGAAACACAGAGTCTGTCTCTGGAGGGCCACTGGGGGCCTAGGAGGACCTTAGGTTTTCCTCCAGGATAGGCCAAGTTTAAACCACCTGCAGGCCTTAGAGAGATGTACCACAGGATACTGCCTTGTGCTGTAGGAAGATGCTGGGCCAGAGTGGCAGACTTGGGGTCGCAGGGAGCAGTGGAGAGAGGCTCTCCCATCCCTTCAGTCCCGTGGTGGGCACTGACTCTGCCCTTGTGTGAAGAGCCCGCGCTGGGCAGCCACGTAGTCCTGCCTGGCCCGGGGGTTTGACAGCAGGAAATGAGGCCGCTCAACTCTTAAGTGAACAGGATTGTGCAATTAACACAGAAACTGTTGATTGGAATCCCTTTCATGATGAATGTGGTCCTTACAGAATCAGAAGCAATTTCTCTCCAAGAAGAAAAATGTCATTGAAGGAACTTAATGCAGCCTATTTGAAATGCAAGGCAGGTGTGTGTGTGTGGAGTTGGGGGAAAGATTCCAGGGACTTAATTGCCTTTAGAACTAGACACTCAGCAGCATCACCTGAGAGCCTCCTTCCTGCTCAACAGCAGAGGGCGCTCTGCCCGGGTCTTGCAGTTGAGCCTTGAATGTCCACTGAGGACTGCTCAGTCCAGTCCATTCCGTGTTAGGGTGACCAACTGGCAGCAGCCCAGGATGGCTATGAATGTGGCCCGACACAAAATCGTAAGTTTACTTAAAACGTTATGAGGTTCTTTTGTGATAACATGTCGTGATGTGTTTCACGTGTGGTCCAAGACAACTCTTCTTCCAGTGTGTTCCACCGACGCCAAAAGGTTGGCCACCCCTGGTAGGTGAATTGCTGGTTCTGCCCAGTACAGGGCACAGATGGTTGTGGCTGGGCGTGACTTAAAAGTTGCTGCTCGTGTGTGTATTTAACCTTATGAAAGCATAAAATCAGGAGGCTGCTTATGTCTTCACGGCAGTTTGTCCGCAATTCAGGTAAACTACCGAAGGGCTCATGTTCCGTGGCCTGAACGACAGGGTTGGTCTCTCCTGCAAGATCCGCAGCAGAAGTGTGACTTTTTCATTCTCGTCCACTTCTACTGATAATGGCAACATTAAAGGGGACTGTATCGTTAGAGTGCATGGAGTAGGAATGGAGTAGGAATGTAAACCCAGACAATTCTGGAACTTTACCTCTCTGCATGGAGGCCCTGATGGTTTCCGAATCACTTGCTCCATTCGGGCTCAGATCAGCTCCCTGCAGACCTCCCCGTTTATTGTTAAATGAAATTATGGTTTTAGCTTTTCTCTTAAAACTGAGCATATGTGTTTGGAAAGCTTCATGATGTCTACTAAAGCTGAACATATGTAAATGACCTTGCAATGCACTCCTAGCTTCGAACCCAGCAGAGATGCTTACGCCATGCACTGGAACTGGAGTCCGCAAACTTTTCCTGTAAAGGGTTTTTAGGTTTGGCAGTTTCTGTTGTAAGTAGTCAGAGCTGCTGTTGGAGAGAGCAAAAGATGGCCTGTGAAAGAGCGAGTGGATGTATTCCAATAAAGCTTTATTTATGGACACTAAAATTTGAATTCCATATATTTTTCATGTCTCATGAAATATTCTTTTTCTTCTGGTATTATTTTCAAATATTTATAATGTAAGCCCCATTCTTAGTTTGCAGGCTGTACTAGAGGAAGCGGTGTGCGGGATTCGGCCCGAGGGTTGTGGGATTTCCTTTACACAGTGTGTGAGAACAAGGAGAACTAAGCTATGGCCTTGGGAGTCAGTTTCATGGTCATCCCTGGTTGGGGTAGTGACTGGAAGGGAGCGGGAGAGGGGGTGCTTTGAGGGGAGGCTGGCGCTGTTCAGTTTCTTAATCTGCGTGCTGGTGACGTATTCCCTGTGGGAACATTCATTCAAGACATGCTCTTCTGTGTTTGTACAATATATTCCACTCTAATTAAAAGTTCAGAAAGAAAACATCCAAACTGTGTGTGGCTTCTGACTCCAGGTTTAAGCACCTCGTTTGGGGTTAAAGTGTAGCAGTTTTCATTCTTTTTATAGCCACTGCTTTCTGTTTTCTATTAAGAGAGTCTTTGAGGAAAAGTCTGATAGGTCTTTCCAATTTCCCAGATCTTATTTCCTTTTATAGACAGGGAGACATTTAACAACCGGTGTGGTACATGCACCAGCCAACCCAAGTACAAGTATGGTGATGAGTGTTAACCCCTTAGTTGCCGATCACAGGAAGCTAGGGGAGGCTCCTGGAGAGAGCAGGGGCAGAGGGAAGTTCCTCAGGACCATGGGAACCATGAGTAGGACTTCCGCTGGCATGGCTGCCCTCCCAGTGAATCTGCACAGAAATCTACCTATACTAATTGGTAAGAGGCGGAGGCTTAATTGGAGAGAATGGAATTAAATGGCACAAGTGCCTGGCTTGTAGAAAATCAGCTTCTATTTTTTCTTTTTTTGCATTTTTGGGGAAAAAAGCAGAAAACTAACAATCAGAATCCCTAGTAGGTGTCAGGTGCCTCCTGTGTATTTCAGTCATCTATTCTCCATAACAAGCCTGGGCC
Organism: Artibeus jamaicensis; assembly: GCF_021234435.1. Lineage (NCBI taxonomy): Eukaryota > Metazoa > Chordata > Mammalia > Chiroptera > Phyllostomidae > Artibeus > Artibeus jamaicensis. The sequence goes on along the minus strand of NW_026521843.1, from coordinate 17,705,257 downwards.
TTACTTTGTTTTTCAGATGAGGGACAGGAGGCTCAGGGAAGTGTCAGGACTTTCCCAAGGTCGTGCTGGTCAGACGAGGATGAGCTGGCTTCCTGACCAGATCTGTCTGGCTCCAGGGCCCCCCTCTTCCCGCCTCACCATCCTCACCCCTTGCTTCCTTCTCTCGCCTCACAGTCACACTGAATCTGGTCTCCCGAAAGTGATGGCCTCAATATATTCTCCCCTGAGCAGCCAGCCTTTATAGGCTGCCTGTGTTCTGCTTCCCAGAATTGCACACACTTGTTTAGATGAGAGCTGTTGAATGAAATAGTTTTATATCATCAGCTATCTCTTCTAGGACAAGTCTTTTTAAAACTACAGTCAAAGAGAAAACTTTACAGCATTTTCAAAGAGAAATATATTGGGCTTTCAGCACTATTTGACATCTCTTATGAATACTTCTCTCCTACAGATGACTAGGAATGTTTCTGTCCCCTGGGTTAAATTTTAAAGGAGCCTCTGTGCCTTCCCATTCTGGGGAGTGTTAATGTGCTTTGGGCACACCCCAAGACTGACTTAACAGGGGACAATGAGGAATTGATCCACAGATACAGCAAATGCAAAGGCCGTAGTGGATGGTAAACACTCCCCACATCACCATTCGGAGAGGAATAGTCTTGTATCTATTATAGCATAATAGCACCAATTATTTGGTTGTTTGTGCTGAGGAGTTGAAAGCTATCATGTGCCGGGAAAATACTCAGCATGGAGCAGTAATTATGGATCAGCTGATGATAACGGATGCATTGGATTGACTGCTAATTAGATTATTAGCAACAAAAACAAATACCTGCTATTAACCATAAATAAACTGCATTTATGATATTTTCTACTTTTTAATGCATATTTTTTTGGTAATGTGCAATTTGCTTTCTTCTTTTTCTGTGCCAAGACCTCCCAGGCTCCCCAGTCATATTAAGCGTATTTGTTTATTGAGCTGTAATCAAATCGTCTCCAAAGGGGCTGAGAGAGCTGACATATACTGAGTGCCACGTGTCAGGCTCTCTGTGATGTGTGCTGGGTACTCTCAGGGAAGGAGTCAGGGCTATTCTAGAACCGGATCCAGGTCTTTCCGAGGGCATAGGGTCTTTGTTAAGGGTAAGGGATGGTAAGGTTTTTGGGATCGCAAGTTCATTGTCAAAGACATGACCTGGTTGCTCTTTTGTGGCACTGTGAGGTTAGATCCTCTTTATTCTGGATTCAAGGAGAATGGGATGGGCATTTGGGGGCTCAGGTGATAGTACCTCTCTTTCCTCCCCTCCAAATCAGCCATCTTCCTACAATCGGCCTGTGTCCCCAGCAGTGTGAGGCTCCTGCCGTCTTCCTGCCTGGGTGGCTCTGAGTCCTGTGAGTAGGACCAGCTGGAAGAGCACTTGGGAACTCCCTGGGTTATCTGGAGAAAGAGAAGCCAGCATGATGCAGGTTCACCTCTGGCCATGACCTTGATAGGTGATGTAAGTCCTGTCAGGAGTCCTGAAGTGCTTGAGATGGGACTGTCTGTGGCCACCATTCTATGCCAGGAGTGTATGTGGAGAGTAGAGGTTTTCACGGGGAGAGGGGCATGTGACTGCCTTTGAGAGAAATGCTAGGTGCTTCATGTGTGTTAAGTCATTTGTTCTTCACAGCCACCTCGCGAGGTAGGTGGGCTGAGAATTAGCTAGTGCCTCCCAGTGTTTAAGGCCAGTACCTTTCTCATTAAACAGTGTCTGAGCCATGTGAGTTGTCAAAGTGTTGTCTGATAGATATTATCTCTGGACGACATGTTGACGGTCCTTATTTTGCCAATGCAGAACTTGAGGTTCATAAACATCCAATGATTTTCCCAAGGCTGTTGAGCTAACCCGTGGCAGAAGTAAGACAGGTCTATGTGATGCTGGCACCCACGCTGGGTGCCACTGGGTCACTGCCAAGTGAGAAAGATGGTACGCTCCTTAAAGGAGTTTCTCCCTTTGCATGTCTACCCCGTAGGCAAATTCCCTTGCGCAGGGTCATTGGGTCAAGCTCATCAGTTCATCCAGCACACTGAGGTGGCCATGCAGTGTGGGAAGCCCTGTGCAGGAGGCCTGGGCTCTGCTCTCCTTGCTCAGGGTGAATTCTGGGGAGTGCGGAGCAGCGGCTGGCCCCTGGCCACTTCAGTCTCTAGAACGCTATCTCCCTCTTGGACTTGAAGGTGTGTTGCTTTTTCTCTAGAAAGATGTAACTGCGTCTGTGTGATGGTGGAAGGGACTGGAGATGGACTGAAGTCTTTTCTCTTTTGAGTCACAGTGGAAAGTGAGGCCGGGGGGATGGACGGAATCTTTAGACGGGCTCATGGGATAAAAGTTTGAGACAATTGCTTCTGAATTTCCTAGGCGTCGTTCTGCAAGGTTGAATTTCTTCCCCTGATCATGCCACTCTACCGCTAGCTCAGAACACTGCGGTTGAAGTTTAATCTCCTCCTGAAAGCTGTTTCACTATAACAGGGCCCTGTTATTCCACAGGGCCTTTTATTAGAAGAGGAAGGATTTCAGGCGGTCTTTTAAAGTCAGTGATTTTTGAAGGAGTATATTTGCTGGAATCCACTCGTCCCCGAAGTGCCTGCCATTTGAAAAGCATAGCGCTAGTGGAAGAATAACGGGGAAGGAAAACCAGCTTCAGGATAGAAAATAGGCCGACTGAACAGCCGCCTTTCATTTAATTAGCGTTGGCGGGGTGTGGGGAGGCCGTTGCAGGTTCTGTACTGTTTGGGGCATCCTAGGTCAGGGCTGGCCCAGGGCAAATCCAGACACCCTTCCTCCTGTGGTTTATGTATGGCTGGTGAACTAGGAATAATCTTTTATAGTTTTGCTGAAGATTACATGAAATTCAAATTTCAGTGTCCACTGATGATAAGGGAACACAGTCCTGCTCATTCCGTTAGATACTGTCCGTGTTGGCTTTCACACCACCGCGGCAGAGTTGGACAGTTGCAATGGAGACTACTACCTGGCCTACAAAGCCAGAACTTGAACTGACCCTTTTTAGAAAAAGTTTGCTAATTCCTGCCCTAGAGCTGTGCTTCTCAAAGTGTGCCTCCCCCACACACCCACCCTCAGGCCCCATATTGTGGTCCCAGTTTCCTTCCCCAAGAAAACTGTTCATTCTAGGACCTTCCTTCTTCCTCTTCGCTCACTTCTATAGCTGTTCTTACTCACCCTAATCTCTAGGCAACAGTCACTAAATGAAAAGGCAAGTTGACAAGCCCCTCTCCCCATAGGCCCACCAGTCCTAGCTCCCCCCTTTCTTTCCCCAACTGTCCATGGGAAAATAAAACCTATGTCCATGGGGGAAAATTTTTTTTAAACAGGCAATACCTGTCTATGTAGTCAGGGGCACTGGCCTCTTTTCCCTTAGACTGTCAAATTAAAAAATGACAACAGCCAACACAACAATAGCTGTCTGGTGTGAATGAATCAAAATTACACCTGTTTTTTTGGGGGGGTCAGGTCAGCAGCAGAGATAATACATTTCTTTGTGTGGCACAGAATTTCCATAATTGCTTTGTGTGTGTCAGGAGATGAAAAAGGTTGAAAATCGCCGTTCCACCGTGTAGATGTGACATCTTGTGTAATCATTTCCTTCCGATGGATATCGGACTTGGCTTTTATCTCTTGTCACTGCACACAGTGCTGCACTAAATGTCTGTGTACACACATTTTCACATGTTGGTGCTTTTGCTTCTACAGAATGGATGTTGAGGAGCGGGAATTCTGGGTCAAAGGGAGCCTCACGTTCACACACACACAGACACATGTGAAAGACTGCCTTTTAGACAGGGTGGTACGGCACATTTCTATTAGCCAAGTATGAGAGTACTCTTTCCCTAGCATCCCTTCTAGCGTAAAGTGGTCATTTTCATTTTCCCTAGTAAAGGGTGTAAAATGGAACCCTATTGTAATTTCATATTCCTCTGACTACTAGAGTGGCCCTCAGGTGTTTATTGCCTTGAAGGAACTGCTCTTCTGTGAAGTGTCTATTCATGGCCTCCGCCTGTTTTTCCACGGGGCTGTTTATCTCCTCGTTGTCAATTTTAAGAGCTCTCTGTGTGTTGTACAGAGCTCTTTATTGGTCATAACTATTGCAGACGTTTCTCCCTAACCAGTTGTTATGCTCTTGACTTCATGGTATCTATTGCCGTGCAATTTTTTGCTTATTTTTATATAGTTAAATGTGTCTGTTAAGAAATAGCTAATGAGTGTTGTGTCTTATTAAAAATATCTTCCTAACTGCTAGATTGTGTATAAAACATCCTAAATGTCCTCTTCTTTATGACTTTAGAAATGCTTTGTAATCTTTACTCCAACGGGGTTTTATTTGTATATCTAGTGTGAGGTAGGGATTTCACTCCATGTCATTCCAAGCAGATAGTTATTTGTGTCAAGGCCTTTAATTAAATAAACCATCTTTCCCTCCACTAGCTGAAATACCATCCTTCTCATGTATTTATTTCCCATAAACATTGGGTGTTAGTTCTGAAATCTCCATTGAATTCTGTTGACCTATTTATCTCTCACTTTACCAACGTCAATATGTTTATTCAGTACAAAGTTATATCATTATAAAAATGAGTTAAATTTATCTAAATTTTTTTTTATTAAACAAATTTTATTTATCTTTAGAGAGGAAGGGAAGGAGAGAGGGAGAGAAACATCAGTGTATGGTTGCCTTTCATGCATCCCCTGCTGGGAACTGGCCTGCAACCCAGGCATGTACCCTGACCAGGAATTGAACAGGGATTGTCTGGTTCGCAGGCCCACGCTCAATCCACTGAGCTATACCAGCTAGGGCAGTTTATCTAATTTTTTGAGTATTTATCTTGATTATTTCCTTGTCTTGTTTGTCACGTTCATAGGAACATTCCAAATGAATTACAATGGTCATATAGGGCTGTTTCTTGCTTTTGATGCAATGGCTATAATATTTCAGTATTTACTGTTCACTTTTATGGAATATTCCTTAACATTTTTGTAGATTTCTTTTCATGTTTTACTTCAAATTTTTATTAGAAATTATTTTGGATTTTTATGATATTTTGATTGAATCATAGATATAGGTTTTTAAAAAAATTATTTATCTTTAGAGGGGAAGGGAAGGAGAGAGGAGAGAAATATCAATGTATGGTTGCTTCCTGTGCATCCCCTGCTGGGAACTGGCCCCTGCTGGGAACTGGCCTGCAACCTAGGCATGTTCCCTGACTGGGAATCGAACTGAGATCTTTTGGTTCGCAGGTCCATGCTCAATCCACTGAGCTACACCAGTTGGGGCTGAATCATAAATAAAGCTTTTGTCTTTTATTGATGCAGTGAATTATTTTGATTTCTATATTTGAACCAACCTTGTATTCCTGAAATAAGCCCTATTCATTTATATTTTATTTTTATATATGCTTCTGTATTTTATCTGTTGTAATTTTTTTTGAATTTTAACATCTATACTCATGAATTAGATTGATTTATAGTATTTTGGTACTCAATAGAGTTTAGATTTAAGCATAGTGCTACCATAATTAGGGAAAAGGAATGAATTAAGGAATTGTTTTGAACACGTGGGAAGACTTTAAATAACTTTGGCATATCTGTTCATTAATGACCACTTACAACTCCACCCTGGAATTGCTGATACTGCTGACTTTTCCAGTGGTGGCCTGTGACTGTCTTAAATACCTGTTTTTATTTATCAATCCAATCTGATGATGTTTGTATTCTAATAGCAATATTCAGCATATCATAATTAGAAAAATAATTGATACGTTGAATATTGACTATTTATTTTCCTTTATTTTTATCTTTTTATTATCCTCAGTATGGCCAATTACTATGTCAACTCGTGGTTTAAAAAAAAGTTCGATCTCTTACTATAACATCAACACCATTACCTTCCTTATCAGGGCATTTAAATGCCTATATCTATAAAAGCAGGATATCGACAAGTTTTAAAAACCTGCCAGGCTGTTTTGCTCACCTCCTTATCATCGACCTAATAAACTGAGCCTGCCAGGATTTACTTCTTACTCTTTCTTACACTGAAAGCAGGCAGATGTTTAGAAGCCTTGTACTCACTCTTCCTTCCACCACTCCTAATTCCTAGGTTTTACTAAGATAATTTAACACTTCTACAACTTCATGTCAAGTTTTTCTTTGCTGAATGCTTCTTGTTTTAAGTATTCTTACTGGTCACTGACATTACATGTTTCCAGCACGTTTGCACGCTCTGTTTTTTTTTTTTTTTTAAATTTTTTTATTGATTATGCTGTTACAGTTGTTCTATTCCCCCTTTATTCCCCTCCACCCTACCCCCCATCCCCACCATCACCCCCCCTTTAGTTTATGACCATGTGTCTCAAGTCCTTTAGATTCTATATTTCCCATGCTATTCTTGCCCCCCCCTCTATTTTCTATCTACTGTCTATGCTACTTATTTTCTGTACCTTCTCCCCCCTCCTCCTCCTCCCACTCCCCTGTTGCTAACCCTCCTTGAGATCTTCATTTCTATGTTTCCACTCCTGATCTAGCTGTCCTTTTAGTTTGCTTTTGTTTTAGGTGTGGTTGTTAATAACTGAGTTTGTTGTCCTTTCACTGTTCATGTTTCTTTAACTTCTTTTTCTTAGATAAGTCCCTTTAACGTTTCATATAATAAGGGCTTGGTGATGATGAACTCCTTGAATTTGATCTTATCTGAGAAGCACCTTATCTGTCCTTCCATTTTAAATGAAAGTTTTGCTGGATAGAGCAATCTTGGTTGTAGGTCTTTAGATTTCATGATTTGGAATACCTCTTTCCAGCCCCTTCTTGCCTGTAAGGTCTCTTTTGAGAAATCCGCTGACAGTCTGATGGGGACTCCTTTGTAGGTGACTGTCCCCTTAGCTCTTGCTGCTTCTAGGATTCTCTCCTTCATTTTAATCTTGGCTAATGTAATTACGATGTGCCTTGGTGTGTTCCTTCTTGGGTCCAACTTCTTTGGTACTCTCTGAGCTTCCTGGATTTCCTGGATGTCTATTTCCTTTGCCAGATTGGGGAAATTCTCCTTTATTATTTGTTCAAATAAGTTTTCCACTGGTGGTTGTGCCTTTCCCCCTTCTGGTACCCCTATAATTCGGATGTTGGAGCGTTTAAAGATGTCCTGGAGGTTCCTAAGACTCTCCTCATTTCTTTGAATTCTTGCTTCTTGACTCTTTTCTGTTTGGCCATTATTTGCTTTCTTCTGGTCCACTCCATTGATTTGAGTCCCAGTTTCCTTTTCATTGCTATTGGTGTCCTGTGCAATTCCATTCATTTCAATTAGTTTCGCCTTCATATATTTGTCTAATTTGTCCGTATAATCAACCAGTTCTGTGAGGATCCTGATCACCAATTTTTTAAACTGTGCGTCTGTGAGTTTTGCTATTTCTTCATCGCTTAGATTTATTTCTGGGGCTCTGAGATCCTCTTGCGCCATTCTTGGTCTGTTCGGGCCCTTTAAGTGTGAGAAGCGGCGGCTTGGATTCCCAGGTCGCTGGGTTGTGACGCTGTATGTGGGGGCGTGGCCAGAGCGGGAAATGGCGACCCCCTCTGCCGCTTCTCACGGCTGGGTGCGGAGGAGCAGTGCCTTAGGTGGTTCACCTGGGCCGGGCCACTCAGAGTCGCTGGGTTATGACGCTGTATGTGGAGGTGGGGTCAGAGCAGGGAAATGGCGGCGCCCTCCAGTGCCGCTTGCCGTGGGGACCTGCCGGCCCGGTCCAACCGCCCACTCCCTCGCCCGTCCACCCTCGCACAAATGCGCGACCTCAGTCAACACGCAGCTCCGGGCCCGGCTGTCTCCCCCGCGGTCGCTCGCCTGGTTGCTCGCTGGGTCGCTCACTAGATCTGACCCTGCGCCTGGACTCCGCGGGCCTGAGTGTGTCTGGCCGAGTCCTCCTGTGCAACCCTGCTCCGCCAGCCGCTGGTTTCGCCCCTTACCGGTCAGGCTGAAGAATTTGTTGTTAACGGACTTCCGAAAAGTTCAATTTTCCGTGTTCTGGCTGTGTTTTCTGTTGCTAATATTTAGTTTTCTCTAATCTTGGTTGTGGGAGAAGGCACGGCACATCCACCTACGCCTCCATCTTGGCGGAAGTCCAGCACGCACTGTTTAGAGCCATCCGTGCAAATTGTGGGGTTCATCCCACTCCACTGTACTCTGCTCATCTCACCCACCTAGAGCTTTCTGTTTGAATTTCTGTTTCTACAAATAGGTTAATTTGTTTACTTAAACATCTTCAATTATAGTTGACGTACAATAGTATATTGGTTTCAAGTGTTAGGGTGATATTTTCTACGAACCCTTTTGTATATCCACAAATACGGATACCGTGTGGCTTGGACATCTGGCAGTTTGTGGATGGTTTCCTATTGTCTTCTAGACGCCAGTTTTGTAGATGGTGGGTCTACTTGAAGGCTAATTGCTTTCCTTGGTAAGTTACTTATTTTTTCCTGTTTGGGGGCTTATGAGGTCATTCTTGGAACTCAGAAACACCCTTTGGGTTGTGTCCTTTCCATGACTCCTGCGAGGAGCTCAGTTCCATTTGCAGACGATAAATGCCCACGCACCAGGTTCATGAGTGACCAGGAGGCCGGACTAGGAGGAGAGAGAGTTGATGAAGAGCATAGGTTTTCACCCAGGAGTTTCTCAGGCGGCGCTGAGAGTCCGAAAGCAGTGGCATGTTTGCTTCCCCTATGCCTCCCCTGTGCCCAGGGGCTGGCTTACTGCTCCCTGGGAGGGCACTTCTCCTGAATGGCCAGGAGTGGGGCTGTTGGCCTTGAGCTCATGTTGTCTGTGGAACAAGGAGAGATACAAAGAAGAAAACAGAAGTAGCAAATACAGAGCTATACAGTGAGAAGGAACCCAGCCCCTTCATCTGAGGCTACAGCTGCCTGTGGGACTGCCCTGTCGGTACTTTGGGTGGCTTGCCTAAAAAGTTAAAAGGTAAGTAAGATATGAGGGAGTAGCAAAATAAAGGTAGTAAAAGGAAGAAAGGACCAAATGATGTCTCATCTTGCATATAAAAAGTGACTAAAGTCAGAGAGGGACCTTTGTCTGAAAGCAAGTTACAGGCATCTGCTAACCCACCAAGACTACATTTTCACCAGGCAAAGTGTGCTGATGCTGTGCCTCAGAGTCACTGGCCCTCGAGGAGGCTGGATGCAGGGGTGGGCCCTGCACAGTTTGTGGTGGCTTGTTGTAGTTTATCTTCAGTTTGGTGGGTTGTAGTTTGAAACTTTGGATGAAAGCTACACTGGTGGCTCATAGGACAGCTTTTCCAGCCAAAGCAGCCCGGGGAGCAAGCGGATAGGGGCCTTCTCACTGTTGTCAACAAGTTCAATTCTAGAAACGTTTAACAAGTATCTGCTGTGCACCTGGCACTGAACTCATCATTGTGGACATAAAAGTATTGGGTTGGCAAAGAAGTCCGTATGGTTTTCCCGATAACATAAGAGACACATTTTTCATTTTCTCCAATAACTTTATTGATTTGGATATTTTGAGTATGTTGGCTATCTCCCATGTGGTATAATGTTGATTGTTCTCAGTTAATGTCTTGATTTGATTGCTATCAACTTTAACTGATCTACCCAACTCGGCAGTATCGTCCAGTGATAAATCTCTAGCACTAAACTTCACAAACCACTTTGAACTATTCAGTCAGTCACAACACCTTCTCTATACACTGCACAAAACTTTTCTTTCTGCATATCAGTTGCGTTTTTACCTTTTTTGAAATAAAAAGCATAATATACCCAAAATGTTGTGTATTTCCTTTCATCTTCAACATTAAATTGGCTACACAAAAATTCACCACTTTTGGTAAGTTTTTTTAGAATGTGTGCTGTAGGACAGCTGTCACAATACGATCAACAAAATAGTTTCAGATGAAGTTCAAGATAACTAAGTACTACTAGAGCCATCTTATGGGGAAAAAAACCAAATGAACTTTTTGGCCAACCCAGTAGAAACCCTGGCCCTTAGCCCTGGAGGCTGGTGACGTTTGGGAGGGTCGTCATTGCGGGTGGCCCTGTTTTGGTGTCCTGGTGTCCTGATAATGGGAAACCCTGGGTCAATGTGCTGGGCAGCTCAACTGAGGCATCTCCCCGACCACAGCTGGACACTCTCCGGCCATCCTCCACATGATCTCTTTGATACTCGGGAGCGCTGCTACTTTAAATCCTCTGAGTCTGCAGGAAGACCACAGGGGTGAGGGAAGGTTTTATAACTCTCTCTTACAAATGGGGCACGTCAGTGCGGGAACACTGAAGTGCTTGACCCCCAAGTCATTCAGGGATTTGGAGTTGGAGTCCCAGTTTCTTCTACCTTTTCTCTTAACCTCCTCTGACTCAGGTTCAGTCATATCTTTGAACATCAGACTTTAAGAATTCTTTTGCTTGAATCGAGTGCCTATGGGAGAGTTGATATAAGTCTTGCAGAGTCAGTGTTTCCCACTCAGAGAAAAAGACCAATCAGCTTGATGTGAGTTCCCTGAAAAATTAGAACAGATGGTTTTCTAAGCACTTCAGGGGAAAAAATGTGGTGGTTGCCAAGCTCCCCTAAAAGCAAAGCACGTCTTCTTTTCTGTGGTCGTGCCACTGGGGGTTCAGGGGAGAGCTGGCCAACGCCTGGCCCGTGTGCGGGCATTCTCACCCCGGCACTCAGAGAGGCAGCATGCATTGTCTCCTGTGTCAGCATCCGTCCACAGTTTTCACGGAAGCCAGCAACTGTGCTTGGCATCTCCTGGTACGCTTTGATTTTGTTCGCTAAAGATTGCCTTCTGGGTAAGAAACAGGTCTTTCTTTTTGTGACTTTTAAGATCCTAGGCCTGTTCAATTTCTAGGATGCCTAGTGTTTGAAAGACCTGTCCCCTGGAATCAGTACAGGTAGGACACCCTTTGAATTGATGAACCAGTGAAGAGAGTGCCCAGAAGTGGGGGCCACAGGGAATCTGTGTGCTTCTTGCATTTGTAGGGAATGCAGAGATTTAGGAGGTAAGGGGGGAAGAAGGATATCCTATTCAGAGACCTGGCATATTGTTTCAGAGAAAGGCAATGCAGAAATTAAACCATTTTCTTTGGAAAAATGGGACTCAAAGACAAGGAAAGAATGGATTTGTTTTTAACGATTTCAAGTGGAATTGAGCCTGTTCCTGTGATTGTTGGAAATAAAATTGGTTAGAAAATGATGTCAGCGGAGAGCGGGGATTGTGAACCAGGAAAATAAATGAGCTCTGAAATCACCTTCTATTTTATAAATATTGTTTCTGGAGCTGAGAAAATTGAGACAGATTATTCCTTTTTCTCTCTCCCAAGCTATGGGTGGAAGAAGCCCTGAGTACCCCATTTGGGCCTTGTGAGGAGCGTCTCATCTTGTCCTGGCGCGCTAAGTGGCTTTGTCTGCATTTAGATACACTCCATTTCCCTTTCAAGGACCACTATCAGCAGCAGCCAATTACAAACACACCTCATAACACATTATTGAGAGACACACTGCACACAAATAAGCTGGAGAGATGGTTAATGATTGGACCGCACCAAGCCCGTTACAATCTAGTGTCCACACTGCCGTGGACAGAGGGGCCAGTTCTCAGGTGTAAGTGTCTCTGGGTGTGTGTGTGTTTATGTATATTTCATTGTTGCTGTGTCTCAGTTAGGCCTAATTTGAGTCAAGTCAGTTTACATTTTCAAGGAAGGGAAAGGGCATCACTTCGCTTTTTGACAGGCCCCTTTTAGGCCTGAGATTCCTTGTCTTTGGTTTTCTGAAAATATCAGCACTATTAGCAGCCTGAATTCATCCGAGAACAAGGGCTGATGCATTTTCCGACTCAATGGGTGGCTTCCTTCTGTTATCTGTTTCTCGTGGAGAGGCGAAAGGTGGGCAATTTAGGGAAATGTTACTTAGACTGTCACTTCCTCCATGCTTTCATCTGCTGGCTTGGTTTTGCAGTAAAAGTTTGCTGAATTTTATTTTCCCAGCCATTTGCCATTGCCGTTGGTTTTGAAGTAATGACTGCATTTTGCCCCTGTACCAGCTGCGTTCCGGGCCTGGATGGAGTGGCGGCTCATTCATAAACACAAGGCCTTCCCTTACAGTGTTTGCGTTGGGAGACCTAGGAATGAGATGACAGGCTCAGGGGGCTAAACCAGAATCTCCACCTGTTGAGGCAAGAAGCCTTTTTTATTTCTTCTGCACCTGAGGACATTTTTTTCATTGCTTTTAGAGAGAGATAATGGGAGAGAGAGAAACATCAATGTGAGAGAGAAGCACTGATTTGTTGCCTTCCATATGTGCCAGGACCAGGGATCAAACCTGCAACCTTGGTATGTGCCCTGACCGGGAATCGAACCGGAAACCTTTCAGTTCTGGGATGATGCTGTAACCGAATGAGCCACACTGGCCGGGGTAGAACAGGAAGCCTATGAGTTTCTCAGACTTGTTTGCTCTCTCTATATCTGAGGATGCTCAGGCTAAGGAGAAGTTACCTTCTCAAGAGAACTCAGCTGGTTCATGGCAGAACTTATCTGGAACCTGGCCTCGTGGCCCCTAATCCAAGCTCTTTGTCTTCTGCTTGTTCCTTCTGTGAAACGCAGAGTTCAGCAGGGAGCTGGGAGCTGCCAACAGGAAAGCTGGGGAGCCGTGGACTCTCTGCCATGTCACAGGGCATGCAAATGATTAACACTTGTATCGTGCTCCTGCCCCAAGAAAACTTCACATCCTGCAGAGCATCCTGAATGAGGGCATATGATTTTAAAGGAACCTTTTAAAATTTATTTATTTATTTATTTTTAAAGAGAGAGGAAGGGAGGGAGAAAGGGGGAGAGAAACATCAATGTATGGCTGCTTCTTGAGGGCCTCTCACCAAGGACCTAGCTTGAAACCCAGGCATGTGCCCTGACTGGGAATTGAACTTGTGACGTTTTGGTTTGCAATCTGGCACTCAGTCCACTCAGCCACATCAGCTAGGGTCAAAGGATTCTTTTATCAAAGCTTTGACTTTATTTTCATTCTTTTGGAAAAACAAATGTGCCATTCTTTTGGAAAACAGCACCTACCTGTGTTGTATTTCTTGAGATTTGCTCCTGTCGTTCTGGGCCTTCATGGAAGAGGACACAGAGGAAAGAGAGAACACACCCTTAAGTCAGCCAGAAAGATTTTCAGTTGGATGGAAAACTAGGCTGGGTCTTCTAGAGCCTGTTTGTGTAGTTGAGCAGGTGACATGTCCAGCCTTCTAAACTTGGAAAAATTTACTGTTCACACTTCATTCGTATGTTCCTTAGTCCTTGGCAAATGAATTACTTTTGAAGAATTTATGTTCCATCTGCCACTTCTGTTAGTAGGAATGGCATTTGTGACTGATGTGGTGATGGTGGCGGCCTGGGGCTTTGGTGATTTGATGTCAACCATCTGCAGGCTGAAACTCTGGGGTCGCAGGGTCAGAGGCAGCAGTGTGGGTTTGTTATTTCCCAAGTCATACTGCCTGGCTGAGGGAGTGGTGTTTGCTCACAGCCAGGTGTTTGGTGCCAAGTAGTGGCACATTCCTACTGCTACTTTGCAGCCAGCAAGAGAAATGAGACAGGGCAGCCAGAAAGTTGGTATTTTGAAGAATCTGCTCTGTCTTTGGGTGGGAGTGTGGGTGTTTTGGGGGAGGTGGTGAGAGTCTGAAGTGTGGGGTGTGATTCTGTCCAAAAGAGCCAGCTGTTTCCTAGCTGGTGGGCTCTAGAAGTGCAGACGCCAACAGAGGAATTGGATGAGAGGTAAAGCGGTCAGCACCATGGAGAGCACCAGTTTTTGGCCATTTAGGACACTTTTCCTGATTGCAATGAGACGTGCCGTATGTCTGTGCTCTCCATACTTTGCTTTGATCACCTTCAGAGGGAGCTGGGAGAAGGACAGCAGTTCCTTCTGCCTACTCTGCTAATAGGGAGTCTGAGGCTCAAGGCGTGACTCGTTTGACATTGTGGTGAGCCAGTAACTGGCTCACAGGTAAATAGGACTTCCAGCATGATATGGTTGTTTGTGCCAATCAACATCTTCCACTTCCTGATCTTGTATGTCACACAGAAACAACAAGGAGGGCAATTGGAAAAATTAAATTCCATTGTTTTCAGTGGAATTAAAGAACAGATATAATCTCTGGGGTGTGACCTACAGGTGCAAGGGCTGCCCAGTCAGTTAGGTTAGGGAGAGGCCACTAGGGGGGTGTCGGTTAAGAGAGTGGCAGGAGGGCCTCGGAGCAGCAGGTGGCAGAATGCCCACGAAATGTGTGTCCTAGCGGTGTCCTGAAGAGTCCCCAGCTATATCATTTATTTGCCAACATTGGCAGGGACTGGCAGGAGCAGGACTGAAGGAAGGTGTCTCTTGGGCCTGTTTTGCTTCAGAGAGGCAGAGGCAGTGGATTCATACAGGAGACCTGTCTGCAGGAAGTCTTGTCTGTGGCAGCACAAAACAAACCCTCCTTCTCTCCCTCCCTCCATTCTTCTGCCTTTAACATTTTTCTCGAGGTATTAACATACTTACAGTAAAATACACAATTACTTTGAGCTTGACAGACTTATATATGTGTACACTTATGTCACCACCATCAGGATCAGGATCTAGAGTAGTTCTGGCACCCCAAAGTCTCTTTGTGACTGCTCCCAGTCATCACTCCGTCCCACAAAGAGAGCTTTTTGTAAACAAAGGCTACCCTGCTTCCTCCTCCCACCTTGCAGGAACTTCCACCAAAAAAGCTGGTCCAAGAAAGTTCACCCCATATAATGATAAGGCATAAAAGAGAAATTGAGAGGATTGGTAGAAAAGAATCAAAGATATTCTAGTGAAAAATGTCTCAACAGTAGCCACAAAAACTGCCTGCCAAATAAGGAATATACCCAGGAAAATGTTCATAGGGAACAGATGAAAACTGTAATCAAGTATTTCACAATGAATTTAAAGAACTCAATGAATCAATGATTTTTAGAAGAAAAGCTACAATGCAGAAAAGAATTCTGGAAGGGATGACGAGACAGCAAGAGGTGAAACGTGAGCTGTCAGAACTCAAGGAGGAAATCGGATTAAAAAGGCAAATTTATCTCAGAAATGGAGATAATGTTGGAAGGACCTCAAGGGAAAATAGACACTGGAAAATATAGCATAGGATTAGACAATGGAAATGAGACAGGCAAATAAATGCAACTGAAATAAGGGAAACATTAATAAAAATTAGGGAGAAAGTGATAGATATAGAAGACAGGCAATGGAAATCCACCATAAACTTAATTTTAGTCCCTTAAGGAAAACACAAAATAATTTAATGGAACCAATATTTAAAATATAAATGAGGAAAGCATTCATGATATAAAGCAGGCTTAAATCTAAATGTTGAAAGAACTCAATATGAGTATCAGGGAAAATTACCCAGACGAGTTAAAGCCAAGACATAACATTGTATAGTTTTAGACATAAAGACAGGGAATGATTCTGGTCTCTTCTCTCTGTCCCTCCCCTCCTTTCCTGTGTTCTCCCCCCTCCCCTCTCCTCTCTCTTTTCCTCCTCTCCTCTCTCTTTTCCTCCTCTCCTCTCTCTTCCTCTCTGTCCCTCTTCTCTCCCCAGCAGGGTAGGGGGCGTGTGTGCAGGTGGCAGACACAGAGGGTGGCTAGAATGATTGAAAGATTAGTTATAGAGGGCAAATAAAAGTTAATTGATGGAGCAAGTAAACAAATATAGAGAGGATAATAGGACCCATGTTGTTCACTATTTGAAAAGACATTTATAAACATGGAAAGAGGGAAGGAAAGCAAGGGAGAACCTGAGTGTTAGATTGGAATTAGAGGTAGTGCCCTGTGTGTAGACATAATGTATTTCCTGACTCATCCCACTGAGATGGTCTGGAAGCAGTGGAACAGCAGTAGCAATGAGTATGCATTGAATATTCAGACCCTGGTTTCTGAATGCTGTCCTTTACCAATTGTTACTGGGGCTCCTCAGAGAAATGGCTGATTTAGGGATAGGGCCAAGAAAGTGTAAAAATGAACCCAAAATATTTAATTTTACCAGATAGTCAGGAAAAGATTGGAACATGTGAAAAGGACACAGAAGCCAGCCTGACGGAGTTTCCATGGGCCAAATTGAGGACAATATGAGCATCAAAGTAAATAATGATATCAGATTACCACCTATTGAATAAAATAGGAATCCATGAGCTCATACTGTTATAAGTGGATGAGTAAATAAATACATACATACATAAGTGAGTTATTTGGGGGGTAGAGGGAAAACTCTTCTTTATAGTAGAGTGCCAACTGGTCAATGTAGAGGGGATGATGAAATACATATTCACCACTTGCCAAGCATTGTAGTTGATGATACAGGCGAGTTGTCATGGATGCTAAGTGTTGTGGTTGGAGGTTTCATAAGGATCAATATATGGGTACCATATTAGGTACCAATATTGTGTCCTACACAGTTGTAGAAATAGTGTCCCACAAGATTGTAATCAAAGACAATGGAAACATGGTTGAAATGTCAGTGGTGAAACCTGGCAGACAGCAGCTTGGCCAGGTGATCAAAGTTAACATCACTGGTGGTGGGATGGGTAACCTAGGGTGCCCCTAGACATGATGTACTGAGACCGTGATACCAGTTCCATTATAGTCCTGCCTAGAATGCGTGGTTTGTGTCTGGTCATGAGATAACACCAAATAGACTCAGGCTCTGCAGAATGAAAGGTCTGCAACTTTGAGAAATTTGAAAAACAGGGAGAAAAACTGAGGAAATCTTTCAGATTGAAGGAGACTGGTGAGACTTGATAACTAAATGCAAAAGTGCAATCCCTGATGGCGGATAGGATCCTGGACTGGGAAGAGAAAGGTGACATTGTTAGGACAATTGGAGAAATTTGAATGGGTCTGTGGATCAGGTGTGTGTTATTTGGTAGATATAGGGGAAGGGAGGCATTCACAGGAGTACTTAGAAGTGATAGACATCACGTGAAAAGGAAAATCTCAGTCTCAATAAAATACCATCACCTAGGGAATTTGTGTAGAGGGAGTGTAAGAGTTTGTACTAAACTTTCAGCTTTTTCTTACGTTTGAAATTACTTCAAAACTAATAAGAGAGCCATGAATAAGAAGAATAAATGGAAGGATGGATGGATCCAGGTAAAGGAATCAAGTTACTTCCAAGGAGAAAAATATCAGGTCTGCCCTGGGTTTCTCAGCAGCAACATTCAATGCCCAGAAGACAGTGAAACGTCTACAAGATAACCCAGTAAAGCAAGCGTGAGCCAAAGATTCATATCCATCCTAGCTGCCTTTTAAGTATAAAGACAATTTTGAGCATGTGATATCTCAGAGATTATTGTTCCCAGGAGCCTTTCCTGAGCAAACTAGTGGGGGATGAACTTTAGCCAACCAAGAGAAGACTGAGGGTGAACACTAAATAACTCCCAACTGTCAAAGTAAGCTAAAACACATGTAAGGATTAGAGCAACAGAGGAGAATGCAAATGTTCTGTGCCCCAATGCTGTAGAAAGGACACAACCAACAACTATTGGGAGGGGAAGGAGGAAAGAAGGGCACGCTCTTTGCATGCCTCATTCTGTAATGTCAGGAAGTCAAACTATATAATTTAGAGCTGACAAATAAAGCAATATAAGCATAATTATATTTAAAAATAAATGGTAAACATTATTGACTAAAATCAGGCGGTAGAAGAGGTGCAGCACAGGCGGAGTAAGTGGTCCCTAGGGACTGTGTAATGTGTTTGTCATCTCCCTGAGTGCAGCTGCCACTGTGTTAACGTCTCCATGCACTTTCAGAACTGCCATCTGGGGACATGTGTCTCTTTCTCTTTCCACCCCAACCAAGCCTTTGTTATGCCTCTGTGGGAAGGGACATAAAGGGGAAAAAGAGAACATGTACCAATTTTATCTGTGCTTGTAGTATAGGATTAATAATGATGTCTAAAGACATGTGTTATGATTATTATGTAGCATTGTAGGTATGAATGCAGCCACTAGAATAAAAACATGAACCTTCCCAGAAGAACCACCCATCAGGAACAATCTCAGGAAGACTAAAAATAATGCCAAGAAACTAGAGAACATGATATAAAACGAGAACTAGGAATGAATCCATTTGTTATATTGCTCAGTATAAATGAGTTAAACTCACCCTTTAGAAAGATTTTCAGATTGGATCACAAGTCACCGTCCAGTCCTTTCACATTTATAGAAATGCCCCTAAAAGAAAGTGATAGAGAAAGGTTGAAAATACAGGAAGTAGTGAATACCAGGAAAATGCTTAAAAAAGTTACTAAAAAGTAAATATAGAAATTAAGAGTAGTAATTATGAGCTGGTATCACACAAAGTAGAATTCAGGCTAAAATGCATTAAGATAAAGAAAGGAGCTTCTTAATGCCAAAGTGTACATTTCAGAATGAAAAAACATGGCAGCAATACCAAAAAAAAAATGCAAGGGAAAATAGAACAAAGCACACTTGTAACTGATCACTTTAATTTACATGTTCAGGTAAGTGGACAAAGAATAAAAATCAATATTGAAGACCTAATTAACATAAGTAATAAAGCTGATCTGCTTGATTAATAGCAAACCCTGTAGACTAATGAAAAGAATGCGTCTTTCAAGGGCCCATGAAACATTTACAAATATTGACCATCTATTAGGGCCCAAAGATAACCTCCATAAATCCCCAGAGGTAGAAAAACATAAAAAGTATTCTCTGATTACAGTCCAATTAAACTAGAAATTAACACTGCATCAGAAAACTGAAAAACCATTCCACTGAAAGAAAAATCAAAACAAATAACAACAACAAGGAAACACTCAATGCCTGGCTCATAAAAATGGAAACTGCAGATTTTCTGGAAAATAACAACTAATGAAAACACTATGAGAACAGATGTCATATAACTAAAGCAGTACCCAGAGGAAATGATAGAGCTAAAGCAGTACCCAGAGGAAAAATGATGGACTTAAATATTTACACAAAAGAATGACAGCACATGAATTAGTTATGTAAGGCAAGGAGTTATAACAATAAAACAGATTATAGTGGAGTGAAAGCAGAAGGAAGAACTAGATAAAAGTAAAAATTAATGCCTTAGAACACAAAACAGTTAAAATAGATTTCAGAGCTGGTTTGGGGGCAAAAAAACAACCACCATAAAATAGCTAAGCTACGAATTAACCTAATCAAGAGAATGTGGGAGTGAGTGTAGATACATAACATAAGAAATATGTGGGAAGTAATGGTACAACAAGAAATTAAGGGACTCACAAGAGACTACTTTCAATTCTATGCAAATGCATTTGAAAGTGTTGAATGAACTATATTTTTCAAGAAAATAAAATTTACTCCACAGACCCCAGAAAAGAATCCATAGTTTCCAAGGTGGGAATTAAAAAACAGAAACAAAACCAAAAAAACTGTTCAGACATGCACGTATACCATGCCTCTAAGAAGAAAGCGCCAATCCTGAGGGCTTTACAGGGCAGATGCTACCAAACTTTTGAGAAACAATTTCTCTGTGAATGGTCTTAAATGTGTTAAAAATATACTCAACCTTATGTCATAAAAAATCAAATTAAAACTATGTATTAATATCACCAAATTTCATCATATTGCCAAGTTAAGAAAAAAGGTACAGAATAGTGTGTATACAATACTAATTTTGTATAAAAGATGGTGGAATGAGGGTGGGTGCAGAATTAGAATGTGTATTTATAGTTGCATCTACATGCATGAGAAATTCTGGAAGGATACACAACAAACTAACAGTGGTTTGCCTTTGCAGGTGGTGATGTGAACTAGAGGTGGACAGGGTCCACCTGTCCTTCTAGGGGGAGAAGGGAAGGTTTTCATTGTATGCTTTTCTTCAACCATGTAGATTCCTTTATTTTGGAAAGGGATTATTATGCTAACATGATTCTGACATATTCACTGATATTTTTGTATCAACAAGATGATGCATACATACCCTTTTTTCCCTCACCTACAGAAATGGGTACAAATGTTTCTACTCCAACAAAATATAATTTGCTCAAGGTCTCCCACCTTAATAAACCATGAAGGATAGAGACAGAGCTTCTCAGCGTCCACTGTGAGTTTTTCAGGTAAAATCAGCATCTTCTCGAATCACTGACTTTTATTGGGCTCTGGAGTGTTTGTTTGCAAGAACACAGTGTGTTTGCTGAGTGTGCGGTTTGCATCTCCCTTGACGACTCGGCATGGATCTGGATCAAGTGTTAGATGCTTGTTTTGCAGCTTTTTAATGGAGACGTGCAATGGTGATTGATACCAATTTGAGATTACTCAGTTTCCAGTTATAATGGATGTCGGAGCAGCTCTGACCACGTAGAGCATAAGACACAAATTGCAGAAGTGGAATGGGTGTTACTGTTTTGTGAAACTCCCTCATTTCATTGGTGAGGAAACATTGCAGCCCAAATAGAGGGTATGTGCCTTGCCAGTGCTCAGAGAGGAACTAGATAGAGCCTGAGCTTCTAAGCTGGAAAGTCCTGGGGTCTTTCTCATCACCCATTTCCCATGATCACAAAGGTCTTCGCTGGGTCAGCACAGTGTGATGCTGTGGACAGGATGGTATTAGGGAGTTAAGCACCATCTGTGTTAGGATGCCTTGGTGTCAACAAGGGGGGACCTAACCCAATGAACTTAAACAAAAGGAAATTAGCTAACATAATGGAAAAGAAGTCCAGATAATACCTTTGGTGTCTCCCTGTAACACAAACCCTATTTCATTTTTTCATAGTCCATAATATTCTTGAAAAAGTATCTTCTTAGATGTTTTAGTTTTACTGATTTACTTATTAGTTAGCTCCATGACAGTAGGGAACTCATCTACTCTTGTAACTTGTCTACCTTTGTATTTCCCCTGCCTAGAGTGCATATTAGGTGCTCAGTAAGTACTTGTGGTTGGAGTTCATTTTCCACCCTTGGAGTGGAGGCTGGAGAATAGATCAAGTGGGTGGTCTGAAAATAGGGAGATTGTCGCCAGAACACTTTGATGTGACAGTGGATGCTAGGGGCCAAAAAGTAGCAAATGTCTACTGCACCTCAAAGACTATCAGATAGATAATCTTTAGCTCCCTCCTCCTTCCTTGTTTCCTAGAGAATGTCTTCACTGTTCCTGCTTTTCCTTGCACTGGATTTGACTTAGACAGGGAGAAGATTTCATAATGGTGCTTAGTTGTCCTGTCTCACCTAAGCAGCAGTGTCCCCAGCACTGCACAAAGGACATGAGACCCTCCCCTAATCCCAGCTAGAAGCTTATGACTTCTTTCTTCGTTTAGACCAAAGACTGTGCTGATAATCTCATAGCGAAAAAGGAGGAATACGGACTAGGAGGATGCTTTCAACAGGATATAATCTGACAGAGTACAGGAATCCGAAGTGGCAGACCCAGAGTCCTGAGTTATCTTCAGAGATCACTTTCAAGACTCGATTCTGCTGTTCATTCTCAGCACATCATTTTCTCTCTTAGTGAGTGAGTTGGAATATGCCCGCTGATTCCATCCTAGACTTGATATTTATTTTACTTGGTCATTCTTTTGTATCAGCTCTTGGCCTCTTTCTCATTTTGATCTTGATACTCCTACCTTGTGGCTCTGACCTGGCTCCTGGTCCAATCTGCTCATTGGACTGATTAACCACTGGGGCCAAAGAGGAGAAATTCCCTGTATGGGGTCAAGTATCACTGGGACAGCAATTGAACCAGAGCTCAGTGTCCCTCATTCTGTTGTTTGCCCCTTCCGGTCCACCTCCTATAGTGAGTATTTAGAGGCATCATTGCTGGACAAGATATGCCTATGCCTTCTAATATTGAGACCAACCTCATGTTCTTTGGAAAAATTACTTAAACATGAACTTTCATTTTCCATATGCAAGATAGAGCAGAGAAGATGCTGAGAGACACCTGGGGAACAGTGAAGTCTGGCATGTGGAATAAGTTGGATCAAGGTAGGCCTGAGGCTACCCTATTGCCAGAGCAAAGAGTCATGGGCGTATAGCCATATATTGCCCATATCCAGTTTCTAGGACTCTCTGATCACACAATAGCTTTGGCCTCCAAATGGGGCCTACAGCTGGGGTAGATCTCATTGCACCAAAATGAATGTTAATTACCTGGATTCAGTGGGTTTTCTAGCCAATCAACATCCTTGAGAGGGGCTTCTCAAGTCCTGTTCAGGGTAGTTCAGTCTAGGATAAGGAGGAACCTGGCAGCTTTTCTGTTCTGTGCTCACAGGTGTTTTTCTGGAGACTGCTAGTCTGCAAAAATGTGTTTTCAGTCCATTTGCATTCATCACCTGCTGGATGCTACAGAAATAAGGTGATGTATACATGATAGATAATAATAAGAAATGTAGCACTTGTCATTTGTTAACGGTGCTATTCATTATTCTTCATAGCAGCACGATGTGATAGATTCACATTATCCTCTTCCTAAAGAGAAGAGACACAGGCACAGTGGATGGGAATTGATCTAATATGTCTGTTGTTCCTGCTCAGAATGTTCCGTGGCAGACTCCACAGGAACTGCTTCTAGAGGTTGTGTGGCCTCTCTTCTAGGTTGACAAGTAGGATCTTAGATCTCCCATACCAATATCAAGATTTGAATCTCCCTCACCCCAAAACTACACTATTTAAAGTTTCTGAGCTGTAAGTCAGAGAATCCATCTCATGCTGGCTTCTGAAAAATGAGATTCTTTTTTTATTTTTAAAACATTTTATTTTCTTTTTTACAAATATGTTTTATTGATTATGCAATTACAGTTGTCCCAATTTTCTCCCTTTGCCTCCCTTCGTGTGGTACCCCTATTCCCTCTAGCAGTCCCCCCATTAAATCCTGTCCATGGATTGTTCATGTAAGTTCTTTGGCTTCTCCATTTTCTGTACTATTCTTAATATCCTCTTGTCTATTTTGTTCCTACCAATTATGTTTCTTAATCCCTGTACATTTTCCCCTATTCTCCCCCTCCCCCCTCTCTGTTGATAACCCTCCAAATGATCTCCATATCTATAATTCTGTTCCAGTTCTGGTTGTTTGCTTAGTTTGTTTTTTTTTAGATTCAGTCGTTGGTAGTTGTGAATTTGTTGCCATTTTAATGTTCATAGTTTTGATTTTCTTCTTTTTCTTAAGTAAGTCCCTTAACATTTTATGTAATAATGGCTTGGTGATGATGAACTCCTTTAGCTCTACCTTGCCTGGGAAGCACTTTATCTGCCCTTCCATTTTAAATGATGGCTTTGCTGGATAGAGTAATGTAGGTTGTAGGTCCTTGTTTTTCATCATGTTCAACACTTCTTGCCTGTCCCTTCTTGCCTGCAAAGTTTCTTTTGAGAAGTCAGCTGATAGCCTTATGGGACCTACTTTTTAGATAGCTCTCTGCTTTTCTGTTGCTGCTTTTAAGATGTTCTCTTTACCTTTAACCTTTGGCATTTTAATTATGATGTGTCTTGATGTAATCCTCTTTGGGTCCAACTTGTTTGGGACTCTCTGTGTTTCTTGTACATCTATCTCCGTTCAAATTAGGAAAGTTTCTTTCATTATTTTTTCAAATAAGTTTTCAAGTTCTTGCTCTTCCTCTTCTTCTTTTGGCATCCCTATGATTTGGATGTTGGTACATTTGGAGATGTCCCAGAGGTACTTTATACTATCCTCATTTTAAAAAAATTCTTTTTTCTTCTTGCTGTTCTGGTTGAATGCTTATTTCTTCCTTATGTCCCAAATCATTGATTTCAATCCTGGCTTAATCCCTTCCACTGTTGGTTCTCTGTAGATTTTTCTTTATTTCACTTAGTGTAACTTGCATTTTTTCGAGTCTTTTTTATTATATTGCCGTGCTCAGTGAGTTTTTTGAGCATCCTGATCACCAGTGTTTTGAAATCTGCATCTGATAGGTTAGTTTTCTCCATTTCATTTCATTCTTTTCTGTGGTTTTGTTCTTCTCCTCATTCGGGCCATATTTCTTTGTCTCCTCAACTTGGCAGCCTCCCTGTGTTTGTTTCTGTGTATTAGGTAGAGCTGCTTTGACTCCCTGTTTTAGTAGCATGGCCTGTTGTTGAAAAGGAACCTGTAAATTGTGTGGGGTGGAGCCTTAGGTAATCACCAGGGTGGGGCACCCTGCTTCACTGCTCTTGGGTCTGTGTGAGGGGAGGGTTCAGAGAGGGGACAATGCTGCTGCCTGGCTTCTGGAGGTTTGCCCGGCACTCACTCTGTGTGACTGGTGCCCTTCCAGCTGTTGCCCTGGTGCTGACTCTCAGAGGGGTGGGTCTGCATACATTTAAATCCATGTGGGCCCTTTGAGCAGTCTCCTGCAAATCTGGCAGTTTCTTCTGTGGCTCCAACCCCACAGGTTTTTACAGCCAGAAGTTTGTGCGTTTAGCTTCTTGGCACTTGAATACTGGGCTGTGTGGTCTGGCCTGGAGCTGGGATTACTCTCTCCCAAGGTATCCCTCCAATTTTTATCCATCACATGTGAATGTGGGACTGCCCATTCTTCCTCTGCTGCCACTCCTACAGCTCACAGCGCTTCTCTGTGCCCCTTCGTCCCTCCTACCTGTCTGGATGAATATGGCTTCTTTAAATCCTTGGTTGGTGGACTTCCATACAGCTTGATTTTTCTGACGGTTCTGAGCATCACCATAGTTTATTATGTATAATGTATACCCATGTTTTTGGCCTAAACTTTCAGTTAGTAAGTCTTTTGTTTTAATTTTTAATTCCATTATTTATTTATAGTTAGATACTTACTTTTTGTAAAGGAATTATAAAGAAATTTTAGCATTTCTTTTTGAACACATGAAATTTTATGTAACACATAATTAGAAAATATGAGAACAGATGCAAGGTATGAGAAATTTTATGGACCAGTAACAAATTTACAATATTTACACATCATAGAAGGCCAAGAATTCATTACTGTCAATATCAGAAGTATCATCTTCTTTAATTTCTACATTACCAGTGTCTCCTGAAGAGTCATTTTCTGAAGAGTCACATAAATAAAAGAATTAAAAATATTTATATAGATACAGAATTGATACTACCCATGCATAATGTGCACCCTTATTTTCCCTAAAAAATGTGGTCAAAAACTGCCTATTATACATGACAAAATAAGTTATTTGTTTTGAGGTCTAGTCGTAATTCTTTCTGTGGTTGTGCGAGGAGGCAAAGCATGTTTGTCTATGCCTTCGTCCTGACCAGCAGTTGAAAAATGAGATTCTTGCAGTGATCCAGGAGTGTGTTCATGGAAGCCAGGCCTCACCAAGAGTTTGGAGGCCAGGACACAAAACCGTCGGGAGCCCCGGGAGAACACTCTTCTCTGTCTCCTCCCTCTCCCACTCTCTGGATACCAGCTTCATTCTTCTTTCCTAGTAGACCTGCCTTCTCTGCTCCTGAGCCCACATGGTGGATGAAAAGCTTACCCTCCCAGCCACACAGAGAGCACCTTCATCCTCTCTCTCTTCCCCACTGTGACCCGCTCTCAAGTTCTAAGGTGAGGGAACCCCATGGGCCCGGCCCCAGGCAGGAGCCATGCCTGGTTCAATAAACAGTGGTTGAATCACATCGTACAAACATGGCATCCAGGACATTCTATCCTGTGGATGCTTGTGGTGGAGTTAAGGAGGCCTTTGCAAGATAAGTAGTCTTCTAAAAGAGGAACAGGTGCTGGTCACTGCACACTACATTTTATAATTATGCCATTGTACATCCACTAGTTGGAATATCTGTAATGACAGGGAACTCGTCACCTGAGACAGTTCAGGCAGCTAGGATGCTTCTTTATACTGAACTGAGATTGTCCTTCAGTCCTAAGTGTGCTTCTTGCAGCCACAGAGAATTACCCTTGTCTTCCTTCTTCATGACAGCTCTTGGGTAATTGAAGACAGCCCCCGAATTACCTCTCTAACCATTCTTCCCACGATGTGTCTGAGTCCCAGCACATCCCTGGTTGAAGCCCTGAATAGGATGCATTTTTTTCTATATCTCTCTTAAAGTACAATCCTTATCACTCAAACCCTTACTCATTCTAGATCCTTCTCCAGGAGTAGCCTTGATGTTAGTACAGAAATGGGCTACATCTGGGTTTGGCAAACTTTCTCATGAAACAATCAATTAGTAAATAATTTAGCTTTACAGGCTACATGGTCTCTGTAGCATCTACTCAGCTCTGCTGGTGTGGAATGAAAGCAGCCATAGACAATATGTACACAGGCGACACAGCTGTGTTTCGATAAAACTTTATTTATAGACATGGTCATTTGAATTTTACATGATTTTTAAAAAATATTTTATTTATTTATTTTCAGAAAGAGGGGAAGGGAAGGAGAGAGGGAGAGAAATACCAATGTGTGGTTGCCTCTCATGTGTTCCCCACTGGGAACTGGCCAGCAACCCAGGTATGTGCCCTGACTGGGAATCGAACCTCAATCCTTTGCTTCACAGGCCTGCGCTCAATCCACTGAACTACACCAGCCAGGGCTGAATTTTACATGATTTTAATGTCACAAAATATTCTTCTTTTGACTTTTTTCCAACCATTTAAAAATGTACCAACCAACTGAGCCACCCTGGCCCTGCTCTGTGTGACTCGGTTGAGCATCATCCTATAAAGTTAAGGGTCACTGGTTTGATTCCCCATTGGGGGCTCATGCCTGAGTTATGGATTCAGTCCCCGGTTGGGGCACATATAAGAGGCAACAGATGAATATTTCTCTTACATGGGTGTGTCTCACTTTCTCTTTCTCCTTTTCCCTCTCTCTGAAAATGAATAAATAAAAATCTTTAAAAAAAAAACCCTGTTCTTAACTCACCTGCCATACAAAACACAAGGGATGGGTCAGATTTGGGGAGTGGGACATAGTTTGCTGACCTTTGCTCTAGATTCTGTAATTAAGGGCCTTGAGTACCCCCCTCAGTCAAAACAAAGAAATTTCTTTTGCCTATACCCAAACGCCACTGCTGCTGAAGGAGGAAAACATTGCCCTCCACAGAAGAGGGGAAGGGGGTCAAAAGGTCTGTTTATAAAGTGAAAATACACTGGTAGAGATGCTACCACCTTTATAACTTTAGTATGAATTAGTGTTAATGACTTAACCATTGTGAAACATTTGCCAGTTTTTGAAACATGCATTATTTAATTCTATCCGGACAGCACCTGTGAGGTAGCTATTTTAGTGCTCCCTTCACTAGCGAGGTGAAAGTCCCTTAAAGATCAACTGACTTCCTCAGGCTCCACCGTTCAGGCCGAGCTGAGGCTTCTCACAGGCAGGTCCAGCTCTCTGCCCGCCACTGCTGGGAGAGGATAACAAAGCATTTAGTGGGCACTCACTCTCTTGTTCCTGCTGGAAAAGGAAATACAGGTGGACGAGGTACGGCTCCAGTCCCAGAGAGCTCAGTGTCTCATGAGGGAAGTATCTAATGTCTTCTAATGTCAGTGGCAGCGCTTCCCTAGAAGATGAGGATACAGTGCTCCCAGGAGCTCGGAAGAGGGGACCCTGAAGTCAACTGTGGACTAGGGGCTTCTTGAGGGATACTTTGCTCCAGCAGAGGAGGAAGGGTGGGCTGGCTTGATAATTCTGGTGCCTGGAAATGAAGTGAACTGGGGGTGGTGGTGGTGTACTGCAGCCTTTGGGGGAGGGAAGGTAGTTCCCTGGCGAGTTTGCCTGTGGCCGTCCTGCAGCCAAGCAAGTGTTCTGTGGCTCAGTTCTGTCTTCGTATATAACTGGTTGTATTGGAGATGGTGGCGCAGGACCTCCTGAAACTCTCAGGTTCTTTGAACTGAGACTTCAAGGTATCCTCAGCCACCTTGGTTCAGTCTGGGGAGTCAGTCCCTTGAGAGCTCCCTCTGCTCTTGACTCACATCGTTGGGATGGAGCAAGCATGCCGGCTGCTTGTTATTTCTGGGACCCCTTGCATGAAATACAGGCTTCCTAGCATCATCTGTCAGATACGGTGCTTTTTGTTTCATTAAAAATAAAACAGAAAGCCCTCTGAGCAATGGCATTAAAGAACATCTGGAAAATAACCCTTCTGCTTTCCCAGGGAAGGTGTCAGTATGTCCAAGGCAGGATTGATGAAAGAATTTTTGAAGTGCTCGAGAAAATGGATCAGGCTTTGGGGACATTGGCATAAGAAGTAGGAAAAAAATAACCCTAAACTAGAAAACATGTCCATCTCCAAAAACAATAGTTCTGGTGGCTAACTCTTCACAGCTTGTCTTGCCTGGTTTGCTTTGGTCCCAGCCAGCTCTTCTGGAAGAGGAAATAGTGACAGACAAGTACATTTTCATCTCGAACTAGTTACCAAGTAATTTTTAAGCCTCTTCAGCATGATCATCACTATGTCATGGGCATTGTGGGGGTTTCAAAAGAAGCAGACGGCATGTTCTCACCCTCCACCCCACTCCCATTTTATCAAGCTCAAGTTCAGCAGAGAGAAGATATGTAGGTCCTGCATTTAACAATGAGAAGGCTAATAAAGTGTTGGGCTGGGGTGGAGATTAGGGATGCTGTAGGAAAAGAGAGAGGTCGGGGTAGGCTGAACGAGTTAGTGAAGGCTTTCAAAGAGAAAGTGAGACTTGCCAGGATTTAATTTAGTGGAGAAAATTGGAAAGACACATTTAAGGAAAGGCAAAGGACAGGCAATGAGGTCCCCCTCAACACTGCCAACAATACTCTCCTGATGGTTTTGCCTCTCCACTTCTTAAGAAGTTCGAGTCCATCCAGTCTGAGCTCATCTTTCCTCTAGCAGACTTTAAATCTTCTGACGTCTGGAACCATCTGTTCTATTCAGCTGTCTTGACGTTGTCATTGGGGTGTCATGATAACCCCTAAACTTAATACATCAAGATGGAATTATTTTCCTTCTATAATTTGCCCCCTCAATGTCTACCCTCCACCCCTTAGCCATAAAGGTCCTAAACAGATTATGTTGGCCGCTCTCTCAGGGTCTTTGGAAAAGCTATTTCTTCTGCCTGGAAAGCTTTGTGACCTTCTTCTCCCACCCCAGCTCTCTGATGACTGGTGTCTTGTCATCATCCAGGTCATATGTCTGAGTGTCTCTAACCCAGAGCAGCCTTCCTTAATCATATTCTCTAAAGGAGGTCGTGTTTTCTATGCCTTCTCACTTTTTAAAAAAATTTCAGTCCTATGTTTTCTACCAGTTACCATAATTGGTAGAAATTATTGGCATTCTTCTATTTGTTCTCTTGGATGTTTTCTGTCTCCTTAACTAGAATGTATGCTTCCTAGCAGGCACTCAGTAAATGTCTGCTGAGTGAATTAGTGACCTTGAAAGGCTCGTGGAGGTGGTCTAGTGCACTGTTTGCCAATCTGCAGGCTTGGGCTCTCAGGGACTGTGGCGTTATTACCCTGGGCCCAGGAGTCCGCAGTGCACTAATCATCGCCTCGCTGTTGGAGAACAAATGGATACAACTCACACATGTGTGTACTACTGTTTTTCAAATGATGTTGTAATGAATAAAATACAAATTCATTTGGAGGTATTACTAAATTCATAGGGCCTTTCTATCTCACCTAGAATAATTTGTATAACTCCTATCTTTCTAGTGTACATACAGCTCCAGAGGAAGGACAGTCCTTGCTCAAGGTCAGGTTCTTCAGCAGCAGCAAGGCCCGGAGAGGGATGGAAAGGGGTCAGGGGACTGGGGAGCTACCCAGCCTGGTGATTAAGAGCATGGCTGTGAAGCAGACACTCTGAAGGTACCTGCTGTGGGCGGTGGTCTCGTGTCCCTGGGCCCGAGCTGATTTGTGGGGTTGAAAGCCTATGACTTGGAGTAGCAGGTGGAAGGGTGGAAGAGCCAGCAACTCTATGTGTGTGAAAACAGGTTCAGCCCAGAGACTGGGCCAGTCCAGACATCTTGGGATGTAGTGAAGTCCTGATAGCCAGGGTGGGGGTCACAGTGGCAGATCAAGTGTCACATGTGGGCAGGAACTGAGCATTTCAATTTGAGAAACATCAGAAAAGCACAAGAGAGCCAAGGGGTCCCGTCAATACACAGAGAGGAAATGAGTGACTTCCAATGAGGGAGAAGGGGAAGTGCGGCTGAGGTGAGAGGTCAGCGTGGGGTTTCCCTGGTGCGTACATCAGTGCCCAAGCCAGGGAGCCACAGAGCTGACTTCCCACCTCACCCAGGGCCCCTATGGCTAAGGCTGCTTCCTGTCTCCTGCTGGAAGTTGAACTTGTCTATGGCTGTTCTTGGGAGCATCTTCTTGAGGCCCTGAGAGTTAGGCTTCAGGGAAGAGAGGGAGCAAAGAATGGAGACTTTGAGTCAGGCTTCTAGTTAGACGAGTCAGTTGGCACGGTTAAATGCCATTAATAGGGAGAAGGATAGCTTCTGTTTGGCTTGTGGGCCTCGCACCATAGCAGTTAGTAAATGTTTGCTTAAGATAATGTTCCTCATGTGGGGGGGGAACCACCTGCACCCCATGCAATGCAAAGCATGTCACACTTGCTATCTCTAATGCACCAGCTCTGGGTAAGCCAGGTTCTAAATGAAAAGACTGAGGTTCAGGAAGGTTAAGTGACTCACTGAAGTCTGCTCAGCTACCATGGAGCAGAGCCGTTATTGCAGTCCTGATTTGTGGGGTCTGTACCTACACTTCTCCTTTACCATCCCACCTGAGCAGTATTTCCAAGTATTCCCTACCCTTGTGACCTTGACATGCTGAGCATCAGGTCAGGGCACTGAAGTCTTAATAAACGTAGAGGAGCTAGACACATCAACCTAGGGCCTCCAACGCCACAGTGGATGGCTTGCCTAGAGAAGGCCCTTCTGGTCCTGAGAAGGCTGGTGTCCAGCATCGGCCATCATCCGCTCGGTGAACATTGCCTGACCTGACCCACACCTTCAGGTTTCCAAAATCAGCTGTTTCAGCTTTAGCCAACACCGAACCACCAGCAAAATAGCTTTGTTGTCTTGGATAGCTCCCCTCTCTTAGCCTCAGGTTTTTGTTCCCTAAGACTGATTTTTTCATTAAAAAAGGAGGCCTAACAGTGCTCATTTTGCAGTTTTGTGGTGAGGATTAAAGGAGGACACACTTTGAGAAAGTGTGTCATGCACGAGCTGCTCCCAATGCCTGGCCAGCAGGGGTTTGGCAAAGCTGAACTTGGAGGGTGTTAAGCATGCAGGTTCTGACTGCAAATCCAGTGCACTTTCTCCCCTGCTGCACTCTATATCTGCAGCCTCTAGAAATTGTTTACCTCAATCCATCCCCAAATCCAAATGTTCTGTAGGCCCTTCTTGCTCCTAGTTTTAAGATTCACCAGCAGCAGAAGAGGGAGTAGGAACCCAAGGCTGTGTAACTGCCCTTCCCTGGAGTCAGGGTTACGGGCAAGGCCTTTGGGGCAGGGAGCAGGGCCTTCCCACTGAACCACAGCTCCCTGGTAGTAATTCCAGCCAAGCGCCTGGGCATTTCTGCAGAGACATGTCCAAGGAGGTGGCAGATTGGAATCCCAGCCCCACCACCAGCTGCCGGTGCATGAGGGCTGCTGAGTGCCCACCTGCCAGATTACTGAGTGAGGCCCTGGTTGGAGGTTCAAACTTGGTGAAGGGTGAGGATCTCCAGCTGAAACTCAGTGATTCCTAGCACGGCCAGGCCTAGCTTCCTCACCATCCCCTCCCAACCCTTTGTTCTGTTTTGTTTAACTGGAACTGACTGGAGGAAACGATTACCCAGACAGCTGGTTAACGATCATCGATTCGCTATGTTCCCTTCACTAGGTGAGGAGAAAAGCCAGACCACGATTGCTGAATACCTGTCCACCTGAGGAGTTGTGGTGTCCCACTCCCTCTCTCTACTGACCTCTGATCCCCGGAGCTAACAGCTCATAAGCTCACCTGCAGGGTCTGTCCCACCCCCAGGCTCTGTGATCAGTCTGGGCACAGTGCAGAGAGAGAAGGACCAACCATCCTCATTTGCCTTACTAGCTTTAGCACTGAATATCCTGAATCCTGGGAAACCCATCAATCCTGGACAGACTGGACACCCGGTACCCCCAACTCATGTGTTCAGCATCAGGCCAGCCTCCTGCAGAGGCTCCTCTAACTCTATGGCTGTAAAAACGGGTTTCTCCCACACTACTGCCTTGTCCTGGTCTCCAGCTCTCCACCTCTCCTATGGCTGGGACCCACTGAATCCTGCAGTCCCCTGTGACTGAGGCTTCACCTTTGCACCCTCACTCTGGATCCCTTCTGGCTGCCTTGACTTGTGCCTGCTCAGTTGCTTAGTAATTATAGTTGGGGCTTGGTTGGCCTCACTGGGATTATCTGCAACTGGTCTAAGTTTGCAGAAGCCTGTGCTCCTTGCTCTGTCGGTATGGCAAGGGGAACACAGTTCTTTTCATATCAGTCCAAGCATTCAGTAACCAGGAAGACAAACAGCACCGAAAATAACAGCAGGCACTCCGAAGGCATGTATCTGTGACTTTCGGACAGGGTGCGGTCCATTAAAATCAAATTGATTCAGATCATGATTTGAATCACTAGTCAGGAAGAGTCGATTAAATCAATATTTTCCCTTCAAAAATGCATTTATTTTTGATATAATTTTAATGCACGGTCTCCACAAGTCTGACGGAGATAGATGTGGTTTTCATTTTTAGGAGTCACATACCATGCATTTTTAAGCTGTGATTTATTTTGACATTTCGTTGAATCAATTTTGCAGCCACATCTGAGCCTTGAGTGATGACTTGGTTTATTTTATTTACCAAAGCTAATCAAACAAATGTGTATAATTTTCCCAACAAAATAAGCATGTGCACTTTTGAATGTTTAACTATTTGGTTTTTTTTTTTTTGCTGTAAATATAAAAATGTGTTTTTGCTAAAATGAATTAGACTGTTTGGGGCAGATTCAACCCAAAACACTTACAATACTCTATTTCGGAGTTAACAAGAGTCTTTCCCTTTCATTTCTGCTTAATTTTATATTAGAAAAGAAAGTTAAGCTTCTCTACTTTCATAGTTGCCAAATCATTTTTTAAATTTAGACTGAATTAATCTTCTTCAGAAGACACTCT
This sequence comes from Artibeus jamaicensis, assembly GCF_021234435.1. Taxonomy (NCBI): domain Eukaryota; kingdom Metazoa; phylum Chordata; class Mammalia; order Chiroptera; family Phyllostomidae; genus Artibeus; species Artibeus jamaicensis. The sequence continues at coordinate 17,672,133 of NW_026521843.1, read as the reverse complement.
TGCATGTATAGAAAAGGAATAGCTGTGATCACACCAACTTGATATTCCTCTTAATCATCATTGAGGATCCATGGGCCTGGCTCCTGCCAGGCACTGGTGAGAACTTTCGGAAGCCTTGTCAGCATCTTCTGTGATTAATTGGGCCTCGCTGTATCTGAGGCCAATTGTCTTCACAGGGATCAGTGGATTGTATTTTAAGAAAGTATTTTCACAACAACAAAACCTTTTAAGACTCACATTTGGAATCGGTCACAGTCTTAGCCATGGCCGTCTTATGGAAAGACACCTTCTCTTGCCCTCTCCCAGCTTCAGAATATTTGAGATGGACCCCATACCGCATTAAAGGCTCAGATAGCTTACTTGGGTTTATGAGTTTACCTTGTTCCTTTCTGAGCCTGTTTCTGGATTAACCATGACATCACCTCCAGAGACGTTTCTGCCTGCTGGGAAGTCAAGTCACTGTCTATAGATGAATGGATATAGAAAATACACACACACACACACACACACACACACACAGGAATATTATTCAGCCTTTAAAAATAAGGACATCCTGCCATTCGTGACAACCTGGATGAACCTGGAGGTATTAGGCTGAGTGAGACAAGCCAGATACAGGAAGAAAAGTACTGCATCATCTCACTTTCAAGTGGGATCTAAAAACAGTCGAACTCACAGAAGCAGAGAGTAGAATGCTGGTTGCCAGGGTCCGGGGGGAGGTGGAAATGGGGTGATGTTGGCCAAAGATTCAGTTAGGAAGGATGAATGCATTTTGGAAAGCTAACGTACACCCTGGTGACTATAGATGTAATACTATATTGCATACTTGAAATTGGCTAAGAGAGTAGATCTTAATTGTTCTCACCAAAAAAAAAGTTACGATGTGAGATGATGATTTGTTTAAAAAGATAGAACAGTTCCTGCATCTTTCAGGTACCCTCTGGTTTTTTTTAGGACTTGGAACATAAATACATTTGTGTTCACCTTGTTCATACAGTTCTAATTGAAAAGAAAAATCATAACATTTTAAGATTGGAAGGAGCTCAATAATTTCCTCATCCCATCCTCAAAATAACCCTTTAATGTAAAAATTAAGTGACGTGCATATATGCCAAGCCTGAGACAAACAAACAAACAAACAAACAAACAACCAACCATGTACCCTGAGTCCCTGAAACAGGGTTCCCTGTAATAAGTCATGACTGGATTTGGATATTTTCTCCTCGTAGTCTTCGTCTCCTGGAAAACAGTGATTTTTTCCAACATCTTTGAACAAACATCTAATTTTTGTTCATGTACAGCTCTCCTTTTCTGGGCTTTCACAGAGCTGCTCTCAAGAGTCCAGGTGTGGGCCGGACTCCACCTGCTTCTCTAGCAGGGATGTCAGAATTAGCAAATGAGAAGAGAGGACACCCAGGTGAATCGGAATTTCAGATAGACAGCAAATGTGTTCTTAGCATAAGTATGTCTGAAATATTGCAGGACACATACTTATACTAAAAACTTAACTGGGCATCTTGCTTTGTATCTGGAAATCCTGTTCTCCCTCTTATTCAGGATAATGTGTTGTGTTTGTTTTCTCACGTGTTTTTAAGGTGTCAGGTAATGTACATAATTCACCCTACAGGTGGCCAGATGTGCCGGAGTTATAATTGTACTGTATGCCTTACTCCTCTGTTTCTGTTTCATTAAATATACACATACACACATTAAATACACACACATATCTATGTCTCATTTTAGTCAGCCCCATACACTGTTTTCATTAACACATACACACTGCATCCTCCTTGAGAAAGGATCCTATGCTCACAGAGCTCATGCCTTCCTAAGCCAGCCTGTGCAGCAACAGGTTGCAGGGGACTGGCCAAATCCAGGACTGCTGGAGGCTGGAGTGGAGCCCTGAATGCCCAGGTGACCACCAGAGGGAGTAGCTGTGACGGGGGCTGAGAGATGGGAGCCTCGCTGTGCGTGACTAAGGAAGCCTGTGCAACCCTCCCGGAGATGCGGCCGCTTTGCCGGTTGATGGCAGCCTCACCCAGAGGCCAGTTATCCCTAGATGTGTGGCTTTCTGATTGGTTGGAGCAGTTCTTCCTGTCCACCAGCTTCCCTCCTGACATGGAGCCTGGGCTATGGCTCTTCGTTCCAACAAGCTTGTTTCCCAAATATCATGGTATGCATTTCCATTTTCTTATTTCTTTGTTTTCTAGAAGTGAGAAAGGCCTGCAGAAGCAGTCTGGGCCCACCCATGTCACTCGGAGCCCAACCCCAGGACCCCAGCACAGCTCTCCCTCTGAGGCCCTGAGATGGGCTGGTGTGGCAGGGGTCCTGCCCACCCTTCTTCCTGCTCCCTGCTCTCGTGGACCCGACGGTGCCTGGGTCTGTGGCCATGGTCTCTTCTGGTCTATGAACCAACTTTGCCCTGAAATCTCTACTCACTCAAGTCCTCCCAGGCCCATGTCTTGTTCTTGTCTTGATCTCATGTGCCCACGTCATTCCCTGTTGCTTATCTTGGTGGTCTCACCATGCTGTCCAGCTTGAGCGACTCCTCTGTCCTCGGTGGGCGGTGCAACTCCCAGGAGCAAGGCCTGCAATCTCCCTGGTTCTGATATCCCTGCAGGCCTCTGGCCAAGAGCCCTCACGACAGCCAGGTGCGGCGCAGGGTGGGCGGGACTGGTTTGAACAGGGTCCAAGCATGGGGAACAGAAGTAAGTCTGTAGTGGGCCAAACCCTCCCAGGATCACTCTGATGAGAGATTTCGACTTAGATGTTTTCTCCTAAAGGCATTTAGTTGACTTTAATTCTGAACACAATTTTCTGGTAACCTTTAAAACAATAAGGTTTTCTTGTCAATTTGTGTTACTTTATTAGGGGACGAGCTGATTAAGACAGGAGTAGGGGGCAGACCAGGGGAATTTATGATGGTCTAACGTTATCAAACCTAATTACCATTTGCACAGCCTTGCTGAAACTCTGCAAGTCGTAGAGTAGGATCATTACCATTCCAGTTCTCCCTCTCTAATGAGCCTGAACTTTTGCTTCCATTTGCCTCCATCGCGGCTGCCCGATACTTTCTGGTGGTTGTCCCTGTTCACTAATGACCAGAATTGGTTCGGGCCCTCTTTCCAGCCTCCTCATTTCAGAATGCGCTCTGTCTCCCTTGGGGCCAGTCTGATCTCAGGATTACCCTTCCTCCCCACTTTATTTGAGGGGCGTTGTGACCTCTGGCATTACAGAGCAACGTCCTCAACTCCTGACTTGAATCCTTTGCTTCCTTGTTGCCCCAGCCTCTTGGTCAGCATCCCCCCCCCCCCCCAGCTCTCCCATCCCCGTGGGCACAACATGGGAAATCTTGGTCAGGCTCCTTGGCCAGTCTCCCGCAGCTTGTCCCCCTAGGCTGCACCTAAAGTGTGATACTTGTGCAGTGGAAAGAGGCAGTGATGCGGCCCCCCTGGTAATTGTGAGATGGATGCCAAAGGGGATGAAACTGAGTGAGAAATGTGTGTATGTTGCTGGGACTCAGGGAAAAGTCAGTTTAATCAAAGACAGATAAAAAGGTAAAGGTTTCTGGGGATTGTGAAAGGGGACTTCTGGGCACTTTTTATGTCATTATGGAATGATATAACTATTTATTATTTTAAAATTTATTTTGCAACTTAAGCTTTCATTTGCTTGTATCGAGGAAGTCTTAGGCTTACCCAACAGGATCAGCTGGTGTCTCTGGAGGTTTGAAACAAGGATGGAGACAGGGAAAGAAGTATTTAGCGAGAAGGGAAAGTATTTTCTGAGATAATTGAAGAGGGAAACAGACAGATGTTAAAGAGGGAGACGCATGTAACAGTGGAGAGAAAGAAGCCGCCTGAGATGGCAGATGAGCTGTGAATGGTGGTGGAAGGCGGCCGAGGGGGGGTGCGGTCGGATTCACGGCCTCCTCCAGGGATTCAGATGAACGTAAACAGTGAGAGGACCAATAGTTTGTAATGAAGATGAGGACCTTTAAATTCAGTCCTAGCTTCGAACACTCACTTTTGTGGCCACTGATCATGTCGCTTAACCTAAACTGTACTCTTTGTAGCCTGTTTTTACTCATCTGTGACCTGGGTTTAATAATGCTCCCCTCTTCCCATTGTGAGGACGAAATGAGATTAGGTTTTGAATGGCTCAGTGGAGTGCCTGGAATAACTAATCAATGGAAGCTGCAATTCTTATTAGGACTGTTACTCTAGTAATCCAAGTAATACCAGTGATTCTTAGTGCTGATGCCACAAGGCCTAGGGTGGCACCGTGTGGAAGTGAGCGCTCGTATAGGACCGGTGAAAGCTGAGTCTGTGTAAGGTCGGCTGGGGTTATGACCTTCTAGCTACCTTAGGCGACCTTATGTCCTGGGTCACCTTGGCCAGTTCCATTGAAATCTATTGTCCCAGGGCAGTGGTGGCAGTGCCTCCTTCCCTTCTTAAAAGCATTGCAGTTTGGGAGACAAATCACACAGTTACCCGGCATGTGGTTCTTAATGTCTCAGTCAGTAAGACAGCATTATTGCATTATTTATTTTCCTATTTCTCAAATACACTGAGTTTCCTGAGGCCACTGTGTATGTGTATGTGTGGAAATCCATGTGTATGCCAGGCTTGCACGTGCACACACACCCACCCAGTACTTCTTTGGCATTTCAATCAGTCTTTCACAAAGAGATGTGGTGACCTCATCCTCCGTGTTCATCTGTACAGAACCCATCCCCTCTCACCGTCTGCTACGCGATGGTCCTCTCACAGAACGAGGATCACCAGGGGATGGTGAACTAAGAGGAGAGGTGAGGGGAAGGTGTTTGTAGGGGCAGAACTGGTTCTGGAATGTGGAGCTGCGGACAGACCGAGTCTGCATCCTCGCCTCTTACCTAGAGCTACGTGCTCTTGGAGCACTCATTGAACTTCTCTGAATCTCTACGTGCTCATACAGAAAAGTGAGCAAAAAAATACATCTTGAAGGGAAGGACTGCATTGCAAGGGGCCCGACTATAGTGGGCGCTCAATAGGTGGGAGCCTTGAAAAGGACAGTCTTCTAAATAGATGTGGGCGGCACCATGTCCCTACCTGCTCCTACTCAACTCCTCCTTTCTCTTGTTTTTCCAGCTGTTCATTGTACACTGTGGTTTTCAGGTCCCGTGGTGACCCGAGTATGCTTGAGTTCAATGGCCAGGTAGATGGGTAGACCAACTCATTCATTCAGCGAAGGCCAGGCACCATGCCAGGCACGGGGAATTCCCTGGTGAATGCCAAATGCAGTCCTGGTCCCGTGGAGCTGGTGGCTGCTGGAGCTGTTTGCGTACTGCTTCAGAAAGACTTCCCTCCGCTCTCATGAAAGCATTGAGTAGAACCTGCCAGAGTCCCAGAGCCCAGAGTCCTCTGAGAGAGTTTTCTACCGTGGGCTTTGAACTTCCTGCTTGCCTTGAAGTTCAATCATGTTATTCAAATGGGATATTTGTGATTCAGTGATCAATTCAACAGCGAAAGGCAAAGGCGCAGCCTGCCAGTCCCAGCGGAGTAAATCATCCCGGAAGCATACGAGGAGCAGCAGCCCTAATAGCTCTTGTAAACATGCTGTCACTCACGGGGTTGGGCCCGGTCCAGCCCACCCTCTCCCTGGTGTTCATTTCCATTTCTCAGAAACCGTGCGAGAGCCAGCTGTGGCACACATTCCGCACCAGCCCAGGAACGCTGTTCAGAGATCAGTTCTGAAGTTTGCATACCAATCAACAAGCCTTTTTGGAGTAGCTTCTCAGTGGGTGGAGGGTAGAGGCTCAAAGATTCAGTGAGGCGTATTTGCAAGTGAAAGAGGTGTGGGGACAGTGGAACCCCTGTTATGTACCAGGTTCTGCATGCATGCTATCACTAATGCTCATAGCAACTATTCCTTGTGGCTTTGTTTTATAGTTCAAGAAGCTCAGACTTGGGGGATGTCACCTGACTTCTCCAAGTTCACACAGTGGAGGGTTGGACCCAGAACTGAGTGCTGGCTTTGTTCTCTGCTCAGTATACTAGGAGCTGAAAGTCTCCATTAGACTTCTGTCCTCCCCCCAGGTGACATGTGGCCCTCCCTTACCTGCTTCCCCTGCAGCTTGGTGTCATTCCTCACCCACGTTTACCTCTTCCAAGTCCTTACCTCACAGGCAGCTGTTTGCATTGTGAACCCCAATGGATTCTTATGTGCAGAAAACTCAAATAACATACAGGTAGATACGTAGTCAGCCTGGTGTAAGGCAGAGGGCCCTGTGAAGCAATGGAAAGAGGGGGTTGCACCCCAGATGTTGCTCCTCCTTTGCACGCTAGCCCCTGAATTTGCTTTATTTTTCTTCGTCGCAGAAACAATTTACCCATGATTTGTCTGTCTCCTCCACTGGAATGCAAGCTCCAAGAGGGCAGAGTCTTTGTCGGTTTTCTTGACCATTGTATCCCCTGTGCCTGGGTCAACACCTGCACACAACCAGCACGCAATGCTCATACTTATTGACGCCCCTTCTTTGTAAGTCACAGGTGCTAGGGACATGTAATGTCCCAGGCACCAGGCAAGATTATTTATGTTATCTAAACCTTGTAAAAATCCCACGGAGCGAGTCCTGTTAACATTCCCTTTGGCAGATGAGGAGTCTAAAGCATAGAATGCTTAAATATTTTGTCCAAGATCCTGCAGCTTGTCAGTGTTCGAGCCAGGGCTGATTGACTCCTGATCGGAAGCCCGTAGACACTATTCTTGAGCGACCAGTTGCTGCCATCACTCAAGCAATTGGGGGAGGGGCTCTCCCAACAAAATATTGCCCAGCCCCTGCAGTTTCTGGTATTTCCTGTGAACTTGACTGTTGTCCTTAACCACATCTCCCATGTTCCTAACACTCAGCTGTTTCAGAGCAGAAGCCAGTTTATGATTATGTGTTGAGCATTCAGGACTTAAATAAGACATATAGACAACAGTGATGCCCAGTGCAGGGCAGAGGCCACATGTGGTCATGGAAGGAACCCCAGGATAGAATCTGGTGGCCTGTGTCACCCCATCTGGCAGGCACATCTCCGCAGGGTGTCCTAGCGTTCATAGTTTCCCTCACCCTCTTGCCCCATCTAGAGGGCGGAGAAGGAAGTCCCTTTGTCCCTGTGCCCTGAGGTGAAGGATCCTGTTGGAGGGACGTATGTGTCAGTGTGTAGCGGGACCCGTGTGCTCCAGGTCTCCTTGAGCTCCAGCGGGCAGGCTGCGAGCCTGTGAATGCAGTAAGGGAGAAGCAAAGGAAGGCAGAACTTCCCAAGCAAACCAAAGCAAGGGGTTGTGTAAGGAAAAGAGAGAAGGAAGGAGGCAGGGCAGAGAGAGGCCAGGCCAGGGGACCAGCGGAGGGTGAGAATGAAAGAGAGAAGAAAGCCATGAAAGAACAAGGGAAAAAAATGGGACCAGGAAGGGGAAAAACGTGTATTTGACATACATGTGTGTGTATGCAGGTGTGTGTGTGTGTGTAAAATAAACGTGGTGGAGGAAGGAGACTGGAAGCCGGGGAGGGGTAGTGAGCTCCTAGCCTGAGCTGCACCCCTGCTCCTCTGCCCTCTGCACAGCACACGCTGGAGACCTGCCCCCGGTCCTTCCATCCTGAAATGCTCCCCTCTGCCCCGGTTCACTGTGCTCTTCCATGTGTCTCTGTCATATCTCCCTTTCTGGCCCCTCCCCCATGCCCTCGCCTTCCTCCCCCACAAGGTGGTGGCCCCCCTCGGTCCCCACGCCACACCACTGCATTCCTTGCTGTCCCCTGAGCACTGTCTCTGCTGGTGGTTGCTGACCAGCACCTCCAGGCCACGCCTGTGTGTCAGGGCAGCCCCCAGAGCACGTGACACCTGGGCAGACGGCTCCTGCATTTGCACTGTGCTCAGTCTCATGCCTGCTGTTGCTGTATTGAAATTCTTTGGGAATATTGAACAAGGAGCCTGCATTTTCATTTTGCATTGGGCCCTATCAGTTATGCAGCCAGTCCTGCCTCAGAGTCCAGAAACCCTCTGGGGAGTCTGAGGGAGAAGGAGATTGCAGAATTCAGAGGAGGGCAGGGGTGAGAGGGAGGGCGACCCAGACAAGTCAGGTCAGGCGAGCATAAGAAGGTGGATCTTGGATGCTGTGGGGAGACTTCTGGGACCAGGTGAGCCAGGGAACCCAGTAGGGCAGGAGAGGCCAGCTAGGGATGCACAGTTGGCCTTCAGGGCCTCAGTCACTGAGATTATGCTGCTACTTTGGGTCTGGCTGCAGGAACCCCTCCCTGCCTGGGGGACAGGGAAAAGGACAGCTGTGATGAGAGTGGCGATGTCATTCAACACCAGTTTCTGAACAAAGCTGCTCTGTCCACCCTTGATTTCAGATCCGAGTGGCTCTCCATTATGCTGTAGTGTCCTCTGGATGTTGTTCAAGAAAGAGCCATAGAAAGTCCTGTCCAGGGAAAACTCAGGCTCATGGTGGTGTCCTTGGTTGACCCTGGTTCCACCTTTCTTCGAGTCCAAGGAGGCCCTGCTATCTCACTGCTAGTAGGGGCATCTCTCACCACTCCTGCAAGCACAGTCCCCAGCACCGGGTGGGGCCAGCCTCCCTGCGTCCCTCAAACATCACATTACCCGGACTTCCAAATCTGCATTTCTGCAGTTGGACCAAGGATCTCAGATTGCCTCACCAACTCCATGATTTGGGCAATGGCTATATCCTAGATTGTGGAGGCAGCTGAACGAAATTCAGACTCCAGGATGTAAGACTTTGATTTAAAATTGGAAGTGTGGTTCCCATGATGGCTTGTTTTGGCTGCGCTGGCTCGTGCCTGGCAGCCGCTCCCCCTAAAGCACACCGACAAATGGTGGTTAAGCATTTTTCAGGCTGGTGGAAATGAGTGGAACACAGGACTTTGGGAGCCTAACAGTAAGCTTGTTAAAAAGTTCAATGTAAAATGGGCAGATGGAAGAGATGGCCTTGGGGTCAGGGGCCCAGTGGGGGTATATAGGTGTCTGTTTCCGAGGACAGGACAGCCTGAGCAAGGCCTGTGTAGTGTTGCCATTTCTAGGTTCCTTCCATCTTCAGAGGAACTTGGGTCCTAAATGATCCCCTTTATCACATCCCAAACTGGTCTCCTAGGTTTTGTTCAGGATGCTGGACAATGCTGCGTGCAAGCCGAGCTCATGGCAGGTGCTTGTGAGTGAGTGGGTCCGCGGGGTATGTCCTGGTTCATCCGGGGAGGAGGCACTTGGGGTCAGACTCTGCGCCCTGCCAAGGGGTGGCAGGGCCTTTCTGGGACTTCACTCAGGTGGTGGCTTATGGTTTGTCTCTTTCCTCCCAGATGTTCTTGGAGGATGCTTTGCAGAATTCCAGGGGAGGTGCAGGTGGGTGGAGGGAAAGCAGTGGCTTTGTGTTGGCCGGTTGATTAAGCCATCTCCTTCTCGGCACCCCGGTTCTGGCCAGCGCTGATGGATTCCTCGCCTCCCTGTCACAGCGCCTGCTCCTCACTGAGTGAGGCAGTTCATCACCCCCATCGGGATGGGGAGACAAATGACAGCAGTAACGGGAACTGAGGAGGATTAGATAAAACCAAAGAGCTATCACACACAACAGCGGACAGTCATTTAAAAGGAAATCCATCTCGTTGTTGCCTGAGGCCTCTCGGGAAGAAAAAGACATCTTCCTATGGCGAGTTCAGTTTACTGCCGGGGTCAGCCCTCGGGAAGCTCGGGCCCTGCTCCGGCAGGTCGGCATGGCCCGGGGTTGCCTCGCGTGAACTCTCCCAGGGTCAGGGCAGGGGGAGGAGGGAACGTTCTGGAGAGACTATCTGAGTCCCCATCCCAGCCCCAGCCCTCAGGGTCTGCCTGTCCTCGGAAGAGGGACCACATTCAACCTCTCGGTGAGTCCATTCTCTCATTTGGAAAGTGGGGGTAATGAAAGCATTTCCTTCACACAGACATTGTGAAGGATAAATGAGGAGATACACGCAAAGTGCTTGAACATAACTGGGATGTCATAAACGGAAGTATGGTGATTACAGGGCAGAAGCAGGCTGCCCGCCTGCGCGTTGACAAACGCACACTAACACACACACACCTCCTTACCAACCCCCTGTGGCCCTGCGGGAAATAACAAAGAGAATGTTTAACTCTACTTCAGAGATCCTCACCTTCTCCCTAGCCCTCTCTAAAAAGGAAGACGAAGAGGATAATCCTAGCATCTTAATTTTTTCAAAACAGCTCTTTTGAGAGACCATTTACATACCATGAAACCCACCCCTTGGAAGTGTGCAGCTTTCTGGTTGTAGTGTGTTCACAGGGTTGAGCACCTATCACCAGAACCCAATTTTAGAGCTTCTTCATCCTCCCAGAAGAAACGCTGTACCCGTTGGCCGTCACTCCCCAGGCCCCTTACCCAGTCCCCAGCACCCACTAGTCTGCCTTCTGTCTGTGGACTTGCCTATTCTGGGCATTTCATGTACATGGAATTGTACAATGATTGTCCTTTTGGGTCTGGCTTCTCTCACTTAGCATAATGTTTCCCAGGCCCAACCCATGTTGCAGCATCGTTCCTTTTAATTGGCCAACAGTAGTCCCCTGTACGGACATGCTCCTGTTGCTCACCCATTCATCAGCTGGTGGATGTTTTATTGTTTCCACTCTATGATGAATAATCCAGCATCGGCTCAGACCCCACTGTTGTGCTGGCGCAGGGGCCGGCGGTGCTGCTCTGTGCCGGATGGTGACCTCTGCCTGCCTCGGCGTTGAGAGGGCAGAGGGGGGCTCTGTGCTTTTTGTTACTACTTACGTGGCTTGCCATCCTGTAGGGGCCTTCCTTGGAGTGCAGCCCTCTGTCTTCCTTCTTAAGCAGCCAGAACACAGGTGCCTGTGGGGCCGGGTCCCCAGGTCTGACCAGAGATCCTAGTTTGGGGGATGGCTTGGAATCCCTTTCTGGGCAGATCTGGGTGCAGCGTGGGAAGTGGAGGCCCCTGAGCTCTGTCGCTGGTGTAGACAGGGAGAATCCACACCCACAGGAGGGGAGAGCAGGCTCGGGGTGAAGGAGCTGCACCCACAGCCTCTCTGCCTGCATCTCCCTAGGTTGTAGCTCATGGGAATAGTACTACAGTAGAGCCCCTCTTGTCCTGAAGTGCCCATTCCACAGTTTCAGTTACCTGTCGTCAACTGCAGTCTGAAAATATTACATGGAAAATTCTAGAAATAAACAATTCTTAAGTTCTAAATCACTGCACTGTGCTGTTCTGAGTAGCGTGATGAAATCTTGTGCCGACCGGCTCTGTTGCACGGGACGTGAGTCACGCCTTTGTCCGGCGTCTCCACGCGGCACACGCTTCCTGCTCATCAGTTACTTACTGGCAATCTCAGATATCACATCTGTTAATGGGGGGAGAGAGAGGAGAGACCACATTCACGTAACTTCCATTACAGTATGTTGTCATATCGTTCCATTTTATTATTAGTTACTGCTACTCTCCTCCTGTGCCTCGTTTATACATTGAGGGAAAACTTAGTATTGATATTTATAGGGTTCAGTACTATCCAAGGTTTCAGGCATCCGCGGGGGGTCTTGGAATGTATTTCTCTCGGAGGAGGGGGGACTACTGGACTGCGCATGTCCAGACTGCCTGGATTTGGCTCATCCACACTGAGCAGGTCGCTGACCACTCCTGGGCCCGTTGTCTGAAAAATGGGGGGAAGCATGCTTACTTTATAAAATGTTTACTTAGCAAGTCGGTGGTACTGGGAGCAGAGCTTTGCCTTCGCACAGAGGTCATTTTTATTGCATGAGAAGCTCGGACTCCTCAGTCCTCTGTTTGTGAAACTGGGTGAACCGAGGCATGGAAAACAACCTCAGTTTCATGGCCATGTGGGGCAGAGCTGGGGACCCTGCACAGTTTCACAACAGGTCCAGTCACCTTCGGACACCCCGCTTTCCTGTGGTGTCAGCCCCTCCCCAAACCTGCTGGGAGGAGGACTGCAGGAGAAGCCCCCCTGTCTATGAAGTCCTCCGGATGCAGTGCAGAAAGTCGGGCCCTGTGATGGTGCACCTCCGGTGGGATTTCGGGGTGGGCCTCTGCCTCGGTGAGGATGCATGCTCCCGGGTGGGGACGCGTTGTGCGGTTGCAAGGCCTGTGCCTTTCTCTCTTCAGCATCCCTCCTTACATCTGGAGGGGACCTCCCCACTCACCTCCCTTGTTCTCTTCTGTGTGACACAGGAGGGGCCGAGGCCAGGGAGGCCTGGTGGCTGGGTGTAGGGGGCAGGACACCTGGCTTGCCTGGGGCCGGAGGGAGGTAGTGTCAGAGCAGGTGGAGGAGCCCGAGTGAACGGTGATGCCGTGAGTGTCGGGGGCAGAGTGAGGAGATGCCTGGCTGAGCAGGCAGCTGTCCCACCGCATCACGGGCGTGGCTGGCGTGGGTGTCCCCGGCCCCGAGTGGGTTGGGCTGGTGTCTGAGCACCCTGAACAGGGACGTGGGCAAGGTAGGTGCCCCTCCCCCACTCCCCACTTCTCGTCCTGACTGGGCCTGGGACTTGGGATTTCCATACTCTTGGCAGCTTTCCACTGTGACATGATTTCCCTTCTGCTGCTGTAGAGTCGGTCAGCCTTTAGGGGGGTGGCAGTATGTGGCACCAGTGGCTAAGCTGGCCTGGGGTGGGCCATGTGGCCTTGAACAGGTGCTATGGCAGCAACAGGGTGGCTCCCTGTCCCACCTGCACTAAGCCCTGTAGGCTGCTCTGTGCTCTTCCCATGTTTGCAGCTGATTTTATTGTCCCACAGGGATCCCAGAGATGATGATGTTTTGGCCGAGATGTAGCTCCAGTCTAACCCACGTCAGCATTTCTGAGGGAAGAGCTCTAATAACAGGCTTCCCTGCGTGGCCCCCTCCCTGCTTGCGCAACTGTAGTGACATAAATAAGTCCCTTGTTTCTCTTTCACAAGCAAACAGGGACCCTTAATGGTGGCTGGATGCCACCCCCCGCCATCCCTCACCACCCCTGGGAGTCCTTGGGCAGAGCCAGTGAGTAACAGCTGCTGTCGAAGCCGCAGCCTCACTCCCGTAGCTTCTGACAGGCTCTCGGGTGCTTTACGGCAGGGAAGGGCGTTATGAATTCTTCCTCCATCTCCCTCTGATGCTGGTGCTTTGGACCCCAGGGGCGGCCTCAAAACAGCTCAGCTGAGCAGCCAGTGAAAAGCGTGTCACAGTGGGCTCTCACACAGTGGGACCTCCAGAGCGAAGCCAAAGGGCAGAGGGCTCCCAGGAAGGGGGTGCCTGCTGCGTGCTGTCCTGCTCTGAATCCAGCACCTTGCGGCGATGATCTCCTCTCTCCCACAGAGCAGGCCTGCGTGCCAGCTGGGGAAAGTAAGGCTCAGAGATTGAGCCACTTGCTCTAGGTCACACAGCTTGAGAGAGGATGGGGCAGGGTTCTGAGTCCTGGACTGAAGGCCTATGCCCTGGCAGCAGGCCAGAGCTCTACTGACTTCCCATGGGTTCAGTTTTGGGGTGGTTTGTGGGGATGTTTAAGTAAGTTACAAGGCATAGATGTATCAGAGCTGGAACTCAAAACCCATGTCTGCCTCCTGCCTCTGCCCTGCTGTTGGGCTGTCCCTGGGACATGTGGGAGACCCAGGATGTGTTGGGTACCTAGGGAGGACTTGTAGGAGAGTTTGTTCTCGTCTTTCTCAAAATAGGAAGCTCCTAGTGCAGCTGGAAGGTGATTTCTTTCACAATGCTTCAATCTACACATCATTTCTAAAGTCCCAAGTAGTGAGCAGGGCCTGTCAATCTGAGACCCTGGAAGGGCTGTTATCAGGTTCATGAGGCTAGAAGGGGTATAGTAGCATCCATTCATCCCAGGGCCTTTCTCCTGGTTTTGAACTTGTCTGCCAACCCTACCCACCACTGTGCTGATTACTGCCTTGTCTTGTCCTCTAGGATTTGCCAGGTACCGAACTGTATGGTTTACCAAAAGCGTCTATGTTGCCTTAATTCTTACCATTCTCCTGAAAAGTGTTCTCCCCATTTTTCCAGTGCAGAAAATGGAACTCAGAGGGTGTCAGTGACTTGTCAAAAATCACATGGCTGTGACGTACAGGGATTTGGACTGACTCACCGTCCCCACGATCGTCTCAGCCTTCCATGGAAGGAGGAGAGCAGGAGGGGTGGCTTGAAGGCAGAATGTGAAACATCACACATCGTCTCTGCCCTCAGGGTCCTAGGAACTTAGTGCATCCATGCAATACTTAAAAGGGTAAAATGAAAGAGTAGATAAAGGACCAAGGTAGAAGCGTAGACTAGAAATTCTGTGGGAACCCAGAGCTGGGACGTCTCCAGGGCTGATCTGGAAAGGAGAGGTCAGTTTGGGCCTTGCTTCCAGCCCCTCCTCCACCAGCCGCACTCCTCCTCTCCTCCTCCCAGGAGAAGGGCAGCCAGCCTGAAAGTGTAAAACACTTGATGTGCCGGCAGTGGGGGAGGAGATGAATCTCTTTAACTGTATAACAGCTTTCCACTACTCTCTCCCTCCTCGTCCCCGTTTATTCTGGAGATCAATATGAAGGAAAAGTTATTCCTGGCTGTGTAGTTTCTTAAAAAATATATTTTATTGATTACTTAAATGACAGTTGTCCCAATTTTCCCCCTTTACCCTCCTCCATCTGGTACCCCGCTTCCCTTCAGCAATCCCCTGCCTTAGTTCATGTCTATGGGTTGTGCATATATGTTCTTTGGCTTCTCCATTCAATTCTTAACACCCCCCGTCTATTTTGTACCTACAAAAGTATCTTTAGTCCTTCTTCCCTGGTTCTGCTTGCCTTCCCCCATTACATTTACTTAGAGCAGAGCAATTTCTGAGAAGGGACTCTGAGTAGTGGTGCTGAACCAGACAGCTCCAATGCTGCATGACCATCAGAGGACCCGGATGCCTGCCCTGCACAGACACCCAGCATGAGAAACTCATCTGTCTTGTTTAGACAGAAATGTTGACTTCCTGTGCCAGAAGCCTTTGCAGCAGAGGGGACCCAGAGGCAGAGGAGACCCAGTGGCAGGTAGGAAGGTGGCATAAGTGACCTCCCACTTTCAGATTTCAAAATACAGGAGTGTCTGGCAAGATCCAACAGGACCTCAATCTAAAGCCTGCCACTCCGATAGGAGTCAGGGTCCTCTGTGCCATGTATTTTGACACGGAAACGTACAGTCTTGGCTGTCCTCTAGTTGAATGACCTAGATGGGAACTAGATGTTAACTTTCAAACATTTCCCCCCAGTGGAATTTTTACAGTTTGATTGAAATCTGTGCCAGGTCTTGTAATTGAACTGGATGAAAGCGGAGCTCTGGTTTTCACCCTGGGGGCCAGGGTTTGGGGCAGACTCTACCTCCTTAGTCTCTCTGTGCACCACCATACGATCTGGGGGTCTGGCTGGGATCGGGAAAGTCCAGAGGGTTTGGCTCTGGAGTTGTTTCAGATCTAATGTTCTAGAAATGGGCTGTCTTGCCTTACTCTCCTCTCAGTGTTGTGCCTTAGTTTAGACTCTCCAGGGACTCTGTGAAAGCCGTGGTGCAGACACACTATCTTCCATTTGTGTCCTTGCACACAGTAGGAACACGAAGGCAGATGTGTGCACAGTTGGGTTTCAGTCTCTATTCCCACTGAGCTCAAGTGCTTGCAGCATGCTATCTGGGGAAGCTGGCCACTCCCCACCAATCCAGATGAGATGTCCACTCTGAATTCCAGTGGAGTTGGATGGGAGCCTGGTCATTTCTCCTCTTGCAATCAGTAAAAGAGGACACTGCCCAATAGGATGAAATGAGAAGGAGATCTTCATTTTGGAGGTCCCCTGCTGTAGAATTGTCTTTTCAAATCTTTTTCATTCAGGCAAAATTATTCTTACTTACCATGTCAGGAATTCAATTCATTGTCAAGATTCTATTGAAACCATTTGGCTCTGGCTCTGCATTAAATGTTGGGGTATGAGTAAGCTTAAACTATGATCCTATTTTCAAGGACTGTTTAATGTGGGTGGTGACAGTAGGCACCTGGGGGCAGATGACAGGGTGATAAGATGTAGTGGCAGGTAGTCAGAAAAGAGGCAGGTGTAGAGTAAATCGCAAGACTTTATTCTGAAAGGGCCAGGGCACCAGGCTTAAAAGATAAGGAATGAGGGAAAGAACATTCTAGGCAGGGGGAAAAGCATGAGTAAACACTCACGGGCATTGTGATGCTGTTTTCTGAAGGTCGAGTTGTAGTCTGGGGCAGATGGAATATCAGGTTTAATGGGGAAACTCACTCGAGGTGAGACTAGCCAGAGAGTTTGGGCCCCAAGTAGGAAAAGCCCTATAAGCTACAGGACAGAGAGTTGGTTTCCAGGAGGAGAAAGTTTATTATATTACTCAGTTTGGGGAAAATCCCCTGATGATATTTTAGAGGCTGCGCATTGTCCTTGGGAGTCATGATGGAAGCCCAGACTGAAATGAGATGATCTCATTTAAAATGAGTGAGGAAGGAGATGGGTACCAGAGATATCTGGTAGTAGAATTAATCAGCCCATCAATGGATACGAGGGTCGAGAAAGAGAAATTAAGGAAGAAGCCAAATGTTTGTTTTGAGAAACTGGGTGGAGAAAGGAACTTGCCTTTGAGATTGAAGGAGAGGGAAGAAAGAGCACCTTGGGCGTGGGAGGTGGAGTGAGGGTTTTAGCTGCGTGGAGTTTGAGGGGTCTATTGGACATTCAGGAGGGATGTTTGGTGGGTGGTTTGGGGCTCAGAAGAGAGGCCTGGTGGAGTTTCGGACCTTGGTCTAGGGGTGATGGTTGACTGCCTAGGTGTGAACAAGTGATGAGGGACCCCATGAAGGGTAGGGAGAAAAATACCAACACTTAAGAAGCAATGGGAAAGAAAGATAAGAAATGCAGAAGGAGGGCTGGAGGAAGGCTTGCCTTCCTTTAAAAGCCCACTGGGAATTGAAAGTCTGCAATTCCTACAGCAGACACCTCTGGGGCTTTCCCACAAAGGTCCTGGCTGGGTGGAGTGCGGTCATGACTCCTGACACAGCAGAGCCAGGTGGTCCTACAGAATTGGTTGTCTTCCAGGCTTCTCCTACTTCCCTTGGAGGGGGGTGACTCGCTGGGCTCAAAGCACCGGAACTAATCGAGAGAGCTGTTTAACTCAAACATATCACCCCGGCTGTGCTGGCTGGGCCCCAGGTGTCACGTTGACAAGCCGCTGGCCCGTTAAAGATGCAGCTAGCCTGATGAGGCACAGTTCTGAGGAGCTGCTATTAACAGCATTTAATAGCAGGAGTGTAGTTAATGGTTAGCAAATGTTTTATGAACAGGTTCCCTCATGCTCTGGGAAGGAGGATTCAATTATTCAGAATGAATTTGCTTTCCCCTATTAAGCTCCAGAGTGTATGTATAATCAGCTCCATTCTTCCACCAAGGACTTTCTCTCTGGTAGGGGTGTGATCTGTTTGACATTGGTCCTACTTAGAATCACTAAGAGGCTCTGGGTGGTTGGCCTGTGTGGATTGTTGGCAAAGCAGGGGCCTAAGAGACTGGTTCATGGTGGGTGGAGAAAGGCATTCTGGAGAAGCTATGTGGTCATAATAGAGCCTTCCAAGACCGGTAGAAACCCCCTGACTTGGGAGATCCTTAGGGACTCCTGGCTGGGGCATCGTTGTCCTTGTCACTCTTGGGCGAACCGTTTAACCTTTCTGCTTCTGCTCTCTTCATCTGTGAAGTGCAGCCAGTAACACCTCTCTCTCTTCCCCTCCGGAATACTGGAGGAATCGGTGACTCTGAAGCATTTCAAGGTTGGGGACAGGAAAGGGTCTGGGGTCGTGTCCACCCTAAGCAATGGAGGAGACTCGGGAAGTCTCCTCAAGACTCCTTAACTCAGGAAGTCCTGTTAAGGGGAAGGGAGATATAAGGGCATTACCAATAAATTGTACATTCAATGCAATTTCTGATAGTTGTTTGTTCAGGACAGGTCACATTTTAGAACAGATACATGGAGTGTTGATCTGTTTCTGTTCAGAATGGAAGTGGGCTGTGGGTTTTTTTTTAATTCAAAGAAAACCTAACACTGTTTTGTTTATTTATTTTTCTTCATTAATGCTGGACAGGCAAGGAGGAGGGCAAGACCCCGGCCTGGCTGCCCCTTTTAAAGCACAGGTGAAGAAAATGCTGCCTCTTGGGAAATATGGATGTTAGGATGAAATTCCAGCTCTCTAACTTTTACTTAAATGAAAGATGTTTCTTGTATTTCTCTTTTTTCCCTAAAACCAATTCTCTAGATGACACAATTAAACACGTGCACTCAATGACCAGTGGACAGATGACTGTCTCTTCAACGCCAGTCCTGCTTCTCAGTGGCAAGGCCTGTCTTTCTGGCCCAAAGACCATGGGGAGCATGAGGGTTTCGTTGAGTCATTTATACCTGCGTTCTTAGGTCTTCTACCAGGTCGGAATTTGAGACATTCTTTAGATGATTGGCGAACTAGGCCTGGTTCTGGTACTTAACAGAGATATAACTCTGGATAAGTCTCTCAGTATCTCTGAACTTTGTCTTATCCAAAAACTAAGTAGTGTAGTAAGGCCCAGTTTTGTAATATCATGAAGATCAAGTGGGGTGTCCTCATGCAAGCTCTGTGCACCTGTCAGGTGTGGTGATTTACTGCCCAAGTAGTAAAGGAGAGGCAGACAAAGAGGAAATCTAGAGGGTGTTGTCCCTTAAGCCAGATGGCTCCCCAGGGCCAGCCTGGCCTCCTTTATCCTCCGGGGAATGCCCCCACTGCTGAGTGCCCCTATAGGACAAGAGGCCTCTGAGGGCCCTGTGCTACCTGAAGACCTCCCCTAGAACAATTATGGCTGTTCTGGACAAGAGACCTGCTAGGGTTGTTGACCAAGAACAAGGCACAGAACAACTTGTCTGCAGAGTTCATCACCGGCTCAAAAATACAAGGAGACTTGGCGAGAGCTCCCGGAGGATGGGACCCCGCTGATCCCTGTATGCTCACTGACCACTGAACCCTCAGTGCCCCTGGTGGCCAAAAAGGAGCCCTAGCTCCCCTTCCATGGATGATGAGGCTCTGATTGGCAGGGTCATCTTGCTCAAGGTCACATGGCTAAGGAGCAGTTATATCACTGGGACTCTGGCAAGAAATGGCTGGCACACAGAGAGTGTGGCCGAGGAGACCTTAATGAAGAGAGGTTGTAAAGGTCTGTGGAAAGCGGGGAAGGAGCCATCAGGGCAGAGAGAGCCCCTCAAGGACTAGTGAAAGCAGGAAGGTGTTACCCCCAGGCCTAGAGGGGTAGGGGAGGGATGGTGTTGCTGGGGTAGGGAGCCACCTTGGAGCCCTGGCAGAGCAGGGCTTGGTGTCAGCTACCAGGATGCAGAGTGGGATGGAAAAGGTCAGAGGCAGTGTATCTGGGGGGGCAGATGGAGAATAATCATGATGCAAACCCGAGTCTCTGACATCAAACTCAGGGCTTTTTACTACTTCACTAAGCTGACCTGGAGTTACACCCAGGCCCCCACACGCAGGGGTGTGTCATGCGATGACCCAAGGCTCAGGGACAGAAAAGGGAAGCACCTGGTGATAGCTGCTCCTGGTAACCGTAAGAGGGCTCTTGCCTCTCCTTCCGTTCCAGAGCCACGCCCAGGGCCTCAGCAGCCAAGTTGGGTTCCTAGCGTGGCCCTAGCCGTACAGTTAAACGTGTAGCTGGTATAGGTATTTTAAATTTTTTTCATTTTTCATCTTGTTACTCCCATGAAATGATAACAGTTACTAGCCTACTGCTCGATCTTATTGTTGAAGGTATTAAGAAACATATTATTATACAAATTTAAAAATTTTTTTGAAAAACTATTTGAATATAATTTGTTTTCTTTGTAATACTATGCATTTTGTTTTATGCGTTTATAAACATTGCTCTGAGATGGGCTTCCCCGTGGCTCTAACACACACAGGATGTTCAGGATATCTGGACGGCCCGGGGTTGGCGTCATGTACATTGGTGTAACCACAGGTGCTGGATTGTGCAGGTGATGCCTTGGAGGGCTGGGTCACAGGGCCTGGCCGGGGGCTCCCCAAGGCCAAGGTCCCTGGTCCGAGCTCCAGGAGTGTCCCTGGTATGGTCCTGGCTCTTTCTACCTCTAGATTCAGTGACTTAAGCACTGATTCTTTCTGAGGATCACACCTCTGAGACTGGTGCTCTGGAAAACAGCGTGGGGATGGGTCAGTCTGACCCCCCAAGGGGACCAGGGCAGACCGGAAAACCATCCCCTTCAACATGGAGTTTCCCAGAGGTGTGAGTTGTTCATCTCTGCCTACCTCACAATCACTTGGGGAGCTTATTAAATTGGAGACTCCCAAGACCCCACCTCAGAGTGACTGAAGCAGAATTTGGGGGGGGGCAGGGCCTGGGAATCTGGGTTCTGTGAGCTTCTGGGGTGATTTGCAGGCATGCTGGTATTTGAGACCCAGGACCACTGCTTTAGACTCTCAGTGCTCTGGGGCACTTAATTCGACTTGAAGTTCAAAACTCTTTTGCATCATGTTTTTAATTGCTCTTCTATTACAGTTGTCCCATTTTTTCCCCCTTTGCCCTCCTCCGCCCTCCCCACCCCAGCCCCCATTCCTGAAATCAATCCCCCCCTGTTGTCCATGCCCATGGGTCATTCACACGTTCATACTTTGGTCCCTTCCCCTTCCTTCCACCATGATCCCCTCCCCCACCCCTCTGGTCACTGTCAGTCTCTTCCATGTTTCTGTGCCTGTGGTTCTATTTTGTTTGTTAGTGTATTTTGTTCATTAGATTCCTCTTATAAGTGAGATCATATGGTGTTTGTCTTTCACCACCTGGCTCATTTCGCTTAGTTTTAACTGAATTTTCGAAAAGACATCTAATCTCTAAACCAAGCTACATTTGGTTTGGATGAAAGCATGCAAGTTAGGGAACCCCTGGCAAAATTTTCAGTGTACAAACAGGTCTCCTCTCACTCTGTGCAGCAGAACTAGAGGCCTTCTTGCCAGGCTAGGTTCTCCTCTGCACTGTTTGTAAGCAGCCAGTCTCTGTGCTAGCAGGCTGCCTTGTCCTCCAGTACCCTGGAAGGCAGGCGAAGTACCAGATCCACTGGACAGCCCTTCAAGCAGCCCCTGTTAGCCACGGCCTGGCCAGTGGGGAGCCTGTCTGCTTTGCTGTGGACCCCCTCAAAGCCCCCATTACACAGGAGGCCCCTCCCAGGACCCAGTGTACTACAGACGGGTGGCAGGTGCTCGGTGTCAGGGGCAGACCAGGGCTCAGAGAGCAGATAATGGCATAATGGCCCCTTTGGCCTCCAGCAGCTGGAATCCCAGCTGACCTGGGGCTGTTGTATTTTGACCCTGAAGCTTTGCCAGGCAGTTGATCAAGTGAAATGACAAGCCTGTGGTTTATCCAGCACCTTTGGTCCCAGCATTTAAAGCATTATTCAAAGGTCAGCTTCCAGGGGGTAAGTGCCCATGTCATTTACGCGTTAAAAATATTAGAATAATGGAAAGCAGTGTGTTAGCGCCTTACTAATGGGTGTACCCTTTCCAAATTTTCATTAGCCTTTCTGAAGATTGCTAGTGTTATGTGGATGATCTATTTGATAGCAGTGAGCCTGAAGATACTGTGTATCTGTGCTGTGAATAATGATTTTTGCTTTTATTTAAATTACTCCTTTACCGGAGTGTGATTTCTTCTATGAGCAATGTTTTCATGGCTGAGTCTCACCTTTTTTCACTCTGACAGTATACAGTTTGGTTTTGTTTTTTTTTTTTACTGATGGCTCTGTGTGGCCTCTCACCTCAGTCTTGCCACCCAGAAAATAAGAGAGGTATCCCCAGTCTCCCCTCTACTGTGATATCGTCCAGTGCTTTTTATTTTGCTCCATGGTCTCTAGTCTTGAAAGATGTTATTCACTAAATAAATGGCTCTGATGTTATAATGTTTTCTTTTCCCACTTTTAATATCCAAAATATACTTACTAATGAAGAGCATCTGATTAGCATGGGAGCCAGTAATACTGTGTTCATATCATTCTAGTCAAAGGCAAAGAAATATGACATTTTATTTCTCCCATGGGGCTTTATCAAGGGTAAGCAAACAGATAAAGACTGTTAGGCTTTGGAATATATTAGAATAGCTCATAGTGCCTTGCTATTACATTCAAGGGCCCCTGGAGCTTGGGAACCAGTGGGTTGTTATTCTTTCCATTCATTTAATTGTTCATTTATCTGTGCAGTAAACATCAGTGGAGTGGGCACTGTGCTGGGCTCTGGGGGCGCAGCATCGCACGAGATAGACAAGAATCTGTTCTAGGCGGAGGGTGGATTAACCAATCAGGAGAGGTCAGGCAGAGATAAATGTTGGGACAACAGCAAAACAGGGTGATGGGAGGGAGGGTGACAGGGCCACCTCAGATCAGACAGTTGGGGGGAAGCCTGTCAGAGGAGGGGACATTTCAGGTGAGACCACAAGGACAAGAAGGAGCCAGCCACATTAAGATCATCCCTGATGACATTGACATAATGGCCAGAGTAAGTTTGCACATATGCAAATATGACTTCCATCTTAAACTATATATTTTTTTAAAAAGCAGAGCAGCCATTAAGTTGACAGGTCACTCTAGGGGATTGAAGGATTTGTCACACTTCCTGGCAGTGGCCAGTGTTGTCTCTCTCTCTCTAAATAATGTGTGATCTCCTTGAAGGCAGGGATGCTGACTTGCTTCTCCTGTATCCGCAGGGCCTGAAGCAGTGCCTGGCTCAGGGGAGGCCTGCAGTAAGTTCAGCAGGGAGAAGGATGAATGAAGGAGTGAACCATGTCCATTGTCACTCTCCTCAGGCTTTGCAGGGCTACAGATTGGTGGGGTTCTTGCCAAGTACTGACAGGGCTCAAAAGTGGGCAAGAACTGTTAAGACGGGTCTTTCTAGCCTTAATCTGATCTGCAAGCCCCTCGAACACTATGGCCTGAAGACTACAAGAGAAGGAAAGGTTTAGTCCTTAGTAAAATATTTCTCTTTGTTATGTCTCTTGTTAAGAAAGCACAGAGGCCAGGACAGCCAAGAAGCCAGTCCACTCAGAAGCATCATTGTTTTTGGATCAGGCTACCAGTTGGAACAGGTGCCTCAGGGGGAGCCGTGGGGTTTCTGGTGGGAGCCTGCGCAGGGACTCCGCCTGGCTAAGGTCCCATCCGTGGCTCTCAGACTCGGGGATTGGCCAAACGGCCATGCATGGCAGGGCATGTAGGGAAAGGCGGGCTGAGAAGGTTCTCACTCACCTGGGTGGAGAGCTCACCCAGCTGCAGGTGTTTCGTGGGTGAGTTTACACCGACAGCCGCTGCAGGGGTTGGGGCTGCAGTTGTCTTCAGTCACAGCTCCACCAGGGAGGGTGGTGGTGTGTACCCAAGGTGAAGTGGCTGACGGTCCTGATTATCCTCCTATTATGCTGGGGCTTAGGCCCTGGATCTGAGGACAGGCAAAGGGCCTGATATTATCAGGCAGGTCCTCAGGTCTCGGAGTGGTACCGGGCAGAACACAGCACAGAGAGGTGGTACAAGTGGCGTGCAAGACTAGGGCCTGGGGCCAGGTGAGGGCTGGGGAAGGGTGAGGGCTGGCTGGGAGCACTGGGGCTCGCCTTTGGTGTGTGTCTGGAGCTGGTTAAACCCCTCTTGCCTTGGGCTGGAATTGGGCCTGAGCTGAGTGAGCGGGCTCCACTGTGAGGAGCAGGAATGGAAGGACCAGACAGAGGCTGGTGACCAAACAGGCCCTGATGCTGCGGTGCTCACAGATCTCTGCCATTGGCAGTAGGGATGCCAGATAAGATACAGGGTGCACAGTTATATTTGAATTTCAGAGAAACAATGAACAAATTAAATTATAGGCATGTTCTACTTCTTACATGAGAGGTATTTGTAGTTGATAGGAAATTTAAATTTAGTAGAGCATTCTGTCTTTTTAAAGATTTTATTTATTTTTAGAGAGAGGAAGAGAGGGAGAGAAACATCAATAGCAACATATTGCTTCTTGAGCACCCCCAGCCAGGGACCTGGTCCACAGCCCAGGCATGTGCCTTGACCGGGAATTGAACTGGCGACCTTCTGCCTTGCGAGTTGATGCCCAACCCACTGAGCTACACCAGTCAGGGTGGGCATCCTGTATTTTCATTTGCTAAGTCTGGCAATCCTAATTTGAAGGCAAAAGTCAGAAGCTCCCAAAGAGGCCACTGATTTCTCAAGCATTGGCTGTCCGGCTCATCCTCAGTGGTCGAGGCTGACGGAGCTGCTGTTCCCCTTCCACCTCCCCCAGCACGTGTTCTCCGAGTTGGCAGCTGAGCTGAAGGAAGGAGCCAGAGTGACCGGAGCAGAAGCAGGTGGCAGGGGTGTCTTGGGCGAGTGGAGGAGGAATGCCCTGGTGTGTCCCAGGAAGCCAGGATTCCACGGAGAGCAGGCTGTTGCTCTCTACTTCTCCTTCCTGAAAAGTGTCCCAAGTAACAATGCCCAACTTTCTACTTTGTTGTTTGACCTTGAAGATGTCCTCTACTGACACCTAGGATATGGCCTTTAGGACATCACCCACTCAACTGTATGGGTCACTAACCTTTCTGTTGGATCACGGAGTGAGGGACCTGAGGCTCACAGGAGTACAGCTGGATGGGTGTCTCAGTGTGTAGGGTGCTGGGGATGCCACCCAGATCCGTAGACTTCTGGTCAGCTGAGAGCCACAGGCCCTGGGATGCTCCACAGAAGCTGTTCCTGTCCTTGATGTTGAGAGAACTTCGGGTCCAAGGATATGTTCAAAGGACTAGTCGCCTGTTCCAGTGAGGTGGTCTGTTGTGTGCCGTTGGTAACTCAGCCCCTCGATGAGCGTGTGTCTTCTTGACAGGCGGCACATTTTTCTCTCTTTACCGAGGCAGTTCTGTCCGTCCAGGGCACACGCAACTGTGGGGCGGGGCAGGGGGGCTGAACAGTGTGCTGTTCTTTCATTTCTGAGTTGGACATGAAAGGCCATCGGGGGAATGTCCACTAAGCTATTTCTGAAATGTTTGTCCACTAAGCTATTTCTGAAATGTTTGTCGCTTACTGTCACTTTTGAGTACAAGGAAAGACATCCTGTTAAGACAATCAATAAGAACTCTTTATTTCGGTGACTGAATGGCAGGGCTGTGGATGTACTGGTGACGGGGCATCTCAGCCTGTAAACCCACAGAGTGATGTCAACGGGACAAGGAAGGGAGCAGGTGTCTCTGACCCTCTGCTCTGCTGGTAGTCAGGAAAGCAGAGCCAGTATGTGTTTCTGTCTCATGTCTGTCTGTCTGTCTGTCTGTCTGTCTATCTATCTATGTATCTAGCTATCCATCCAGATTAATTTTAAGGCACTGATTCATGAGATTGTGGTGGCTGGCAAGCCCAAAATCTGCAGGGTTGGTAGTTCAGACAAGAGCTTTTGTTGTGGTCTTGAGCCTGGAATCCATAGCACAGGTCAGCGGGATGGAGGCCCCAGCAGGGTATTCAGGTTTCAGTCATGAGGAGAATTCCTTATTTGGTAAACCTCACAATTTGCTCTTAAGACCTTCGACTGATTGGATGAGGCCCACCCTCATTGGCTTTACTCGAAGTCTGTTGAGTTAAATGTCCATCTTTATTCAAAGTCCCGGGTCAGGTGGGTTGCACACTCCCTCCTTGGGCCTGTGATGAGAATTACAAGCATATCTGGCCGGTAGAGGGACTCATACATGCCAGCGGAGGCTCCCAGCCGTGGGCTGCCCGGGGCCAGCCCAGAGTATGCCGTGTGGTGTGAAGCATTCCATGCAGTTCATTTCACTGTCTCTGTCCAGTAGAGTTTTCTGGCAATGAAGGCAGTTTCTCTGTAGCATCTTCCTGCCTGATTCCTTTGCCTCCATCTCTCTGCAAAGCCTTTCCCCTCTCCTTTCCCCCTTTGGCCTTCTCCTTAGTTATAACTTGCCTGTGACCTGCAGCATGTCCCTCTTGGTGCTTGGCCGCGCCCACACCCCACCACCCATAATTGGGAACCCTTCACCTCCAAAAGGGCTGCACATTCACTTTCAAAAAGTGAACTTCTTAGTTGAGAGTAATTTTAGATTTATAGAAAACTTGCAAAGAACACAGGGAGGTCCTGCCTACCCCTCCCCCACTTTCCTCTAATGTTACGGTATTACCTTACAGGGAACATTTGTCATAATTAAGAAACCAACATGGGTAACTATTAGCCTGACTCCAGACTCTGCCTTTCACAGGTTTTTCTGCTCCAGGGGCCGGCCCCGGATGCCCCAGTGCGTTTCAGGCTCCTCTGAGTTCCAAGCAGGCTTGGTCTGCCTGCCACTTGCTCCTTATCATCACACCCCTTCTCAGTGCGCCCCCTTCCCAGTCTCCTGCATCTGGTTCATGGTCACTGACTCGGAGCCCACCGCCATGTCTGTTGATCTCTCTATTCAGAGTCCTCAGAGCTGCTTTTGCATGTTGGGAGGAAGGAGGCCTCCCTGGCCACTTGGTAAATATTTTACAACATCTAATGGAATCAAGTTGTTTACTCTGCAGGAAATAGAAAGGCATTAGTTAAAGAAAGTAACAAGCTGGCTGGTTGCTGACTCTTCAGATGTACAAAGGCCTGAGAGCCCGAATGATTTCCACTTGAGGAATGTTACTGCCAGCAACTAAAACATCCCAGGTGGGATTGGCTTCTGCTCCTTCGGGAGGTGGGGCCCCGGCCACCAGAGGCCCTAGGGGCCAGAATCGGGAGTCAGGATCCCTGCAGCCTCAGGTTCTTAGGGACCTTTCAGGCTTCTGCTCAGCTCTGCCCCATGATGCTCCCACCACCAAACTTCATCCCCTGTCCACGTGGCCTGTTCTTCCTCAGCTTGATCTCCTGGCCTGTGCCCTGTAGGGGTGTGTGTGTGGAAACACGTCCTGAGTCTGTCGTGTCTGTGCCCATCATCAGGGCTCCTGGCCCTGATGGGTCTGGCTTCCTTGTCTAGGATGAGAAGGGTGGTTGGTGCTCAGCACGTGGCCCTGAGACTGTGAGCAGGGCTGCTGGTGCTGCCGAGAGTCTAGGAACTCTCGCCACACTGCCCGCTGCATTTGTTCCTGCTCCTGCCTCTCTCCCCCACCTCTTGGTCCTACCTCTACTTTTTCATACTTTGCTTCCCAAGAGTTTCATTTCACAGAAGAGTGAAATAAAAATGTTTATTATTTAAACCAAGGCAGATAAAGGCTGTAGCAAATTGTTTTGATGCCATTTACAAGCTGTGCATTATAGTCACGTTTAATGTGAAGTCAGAAGGGATTCAGAGAGGGAGGTCTGAGCAGAATCTTGAATGAAGGGGAAATGGATTTTATAGACCCACAGGTTTTCAGGTTGGTCCCTGCCTGGCCTGCCACTCTGAGAAGACCTCTGTCTGCCTTAGTCCTTCCTGCTTGCCCTGCGGCCTGCTCTCCCTCCTCTCAGCCTGTGCACCTTCCCCCGTCCCCTCACCCCTCACCTCTCACCCCACTCTGTGCCCTCACTCTTCCTCCTCTTCTCAGCCCCTGCCACACACACACACACCACAGTTCTGGGTTCTCCAGGACCCAGAGCGTGAGCTACCAGTGTGGATCCTCGTTACCTCGGCCCAGAAACCACAGGGCCTGGCTGTCCCCCAGGGACCTGGGAGCCAAGCGGCAGAGCCAAGCAGCAGAGCCAGCTCAGCTCTGGCTTGGAGCATTCAGGAGGCTTCTCTGAAACCTTGGCGTTCCTGTGTTCCTGTCCCCAGCTAAAAGCCACAGAGCCTGTAGGGCCCCAAGCCTGTGGTCCCGAATAGAAAGCTACAGACACCAGTATGGGTTTCCTGCCCCTGCCTCCCACCTCGGGTGGGTAGCACATATACCCAGGAGCACTCCTGAGGGTGGTGAGGTTATTCCTGGCTCTGGCCACACCCCTCTGGGCCCAGGGCAGGTGCTCTCATGACCCTGGGTCTGTGCTGTTTGACTCAGAGAGCTGGAAGCTGACTCTCGGGTGTTTGGCGGCATCCCACATGCTCAGCAGCTTTGGATTAAAATGTTCTGAATCCACCTATTATGGACCCCAGGCTGGAGCCGACGCTTCCCAGAATAGGTTGGACACTGGCACTCAAAGGGCAGCCTCGACCCCCTGCAGCACGTCTCTGGCTGTCTGTGTCCTCTTACCGGTCGCGGTTACACCTTCGTTTCCTTATGGCACACGGCTCACCTGCAGAACTGGTTAGCGTGCAGACTCCGGGGCCTGCTTGCCGAGTTTACGAGTCAGGGTGCCTGGGGTATGGCCCAGGAATCTGAATTTTGACCATGTTCTCCCAGGTGATTCTACATGCAGCTGGATTTGGGAACCCCAGCTTGAGCCCAGCTGCTTCTTCTAGGAAGGATACCTTTGGGGTCACCAGCCCAGGCTCTCATGGATTTGAATATGAAAGGGAGACTGGGGAGCACTTTGGGCCCCCCACCCCTGGCCCTTGCTTTCAGTTACAGAAAGGTAAGAGATCTTCCCTCTAGTGTGCCTGATTCTCAGTGTCCAGAGTCCTCGGGAAGAGCCAATTCTGAAGCTATTCAGAGCCCTGCCAGTGGCTACAAATGGAATCTGGGCCTCTGGAAATGACACCCTGCCTTACAGTAACGTGGGAAGGTCAGGAGCAGCACACGTAGATGGGGGCTCTAGGGATGGGTGACTTAGGGTTTCCCCTGCAGGATAACCTCCTTCCCCAGGGAATGACGCTAGGCCACAGAACACCTGTAAAACATCCCACGTGCTGACTTCATGTCAGATGTTCCACTGGCCTTCCCTTCTTGGCTTGCCAGGTGTGATTGGGGATGGCAGGTAAGGTGAGGCTGCAAGGTAGTCCTCCCCTCTGCTCCTCAGCAGCCCAGGGCCCACCGCTCAGCCTCTTGGACCAGCCAGGCCCTGCTGTTTTCTCTTGGAAAGCCGTCTTCATAGATGCCCATGGTTGGCATCATGTCCCTTGTGTCCTGTGGGCTTCTGACGGCGACAGTGACGGCTGTGAGGTTACCCCCTCACAAGGAAGCAGAAGACCTGGATGGAGTTTATTTCCAGCCACGACACTTCCTGGCTGCCCAGCCCAGGGGAGGGGCTGGGCTTCCTTGAGCCTTAGTTTCTCCATTTGCAAAAGGGGATTTTGTTTTCTTTCTTGCCTCCCTTATAGAAACATTTCAGAGATACAATGAGCTGAGAGATAGACACATCTTGAAAACTCTAAAGCAAGATCTGTGAACTTGAAATGGGTGACATAAATGAGCAACCCAGGCAGTGAGGAGTGGTTGGGAGTGGTGGACAACTGGACGACAACATCAGCTTTGCTTAGGAAAAAAAATAACGCAGCCTCCGAATAACTCGTATATCTAAGGGCTAAATTTGGCTTCTGGCCAACAACTAGCCTCCACTGTAAAGTGCAGCTCAGAAGCAGGTGTCATCAGTTCCTGTGCCACATTCATAAACGGAGATACAGCAATACTCCGAACAAGGCCCTGCCAAGTATTTTATGCCTGGATGTGTCGGCACAAGGAGGCTCTGTGGGCATAGGCTCCAGAGTCAGGCTGCTTCGACTCGAACCTGGTCTCTGCTTGGGCTTGTTGTTTCAATTTCCCCTACTCTCATTTTTGTCATGTGTAAAATGTGATAATAATTGCACCTCCCTCATTGGAGTCCCGTGAGGATGGAATGAGGTAAGCCATGAAAAGTTTAGCCCGATGACTGCTCCTAACACAACTTTCTCAATGAAAGTTTATTATTATGTTTTCATTGTGTCATTGTTATTATTATCTGCTTTGTTGCACAAAAGATTGGAGGGATGCGAGCAGCAATAGCAACATGATGATGATGCAGAATAAAAGAGGGAGGTAGGAAAGAGTCAGAATGTGAGAGCAGACAGCGAGGACCACAGAGGTCTCGTGTGGTGCCTGTTGGGAAGTTTCACACTTTACTCAGCTCCCTGATGACTATAGGGGACAGGGAGAAATGGTCAGTGGGAGCTTCTTTCAAAAAGGAGGAGGGATCATGGAAGTTCCTCCTGCATTTGTGCTTGTATCTGTTCAAGAGAAGAAGTAGAAAAGACTTTCATTCTTGGGTAACCAGCTATGAATGTCCCTGGTAACTCAGGTGGGTGGAGTTTGGAAGCCAGTATTTTCCCACAGCCATGTCTGAGCTCTGCGTGGCACCTTGGCGGTTGTTAAACCTCATCCAGTCCCTGGATTCTGAGATGTTGAATGGCCCCCTCATGGCTAGGGCTTCAGAGGTCAAGGTTTGGGCCAGTGTTTTCATCTTTCTGAATGCGCCAAGATAGATCATGGATGCTACTAGATGTTCCAGTAGTCCTATCCTTGCCTGCACCTTGTTCCTGAGCTACCTGGCCATTCTTCTCTTCCCCACATGCAGAAGGCTCCTGGCACCCGCCTGCCTCCCTCCTGCCAGGAAGCCTTTTTAGAAGGTTCTCTAGATGGTGACTTTTTGTGAGCATATTGGTTTGAACTTCCAATGCCTTTGTGGATCTGATGCCCCATTCTTCTGACCAGCCGAATGCACTTGGGACGGAGTGCAGCCAGTGCGTACCTTCTAGAAGAATCCTGTCTTGGTTTGTGCCCTGTTAATATGTAGTATCAAAGTACATGTTTCTAGAGTGTGGAGACCACATGTCTATCTACCTGCTCGGAATTGCATCCTAGGCACTGAAGGACACTTATTAAATCAATGGCCTGATGAAGACAGCGGTATTGTCAGTAAATGATAATGCTTGGGAATGCAAAAGAGGACAATGTTACTTGATTTGAATGTAAACCTTGGGTTTTGGGAGGGAAAAGAAGTTCTGTGCAAAGTGTTTATTTTAGGAGGGCAGCGTGTTGCATTTGTAAGCACCGCACCATTGTGGGATGAAAAGAGCGGTGCGTTATTTGACTGCGGAGCCCTCTGGGAACTCCGATGTGTCAGGACAAAAGGCTTCTCTTTTTCCAATAATGTGTGGCTTTAAAGGGCTTACTAATAGGAACATGAAGAATCAATTATGTGAAAAAATTGGTCTTTGAATGATTTAATGGTCTTCAAAATGATTAGGTGGTCTTATAATAAGTCACTATGTTGTTATAGAGGACATTACATGAACTTGGCAGTCAGGAAACTTGACAGCCTTCACCGAGGGTGGGTTCTTCTGGTTCTGCTTTCCAAGATGCAGGGAGGCACCCTGTAGCCCAGTGGGCCCATTCTCTGGTCATCCTCAACCCCCGCCCACCCCACCGTAGATCTCATCCCTGCTGCATCTGTGATCCCATGACCCTTTGCTTAGATGTCTGATATCATATTAGATGATAGTTCCTTGTTTACAGGTTCATCTCTCTGGACAGCGGGGAGGGACCATGCGGTGTGATGTCTTATTAATCTTTATATGCACAGGACCTAACAGGTAGTAGGCCCTCCAAATGTATTTGTTGAACGAATTGAGTAATTTTGAAAAAGCACTAAAAAATAAAAAGTCATTTGGTCCGTCCCTTTCTGGTAAGGTGGAATATCCCAGAGAGTTTTAGTACCTTGTCTGGAATTCCGCAGCCAGACTTGTGGACCCCTCCAGGACTGGGTCCTTTGCCTTCTGTCTCCAAGTGCAGCATTTTTGGCTGGAGTGCTGAGTTGTGGGTTTTTCTCCCACTTGCTTCTATACATCGTTTTTTCTTCTTCACTTATCCATTTATTGACTCATTCTTATGTTATTTATCAAGCAACTACAATGGGCTAGGTATAGGTATAAAATAAAACAGATAAAACTAATGGGCTTTTATTTTAGCAGGGAAAGATAGCCAGTAAATAATAAGCATAATCCATAGGGAAGGTATATAGTGTGTTCAAAGGAAATCAGTGCTGTGTAAAAGAACGACAATAATAGGAGAGTAAGGGGAGGGATTGGAAATATTGAGGAGGGGCAGGCAGTAGGTTGCAGCATTTCATGGGGTGAGAGTTAGAAAGTGAAGTTGAGCAAAGGTTTGCAGAAAGTGGAGGATTTAGTCTTGCAGATATCTGGGCAAGTGTGTTCCCAGCAGAGGAAAGAACTGCAGCAAAAGCTCCAAAGTAAGAGTTTGCTTGGAGAGGCTTAGGAGCAGCATGGGGCTGGCAGAGTGGAGTGGGGTGGGCAGGGTGAGAGAAGGGTAGACGGGCAACCAGACACAGATCAAGTAGAGCCTTATAGGGCATAAAAAGGACTTTGGCATAGATTCAGCAGGAAATGGAGACAGACCCATTGGGGGGTTGCAGGAAAGGAATGATATGATCTGGGTTTTCTTTTAAAAAGGGCCATTCTAGCTGTCGTACTGAAAATAGGTTTTGGGAGGAAAAGGGCGGAGGCAATGTGAGCGACTAGGGAGCTATTGAAATAATCCAAGTCCAAGATGGTGGTGGCTAGGATCAAGATAGTAGCAGTAGTAGAGATGGTGAGAAAAGGCAGCTACTGGATATATTTCAAACCCTGGGGAGCCATTGGGACTTCCTGATGGATTAGATGCAGGCTGTATGCAAGAGGACAGGAGTGAAGGATACCCCAGGTTTTCACCTTGACAGATGGAAGGATGGAGTTGCCATCAGCAGAGATGGAGAAGGCTGTGGGTGGACATGGATCTCAACCCCCAAACAGCTGCACTGGTTCCTGAAAGGAGGAGGAGTGGGGACCATGTGGGAGGCTGCAGCACCTCTTCAGAGCCCTCAATCTTTTTACTAAATCAAGTGCCACCCTTTCAGTACTCCCTTTGAGATGGATCACCCCCTTCATGACATCTACCTTGATTAATTTTACCTGGCTGAAGTCTCCCAGTTCATTCTGTATTCACACATAGATATGCTTTACTTAACACAATAGATGGGTTTTTGAAAAGAGAGGTGTAAGTCACCTTTCAAAAAATATTAAAGCCTATTTTATATTCACCAGGGGAGCTTACTAGTTGAAGTACCCTATTATTAATGCTTTTGTAAGGTGAAGATTCCTTTTGTTAGATGACTATGGAGCTCCAGTAATTCATCAGTTTTGAAAGATCAGGTTGTAAATGTATCGGACTGAGTGCACACTTATATACTATGTCTCTGTACATGAGATACCTGCTAAGCATCTCATCAGAGGGCCCATGGGGACCTCTGGCTCAGTGTGTTCTCACCTGAGCTCATCCCTTTCCTCCTAAACCATCTCTTGCGCAGCTCTGTCTACCCAGGGCTGAAATCTCAGAGTCATCCCCCTCCCCAGCTCATCACTTCTTCACATCCGTGAACTCTCTTGCATCTCCTGCATCCTTTCTTAGACCCCCTGTCTCTATTACAGTGTAAGCACCCAGGATGTTTTAATGGGCTTCTTAACACTTCTACACCTATGTTATCTGTGTTCACTAACGAATCATCCCACATTTGGCCAAAGAGCAAACTGCCAAAAGCACTTTTCTTATCATGGATTTTCTCTATTCAGAGATATGTAATCTCCTCATCACCTTGGCTATTGCTTACCATCAAAACGCCCGACAGAGCATGGTATCCAAAACCTGTCGGTGACCGACCTGCATGCGCGTGTCTGGCCTCCCCACCACTGCTTATCATCCATCCTCATGCATCAGAGAGGCATCATGATGAAACAGGTGCTGCACCCCCGAAGCCCTGAGCACCAGCAGGTGTGCACCCACCTCCCTCACCCCTGGCCTGCAGTGTCCCTCAGGCTACCTTGCTCTGTTCAGATCCTTTCCATTCTCAAAGACCAGCCAACTGCCCCTTCCTCTTTGAGTCCTCTTTCTTCAGGCACAAATGACCTGTCCTTCCATAGCACTTTATGCAAAGCAATTTATAGCCTGTTTCCCTCTCCTAGTGTGTTGTTATTCTACCTTTCATATCTTCCTCACCAACCTGTCCATTTCCTGCCTGTTGGGCACCATCTTCATCTTCACCTTTCTCTTTTGTGCCTTATGTGTGATGAGTACAGAATATGTCACGTGACTGTACGGCTGTCCTTTTCCTCAGTAACGTTTTATTGTTAACATCTGCTGCCTACACTAAATTGTAAGTTTTATGAAGGCTGGAACTGTCCTTTTTTTTTTAACCTCCATCCTTTATTACACAGTCCCTGCAGATGGTGTTTATTGTATAGGTGGTGAGTTCTCCGTTAGTCCTTGAAAGGTTGCTCAACCCTAATGGTGGAAACACAGCAAACTAGGAATTGATCCCAGGCACTCTGGCCTTTGCTCTGTTTAATTACGCATTCATTTATTTATATCCTATGTGGCATGTGTCAATTTCAGA
This sequence comes from Artibeus jamaicensis, assembly GCF_021234435.1. NCBI lineage: Eukaryota > Metazoa > Chordata > Mammalia > Chiroptera > Phyllostomidae > Artibeus > Artibeus jamaicensis. Next base: position 17,637,813 of record NW_026521843.1, on the reverse strand, counting down.
CCACAATAGTAGGGTGCAAGAGCTGTCACATTTCTTTATCTGAAATTTAATCAGTGCCAAGCTTCCACCCGCTGGGCCGAAAGGAAATTCAATCTGCCTTTTGAGAATCCCTTGCTCCTAACCACTCCCTGGGGACTGTGCAAAAGCCTCACTGTTCTCATCAGTTCTGAAGGTCTGGGGAAGGACTCTTTAGCATCCTAGCCCATGGGACCTGTGGGCCAGTGGTTCTTCTGCTTGTGTCATGAGAGCAAGAGGGTCAGGGCTGGAGGTACTTTCTGAGATCTTCTCATGGACCCAGGATCCTGCAAGGAGAAGAGGGCCAGCATCCACCACTCATGGTACCTCCAGAGATCAGGCTTTATCCCAGCTTCAGGGGACATTCTCAAAACTTCTTCCAGATGAGAGAGGGGAAATAATTTTTGTTCTTTTTACCCTCTTTCTTCATTCCTAAAATAATGGATATCAGATTGATTTTCCTGTCATACATCTTAATAAAGTGATTTGTGCTAAGTGAATGTCATAAATCCATGGCAGTATAGAAATAAAGAATTTGGACCAGGGAAAGCACCCAGAGTTGCTGGGACTACAATTGCTCTAGTTAAACTTCACATTTGACTTTAAGTTCTCTGGTTGTCGAAGTGAAAAGGGACATGTGATTTCATAACCCAAATACCAGAAAAGGAGAAACAATCAGCTTTTCAAGAGGAGCAAAGATTTTTCTATTACTTGATTGTAAAATAAACTTTTCATGTGAAGCATTATAAAGGGGCTACAAAGTCTTCTAAGGTGTTCATGTAGGACTCTGTTTCTTGAAGCTTGAGCCACTTGATGACCACTTGTGAGGATAAGGACATCTGGGAGCCTGCACACAGATGCACTGACCACAGACACCAGTCTCTTGTTTTGCTATCTTTATCTCCTGTTTAAACTGAGATCATTTATGAGTTTAAATATGACCATATATTATTGATAGTACCACTACACGACAGCCTAAACAGAACAGGAGCTGAAACAAATGTCTGTTAGAGGTTATAAACTAAGTAATATAAAAGTATGGCCAGCCTGAGCAAGTAGGGTCTGCCCTTGATGTTGCCTTCTCCCACCGATGACCTTGGCTGTTTCTTTCTCCTGTTGAAATGTCTTTGAGCTGGGACTCTATTCATCATTGAACCAATGTCGCCAAACGTGGTACCTAGTATTTAACAGGCAAATAAATCATTATGCAATTAACATGCCTGTTTTTTCCTCTCTTTCATGGCTGAAGCACAATCTTTTAAGTTTCCCTCCTTTGTTTCAGAAGTAATTGGAGCTAAATGACAAAAGAGTTTCTCCAAGGTAGACCCTTCTCCTCCTCATACCTAATGGGATGAAGGAAATAGACCTGAGGGTCCTTCAGTGAGTTAGGGGACATATGAGAATTAAAGGAAAATATGAGGAAATTGTTTCATTAAATATAGAATATCAATAGTTTGAAATTTTATATGTAGATATTTCAGCTCTATGTATTTACTATATTATATATATATATATATATATATATATATATATATATATATATATATTAAATAAAAGTTCACTAAAGAAGCTTAATAGCCTATTTGGTTTGGTAAAAGAAGGTCTCAGCAAACTTGAAAACAGGTCAGTTGATATCTGGACTGAGAAACAGGATGAAGAAGAGTTAAGAAGAACTGACACTGCATCTGAGACCTGTGGTACACCACAAAGCAGGCCAACGTCTGCAGACAAGGATTTCCAAAAGGAGAGGAGAGAAAGAAAGCAGCAGAAAGACTATTTGAAGAAATAATGTCCCGTAACTTCCCAAATTTGTAAAAAACAATCCACACATCAAAAAAATTCAACAAATTCCAAGTAGAATAAGCTCAAAGAAATCCTCACCTAGATAGTCCTCATATTTAAACTGTCAAAAGTCAACAACAGAAAACCTTTAAAGCAGCAAGAGAGAAGAGGCTTGCCAGTGCCAGGGAGCCTGCCTAAGACTGACAGCTGACTTCTCACCAGAAAGCATGGAGGCCAGGAGTCAGTGGTAGGAAATAGTTGAAATGCTGAAAAAGAACGACTGTCAACCAAGTATTTTTATATTCAGTAAAAACTAGCTTTCAAAAGTGAAGGAGAAATGAAGACATTCTCAGACAAACAAAAACGGAGAAAATTTGATGTCAGAGGACCAGCCCTATGAGGAGCACTAAAGAGTGTCTTTCAGGTTGAAATGAAGGGTCACTAGATGTAACTCAGATTCACATGAAGAAGTAAAGGGCAGTAGGAAAGGTTGCTACAGTGTGAATGTATTTTTATTTGTTATGCCTTTCTTATCTGCTTTAAAAAGCAACTAAAATTATAGGCTTATAATGCATAAATATGTAATTTGTATGGCATTAATTGAATGAAGTGGGGAGGGAATAAAGCTATATTAGATTAAAGTTTTTAATACTATTAAAATAAATTGGAATTAGTCTGAACTAGCTTATTATAAATTAAGATGTTAATTGTTATCTTCAGGGAACCCACTAAGAAAATAACTAAAAAGAAAGGAGTAGAGAATAAAAATGGTACAATAGCAAACATCTATTTAACATAAAAGAATATAGTAGTGGAGAAATATAGGAACAAAGACATAAGACATACAAAAAACAAATAGCAAAATGGCAGACCTAAATCCTACCTTATTATTAATTATGCATTGTATTAAATAGACTACTACAATCAATAGGCAGAGATTGGCAAATGGATTTAAAAGAAACATGACCCAACTATGAGCTGTTTACAAAAGACACATTTTAGATTCGAAGACAAAAATGGATTGGAAGTAAAAAAAAGTAGTTAAACATATAACATGCAAACAATACCCGAAAAGAGCTTTACTACTACCAGACATAATAAACTTAAAAACCAATTTTAGTAGAGGCTAAGAAGGACATTTTATAATGATAAAAGGGTCAACTTATCAGGAAGACATAAATATAAGCATATAATCACCTAACAGCAGAGCTCCATAATATATAAAGCAATAACTAACAGAATTCAAGGAAAAATAGGCATATCACAGTAGCAGTTGGACACTTCAATACCCCACTTTCAATAACAGAGAAACAAGGCAGATGGCTGACAAGGAAACAGAGGCTTGACCCTCTATAAACAACTCAGCCAACACCTGTAGAACACTGCATTTGGCAACAGTGGAACACACGTGCTTCTCAAGTGCACATGGGATATTCTCCAGATAGAGCACACGTCAGCCCATGAAACATCCTCAATAAATTTAACAGGATTTAAATCATGCAAAGTAGTTTCTCCAGCCTCAGTGGAGTGAAATTGGAAATCAATTGCGGTAGAGAATTTGAGAAATTAACAGATATGTGGAAATGAAATAGGATGCTTCTAAATAACCAGTGAGTTAAAGAAGAAATCACAGGGAGGCTAGAAAATACTTTGAGAAGCATGAAAACACAATAAAAACTTACGGGATGCTGCTAAGTCATTGCTTAGAGGGAAATTTATGGCTGTACATGTCTAGTTTTCAGAAGAAGAAAGATCTCAGATCAATAAGCCCCACTTCCACCTTAAGAAATTAGAAAAAGCAGATCAAACGGAAGGGAGAAAACTAATAAAGCTTAGAACAGAAATAAATCAAACGGAGAATAGAAGAACCATCAAGTCTAGGAAATGACCGAAAGTCAGTGACCGGACCAGCCATAGCAGCTCAGGGAGTTCGTCAGTCAAGGCTACAAAGGATGCTGGGACCATTTTGTGAAGGGCCCTGTGCTGGGCGCAATGCTGAGTTTTGGTGGGTGAGCTCCGAGGAGTCCTTGGAACTTTCTCCTAGGACAGTAACAAAATGAAATGTGCTCTAAAGTATTATTGGGTGTTAGTGTGTATTGTTTGGGAGTGGGGTCCATTGCATTATAAAGACTGAAGGATGAAATCAGTAAGGTGAAGCAGTAGGCCACTGCAATACACCAGCCAGCGAGGGGCAGGAGTCGAGTTGTGCAATAGAAGGACGGGTTTGGTATAAAAGGGATTAGGAAGGAAGGAAGACTTCATAGGACTTGATGGACGTTTGGATCTTTGATCTGAGAAGTAAGAAGGCCTAAAAACCCACGTTAATCTAGCCTCCATAATTAACTAGCTATTTGATCTTAGACCATTCTGAATTCCCAGTTCCCTCACCTATGAAATGGGAATAGCATTGCTTCCCTGGCTTTTCTTTCAGGATTTCGGGTATGTTTTAAATGGGGTAATGGGTGTCAGTAGGTGTAAAAGATACTCATGAATGTTCAAACTCTTGATGAGTATGAGGTCTTGTTTGCTATTATCGTAATGAGTTCAGTTTCTGACTCATTTCAATGAGTGAGAACATCCAAGAGGAGATGTTGGACTTGGACGGTTGGAAACATGGGAGGGAATTCTGGAGAGACATTAGTGCCAGAGCTAACATTTGGGCATCACCAATCTGTCTCGGGGAGAGGAGTGTGGAGTGAGATGGAGGTTTGAGTGAGCAAGGATGCAGCCTGGGAAGAAATTGAAATGCTTAGGAGCAGAGGCAGGCCAGGGGGAAGGGATCGGGAATTCAGGATGCTATTTCCCAGAGTTGCAGCTATTACTCCTGAGATGAGAGAAGACAGCGGGATGGGGGGTGAGGGTATGTCTGTGATCTGCACACAGGTATTTCCTTAGAAAACGGTGGAAGCATAAGTACCATGATCAGAATCTGATTCACAAGTAAGGCAAGGTTGGCAACCCTGTTCCTTTTAAACTGTTCACTTGGGAAGAGGGGTTGGGGACAATTTCAGACTCTTGTGTTGAGATTTCATGGTTCTTTATTTCAAAATGGAAACTGTAGCGCTTCTGCTGTTAGAAGTGTCAGGGCCATAAGGGAACACAGGGGACCCCTTATTGTCCCTGCCTCTGGTGCAGGTTTTGCAAGTAGGAGCTGTGCCACATGTGATAGACAGGTGAAAGCCTCTATCTAGGGAGCTGGAAGGAAATGCCCTGCAAATCAGAGATGCCCAAAAGCCCTTAGAGCTCATTCGCTTTTCAGCGACTCTGCTTGAGTACCTAGAGAAGCAGTGCACCTGAGCCAGCAGAGTTCATTTTGGAGAACTGATTCTTGTACTGTTATCTGTCCTCATACCCATGTGGCACCAGCCAGATTACACCCAGTCTGTTCCCCAGCCCAAAGATGTTCACTAATCACATTGTGGCCCTAAGCTTGGGGTGAGGCGTGACTCCAGGTCCCTTCCAACTCAAGGGCTGCTTTGGGAGTTGACTAGTTCAGTGGTCCCCTTAGGGCATGGAGGCAGCCTTTCTGGCTCCTTCTCCCACCAAGCCAGCTGTTCTCCAGTGTTGAGCAAAGTGCCCCCTGAGGCAGGGCTTCTGGTTGCCAAGTTCAGGATGCATCTTCAGCTTCTCTCAGCAGCTCTGTGGGAGGTTGATATGACCTTACTGGCTCAGCAGTGCTGCTCAGCTGGGCTTCGGAGGGGCTTCCTGGTCGGGGGGCAGGGAGCATCAGGGGTGGAGGTGGAGGGAGTGTTCTCAACAGCTACCCTGGTGGGAGCAAGTTGTGCACTTGCTTGCACGGACCTCTGGGCTGCAGCAGTTATTCTGCAGTCCCAGGATGCTTCTCTGTACACTTGACCTTCAAAGGCACCAGAAAAGTAGAAGCAGCAAGTCAGGCCCAGCTTCCCTGAACTGCCGGCTTCACCTGTTTTCTGCAACCTGGAAATGAGAGTGGCCCTGCCTTTGGTGGCTGTTCAGGACATTCAGGAGCCCTGCACTGTGGTCTGCCTGCCATACCGCTCACTACCTGACTTTCTCACTCCCAACCCTGGTCTCAGGTGGGGATGAAAGTTCTGGGATGTCAGTGACTGGGAAGTTTCTTGAATAGTGGAGTCCTCTAGGGCCCATGGGCAAAGGGGGCTTTCAGAGAAAAATCACACTTTCATAGGTTAGGGCTTTGGGCTTGAGCCCCATCAGTCTCCTACCTGGGGCACCCAGTACCATGGGCCTCAAGGGCTCCATTGTATCCACAAGTCTGATCCCTGGGTGGTCCTCCCAAAATCCTACCAATGGTTCCAGTGTGGCCTTCCTGATGGACAAAGAAACCTTCTAAGTGAAGGAAGGTGCTCGGCATATTAGTGCGGCAGCTACAAAAAGTCCCTAGAGGAGTAGGCAGGGACAGCTCAGTAAGACTGGACACAGAGACTCCGAACAGAAAGGTACTTATTGCAGAGAGGATGTGTTACCCCAGTATTGCATGTGTGACTTGTGTGTGACCCACACACGGGGATGTGGAGGGACAGGGGGAAGCCTCTACCTCTTCCTACAAGTCAGAATGTATTGCCAAGATTCTGCACCCAAAGCCACATTACTTTATGGAATTCCTAAGGTGGTAGCTATTTTAAAGGTTTAGGCAGGATATTTAAAAAGACTTCTTTTTTTCTCCATATGATCTTGTTTGGCTGGATCCTGATGTGAATGTAACTGGGTACTTAGTTTCCTTAACTTCACGTGTTGGGGGAGGGGAGAGGAAGTGATGAGCAAAGTAGGAGGCGTGGGAGTAGCACTGGTAGCTGTGGCGAATCAAAGGATTTTCAGGGCAATGCAGAGGTGGGCTGGATCACACGTATGATTTCAGTCACTTTAGTGGGTCTAGATATCATTTCCTCATTACCACATTGCCATTTATGAATATTAGTATCACATCCAATCACGATTTTTAAAAAATTTCATTTATTTACTTTTAAAGAGAGAGGAAGCAAGAGAGAGAGGGAGAGAAATATCAATGTGTGGTTGCCTCTCACACACCCCCTGGGGATCCAGCCTGCAACCCAGACTTGTGCCCTGACTGGGAATTTAACCAGCGACCGACCCTTTGATTTGCAGGCCAGAGCTCAATCCACTGAGCCACACTAGTCAGGGTAATCATGATTGTTTAAAATGATGGTCTAGTAATCTGAGAGTGAAAATGGGGTGTTTTTTTGGGTAAATGTTTCTAGTTACCCACTTGAGATTATGGGAGGCAAGGATCAGTGGGACTTGCTCCCCAACCCTGGGGCTGCTTACACCCTCAAGTCACCTGACGGGGCTCCCGTGGCTGTCCAGGCATTCACCTATTCAGTAATCTCATGGTGTCAGGACAGGACTTGAGATGTCTACAATTTTGAGAGAGAACTTTTAGTCACTTGAAGGTTATGGTATTAAGTTCTCTAAACACAGAGTGATCTCCACTCTAGGAAACTCCATTCTCAACTCTAATGAGTTGTACAGGGGCCGGCTGGGTTTGTACAGTTGCTTTGGGGTATGTATGCATGTGAACACACTTTCTCATGATGCTTGAATATTAGTCGCTTTTTGGCCTGAAAGTGAGAATATCAAGATCCATTAGCCCCCAGTGAATCCAAAATGCAGCAGCAGGTATCTTGAGAAAGAGAGTTGTTGGTGGACCCTTATCTAAATTCAGGCTGTGATTGGCTATTAGTGCTCAGCACCTCCTCTGTCCTTCTTGGTTCTCATCTACAGTTCAGGGGCTAGAAGCCCTCAAGCTATACGTTTCTCAGATTCATAAAGGTTCCACCAACAAGAAGCATTTGCCTACAATTTGCAAGGCAGGAGGGAAGCAGAAGCTCAGTGAGAAGGCTCATGGACTTCAGTGGATGGTGCACATGAGGTTTTGCCAGGGTTTCTGGGGGTCCTCCTGTGAGTGGTGACAGAAGTGCCCTGTGCTGTAGGCAACTGAGACAATTGGTTGTCATCACCTATAATTCCTGCATTTTTTGATTCCTAAGCACTGGTGACTTCCCTAACTTTTACCCCTTCGGTCTTTTTAACAGTTTTATAAGCTTCTTCATTCCTCTACGTTCATTCTTCTTGCTAAAAATACCTGGAGTGGTTTCTGATACAAACACTTTGTTATTCTCTTCTTTTGTCCAAACCTGATACCCAGCCCTAGATTTGTGTGATTTCTCCTTCTTTTTAAATACTTATCTGGGGGATATCTCCATTGATTCCAGGGGGTGGGGAGGAGACACCGACGTGAGAGAGGCAGCCAGGGGCTGCCTGCACGAATCGCGTTGGCATCGCTCGCTGCGTGTCCGTTAAGTCCCAGAGGCTCTGCTCGCCTCCTCCTGGGCTGTTCTGGGAACTCAGAAGGTCAGACCGTTCCACGCAGAATTGAGTCCTGACATAGTTCTGCAGCTGTGAGGACCCTTGAAGATGTCCTGGGAGAGACTGATAGGGAACTGATTAATTTGTCTAACTATAATTTTATAACCATTTGCTACAGTAAGTCCTCACTTAACTTCATGCATAGGTTCTGTGGCTCTAAGTGAAATAGCAGGTAATGAAACCAATCTTCCCATGGGCTCATTGACAAAAACGAGAGGTAAGTTCCTATGGCATTTTGCCAACATTGTAATCAAACAATGTTATTTGAAGACGTGCTGTGCCTGGTAAACACTTTTTTTAGGCCCTGGTGATATCAGAATGAAGAAGACACAAATCCTGTTCTCCAGCTGCTCACTGACTAGGAGACACATGTGTAGCAACCTAATAAGGTTGGATGATAGGCCCTCAGAGAGGTTACCACGGAGATGATGCTCTGTGGCTGCAGTGCACAGAGGCAGACTCAGTCTTCCTAGAAGGACAGTGGAGGTATATGAGTCGGGACACAGACTGTGCAGCTAGAACAAAGATACTGGAAACTAGTGGTTAGAGCAACATAGAGGCTTCTTCTTTGCTCTCTAAACAGTCCACAGGTGGTCCAGGGAGGTAGTTTCTGCAGCATGAGGTCATGTGGACAGCCGGGCTGTGTCTTGTTATTTCTCCATGCCTTAGAGTGTTGTCCTCGTCCACATGGCTGAGACTGGCCATCAGCATCACATCCAGGTCCCAGGCCAGGGGAAGGGGGAATGAAAAGAGTGGGGGACAGTCAGTCTCCTGTGTGCTATCTACATCATTTCTACTCACCTTCCTTTTGTTATGTGGCTCCATCTGGGAGCAAGGCAGAGAGCGAGAAATATAGTCGCTAGCTGGGTGGCCATGCCCAGCTCAGTCTCAGGGAGGGATTCTGTTACCCAGTGAAGGAAGTGGGGAACGAGTCAGGGAGGCAGAGATCAATGTGCCCAGATGGCTTCCCTGGGAAGGGATGCAGGAAGTGCTGCCATGTGAGACCGGCTCTGTGCCGGGCCAGAGAGACAGGTGCTGGTGGTGAAGATCAGGCGTTTGGGCAGATCGTGGTGGAGGTGGCACAGGGGCACCAGTGACAGTGAATGTGGAGCTGGAAGTGGCGGAATGTGTGTGACAGGCAGGCTGGCTATTCCTGGCTTCAGTTCTATGTATAAAAGTCATGGAGCTTACCTAACCTGTTATTTCACAAGCGACAAAACAGATCCAGAGAGCCGAAGTGACATGCTCAAGGTCCCACTGTTGGTGAGCTGTTGAACAGAGACCCAACCCCATATCTTCGGTCTCCTGGGCCAACACACTTCCTTCGACACACATTAGAATCGAGCAGTTTGATAAAGGGGTGCCCAGGGAGCACCCAGAGTGCTGAGGGTAGTAAGAGCATTGGGGAACTGCTAATCAATGCCCTCATTCCTGGCCCTCAGCCTGCATTGTGGGAAGCGGTGCTTTTGTTTTTGTTTTTCGGTGGGTTTTTTTTTTTTGCATCAAATTTTTAAAATATATTTTATTCATTATGCTGTTACAGTTGTCCCATTTCCCCCCTCATTCCCTTCCATGCTGTGCACCCCCTTTCACCCACATTCCCCTCCTGTAGTTCATGTCCATGTGTCCTAAGTTCTTTAGCTTCTACATTTCCTATACTATTCTTGCCCTCCCCCTATTTTCTCCCTACCATCTATGCTACTTATTCTTTGTACCTTTTCCTCCTCTCTCCTCCTCCCACTCCCGTTGCTAACCCTCCATGTGATCTTCATTTCTGTGGTTCTGTTTCTGTTCTAGTTGTTTGCTTAGTTTGTTTCTGTTTTTGCTTTAGGTGTGGTTGTTAGTAATTTTGAGTCTGCTGTCACTGTAATGTACATGTTTTGTGTTTTTGAACATGGCCAGTCCCACAACTGCAGGCTCCCCTCAGCTGTCGCTGCCCGTCCCATGAGCCGGCCTCCTCACCTCACCTTCCCTTCCTCACCGGATACAGAGGGGATGAAATACCACTGCAGCTGCGATGGAGAATTTGTCATTTTTACATCTCCACATTCTGGTGTCTTCTGCTCCCAGTGACAAATAAATCCTTGGGCTGATGGCTGGCCCTAGCCATTCATTAAGCAAATATAGCCCCAGCGTGCGAGTGGGAGACTCGTAAATAATTCCCAGTGTTTTATCCCCATTGCCTGCTGCCTTCCAAGCTTTGCATATTTATAATCCAGGAGCAGTATTTCTGACACGGACGGTTATGTGTGGGAGACTCTGGGGAGAAGGACAGACAGAGGCGGCTGTAACCTGAGCGGAGAGAGCCGGTTCCCTGGGCCTGGCTTCGGGCAGTTGCCCTGAAGCTCAGAATGTGGGCGTCATTCTCCAGCAGGGGTGGATTAGGGCCTCTGGTGTTTGGCCTGGAGCTGGCTCCAGATGGGCAGAGAGATCTGATCTGGTTCCAAGTTGAGGTGGGGAGGAGGAGGGTGATCTGGGGCGTCCCCAGGACAGATCAGGCTGAAGGCGCCACTTCAGCTAGGGAAGTGCTTGGTGATAGAGGACAAGGTGCCCTCCTCAGAGGGACCAAACAGCCTTGCTCCTGTCTCCATGGGCAGCCTTGTGAGGGAGGGCATCGGGCTTCCGACATTGAGGAGCAAGAGAAAGATGAGAAGGAGGTCCTGCTAGGAGTGATGAGAATGATGAGAATCACCAACAGGAACATTTACCGCTAAAGAGGGGGTTCGAGTTTATAGCTGTGTTCATGTGCATTACATACCTTGTTACGCATGCTCATGACCGATGGACTCTGCAAACCTCATTCACTGGAGCAAGATGCCCCCTCCCACCCGAGTGTGTGCACACACATGCACACACATGTATGGGAACTCTTCACTTGTCATGTATCTCAGGCAACAATTACTGCCTGAAGCCTTCCAGAGACAAACGCTGTTGTTTGCAGAGGTGTCCCGTCTACAGGGGTACATGATGGTGGGTGTGAATTTCATTTCAGTTCCCGTCTAACTGTGTGGGGTGGGCACATGAAATTGGGGTGAAAAACAGGAGCACAGATTATGGGCAACTAACAATGTATACCAGTCCTGAAAGGAACGCTGGGGACAAAATTCTGTGAACCCACTGGTGTCCGTGTGCCAGGTCTCCTCTAGGAGCCGCCACAGCCGCCTGCTCTCACACACCCTGCACTGCCTGGGGTTTGTGTGCACCACGCCAGGGCCCCTGAGGGTGAAGGTTTGGTCCCAGACTGGGCCCCGTGACTTCTCAGAGTAAGAAAATGCAGAGAACAGAGCCTGCCTTTTTAAAAATTTTATTTATTTATTTTTAGAGAGGGGGGAAGGGAGAGAAAGAGAGAGGGAGAGAAGTATCAGTGTGTGCTTGCCTCTCATGCGCCCCCTACTGGGGATCTGGCCCACAACCCGGGCATGTGCCCTAGACTGGGAATCAAACCCAAGACCCTTTGGTGCTCAGGCTGGCACTCAATCCATTGAGCCACACCAGCCAGGGCCAGAACCTGCCTTTAAGCCCAGTGAGAGCATGTGGATGTCCTGGTTCTGCACTGTGCTTGGTCAGTATCAGGTAGACCAGAGTGGTTTTTAAATATGCATTATTGTGCATCAGTGAGTTGTATCTTTTTTAAGATGCAGGACAGAATGGGAAAGCAGAAAGGGAGCCTTCCATTCTTAACATGCTGGTCTCTGTTGTGTTCGTGGGCTTTGTGTGTGTGCTATGTAGGTGAGCTGGTCATATAATGAAATGTATTTCTTACTTTGGGTTGCACTCAGATGAGTGGGCAGTGTGGGGAAGACCGGAGAGGAAAGGACTCTGGACTCGGAGTTGAGGGTCCTGGGTTTAGTTCCCCGGTGTGGCCCTGAAATCCTTGAGCTCATGTTTGCACATCCTGACTCAGGCCAGTGCCCTTCCTTTGTATACGAGCATGACAGAAAGGACCCACCATGATGGCATGACAGACATGTTAGAGTGAGAAGACACCTTGGAGATCAGCTAGGTCTGCAGGGAAACTCCAGCACAGGGATCTGGAAAGCTGGTCCTTGGTCACTTGGCACTTTAGTGGCAGAGACAGGACTGGAACCATAGTGATTCCTGGGTCAGCTTCCCTTCTGGTGAGTAGGCAAGAGGCACAGGAGCCTCAGGAGTCTTCCTAGAAGCAAACATCTTCATTTAGCAGCCAGGACGACCTGGCGTCACCCCATTCTAGCTCTCATCCATTGCTGAGCCAGGCCAAGGCGGCCGCCTAAACTGTCCCAGGCCACACTCCAGTGTCTGTCTGGAGAGAGAAGACATGATACTCTGTATCCAATTAAAAGCAACAGGAGTATGTAAGGGAAACAGAAAGTAATTCTTCTTCTTGGAAGCCAGCCAGGGCATCCCGTGCCAAGATTAAGAAGGATAATAACAACAGCCATAATAGTGGGAAGGAAAAAGCTTCTACAAGGCCTGAGGGACCCGGCGATATAAAAAGAGGAGAGAGGGAAATCTGGACCAACACTCTGACCTTTGCTAACCTCCTGCAGAAAAGCCAATAGCCCAGCCCCTTCCTGGAGAGAAATGGCCTCTTGGAAGCGCCAGACACCCACCTGGGTCTCCCACCAGCTCGGCACACTCGGCACGTCTGAGGACAAGCTCGCCGTGGCGGTGCGTGCTGTGCGTCAGCTGGGCGAGACGACAGGGCCCAGCTGCTTGGTCATCACCGGCCTGCGTGTTGCTGTGAACGTGTTTCGAGCAAGTGACAAACATTTTAATCAGTAGCCTGTAGTTAAGGTTAACATTTCAATTAGGAGACTTCGAGTCAAGCAGATTACTCTTCATAATGGGGGTGAGCCTCATCCCATCAGTGGGAGGCCTTCAGAGCAAAGGCTGAGGTTTCCTGCAGAAGAAGGAATTTTTCTGAAGAAGGCAACATCAACTCTTGCTGGAGCCAGTTCCTTAAAACCAGCGACGCTTTCTGTCCCTCTGGTTGGCTCTACTTCCCCGGAGAATCCTGACTGCTACACTCAGCATCTCATCTCCATCTTCTATGTGGCGGGTCCCCCAGCCTCATCCCAGGTCAATGCTCTCCTGGCCGACTTCAGCTTTGGTTTCTTCTTCCTTCCTCCACCCATGAGCCAATAAGCCTGGGTGTTTTCTCACCACCGTATTACTTTCCTCCAGGCACAATTAAAGTGTTTGCCATCCCTTCAGACACGCCTTTCCCCCTCCTCCACACAGTTGTTTTGCCCAGGCCCTTAGATATCCTGAAAACTTTTTCCTATGTTTCAATTTGTTGATATCGTATCTGTTCTTCCAGGCATGTCTCAAATGCACCCCTGTCCCAGTGGCACCCCTGTCTGGGTGCTTTAACTTCCGCCATTGCTGCCCTCCTCACTGAGCAGACTGAGGGCATGGCCACCCCATGGGTGGGGGGTGAGAGAAGGAATTACGCTTCCATGAACGTACACAGAAGTGTGGTGTTGGAGAAGATGCAACAAGTCTCTGTTCCTTTTAGTGTACTTGTGGCCCACAGGGTGAGGGAGAAGACCTCAGACCTTCTCTAAAGCCACCTGTTACCTCAATGTCCTTTGGTGACCACAGCTTCACATGGCCATCAGTGTCCCTTTCTCACCTGCCAGCTGGCCCACCTGCAGTGCTTGCTGGCTTTTCCAGCTCTTTCATGAATCTCTCGGCTCCAGGACGGGCGTTTATGCTCCTGCCTTCCCTCCAGGCCCATTGGCAGGTGATTAAGAGCCCAGCTATACGTTTCTGACAGCAGTGGCTGGCAGAGGGGACCGCATGGCTGAGATAAGCGAGTGTGTGCTGCGGAAGGGGACTGGCCACGTGGGATGTGGGTTTCATTCCTGGAGAGGAGTAATAAGCATGTAATTGGCTTTTCAGAAAATGTGCAGGCTGCTGGCAAGCCTGCTTCTCCCTCACACCCTGCTCTTCAGCGTGGCTGAGCCTGGCTCACCCTGAGCGGTGATGAGCCAGATGAATTCTGGATCAGCAGGTGGGAGCCGCCTGTCCCAAATAATCACTGTAAGCTGTATGATGTTTGGGAGCCAGGAGGCAGATAAGAACAAGACAGAGGTAGGTGGTTCCCACCAGCAATACGTTTCCTTACCCCAAGGGAACAGAAGAGGTGGGCCTGGGAGGGCCAGTCCTGGATGCGGCACGATTGTTGAGTAGAGAGTTAAATAGCTTCCCCAGGATGCCAGGAGCCTTGGGCCTGGAGATAATACCATCCTTCTGTGATTGCCCAAGGCCACCGTGAACTCCAGGCACATGCAGGAACTGCATACGTCCAGCTTTGTGCTGCCCGGTATGCAGAGGGTGCTCTGACTGCCTTTGAGTGGGGAGATCGGGAGCTGCTGGAGGTCCCCTGTTTCTTTTAATCCTCTCCGTTCTCTGGGGCATCATAGACCCACATGCTGTATTAAAAACTGTAGCCGTGTTTTTGATAGAACAGTTACAGGGAAAAACCAGCTTTCGCTTTAGGGTCACTCGGGGTTCATTCCTCTCTTAATGAGCACAGTTAAAATGTACGGCTTTATAAACGGAGTCTATTTTCATGTCCTGGATAATGATCCACCCTGCCTTGCTGTGCTATAGCAGCAAGACACATCTGTCTAATGTGTATGTTTCCAAATCCCTTATATTTAGGGGTGGTCTGTTCAGCAGAGATGCTGTTTGTAGGGTAGACCTCTTGCCCCTACTCCAGTACAATTCTATACATAAATTCTGGCGTAATAATCTTCTCTTAAATGTGTAGCATGTGTTTTAGGTTGTCAAGAAACTTATACATGCATATTTTCACTTAATTCTCACAATGATCCTGTGACCTAGTCAAGCTGGGAACCATGATGCCCATTTTTACAGAGGGACAAATGGAGGCTTCCGTGCATGGTATTTTGGGGCTGCGCAGGGAGTAAGTGTGGAGATGGAGCTGGACTCCAGTACTCTTTCCTCTGCTCCAAGTTGCCGTTCACATGAGGGTCCAGGCTCCAGGCTGACGCCAGGGTACCAGACTCTGGAAAGGGAACAGCACATACAAGGTCTATTTGGAAAATGTCCGGCCACTGTTACTATAACGAGAATGTTTGTGTGACATTGCTGTAACCTGGCAGCCAAGGAGAGTGGACCGGAATGTACATGTGTGAACAATGACGACTTCACCGTACTGGTCAGTGGGGGTGGTAGATGCTGTTGAGTGAGCATGTGTACTTTGTGGCTGTCACATTTAAAATGACTGAGCAAGTAGAGCAATGAATCTGCATCAAATTTCCCATTATACTTGAACATTCCTCCACGGAAACCATTTGGATGATTCAGAAGTCTGCAGCTATGGGCAACCTATGACTGTGCAGAACCCTTGTGTCCTTTGAGCCTGCCCATCATAACCCTGCTGACCTTTCAAGGTCAACTGCAGACCCCTGATGCGGGACTGGGTAGTGTGGTTGTGTGGTCGTGCTGAGTACCCTCGACCCGTTGCTTAGCCCATCCCCTGCAGGACACAGCTAGATGTTGAGTGAGTGGTCATTAAGTGAGTGAATGAACAAGTGACTTGGGACCCTCACAGACGAGTGTGGCGGCCAGTTAGGTGCCAGACACTAGGCTCTGCAGTTCCAGAAAGGGGGGAAACGTAAAGCCAAACCCACCCACAAAAAACTCTGATGTCAACAAACCGTCAACCCAAGTCAGATCCGCCACGAGGACTACCCTGCTCAGCACTGATGTAGAATTGCAGCCGAAGGCCAAGTGGAGGAGCGGCAGCGCCCCCCCTTTCTGAGAGGGCCCTTGGGCTGCCCTCCCTTCCACTGTGGGTGGAGGTATCAGGCTGCTGGTTTAGGACACCAGTATCTGAAGCCTCTCTGTCTTCCACCAGCCTGTGGCCTTGGGGACATGACTTAATCTTTTCTACTTCCTGGAGCTGTATGAGGATTATGTGAGATGATGCTCAATAAAGCATAGTACTGCAGATACTGAACTCACCGTCACTAGCCCCGTCACACTGTCACTTACTCATTTAATGACCACTCACAGAGAATCTGTCTGCCCTGCAGGCCCTGGGCTAGGCAGCAGGCCCCGGGGCTACCCCGCACGACCTCAGGGTCTGCAGGTCACACCGAAAGCTACGAGGCCGTGAGGGCTACATGCTGAGTAAAACTGCGATTTTTGTCACCATCCTCAGCATCACGCTCTCACACCCCACAGAACCTGCCCAAATTTCCTCCCGATTCACTTTGTCCATCCCTAGAAGCCTTCACTGTTTGAGAGGTTGTCTCGCTCAAATACTTTTATTTTAAAGCATCCTCTCCTCTGGTCTCTTTAGCCAGAAGGGACAGTATGTGGTAGCTGTCCCTCTCAAGTCCTCCAAAGCTGACACCCCCCCACCCCTGAGCCGTGGCCTCCGTGCCAATGGCAGAGGTGGCCTGGGCCGTCTTCCTCTCACGCGGCTCCAGGCCCCCCTTCATCTCAGGAAAATTGCATCTCCTGGGGCGGCGAAGCCGCTGATGGCTGCCCCAGACCTCCCTGGGAAATGAGTGGAGGGCGGCCCCCAAGGCCTAGGGCCTGCGGGAGGGTAATTTACCCCAGTCACTGTAACTACCGACGCCCTTACCACTCACACAGGCGGCTCGCCCTTGTTTAACAACATATTAAACCATTAGTTTCCATGCCACTGGGTTCACTTAGTTCAAAGTGGCAAAAGCTGATCATTAAATTCCTTTTCCCCTGCTTAATCTCTTTTAAATTGGTTGCCTTTTCATTTCATCAAGTGCCTTCTTTCTGAACCTGTGCAGCAGCTCTGGCGGATGCCTAGCCGGCAGGAGCTGGCTTTCTGGGTCTTCCCTGAGTGGTCTCTGTGGGTGACAAGGACTTGGGGACAGGATACACAGGGCCCTCTCCCTGCCGAGTGGGCCCCTCTGAGCACCACGAAAGGGTTATTGGTTTTGCTTCTTCCTCACTTACCTCTGATACCTGTGTCAGAAGATTGCAGTCTTTGAACCCCTTGCTTCATCATTCTGTCCAAGAACCGGGGCCCCCTGTAGGTAAAAATTAAAATCCTGTGTTTTCTCAGGAGAAGATGGCAATATTTTTAAAAATAGATACTGTGTTATGTTCATTGCTTGCATTAAATTCAAATGTCATTAAAATTGTAATAGGAGAATTTGGTTTGCTAGGACCCGTCAGAAATGCTTGTTTGGTTGGGGCAAGGGGGTGGGCAGGGGATGCTGAGGGTCCACTGTTCCTCCTGGCAGGTCTTATGGGCTATGGGAGGAGAAGTCCTGGCTTTCAAGGTACCAGGGGTCAGGTCATCCCAGGGCCACAGGGATGGAGGGAGATTAGAGTTTTTATGAAAATGTGGAGACAGAGTCGGCATGTGAAACTGAAACGGCACTAAGAATGACCGCAGGGCCAGACAGATTGGGGCTCAGATGGGAAGTTGGCCAGAGCTTTGAGGGCTCGGCTCATCCATGAACCGAGCATCCTTTACTGACATTGAGGGGTTGCTAGGAGGCGTCAGTGGGTAACGAGTACAGGGCACCTAGCCCGGAGCCTGGCGCACTGCAGCGCTGACAGTGTGCTGTCCTCTCAGGGCTGCCTGTCCATGCTGGTGCCTCAGCAATGCTCCAGCGGGCTGGTGGCTTCTGGATGGCAGAGTATGTTTTAGGACCAGTGGATCTGCAGTCGTATACCTACCACTGTACTCCCTTTGACAGAAATGGGTCCCTTGGTACAAAACGGTGTTGTGGGTGGATGGGTAATTTCCTGCTGGTAGATCAGATTTTGTGTGAGCCTTCCAATGGTGGTACTAGCTCAGGCTCTGTGGGCAGGAAACATGAACACATACCTGGAATATGTGTTCAACTGGGAGGGATGAATCTCTGCTTTTTCCATCACGGGAAGGTCCAGTGCAATCCATTTGTACCCAGTGGCTGGCTGGTCTCCCCATTGGATGGTGTTCTTTGGGGCTCAGCAAGGTCATGTGGCCTTGGTGGTGGCTGGATCGCACTTAGCGAAAGGGAGGCCATGCCCTAGTCATCGTAAGGGACAAGGGGGTGGGTCTAGCCACCTGTTCATGCAGCCTTCGTGTGCTGCCTGGACACACTCAGCCCGTTCTGGATGTTCCAGTTCCACTTTCCAATGGCTTTCCCCCAGGCCTGCTCGACCTCAAGACATGGTAGGTTGACAGATTGTTTCACGTTCTTGTTTCACGTTCCATGTTAGATTTCTTTTTTTAAATGCTCTATCTTCACTTGATATTTCAGGGGTGTGTGTGTGTGTGTGTGGTCTGTCTCTCCCAGGCCCCAGGAGCGTGCCCTGGTGTAGAGTTCTCTGCCTTGAGGGACATATGTCACCTTGCTACATAACCCTGAACTACAGACCTACCGTTAACTAAACTACAGTTTAAAGCTCTGCCACTTTTTCCATTAATGTCCTTTGTCTCTTCTGGGACCAAGTTCAGTTGTTATAGCTCCTTGGTCTTTTCCAATCTATGACAGTGTCTCTGTCTTTCATGACCTTGACAGTTTGAAGAGTATTAGTTATTTTGTAGAATGGCTCTCAGTTGGTCTTGTCTGATGTTTCCCCTGATCAGGTTGAGGTTAAGGGCTTGTGGCGAGGATGCTGCTATAGAAGTGATGCCGAGCCCTTCAGTGTGCGATTTCAGGGGATGTGTGTTATCGATATGTCTTACTACTGTAGTGTTGACCCTGATCACGTGACTAAGGTGGTACCTGCCCGGTTTCTCCGTTGTGAAATTAATATTTTTTCCCCTTTGGAATTAATAAAAATCTTGGAGGAATGTACTTTGAAACTATGCAAGTACTCTATTCCTTCTCCAACTCCAGCCTACCAGTTTTAAGACAGAGGAATGCACTTTCTATGCCTTTTGTGGCCCCCTTTTATAAAGCGGAGTTGACTTCCTTCTGCAGTTCTCCTGTCCGGAGTGGATTGTGGGGTCCTAGGCATGTAACTTTCAGCCCTCACTGGCAGGCAGCTGATACTCCTTCCAGGCTATTCAACTTGGTCTGTCAGGGCCCACAGAGCTTTAGCTCTTTCCTGCTTCCTTTTCTCATCTCCTCCCCTGTTAATTTCCACTTCCATCTAATGCTTCCTTTGCCTTTTTCCCTGTTTCCTTTGGTTTGCTTGTGGAATTAATTGTGTCCACAAAGACTTCATGTAGAGGATGCAGCCAGCTCAGACCTCAGCACGCCGCACTCAGGGTAGACCCACAGAACTCAGAGAACTCCCACCCTCCCACTGCACTGATGAGTAAACAGACACAGAGTGCTTGCAAAGTACGCGCAGATGCCACCGCCGGACCTGGAACTCAGAGTCAGACTCTGTGTGCTGTGTTCCCAGGGGTGCTCAGTCCCTCCAGGCTGGTCCTACAGAGATGTCCCCAGGCTGCCAGGAGGAGGTGCCCTCGGGCCAGCAAGCTGGGGCCACACCACCTGTCCCTGTGCTCCTTCTTGAGAGGAAGTCCGGCTTCTCTCTCATTCAGTCTTCAGCTCCTCTACCCCAGTCCTGGAAAGGGGCCTGGTTGGAAACTGGGGGTCCCATGCCTCTCTGGGGGGTGGGCATCTCCCTTCTTTGACTTGGAGCACTTGTACAAGGACCTTGAGAGAGCATAGACTGGTGGTTGTTCCTCTTGCCTTCCTTTGGAGGGAACAGGGGAAGGGAGTCGGGGTACTTGCCATGCTCACTGCCATTCCCATTTTCATCCTCATCTTTGGTCCCTGTCACCTCTTACCAAACAGTCACTGTGAGCAAGTCACAGCTTTTTACATATGATATTTTCCTTTAATCCTTAAACCCTGAAAGAGACATGATTTACCCCATTGTACAGGTGAGGAAACTGAGACCCAAATAGATTCAATAGCTTACTACAGATCACGTAAAGAGTAAATTTTCAGGCCATTCCTATAGCTGTTTAGTGTAGATTTCACAAGTAAATAGATTCAGTGCTCCACTGGTTCTTACACTCCATTCCTAGGCTTTCGTTATGAACCATCTCTTCACTGGCCGAATGTTCTCTAGCAGAGTCTTCAAAATGGGTCTGATGTGCAGCAACCCTGAGCTCCCCCATAATGAGAAAGGTAGCCTCTCCCTTTCCCATCCGAATGCTGATTCGGGTGCCCTCGGGGCTCACTTGGAGTTAGCCTCATGGGCTGTTTCCTCGCTGTCATCTGACAATGCACATTGCCAGGGGAGGTTTGAGGTCAGCACACCTTTCCTCCTTTTAGGTGACTTATTAGTTCTGCCTGGATGCTTGATGATTTCTGTCTTGATTTTCCAAGTTCAGTACGTAAGCCAGGAATGTCTTCATGTCAATTGTTCTGTATCCATATTTTATGGGACACAGCCCACTCTTTTGATGTGCAGATTTGGAGCTTTTTAAAACATTTTTTTGATTGTTGTTCAGTTACAGTCCTCCTCATTCTCCCCCCATTGCCTTCCTGTGTCCTGCCCCCTGCCCCCCACCGACGTGAACACCTGTCTGTATGCTCCACTGTGTCTCCTCCTCAGCTTCACCAGTTTTCTGATGTTGGGCCACCTTTGCCATTTCTACATGTTTTTTCTCTCCTCCAGTTGCTTCAATAACTTGAGCCTTTCTCCTCTGCAGTCACAGTGACTCGGCCACGGACCCACCGCTGCGTGGCAGATGGGGACGGGCACCCTGCAGCTGGTGTCACTAGTTAGGTTTTCTCCTGTGCCTGCTCTGCGCCTTGGAGTGCCTGCATTTACTTACTGGGTTCTGCAGAACTGTTTGGCGATTCTCAATTTTATAAACCTTCATTTCATTTCTCTGCTTCATTGTCTCATCTTTCAGCTCTTATTTGGTGAAATGTGTGTTCTTAAGTTGTTCCACACCATGAAGCATGTTTGGGTAACTTCCTTCTGGTCCTTAGTTTATGTTTTCTTCCACACTGGGGAGTTCATTTGAAGTGTGCATGCGGTGGTGTTCTTAATATATTCTTTACCCTGTACTCCATTTCTTTGTTTGTTTTTGTTTTATTCCCCCACTGACATGTCTGCATCATTGCCATGCAGTTTGTTCTCATCTTGCCTGGCCTCCTGACCCTGATGTAGGTGGGTCGGTACTGGCACCTCTCCCTGCCTGCCTGCACTGGCCCCTGTCCTCCGTGAGGCAGAGTCTGAGGCCACCTCCGTGGCCAGGTGTTCTGTGTCCTGTCCACTGTTCTGCAGCCTGAGAGCCCGGCCAGGTGAGTGGTGAGAGGGAGAGCTGAGGCTGTGAGCAGTCTTCATCCGGACACCTGGCCTCTCTGTGAGAGGCCAGGATTCAGACAGAAAACCCACACTTCCCTAAAAAAGAAGGCCCAATAAACAGGTAATTATAGTAATTGCCATGACATAAGAGGAGGGCACACTTTTAGACTGCAGGGACCAGATGTTCTCAACTTACTTCCAGTATTGGTGGTGGCAGTTTAAGGATACCAGTGTGCGGGGACCAGGATGGAACTGAACCAGATGAGGCTAGAAGTCCAGTGAAGTACTTGCAGCCCCCAGTAAGGAACTCGGCCTTTATTCTGTCAGCAGGATCCGCCTGTGTAAGCTCACTCTAGCGGTAGTATGAAAAATTAAGTACAGACCTAAAGACAAGTCCCCAGAGCCTACTGTTGGTCAGCTCTGTCAAGGGGCCAAGGAAATCTCTTTCACACTCAGAGCAGGGGCACCAGGGAGTACAGAGGTTCCTGAAAGAGGGTGACACCCCCACTCTTCTTCGTTCCTGCCCTGTTTAAAACACCCTCGACTTCAGTGTAGCAGCAGAAGAACATGCAGCTTTTCCTCCCAGTGACCCTTCCTTGTGGCCCCCTGAAGATGTTTTTGAGGGTCACCCAGATGGCAGCCAGGGCCGGGGGCTGTACATCTGGATAACACATCCCACGGTTATTGTCTTTTTCTAGCACAGCGCACAGCAGGAGCCAATGATAAGGTCCCCCTGCACAGCACGCCTTTTGCCTTGCTCAGCATATGGGATGGCCAGAGACTGGCAGAGCCAGGGAACAGGCCTTGGCTTCTTACAGGGCAGCTGGGAGGGAAGGAAGGGTGTTACTGATTTCTTCCCTGCCAGACAGGTCTGACCATGTGAGCTCATCTTTTCAGGGAGGCACCCACTCCTCTGTACCCAACTTGGCAACCAGGTGCCTCCTGGGGCCCTAAGGTGGCACTGGGTCCTTGATACTGCAAGCAGAAATTCACTTCTATTTCTGCAAGGACATTTCACTGGGGGAAAGAGTCATGGGTTCCATCACATTGAATAGGGAACCTGTTTTCTCGAAGTAGTTAAGAATGCCTGCTCTATCTAACCCTGCATTTCATAGGTGGGGAAAGTAACCAAGACCCAGGGAGCAGAAGGGATCCACGCAAGTGCACAAGGTGGTGGCAGAGGCGGATCTAAAGGCCAGAGCTCTAGGGTCCTCCAAGGACTCCTTGCTACCTGGCTGTGAGACCGCCCCCTGTCCTGTGGACACACGGTGTTGTCTTCATTTTCCTACCAGACTTAGAGATACTCTATACTGAGTGCTCAGTGCTTTACTTACATTTGCTCATTAGTTTGTAAAACAGAACATATCAAGATTTTACAGGACAGGCAGCTATGTCACTCTCAGGTGAGAGGAAGAGGGTAAGTCATTTGCCCAAAGGCATGGAGATAGTGACTGGAGGACAGAGATGGCACGCTCAGCTCGAGCCTTGTCTGTTCCTGAAGTACTGTCTTACCTGTTCTGCTGGGTGGGGCCATTGCAAGCTCTCTGTGGGCAGATGGCCCTGGTGAAACTCCCATCCCGCTGCCTCCGGGATGGTTGCCCTTCTTCTCCCCCAACCTCTGCTTGGATGTGACATGGGAATAGTCATGTTCCAATTCTGGGACTTTTAAGAGGATTAAATGAGATCTTTGACGTCCAGTGACGCATTTATTCAGCAAATATTTGAGAATCTACCATGTGCCAGGAACTGTGCCAAGGATACCAGTGGTGCCTGGAACAGACACAGTTCCTGTTCTCAGAAAGTCCCAGAGGCAGGTGGGAAAGGTATAACTAGACAGAGTTACCCGCCTTAGGCTGGACCGCCAAATTCTATGAAGGAGATGTGCCAAGTTCTAGGAGGAAATAAGGAGGGACTTGATTCAGCCTGAAGATTCGTGGAAGACTTCTTTAAAGATATGGTAGTACTTTGTCTGAGAGCGGATGGATGAGTAGGGGTTGACCAGATGAAGAATATTCCAGGAAGGCATGGAGTCTGGAGATGGCGTGTTGGTATGTTGGCTGCCATAACAGAATACCACAGAGTGCGAGGCTTAAACAAAAGACATTTATTTTCTTGAGGTTCTGGAGGCCTGAAGTCCTAGATCAAAGTGCTGGCAATGTTGGTGTCTCCTGAGACCTCTCTCCTTGGCTTGCAGAGGGCCACCTTCTTGCTGTGTCCCCTGGCCTTTTCTCTGTTGCAAAGGTGCCTTTGGGGTCTGCAACTCTTTGTATAAGGACACCAGTTATATGGGATGAGGGCTCCACCCTGGTGGACTCATTTTAACAATCACCTCTTTGAGAGTCCTATCTCTAGATACAGTCACATGGATTAGGGCAGGGGTGTCAAACTCATTTTCACCGGGGGCCACATCAGCCTCATGGTTGCCTTCAAAAGGCTGAATAATTTTAGGACTGTATAAATGTAACTACTCCTTAACTAGGGTCAAGGAGCTCTAGATTTGACCCTTTGAAAGCAACAGTGAGAGGCTGATGTGGCCCCTGGTGAAAATGAGTTCGGCACCCCTGGATCAGACCTCACCCATATGAGCTCATTTAACCTTAATTACTTCTTCAAAGGCCTTATCTTTAAATACAGTTACATTCTGAGCTACTGGAGACTTCAACAAATGACTCTTGTGGGGGACACAATTCATCCCCTAACAGATGGAAAAGGGCTTGTCTTGTTTCACAAGCTGAAGGGAGGCTAGTGTGGCTGGACCATAATGAACAGAGAGGAAGGGAGAGTGGGGTGAGGCAGGAGAGTGTGCAGGGCCAGGAGGGCCACCGTGCAGCGAGGACGGCGTTCTGTGTGCAGTGAAGACAGTATTCCGTGTGCAGTGAGGACAGCATTCTATGTGCAGTGAGGACAGTATTCTGTGTGCAGCGAGGATGGCATTCTGTGTGCGGTGTGGAGCCGCTGTGGGGTTTGTAACCCAGAATGGGAGAGGGTCAGGTGCCATTTTTGAAAAGGTGATCCTGGAAAATGGACTTTGGGGGTCAGGAGTAGAAGTACGGAGTTGGGCCTACTGCAGTCATAATCCAGGAGGGAGTCAGTGGGGGCCAGGCTTGGTTGTAAAAATAGGAGAGGGCGGGTGGATGGGTAGAGACATGTTTTGGGGGTAGCATGGACAGGACATGGTGACAGGACATAGACATGTGTGTGGGAGTTCAAGCGATAGGGACAAAGATGTGGGTTAGAGAGAAGGGCGTGCCAAGGACGCCTCTCAGCTTCCTGACTGAGTGCCTGCGTGGGTGGCGGTGTCATTCTCACCTGGGAAAGATGGCAGAGGCACGGTTGTGATGGGAAGATCAAGGGCTCCAGCTGGAACCTACTTGGGGTGAGAGGCTTACGAGGCACCCAAGTGGGCCTGTTAAACAGGCCTATGTTTAAAGTAGATGTGGGATGCAGGCAGGAGGCCTGGGCTGGAGAGATACGTTGGGAATTACCCACCTGCAGAAGGTTTCCAAGACACAGGAATGGAGGAAGTCACCTGTGGTGCGCAAGTCATGAGAAGAGAGGAGGGTTAAATCCAAGAGGAATCCAACATTTAGAAGCCAGGGAAGGAGAGAGAACAGCAAGGAGATGGGGAAAATGGCCAGGGTGTGAATGAGGTCATGGGAGAGGGCTGGGGGAAGCCGAGGTACAGGAGCACCGGAAGGGGCTTCCCCAGTGGGGTGGGGTGTTGCTTAGAGGTGAAGGTCAATGAGTACACAAAAATCGTAGCTCAGTGCTGGGCAGCCAGTAGGTGTCCATTGATGCAGGAACCTTTTCCTTGCCCCTCTCTCCTTTAGAATTTTTCTTATTTCCAAGGATGGCCTTTCCCCTCAGATTACAGAAAGAACTCAGGAATAATGAATTAATAATGAATGAATGCAAGCATCAGTGAATGAAAACGTGTATGACCAGTGCAGCTGTTATTGGTGGGTTTCCAAGGTGGGCTGTAACTTCCCTCACCTCCCTGCCTGCAGCCTGGACATTGGTTTTGTCCAAGGGCTAGACTCGGTGCAAGTTTCCTGGACACCGTTGGCTACAGTCTGGCAGAGGGCCCTCTGGGAGCCCCATCTCCTGCTTGTCGGGCATCCTGGCCCGACCAGGACGGAGGCGGTCCTCTTGGCTGCCCGGGCAGGGAGCCGCCTCCCCCAGCAGGTCCCCGCCTCCCCCAGCAGGTCCCCACAGTCCCTGCTGTCTTTCCTTCCTGAGCAGTGTTGCCTGTACTGTAATCACACAATTACGATGCCATTAAAATGTCACATTTGGAGAAATCCGTATAAATAAAGCATTAACAATCGCTTGAAAATTGTAGTCTTTACCACTAATGACCTACTTTCTCTACGCATCATGCCCTCCCGCCACCCCCACTCAGCTGCCTTTCTCCCTGGTCTCGCTTCAGAGACAGACCAGAAGTTATGGCCGTCTCTGCCACCTGGAAAACCTTAATTTTTAATGTGTTGGGAGAGGTTTCTTGATGGGGCCAAAGACGTCCAGGCCCAGGGAGCCCAGCACTGAGCTCTTGGTGAAGGAGGCAAGAGGAGGCCACACCCAAGCAGATCTAAGGTCCTGGTGATGGACGGCCCTCAGCTAGAATCTGGTCCGTGAGAAATGGAAGAAAGTGGATGGTGCTGAAAAATCTGAGGGGTGGATTCAGTCCATTGGCTTTGACGGCCTCCTTTTGGGAAGAGACTGAACCTGAGACACAGTGGTCATGGCATCCTGCCCAGGGGCTGTGGCCCAGAGAGCTTGGGATCCCCACGGCCATGAGTGGAGGGTGAGAATGTAGGTAAAAGTAGGTGGGCAGGGAACCCCTGGGGCAGTACAGCTTTTGATAGTTTTCCTCTCACTTCCCAGCATAGCGCTCTGGAGCAGTCCAGGTGCTGAATTTTCTTTGTCATCACAATCGAATTTTAATGCATTGAGGCAGCGATTTTCAATCAGTGCGCTGTAAGAATTTTTAAAACATGCAGTACATGACTAGTCTGTGGCACTGACCTCTTTTCCCTTATATTGTCTAATAAAAAAATAACAGCCAATACAACAATAGCCATCCGGTGTAAATGAATCAAAATTATACCTATTATTTTGTCAGATTTGCAAAAAATGTATTTTTTGGTGTGCTGCAGAATTTTAGGAAATTAGTTTACATGTGCCGTGAGATGGAAAAGGTTGAAAATTGCTGCACTAAGGAGGTGGAGTATTTAAAGGAATCTCGCAGGGAGTGAGCCCCTAAGGTAAAACACAAACCAAAACAACTCCAGTGAACTGATTAACCTCTTCCTAAAGTATCTGAATTGCAAATCTGGATTCCCATTCAGTCCCAGCCGTGATGAAAGTGAGAGCTCCTCTCATTCTGGGGAAGCCAAGATGAAGGCCTCTGGATGAAAAGATGTTGAACGAGAGTGTAGGAGACATTGGAAATATCCCTTCGGCACCCCACGTGCCTATAACAATGAGAATGATCAGTGACAAGCGCGTCATTTGGGGAGCAATTATTGGTGGTTCCTAAGGTGGGGGAAACACCCTCGCGGGTCTTGTTTGCATAGCAAATGCATGTAACCTGCTTTTATACTCCCTGCAAGACGCCCTGAGCCCTGGAATCATTTCCTGCTGTGCTGTAAGGATGGTCAGGACTTAGGCTCAGAGGGTTTCCCCCGGTTTTTGGGCCCACTGCCACCATCTCGGGCTGTATCATCTGCAGTACTTAATTTGCCCTTGGCTGAGGCGGGCACCCCACCCCCACTCGGATTCAGCAGGCATGACGGCGGGTACTGTGGGCCTGCTTTTGGCATACCAGCCAGCGGCCCCTATGGAGTCCTGTGAGATAAAGTTATTTCAAAGTCATTCACTCTCACCCCACACCTACACACGCAGCAGCTGACCTAGTTTTGAGGGAACTGGAGGATAGCTGGATGTCACTGTATTTACAGAGCCGGTAGAAAATGCGCTAAACTCTGGGCACAGCGTCTGGGATCTGGCATGCACCTCAGAGGCGGAAGGAGACGGGGATAAATTTATCTCAGCCAAGAGCTTGAGGCTTATCACTAATGTGACCTTATGGGGTGAATGACAGGGCTCAGGGGACACTTGACTCTGAAACTCTTTGTCCAGCCAGATCCCCATTAGCATCTCTTGGGGTGTGGATTAGAGAAGGTGGTTCCAGGCTAACCTTAGCAGAAAGTTAAGATCGAACTTCTGGCTGGTGCCCCTCCCCCTCCTTCCTTGGTCCTTCTCTGTGTGGGGCACTGGGTTTGGAAGTCTCCTTGCACCAGTGACCCTCTGCCATTGCAAGTCCCAGTTAAGGATATAACACAGCTCGCCTGCCTGAGTTTAACCCCAGCACCTCCACTCACTAATTGTGTGACCTTGGCCAAGTCTCTTTAGCTCCTCAAACCTCAGTTTCTCCTTCAGTAAAAAAGTAAGGTCCATATAGCACTTGCTTCAGATTTGCTCTCAGGATTTAATGAGTGACATTTTTAGGACAGAGCCTGGCATAAAGTACACTCTACAAAACGGTGAGTTGTGGTTGTTCTGAGCTGTGTCCAGTGTGAGAGCTGATCACCCTTTTTAGTCTGTCCTTTCCCTTGACTTTCCACAGCCATCCCCATCTGCATTTCTCTGGTCACCTCTCCAAGAGTGGCACCCAGAGGGAGATGTGGCCCAGCTGCAGCACAGGCCCTCCGGCCCTTGGAAGCCAAGCCCCGGTAGCCTGGGGAAGCCCCTGGGTCTGGTGTCAAGGGAGGGGAGGGAGCAGCACTTGAGCAGGAGACTTGATGCCCAGGCTCCTTGGCCAGATGAGAGACTTGGGGTTTCAAGTAGGTTCAGGCTTCTGACCCCAGTTCTAAGGTCTCCAGGTCTCTCCCCCAAATAGCCCAACACAGCTGCTGGTCCCACTTCCACACGCGTAAGAAGGGGTTAGCAAAGAGGCCACACAAAGCTCCATTTCTAGCCTTCTAAGCTGGTGATAATCTTACGTATTATGCTTCTTAAAGCAGTCTTATCGTGTGCATGGCGCTGGGCTCAAACCCATGTGTGAGATGGAGCTTCTGGACCGAAAAGCCCTGCCGAGTCCCAGGAAACATCGGTGTTGATGATGACCAGTGGCTTCCATCCGAATGGCGGGTGGTGGGTCCAGTCTCTCATGGAGAGAGATCCCACCAGAAAGAAGAAGCTAAACTTAAATTGTCTGACTGTAAATTACATTTTCTCTCCATTAGCATTCAGTCCCCAAAAGAAAGAGTGGTAACCACAAGCAATGTTGACGATAATAATAGGTTACATGTGCATTATGTTTTGCCAAGCAATTTTTCCTGTCTTATCTCATTTCTGAGATCTCATTCTGTAAAATTGCATGGGGTGAAGATTAGTATTGTCCTCAGGGTGGAGGGAGAAACCGACCACAAGAGGCGGAAAGGGCATGCAGAGCAGAACCAGGCTCAGGACCAGCCTTCCAGGCTCCCGGGCTCTCCCAGGTGTCTCCCAGGTGTCGATGGGACTGTGGGGAAGAATCACAGGACCATCCTAGTGTTCTGCTTCCCCTTCTCTGCCCATCTTCACCTTCTCACACAAAAACACGGTTGCCCTGCATTTCTTCCAGGTGAAATTGGCTTAAAATGTCCAAGGGGCCCCTTTAAAGAAGAAAAGAAGCCACAAAAACATAACACGTAGGACGAGCACGTTTCCTTTGGTTTCATTTTCCCTCCTTTTTTCTCTTTATCTTTCTCCTTTTAATCTGTTCCTGTCCCTGGGTTCACAGTTTGCTGTCCTGCAGGCCCACGTCGGCCCACAGGCATATGGTTTTTCACCCAAAGGGAGGTTTAAATAGTATACCTGGGCAGTTACCTACAAGGTACTCACTTTCAATTTCCCTTCTTAGTGACCCTGAAGGCAGGTTCATTGGTGACCCCTGCTAGATATCTTGGTTCAGTAGTGCCCTTGAAAATTGTTTGCCTCCCTGCCTGGTCCTGCGGCTAAAGAGCTTTTTGACGACCCTGAAGACATTCCCTGGGCCTGCCCAGACGGAAGAGGAGAGAGGAGACTGACTTGTGAGGAGCCATTTCACTCACTGAAAAATCACAATCTTGTTTTTAGTGTTTTCTTCTCCTTCTAGAAGTGGCTTCCAGTGGGGTGAGCCTCTGCCATGAGGCCCTGTCTCTGTCCTGCTCAAGGCCACTCTGGCCACATTGCTGGTCCACCCTGGGAGGAGTCGGCCTCTCTTTCTCTTACACCCCTGCCCTGGGGGGTGTTGCAGACCTTGTCCAGCAGAGTCCGCCTGTTGTGGTTTATGACGAGAATCATTCACAGGCGACAACAACCCTGTGTGGAAAAAGGGAACAGGCACGACTACTCTCTCAAGGGGAGAGTGCCTATGGTACCTCGGCCACTCCCTCAAGAGGGGAGTGCCCCGACCCTTGCCTAGTCAGGCTTTTATTGTATTCCGTGGGTCTTAGATCAGAGAAAGATTTATTATGTATCACATAGAATATTATTGTCTACATTTTAGGTACAATCAAGGAAATAAAAATAACATGCAAAGGGGAATGGCGATGAGTTCATTAGTTCTGTCCTTGGGAGAACTCATACAGGCTTTGGAAATTACCTTGAAGATAGACAATACACATTTGTTGTTTTAGACCAGGACGATGGAGTTTCAGCAAGAGCAAGCCATAGCAATCTGTATGCATTTTCTAGGCTTGATTCCCACAGGAAAACTCAGTTTGAAGGTCTGGCTCCTGCCCACCACTTCACATCTGTAGGTTTTCCATACAGAGCTGAGTCACATTTGCCAGGCCAAGACAAACTGGTTCCCTGCAGGGAGGTGCCATACCACCATCCTGGCAGACCTGCCTTCAGTCTGATGAGGGGACCCTTCACCCAAGACAGTTCGACTGTCCACACTGTGAACTGTGCGTGTTTCAGTGCTCAGTGCTGTCCCGCTGGGCGCCTCTCTGCTTGCGCCCACTCCTGGTGCTTCTCCTCCCATGTCCCTCCCTTTGGTCTTTTCCAGGCACTGGTTCTGTCTCCCAGTGCCTGCTGTCCTCCAGTGTCTGCAAACCTACCCTCCTGGGCCCCTCTGCCATCCACCAAATCCTCAACCTCCTGAGCCCCACGTGGGTACCTGGCTCCCTCCCTCCTTGATCTCCTGTTCTCTGGGTTCCAGAGCTGGAACAGATAGAGGCTTCTCATGGCCCAGTTATCAGCTCCAGTTTTTGAACACAGAGAAGAGGGTGCAGAAATAAATGGGGGGGGAGTGGGGCCCACTCTCTCTCAGTCCTCCTGCCCCCCAGCAATGGGGAGGCGTTCCTCAAGCAATCCACAAGTGACCTGAGGTGCCTGTCTCCATCCAGAGGCTCTGGGTTACCCTTTGGTGACAGAATTTATAGGGTTTTGGGTCAGAAGGGAGCAGGCATAATTAGCATCAGCACTCACGCACCCTGGTACGTGCAGGGAGCCAGCCATCTTGCCCAGGCACGCTGACTTAACGCTTCTCTGGCACCTCCCTCTCATGCTAATTAGTTAGCAAATTAATCTCTATGTAGGGTTCAAATGGTGTGAGTTTTTTCATTTCTATTCCAGAAACAAAAGCTGGGCTTCTGTCCATTCTGTTAATCACATTATATTATGCGGTTGGAGTTTTCAGGCAATTATAATTATCAGAACTTTTCTTCTCCCAGAAAGCTTGACGCACCCCCCAAAGCTGTGTCTGCACATGTGGTATGCAGTTGTGATATGGGTGGTGAGCGCGTGCGTCAGGGATATGGCGGGGAGGACGGAGTCCAGCGGTGGTGGCTCTTGTCAGAGGCTGAAACCTGGTGGAGGAAGAAGCCAGCATCCTGGAGGCTCTAGGCATGGCGTCTGGGTGGCCAGACCCTCTGGGGCCTCGGAGTGGCCACAGCAAGCTGCTCCCAGTTTTCTAGGAACCTGGCTCTTGAGGGAGGGCAAGAGGGCGAGAAGGGAAGTGGAGAGAAGGAGCAGAAGAGTCAGCCCCGGTGATTACATGCTACCTCGTTCGGTCTGAGAAATAGCCCTCTCCCCTCTATTATATGTCCATTTCATCTATCAAATTCTTTGAGGAGTGACTTTCAGATAATTAATACTAACCATTAAACTACAGCATTGAAGAAGCAATTGCCTAATTCTGAGGAAAATTTAAATTTATTAGCAGCACCCAAGATAAAATGAATGCTAAAGAGAAGGAGAGAAAACCCGGCAGAAGATAAATAGAAAGCCAAGTGGGATATTGACTTGATCCTTCTCCAGTGCTGGGTAATTTGGCTTCCAAAGTGAGTTAGATCATAATAAATTAAATTTAGATTTCTGCACATCAGTTAAATAACTCCCAAGACAGAATTACAGTGAGATGAAGAGGTGCTAATACATGGTGAAAATATTAAAATGAAGATCTTATTTAATAATCCATAATTGATGTGCTGTCCCAGATGAGGGGAAGAGGATTTCTCAGCTCTTTGTTATGAGGGCAGGTGAGGGAAGGGCTGGCTTGCCCCTGGTTATTTGTTTGAGTTTGTCTTGCACACTGGAAGTGTCTGTTATCAGCATTCTTTTCCCAGACCACTCGCTCTAAGGAGGGTTGACAAAGCAGGTGTTATGTGGTACTCTTCATAACCCTTTGACCGGTCCTGGGAAAAACAAGGTCTCTGCCCAACAGTATAGGAGTGAGCAGATATTTCTACATTCTTGTGACTGCCCAGCATGGGGAAAAACTGGCCCCGTGGATGAGTGAACCGTCTGGTGATGTGCAAGGAACACCAGCTTTGAAGGCAAAAGTCCTGGGTTAGTGTCTCAGTAGCAAACTCACTATCTATGTGGTTTCAAGCAAGCTCCTTGGTTTCCCTGAGCCTCCGTTTTCACACCTGTGAAATGGGAACAATGTAACTGGCCTGCCTCCTTCATAGCGGTAATACAGGTGAGATATTCCAGTGAAACCCTTTGTAGGTCACACCCATCTCCCTTCACCCAGGTTGGTATGGACTTTCCGTCATTATTGGACTCTTTGTTTCTAAGTTATGCTGGTTCTTTCTCAAAGAACCTTTGTTCTTTGCTAATTTTCTCTTCCATAGTTTAACCATTTTATCTACAGCTATGCTTCATTTTGTATCTGTATTTCCTGTATGTGAAGTCCTTAGAAGATCAAAATTCCAGGTTCGGGAGAAGTAATACCTGCTTGAGTGTGGTTGGCAGGGTAATAATATGCGTGTAATAATTTATAGTTTTAATTGGAACATTTCACCTAAAATGTCACATGGTGGGCTTTGAGTGTGTTATTGTTATGTTACAGAATTGCACGCTTATGATTTTGTAATAAAAATGGGCGCTGCCTGTGCCGGCCCCTGTCCATTGTTTCTAGTTGCTGCTGACTCTGTCTTACAGTGACTTGTTACCTTGTGTGTCTGACCCCTTTTTATGGTGACTCCATCTTTTTTTTTTTTTTATTAAATTTATTTATTTTTTTGAATTGATTATGCTGTTACAGTTGTTCTATTTCCCCCTTCATTCCCCTCCACCCTGCCCCCCCAACCCCACCATTACCCCCCTTTAGTTTATGTCCATGTGTCTCAAGTCCTTTAGGTTCTATATTTCCCAAACTATTCTCGCCCCCCCCATCTATTTTCTATCTACTGTCTATGCTACTTGTTTTCTGTACCTTCTCCCCCCATCTCCTCCTCCCACTCCCCTGTTGCTAACCCTCCTTGAGATCTTCATTTCTATGTTTCCACTCCTGATCTAGCTGTCCTTTTAGTTTGCTTTCGTTTTAGGTGTGGTTGTTAATAACTGTGAGTTTGTTGTCCTTTCACTGTTCATGTTTCTTTAACTTCTTTTTCTTAGATAAGTCCTTTTAACATTTCATATAATAAGGGCTTGGTGATGATGAACTCCTTGAATTTGGTCTTATCTGAGAAGCACCTTATCTGTCCTTCCGTTCTAAATGAAAGTTTTGCTGGGTAGAGCAATCTTGGTTGTAGGTCTTTAGATTTCATGACTTGGAATATTTCTTTCCAGCCCCTTCTTGCCTGTAAGGTCTCTTTTGAGAAATCTGCTGACAGCCTGATGGGGACTCCTTTGTAGGTGATTGTCCCCTTAGCTCTTGCTGCTTCCAGGATTCTTTCCTTCATTTTAATTTTGGCTAATGTAATTATGATATGCTTTGGTGTGTTTCTTCTTGAGTCCAACTTTTTTGGTACTCTCTGGGCTTCTTGGATTTCTTGGAAGTCTATTTCCTCTGCCAGATTGGGGAAATTTTCTTTTATTATTTGTTCAAATAGTTTTTCCACTGGTGGTTGTGTCTTTCCCCCTTCTGGTACCCCTATAATTCGGATATTGGAGCGTTTAAAGATGTCCTGGAGGTTCCTAAGACTCTCCTCATTTCTTTGAATTCTTGCTCCTTGACTCTTTTCTGTTTGTCCATTATTTGCTTTCTTCTGGTCCACTGCATTGATTTGAGTCCCAGTTTCCTTTTCATCTCTATGGGATTCCTGTGGAATTCCATTCATTTTCCTTAATTTAGCCTCCATATGTTTCTCTAATTTGTGGCTGTAATCCACCAGATCTGTGAGGAAGGTGATGACCAGTGTTTTAAACTGTGCGTCTGAGAGTTTTGCTATTTCTTCGTCATTTAGATTTATCTCTGGGGCTTTGAGTTCTGCCTGCGACATTTTTGGTCTATTCTGGCCCTTTAAGTGGGACAAGCGGCGCCTTGGAGTCCCAGGTCGCTGGGTTATGACGCTGTATGTGGGGGCGTGGTCAGAGCGGGAAATGGCGCGCCGCGGCCGCAGCTGCTGCTGCCGCCGCCGCCGGGCCGGTCCAACCGCTCACTCCCTCACTCGCGCGCAACCAGGCAACCACAGTCAACTCGCTGCCACCGCCTCCCCACTGTGTCGCTCCCCCGGTGGGCTGCTCGGTGGCTCACTAGGTCCAATCCTGGGTTTGGAACCCGTGCGACTGGATTTGCGCGTCTGGATTCCGCGCCCGGTCCGACCGAGCCCTCCTTTGTAAGTCCTCACCCGACTCCGGTTTCGCCCCTTACTGGTCAGGCTGAAGAATTTGTTGTTAGCGGACTTCCGAAAAGTTCAGTTTTCCGTGTTCTGGTTGTGTTTTCTGATGCTAATATTTAGTTGTCCCTAAACTTGGTTGTGTGAGGAGGCAGGCACATCCAGCTAAACCTCCATCTTGGCGGAAGTCGTGACTCCATCTTTTTGATCTGGGACCCTTTCATCCCCCTTCTTGGCCTTCCCTGCAGAAAACTCGGGTTTGGTCTAACCACCTTGTGGGGCCTTTCCCCTCAGGGCAGCTCATGTCCCTTTACTCATCATTCCATTATCACAGCCTGGAGTTTAGTACCCTGTGTTTTTCCCTGGTTTTATCACTTCTCTCACAGTGAAGATTTTCCTTCTAGAAAACCCAGGCACGTATTTAAAGGCAGAATCTAGTCTAGTCGTAGTTTAGTGTGAGTTCCCTGGAGTGTCTGCTCTGTGCTAGACACGGAAGCCCCAGCGGGCACATAGCAGGGATGCTGGGGGCAGTTTGGGGAAGCCAGAGGCTGTGGGCACCCGCGGGCAAGAACCCCAAGACCGCACAGCTGGCTTGGCAGCTGGGTCTGTGGGCTTTGGGACAGACACTTCTCAGTTGGGTGAACTTTGGCAAACCATCCTATGCCTCAGTTTCCTCACTTGGAAATTGGGAAGACAATTTTCTGTTGCATGTCCCATGAATTTTGTGTGCCTGTTTTAGCACAGATGCAGCATTTCCATGCAACAGCTTCCGTCTCGGAAACCCGCACATGCAGGTTAGACTCCATCGTGAGCTAGGTCCCCCTGGTCACACCACTCGTGCAGAAGCCTTGTCGGGGTGTTTGAATCCCTTATGAACCTCACCTGCCTTTCGCTGGGCTCATTCTCCTCGACCCTCAATATATGTCTGGCACTCTTCTGTGTCACTTATTCTGAGCTGTAAGTCTCAGCTGGTGGGACAAGTGGGTACAAGGTATAGGAGGCACAACAGTCGCCCCTAACTATTTGAAAGGTATAAGAAAGATTAGACTTGTATCATAGAACTTAGGGGATAAAATCAGGCCCCCAAGGAGAGATCATTAGGAGACAGTTTCTGGTTCAATATTAGAGGGAACCTTCTAGAAGTTGCAGTCCTCTGCAGCTTGGAGTGGGCTACTCGGGACCTCTGTGTCCCTGGCTGGACCCAGGAGGGCTGCCTGCTGGACAATGGAATGTTAGACTGAGGTTTCAAACACTGAATGGTGAGATGAATTATATCATCTTTAAATGGTGACCTTCTCCCGAGTGGTAGCCTAGCACGTGCCCACCTCCCTGCAGGATGTGACTGCCAGCTTTCGTAGCTCTGGCCACCAGGAAGAAGCCTGCTGCTGGGAGGAAAACTGCCCGGAAGGAGAGTGAAGAGCAGGTGGGGTGATGGGAGGGGGGACAGACAGCCTTTGGGGGACGAAGGCCCCTGGGCAAAGAGAGAACTTGACTGAGAAAAATGCCGGAAACACGCAGACAGTCTTTGCAGACACCTCAAAGGAATGATATTGAGGCTTCGATGTGGCAATGCCACCTCACTGTTGAGAGTCTGGGGGCTTGAGCCAGGCTCCCTGGGTTCGAATCCTTACTCTGGCTCAGTGGGCAAGTCACTATATCTCTCTGTACCTCAGTCTCCCCATCTATAAAATGGGAAGGGTGCTGTTGACATCTATCATTGTGGAGATTAAATGTAAATATTTATGACACATAATAGGTACCCCTGAGGTGTGAGCTGTTTTACTATATTATTGGGCAAGTTTGAGAAGTTTTATTCCAGATACGCACTGTTAGGAGTTGGAGAGAAGCCTTATGAAGAGATAGAGATGTTCTCATTTTAAAGGTGAAAAAGGAGAGAATTAGGGCAGTAAGAGAGAACTTGGAGTGTCGAACTGGGGAAAGGAGGAGAGAGTAGAAATAGAGGAAAGCAGAGGCAGCTACAAAACCGAGCAGAAGGGAAGTCTCCCCCCGAGGATTGCTGAGCCACAGAGCAGCTTGAAGCCAGCGTGAGAGGAAGCAGGCCGGGAAGGGATGAGGAGCCCAAGATCCCCCGGGAAGCATGGTGGGAGGGGAGAATGGAGCAACTTAACAGATGTGCTTTTGAGCTTTTGCTGTAGGTGCCAAATTATTTTGGCAACGGTCTTGGCCAGGGGTTTGGCTGACTTAACCAGATGGTTCCTACTTAAAAGATTGTTACCTGTGTGTGGCATCATACTGATCGTTTGACTCCAGACCGAATACATTCTGGTTAGAAAGTTAAGTGGGGACTTGCTTCGGGACGTGAATGGTAGTGAGGACGACCTGGAGCGGGACCCTCTGGAGGCACCTCGGTGCACGTTCTTCTTTCCAAGAGCAGTGTCAGTCCGTGTCCTGGGAGGTTTGTGAAGGTGCAAGTTCTCTCCTGGACGGCCACCTGAGCCAGGACTCGAGTAGATGAAACATACTGCACTCTGGACCCCCAGACCTGGACATGGGACTGCAGTTGCGGAGCTTGGAAGCCACCCCCACATTAGTACGAGAAGTATCTGGGGAGTCGGTGACCTTCCAGAAACGCCGAGAGGCCCACGGCTGGCCCTCTCTGTAGGTACGCCCCACTCCACTCCTCGTGACGGGTTGTCGTCTGCCCACTCAGCCTCAGCAGCGGAGACGCCCCTCGTTACTGTCCATGAGAAGACAGAGCAGACCGTGGCCTTGGGAGCCTCTGGGGAGAATTCGATCAGCTGTCCTGTCACTTACTAGCTATTAAAGTCACTGAACCTCGGTAAGCCAATCCCTCCCTGTGCGAATGGGGTTGTGTGCAGATTCTGTGACAGTCGCACACGCTGCTGCACTGTGAAACAGAATTTGCCATTCCAGTGGCAGTGCTATCGTTTTAAACACAGGTTTACCATTATTTAGTATGTCCGGATATCGTGATAGGAAAGCTAAGCTCCCAGTGCAGGGCGTCTCCCCTGCCCCCCACCGTGGATCTCAGAGCAGACATGTGTGGGCCAGCTCTGTAGTGTGACCATCTGAGGGAGCAGTCCTTTCTAAGGACAGCTTTGTGGCTTAGTCTTGACTTTTCAGGTGACTGCTCTCGCCAGCCTGCCTGCTGCTCTTGCTCCAGGCTCTCTAGGGGCTGGAATGCCACTGAACTCAGTGGCATTCATCTCCGAGGAGACAGATCTGTCAAGGAGGCTTAACCGCTCCTGTGATGGTGAATGCCAGGCTGAGCAGATCACCCAGCCTCATGCCCTCTTGGCCCCAGGCCTGGTCTAGTGGGAACAGAGAGTGGGGGTGAAGCCAAGAGGTTGGCTACCTGCCCCTCCACGGCTGCCTGCTTTTCCACCTGCTTCTCCCGCTGATGCTGGAACCATCCATCTGGACCGCAGCAGGGCCCCAGTTCAGGCTGCCCCTTCCCACCAGGCTGGTTGACTGAGGTCACCTCCCAGCTGGCCTCCTGCCGTAGCTCCCCTCCGCCCGCCCCTATCCTACATACGTGGCCAGAGACATTTTCCTCCTGAGCTGCTTCCTACAGGCGCAGCTGCGTTTCAGCGTCTTCTTTCACTCACGCCTCTCTGCAATCCCACTCCGGCTTCCCCGGTTCTGAGCTACCCATTCCCTGAACAGGTTTCCCCGCTTAAGCCTCCCCGCCTTTTGTCTGGATTTTCACTACACATGTATTTGCCCCCCCCCACCTCCCCTTAAGCGAAGTAAAATTCCTGCTCAGACTCTAACCGCTGACTCACTTGACCCTTCTTCCAGGAAGCCCTTCCCACTTCCTCACACCTGTTAGATGTGTGAGCGATGTCTCCATGCCTGTGTCTGTGCCACACGGCAGCCCCTCCCCCTCGAGGGCAGAGCCCTCCCCTCTCTGCGCCTCCCTTTGTAGCACAGAGCACAGTGGGGGCTCACAGCTTATTTACAAAAATGCAATGAATTAAACTGGAAATGAGCCAGCAGGAGACGGTGCAGGACCCCATGCTCCTTCCCTGGAAGATGCAGGGTCAGTTCACCGTGTGGTGAGGTTCTAAGCACAGGTGACAGCTGTCAGGCTGTGACACAGCACAGGCTCGGGAGTTTTGCACACGCCCCTCCCCACCACCAGCTTCCCCCTGAGTAGCAATAGTATCATAGGACATTAATAAAATCAATTATTGGATAAAAATCACTGGTTTCTAAAGCTTCGTTTTGTGCTATTAGCAGGAGAATGTTGTTGCAAAAGGAGATAATGAGAGAGAAAGAGATCAATTACCAGATAAGATGGAGGGGTGCCCGAGGTATGCGCATACCCAGCGAGAGGCCCCTCACCTGCCACGTGTGGGCGGAGCGCCTGCACTGCTGTCCGTGGGCCTTCCCGGCAGGCTCCCCAGTGGAGAAGGGCGTCCTGCTCAGTGATGGGACGGTGGGAGCCGGGCATCTTCGAGTACTTGCATAGCAACTAGGCTCAGTAACACACGAGTGAGCATCTCATCCTCGGTGAGGATGCCAGCCCCAGGGCCCCGGGCCCCCATCCCGTGTCAGACCCTGGTCAGTAGGCTCCTCCCAGAGGCACAGCGTTCTTTTGGCTTTGACGGACCTGAAAGGTCTGAGTTTGGTTGAATACAGACCAGCTCTCTCCTTTCCTGATGACAGTGTTAGCATCCACTGGGCAGTGGTTCCTGAGGGAAGCATCCTTTAGGCTAGGCCCGGACTCCCCCCCCCCCCCCCCCCCCGCCGCCCCCATCCTCTCTGGCTTTGTGGAGGGGCCCTGTTGGCTGTGGAGCTGATGTGGGTGGGGCAGAGGAGGCAGCTTGGGCTCTGAGTGAGGCCCCCCTTCCCTGGGTAGACCCTCCCTTGTCCTCCACTGTGCAAATGCGTGGAGGGTACGGGGCACAAGCTCTGCTTCTGGCTCTGCATCTATCCACTGGGCAGCCTCAGATGAGCCAGTCGTCTTTGAGAAACCTGGATTCCTGACTCAGTGCACAGGGTTTTGGGAGGGTGAAAGGGGCTCACGAATAAGGAAACCACCTAATACCTTCTAGAGTGCTGTCTCCCTGTATGGCGATGGTTATGACTAGCCCCCCCTACTGATGCTTTATAAAAATAATTGCAGATTCTGGGGTTGGAGCAGGAAAGGAACACGTACGGTGCCTGTCCAGTGGGTAGCACAGCATCTTAGATGGACCACCTCCTTCCCGTCACTGCCTTCCGATGGGATGGCAGTCATTGTATACCAACTATGTGCCAGCTACTGTGCTGGAGATTTTAGTCATGTGTCCTCAAATTATCCTGGAGTCAGGATACTAAAATTCACTCCCCGATTGTGGAATGTTGGGCAAGGTACTTAGCCAGGGAGGCTGTTTCCTTGCCTGTGTAATGGGAATGTGAGCAATATCCATCTTACAGAAGTGCTATGAGAAATACACAGCATCCCAGGAGTAAGGGTCCCAGCTTGCACCTGGCATGTCGTGCTCAGTAAATGGTGGCTGCTGTTATGGTGGTTCTGTTTACTTTGGTTGCTGATGGTTTTATTAATGTCCTACCTCTGGCCCATCTTTGAGCCAAACTTGCCAGAACAAGCCTGGTGTCTGCAGCTGGACACTGACAGATGGACAGAAGGGCTGGTGGAAGGCCGGGAGCCGTGCTCACAGACTTCCTGTTCCTGTCACACAGATTTTGGATGCTGACTGGGATGACCTGTGGGACCAGTTTGATGAGCGGCGGTATCTGAATGCCAAAAAGTGGCGTGTGGGTGACGATCCCTATAAGCTGTATGCTTTCAACCAGCGGGAGAGTGAGCGCATCGCCAGCAACCGGGCCATCCCGGACACTCGCCACCTGAGGTAATCCTCTTTCTCTGCTACTCTCTTCTCCGCCCCTCCCTATAGTCAGGACACTTGATTTGTGCAGTGCCCAATGCCAAGTGCCAGGGCAGGCAAACCATTTGTTGCCAGTTGGTTGCTGGAGGGTTTATGATGTGGAAATTCGCAGTGTCTGCGCTGCTCATTGTTGTGAGCCACCCAGTGGAGAGGGTGGGAGGCCCCTTTCTCCAGCAGCGGGGACTAGAAGTCACAACCCAAGACCCAGGGGATGGACTATACCTAGGACACTTCCTGCTGCTGGCCTGAAAGCTTCTTAGACTCAGTCATGTATTAGTGCTATGGAAATCCCCTAGCACTGATCCTGGTCCTTGGCATCTGATAGAATTTTATTTAAATATTAGGCTATTTTATTTCTCTGAGCAGAGGTTACATGTAAGAGAAGAGGGAGGAGGCAGAATGCGAGAGGCCCCACTGGGTCTCAGTGGCACCTTTCTGGTCCTGAGTCTAGGGGCCAAGCCCTCCAGAGGGACAGAGACGCCTCCTGGCCAGGAAAGCAGCTGGTGCGACTGGGTGAGAGCTGTTGTGGGGGAGGGTTAGGGGGATGTCCCTGAGCGCTCTCCCCCTGCAGCAGGGGGGCTTCAGGAACTCCTTGAGCAGGCAAGTTCATAGGGAGACCCTGTGCAGGATGAATTTCTGCATTCACTCTACTCTATGAAAGAGTTTCATAAAGGCCGATGTGCCCAGTAATCCAAGTTCCCCTTGTCCAGTCCTGGGCTCTGCAACTAACCCGGTGAATTCCATCTGTTCAGTAAGTGTGATCTGCTGGGATTGCAGCAAGAGGGGGAGAGAGATTCTACAGGAAATCCAGACACCCTTTGGGAAGACAAAAAGGAAACGTGTACCAGGCATGTGTCTGCCTCCTTGTCCGGGGCTGGGGCTGGGATTGTGTTACTCAGAGCATTTCACATTTATGGATCCTAATCTGAGAGAGCAGGAAGGGGAGGGGGACAGGGGATTAGGAATGAGGACAAGTACTTTGGACCAGGCACTCAAGGCATTGAGCACCTACTGTGTGCAAAGCCCCAGGCTAGCACCAT
Source organism: Artibeus jamaicensis (assembly GCF_021234435.1). Classification (NCBI taxonomy): domain Eukaryota; kingdom Metazoa; phylum Chordata; class Mammalia; order Chiroptera; family Phyllostomidae; genus Artibeus; species Artibeus jamaicensis. Next base: position 17,596,452 of record NW_026521843.1, on the reverse strand, counting down.
GAGAAAGCAGCGACCGGATCAGCCACCTCCAGGCTGAGTTTGGTAGAGGGCTGCCCCTGTGCCCACCTCACTCTTGTGGTGTTGGGTGTTCTGCCAGCAAAGCCTGGTGTCTTCCCTCAGATGGGCCCCATGGTGGGGTGACCTTCAGTCTATAAGGGCTCCCATTTTTGACCCTGTGTCCATGAGGTTGAAGTTGCCAGCTGAGTCCCTGAATCCTTCTGTGTGTCGAGCCCCCACTGTGCACTGGCTTAATCCTGTTGTGAAGCGTGGGGCCTGCCGGCCTGGCCTGACAGAGCCCTGTGGCCCTTCCCGGCCCTGCCTGCCCCGGTTTCCACCAGCTGGGGCTGCTGGTGATTTACACACCCCTGTGACTAGAGATTCAGCAAAGACTGGCCTTTTGGGTTGGATAATTCTTTTTCCTGCGGTGCGCCTGTGCACTGTAGGATGTGTAGCAGCATCTCTGGCCTCTACCCAGTAGATGCCAATAGTACCCCCAAGTTGTCAAAACCAAAAATATCTCCAGACATGGCCAGATGTCTCCTGGGAACAAAGTTACAATGAGAACGACGGCTGCAAAGCCAGCTGCACTTGTTACCCGAGTTCTCAAGAATGACATGTAAACACGTGTTACTGGCAAACCGGACGAGGCCACACCCTCCCTGAAAGGCAGAATCAGGCAGAAGGCAGCCCAGGGGGTTCAGGTGCAGACTCTGGGGTCAGATCATGCTGTTTCCAGTCCTGTCTGCACCACGGACACAACGGTGGGATCTCACATTACCTGGCTGCTTTGGACTGCAGTTTCCTCTTTTAACAAACAGGCATTTAAACAAAAAAACGAAAAAAAATAATGCTACCCATCTTACATGGTTTTTTTCTAAGTATCAAATAAATTATATGTAGAGTACAGGGTAATAAATAACATGAGCTGGCTGACAGGCAGGGTGGGAAATGGAAGGCAAGGGCCCTCCTGAGAAAAGCGAAGACGCTCAGGCAGAGAGGCAGCCGGACCCCAGGTATCGGGAAGGGGCACTAGGAAGATCGCTAAGTTGTCAGGAGTGGCGGTGGAGCAGGGAGGGACGCTGGAGGGTTTCAAGATTAAGTTCAATGCTAGAGAAATGGGAGCATTGGCGTTAAACCCATACATGTGGGTGTGGAGTGTAGGCATGAGTATGGACCTCAGCAGTTCTCAGTCGAGGTCTCGTTGAAGAACCACATGGGGAGCTTTTTTAAAATGATGATACCCAAACTCCAAGCAGCTGAAGTCTCTCTTGTCTGAGCTCTGCAGGTGGTTCTCACGAGCAGTCAGGCTTAAGAGCCATGGCTCCAGCTCAGTGTTTCCCAGACTTAAACAGGCTCGCTAACACACCAGGAGAGGATCTTACTCACCTCTGATGCAGCGGGTCTGCGGTAGGGCCTGTGCTTCTGCATTTCTCACAAGCTCCTGGGCATCGCTGATGCTGGCCATTCATGGATCCCACTCTGAACACTAAGGACTCAGAACAACAGTTCTCCAAGTTTTGGTTCCACTGAACTAGCAGGTCAATAGCGACTGGCATCATTTGGGGACTTGTTAGAAATGCAAATTATTAAGCTTTACCCCAGAACTATGGACTCAGAAACCCTGGGGGTGCAGACTAGCAACCTGCATCTTGACAGGCACTATAGGTAATTCTGACATGTGTTTGAGTTTGAAAACCATAGGGCATCAGCTGATACTTGAGCTTGCTTTTGTGAACCAGATGAAGTCCACAGGCCAGTTGGTCCAGCTGAAAGACTCAGGGTTTGAGTAGAATGTAAGGCCCTGGAATAAGGCTGCACTCCTGCCTGCAGGCTGTGGCACTGTCCTTCCATCCAGGAGACAGGACTTCTGTCTCGGGCCCTGTGCAGACCTTTTGCTTCTGTTTCCTTCTAGCTCCTCCCCCTTCTCCCAGTTTCTTCAAGCACAGAATCTACGTGAAGCCGTCCTCCAGGATTTCATCCCACTGTGGGGCATTCCTAGGCCAGTGGCCATTGGCCCACACTGGACTCCTGGCTCCTTTGTGGGCTCCAGCCCCACCGATACAGGCTTCCCTCCCACTGGGCTACTTTTGTGTTCCCATCATGCCTTGCAGCTAAGGCTCTACTAGTTAATGACACCAGTTGCCTTCTAGGGCAAGTAATCTTTCATAGTATCTACTACAATGTGCCTGGTGTGTGATAGGAATTCAACAAATGTTGTTGAACCGATGGAAGGGAGAGTAAAACTGGAAAGACGCTTGGCTACTCCCTCCCATGCAAAGAGGAGAAGGGAAGCTAGAAAAAGCCTCTTCTGTCTTCCTTCCATCCTCAGGGCATTCAGATGAGGGATCTGAACAGATCAGTGAAAGGAAAGAGCCTTTTTTTTTCCCTTAAAGAGTTCTCATTATTGAAAAGAGAAGAGTGAAGACACAGCCTGTGGGAGGGGTCCGAGCTTATTAAATTTACTTCCAATTTTCTTACCACCGTAATTGGATTCTGATTTATATATAGGATGCGTGTGGACAGCACCTGAAACAGAGAACAATTAGCAGAGCATTAGAACAGCGTTGCTGCCGAGGGGGCAGGCGCTGGAGTGAGCCGACTAGGAATCCAAAGATGCCCCAGGTGGGGTGAGGACGGGGAGAAGGAGGAAGGCTGTGCAAGTTGTCACCCAGTGGGCTGCTATGCTGATGGAAAAGCCTGGTGCTATGGCAGTGTGGAACGCCCCTGCCAGGCAAGTCACAGCGTGGTGCCATGTGATAGGAGAAGCCCCAGAGAGGCTGAGGGCTCAGTGTGTTTTGTATGGAATAGGAGAGAGTTGCCATTTTTCTCTGGGGCCTTGACCCTGTGGAGCCCACGGTATTTTGGAGGCAGCTGGTTTGCCTGGAGCATGCATGGTGTAACTGAGGAGAAGATTGCAGAAGATAAGACTGGGGCTACAAACTCCACTATCCCAGGGTTTATGAGGTCCGGGGGTAAGCAGTGAGTGATGCCCACACCCAGAATTGTTTGGAAAGTGCGTGTCCACAGTTTCCAATGGATCCCCCTATTCATTCACCCTTTGGAGTTAATAACTACCTCCCAGCCCCCACTTTTTCCATGATATTTCACAATCTTGAGATTGAAGCCTGATGCTGTTGGCCTTTTAACATGTGTTTGCTGCGGCTGGGTATCCTCCTCTTCCCAGTTCAGGTCCTGGTAGAGGGGTGGGGATGAGGTAACCAGCCATGGCCTTCCATACACCCCTGCTCCTTTTTCGGCTTTGTTTTCTCACCTGCAGTTGGACTTGAGGCTTTATCATTCTGTAAGTCGCCAAGTAACTGTAGATCCATTCACCACTCATCTGGAGATCCATTCACCCTCCCACTGTCGGTCTTCCCCGCCCAGACAGGTACACAGGCGTGCACTCTACTCTCCCACCCCGCCTCAGTGTGAACGAAGCAACTGCACCTGTATCAGGGCATCTTAACCCTCAACTTTCCCCTCTAAGGCCCACATTTCTGTTAACACTGATGAAAGCTCTAACTTCTAGGACACTGCCTAAGTCCCATGGGGTCACAAGGATGAATAAGTCCGGGCCATCTATATCAGGAAGAGGGAGTGGTATGCCATTAACAACTTACAGTGTAAGGAAGAGGCAGCAACTAGCTGTAGTGAGTCTGAGATTTCCCACAGGGATTCTGCTGTCTGTAAATCATCGACTGGCTCAACAAATAGTCTGTCTTCTGACTGTCCTGTCCCTACATCCCAGTGACAACAGCTGGATTTGCCATCATCCAAGGAGCACATAGAACATCTGGCAGTTGAGAGGCCCTTAAATGGGGGCTCACCTTTCTAGAAAGGGGGGAATATTTTGATGACACAAATACATGTTTTCACTGCCATCCAGCAACACTTATTGTGGGGTTACTTTGATTTCAGGGGACTGGGTAGCAGGGCGGACTGGGCCCAGGAGCCATGAGCTGGAAGGAGTTAGAGCTGGAAAACCCCATTAGGTCACCTCCTCCTGGCCCAGTAAGATCGTTCCCCTCCGCACATTCTCCAGGCCTTCGTCCAGTGCCCAGCGCCATGCTAAACGGTTCAGACAGTGGGATGCCTATCACTTGCCTAGAGGGAAAATTCCACACTTCGACACATCTCATCAGGAGCACTTTTTTCCTTTGCTCCTTTCATCCTAGGGAATGAGGGGTCAGTAGCCCAGTCTCGGCTCGCATTTCTCCTTCCTCATATTTACTCAGTTGGAATGACTGCCAAAGATCATCATCATTTCTCTCCTTGTACTCGTCACTTAGCAGTAATAGGATAAAATTCTTTACGGCTGGAATGGCTAAGCATAAAAAATGTTCATACTGCCTCAGAGTCAAGGCTATTCCACCAGCTCAGCACACAGAGTTGGTGATTCCACATCAAGGCGGCGGGGAGGGGAGGGGCAGCCCATCACAGACACTTAGCTTTTGCAAACAAGCTCCCATCTGCTGTACCTTGGTCCCTCCTGTGCATCATTTTTCAATACAGGAGTTTGTGAGCCTGTTGACAGTGGTGCTGAGTGCACTTCACAGCAGAACATCTTAGACTTTCAGGGAGCTTTGGAAGGGGGCAGCAGGCAGTTTCTGAACGTCCTGGAGATCTGTGTCTGCTGCCCTGGGCAGCTGTTCAAGTGCCACCAGGGCCATGGAACGGGTCCTCACCAGGGTGGGGGGAAGAAAGACCACAGAGGCTGAGAGAGCAGGTGCCTCTGGGCCAGGATTCCTTTTACTCCCAGTCCCCTGGGTCCTTGAGTACTGTCCCTCCTGCCAGTGTTTGCTCTGTGCATTTCAGACAGATTTCTCAAAGAGGCAGCTCCTCAGCTTTTGAAAGGGAACCAGTCAAGGAGACATGCTGATGAGAATTCATCTAGGCAAACTGCCTTACTAATTAATGTTTTCTCACACGTTGTTTCCTAGTTAATTCCCACCAACTTTGACATTGCATGGCGCACCTCATTCATTCATTTATTCATTTTCCTATCATGTGCTCATTCATCTGCTTAAAACATTTATGAAGCACTAACGACATGACAAGCTCTGTGCTAGGAATGGGTCCCCACTCCCAGGAGCCTGTGGTCTTGTGAGGGACATGTACACAATACTGATTCCTGATGCTCACATGTGGATCACCCTGAGGCCATATCCTTGATTCTGGAGTTAATGCACAGACTTCCTGCCCTCAGTTTCCAAGCACCCCCCGTCTCTTGCCCTGTCCCCGATTTGGGTGTAGCTCTTCCTGTCTTGGCCATGTAGCAAACTACAAGAGTCAGGAGCTTTCCTGTAAAAGAGACAGAACATTGGGTGGGCCTATGGAGAAGGACTCTGCACATGGACTGGAGGCAGAGGCTTGTCGGAGATTGCATCTGGGCTGGGCCTAGGGTGCCCAGGGAGACAGGTAGGATTTCCGCCAGTGGTCAGCATCCCCAGTTGAGAGAACGGCACAGCCAAAGACAGGGGAGTGGAAAGCCAGCATCTTGTAGGAGTCAGCCCAGCTTCCTTGGACTGTGGGATGATGGAGTGGAGGGAGTGGAGGAAAACATTCCTGGAAGGAAACATTGGGGTCATGTTGTGGCAAAGTCTTGAATTCAGGATCAGGAGCTTAGCATTAACTCAGTAGACATTGGATTGCTTTGACTTTCATGCTGTCATTGCCTCGTCACCATGACAACTCTGAGAGATGCCCTAAGTAACACACTCCTGGCCAGCACCACATTCTGGGAGCCAAGGGATGGGGACAAAGGTAGGACTGAGCAGAACTGTGCCAGGTGGCAGTGATGTCCCTGCTCCCACAAGAGAAGAGTGGGCAACAGCATAGTACTAGCTTGGCTTGAACTGGGTGCTACCCTAGTGGGTAGGCAATAATGTGGGATCTTGGCTTTTAGTCATTGGCATCCTCAAGATGGAGATGTGGGTCTTACCTTGGGGAGTCTGTTCTCAGGTGTGGTGGAAGGGATGAGAAGCAAGAATTGGTCCTCAGGGAAAAGGACTGGTGGGAACCTAGAAAAGGTCTGCCCTCCACCCCCAAACGAAGTGCTGCGTTTCAGGACTGAGCACTAGTACTAGTCGTAGAGACTCAGGCAAAAGAAGAGACTACTAGCGGATTAAGCATAGACCTAGATAAGGAAATTCAGGCTCAGAGAGGTTAAGGGACTCGCCCAAGGTCACACAGGTAGTCAATGCTTGGCTGAAACACAAAAACAAGTTTTCAGATTTTATATATATTATAATTCTGTCACAAACATGAAGTCCCTGTTTTGTCCAAGTCCACTGAGTGAGGGAGAGTGTGTGTGTGTGTTTGACTTGTGCCTATGGGACAAGGAGAAGAGGTGACACATGACAATTCTGAGTCTCCCAATTAGGGTAGTTGGATACTTCTAGCTCTGATTGGGGGCACAGATATAACATAGATCAATGAGCTAACCGGGTCAGTCATTTTTCTGGGGATCTATCACCAAGGCCAAGTTCTAATGGGCATGTAATCCAAGAAGAACCTGTGTGCCTTTGGAAGGTGCTAAATGGCCTTCGTTCTGGGGGCAGATTTCTCTTCTTCCTCCCTGGGTTTGCCTCCTTACGTACGGATTGCCTGAGGAAAGAGGCAACAGGACGATGTGGAAAGAGATAGTGAAGTATGTTCACTGCCCAGGATGGGAAACTGATTTGGAATTAAATAATTCCCATGAAAATTCATCCTGAAGACTAGTGAATATAAGGCTATTAGCGCTGTATCAGTAAACAAGCACTCTGAACTCTTGCTCTCATGGGACTTATATTCCCCAAGTGGGCAACTCCCCCCAGCCAGTGACTGGGAACTGCCCCCGTGCCCTCCACAGGCTACCAGTACCTTCTCACCTGTGGGCCACCCAAGAAAGAATGTTCCCCTGAGCTAGCTTTGAAAATGAGCCCCATGCACTCAGGGCCAGTAATGCCAAGGAGAATATGGTATCATTTCTTCTTTCTCTAAATTATCTTTTTAAAAAAATTGGGGGATATGCACAGAAGACGGTGGAAGGTGCAGGAGGAGACCCTGGATTTGCACTCGGCATTCTGGGATGTTCTTGGTTGTGCTGTGGGTTTCCAGGGTAGCTGGGGGTCTAAGGGGAGCAGAAGGCACAGTTGGGTTTGGTTTTGCTCCTTGACTACTTGATGAGCTGTGTTGAATTCTTCCAGGTCTGAGGCTTTTGAAATATTGCTGTGAGACCAAAATATGCCTCACGACCAGAATCTCTCTTTATCTTTTCTTAAGTAAACTTTGTATGAAAGTATCATATTCTTACAGAAAAGTTCAAGCACCAAATGTGGACAGCTCAAAGATTTGTCCAAAGAGAACACAGCCATGTTCCTGCATTAAGCACCTTGTTCAAGGGCAAGAAGACTGTTAGTTTGCCAGCAGCCACCCTTGTGCCCCTGCCCCTATTCCCCAGCACAGGTAACAGTGCAAACCTCAAATGTGTCGCTTCTTGTTGAACTTCCCACAAATGCAGTTACACAGTATGTGCTCTTGTGTGTCTGTTTTGCCTCAAGTTATATTTATGAAATCCAGCCACAATTTTGCAAGACAGTATGTTCTTTCTTGTTGCTGTATAGTACTCCTTTCAGTGACTATATTACAATTTAAGGACCTAGTCTGCTTTTAATGCACATGTGGGGTTTTTCCAGAGTGGGGCTCTTAAGAGCAGAGCTCTTGCTTGTCTTTCATGCCAGTCTTTCTCATGCTTGTCTTTCAGTGAACAGGTATGTGTGTGTCTCTAGGGTGTGTCCCTGGGAGCTTTTGGAGGTCCTGTCAAACATCTGAGGGAGTGGTTTTACCCAGTCCCAGCCACCCCCGCAGGGTAGGAGAGTTCCAGCTGCTCCTCTGCTTTGTTATCAGTCCCTTGCTATTGTCTGTCTTTCCCATTTTAGCCTTTTTAGAGGCTGAGTGGTGGTATCTTATTGTGGTTTAAATTAGCCTTTCATAAGTTCATTGGCCACTTGAATACCCAATCAAGGTTTACGCCCCTTTTTTGTTCATCTTCCCGGGCCCTTTGCCCAGGCACCAAGCACAAAGCCCGACTTTTAGTCTATTTTCTCCTCCGATTATTCTCATTTTGTCCTGCATCTTGGCAGTGTGATTAAAGGCTTGCGGAGCAGGGCTACTAGCCCAAACCTGGGAAGACCTGCTTCCTATCTAGGATACTGCCCGACCCTTCAGTGATCTCATGTCCGTTTGTCCCTGTTAGAAGAGAGAAGTAGCTCAGAGATGGTTATTAAGGTCACGTCCAGCTCTGTCTGCCGGTTGAAGATGCTTCCGCGGGGAAGGATGTGCGGGAACTGACTTAGGAACGGAATCGGATTGGAAGCTGTTTCCAGATGCGCGACTCCTGCAGCCCGGCAGCAGCTCCCCTCCCCTACAGCCCCGGATTAGTCTTTCTCCTCACACACTCCTCTTCCCTGCGGGACACAGGACCTGCCGAGCCATCAGAGCCACCCTGTCTCACTGCTGCCTCGTCCACTTCCTTATGCAGCCTTTCCTGTGCCCCCGGCTGCCGCCCCCACCACAGCCTCTCCCCGTGCCTTCCACCTGGCAGAGGTCACCAGGCCTGCTCCCAGCTTAAGACACACACAAAAGCTGGTGTCACACCGTCACTGAGCTCATCTGAAGGCCCAGGATCTACTAAACGTGAAACAGCAAGCGGCTTGCCTAGGAGTTGGCACATCACGTGCGTGGCAGCCTGGCTGCGAACAGGTGACTGCTCACTTTCTTCAGCCTAGAAACCGGAGTGGGAACAGATGGACGCTGCCCCTTTAAAACACAGAGCACCATCACGGTCAGTTCCCGTCTCCCCCAGGGCCGTGAAGAACCCTTGGGTGCTGTGATACACCCCACGGGCTCTCCTGCTGGAAGAGAGGGGGCCTGCAGAAGCAGCGCGGGAAACCCCAAGGCGGCTCAGGGCTCTGGCGCGATTCCTGAGTAAATGGCTGACTGTTCCAGGATGACCTTGCATAGGAATAATCACCTCTGATACACCTGATAATTATGGGAGACTTTCCAAGAGTGCACTTACATCCCTCTCACATGATGTCCTCAGACGGGTCATCCCCACTATCACTGTTTCACCAGGGAGGAAGCCGAGGCCCAGGCAAGCTAATTGGTTAACAGGGCACCTAGCTGTGCGAGCTGCAATGTAAGGCACCTCCACCAGCTACTAGCTGGTTCTTGTGTCCCTGAGCCTCATGGGAATGACATGGGTTGCTGGGAGGGTGAGCAAACCCACAGTCCACGTCAGAGGCTGGCGCAGTCTTAGTCCTCTAGTGACACTGGGTGACTGTGGCTGTGGCGATGAGTTAGTCAAATGGTTATTCACGTTAGGATCAGCATTAGCACGCAGGCCCTGTGATCTCCTCCTCACTGCTTCCCAGCTGTGGGTAAAAGCAGGTCTGAGAGGCAGGGCAGAGAGGGGGAAGCTCCAAAGGAGAAAGGGGTGGCGGGAATGAGGCTGGAGAGGTCCTGGCTTAGCCCTGTCCCCCACCTTTGAGCTGGGCTGCGCTCCAGGAGTGAGGTGGGGCAGGGTTGGAGGGAACACGGGCAGAGAGCTTCCTGCCTCAGCACCGGCTCCTGGCACCAAGCACCGAGCACCTGACATGCCTGAATGCCCAACTTACTTTAAAAACCAGAAGGCAAAGTAAGCAACGAGGCGGTTGTGATGCCTGGTCTGCTGAAGCTTGTACTTGTAAGATGCCGGAGATAGAAGGCAAGGGCAGGAGGGAGAGTGATTTAAGGGCCGGGGGCCAGGAAGTACAAATGTGTTGACAGGAGATGAAAAGAGCAGAGAGGCGATGACAGCTGTGGGTGGAAGAAGCGGTGGCAGGGAGGCTGGTGGAGGTGACAGACAGTGGGAAGGAGCGATGCGATCAGCTCAGCAGGGCCCGAGGCGGCTGCAAAACTAAGAAGACTGTGCGATGTGACAGGAGGAGGACTTGGCTGAGGGACCCGTGGAGTCACGGAGACAGCCGGGTTCCAGCTGCACTAGCAAGAAGCGAGATCAGCAAATGCCCCTTGTGGTTGTCCGCAGTGTTTCTGGTCTAACAAGGAGACTCTTACATTTGATCGGAGGCTGTTGTATCCATACAGCTCTCACCTTCCGCCCTCAGCTGACCCTCGCAATGACCTTGAAGCTAGCCAGAGCAGGCATCGTTCCATCCTTCACCTGCTTCCCCACTCCTCCCCGTCTCTCCTTGATCCGTCCTACAGAATACAGACATGCCATGTATTCCTTACTTGAGTCCCTCTGAGCCTGCCCAGACCACCTCTTGAGATGACAGGCACCCATGTCACTCTCACCTGCCTCACAGTGCAGGCCCTGCTGTCCACCCTTTGATGTAAGCCCAGATCTTTGGAGTCCTACTCGTCTCTCACCCTCATTTTGTTGAGTCTGCCTCCCAGATAGCTCTTGACCCTTGACCTCGCTGCCACACACATCTGCTGTCCCCTCTGACCTGGGTGACTGCAGCAGCCCCCAGCTGCCCTCCTAGTTGGCTCTGACCCCACGTGAGTGTGTGCTCCACACCTTCTCCGTGGGAGCTTTCCCAGTGCAGACACATCACTCCTCACCTCCAGCCCTTCCACGCTATGGGTTCGCCCCTCGCCTGAAGGTACGTCCACCCCAGCCAGGTCCAGGTTTTGCTGCTGCCTGTTGGTACCTAAGGGTTCATGTCTCCTCTTCCTTGCTGCTCTCTCAGCGCAGGCCCTTGCATCTCCAGGAAGACATCCTGCCTGCCCCGGCTAAGTTAGGTAACTGCTCCTCACTCCCATGTTCATCTCTCAGCTGAACCTATGCCCCACACTGCAGGCATCAGTTTGCTTTGCCTCCCCCCTCCGAGACCTTGCGTGACTGGGGGCAGGGACGCTGACTGACCATGTTGCCTCCCTCCAGAGCCCCGCCCAGAGCCTGGCACTCGGACTCCTCACCAGTGTCCGCTGAGTCGACCTGGACTCAAAAAGCACCTCACTAGAGTTATTCCCAAACTACCTTCTGAAAACATCAGGGTTTGGGAGTGTACATATGGGAATGAATCCTCAGAACTGAGTGAGAAAATCAAATCACGGGAAATTTAAAACCACCTTCACTCAGCGAAGAATTCTCCGTGTTAACACATAAATCCAAGACCATAATCAGCCAACATTTATTGATCAAACTATCTCCCTGACATGTGGTAGGCACCTTATATACGTTCTCTCGGTTAATCTTCACAACAGATTTGCTGTGATCCTGGTTTTAGAGATGAGGAAATTGACTCCAGTCAGCTGAGTAACTCGTCCAGAGGAACTGAAAGGTGGAAAGTGGCCCCTATCCGCAGGGAAGACAGCGCAGCCATGCAGAAAGGGGTGTCACCGCAGGCAGCCCCGGAGAAGCGCAGTGGAGGAAGCCACTTGGGCCAAACATTGCAGAGCAGTTACAATGTAGGCAGCCCTAGAAAGGAAGCTGGCAGGACGGGAGGTGCATGGAGGTTGTGACTTAGGGCAGGAACGAGGGTTTGCAGGGACAGCAGGCTCAGGCTAGGGAACAGCGTGGCGGGGCTGAGGCCTCCCCTGATGGCGCAGGCCTTGAGATGCAGTCAGGGTTCAGCTTCAGGTAACTACGGCAGATAGAGCTACAGGTGTGAAGCAGTGTGTTGTGAAGGTTAGTGTGGGAAATGGATGTTGGCCTGATGGGAGTGAGACCAGAAGGAGGTGGCAGCGGCCGCCGACCTGCACGCAGGACTGACTCGGGGTGGACTAGTGAGTCCACCCTTCCTGACCAGAAGGGTGCAGGAAGGTGTGAGGGGCCTTTGCTTTTTTCGTCCCACTCGGACCTTCCAGAGGGGCACACCACTGTGTGTGTCCTGAAGAAAAGACAGACGTGTGGGACACTTGGCCCTCAATCAGCCTGTTCCTGAACTTGGTGTGCTCAGTGTGGTTGCATCCCTGGAGTCACTAAGCTACAAGGCTTATCTCAGCTCCTTCAGTTTGAGGAACTTTTCACCCAACAGGCGAAAGGAAGGAATGACTCTTCTGTAATCTTTTAGCTGGGAGGTCTGAAAGATATCAGGAGGTTGCTCAGGGACTGTCAAGGAGACACAGTCATTCTGTAGCAGCTGACGGGAAGCCAAGAGTTGTGATTTTCTGTCTTTCCAGAACCTTCCAGGATGAGGTCTTCAAGACCAAAGACAGAGAGAAAGGTCAGTATGAAATAAAGGTTTGTGAGCCAGTGAGTTGGCTGACCATCAAAGGTTATTCTAGTGGAACGTGTGAGAGCACCGAGTCGGGAGCCAGACCGTCTGGTTTCATGCCGAGGTTCTGCTGCTCACTGACTGTGACCTCCCCAGGCTTCTCCCCAACAAGAGAGAAGGAATTGCAACACTTACCTCCGAGAAGTACTGTGCAGATTTAAAGCTCTTGACGAATGCCTGAGACACAGCGAGGGTTCAATAAATGTTATCTATTATTGCCCCTGTGGAATATGATTCAAGCAGGGCTAAAATAAGAATTGAAGGCGCCCTGGTCTCAGACACTGAGGGATCTTTCTCAGAAAATGTTTGAAAAATAAGCCTTGGCGCACCTCCATACTTGGGGCCCAGTTAGACTCAGCATTTGCCTTTGGAAAACACTCTCCCCTGTGCATGTGTGTGCACACATGTGCACACACATGCATAGCAGCCATCTGGGGGGTGCTTACACAGGTTAGGTGTAAGCTACCACCTAACACAGGTCCTGGTGGTGCCCCCCAGAGAACCCTCTGTGCAGCCTCCTGAGGGCGGCTGATCTTCCTGGAGAGAAGGCACTGCCGCCTCCACAGTCTTCACCAAAACTCAATGTCCCCCCCTCACCTGGAAGGGGCTGGTCCCCAGAAAAGACCAAAGCTAGTTTTCTGGAAAAACAAAGGCATAGACTAAAGCAATGGTCATTTCTAGGCAGTCTCCGTGCATGCAGCTGTCTGTGCTCTGCAAGTCCGGAGGGAGCCCGGACCGGACACGTGGGCAGCCGAGGAGCCTGAGGAAATCTGGGGCAGTAGACGGGAAAAGGCACATTGACTCGCTAGCATCAGTGACACCAAGGACAGAGTTGGGGCTGCTGGTTCCAGAACAGAGAGAGGAGATGGCCCGTCCTGGGTTCAGAGTCCATGCTGTCGGCAGAGGGCGGTCAGACACAGGCTCATCATAATTTAGGGGAACAAACCCTGGGTGCTGGTTCTGAGTTGGTGCCCATCTGATTGATGGGGTTGGGGAAGACCACAGGGAGGTTTTCTCAAAGCTAACATTTACAATCAAAGGGTTTTCAACTGTTCTGTGATGGCTTCCTTTGCTGGTGTTTAAATACCCTTCCTTTTATAAAATAATGATGATACCAGATGATGGGGTTTTTATAATATATTCTTTTCTGCAGAGTAAAATGTTGCAAGCAATGGTGTCTATAATTTTTGCATTTCATTCTACTTATACAAAAGAACCCAACATCTATTACTAGAAACCAGTGTCTGACACTAATGTTGAAATTTTAAATTGGCTTAGGAATTAGGAATTTTAAGGCTTAGGAATGACTTAGGACCACAGTGTCCAATAGAAATTGATGTGAGCCTCATATGCAATTAAAAAATTTCCAGCAGACACATTGTTAAAAGTGAAAGAAATAAGGGAAGTTAATTTCAATAATATATTTTATTTAACCCAATATACTCAAATAGTATCATTCCAACCTGTAAGCAGTGTAAAAACAATACTAAATCTTCTACATTCTGTTTTGTACGAAGCCCTTGCACTTTTGCGTATATTTCTCACTCACTGCATATCTCCATTCCAACTAGACACAGCCCAGGTGCTCAGCAACTGCTGTATCTGGTGACACCGGATTGGACAGAGCAAATCTGGGCAGGCAGTGCTGAGCCATAGCCCATGGTCCTATCGGATAGGATTCTGTCTCTCTCATCCTACTGAGGAAGCATCCGGTATCATCCCTAGGACTGTGGTATATGAGAGGAACATCCCAGCCATTCAGCACAGTTGAATATTTCCAGTGCAACACAGAATGGGTCAGAGCTGTTTGGGAGCACCATCTGACTCCCCCAGATGTCTCCCGGGGCGGCCTTTACCCCAGGCCCCATTCTTGCTGCCGTGACTTCATACTCCAACTTCAATTTTGGTGAATTGTTTGGCCTTTCTTCTCTGCATGACTGACTTTGGCACCTCACTCAGCTCACAGCTCTGCAGCTCTCTTGAGTTGGTGTCACCGTAAGTTAGCAGGGGACATTTTCTCCTGTGGCTTTGCCCCCATGGAAGCCTCACCCGCTTGCTCCCTCACTCGTTCTTTAGACACTTGCTGTGTGTCTGTTGAGCTTAGTCACCGTGCTCGGTGCTAACTGAGGATGCAGCCACAAAGAAGGCTACAGTGACGTGCCTTCACTGCAACGAACAGCAGAGGAGAAAGAAATGTAAATTCACCAGACTTGGTGGTAACTCTCAGAGATGAGGTGAATGCAGGGTCCTAGGGGAGTCCTTTGGAAAAGTCTTGGGAGATCAGGAAATGCTTCCTAGGGGAAATAATTTCCCAGCTAGGGTTAGAAGAGGAGAAAGTAGCCCAGCCTTGGAAGAGAGGAGAGTGCGTTTCAGACAGAGGGGAGGGAGGCGGTGCCTGCACAGGTCTGGAGGGAGAAAGCAGGTCAGAACCTGGCTGGAACGCGGAGGGTGTAAAGAGAGGAGTCGGAAGTGGTGCTGGGTCAGGGGACGATAAGCCGTGCTTGGGGCTTTGAACTTTATTTTGTGAGAAATTTGGGCGGTGCTGACAGGCGTGAAAGATTTGCAGTTTGGAAAGATCATCCCAGCTGCAGCGTGCGGGATAGATTGGAAGGGAATAAAGCCAGCTAGAAGCTGCTGCAGTAATCCCTGACAACGTGATGGGAATGGGCCAAAACATCCTGATCAGAGTTATGGACGAAGGATCAACAGGACCAGGTTTAATTAGACTGGGTGTGGGGGAGGGAGGGGCAGCACTGAGAGTACCTCTTGGGTTTGGACACACAGTAGGTGGTGAGGTGGGGAACAGGAAGGGGGCATCAGGCTTGGCCTGTATGTGGGAGATAAAGGGTGGTGAAGAGGTCACGGCAGGGGGACATGCAAGGGAAGCTGCTTGTCGGGACTGGGGTTAGGGTCGTGGTTGTTAGCAAACAGATGGGAAACTGAAGCCTTGAAAACAACTTAGATAATTCAAAGAGAGGGACGACTGAGAAGAGGATGGCATAGAAGAGTCTTTTTTGAGACTGAAAGAGAATTTCAGGTGAGGGAAAGAAAAGGAAAACCAAGAGGAAACAGCCCAAGAAGAGGATAGCCATGCTCCCAGGGTGATTTCACCAAAGCCAGGGGGAAAGTGATACAGGGTGCAGCCAGGGGAGGCCCCCCAAAAAGATTTGGAATGGTGCCCAGAATTCAAAGTGTATAGGAATATTGGAGAGACATATAAGATGTCCTCACCCTTCCCCCCCACCACAGGTGTGAGTTGGGGGGGAAGGGACACATGGAACAGGGCCATTGAGAGCTGTTTTGCATAGCAACAGTTTTGCAGCTAACCTCTGGAATGATTATTTAACATATCTATAACCTTTAACTGGTTTCATAGATATGTTAAATAGCTCTGGCCAAGTTTTGAGCCAGGGAGAAGGGAGTGGCTGGGACCCAAGATGTGGGCTGAGCCCCTGAGTGAGAAGAGCCTGCGAGAGAGCTTGGAAAAGATGGGCTCCGGGAAATGAGGGGATAACTGCCCAGGTGAAAGGGAAAATCACACAGCTTTGCCAGAATGGAGATCCCTGCAGCCAGGTGAAGAAGAAAGCCACATGCTTTTGGTGGAGTGCGAACCCCTGCAGCTTTGGTAGAAGAGGCCCACACGGCTTTGGGGTGCCCCCTTTGGCCGCGTGGCCTGGAAAGCAAGAGAGAATTTGACTGGAACTGGGTACAAAGAACTCTTGCCAGTGGACAATGAGAGGGTACCACAGTACTTTGGATTAACTAGAGAGATCCTGCCTGCACGGTGACACAGCTGACGGTGCCAGCGGCCTGCAACACAGACGTGTGCTCTTTTCCTGATTTACGGTACCCGGAGTTGAGACAGTGGGAGAAGGGAGCACTGTGTGGGTGTAGGTGTATACCCTAAAGGACTTTGATATTTTGGTGGAGGCATTAAGCCTAAATAGCATTAAATAAACATTTCGTTTCCTTCTCACGAATCTCTGGCATTGAGAGATGTCTTTCCAATTGGCGGCGGACAGAAGAGCCCAGTAGATATTAGTATTCTGTCCTTGGGAGGGGCCCCTGTTATGTAGCAATATTTGGCATCCCTAGGTGGGCCAAATATTGCCCCCCCTTGGACCTCTTGTTTGGTAACAAAAGAACTAAGCATTTCATAAGATGGATGGGCCTCAATGTCAAGTGTTACAGAGATGACAAGTAGGAAAAACGACTGAAAAGTTTCCATTGGGTTTAGCACCATAGAGAAGTAATAGGGAACTCGGCAGGTGTGTTTCGGGGGGAGAGGGTACTAAAAGGGCACTGGAAGGCCGAGGTGGCCAGTAACCCTATGCGGACTGGGGCTCTCGGCCTCTCTGTACCATCTGACAGGGCCCCCCAAGCCTGAGTGCTTTAAGGAAATAGCAAGTTCAATACCAAGAACTAGAAGATCTTGGCTCTGCCACTAACTAGCAGGGTGACCCTGGGCAGGTCAATTCACTGTCTGGGGCTCAGTTTCCTCATCTATAAAAGAAGGAGGGAGCCAGAACCAACATGTCCTAAACCTGTGTCCCACTCCTTCTGTTTAGTTGGATAGTAAATGCTAGGCTTGACTCAATCTATATTTGATAAATATTTGGGTTCCCATTATATGCAAAGGATTGTGTGCTTGGAAAGAAAAAGTGTCAGAGTAGCAGAGGGGACAGGTTTTGAGGTCAAAGCTTGGTAAACAGTAGGCCAGTAGAAGTCTCAGAACTTTCAACAAGTTAATGTGCACTGGTGGGTCACCAGAAAGGTAATCTGGCCCTGGCTGGTGTGGCTCAGTGGATTGAGCTCTGGCCTGCAAACCAAAGGGTCACCCATTCAATTCCCAGTCAGAGCACATGCCTGGGTTGTAGGCCAGGTCCCCACTAGGGGGCATGCAAGAGGCAACCACACATTGATGTTTCCCTCTCTCCTTTCTTTCCCTTCTCTCAAAAATAAATAAATAAAATCTTAAAAAAAAAATAAAACCAAAAGAGGTATAGTGATCTGGTATTTTCCCAGTATTTTTTCATTTGCAAAGTTATTTGACTCTTGTACACTTAACCCACGGAGCACGCATAGACTTCTTCGGGAGATGCGTCAGCAGCTTACAGTGTAGGGACTGCCTAACCAGGTGATCGCTGCGGTCGCTTCTAGTCCAGAGTTTCGGCAACCCAGGAGTTTGCTGCCAGAGAGAAAAGGGTCTTCCTGTTGCTGTGGGCTGCAAAATGAAACAGTGGCAGAGACTGAACCTTTAGGCAATTCTGGACAACATGGCCTTCTATATCATAGGGCCCCCCTTCCCTAGTTAGTCTCCCAGTTTGTCAGCAAGGATCCCTGGGGCATTCTTACATTGCCAGGAAAATGGGCTTGCAGAGCTGACTTCTGGGATCGCCATTCTGATCTGCAGCCTGCAATTAATTGGTCTGATGGGGAAGTGCCCTAGAATCGTCATAATGCAGACTTTCTTAGAAATCGGATGCTTCTGGAAGTCTGTGGCTAAGAAATCCAGAAAGGTCCTCTGAGGAGTAAGAAGTGACTGTGGACCCTGACCTGGTCTGACAGATTCAGCCAAGACTATGGTGGTGGTTCATACAGAGAGATGCGTTTGTTGATGTAATAGGTCCACCCTGCAACCAAGTACCCTGTCGGACGGCCCTCCCTGTGTTCACGGAATGGAAGGATGCCCATGATGCCATCTGGGTCTGTTTTCCTTCCTTCCTTCCTCCCTTCCTTCCTCCCTCCCTTCCTTCCTCCCTCCCTTCCTTCCTCCCTCCCTCCCTCCCTCCCCCTCCCTCCCTCCCTCCCTCCCTCCCTCCCTCCCTCCCTTCCTTCCTCCCTTCCTTCCTTCCTTCCTTCCTTCCTTCCTTCTCCCTCTTCCTTCCTTCCATCCACTTTTTAGGTTGGGTTATTTTGTTTGTTTTTAATTTATTTATTTTCCAAATACAGTTTTATAGCTGTCATGTAATGTTATATTAGCTTCAGATGTACAACATAGTGATTAGACACTTATGTAGTTTACAAAGTCATGACTCTGATAAGTCTTGAAACCGTGGAACACCAGACATGATTATTACAACATTGTTGTAGGTCAGCCCTTCCCTGACAGGACTTCTGTAAAAGAATTAAGCCATAAAGCCCTAGGATGTCCGTTGTCTGAAGTGAGTTAACTTCTCTATGCATGTGGACAGGTATTAAGTATGTACCATCCATGGGAGAAGCGAGAAGACAGTCATTCAAATAATTTCCTGCGTGTTATATTTTATATTAGGAACCTTGGAATTGAATCTGTAAAGAGCAGAACAAACCCCAAAGGTACTGCTGAAGGGTTTTTTGGTTTTTGGTTTTTTCGTAGCTAAGAGTGCCTGTATTTATTATCTGCATAACAAATTGTCCCCAAACTTAACGCCTCAAACCAATGATGCTGTTTAACATCTCACAGCGTCTGTGGGTCAGGAACTGAGGAATGGCCAGGTGGGTCCTTTACTTCAGGGTCTCTCTCAGGCAGCAACGACGGCGTTGGACAGAGCTGCAGGCATCTCAGGGCATGACTGGAGTGGACCCTCTCCCAAGCCCCCTCACGTGGTGGTTGGCAGGTTTCAGTTCCTCACAGGCTGTTGACTGGAGGCCACGCTCAGGTCCTTGCTGTGGGGGCTCCTCGGTCTGGCAGCTTGCTTCACCAAAGCATGCACGCCAAAAAAATGTCACAGTCTTTGGTAACCTAGTCGTGAAAGTGATATCCCATCACTTTAGCTGTGTTCTGTTCCCGGAAAGCAAGTCACCAGGTTCAGCTCACACTCCAGGGGAGATCACACAAGGAGGTGGGATCGGGGGCCCTCGGCTGCCACCACCCTGTGCGGCCAACTTCCTGTGCAGTTCACGTCCCTGCCCCAGGCCCTCCCAGTGTCCTGGAATTTAATAACACGTTCAGCAATTCAAAACATGATAGTGCCGTGGAATAGCAGATCTCACTGTCATTTTAAGTGTCTACGAGATGGAGGATTTCTGTTATACTAAGTGAGGGCAGCTACTGAAGCAAGAAACAGGAACAGTGTGTCTTTATGAGGAAGAACGAATTAACCTGCATGTGAAATCCCAGGGAAATTGACATGGAAAAAAAACTGCATGCCTTACAGTATATCCCGTGAAAGGAGATGGAAGGAATGTCTGATTTTACAGATGTCATACATTTTAGACTGCTTGTGTTTTTCCCTTCTAAAGAGTTGAGTTTGCTCCTAGAGGCCAGTCACAGACGCAGCATTTCACAGTTCCTGGGCATCTTCCTTTTCCTCTGAGCTGAGAGCAGGCTTCCTTAGACAGAGCTGAGCAGGGAATGCATTAGGTGTTCTCTGCTCTAAGGACTAAATCGATTCTAAAAGCTGGCAGAAAGCCCACGGTGCCTGTCCTCAGGGAACTGACATTCTGGGAAGATTACTGGGCCAAGAGCTATTCCCTTCTCATCCTTTCTTACACACACACACACACACACACACACACACACACACACACACACACCCCAGTTTTGGTGGCAGGGGAAATGAGGGGAGGAGACAGTGGTCTTCACCAGCTTCTTCAGGGCTAGAGCAATGCCACAGGGAGACAGGTGGAAGTGGAGGGGGGGTGTGCCCCCCTGCATCTGGGAATCCACAGATGGTCCCTCCCTCGGGGACAGACAGTGTTCGTCCAGGAAACTACCCCACTTTATGTTTCCCTCAGCCTTGGTGGCCGTGGAGTTCGGGAAGTGGAACATTTGGAAGAAATAACCCGTTCATTTCCTCTGCCCAGGTCTGAGGTCTGTAGCGCACTAGAACTCCAGGAATCGGAGGGACACAGCATGGCTTTCTGTGTAGGAGAGCTGTTCATTAACCACCCCTAGAAGGGGGCCTCGTGGAAATCCCACCTCCACTCACCTCTTCCGGCTCCATCTGGGCAGTAAGCAGAGGCCCCTGTGAGCACGTCCCTTGTGGCTGCCCAGCCAGCAGTGTCCCTGTCTTGTTACTAGTCAGGGGTGGCAGCCTGTCCCTCCCTTCTGGGCAGGTCAGGGCCACTGCTGGTTGCAGAGCTCAGTAGAAACGGCTCTTGAAGTGGTGATTGGAGCATGAGCACGTGGGCCCACATGGTGTTCAGGGCACCGAGTGGACCTGAGGAACAGTAGGGTGCTTGAAACGGTGCCGACATGGTGATGCTGTGGCACGGTGACGGGACCTCCAGCAGGTCTGGGGTCGCTAGCTGCAGGGAGTGCTTTAACCTCCCTGAGCCTCAGTTTCTTCACGGGTGAACTCATTGAACAGGAGCCCCCACAGGGCTGTTGTGAGCATTAAAAATGCTGGGGGTTCAGGATAGTGCCTGGCAGTAGGGATCACCGAGGAGGAGGCTGAAGTGGACGTTTTCACCTCTAAACCAGGGCACTAAGGCTGAGAGAAGTGAAGTCACTGCCAGGCTCCTGGGACCGCGTGGGTCCCACCCAGGCCTGCGGGATTTCCACTGCCCCCTGCTGTGTGATCTCCACATGACCTTCCCCTTTATCTAACTGCCCTCAGTCTCCCCTCTGGATCTCCAGAGCCCCTTCCAGAGTCCGTCTTCTCAGACTCGGAGCCATTGCCAGTTCTAGAAGAGCCAGAGTGCCTTTGTTTTACATGGACATTTTTGTAATAATAATTATGCTTTCCTCTCTGCTTCAAAGTTATTGAGGCTGCCTCTCCATCACACCCTCCTGATTTTATGCTCAAGAATAAAATCCCATATGTTTCTACTTTACGACCATGTCTTTTCTTCCCGAAGGGTGGTGTGCTATGGGAGGAAGATGTGTATGGGAGTTGGAGGACCTGGGTCCTTGCCCCGCAGGCACGCCCCAGGCCACCAGGGCCTCTCCTGCCCACTGAGAAGGTGGGCATGATGACCATCATAACACTGTTTACGGGTTGCTGCCCGTTTAATGAGCTCGTGCAGTAAAATGAAAGGCATGTGCACAGCATTACATTTCTGTGATAACTGACAGTGATCCTCGCTTGGTGAGTTTCTGACATGCCCGAGTTGGCAGGTGTTCAGGTGCAGGGGCAGGTGGGGGAGCAGCGATTGGCTGGTGGAGAGATGGGCAGAGACGAAAGAGGGAGACGCTCCAACCTCCGACCAAGGGTTAACATCTCAGAACCTTCTCTTGGAAGCAACCTCAGCACTGAACACTCAAGAAGGTGGTTCAGGAAGCACTTTGAGACCCAGCTGAACTTGAGGAAATCAAGAGTCTTAGTAGAATCTTTCTTCAAAGGAGAAAACCAACTCAGAGGAGCGTGCATTATTCAGGAGCTGCTGTGGCAATCAGGATGGCAGCCCGGGGCTGGCGTCTGTCTTTCAACACAGTCCGTGGTGGGCCCGTCCTGTCTCCTGGTCCCACCCCCATGCCCATCTTTCCTGCTCACTAGCTTTTGTCTCCAGTAAAACCCCTGAGTCTTTAATAAATTATAAACATGCTTTCTGGTCCGTCTGCCGGCGCCGGAGCTCCGTGTTGGCAGCCTTTTCCATTCCCCTCATGCCCCTAATAGGTCTCGCTGTTTGATTAATCTTTTAGATTGCTCTCTCCGAAAGCCGACTCTCTGCACTGTGTCCAGTTTTAAGGATTTTTCTCAGTCCTTGGCTTTGTTGCCGCCATGTCCAGTGCTCGTTCCAAAGCAGGGCTTCACTCCCCCACCCCGGCCTCAGAGGGCAGGTGGCTGTTGCACAGGGCTCAGGCAGGTGGGCCCCTCCAACTTTTGTACTTTAAGTAGGGTGAGTTCACAGTGGGACACTAGGGACATATACCAGGTGAAAAGTCACAGGATCTGGGTTCAGCTCACTCTGTAGGTGTGTGACCTTGAGCGAGATTCTGAACCTCAGTGTCCTCATCTGGGGAGTAAAGGTTCTCAGACGCTGTCATAACAGACAAGACACAGGATAACTCTGGGTGCTGTGAGCAGGGACAGAAGGCAGATAGTGCCAAGTCCCATGAGCCAGGATGCCTGTACCTTTGAGGCCAGAGCACCGCCCTACTGCCTGGCCTCCCCAAAGCCTGTGCATGCTGGTGGCACTTGCAGGGTTCCTGCCTAGCCTGGAGGAACAGCCTCTGTCCTACGGGCGCAGGAAGCTGGAGGCAGCTGAAGCCCTGGAGCACACCTGCGCATGCTCCAAATCTCTACCCAGCTTAGGAGATTGGACTGGGTCATCTCCAAAACCCCTTTTCTGAACTATGAGTTTGTGGTTCTCATTCAGGAGTACTGACTGGACATGGCATGGAGGCCGCTTCAGCCTCGGTTGTGATAATAATGCTAGCTGCCTGCCGTTTACTCAGCAGCTGTGAGACACAAGGTGTTTTGCCTGCAGTATCTGCGGTCTTCAGAATAAGCCCGGAAGGGAGGTATCTATTCACATTCTAGAGGTGACAACACTGAGACTCATGGAAGGTATGCAGCCAAGGGCACACACAGCCAGCGTGCAGCAGATCCAGAATTCACATGGACATCACAGCACAGGCTCCTTTCTCTGACATTGATGCAACCTCCTTCGCTCTCGCCTCCTCCCAGCACCCCTCACTCTCTATTGCACTGGCCAAACCACTCACCAAAAACACCCTTTCAGCCCATGCAAGATCTGGCTCCACCCAGTGGAGGAGGGGTCTACAGATTTGAACTTGGTGTTAAACATGAGTTACTCTTTGTCAAGCATCAATTAATAATCTCAGGGAGTGGTCTACAAGTTAAAGATTGTCTCCACTTTCCAGATGAAGAAATTGAGGCTTAGAAAGTAAGTTCAGATGTCCAGCCACAGAGTTGAGCCTCAGCTGCAGAATATTTGACATTCCATTCAAGTCAACCATACTTACTGAATGCCAGGCCTCATCAAAGCTTTTGACCACTGATGCCGTGAGAACCTTGAATAGGAGAGCCCTGTCTTATAGATGAGAACACAGCAGGCTGAGGAGGTGGGTGGTCTGCCCATGGTCCCTCAGCTGGTCAGTGATGTCCAGACCCTTAGGCCAGGGTACCACGAGCTGCCTCCCTTGGCACTCGGCCCGCGGGTCCAGAACTGTGCTGCCACTAGGATGCTGTACCCCATTTTCCATCTGCCCAGGTCTCCTCCATCCGTGAGATTCAGCTCATCCTTCTCTAGGGAGTCTTCTTCACCTCCCAGGTAGAGTCATGCCCACCTCTTCTCTCCTCCAGCCCCATGGGCTGCATCACTGCTGGTGAATACACCTGTCTCCTGGCTGGATGCCTATAAGGCAGGATAAGTGTCCCTTGTTCCCTAAAGCTCTCCAAAACCATTAAGTCTCAGTACCACCTTCCCTGAATAACTTATATCACAAAGGTTGGGGGGTCCCATTGCCCTGCAGTGTGTGGAGGGGAAGCCATCTCCAAGACAGTGCCCAGAGTCTGACCCTTGGCACAGCCCTGGCAGTGCTGGCCTTCTAAGTCCTCAGCTTTATTGCCATCCTGCAAAGGAGCTGACCATGAGCATTGCCACCCACCCCACTCTTCATGCCTCTCCGCGTCCTCACGAACCTGGCAGCACACCAACCAAGGGACCCCCACATCTACCTTGACCAGCCACCTGCCCTTCTCCCTCCCTACTGCTCCCACCTTAGACACAGGTCTGCACCCAGAGATAGCTAAGTCCAAGGCCCGTCTCATTGGGGGGCCATTTCAAGGCATTTTTCTTCCATTTTCATAATGGTTATTTAATGTACAACAAATTACCCCCCCCCCAAAAAAAAAAGTTAGTGGCTTAAAAGAACAGGAATTGTTGATTTATCTTCATGGTCAGGAATTCGGAGCATGTTGGCTGAGTGGTTCTGGCTTGGAGCCACTGTCTTCTGGGGCTTGACCCGACCTGGCAGACTCACTTCCAGGCTGGCTCGCTCATATGGCAGGCAGCTTGGCGCCGGCTGTGGGCCTCAGTTCCTTTGCATGCGGGCTGGCTTCACTCCCAAGTGGTTATGGTGGAGCCTGAAGTGCTTTTATGACTTAGCCTTTGAACTCACATTCTGTCACTTCCATCACATTCTATTGGCCATATAGTCTAGCCCAGATTCAGTGGAGGATAAAGGTATACAAGGCATGAGGGCCAGTAGGTGAGAATCACTGGAAGCCGTCTGGGAGGCAGGCTACCACACCTTTTAAAACCATAAAATGCAAAGTCATCAGCTGAGCCAGAAATGCATTTTCTGAATTTCTCCCTTTCTCTGTGAATGGGCATCTGGTATCCTTAATTTCTATTCTAGGGATAGGGAGATGGACAAGGGTCCTTCTTCCCTAAAGCAACTCACAGTCAGGGAGACAGTCCCATCTCAAGAAGTACTAGAAGAGAGAAATATGCACAGTTATGGGAGCACAAAGGACAGATTGTTAGCTGTCTGTGAGAGCATAGAATAGCTTCGCAGCAGAGGGGACATTTGCTCTGGGTCTTGAAGGATGTGCAGGAGCTCATCCGGCAGAGAAGGGAAGAAGAACATTGCTTCATGCGGAAGTAACAGTGTGAGCAGTGGCAGAGAGTGATGGAACTATATTAAGGAGCAATTACAAAAGGTTTTGAAAGCTGTGCTGGGGGGTTTGGACTTGCACATCAGGAGCCACTGGATGGCTTCAGCCAGAGGAAGGCCTGGGCAGAGCTGTGTGGTGGGCAGATGACTGGCAGGGGCAGATGCTGGAGGCAGGAGGGCCATGGGGATGAGAGAGGAGGATAGATTCAGGGGTGTTTTATTTGCAGGTGGAGCTGGCAGTGTGTGTTGAGACCCTGTCTCTGTGGGGTGAGCACAGAAAGGCCTGAAGCTCATGACTTACCTTTTCCACAGTGTCTTCCCCCGAGGCCTTCCTTTCCTAATTCTCGGCTTCTCCTGGGTGAGCCAAGCCCAGCCTGCACTTAGGTGCTGAGCAGAACAGCCCGCCTTTCTTGGAATAAGTTCTCTGATTCAGTCTTTGCTCTTATAGATAAAAGTGTTCAGAATTATCAGTGAGGCCACAGGGACATCAGGCCCACTGGCCTGGGAATGAGGTTCGTAAGTATTTTAGGCCACAGACTTCTTTGAGAATCTACACAAAACTATGAACCGTTTCCCAAGGTGGTGGGGGAGCGGGGGATGCACATTTGTATACACAGCTTTACAAACAATTTCAGTGGGCTCACAGTCCCCTTGAAGTCCATCCTTGGGTGTCTGGACCCTAATTTAACAGCCTAGGAAGAAATGGAATAGGGAGAGAGGACATGCTTGATTCACCAAACATCTTTTATTTACTTCTGTGTTCAATACCCCTCCTTGTACTTGGACAGCCCCCCGAAGAGCAAGGAACAGGAGGAAAGACTCACTGAGGGACAGCCCCTGGTGGCACCAGCTCCCTTGGCAGGTTTATCTTCATTATTATAGTAATTCTCAGGCAGTGGGCTACAATTTTCACTTGCAGCAAGGTATTACATTGAAAGTACCCTAGATGTAATTGTCATATGAAATGATCCTGGACACATGGGAATGAGTGATTTTTCAAGACTGGGTTTTGTGAGTATTGTTTATGCCAGGGTTTGGGGGCTCTGCCTCTTTAAGCATGGCCAATTTGGGAGTGTTGGGGGCAAGAGGTTGGTCAGGTGTGCTGGGCTGGAGCTGCTGGCCCAGAATATGTGCAGCCTCTGCCAGCTGGATGGGCACAGACTGGGGGCAGGTTTGTACGGCCCCCAGGAACCACTGGGCACTAACTGGGGCATGCAAGGAATCCCACATTTATGTTCTATATCCCGACTTAACGTGGCTCTAAGCCCATGTACCCCTAGGGGGTAGGAAATTAAGTTTCAGTTATTTTCGGAGCTTCCCCACCCCACTGAGGGTCCAGGTGAGGCCCTAGGGTCTTGCCCAGGACTGTGCAGCTAGGGCGGCCCCATCAGAGGCCAGGCATTTGTCCGTGCTGGTGACCATGACGATGCTCTTGGTTCCAGCCCCTGACACCCACTTTGCCCCCAAAGTTCTTAGTGGTCTCCTGCCTTTTCTTCCCCAGGTGCACCCTGCTGATGTACTGCAGGGACCTCCCTCCCACCAGCATCATCATCACCTTCCACAATGAGGCCCGCTCCACCCTGCTCAGGACCATCCGCAGGTAAGCTATCCTTCCTGGTTGGTCAGCCCTCCAGGGCCAGCACTTGGTGAGGGCGTTTGCTTGCTGGGGGTACTGGCCTTGTGGTGAGGGTATCAGGTGTTCTCAGCCCCTGCCAGGTGCTGGTCTACATGTCGCACATGCATCCACTCAGTCTCTCCTCACACCCCTGTGAGGGTGGCTATTCGCTCATTTTACAGGGGAAAGACAGAGGGCTGAGATGCTGGGTAATTTGCAGGAGGCCACTGAGCATTGTAGAGATCCTAGCAGAGCCCTTGCCCTTGACCACTGTATAGACTGCCTCTAGAACATGAGTTCTAATTTCACAGCTGACGAGGGAGCTGAGGCCATGAGAGGCTGAGGGTGCCCCCCACCCCCAGAGTCAGGTCAGGATTAGAACTCTGGTTGGCCAAGTGCTGCCTCTTCCAGCACCTGCCTCTCCACAGCCTCCCATGCACCAGGGCCCAGGAGGCAAACGGCTGATGTTTGCTTTCTCGGTCACCACTGTTTCAGCCCTATTCCCTCTTGGGCCTTTCCATCTACCCTCAGCGCCTAGTCTGGGACATGCCATCGCTCTGACGAGCAGGCCCTTTCCTGTGGCCTGCATGCATTTTAATATGCAAAAGTCCCAGCATCAGCCCCTAGCAGAACACCCCTTAAAACACAGACAGGCCCCAGAGACATGGCCAGGAATCTTTTGCCCAGGTTCTCAGAGGATGCTGGTTGTTTCAGCTTCCCTTCTCTATGCCATGCTCCTTCCTCCCCTCTGGAGCCTCTCTCCCCAAAACCCCCTTTTCCCCCAAATCATCTGGCCCACCCTTTTGTCACTCACGTCTCTAGCCACGTTGGCATCTTAGATGGTGCTTAGAACAGCAGCCACTGGTCCCTAGGTCCCCTCGGGTGCAGATACCTGAGTTCACGCTCTCAGCTGGGGAGGCAGGAGGACAGCACTCTGCCCACATGAAAGCTGAGAAACTGAGACTCGGAGGTACTGAACTGCGGCCTCCTGTTGCTCAGCTAACAACAGAGACGCAGGGCTTTGACCTTGCACTCTGATTTGAGTTCTTCTCAGCAGCCTCAATAGAACCAGGCTTTCCAGCATGGGGGCATTGAGTGCCCCTGGGGGAGGTGTTGGGGCCACAGGTGCACTCAGCCATACATCTAGCAAGAGAGGGGCTGGCCTGGGGAAAGGTGCTTGTGGTACTTCCACTCCCCTGGCCCATGGCGCATGAGAGCCCTTTCACATCTGCTGGGCGGCACATCAAGTGGTCTCCCAATCCCGAGAAGATTAGATGTGGGCCAAGCAGGGGACAATCAAGCACAGCAAAGCATCATCATTCCCAACAACAAGCCATGCCTTCTCTCTCTCCCTGATGTACCTGCGTGGCTTGGGACAGGTGGGGAAGCTCCAAGTGGCAGGAGGAAATCAGCAGTAGGGTCCCCCTGGTGGCAGGCATCAAGTCCTCTGCAACACCTGTCATTCCTGATGAATGTCCGCTTTGTAGGGCCAGTGCATCCCTCAGAACTGTAGGGAGGGACCTGCCCAAACCCACAGGCACCAGCCTGGTGTTACTCTCTGCCCATGGGTGCAGCTGTGTCTGCTGCCCGCATGTCCTTGGGGACTGGCTGGCCCTGTCCTTCCACCTGCCACTTGCCCTGTCTGCCCTGGCTTCTGCATTCACCCCACAAGCCACTTGATTTGAATTTGATTTTCCAACAAGGCTTCAGCTTTTGACAAGAAAAGGTGCCAAGTCACTGTTGGATGTCACTGTGGGTCTCCCGGTAGACCAATAGTGTGCCTTTCTGATTTGTAAACCAGTGTGGGTCCATGTGGAGGGGCGGGGATGAGGAATGGCCCCACTTACCTGGATAGGTTCTGGTGAAGGGAGAACAGAGTTCCAC
The DNA here is from genome assembly GCF_021234435.1 of Artibeus jamaicensis. Classification (NCBI taxonomy): domain Eukaryota; kingdom Metazoa; phylum Chordata; class Mammalia; order Chiroptera; family Phyllostomidae; genus Artibeus; species Artibeus jamaicensis. The sequence continues at coordinate 17,568,173 of NW_026521843.1, read as the reverse complement.
GGCCCCACGGACGGAGCAGGCACACGGCGGCAGAGATGCTGGTCCCAAAGGACCAGCCACAGATGGTCGTGTCTGCGCATGTCCACCGGATACTTTCTGGAGAGCACTACAGCACCTGAGAGAAGCTCCTTACCTTCCAGGCTGGCCTCTCTCCTCTGTTAAAGAGCCTTCTGATGCCATGCAGCTCTGTCCCCCTCAACCTTCAATACACATACATCTGTGCGCACACACACACACACACACACACACACAGTCTCACTCACCGTCAGGGGGCTGAGAAGTGCGGGCACAGAGAAAGCACTTGATCAGCATTAGCCACCCTATACCTGCACAGCTGGTGAGAACTCAGAAGGAAAGGGGCTGTAGGGTGCCTAAAGGCACTGTACTTGGAGTCTAAGGACCTGGGGTCAAGTCCCTACCTGCCACTTCCAGCCCTGGGACCTCGGGCAGGTCACTAACCACCTCTGTAAAGACAGTGATGAAAGTATACTAGATGTCTCAAGTTCCATCACTTTTCCCACAATGGACCTTCCTCTCGGGAATGCCTCAGAAACATTTTGGGGGCATTATAATATGGAGGCCCCAGCCCCCAGGTTTCCCTCACACTGTGTTTATGTTTTGGGGGCCCTTCAGCTGCTGCCCTCAGACTCATCCCCTTCCGCTCCAAGACACACTTTTCCTCTTCCGGCTGCTCCTCCGCCTCTTTTCATAGTAGTGACAATGACACTTTGTAACAGCAACAGGTTAAACCTGTGCTGTTTGAAGTTTGCAGACCCCTCACTTCAGTCGGGGCCCCAGGGGAGTCTGGGATGTTCAGTGCCCATGGTGAACCGAGGACAAGAGCCACAGTGGGTGAGGCAGCACAGGGGCCAGGGCTCGGGCTCTCGACTTCCTGTGTGGAAGTTGGGGGGCAGCCTGGGTGTGGCCCCAGCACCTCTGTCCTCTGGTCTAGAGGTCCGTCTCCAATGCCCTGGTGCCCTGCTCTTTGGGAGGAGGCTTGGAGCCCATCGACATTACCCTCCTCAGAAGGTATCCCTGCAGTGCCAGGCTCCACACCAATTTGTTGGGCCTTTGGCTGAGAGAGCCCTGGGCCTGTGTCCTGCCTCTCGGGAACTTCGATGTTAGCCAGGCCCCTGGCTCAGGCCCAGGTGTAACTCGAAAGGTAGCAGGGTGGGGGCCGGGAAGCCAGGTGTGAACAGACCTCTGTACATCATCAGCAGGCTGGATGGAAGTGAACTTCAGGGGTGGGGGGGGAGGAAGATTAGTATTTCTAAAAGACTCCACAACCAGGTAGCATTTGCCTCAGGGTTCCATACTTCCTTCCCTTCCCTGCTCGTCCTGCAAGTAAGTCACTAGCTACTGAGTGGGGGCTGAGTGAGAAGCTCTTCCTATCGTCTCACCATTGATGAAAGGATCTCTGAGGTCTCTTTCATCTTTAATCTTCTAAATTTTGGATGGCTTTACTGCCAGGCCCTCAAAAGCAAAAGATGCTCAAGGAACTGGGGGCGGGGAGTGGGTGACTGTTCCTCTCCTCCCTCCAGCCCAGCACTTGGCCGGCCTTCACCTCTCTGCTCATGCCTGCCATGCCCTCCAGCCCCTGAGTTAGCTGGGGGTCTGGGGGCTGCCCACACCTGGGGCACTCAGAGCCAGGCAGAGGCACGATGGGGTGGGCGATGGGGAGAGGGAGAGAGAATCACGACCTAGATGAATTAGGGCACTCTTCTCACGTAAGGAAAGAGAGAGAAAGCCCCCAAAGATGGTTTATCCCTGGTGTTGCAGTGGGTCCCGAGCATGAGTGGGAAGGGGCACCTTTAGCTCCATACCTCCCACAGGGGCTCTGGGGCCTGCGCCATTTATCCATTATATCCCTAGTCTCCTTCCTGTTGCTTTTTGCAAAGTCCTAGATTTAGAGGAGCAATTTCTCAGGTCCAGGTGGTGAAGAAACTGGACTCTGGGGCTAGAGTTGCCTGCTCGGCCCTTACCAACTGTGTGACCCTGAATACACTCCTTCACCTCCCTGCCTCAGTTTCCTTCTATGCAAAACAAGGGCTACTGGTAATAACTACTTTGCATGATTGTGGAGAAGAGTGAATGAGCTCAGGAAGGTAAAGGCCTCGAAACAATACCTGAGCCCACACAGGCCACAGACAACAGGTGATGTGCCTCCGGTGAGTAGGCAGCAATGTCCTAATGCAACTTCAAACTGGAGCAGGGGCCAGGATCTCCTGGAGGGGTTGTTAAAATGCAGTTTCTTGGGCTTCCTCCGAGTTACTCTAGCTCAGTAAGTCCAGTGCAGGGCCCAAGAAGACACATTTCTAACAAGCCCTTAGTGACGCCGATGTTATTGGCTCAGGGGTCACACTCGGAGAACCGGTCTCATTATCAATACTCAGATTCCGAGAGCAGCCGCTGTGTGCTGCGCACCTGCTAGGGGCCTGTCGTGTGGCTGAGGAAGTTGCACCGAGGGCTCAGTACTTACTGAAGCTCTCCATCTGGTGAATGGAGGACGGACAGGCAAGTGCCTCACTCAACCCAAGCCAGTCTGGCTTCAGAACGAGTCAACTGCTCTACCAGCCTGGGGTCTTCATTCAGCTGGCATTTATGAAGCGTTTGATAAACCCTGCCTGCATACAGCACCTCGGAGTTCACAAAGCAATTTCAAATACATTTCCTCATTTCATACGCACAAAAGCCTGTGAAGTAGGTCAAGTATTAATATTGCCCGCCTTTACAAGGAAAATGTAATTACAGCTGCAAAGGAAGGCAGCCCGGCATCTTGTTCAGGACTGCACAGGTAGGAGGCGGTGGAGGCTGCTGGCCCCCCGTGCTGCCCACACCGCCCTGACCGCTGCCTCTCTGGGCGCTCCGTGTGGACCTCACAGGTAGGGCAGCAGGCAGAACACAGAAGGTGTAGAAGCTGCCTGTACAGCCGTCTGGTCCTCTGGCAGAGGTGCGAGCTGTGTGCAGGAGACTCAGTTAAAGATGATTGATTCCCAGGCACCGTGTGACCTGGCTATAGGTGAGCACTCACTCCCATGCTGAGGCTGTGTTAGGAAAGGGCATGGAACAGCCCCAGGGACTGAAACAGGAAAATAAAAACATGCTCAGCTGGGCCCTGGGGAAAGGGAGAGTTCCCCTCCCTGTGGAAGGGGCTGGTGAGGTGCGTGGGCCGAAGTGATGAGAGTGAAGGAGAGACCTGAGCAGCCAGGGTCGGGGGGTGGGGTGGGAATGGGTGTAGGGTGTGCTGAAGAGAGCTGACCTGGGCTGACCTGGACCTTTCTCCTTCACCAGCCACCCCAGGAGCTGAGAGCACCTGGGCCCTCGCAGCCCAGAGCCCCTTTTATGGAGTGGGCCCCTCCCCACCTCCCCCATCACTCCAATTGCTCTGATTAGAGGAGCAAAAACAAGCCAGGTGTTACCAGGAAATGGTCTAATTAGCACTTACTGCTGACGATTGCTTTTTTTTTTTCTTTTTTAAACCCTGGACATTTTTTATTCACTAATCATCTCTCAGTTCAACCAGTGCAGAGCCACACGCGATTTACCTTTTGATGTTCGCAGAAGAGAACTCTTGAATTTCAAAGAGCCGGCAGGGATTTGGGGAATCACATGCAGAAGCTGCAAGCCATAATCAAACCTCATTAGAGGGTATTCTTCAAGCAGGTTTTCCCTCTCTTTCTGCCCCCCTTTCTGATTAGAGGGCTGGCTGTTGAGTTTGCCTGTGTTTTCCCTGGGACGATCACAGTTAAGGGTTTCCTTCCACCACCTCCTGCCCCTCCTGGTTCTCACCTCCCAACAGCAGACTCAAGGCTTGGTGTTGGGGCTTCTCTCTCCACCTTACACACTGGTGCCGCTGTTGCCATGGTGAGAATTAAGGCCTCATAAATAAAGGTAGCTCCAGGCAAGGTTCTGCTGGAGAGTCTCTGCAGTCTACTTAGAAAAGCGCCTCACCTGAAACAGGGCTCAGAAGGGTCCTCCAGAGAGGAGGGACACACGAGACACCTGGGCTCCACCCATCTGAACTGCCTCCCCAGCCCCAGGCGGCTCTGGGTCTCCCTCAGTGGGCGGTGTGGCCCACGAGTGTTTCTGAGGGAACATGCATTTTGGGGGTTTTCAGGAGAAGCACGATCCAGCCGTCCCAGTCAGGCCTGACACCCAGAGTGGACTCCAAAACCCGGCCTTGTCCTGGTAAACAAAGTCAATTCAAAAAACCATTATGATGCACAAATAGTAGTCGTTGCTACAACGTTTCATTACTGGGTGCCAGACACCCTGCTGAATGCTTGGGACATGGTTTCTCCTTTCATAGTCCCCACATTCCTGTGAAGTGCTTGCTACTCTTATTATCCCATTTTATAGATGGAGAGACTTGGCTGCGCAGGGCAGTAGAGTAACTTACTCAGGTTTACACAGCCTGCAGTAAGTAGCTGCTAGACCACAAGCCTCTGGAAGGCAGAGCCCATGTCTCCTTTGTTCCTCATTATATAACCAGCGCCAAGCACATAGTAGGTGTGCACTAAGTGTCTCTGGAGGGGATGGTTACGGGCCAAGGAAGGGGCTGTGCTGAACTCTGGCAATACAGAGGGAACTTCACAAGGATATGATCCATCCCCGGGGGTTTAACCATCTACAGGGTCTGCAAAACCAACCCACAGAGTCAGGCAGCAGTGAAAACCGCAGGAAGCTTCAGATACAAACTGCTGAGGAAGCCCAGAGGAGGAAGCAATTAATTCTCACTAAGTGGGGTGGAAAGCTGTTAGAGAGGAAGTGACATTTGAACTGGTCCTTGTGGCAGAGGACGGGCATGAGCAGCCACGACAGATAGCAGTAGGGAAGCGGGCTCTGGGGTGGGAATGAGCAGGGTGCCTCTTAGATAAGGACCTTGGGCATGAACGATGGAAACGGGAGCTGGCTGCAGGCTGCGATCGGCCTTGAGGAGCACTTTGTATCAGCGAGGCAAGTCACACAGTCAGAGATCGGATCTGTGCTTCGGGAAGCTCGCCCTGGAGGCCACGGGAGGGCGGCTTGGGCAGGGCAAAGGCCACTGTAATAAACCGTACACAAGAGGCTGGAGCAGGGAGAAGAGGTGAAAGTGACTTGGGTGACGTTTTTAAGTCAAACCAGCCCATCTGGGGTGAGGTGTCAGCGAGAGGCAGGGCTGTGGAGGACGACTCCTGCGCACCTGCCTGGGTGCCGGCTGGGTGGTGCTGGGTCGTCACCACCACAAAGTAGCGTTCTCTGCCAGGGGCTCCCAGGGGAGCGGTGGGCCTGGGCAAGCCCTCTGGCTGCTTTGAGGGGTTTGTTTTTTTTTTTTAAGATTTTATTTATTTATCTTTAGAGGGGAAAGGGACAGAGAGAGGGAGAGAAACATCAATGTACGGTTGCCTTTCATGCATCCCCTGCTGGGAACTGGCCTGCAGGGAACCAGCCTGCAACCCAGGCATGTGCCCTGACTGGGAATCGAACCACGACTGTCTGGTTCGCAGGCCCGCGCTCAATCCACTGAGCTACACCAGCCAGGGCCTGCTCTGAGTTTTTATTCCTCCAACGCAGCGGTGCCTGTTTAAAACTCGATTTAATGCACATACTTGCCTCTGGAAGTCCTAATGATCTTTCCTCTTCCCATCTCCCAGTGTATTAAACCGCACCCCTATGAATCTGATCCAGGAGATCATATTGGTGGATGACTTCAGCAATGACCGTAAGTAACATCGCCCCCTTGCTCCGTAGACACAAGTGTCTGTTCTGGCCCCTGAGTGACAGGCAGAGGCGAGCCCATGGTTCTCTGGGGAGGGGGGAAAGCCTGGGTTTATGGCAGGAATGGAAACTTCGAGTGTCCATAAGGGGCTCAGGTAGGAGATAAACCTCACCTTTATGAAACAATCTCCTGGGTTCTCTGCCGTGAGTCTTTGAGGACTTACGCAGGTAAACATAGTAGATTCTTGACTGGTTGTGGTTGGTGTGTGTGTGTGTGTGTGTGTGCAACTGCTCCTTGGCCTGCACTCCTGGGTGTGCAAACTACACCTTCAAAGGATTGGCCCTGATGCCCAGAAGCAGTTATATCACCGAGGATTCCTTCGTGGAGTGCTGCGATCACCTGCGAGCCCGAGCTGAGGCCGGCCCTCCCTCTCTGTGGGGGGGCTGGGCGGGCTCTCTCTGTCCTTGGGATCTCCAGTGGGACATCCCATCACCTGGCCATGCCTTCCAACCCTGCAACCCACTGGATATCACTGTCTCCTAGTTGTCCTATCAAAGAACCCGGCTCCCACCGAAACTCACACTCCAAATCCTTTCCCCGAGAAAAGCTTGCAGGTGTTTTCAAGCATCTGTTCAGTTTGACAGGTACAATTCTTACAGAAGCATTGTTAGACTTCAGGTGTTAATAGTGCCGGCATGGGTACAGTGCCGCTCTCTTCTGAGAGCCATGGGTACAGTTCCAAGCAGTCAGCCACACCCAGGCAGGACCGACCCTTCCCAGTGGTGACCAGGGGAAGCAAACAAGGGTCACTGGGGACAGCTCCACGTCCCAGGTGAGTGGAGTCTGTCCCCACCCGTGCTGACACTGGAGGCTGGGAGTAGGAGGCACTACTGTGCTGGGCTGTGCTGTAGGAAGTCTGGTAACCCACGTCCATGACAGAGCCTCGGAACCTTGGAAGGAATATGTAGGTAGGCTGTGCAGGCGGTCCGCGCCAGACCCGAGGGCTGCTCCTCGGAGACCTGATCTCCTTTCCCTTGTGAGGCAGGAGCTGGAGGTAGGGAGGCGCTTGTCCTGCTGGGAGGTAGCCTGGCACTGAGGCTGCAGGAGGGAGTGCTGCTAGAGTCACAGGGAAGCAGAACAGGCTGGTGGTTGGAGCGCGGACTCTGGAGCCAGACTGCCTGGCTTCAAACCCTAGACCTGTCGCTTATCTTACAAGGTACGTGCCTCCGGGAAATTACTAATCTTGATGTGTCTCCGTTTCCTCGACTATAAAATTGAGATTATAACGATAATAGATAAGGTTTTAACTATGTTAACTCACTCAAAGTGCTTAGAAGCAACACCTGGCCCCAAGAAAGCTTCTGTGAGTCTCTGCTGTCACTCAGGACAGTCCCAAGCCAAGCAGAGAGCCTCACATCGGTAAACCGGTGAAGCAGACGAGCATGCCAGGATCACAGTAGAGAGTTCAGAGCCACGGGGTGGGGAGTTGGACGAGTGCTGGGGCAGCGGGCAAGCTAGAGGATGACCCCAGGCACGTGGAGTCCCTTGTGCTTCCTGGCACGTTTCCTGTGAGGTGGAAGTTGGAGCAGCTCTGTGTGATGGGAGACGCTGTGGACGGACCTGTTGACAAACAGGGTCTCCTGTGTTAAGAGTTTATGGTCCGAAGCTTCAAAAGCCATCCGCTTTTCATCTCAGGTTCACCTCCATCCCCAGGTGCTCAGTTCACATGACCTTTTGTCTTTGCAGCCGCTGACTGCAAAGAGCTCATCAAGTTGCCCAAGGTGAAATGCTTACGCAACAACCAGCGGCAAGGTGGGTCTGGGCAGCTGGCAGGGCCTGGGGAGGTGAGGGGGGGTTTGGTGCTGTGCGTGTGTATGTGTGTGTTTGGGGGTGTGTCCCCTGTGTGGGGAAAAAGCTGAGGGCTTCTTCCGTGGGCCTGTTGGAAGGTGGAGCGACTTGGGCACCCACTTGGCCGTTTGGCCCTTTTGCAGGTCTGGTGCGGTCCCGGATCCGGGGCGCCGATGTCGCCCAGGGCACCACTCTGACCTTCCTTGACAGCCACTGTGAGGTGAACAGGGACTGGCTGCAGCCGCTGCTGCACAGGGTCAAAGAGGTGAGTGCAGCCAACTGAGAAGCGGGGAGATCCCGCGCCCCCACTCTCTGCAGGCTCAGTACTTTGCATAGGCCCTCAGTCCCTCTGAGAGTTGGATGGGATGGAGGGCCGTCCCAATTTTACGGGTGGGGAAACTGAGGCAGCTCAGCCTGCCCAGGGACACAGAGCAGGCAGTGGTGGGACAGGGCCCAGGGCCTGCTCTCTGAGTCACACTGTCACACACAGCTTCCTGGCCTAGGGAGCCAACCGCCCAAAACCGTTTCTCCCAGACAGTAGAAGTTTCTAGAAAGGAAGCCCTCAGGAGTGCCTCTGTGAAAAGAAGACAGTGGGAGTAGCCAGGCCTTGTCACTTAGTCTGTGGGTCTTGCCTCCACCCACACATCGCCCTCACCCAGGGGCAAGGCAGGTGGGCTGGCTGCTGAGACCGGAATTTCTTGCCTTTGTCTGTCCCTAAATTACCCTAGAATTTTGTATTCTGTCTCTCTCCATGTCTCAGTTATTCTTCTTGAAAGTGAAAAAATTTGGGGGAATTTTCCCATTGTTATTTTATATTCCCCCAAATCTATCTGCCCCCATCCTGATATACAGAAGATGGTGTTGTGTACTGGGGGCCAGTGCCGGCAATGAGCACTGGTGGTATCCACTTTCTCCCGAGTTGCAACAGCCGCTCTGACACATGAGGTTGGGTGTCCTTTATATGCCCAGTTCACAGGTGAGGACCCAGTCTCAGGGGGAATATATAACTTGGGTGGATACTCCCACCAGAACCCTCCATGGTGCCTGTGCTGCGGTTACTTCCTCCCCGCTCCGCCCACTTTCTTATGTTGTCTTCCACGCTGCCTTCAAAATGACGGTGTGGCGAGGGTGAAAGAACTGGGTCCTGCCACCTGCCCAGAGGGCTAGGACATCCTTACCAACTTCCTTCGTTCCTGAGAGGGAAGCTCGGTGAGTTTACAGAGTTCTCACACGTGGGCCTAGATGTGAAGACCCGCCCCGTGACCACTCTCCCCACGGTTGTGGGGGTGCTCGTACACAGTGCTGTTTACAACCCACCCCCGCCCTGCTTTCTGGCATTATCTTGGCAGAGGGGTCTGGACTGAGAAACAGTAGGTTATGAGTGGACCGCTCAGTGGAGGGCCTTTGCCTGGCTCCAGAGGCCCTTCCAAACCCTCTCCTCCCTTTGGGCTCAGCCTGCAGCCACGGCACTGCCTCCCCAGACTTACCCTGGGCCACTTTGTCCCTCTGAACATGCGCTGAATTCCTGCTGCTCCGGCTCTGACCATGGCCTCCTTGTCCCTGGGAGCCCTTCCCCATCTCTCTGCAAACCCCTTACTCTCCAGGGCCTCTTCCAGGTCCTCCTCCTCCAGGAGCCCGGCTGCCTGGCCAGCTGGGATCCCTCCAAGCAGGACGTGCCCACCAGCCCTGCAGTTTCTTTTCTGGGTTTAGTTCTCTGTCTCCCCTGGCAGATCACAACGGACTGAGGGCACCAGTCACCTCCTGTGGTCACCCTGCTTGTTGTAGTGTCAGGGCCCAGTGTTCAGAAATGACCGTGAGACGGGGAGGTGAGGAGGTTGCACTGGGAGGAAAGCAGGCTCACTTCCCGCCTCGAAGTGAGCAGACATTCACTGAGCACCTGTTTCAGGCAGAGCCGCCAGGGAGGGAGGCCCTGTCCTAGGCAGGCACCCTTGGTCGATCAACCCAGAAGTGCTCAGAACCCTGTGCTCAGAGGCTTCATCACACAGGGATGATTGATTATAGCACTGGCCATTGGTGATCGAACTTGACCTTCTAGTATCTGTCCCCTCGCTGAGGTGGGGGTGGGGGGAGCTTGGAGGGAGAGGTGAGGGTGGCAGAGGCGAGGTGAAAGTTCCAGCCTTCTCATCAGGCTGGCTCCTGCAACAGCCAGCCCCCATCCTCCAGGAGTCCCTCATTAGCATAAACTCAGGTATGTGAAAGGGGCTTAGGAACAAAAGATGCTCTTCTCACCCCATTGTCTCAGGACGTTATAAGGGTTTTAATAGCTGTGTTTGATGACCCAGGAACAAAGGCCAAAATATGTTTCTTATTATAGCACATCTTCACAGTATACACAGCACCACGTTTTGTGTATCGTTCATCTGCTGGTGCACATGTGTGTTGCTTTCTACTGTGGCGAGTAATGTCACTGCAAACATTGGAGTACAGGTTTTTGTCGGAGTGCCCGCCTCCAGTTTGGGGGTGGGGGGTACAGAGTGGCATTGCTGGGTCATGGTAACTCGGAGTTGAGAGGGTCCCTCAGGCTGAGGTGTCCCTGCAGGATGTGTGAAGGGGGCTTTGCCTTCCTCAGAAGCCTTAATGGACCTGCCAGGCCCTTTCCATTCCCAGAGTCTGAGTCCCATCTCAGAAGCCCTGTCTGAAAAATGCCCCCATTTCTGCATCAGTGACCAGCCGAACCTGTAGGCAGGGGAAGCCTCACCTCCTCCTTCCTGCCTGTGAGTGCTGCCTGCCACCCAGGGCTCCCGCTCTGGGAGTCACTGGGCCCCAAGATTGAGCTCAGCCTCCCGGGCTCAGCTCCCAGTCCTCACTGCTGTCTGACCCAGAGCTTTCATAGCAAAGGGTTGGTCAGGCAGACCCGGCCGGCGGTCCTCGCTCTGCTACCGCGGAGGTTGTCGCCAGGCCCTGACTCTCAGTGACGAGTGGTTCCACTGGAACGTTGCCTTCAGGATAAGTGACGGGACGGGGGTGAGCGCCACCCTGCATTTCCACGTGTCTTCCTATGTGTCTCGTCTCAGAGTTAAATGCGATTTGATCTTTTGAGTAGAAGTGGAAATTTTAAGCTGTAATTGGGGTTTGGGATTTTCAAAAATAGAAAAGAGATAAGAAAGAGGCTGGGCTTGAGCTGTCAGAATCTGTCCTCGGCTGGTATTTTGCACGTGGAAGAAAATCTCGATTTCCCTTCTGTCCCCTCAATGACATGATGGAGCTTGAAACAAACACCAAGTTGACTTTTTAAAAAACATTGGCTTCTTTATTCCCCTTCCTTATCTACATATTTTTTTACTACAAAAAGATATTTTTAAGAAATTTAAATCCTGTAGCATTTGGTAAATTGATATAAACAATGGCTTACATATGCTTCAAACCCTCAATTATTCCAAAAACCCTGTTGGGAAGGAAGGACAGTTTTGCAAATACTAATTTGTTCTCACTTCATAGATGAGGAAACAGCTCCTCGCCATGTGCTGGTTTGCTTAAGGTCATGTGTGTTTTAGATGGCGGAACCCAAACAGGAACCCAGGTCTCCTGCCACAGCATCGCCTCCTGAGGATCCTCTCCTGACCCCCAGCCCTCCCTCCAGGCTGGCTCAGAGACCTCACCGGAAAACTCCCCACCTGTCCACTGCCTTCCCTAGACTGCAAGGTCTTACCCACCCTTGTACCTGCCACAAGTCCTAAACTATACTAGGTGCTCAGTAATGTTGGTTGACAAAATGAAGGAACTATAGTCTCCAGGAGTTCTTTGATTGCCCATCCACAATGTGGTTTTAATTATATGAATGGGTAGAGAAATGAGAGGCGTGCCTGCAGGGCTGATCCATGGCCATTGGTGCCCATGGATGGGGCGGGGCTTAGGCATGGATTTGCATGGGGGAGGGGAGAAGATGAGAGCTTTGTTCTGTGACTGCCCAGGATCCCACCAGCTGCCTGCTTGGACATAGCCTTAAAGATACAGCCTCCTGGGGAACGCAGGTGAGGATCCGTGATGGGCATGAGTATCTTTACAGAGAGCCCCTCCATCCCTTAGCCTACAGGGGGAGAGGCCATCTTGCTCTGCTCTAATTAATCCACCTGTGTTGCCTCCAGCCATGACACGGTGCCTTCAGCAGGAATTAATAGATGGCCTCTTTCAGCCAACACCAAGCAAACACCTGCCACCCACCAGGCTCTGGGCTGGGGCTGAGGCATATGACAGCGGAGCAGGTATTGACCCCTCTCCCAGGGTCACTCAGAGAGATTTGTGTCCTGGCTTTGGTGGGTCGTTCAGAAAGTTTCCGGCAGCTCCTTCTCAAGGTCATGGCCCTACACAGCACTTAACCCCAAAGATCTCTCATTGCCTATCTGGTCTCCATGGCTCCAAGCAGATGCTGTTATCAAAATGTCACAGGAATAATAGGACAGAAACCCTCAGAACTTACAGGGAGAGTGTACCAGAGCCTGCAACAGCCCTGGAGGCAGAGAGCCCATGGCTGGCTTCTAGGGAAGCATATGGGATGACATAAGAAACCTGCATTCGATTTTGTATTTCAATTTCCAGATAGTGAAGAAAGATTTTTTAAAAAACAGGATTGCAGTTTGGGGGTCCTCAAGACCACCCTCAGCTTCAGTAGTTCACTAGAAAGACTTAAAACTTAACGAAGCTATTACAGTCATGGTTACTGTTTATTACAATGGGAGGATACAGTTTAAATCAGCAACAGGGAGAGGTGCAGAGGAGAGTCCCAGGCACACATTTCCGGTTGTCCTGTCCCGGTTGTTATACAGACCCTGCTCGCTTCTTCTAGCACGGATGTGTGGCAACGCACAGAGAGTATTGCCAAGCAGGGAGGTCCACCTGAGCCTTGGTGTCCAGGGTTTTTATTGGGGGGTCCGTCACATAGATATGACTGATCACCCCCATGGTGTCCATGTACCTCCAAAGGTCAAGTTGAGTTGGTACCACATGGCCAGGTCCCTCACCCCAAATCACACTGTTAGCATAGTCTCTCTGGTATAGCCCAAGGGTCCACCAAGTAGAGATATTCTTATAGGTGGGACATTTCAAGGGCTTAGAAGTTCCCTCGAAGGAGGTGGGCAAGGGCCAAATGTATCTTTGGGTAAGGTTAATCCTTTCTTGCACAAGGGTCTATATAGGGCTTAGTGAAGCTGCAGAATCTCCAAAACTCAGCAAATAAAAGGAAAATGAGGATGTTATCAGATCCACAGAATAAGGTCAGAGTCTGAACTCCTGAGAACATTTCAGAATTCAAGTCACAAGAATGCCTTTGGGGGTATGTCTGTGTGTAGATGTTGGTGTGGACGGCATGGTGTGTGTATGTGTGTGCGCTGTGCACACACACCGATGCATGATGACTGTGGCCTGGGAGGAGCCCCAGAGGACAGCGGCAGCTGGGCAGGGGCTGTTGTTGGCCATGAAGGCAGCATCTGTGTGCATCCCAGGGGTGGAAGCAATGCATAGAAAATGAGCATTTTGTTTCCATGTGGGCCGATTGGCTTCAGAGGCACCTTGTCACTGTCAGGATGAGTCACACAGGGAGGCTGAGGGCCAAATCAAATCTGTGAACGTAAAAGCAGGCATTTGCTGAGCTTAAAATAAGAAGACAGCCTCGTTCGGAGGGAAGATTGGCCCAGGAAGTTAAATGGCTGCAAGGAGAAACAGAGGTTCCCACCTGTGCCGACCGGGGGTGGTGGATGCAGGGGGTTGGAGAAGTGGTGCTGTCTGGCCCTCGGCCGCGGCAGGAATCCATATACTCAGCTGTCAGCTCTCCATGTTCACAGCTGCCCGTGGGAGTCTAGCTTCCCCTCCCAAACACCAGGTACAGAGATGTTCACTCAGAATTAGGGAACATTTAAAATATGTAATGCCTTGGCGGTCCCCAGGAGGTGGTGGATTTGTCTTGTAGATTTTGAAAATGTCCTCTGGATGACTTTGATGCCTACAAACAGGGCGGCCTTCGGGGAGGAGCCAGCAATGAGGCTGGAAAGCTAGATACAGGCCTGGTTTTGATGGTCTTGGATGCCAGCTAAGGAGTTGGAACTTTGTCTTGGAGGCAACTCAAGTCTTTAGCTGTTGAGCAGCAGAGTGAGATTTGCATACCAGAGAGACGACTGTGTCAGCCACCTGTGGACTGACAGGGAAAGGGTGAGATGGGTGGGGAGGGGCTAGGGGTCCACTGCAGGTGTGAGGTGCTGAAGGAGAGGCGGGATTCATTCAGAGGAGCAGTTTTGATTGATGGGCAGAGACGAAGCTTCTGAATTTAGTGCTGGGGAGGAAGTGGGGTTCATGCTGGCTGTGAACAGAAACAGGGAACCGAGGGGAAGGAGCATATTTGGGGAGACGGTGACGAAGCTGCCACTGAAAGGCCGTGTGAAATCCACGTGGTTGCGGCTCCCGCCCACTGGGTCTGAGCCTGGGAGGAGGAGGGCAGTCAGGGCTGGAGGTGCAGATCTGTGAGTACCACAGGCGGCAGCTGAAGGGAGGAGTCTCTGGGATCACCCTTCATCAGTTTGCCTAGAAACATAAGCACGGAGTGAAAGTTTTTAGAAATTCTAAGAGGTTCCTTCTGTGGGTAGGTGGCTTTGCTTCTTAGGGCTGCAGGCTTGGGGTCACCTTCCCAGTTGAGTTTCCCCTGACGATGAAGGACTTCTGGAGTGCCCCCTTCCTGATGTCCCCCTTCCCAGCGTGCATCACTCTCAAGCCAGCCTCCACCGTGACTCCACCACACTCAGATGGCCATCGTGCTGGCCATCATGCCGGACATCAGGAAAAGGCTCTCAGCATTTTCAGCATCAGAACTAGATGGGTCACAGTGTCCGATGCCCCATTTTATAGATGGGGAAATTGACACCTGGGAAGGAAAGTGTTTGGTCAAGGCCCCAAAACCAGTCTCTGGCACTACCAGGGGGAGGCCCTACCGAGCTCCCTGGTGCCCGCCACCCCGCATACTGAGCGCGAGGTCTGCTGTTGACAGGACAACACACGGGTGGTGTGCCCTGTGATCGATATCATCAACCTGGACACCTTCAGCTACATTGAGTCTGCGGCGGAGCTCCGAGGCGGTGAGTGGGGCTAAGGCCGTCTCCCCAGAAGGACTTTCTTTTTTCTCCTAGTTGTTGTTGTCAAGGGGAGAAGTAAGGAAATCTTTCTTCCCACTAGTTTGTCTGGAATGTTCAGCCCTGCATCCTTTAATACCTGTAGCTCCAGTGTGGCCCTTACCACTGGGCCTGAACGAACAGAGAGGCCAGGGGAGAGCCAGCTCCAGCCCCCAGAGCTCAGCTTTAACACCGGGCTCACTCTAGGGCCTGGTGATGAGGGAAGTAAGGCCCCCCATCTCTGAACTGTTCTGGCATCTCAGCATGGGACACCACCCTCTCCTCAAGGCCCATCTCACCTCTCTGCCCAGGCCCCCCAACCCAAGACCGGTCACTTTAGGTGATTCAGCCCCTCTAGACCTCCTGCTTCCACCTTCTTGAGGGTCCTGGCCAGGGGCCACATTCCATAACTGCCCATCTTGTCCCCATCACGTGTTTCTTTATCCTCTTCCCTTCATTCTTAACTGCAGCCAGCAGAGAAGGTGCAGAGAGGCAGGAACAGGTAGAGAAAGACAAGGAAGCTGTGATCAGCAGGGGCGAGACTTGATATCCCTGGGACTGGCTTTCCCGGGAAACTGGGTATATTCATGGACTTCTAGAACAGGGACAGAATGAGCAAGCTTTGCAGGTACGCCTGAGACCAAAGCAACAGAGCGGGTGCTATGTTTTAGGGTTTGACTGGAGCCTCCACTTCCAATGGGAGCAGCTCTCCCCAGAACAGAAGGCTCGGCGCCTGGACCCCGCTGAGCCCATTAGGTAGGTCAGGGCAAGGGTGGGGCGGGCTGATTCATTCCCACTTGGTCCCTCCGGCTGTTACATGGTATAGCAACATTAGATGCTCAAAAGTTTGGGCAGAGACCAAGAGAGCTTGTAGCCAGGCCTACACCACTTTGCCTTCATTTCAGGAGGTTTCTGTCCTTAGAGAAACTTCCATTAAGGGGCTGGGGGCCTGGTGGAGGAGACCTGTGCTGGGGAGTCACCCAGTGTTGCTCTCACACAAACACGCTATGATGTGCTCATGCTTCCTGGTAAACATGGGAGGGTCCCGGATGGTCCCCTCAGCCTCCGACAAGAGGAAAGGTCCCTTTGGGCCAGGAGCAGAGTGCCCAGGTCTTGGGTGTCAGAGTTCAGCCCAGGGAGGTTGAGGCAGCCGTTGCAGTAAGTGGAGGCTGATATCAGGGCAAGGGCACTGCTGCTTGTTAACAGACTCATCTGCTCTACTCTGTGTGAGAACATGGCAGTGGCATTGCCTCTGGGCTGCTCCTGCCCTGTATACATGGCTTTGTCCTGATCCGCCATTTCTCTGCCGCCCCATGGTGACCACACTAATGACTGCATTGCAAGTTGCTTACCTCCGTAAGGACCCTCTGTCCAAGTAAGGTCACATTCTGAGGTACAGGGGGTAGGACCCCAGTATGTGTTTTAGGGGAACATAACCCATAACGGAGGGGTAAAGAGGGAAGAAAAGGGAGAGGAGCCCAGTCATAAGAAATGGATGTGTTGTTGACAGTTGCTGCCTCAGCCTTTCTCCTCTGCCGGGTCAGTGGCCCCAGAGAGGGAGCTCCCAAGAGACCCATGCTGGGCAGGGCCCGGTGGGGTGGCCAGCATCTAAACGAGTCTTGGCCCCCATGGAAGGTGTGCTGTTTTCAAGGTTTACCGTGAAAGGGAAAACCCCGGGAGCATGTTCATGTTTCAGGTAAGTTGGAAAATGCACTGGCCTCTCCCTGAAGAGGAGCAAAAATGGTAAGAAATGACCTTGAGTTCCAGGTGGCTGAGGCAGAAGAATGTGGCCATAGTCCCCTCCCATCACTGGTCCTCCCTCTTCCCCTTCTCTCTGCACAGGACTCCAATCATAGCTGGAGGGCTCTTTGTAATGGACAAATCCTGGTTCGATTACCTGGGAAAATATGACACGGACATGGACATCTGGGGTGGGGAGAACTTTGGTGAGTTGCTCTCTCTGCACCCTGGAGCTGGGGTCGGGGACTGTGTCTGTGGACCACATGTGCCTGGGGAAAGGGCCAGGGGATGGGGACTAAGTCACCCCTGTGGGGGAGGCCGGGTGGGGTACCAGAGGAGTAGCCGCTGGGAGGGTAGAGGCAACCAGGGAACTGTGCCATGGGACCAGGTGGATGCTGAGGACCGGGCAGACCCATAGGGGTAGTTGACATCCAAAAGTTAGGAAGAGCAGGGAGGAACTCCAAGGGGCAGAGGCAGGTGTGAGCTAGGAGCATTGAACTTGAGAATTTGGAGTTGCAGCAAGACCGAGATAAAAAAAGGAAGAGCAGGATGGACAGTGACCCTGGAAACATCTGGGTCACATGTGTTGGCCACTCTAGGCATGTAGCACTCAGCACTGGGTTGATGAGGAGGGCCTGGGGTGAGCGTTGCAGAAACTCTGGGGGAATCTCGCCCTTATCTTTCTCGGGGGTGGAGAGACTGGATTCCAAAACCTCACAGGCAGAGAGAGGGCCGGGTGCGGCCAGAGGGGCAGGGCTGTGGTTTGCAGAAAGAGCGGGCGGGCCCGTTCCATTGGCTGATGACCCTGTGTGGCCTTCCAGTTTCCTGGTGTATTTAATGGATAACGTGGGGAGGCTTTTTGGAGTCATTGTGAAAATCAGCCCTTTGAGGTGAGTCTGTAAAAATTTGGGTACCGTTCGGGCACAAGAAATGTTAGCTTTCTTCCCTCCCTCCCTTCCAGCAGGCGATGACTAGAATATTAGCTGCACAGGGGCAAGGATTGGGGTCTGGAGTCTGCCCTGAAGGAGGCTCCAGTAACTCTGTGGAATAAACCACAGTGAAGGAAGAGGAAGAGCCCCCAAGTGTTGGGCTCCATCTCCTCTCTGGGCCCGGGGCACGGTGTTTGGCCTGGGCTCTCCGAGCAGGGGCGCAGGCCAGGACGGTGATTCCATGGGGATCATCTGGCGTTTAGCAGTGATCCGGTGCATTGTCCTCCGCCATTGTTTTCTCCTGTCCCTGCCTCCAGAGTGTTTTATGACTTTCTTCCTCGGTCACTAAGAATTATTTCCCAGAAATTTATGGCCGCTGGCCTGATCCACAGCATCTGTTCTCCCAAACTGGGCAGGGAAGGGAAATCCATCAGAAAAGCTGGTCCCCTGCCATGCGGGCCTTGGATTGGAAGCTTGGCAAACAAAGCAGGAAACCCCAACACCCACCGACCAAACTGAGTGCCCTTCTTGGACCCAGGCCTGGAATGTGAAGGGGTCTTCACTGTCGGTTTGGGGTCAGAGATGCCCGCACGGGCCCAGGAGGGCTTGGAGCCAGGTCCGCCCCGGGCGTTCTCAATGGGGATGCGATTTCTCTCTTTCTGGGCAGAGCCAGTCATTGTCGTGATGGCCACAGCACCTCCCACGATCCTTGGCCACGTGCTCTAGCCTTTCTTTCCAGCCACCAAGTGAATTCTTTCTTCATCGCTTTTGACAGACAGCAAGCAGTCTCCGACCTCCGCTCACCTGCGGCTTGTGGTGGTGTAATTCACTGCTTCATAATTCAGCACGTTCGGTTATTGAGAATTTTGTGTTGAAGTGTTAGAAAATTCTTTTAAGTCGAAGCCTTTCTCCCTCTAGCTTTTGTGGGTCAGGGCTTGTACCCTCTGGGACCCTACAAAGTGTGCCTGTCCCTTCTTCCATACGTGGACTCAGAGAACACAGTATTTTTAATGATGGCACATCTGGTCCAACCTACCAGCACCTTCTCTTTATAGCCGTAGGGACACACGTCTGCTCACATCACGTGGTGACCTCATCTAGTCGGCTTCCGGGACGGTTGCACTGCCAAGTATGGATTCGAACAGGGAAGCAGGGAGGGGCTTCTGCACGGCTGTGGGAGAGACGCTTTATAATCCACCACAGCATTTTTAAGCTACAGAAAAAGCACGGCAGACAGCTTTCACGGGAAACACTTGGTTTTCTCCCATCGCAGCCCCCCACGATGTTGTAGCTGGCTCCCAGCACTCGCATTTCCTTCTCTTCGAGTTTTATGTGAGAAAATGCAGTGCTGGTCTGACGGTGGGCACAGGGTGTGAGCAGCATGGTCCCGTGGGCGAGGACGGCTGTGCACCTGAGTGTGCGAAGGTGGGGATTTGGAAGCGTTCGTGCAGGACAGGGTGATGAGCAGGGTTGATGGAGTTAGAGAACAATGGTTCTGCTGCAAAGGAGAGATGGCGCCAGGAGTGGAGGAGGCTGTGTGTCCCAAGCAGGTCCCAGGTCCCAGGTCCCAGGTCCCACACCAGGGTGTGTTGAGAGGGGCCTCCCCATGCCCCAGGTCACCAAGTCCTGAACATCTGCTCCTGCTCACCATTATTCATGTCTGTTTCCCTCTCTTCATCCCCGATACTCTCCTGAATGACCCCCACCTCTGGCCTACGCCCCTCAAAGCCATTCTCTCACACGCCTGCCAAAGTGCTCTCTCTAAACTGCCGGTCTCTCCCACCTGCCCAGGCCGCCTGGCGGCCACCAACTGGCGGCTTCTTGTCTTAAGGACGAGGTCCACACTCCTCAGCTGGGTCCCTCCTTGGCCTTGCCCACCTCTCCGGCCTTCGGTCCAGAGGCTCTGCCTTGATGTGCCCACGCTCCGACACCACAGTGCCGTTTCTCCACCGAGCTGAGGAACATGGCTCTGGGGCTGCCTACCCAGCACATGGGTGCCTCCCTGCCCACGCTGGCACCCACCTCTCCCTCACTCTGTGCCCCTAGCACTCGGCTCTCCTCTGCACCTGGGCACTGAGCCCTCTCATGTATTTGTGATTATTCATCTGTGCCTGCCGCCCTGCCTCTTAATAAACCTGGAACGAAAGCAAGAGCCTTCCTCCAGCTTCTCGTCCTTAAGGCCTAGAATGGTGGAAACTACCCCTGTGTGTTCACAATCGAGAGAAGTAGGAAGGGGCATCAGGAGGGGAAGGTGAACACACGTCTGGTCCACGAGGCTTCGTGTAAAACAGGTCTCGTTGCATTAAATGGAGCCTGTGGAGAAAAATAACAACAGCAGGGACAGGTGTGTGTCCTTTCCCAGAAACAGGACGTCTGGGTGCTCCAGACGTGGTGGCCTGTTTTGCACTGACCCTGTTTCACAGAAATGCATGAGGTTACTGGAAAAGCCTCCGGCCCAGGTGGCCGCCAGGGCCCTCCTGCCGCCCCTCCGCGCTCTCATCTGTTGGAAGCAGACTCAGCCGCACCGGGAAAGCCGGCTCCCCAAGCACTCCCCCAGCCTGAGCCTGGTGTGCCTTATTCCCACAGTGTTTCTCACAGGAGCTGAATAGTTTTGATAACTTTGTCTGCATTTAGCATAGAAGCGGGCTTTACGGAAGGAAATGTGGCTTTTAGCCTTTTTATTCCCCCAGAAGTTGTTTTGCATTAAAATTGCCCACTTTAACTCTAATTTGCATAACACAGGCCACCTAATATATCTGATACATCTACTCCCTCCCAGCCGCATCTCACTCATAGCTTTTGGTCTTTATAGAGATAAAAGGAAGCTATTGCCCAGTGAGAAGAGGGTGTGTGTGTAGGGGGAGGGGGGTGCACATTTCTGGAGGGGTGGGGGAAGGAGGCCTTAGCACGTCTATGAAGGGTGAGCATGGGATCTCTGGATTTAGTCTGGGTGGTTTCTAAAGCATAGCAAACACAAAAGACAGTGCTGAGGAAAGAACAAGAAGCTACCACCACCCCTGGCCCTTGATGCAGTGAAGGACGGCGGGCTATGTCATGCACCTGTGCGTGCGTGAAGAGGGGCTCAGCATCAGAGGGGCCTGCGTTTGAACCCTGTAGTTGTAACTAGCTGTGTGTCCCTGAATTAGTTACTTTACTTCACTGGGCCTATGTCAAAGTCTTTAAACTGGAGACAGTGTTTTCTGAGGTAGGGAGAATGGCCTCCCCCAAAAGATATCTACTCCCTCATCCCTGTGTTAAAGAAAAAAATTACTTTGAGTCTTGTTAAGATGGTGAGGAAGATGTCATTCAGGACTATCACAATAGGTGTCGAGACTGTCACCACACGGGAAGGAGATGGGGCTCAACTTAGAGGACCATTAGAGCAGGTGGGGACTCTGAGCCAGGCGCCGGGTGGGAGCCGGTGGGTGGAAGTTACTAAGAGGGAACATTACAGGTAAGGGATTCCCTCTCAACTGGATTAGCAGAATTCTTGCTACAACTGGAGAATGGAGGCTCAACAAGGACAAGGGCCAAGATCAAGGCCTCATTGGGAAGAGAGCTGGCTGAAGCTTGGTCAGGGAGAACACATGGAAAGGGACTTTGCAGACGTGATCAAGGCTATTGACCGTGAAGATGCGAGATGATCCTGGATTATCCAGAGGGGGCCAGTCTAAAACATGAGCTCTTAAAAGCAGAGAACTTCCTTCACCTGGAGGCAGAAGAGATGGAACTGAACAAGTCGGAGACGCTGGCCGCCTGAGAGGGGACTGATTTGGCCACTGCTGATTTAAAGATGGAGGAGGCAGCACGGATGAAGAGAGGCTCCTGGCCTACAGCCAGCAAGGAAAAGGGACCCTCCACCCACAACCACAGGGGACTGCGTCCTGCAAACAACCTCGGCGAGCTTGAAGGCAGATTCTTCTTCAGGGCCCCCAGAGAGGAACAGGATCCTGCAGACACCTTGATTTTGGCCTTGGGAGGCTCTCAGCAGAGGCCCAGGCAAATGCACACACTAGGTTAGTGTGGTGGTTTGTTGCAGCAGCAACAGAACCTGACCACACCACCGTTCCCCAGGGTGGCCGTGAAGATGGACTAGGTAATGTGCGGCCTCTCTGCTTCCCCTCCCGGTTCTGTGTGAGCCACCTGGGTTAGTGGAGCGTGGGTCAGGCCTGCTGCCGCAGTTTATCCCTCCAGCTTCCTCTTTCAGCATCATTCTTTCCATGCTCGGTGGCCCAAGGTGAGGGAAATGGCCCTGTCTGAGGACACCTGAGCCTGATGAAAAGTCACTTTTTCCCCCAAGGTGAAGAGCAAAGTGAAAGCAGGCCTCTGCTCTGTTCCTTGTCTGGGCTGCTTGCTAAAGCCCTGTGTCCCGGTGAGATTCCCTGGAGGCCATTCTCTTCCACTGGGAATATGGAAATGCAAAGGGTGCCACTGTGGCAGTTGTATGGCCCATGGTGGCCATGGTGTGACTGAGGCCCCCATGCAGCTGTGATTGTCCCAGATGGTGTGAAGCAGTTTTGCTCAAAGATTCAAAGCTGCCTTTTATGGGCCAATTAGATAATCCCTACTCAATCTGTATAGTTGTTAAAAAATAATAACAGGGATTTCTGGCCCAGGAGGCCCTGGGAATGTGACGATTATTGAAAGGAAAGGTCCTGGGATCACACTTATGTGTGCAGCCTTATGAGTAAAAATAGCCAGGGGAGTGGTTGTCTCTCTGCCCCCACTGGGCACCCCACTCCCTTTGTTCTCCATAGGTTTCAACTGGCCAGAGGTGGGCTGGACACTGCTGCTGTGCGTACCATAGACGTGGCGTCACTCAGAACAGCCCATTGACTCGGTGGAGCCCACGTCTAATGCTCTTTTTTGCCTTTGCCGAGAAACCAGGCTGTAAAATGAAATGAGAACCTCGACCAGGAGAGGCATATGAATAGCAGTGGCTTAGTTCCTAGGGAGGAAGCTGTCCCTTTTCCCCTGAATTCCTGTCCACTGTCACGGATTTGTCAGGTAGACGCCGGTTCTGGTGGAGAGCAGGGTCCATAAGCCCCAATGAAACAACTGATGGCTTGATGAGGAGATAGAAAGAGGCAAGAATGGAGGCTGGGAAGGACGATTTGCTCTCAAATGTCACTTTAAAGAAAGCTTCAAGAAGTAAGTTAAAAATAAGTTTGAAGGAAGTTTAAGAAAGTAAGATATCAGTATCCCCATTGAGGATGGAATAATTACACGTCTCTTACCTGGAATGCACAGCAGACTTGAAACTGACATCCATCGCCGGGGAGATGATGCGGGCTCCTCAGTGACGACCCCTCACAAACTCCCTGCGTTGTCTCTTTGCTTCATCTTCCTTCACATAAGAAAGGGGTGACATTGCAGAGCCAGAAGAAGTGGAGAGCAAGGGACTGGGCTTTGCCCTCAAGGGATACATGCTGATGTCCTGGCCCTCCACTGCCTGGAGTCGTGGGGTTACAAGGCTTTCCCAAAGCCTCTAGCAGGTATCTGTGAATTTCTGGGCCTGACTTGTAGTGCTTTGCGGATAAGACATTATTATCTGGAAGTCAGTGGAGTAGATATAGGAAGGGCCTCTCTGTGCCCTAGGTCTTAAATATGTCACAGTCTAGTACCTGGGCATTACTATGCTAATCTGACCACTCCAAGCTGCATTGCCCCGACTGCTGCAGCAGCACAGCCATGCACGTCACCCACTGCCTCAGCTCTGCTCATATATGACAATCTGGCATCCAGGGAGAGGAGCACCTACGCTCCTAAGGCCACAGAATCCTCTGGGCAACATCGACTAGCCTGAAGGAGATCAAAGACAGACATTTGTCAGGATTGGGGGAATGAGTGGATGAGGGAGAAGTGTGACCCCTGGTTGTCTCTCTTGTTGGTGAGCATGGAGAAGTCAGTATGTTTGTGTCCGTGGCTGCAGTAGTGAGGGAGGGTGGAATTGGGCAAGAGCATGAGCTCTGGAGTTGGGGGCATGCACTTCAGTTCCCAGCTACTTGCTGTCAGTTGCCCAATCAGAACTGCTTATGCATCAGAAAATAAGACCATGCACAACCATGAGCCCTGGAATGGTTGGGGTGACTCATAAGCCACCACCTGAGGGAGGACTGAGCAAAGCCCAGCCAGAAGTAAGCGAAGGGGTCATTTTCCTCCCGTGGATGATGTTGGCAGAAGTGAGATACTCAGAAGGTTTGGGCAAAAGCACCAGACACAGGAAAACGAGGAGGAAGAGTAGCTTTGGAGGCAGAGGCAGGCTGAGGGCGGATGCTGAAGGGCCAGAAGACACACTGTGTCTGAGGGTGTCCAGTGCACCCGAGCAGAGCATCAGGCATCCACTGGAAGCTGCTGCTGGAGCCCAGAGGTGAGTCCTCAGTGTCAAATGAACATGGGCATCAGATGAGGAAGCCACGTCAGGAAGACATCCTTGGAGTGAAGAACACTAGGAGACCAGAAGGAATGTGCAGAAGGACCAGGACCAGGCGACAGTACTTTCGAGGGTGGGGATCTGTGTATGACTGTGGGAGAGGAGAGGGAGGTCAGCAGATTCAGAAAAAAGCAAAGTGCTGGGCCAAGAAAATACTGGGAAAGAAGCAGGTTTCAGGGGATTGCGGGTGGGGGTTGGGATTGAGGCCTAGGTTGGAGGGATTCACTTTGCAAACGAGTAGGGAACATATGTCTCATTTGAATACATGGAAAGGAAGAGACCATAGCCAAAACATACACGTATTTTTAAGAAAGCTGGCACAAAACTTGCTGGTTATATCTAGTAAGCAGGGCTCCCATCTCTAGTCTTAAGGGATTAGCACATTTTCCTTTTTAGGAGGGAGAACGAGACGAGTTGATGGGAACACAGTAGACTTTAGACCTGTTAAGGAAGACGTCTCCAGAGACTGAACTTACACGTGTACTAACATAATTCCCTGCACCAAGCCCTTCAGCCCCTCAGCACGTTCTCTGCAAGGTGGAGAGTGCTTGTAAACAGTCAGTGAAACACACTCATTGTTCTTAGTCTCCCACAAGCATCATTTTGGGCACACAATTCCAGAAGTGCCCCACGAGACTCCAGATCACAGTGTATCGTAGACCTTGTTGGAGAGCAGAGACCTCAAATGTTAAGTCCATGAATTTCAAATGCACCTTATAGCAGAAGTTGCAAGTGGGTACATGTGGTCCATGCCAACGGTGTCCATGTTTTTTATTAAAGACACCAGCTTCAGAGGAACATGTCTTCATAACTATTGCTGACTTTTCCATCCCACCCGAGTTTTCAGTTACTCTCAAAATTCAGTTTCCCTGGATGTCCACAGATATCCTGCAGGGTATTTTTATGATTTTCACTTGATGTACAAGGAGACCCAGCCTCAGGAAGGTCAGGCAGGTGTCCCCAGGAACGCAGCTGGTAGGATACTGCAGACTCAGGGCCACCGACCCCCAAAGCCGAGCTCCTCTCGGTCCCTTCACTCCCTGTTTCTGCTGTCATTTGCTGGCATCCTCCAGTCCTTCCCTCGTCCTACTCTGCACATTGTCCCCATTCTGAGGGAAACCTGACCTTTACTGTCAGCAAGTTTTTCCATATTTTGGAATGGAAATTGTTTCTCATCAGTCCTGGTTCTAACCCTCTGGGGTCTTGTGAGGGAATGTGACCTGGCTTCCACACTGACACCTTCCACGTGTTCAAAAGCAGCACTCTCGTGGCCCCAGGCCTTCTCTTTTCCAGACTAAGGCATCGCAGCTGGCCCTGATGTGTTGTTCTGGGGGCTGATTTAGACACGTGCTCCTCCTCCTTGCAGTCCATCGTTCCCGTGTTAACTCAGACCACCCTCCCAGGTGTGAGTTATCTTCATCCCCCCCCCCCCCTTGGGGATGGGGAAAGCAACATTGCCCAGCCTGCGGAGCACACAGTTGGTTGTGAACTCAGCTCTTAACGCTATGCCTTAGGCTGGGTGCGGTGGGCCCTCACCGCTCCCTTGGATCTGGTGTGTCCGGGGGCCTCAGAATGGCTGTCCTGTGTCCCACCCCCTCCTTGTCCAGGAGGTAGAGCTGTGATGGAAGGCATGGCTTTCTTGCAGAGATCTCCTTCAGAGTGTGGATGTGTGGGGGCAGCCTAGAGATCGTCCCCTGCAGCCGAGTGGGCCATGTCTTCCGGAAAAAGCACCCGTATGTTTTCCCAGATGGAAACGCCAACACGTACATAAAGTAAGTGCACGGCTCAGGGGCTCCCTTGGAGCTGTGGTGCCCGAGGGCTTTCCTGGGGATGGGCTGTGGCTGTCTCAGGTTCTCTGGTAGGTTGCCTGAGTGTTCTGGGTGGTCAGGAGCCACCTGTGGTGCTGTCTAGGCCTCTTCCTACGCAAGGAGGTCTGGTCTGCCGGTCCAGTATTAGGCAGGGGCCCCAGACTAGCAAGGCCCCCATGTGGCCTTGGGGGTTTTAAGTCACTGAGCAGCACCATTCTGCAGGGCTCAAGGTTCCAGGTATTTTGTGTTGTTTGGGGGTGGGGAAAGGCAGCCATTTTGGGGCCTCTGAGTTCTGGGAGATCTGCTCCCATGTTCAGGCTGTCACCAGGGAGAAGGTTCTTGGGAAGATTCAGGGCTGGGGAGGCACAGTGGGTTGAAGGCCCGTGGCTGTTCCAGGGCCTTGCCTGTGCACAGAAAGGTCCAGGCCGGACAGGCCCCAAGGCCTGGGCCCCTCTCCTAGGGTACTCTCCTCTCCTGCCAGGGGAAGGACAAGACGCCAGGACTCAGTGACCCAGCGGCGCCCACCGGCCTTTTCCTGCTCTCTCCCTGCCTACAGCCTTCTCCTTTGCTTCATTTCTTCTCTTTCAACCTTTCTCCTCTCCTTTAAAATGAATTTATGTATAATGTATTCCTTTTTCCCCTCTAGCATCTTCTCTCCGTTTCCCTAATTCTCTTGTCTTTTCTCTAATTCTCTTGTCTTTTCTCATTCGAAAGTTTTACTCACCCATTTCTTCCACTTTCTCCTATCATTCTTTCCATTTGGGGGAAGGAGGACTAAGCACCTCATTCAGTCGTCTTCTTCCTTCGGAGTGTCACTTCCCTCCTCTGTTCTTCTGCCCTCAGTTTTTCACATACATGAACAGGTGTGGGTCACACCGTGACACGGAGGCAGTATCGAAGGAGACGTGGGTTTGAGCCATAGGAAGGTTAGCATCTTTTGTGGGAATGTGGAGGGCCAGGGTGGGGCAGTGAGACTCCCAGCAGGCAGGAACAGCAGGGAACAAAGATTGGGCTGCCTCCGCTCTTGAGTTTTCCAAAGGGAAAGATGAGCTGACATCAGGCATGGGAAAGTGATGTGACTGTGATGTAGCGTGGAAACAGCCTGGGAGTGAGGGGCAGAACCTGGGGCCCCAGAACATCCACTGTCCATGAGACCGGACCCCGGCCGGCTGGCATCCTTCGTGCTACCGGTGGGTCATTAAGTGGTTAGAGAAATGAGGTGGAGCTGTCTCCTAGGGAGCTTCCAGTTTGCTGATGGTTCAGCCAGTAGAAGGGTCAGCAAGGCAAGAACCACCTTCATTGCCCAACAAACTGCGCTGTGTGTGCCTGACTCATTTCTGGCCCACCGTCTCGGAAGGGCTTGCCATGCTCCTCTATCCAATGCCCCTGCTCCAAATGGAACCCGAAACCTGGAGGCGCACAGCATCTGTAGTGAGAGCCCACGTTCACTGCGGTGGGGCTCAGCAGGTGCCGCTCTCCACACTGCCCCTGGCATCTGGTGGTTTTCTGGCATGTTTTTTCTGCGCTCTGGGGCTCCTTCTGATATTCCCGCCTCTTTGACTGCTGAGTGGTGACATTTCTCAGTGCCTCTCTTCCTCCGGTCTTTTTTCTGTGACCTTTGGAGTCAGACTCAGAACAATTCCCGATTTTAAAAAAAAGCCTAAGAGTGCTGGCAAAATACCTGAGACGGCTTGATTACTTAATTCTTCACACCCGCAAGAAGCTAGTTGCTTAGACTGTGGGGAAAGCTGGGAGAGCTGAGACCTCAGCATGTGTTTTGTGTAAGGTGGGGGGGGGGAGACCTGGAGAAGGAGCCCTGGGAGGGCGCACTGCGAGGTGGCCCCCGCAGTCCTGTCTGTCCTCTGAGCTGCCGTTGCCACACAGATGCGCCAGGCTCTCCTGGCTCTCTTCTCCCTGCGATTCCTTTTTTGAGTCATGGGAGTTCAATGTATGAGCAGTCTTTCTGGTGCGTACCTTTTAGGGGCGCATTTGTCATCACTGCTGAAGTCCTGTGTCTTGGGGTAAAGGTCCCGTAGGAGACTGGGTGGGACTCGGCTCTGCTCAGCACCCTGGGAAGAGTAGTGTTACTGGACCGCGGAGGCCTGGGGAATGCTGCCAACTTGCTCACATGTGTGCGCCTTAACTAGATATGTCACGTGTCCTCTCAGATAACACCTCCCTGACACCCCCATTCCACCCCCACTCCAGGAACACCAAGCGGACAGCTGAAGTATGGATGGATGAATACAGGCAATACTATTATGCTGCCCGGCCATTTGCTCTGGAGAGGCCCTTCGGAAAGTAAGTGCCCTTCTGGTTGATTTGCACAGAGAGTCCAGAAGGACCCTAGCTCACAGGCCCAAGGCAGACGGGTCCTGAAGGGCCTGTCACTTAGCTGTTCGGAGCCACCAAGCCCATCCAGGCCCCAGGCTGTGGCTACTCTTCTTTTGCAGCCCTGTGGTGCCTGCCCCATTCTGGGTGTGCAGGGCTTTGGGCAGCTTGTGTGGAATGACTACCTGGCAACCCTGACCACCAGCTCCCATGGGGCTGTCTTTGTACAGTGGACTGATATTCCCAGCTCTTTCCAGAAAGCTGGGCTATGGGACCATAGCACTATGTCTGCACGTTGGAGTGAGTGCCTCCCTCCTAGTTCTCAGTCACCCAAGCCCAAGTCCTGCTCCTTCCTGGGAGGCACAGTGTCACACAGATGTCCCCTACAGTGGCGTTCCAGCTTCGTAGGGGAAAGGCACGAAGTGCCAGATGACATTACAGAAGATACTTGTCTGATTAGCACTTCCCAAACTGTAAGAGGTGGGTATAATGACCTGTTTCACAATGAGACGACTGAGGTTTCTCCAGGTTAAGGTACTTGTCCTGGATCACACCACTGTAAAAGGGGACAAGACCCCAAAACCACACCCGTCTGATTCTAAAACTACGTGATGTTGCATTCCCCAGCCCAAAGCTGATTCAAGCAGGGAAAAGTGGCAGCTTTGTTTATGTTACCTGTCTCTGGGGGGCGGGGCCAGCCAATGACTTTTTGCTATATTAATGTCACTCATTGGTCAGACTGAGGCTGTAGAGTAGGTGGGATTTTTGCAACCTACCCTTCATAGGCCGATCCCATCACTGCTCCAGAGGGTTAAATCAGACCCTGACAAAATGATCTGCATCTCTGAAGCCATTAACCCATGACATCCCTCACTTTTCTCTCCCAGAGCTTCCCAAGGCCGTCATCGTTGTCCTCACCAAACTTCCAGTTCATTGGCCATGTCCATCCACCTCTCCTTTCTTTACTTCCTTCTCTCTCCTGCTCGGATTCTGTTCTCTTGCTTAAATGGAGGACTTGAAAGATGTCCTCAAATCTGTAGCCCTGCTGTGCCTCCATCAACACCCCAGGCAAAGTTTTCTCAACCCTGGATGAACCCGATTCTATACCTTTTCCTCCCCTCTGCACAGGCTGCCCAGTGGTCCTGGGAATTACCAGCTGAAACAGTTAACACTGCAGCCATCAGCCTCAGGGAGGCCCTCACTATGCTTACTGGTCCCGCTCCCTCTCCTGGCCAGCGTTTCCCCTCCAGCTCCTTTTAAATCTTCTCCGCTCTCCCCAGCCACTGAGTCCACACCCCTCCTGTCACTCACAACAGATGACATCTGTTTTATAGATGACATAGATGGCATTTACTTCCTAAGATGAACCAAACTATACACTTCACTGTATCTGCAGCATCCTTCTCTGTCTCTTTCATCCCAGAGGACACGGCTTGCCTCCTGCTGGGGCAGGCCAGCCTTCTACCTGTACTCCAGACACACCTTTCATTCCTGCACGCACTTATAAATCAACATTTATTGAGTCCCCACAGCCTGGATTCATCTCCTCCTGCCTCCTGGCTCAGAGCTTATCAAACTTTAATGTGCACACAGATCTCCCGGGGATCTTGTTAAAAAGTGCATGCCGGTTCGGTAGGACTGCATTTCTAATAAGTTCCCAGCTGATACCGCATTGCTAGTCAGAGGACCTCGACCCCAGGAGCAAGGTTCGAGGGTGGTGGTTCCCAAAATAGCCGGCTCACTGCAATTACCTAGGGAGCTTCGGAAGCTACGGAGGCCTCGCCTCCACTCCCAGAGGGTTGATGTAATCTGGGGTGTGGCCTGGGCTGCACGGGTTTTTTAATTTAAAGACCCGCCCGCCCCCCGATTCTAAAGTGCAGACAATGTGGGAACCACTGTTCCAGGGGGCTTGGCCCTCCATGTGTCTCCAGTCTCTCCCTGATCACTCCTCCCTCCTCCACTGCATGGCCCCCACCAGCATTTGCACTTACTCAGTGTCTTCCATCTTCAGAATGGAATGAAAAGGAAGAGGAAGAAAGGAAACACTACCAAACTCTCCTTCAGTCCTACTTTGCTCATTACCTGCACCCTGTCCTCTCCTCCTTTAAAGCCAAGCTTCATTAAACAGCTGCCTTCCCCTCCCCCTCTGATTTCTCTTGTTACCCCATTAGTATGAGTCTTCTCCCCACCCCCCACTATCAGCACACCTCTGGTCTCTGGATTTCAGTAACTACTGTCCTGGCTTTAGTTCTGCTGCTCAAGCTCCACCTTAGCTGTCTCATTTTCAGCCTCAGTTTTCCATTGTCACCCTCACATGTCAGTCTTCCATGAGGATCTATCACAGCCACCTTCTTACCATGCAGTCTCTCTGGCATCAGCCACCCCTTCAATGCTGCTGCTACTCACATGTCTGTCTCTAACCTGGACCTCTCCTCTGAGCTCCAGTCCCTTACATCCAAGTATCAACCAGACGTCTCTGCCTGGGTGTCTCCCAGGCTCCTCCAACTCAAATTCCAGCCAAACTCATCTCTTGGCACCCAAACTTGCTCCTCATCCCCTGTTCCACATCTCAGTGAACGCTCTTCCTTATATCCTTTGGCCCAAGTCAGAAATCTGGGTGTCCACCTTCACTCCTCCCTCCCAGCTCACGTCCAAACAAGCACTACATCCTGGCATCACTGAGCACCCAGGTCCCTGCTAAACACTGAATATTCAGCATTAAAAAAAAAATGTCATCCCTGTCCCTGTATTGCTTAGAGTCTGGTGGCAAACTGTAGTTAGTGCTATATAAAAAGTCGTGGTGGTAAGACAGCACCTGGTGCGGGCTTGGGTGGCAGGAGGCGTGGCTGGACAGAGCAGGGCCTCTCCGTGTAGATGTCCAGGAGCAACAGGTGCAAATGGAACTCAGGTGGGTACTGGTGGTGCAGATGGAGA
Source organism: Artibeus jamaicensis (assembly GCF_021234435.1). Taxonomy (NCBI): domain Eukaryota; kingdom Metazoa; phylum Chordata; class Mammalia; order Chiroptera; family Phyllostomidae; genus Artibeus; species Artibeus jamaicensis. Next base: position 17,537,340 of record NW_026521843.1, on the reverse strand, counting down.
GAAGTGGAGGGACTTGAACGTGTGATTTCTCTCCATTCCCACCCCCCACTTTCCTACCTGAAATCACGATCAGCAGCCAGGTTTCTACAACCACCTTCTAATGGCTCTCGCTGCCTTTAGCTTTGCCCCATCAGACCCATTTGCTATCAATAAGATGCTTTTAAATTGCAAACATCATCACATTATGCTCTGCTCAGAACCCATCCATGACACCATTGCCCTAAAAATAAAGTCCCACCTCCTCCACAGAGCCTCGCCTCACAAGACCCCGTAGGTGTGTATCTTTGTCTCTCGTCCCACTCATTTCCCCTCTTCCATCCCCTCCCTACATATATTTGCACATACACATATGTTCACCTCCCACAGGGCTGCTCCTGCCCACATCCTCTCACTTCATATGCATCACTCTCTGCTGGTCCCCTGCCTCTACTAGGGAACCTGCTTCACCCGCTTTCTGGTTTGTCTAGGTAACATCCACTCTTCCTTCAGGGTTACTACACTGACCACCAGACCTGCCAAGCAAGGGCGCACCCCTGCGGCACTCCCACAGTCTGTGCCTGCCCAGCCCTTGTCCACATCAGGTTGGGATCACTTATTTCATGACCTTTCTCTACTACTCAAAAGCTCATCACTATATCTCACACTGGACACATGCCTGGCACATAGTAGGTGCTCAATAAATATTTGATGAACAATTAGATCATGAGGCCCTGGAACCAATCAAAGAAGAGGATTCTTTGAGGCTGGGGTGGTCCGGGGTGGTATTTCAACTGCAAAATCCTAAGAGGGATGTGTGAGTAAGGAGACGCAGAGCCCCAATGGTGAATTATTACAACACACTGACTGTCCTTGTAGCCTCGTTTTCAGTGAAAAGTCAAAAAATACCCCCTAAATCCATTTCGAAGTTAAAGCACAAGCCCTTGGTCTCATTACCGCATCACTGTGAGGTATTACTCAGTGTTTTCATAGCTCTGCCTGGGGCTCTGGAAATCTCTCCCGGTTAATTTTCTCAGCACCCTCCAGAGAGAGGTGGGCGCAGAGCATGGGCACAGGCTGTGTGTTGTGCCGCCCAGCCTGGCACCTGCCTGTGACACGCTGTGTTCTGTCCTCCTGTTCACCCCCAGCATTGAGAGCAGAGTGGACCTGAGGAGGAAGCTGCGCTGCCAGAGCTTCAAGTGGTACCTGGAGAATGTCTACCCAGAGCTCAGGTATCTTCCCTACTGCGTGAGCCTTTGGTGGCTCCCGGGAAAGGCCCTCCACTGACTTGGTCTGGATATGGGACAGCCTGTCAGCAACTGGATGAGGGCTTTTAAGTAGACAGCGGTCTGAGGAGTCCAGTGAGCTCCCTCTGACCCCCGACACCAGAAGAGGAGTCACACTAATCAGCTCCATCAGGGACTGAGGTTGGCTCGGAGCAGTGTTTCTCAGCTGCTGGGGTCTGACTGCCACCCCCCACCCCCGATGTTACCCGAGGACATAGACGGGCAGCCGCTGGCTCCATTCCAGCTTCATCTGACCTGTGACTCCTGGGTCTTTCCTTGTTGCCTGGTTCCTAAGGGTATTCTCCCCAGCAGAGCCCAGGAAAAAATGCCCCTGCCATTCTCAAAGCACCGCCCCCACCTCTTAGCTGCTAGTATAAAAATCCCAGGAGCCACAGATTCTCACCTCTCCCGTGGCTTCTTTCTAGAGTCCCCAAGGATTCCTCCATCCAGAAGGGCAGCATCCGACAGAGGCAGAAGTGCCTGGAGTCTCAAAGGCAGAAAAACCCAGAGATCTACAACCTCAAGTTAAGCCCATGTGTCAAGAGCAAAGGCGAGGACGCAAAGTCCCAGGTAAGGAACCAGCTGGGGATTTGCAAACATGTGCATGGACTCAGCCTCTGTCTCCTGCTTCTATGTGACACCAGGTGTCCAGTTATAGCCGGAGCTCAGCCGCAGAGGAGGAGAAGCATTGACTCCCCTCGGTGTGAGGCTGGGTTCACATAGCTGAGTTTCCAAGGGCACGGGATTTCTCTGAAGGACACCTTACCAGACAGTGTCGTGCCCAGAGGAAATTGCCATCAAATTAGCAGTTTAATGAGTATGTCATCGGTGACCAACCCGCTGGAGTAAGTGTGGCCTGGGTCAGGCAGGGCAGGTAGCACAGCTACCCCCCAAGTACGAAATGCAAACAGAAACACATGTCACTGAGTGTCGCTGCTCCAGCCCACTGTGAATCTTTCTGCTGACTGACTTCCAGGTAGTGACATCAGACTTGCTAAAGCCATTACCATCCTCTACTACCCCTGTCTCTGAGGAGGGCTCTTGCTCACCCCCATCCTGTCCTCTGCTATTTCCTGCTTCCCCCAGGTCTGGAGGAGGCATGTTGACCCCTCTCAGAAAGGTTGCCTGGTGACTTACTCGATTCACCAACATAGCATCCCCACGTTCTGTGGGCCAGTGCTCTCCATTCTGATGATGGAATAGCTCTTCACAGACTCACCGACAAATACATGGCCGGCTTCAACCTCTGTAACATTTGTCCTGCTGAATGCAGTGAAGTACGTCCCTCTCGTAAACTCCCCTTCTGGCTGTGCTGGCTCTGCGTGGTCCTGGTTCTCCCGCACTTCCATTCTCCCTGTCTCTCTCTTCTTGACTGGATTCTTTCCCAACTCTTACAGTGAATATTCACCAAGAATCTCGGGTCACTGCTCTTTTCCCTGTAAGCTGTTTCTTAGAGATTTTATCCATGCTTCCAGCTTTGGCAACCTTCTCTATTTCACTGATTCACAAATTTGTATCTTCATTAATGAATTCATTCATTCATTCACTCATTCAGCAGACATCTATGTTCTCTGCTAGCTGTGATGATGCCGAAATGAAAGGCCGGGCCACTTTGGTCCCCAACTGTGGTGTGCATGTGTGCACATGTATGTGCATGTGTGCACCTTGTAGGACTGACTTGTGGCACCTTTCTCTTCCTTTCAGTATCTGTTCCTCCTTTCTGCATAAACTCACAGGCCTGTCTTTCTGCTTCCCACCCATTTCTGCTAATGCATCATGACATCCAGGGGTTCTTGCCTCTTTCCTCCTATCTCTCTTCTTGACCTGCCTCTGGGCCTATCTGGAAGGAGTCGTGTCTGCCCCTCTGCCCTTCACAGTGGAAGGGATGCCCTTCATACATCCCTCCTTCCTGCTCCCACCTTTTCTCTCTGAGAGGCCCTTTCAAGGAAGTGATACAAGAACCCTATAAAGTAGGTACAGTGGTCCCCCTTATCCACGGTTTCATTTTCCATGGTTTCAGTTACCCATGGTCTAAAAATATTAAGGAAAACTCCATAAATAAGCAATCCACAAGTTTTAAGTTACACATCATTCTGAGCAGTGTGATAAAAATCTAGGGCTATCCTACTTCATCCTGGATGCGGTCATCCCTTTGTCCAGCACACCCACACTGTCTCTGCCCCCCACCCTTTAGTCACTGAGTAGCTTTCTGTGTTATCAGATCCAAGGTCACAGAATTGTAGCACTTGTGTTCAAGTGACCTTTATTTTACTTAGTAATGGCCCCCAAGCACAAGAATGTGATACGGGTAATTCAGCTATGCCAAAGAGAAGCCATAAAGTGTTCCTTTTAAGTGAAAAGGTGTGCATGTATTTTAAAAAACATAGTCTGTATAGGGTTCAGTACTATTCAAGGTTTTAGGCATCCACTGGGGGTCTTGGGATGTACCATCCAAGGATAAGGGGGGAGGGACTACTGTATTACTATTATCCTCATTTTACAGGTGATGGAACCAAGGCCTAAAGAGATTATCCAAGGTTACATGCCAGTCAGTGATGGAGGTGGATTTAGAAAATCCAGCCTCCATGCTGTAGCTCTGCTGTTATTACTGTTGCCAGAATCACGGCTGGTTTTAGAACCCGTTTATTCAGATTTAATCACAGAAGCTGTCTGTCCCTGACATCCTCTCCCAGGTTGTAAATATTAAAGCTATAAATCAACTCCACTTTGACAGAAGAGAGCTGGCTAGAAATTCTTCTTCTTGGCCACTTCCCAATGGGAACCCCTCCCCAGTGAGGAGGGAAGCAAAGGTCACACCCCATTGTCAGGACTGGGGAGGGGGCACACCAGAGAGTAGGGCCCTTCCCTATCATTGGTGGGAAGTGGGCATGTAGTAATGGAGGCCACACTCGGGGGTCTCCACACCAGACCAGGGGACTCACAGAGCTCTGGCTTTCAGCCTGGACTGCCCCCTTTTCTTCCCACCCCTGGCTCTGTCCCCCATGGTGAACTCCATGTCTGCATGTCCAGGCTTGGACACACCCTCTACATGGTCCCCCTTAAGTCTGGGGGTGTGTGCTAAGGACACACTGTACCTCGGGAAGGCCAACCCAGAGGAGACATCCACACACATCCTGAAGTTAGACTTGAGCCATTTGGGTCCTAGATGTCTGGAGTGAACGATCGCTGCTTGTGAAAGCCAAGAGCTCTTGAGTTCTGCTTCCCACTGGCCTCTCACTGTCCAGGTCATGTGTCACCAGGCATGTGGGTGTCCTTATTGTTAAAAGGAGACTCTCAAACCATGGCTGTCCTCTGGCTCTGATGCTGGCTTGTGTCCCTGCTTCACCCCCAGCTCCATTCGTCCTTCGCCCTGCCTTACCTCCCCTTCTTGGCTGACTCGTCAACCTTGGGAGCAAAATGTTTTATCTGAGTATATATTGAAGACATCAGCAAACCGATGCCTTAGGTGGAAGGCAAGAGAGATACATCATGAGTTTGTAAACGCATGAAGCCTGAGCAGCCTCCGGGTTACCGAGTTTCCTTTTAACTTTATTGGCTTCCCTAGAAAAATATGTATTGGATTCCCTAGAAGGAAGACAGATGCACCAATCTAGTTGCTACCCCAATTTAAAGACAAGGAAACCACGTCAGTGAAAAACTTCTGAGTGTGCTCTTCTACCTGGATCCCAGCACTTCAGGCCTCTGGCTCGTGGTGCAGGTGTGCAGACAGCTGGGAATCCAGGTGGGGGCTGGGGCCGGGGCCGGGGCACAGTGAGATGAAGAGGAAAGCTCTTCCCCAGACCCAGACTCATACTGGTTCCTCTCGGTGAGTCTGCCAGTGGGACAGGTTGCCAGCATGTCACCTGTCCCACCCAATGCCACCCTTCCTCCCTGAGTTTTCTCAACACCCTCTCGGGAGTGGACCCATTGCAACTGCCACTCCAGCATCTCCTGGGAGTCAAAGCAAAGGGAGATTTCCTTTAGATTTCTAAAGCAAAACCTCTAGGGCAGGAGTATCAAACTCATTTTCACCAGGGGCCACATCAGCCTCGTAGTTACCTTCAAAGGGTCGAATGTAATTTTAGGACTGTGTAAATGTAACTACTCTGTAACAATTAAGCTAGAGCTCAGCGCTGCTGCCAGAGAGAAACCAGGTGCTGGGTGGATAGAACCAGGTAGAGGGCCGGACTCGGCCCTCAGGCCTTGTGTTTGCCCCCTATGCTCTAGGGCCATCTCTTCCTCTTTTCCATCATTATAGTCAACGTGCAGACTATAGCCAGCACCCTTCTGGACATGGTTATGTGTTAACCCATTTAGTCCTTACAGCGACCTCTGCAGTAGGTGCTGACTCTGTCTCCGTTTTTTTTATGTAAGAGAACTGCAATGCAGACTTAAGTAACTCACCCAAGTTTACAAGGGTTCATAGGCAGGTGAGCCAGGGTTCTAGCCCCGGGAAGTCGGTGCATTTGGGTGATGCTTTAGGTGCATCAATAGGTCAGCTGAACTCAAGTTTCACTTGAACCCACTACCTCATTCCAGACATCTTATCTGAACCGCTTCAAGGGAGTCTTCGATGGACTAGTGTGCTGCCCGGTGTGGCCTTAGAGGTTCAAGGCCACCTGGTGACCCCGGTTACTCTCAGCTCAGATCCCATCTCACCAAGGAGGTCCCACATTCGCCACCTACCCTGAGGTCTGCTTCTTGCATTGCCCAAAATAACACTGACTTCAGTAACAGGTTTTCTTCCATTAAATTGTTCCTGCCTCCCAGAGGTAGAATCCTATGACGATGAAATAGACAATGAATGTGCAGTACCTATACGGGACTTGTCAGCTCCGAGTGAGCCAGTTTGCCATCCAAGCACAGCATAAGCAGCGATGCTGCCTCGCTTTCAGTGTTTCTTCTCCATTGTGTACTGCTTCCCACACGGGAGGGTTTTTGAATGGGAGACACACCCCCACTGATAAATGCTGTGTGTCTGCTTTGATGAAAACACAGCCCCTAACTTTTCTCTCTGCGTCACTGTTTCTGTATTCTCACCCAGCCCTGCTTCTTCCCACGTGTCATTAAAGGCACTGTTCCTGGAGACTGTACCAGGGGCCGGGCACCGGGCTAAGTGTGTTCACATGTATCACTGTATTCTTCAACCTCAACTATGTCCCATTATTACTCCCATCTCACAGATGGAGTAGGTGAGGCTCAGATAAGTTGGCCAGTGCTTCCCGGGTTATAGTAATATCAGAGCAGGGTGCAGACACAGAACAGCTGCCTCCAAGACCGAGCCCTTAAAATTAGGTGAGGGTTTCTCAACCTCAGCACTATTGATGCTTTATGCTGGATAAGTCTTTGTCATGAGGACAGTCCTGTGCGTTGTAGGATGGTTAGCATCCTTGGCCCTACCCACCAGGTGCCAGTAACTAGTTGTAATGATCAAAAAATGTCTCCAAAGCCAAATGACTTCAGGGAAGGTGGGCAGGGGCAAAATCTCCCCCTTGAGAACTGTGGCCCCAGACCACTTGTTTCTGGCCTCCTAGAGGGGCCCCTGGACCTTTCTAAGTTCAGCCACTGTACCCCAACTCATCTTCATGCAGGCCCCTCTCAGGACTTTGCTCCTTCAGTTATCTTCTCTGGAGAAAATCTCTGATGTGCTTCTCCATCCAGTACAAGACTGTAGGCCCCAAGCGGGGCGCTGTTGCCTGTTTCATCCCAGATTTCACGGCTGTGGCCAGATGTGCACCTACTAGAGAGAAGTCTCCTGTGCCTGCTGCCAGGCAGTCTATTCTCCCACCGCAGTGGCTGTCTACAGGGACTTCCTCCAAGCGCAGAGGGCCTCGGGGCTGTCCATTCTGGACCATCCTGCTCCATCATCAGCTCCCCTCTCCCAGGAGAGAACCCCCTCTTCCCCAGCCCCTTACCAAAGGAGGCAAGGCCACCCACACCACCTCCAGGATAGTCTCCGGTTTCCTTCCATGGGTATGGCTGTGCCTGTGTGCTCTGGGGGGGGGGGTCTGAATTAGCTAGTCCCCCTGATGGGACCATCAGCAGGGGCCCAGCACTTACCAACTGAGTCCAGGCCAGTCTGAGCAACCACTGCTGCCCTCCTAAATCCATTTCTGACTCCGGGGTTTGTTTAATAAACCCCTTCATTCATCACCGGCCGTTCTGGGGAAGTCTGACCGGCTACAGGGTGGGAATTGGAAAGCCCTTCCCTTGCTCCTGTGCCCGCTCCTGTGTTCTGCTCCCCAGCCCCCTCTCCTGCGGACGTGGCCATCGAGCAGTGCTCCTCTGGGAAATTGAGAGGCCAAATTATTTCAGTGCCAGTTAAGCACCAGCTAGTGGAAAGTCCATTCAGTGAGAAGGCTTCAATCCCTATCTGTGCAAGACCCTTGGGGTCTTGGGGTGGTTTCCTTAAACACCAGCCCCAGGGGTGTATCCTGTGCATTCCTTCCCAAAAGGGGTTTGTGGATGGGGTGGCTCAGAGGTCAAGGACTCGCCCCCAGCACCAACCCCAGCACTTCAGGTTTCAAAGCCTGAGGTTGGTGTTTTCTCAATTTTTTTCATCTCATGGCACAAACTAATTACTAAAATTCTACAGCACACCCAAAAAAATTTTTTGGGCAATCTGACAAAAAATAGGTATAATTTTGATTAATTTAAAAAAATAATAGTAATTACTTATCCTTTTTGCTTCAAAGTGACTTTTTAAGAAATCAGGTGCCTATACTTTTATATAAGAATTACTGCTACCAAGAATTAACCAATAAGATGCAGCCTTATTATGCTATGTGACCAATAAGATGTGACTCTATGGTTCCAGACAGAGCATTCACACCAGATAGCTATTGTTGTCTTGGCTGTTTTTTTAATTTGACAATCTAAGGGAAAAGAGGTCTGTGCCCCTGACTAAATAGTGAGGTATTGCATGTCTTAAAAATTCTTGTGACATACCAGTTGAAAATCAGAAATTATGGTATATTTTTAAAGTTGTTGTTGTTGAACCAGTTAATGCTTTTCATGTAAAAGTAGAAAGCCAGGTTAGGGTGGTGATAAGATAATTGCAGGGTGATTGGTAAATTGCTGAGGCACAGTTCACTGCCAGCTGTGTGGGGGGGTACACCTAGGTCCATCATGGCTCCCTGGCAGCCTTGCCCTTGAAGCTGGGCCATGGGCCTTTATCTCCTTTTACAACAGAGCAGGGAATTCTCCGCACAAATTCCAGGCCCTTCTCCCACCTTTATGATAAAGATGGAATCCCGAATCCTTCACCCAAGTAGCCCAAGTCTGATTTCAGGACGTGTGTCGATGTTGCCTCTGGGTTGGCCTTCCCGAGGTACAGTGTGTCCCTAGCACACACCCTCAGACCCAAGGGGGACCATGTAGAGGGGTGTGACCAAGTCTGGACATGCCGACATGGAGTTCACCATGGGGGACAGAGCCAGGGGTGGGAAGAAAAGGGGGCAGTCCAGGCCGGAAGCCAGAGCTCTGTGAGTCCCCTGGTCTGGTGTGGAGACCCCCGAGTGTGGCCTCCATTACTACATGCCCGCTTCCCACCAATGATAGGGAAGGGCCCTACTCTCTGGTCTGCCCCCTCCCCAGTCCTGACAATGGGGTGTGACCTTTGCTTCCCTCCTCACTGGGGAGGGGTTCCCATTGGGAAGTGGCCAAGAAGAAGAATTTCTTGCCAGCTCTCTTCTGTCAAAGTGGAGTTGATTTATAGCTTTAATATTTACAACCTGGGAGAGGATGTCAGGCACAGACATGTTCCGTAATTAAATGAATAAAAGGGTTCTAGAACCAGCCATGACTCTGGCAGCAACAGCAGCAATAGCTGAGCTGATGGAAAGAGTATGTGCAGGGGCCACTTAATAGGACATGACTCTGGATACCCTCTCTGAGCCTTACTTTTACCATCTGTAAAATGGGGATAATAATAACTATCTAATTCCATCTTCGTGAGAATCCTGTTAATCCATGTAAAGCCCCCAGAACAGTCCTGGCTCACAGTAAGGGCTCCATAAGCACTAGCCATTGTTAGCGGTCTCATCCCTGCTTTGCAGCGCTTCTCTACACACAGACACCTCTTCCCTTTCTGCTCATTCTGGAGGAAGGCAGGGTATGTGTGGAGTGGCGACGTACACAGGTCAGAGGAGAACATGATCTGTCCTAAGGAGTACATTTTACAATGTTTTACTATGAAAAAAATCAAACATATATAGATCTGGAAGTAGGTGGAAGAGTGAAAAAAACCCCAGGCCCCAAGTTTTCTCAAGTCACGCCCGTGCGTTTTCATCTATATTTCCATTCACTTCCCAGGGAGTACTTTCTCGTCTAGGTCTTCTCCCAACACCAGCAACTTAAGAAGGGACAAGAGAGTTCACAGGCATACCCCAATCCTAGGGGACAGAGGCTCCCACCGGGCTGGTGGCCCCATCCAGGTGTGAGAAACAGAGGAAGGTCCCAGATCAGGAGAGGCAGCAGTCAGCATCCTGTAGGGACAGCAAAAGGACCCAAGCCTGTGGGAAGGGAGAGGAACAAGCCAAGCCATGGAAGGACATCAAAGATGTTAGCAGACAGTGGAGGTCGGGGGAGAACCAGGGCTAGGAGGTGGCTGCCATGGGCAGGGGACGGTGGAGAGCACGAGGCAGGTAAACACTGCATCAGCTTATAAGCCACAGGGTCCTAGCGGGCAGGCTGGCCTGATAAGAGACCCTTTTTTCATTCTTTGGCCAAGGAGAGTGGCCATTGAGGGGCATGGTCCAGAGGCTGAAGGTCATCTGGTTGGCAGGGGTGAAGTGGAGGTGAAGAGATTGTCCTCTTTACCCCATGATAAAGGCACAGGGCAAGTCTCCCCATTTTTCAGCCTGGGCAAAACCTCTGGAAGGTCCACATTTTGATATTATTATGGCAGCGCTTTCACCCCTTGATGAAAGAACTAGAAAGTATGTGGCTTTTTCAGCAGTTAGTTGGACTCTCATCTCTGGCACTTTGGAGGAAGTGCTGAGGAGCAGGCTCCTAATGAGCCGCATAGAAAAGCCGTTTCCTTTGTCGTCAGGACTCTGCTTGTCCATCCAGCCTCTCAGCTGCTCTCCTGCCGGACCTGGGGGGGGGGGGGGGGCCGAGTGATCTATTCTGCCGGGAGTGCTGGTGTGCATGCGCCCTCCGGAATGATTTTAGTTTTCATGCCTTTCCTCACTCCCTCTACGCTCCTCTCCCACTAGCTCCCTCAGGACACTTTGTCCCTCTGTCTGCCTCTTGTCATAACTCCCGTGTTCTCACAACACTGATTTAGACTCCTTTTCAGAGAAGGGACATTCTGAAGACAGCTGAACGGTGCAACCTGCCAGGGAGCTGATAGAAACATCAAGTGTGGAGAGCAGACACCTACCAAAACAGACATCAGAGACCATGCAGCTTGGCTGGGGTGTGGGGACAGAGACTTCAGCAGGAGCATGACCTGCTGGCTCTTCAGTAGCATTTTCCAATTGGTGCTTGTTGACAAATGGTTTCTGCTAGCCCTGCCCCCCAGTGCTTTTTACCAAGCTGCGTTATATTATCACACATGGGCACAGCAGTACCCACCAGTGGTGACTTCTTCCAAGGATCCTAATGTGGTGCTTCCTGGCCTCTGCCCCTCCAGATCTGGGCCTTCACATATACCCAGCAGATCCTCCAGGAGGAGCTGTGCCTGTCGGTCATCACCTTTTTCCCTGGTGCCCCAGTGGTTCTTGTCCTTTGCAAGAATGGAGATGATAAACAGGTAAGTGCGCAGTGGGTCTGCCCTAGGGCGTGGCTGCCTACAAAATGTGATGGCCTGTGCGGGTCTGAGTCTCGTATGCAGAAAAAGAGAGAACCTGTAGAAGAGGAGTGTTGATAAGAAAGAGGTCCTTGTGGCTCAGACGTGGGTGGAGTGCTGCCTCGGATGCCCTCCGTGAGGTCAGCAGCAGTGGTCAGCTTGCCACATGGAAGTCTATTGACCTCGCCGGACCCCAGTGTGTATGTATATGTTGTACTATCATGTCTTGCCCCGAGACCCACCTTAGGTCCCAGAGCAGGAAAGGACCGGGCCAAAGCCTCGGGACCACAGGCTGAGCAAGGCTCAAGCCTTTGCCTTCGGGAGCCTTGTGCTCTGGCAGGATGCCCACCAGGCCCGTAGTACTCTGGGTACACCACATGTTCCATTCCTCCAGCAGCAAGGTATTGGCTCCACTCAGTTCCCTGCCAGTTGCTTGCTGGCACTAGGGACACTCAGATTCAAATGTCCGTTTATGTCTCACTGGCTGTGTGACCCATGGCAGCTTATTGGATTTCTCTGAGCCTCAGCTCCTTCTAGGAAATGGAGTCCGTGATGCTCAACCACACAGGGTAGCTGTTTAGAGAAATTAACTGACATGGCCCATGGCCTATGGTCAGCGGTGATTTCCCAACACATGTCCATTCCTGCCCTGCTGGTCATGCAAAGTGACCTCTGGGAAGCAGCAGCATGAGATGCCCCACCCCCCACTCTGTGCTCAGGGGCCCCCCATGTGCTGAGCACTTTGGAGGGGCAGAGGTTTACGTGCTGCCCAGGAGGCCCCCCCACCCTCACCCCCACCCCTCTTGCATCGCCATCCTCTGCCTCGCTCCCACCCTTCACGCCAATGCAGACACTGAGTGTGGATCGTTTCTTTGGTTGCTTCTGTGACTAACTCGCTTCACATTTTCTGGCCTATGGCTTGGAAGGTTATTCCCTTCTAATGAGTTTTCCTAGCAAACATATTGATTTTGCTTTTACTTTTTTAAAAATCTGATTAAAAAAAGAAAAACAACAATACCTGGTAAAGCAATTAGTTGCGGTTTTATTTCTCCACGAGACCGTGAAGTCGTCTCCAGGGGACTCCAGCTGCATGCTTAAACGTTTCTGATTCGGCCTCTGATTCCGCCGGACCTCCTGATGTTATTGCTAGGACCTGGCCTCAGCCAGAGAATCTGATTCATCCTCTCTCCTCTCCGTCTTCTCAGCAATGGACCAAGACTGGCTCCCATATCGAGCATGTGGCATCTCACCTCTGCCTAGACACAGACATGTTTGGCGATGGCACTGAGAACGACAGGGAAATCGTGGTCAACCCGTGTGAGTCCTCACTCATGAGCCAGCACTGGGACATGATGAGTTCCTGAGGACCCGTGCTGGAACCAGTGGGGACTGCGGGGCGGCCCTTCCCCGGAGGAACGCAGACTGGAAATTGGGCTGCGAGCTGCCTGTGACTGTTGCCTGGGAGGTGCAGGTAGAGCCCCCGCAGGGCAGGAGCGGCTGTCTCAGGGAGGATGGAGGAAAAGTTACAAGCCAAGTGGAGCTCCCAGGCAGACCCCGCCTCTTCTCAATGCTGAGAAGCTCCAGTCCCAGCCCAATCTGCCCCTGATTTGTGTCTGGAGACAGATCTAATGGGAAGTTTTCGTGTTTGCTTACATGAGAGGCTGGAGAGAAAAGTCACTCACTAGGCCAGGGCTGAACTGAAACTTGAAGAGTGGAGGTTAGTTGTTTTCTAAACAAATAAAGAAACTTAAAAAAAGTGTTCTGTGTGTCTCTTATTTTGTTTCTACTTGGATTAGCCCACGACTGGGCCAAGTTCTCTACTGAGTAGATGCCTGGGGGCTATAGGGCCTTATGGCAGCTGGACAAAGCAGAGCACAGGGAGGTGGGACACCTTGGCTGCCACCCACATGCTGTGTGACCTTAGAAAGACCTGTCACTTCTCTGGCCCTTCATGTCCTGTTATGTCAACTTGGGGAGTAGGTACTCACTGGTGGTCCTTACCCCTGAGTACACGGTCTGTGCGTATCGTCTGGGGAATTGTACCCGTTCAGGGGGCTCTGGGTTCTGCCTGTGGAGACCCTGCTTCAGTGGGTCCAGGGTGGGGTCCAGGCTCAGCTGATTCCAATGCTCCTCCTTGGTTCCAGTTACTGCCCTAGCTGGGGGGCTCTGTGGGCCCTTGTGGCCCTATTGTCAGCAGCCACTAATGTAAAGAATTTCTTACCAGCATCAATTCCCTGTGTGCTCTAGGTCCGGTGGGTGTCCATTCATAACTAGAGTTTAAGAGAAGAACCAATCTGTGTTGTTCAAAAGTTCCCCAAACCTGCCTGCACATTCTCAGCCAAGGTAAGTTCACTGCATACAGATTCGTTACAGTCTCAGTTACCTATTGCTAAGTAACAAAATACCTCAAAGCTTAGCTGCTTAAAGCAACACACGTTTATTATCTCTTGGCTTCTATGGGGCAAGAATGGAGGCACAGCCTCACTGGGTGTCGTGCTCCAGAGTGACTTAAGAGGCTATGAGCCAGGAGTTGGCCGGGGCTGCAGTCATCTGAAGGTGCGGCAGGGGGGATCTGTTCTGAGCTCATCCAGCGGTGGTTGGCAGGGTTCGGTTCCTCGGGGGGCTGTTGGTCAGATGCGCCCCTCTGTTCCTTACATAGGTCTCTTCAGCGCAGCAGCCTGCTTCACCAAAGCAGACAAGCCAGGAAAGCCCAGATCTTTAATAACCTGATCTCACAAGTTCTTCCCCATCACTTTTCCCACATTCTACTCAATAGAAGCAAGTCAGTAGGCCCAGCCCACACTCAAGGGCACAGGGTTACACATTTTCGTAAGTTTGTTTAAATGCATGCTAATATGACAGCTGTCACCATACAAGCTAACAAAATGGCTTTGAATGAAATTCAAGACAACTAAGCACTCCTAAAGCCATCTTACGTAAAAAAACAAACAAATTTTTTGGCCAACCCAATAAAATGCATGACTGTGGCCAACTGTAGATGTGGCTGCATTTGGTCACACAGTCCTCCTCTTGCCTTAGTTATGATTTGGCTCTTTGGGGAACTATTTCAGTCCCCACTGTGAAAAGGAGGGGAGGCCATGGAATAGACATCTGAAGGAGACGTTCTCATGTCTCCTTAAGCTGTGTGTCCATAGACTGAGCCAGTCTCAGTCTTGCTAAGAAGAAAGAACAGAAGGGTCATCAGTGCCCTTTTCCCTAAGCAGGGGAATCAGGCACTACACTAAAATAGCTAAAGGAGCTGGTTTTGTCCCCTTCGGTCCCCTTGTCTCCCTCTGCATATGTGCCTGTCCCTGGGTTTCCTGTTGGCAAGAAAGCTGTCTCTTTATTGCTTGCACATCTGCGCATGGCCAGGCACATCAAGCGCTCAGTGAATGTTTTCCTAAATGGATTATTGAAACAACTATCCTTGCTCAAAACAAAGTGACTTCATTTACATTTTACTGCCTTTAAAAAGTCACAACATGTAGGTGGCTGTAGGTCTGTCTCAAACATCCACGTGGCAGGAGAACAAACACCCACCCCACCACTTCCCACTTACAGAGAAGGACTCGGGGCTGTGAAGGATGTGGAGGGTAACCTGCTGGTGGAGATATGGATGGTCAGCATGTGAGCTGCCGAGTGTGCATCTTTTCTTGTATTTATTGAAGTATAATTGACCTGTAACATGAGACTAGTTTCAAGTACAGGGGCATGTATCCTAAGGCCTCCGTAGTGGAAAATGCAAGTTAAAAACTCTGATGATGCAAACAGAAGTCACTGCAACTGTGTAGTTATCCACATGTCCTCTGACCACTAAGCTGGTGGTGAAGCAAGAATAATTTGTGATTTAAAAGCAAGAACAGTTGCAATTTGAACCCTCAACCAATCCAAGACAAAGCTAACAATAATACCCTGTTAGGACAGCAGCCTGCTCCACTGTGGGATGCCTATGACCTGCACACGCACAGCCAAGCAAGGGTGACCTGGTGGTCGGGGTTTCTCTGGTGGACGCTGAGTTAGTGTCCTCAGTCAACTCTGATCGCTGAGTTCGAACTTCCATAACTTAGAGTAAGTAGCTCAGGGGGCCTCCCGTGGCTGTGGGTGAAAGTGAAAGTCCAATGACATCAACCTACGGAAACCAAAAGAACCTATACTCTTCATATTTCTAGTGCTGGCAAGACTTAGACTCCAAACCGAGCTTAAAGACTCACCACCCTGGAGCAGCCTCGCCACCTGCTAGGTGAAGAAGTGGCCAGGTGGCCCTGGCTGGTGTAGCTCAGTGGATTGAGCACGGGCCTGCGAACCAGGCAATCGTGGTTCGAATCCCAGTCAGGGCACAGACCGGGGTTGCAGGCTGGTTCCCTGCAGGCCAGTTCCCAGCAGGGGACGCACAAAAGGCAACCATACATTGATGTTTCTCTCCCTCTCTCCTTCCCTTCCCCTCTAAAGATAAATAAAAAAAAAAAAAAAAAAATTTAAAAAAAAAAGAAGTGGCCAGGTGTGACAGAAACCCCCTTACCTGGGAGCACAACTGGCTAGTGGGAACTGATGTGAACAGTATGGGCTCCTATGTATCTTAATGGTGTGGCATATAAATTACGTGAAAGGAAATGTATACCTATGTGGGTGCATGCATATGGAAAGGAGAGAGGCAGAGGCCTCAGGTGCTCTTTAGTGTCTGGGTGAGAGTTGGAGTGATGATGGTGTTGAATAGTTGGGTGGAAATGGGGGTTTCTAGGTAATTCCGGGGCCAGCATGGGCGGCCCGGCGGGCACCATATTGAATCTGAGACTTGTTCCCTTTCATTTTCTTCTGTGCTGTGTAATTTCCGCCTGCGAACTCCTCTTCAGCAGTAGTTATTTCCTCTGGGCCCCCTAGTTATGAAGGCATGCCTCAGGGAAGGTTCGAGTTTGTCTCTGCTGGGTGCCATTGATTTCAACCCAGTTTGTACATTCATTTCCCCATTTGTGCTTCCCATGCTGTGGGACGATGATACAAATTCAGACCCCACGTCTATGCTCGGCACAGGTTTGGATTCCGATCTTTTGCAGATGACCTTTCTCTGCCCAAATTGTCTTCTTGCTTTCATGCCATCACCACTCACCCAGCTGGGTGGGGGTTGTCCAGCCCTTCCGAGCACCCAGCCCTACGTCGGGACCCACCTCTGGCCATAGCCACCCATGGGGCCAGTCTTCAGTGTCTGCCTCTGTGCGGGTATCAGAAGCCCAGCCCGATCACACACGTCTGGTTACAACTCCCTTTCAGCTCTCACTCTCTACTCCGCTCTGAATTCCCACTTGTTTTTGGAATCTGGAATTTTTCCTTCCATCCTCTGCATGCAGCTGTGATGTCAAGTTGTTTTATTATGTTTTATCCAATATTTATACGTGGGGGGGGAGGGGGCTTCCATGTCAGCTCAGACCAAAATTCCTTAGTGCTGTAATTGGCTGTCGCCGCTGTCTTTCCCACCTGCTGTGGGCCCATATCTTAGTACAGACACCCAACACATTTCCGTGAGTAAGTGAGGGAATAAGCCTGTGATTCTTTAGTACCATTTCCTAATTACCCCCTGGCTACAGCTATCAGACATTACAGTTTTAAAAAGACAGCAAAGGCAGAAATGGAGGACCGAGAAGACAAATTTATAACAGTGAAACCTCGTTATAATATACATAGATTTAGAGATCATGCATATTTTACTTTGTAATGACAGAGTTTAATACTGAAAGTGCTAACTGGAAAGAGCTATCAGTAATGGAAATCTTTAATACTGCAGTGGAGCCCAGCAAGAGAGAATCTGTGTTCATAAACTCTGAGGGATGGTGATGCATTCACGTCTCACCTGCAAGCATCTCTGGCAGATTCTCAGGCACCTGGCAACCTGAGTCCTGGCTGGCCTCGTGGGGGCTCTCACCTTTCATCTGTGGTCCACCATAGCTGACCCAAGGGGGAGTTAGACCCTCTCCCCTTCCCCCACTCCGTACTCTGAGCCCTTGTCCACTGTGTCCCCAGAGAGACCGCTTTGTTTCCTTGGCATGTGACAACGCCTAGGGCAGCATCTGGCGTGCTGGGGAGCACAGTGAGGATTTGCGGGTTATGGCAGAGGTCGAGCAGCCGTGCGCACGCGGTGGCCTCCGGGACTGCAAACAGCGGGTGGCAGCCTCTTCTACCACCCGGCATGCAGAGCCAACCTCCCTAGCTCCCTGGTGGTCTAAGGTCTCAGGCAGCCCAACCCAGATTAACAAAATCCAAAGCTCCCAGCGCTTTTTCATTTGCTATGGAGCCGGCTAATTTAATGAAGCCGTCACAGTGCAAACCTCGGGGCTTATTGGAAAAGGACTCGAGCACGACATTATTTCACAGCAGTAGATTGCATCATTTTCATTTCACAGCTTTCCAATGGGAAATAATAAAACAAAATTACAAACATAATGAAGAAAGAAAGGAGGCAAAAAAAAAAAAAAAAAAGGACCCTTGGGTGAGAGAAGCATCCTCTGTGCTGTGACAGGACTGGTTACCTTATTCATTTGAGCCAGTAAATATTACCTGGCTTCGCTCTGCAGGAAGGAGCCCAGGATGCCTCCACCTGCTGCTGAAGATAACAGGCTGCAATAACTCACTGTCCAGCACAGCCAGGAGCAGTGTGCGCCCCTGCAGAAGGCTCGCTGGGTGGCCTTCTGAGAAATTCCAGCCTCCAGGTGCACAGCCCTGCTCTGGGGGCAGGCAGGCTGCAGTGCTGGGGTGAAGGGCTGCCGTTGGGGATGCCAGGGCAAGCTGATGGACTGTGGGTGTGCACGGTGCCTCCCTTCTCTTGGGAAGACAAAGCGACTTCCCAGTGGGGCTTCACCCATTCCTGGGATGGAGGAAAGATAATGGGTGCCTATCCCCATTTGCGTCTGCAGGGTGCTTCCGTGGTGACCAGGTGAGCTGACAGCCAGGGGCTAAATTCAAGTCAACCAAGAGACAAAGATCTTTTCCAAAGCTGTTCCCAGTCACAACACCGAGGTGTAAGATCATGGGGCAGCCAGGTCTGCTGGGACTTTTAATCTGTTCTGCAGGCCTGTCCCCATAGCGAGGGGACTCCTTCATTTTACCCGAGCCCAAAGTCCTCCCTGCCTGTACTGAAAAGACCATTTTTTTCTCTGTCAGCAGGGAGTTGGAAACCATCTGGAGTAGTATCCTAATTTCTCCTACCCTGATGTACAGAAGAAAAACCTTCTCTTGTGGTCCCCACTTTTCCTTTGACCACCCTGCTCCTCTGATGTACTTAGTCTCATGGACTTAGGTCCAGACCCTGGCTTCTCCACTTTCTCCCTGTGTGGCTAAGGGCAAATTACTTAACTTCTCTGAACCTAATCTCCTCCTTTCTAAATTTTAAGAATCTCATAATTTTAGTGTGAAATTAAATGAAATGATTTGTGTGACTTTCTCAGCACAGAGCTAGGCATGTATTATGTCTAAAACTGTTTGTCATCATTGTATTTTGTGTGTGTGTGTTTGTATGTGTGAG
Organism: Artibeus jamaicensis; assembly: GCF_021234435.1. Classification (NCBI taxonomy): domain Eukaryota; kingdom Metazoa; phylum Chordata; class Mammalia; order Chiroptera; family Phyllostomidae; genus Artibeus; species Artibeus jamaicensis. The sequence continues at coordinate 17,518,775 of NW_026521843.1, read as the reverse complement.
AGGTTCAAACATCAGAGCAGAGGGCAGGGACTGGGAATGTTGAGGACTGACCCTCCGACCTCAGGGGTCACTTAGAGGTCAGGCAGGGGCCTGAGACTCCCCGGCGGGGCTGCCCTGGGCGGTGGAGGACTCGAGCCCCCTGCAGCCCTGCTCTTTGGTTCTGAATTGGTGATGGTTCTGAATTGGTGATGAGCCAGGGGAGGAGGAAGCAGAGAGGAGCTGTGCAGAGCAGTGAGGGAAATGGCGGTCTTGGCCCTTCATTGCCAGCATTTCTCCTCGACTTGCCCACTGGGTGCTTCCTCAGCCTTTGTGTTCATTCCCTGCCTGTGCACACTGATTGGGTCCGTCACCCGTGTGCTAGCTCCTGTGTGTGCTGTGGAGAAGCCACACCATGCACAGTGTCGGTGGTGTCATAGACGGAAACAGGACACGCATACTAGTCCTGGAGGCCTGGCAGAGTCCAGCCTGGCCCCGCGCCCCAGAAACTCCCTCTTTATTCTCAGGGATGGTCACATCACACCCCGACACCCAGGAAATGTCTCCAGTTCAGCCTCTTACCCTCTGTTTGAATCACCTGGTCTGACCTCTGAGTTCAGCTCTCATACCTGAATTTGGCCTGTTTTAGCTCCTTGGCAGCCCGGCACCTGCAGGCTTTCACTTTCGGAGCTCCTCTTGGAAGCTATCAGAACACCGTGTTTGTCTGGAGCGCCCACACCCAGGGCCGGTGCTTCCACCTGCCTTCCAGTAGGTCCCCTGCTCCAGGAGTAGGGTCTCATCTGTCTCACTAAACCAGGAGTGGCTTTACAGGACACACGGTCCTGAGAAAACAGACAGGATGTTAAGATCCCAAAGCAGTTCAGCCAGAATGTCTTGTCAGAAAAAAAGTTCAAATAAAGAACTCTGAGTTTCAAAGGAAGAAAAGATCTTGTGTGAGATGAACTTGAGGTATAAGCGAGACTTCAGAAGGTTGGAGATGGGGACAGATCCTAGGGGAAAACAGCCTAAGCAAAGGCAGAGAAATAGAGAAGGACTGGCCTTTCTCAGTGAATGCGGAGCAGGTCAGCCAGCCTGAGGTAAAAGAAATGAAGGAGAATGCGGGTCAGGTGAGGCCAAAGAGGGGGGTTTTGAATGCCAGGCAGAAGATTCTGAACGTAACTGGGTAAGTAGTTGTGAGCCACTGAAGGTGCTGGAGCAAGGAAGTAACACTGACCAGATTCTGAGAAGGGGAAGGGAGAAGGGGTAGCAAGGCGTGGAGAGTAAGGTGGTTTGGAGGTGGGGTTCTGGGGAGAGGGACCTGTCAGAGGCCATGTCCAGGAAAGATTGTGAGGCCAGGACCATGTCACCAGAGTAGAAAGTAGACCATGGTTGTGGGAGATTGTCGTGGGTGGGGGGGAAAGAGAGATGGAGCAAGGTGAGAGAAGGGCCTTGATGCCAAGCAGATCCTGCTCTGTCTACTTAGCTAGTGTCTTCAAGGTCCCACGTTTAATTGTTCTATTTGAGTACCTGATAATTATTTAATCATAAAACGTTTTAGACACATGCAAAAGAAGAACAGTAGCTTAGCAACCACTTATACCGTGATTCCCTATGCTCGATATTGTTCTAACAGCTTTAAAGAATTTAACTTAGTCAATCCTCATGAAAATAATAGCTACATAATAATAATTACTGCTGTTCCCTCCATCTTTCAACTAAGCAGCTTGAGGGCCAAGATGGTTACGTAACCTACCCAAAGCCTCCTAACTGACACTGGAAGTGAGATTCAAATCTAAGAAGTTTACTCCCGAGTTCTGGGTTCATAACCACTGGGCTACACTGCTTCTCACGTTGAGGTTGGAATAATGACTGTGTGTTCTTGTCACAAATACAGGGAGGTCCCTGGTGCAAAACTCCCTATGGGGCTGGCTTTTCAAATCAAGCAGTTCTACATCTTTAACCACTGGTTAGCCACATCGATGTTCAAATTCGTCCACCCTTGAGCCATTTGTTGGGTAAGGAAGGGAGGAGGGAACTAGCATTTAGCGAGCTACACTTTTGCACCAGCTATGTTTCTGTGCTTAACAGTCACCATGTCGTTGAATGCTAACAGCTCTCCAGTGAGGTAGCTGTTATCCTCATGATTTTACAAACGAGGAACATGAGTCTCAGAGAAGTTAAATAACTGGTCAAGGTGGCCCCACCAATGGGTGGCAGAGCCTCTTCTCAGTGACCATGCTGCCTCGCAAAGTACATGGTGATTCAGCACCCCCCAACCACCGTACCCATAAATCACTAACCAACAAATATTTACTAGACACCTGTTACATGACAGGCATGATGCCGGGAGCTGGCCACCAGCCCTTGCCTTCAAGGACAACAAGCAGGGGAGAGATCTGATCCTATATTAAAGAGTCCGGGGGGAGGAGGAGAGCAGTGGAGGATGTGCCGGGTGTGATCATGGCTGTGACAGAGGTCACTTGAGTACAAGGGGCACAGAGGAGAGGCTGGACCAGCTTCGCAGAGAAAGGGTGGCTGAGTTGGAAGGCTGACCTCTCAGCAGAAGGCTGACCATCTCATGCAAGGGGAAGAGAGGGCAGAGCTCTGGACCCGGGATTTCACTTTTGCTTCTCCATGGTGTCTCTGAGTACCTGGCTCAACCCTGGCAATGATACAATGGAGGCATTATCTTTACATACTTTTGAGGATTTGTTTTGACGTTGGATACGAAAATGGGACTGAAGGAAGCTGAGCCATTGCCTAGGAAACCCTTTCTGGACTCCCAGCAGGACAGGGTGCTGGGAGGCTAAGTGTCCCTGTGGCAGCCTCTGTCCTCATGGAACACTTGGGGTCTCTGTGTCCTTCTGTAGGAACAGCCCTCTCTGCGGAGCCCACTTAGTGCTTCATGACCTGCACCTCTATCTGTGTGTCTGTCTACCCCCACACTTGTGTGTAAGCCCCTCACAGGGTAGGACCCCCTGTGTCTGGCAGGACTGGTGCTCAGCTTGCCTTTTGGACTGAACCACCCTGAGTGGACCGAACCAGATTCCCAGATTAAACTGCTCCTTCACTTGCTCTCGTGTCTAATCAGCCAGGCCAGGGCCATACCCACTTTTTTCTCCAGAATGGACCCTGGCAACCTGAGCAGCACAAACAGGCCGTTAGTTCATTGTAACTACAAGAACTCTTTCTGTTGGATCATGAAGCAAATGAAAAGCTCTCAGGCTGTAGCTTCTGTTGATGGATAATCAGGTGCTTCTGCCCTGCAGCGCTGGGGAATTGACAATACACAGTTAATGAGAACTTCAGAGCATTCAGAACTGCCTTGAGGGAACTCCTGCTGTCCTGAGGTTCACTCAGCCACCCTGAGCAGGACTGGCCCTCCTGAGAATGGCAGAGCATAGCTGGAAGGGATGACTACTGACCTTCCTCCCTGCCACAGTTGGCTTTGGGACATCCAGACCAACTCAACTTCTGATAACAGCCCACCCGCGAGGCCGTGCCTGGGGAAGGGAACCCACAGGAAGGCACAGTGACGCCAGCAGGTGTGTGCCAACCACAGGTCATAGTTCAATCTCCAGAACCGGGAGCTCCAGTGAGGGAGTGTGGCTTGAAGATTAAGTCCCCGCGTCTGCTGGGAATCCAGTGTGGCCCTACACGTATTCTTTATTAAAAAGCGAAGTCGCCCTGGTAGGTGTGGCTCAGTTGGTTGGAGTGTCGTCCTGTAAACTAAAAGGCCATGTGTTCAAGCTTTGGTCAGGGTGCAAACAAGAGGCAATCAGTTGATGTTCCTCTCCCTCTCTCTCTCCCTTCTTTTCTCTCTATAAATCAAAAAGCATGTCCTTGAATGAACTTTAAAAAAGTAAGAAATAAGATAAAATAAGGCCAAGTCATTCCTGGGGAAACAGGTATGATTACCTCTGCCTCTTCTCTACCCATTCTTTCTAATTGCAAGAGCCCGACTGTATTGCCTTAAATTGTGCATTTCTCTGATAGAATGAAAGAAAAGTCTAGAAGGCTGAGCATGAACAGAATCTTGAAACAGCATTTCAAGTTCAAATTCAGCTTTTTGGTAGGTCTGCACCCACATAATAGCAGCCACTTGCTTCTGTTTTAAAATGTCTTTAGAAATCACTCAGTTTACTCTAATCAAATCAAAACTTAGTGGATGCGTGTAGCCAGTCCACTGAGGCTGCAATAATAAAAGGCCCAGCCCTGCCTGTAACTGCCCGCGTGAGGAGGGTGGTGTGTGCTTTCTCCGCAGGCCAGGGGGCTGGCTGCCTTTCAGAGCAGTGCAGTAACTTGTCCAAGGACGCACAGCAAGTCAAGGGCAGGCAGGGCTGCAACCCACGTCTTTTGGCTCCACATCCCAGGCCTCTGTTCTCTTCCTTTTGTTTTTTCAAGAAAGTTTAACTTCAAAAAGATCTTATCAAGAAAAACATGAAACTGAAGTGATATATAGTATAACTAAGAAATTCAAAATGGAACACATTTTAAAAATTGTCTTTTCATGATGAGAAAAAGGGGAGTTTTGAGATGGTAATGACTAGCCCAATCTGGTAATGACTAGCCCTTTTTCTGGTTGGAAAAAGGTTCAGAAACTAAGAGGCTGTGCAAGCTATCTTTTTCGTTTCTAAAGACCCGAATTTCTATTTGTTGGTTATGTTTACCAAGTAATACTTGTTTGAAGTAATGCCTGCATTAGAAAATCCCCTGTTCCACATGCACTTTCTGTCCCCAGACATAACGTCCTTCGCACTTCTAGGGCTCTCCCCTGGCAATTACCTCTATAATTTAAAATTCTGCTGCTGTTTCCTGAAATATCAGTTTTATCTGTTGACTTTGTGCATGGTAGATAAGGACTTAGTTTTTCCATCCCAATGCCCACATCTCTCTCCTTTTACCCCTATAACATATTTATAAAATTATTTTTGGCAAAATTAACAATCAGCACTTACCTAATGAGCCAATAGTAAACCAGATGTTCTTTTCTTGTACAAACTTTTGTTTTTTCTAGAATTATTAATTGCTTCATTTTTTCATTACCCTGGTTTTCTGTGGATCTTTCAAACTCTTCTCCAAATTTTTCTACATGTTATAAAAATATTCTCCATAATGCATGCTGACATCCTGGGAATTTTCTTCTCCAACTCTAATTTTGCTTCTCTTTTTTTTTTGGATTATAAACCTTTTTATTTCTTAATTAATTTATTTAGTTAGTTTTCCTGGACAACATCCTAGAATCCATTCCTAAGGATGGGTGCATTCACTGCAGGTAATTTTTTTTTTAATTTAAGTTTGTCAAGATAAAAATTTTGAACTTTAAAACTCTCTATTTCCCATTTGTTTTCTGCTTTGGTCGTGTATGAAATTCTAAGGTGAAAGTCATTTTCCTTCCGAATTCTGACGGCACGGCTGTCAGGAACTGTGAAGAGTGAGGTTTTGCTTTACTCGGGAGCCGCCAGCAAGCTGGCCTGGCCCAGTACTTGGAGACTGGTGGGAGATTCCAGTACTCCTGGGTCAGGCTATTACTCGCAGCACTGGGAGAAGCCACAATGTCAGCATTTCTGCACCTATTTCTCTAACCCCAGTTCTCAGAGGGGACATCAAGGGGGCCACATGACGCCTGCACACACACAATGAGTTGTGTTGCAAGCCAGGAACCCCAAGCTTAGGGAACCCAAATCTTTTATAATGGGCATGCCTGCGCTGTCTTCTAAAGCTGCTCACCACACATGCATACCTGAGAGGGGGTCCAGAACAAAGGCGGCCAGTGCTTCTCTTACAAGATATTCAGGAACGCAGGAGACATGTGGTTACTCGTCTACCCAAAATGGTTTTCTTGCCTCGTAGTTCCCCCACTGCTCCTGGGCTTCTGCTGATGGCAGGGCAGTCATTTTCTTAGTTCATCGATCTCTTTAGCCAGTTTATTGTATTTGTCTTTTCCCTCCTGTCTCCTTATACCTGTTCTTTTGATATTTCCACATATCAATTTGGAGATTCTTATATCCTGCATTTCTGGAGACTCGTCTTATATGAGTTCTTTGGTTATTAGATGGCTTCCTATGAAATTTTTCAGTTTCCTGTGGATTTGTTTGATTGCTTTGCCCAGTCATTCAGTTTGGAGTATTTTCCTCAGATTTCCAATTACCTATGCATGTAGCGTGCATTTAAGAGTGAGAGACTAAAGCAACCGGAATCCCTGGGAACGGGCGGGGCATGCCGCTTGGTGAGCTGAACCACAGGGTGATTGACGGTGATGCGGCCTTGTCATTGGGGCCTTTCACTCAACTGTCAGTGTCAGAAGGTGTTTCCTCTTGGTTCTTCTAGCTTCTCCATGAAGCAATCCGCTGGTTTCCTGCTGGGGAGATGTATGCCAAGCGTGGCTTTCTGGGTATAAGGCAGGGGAAGAGAGGTGGGGGCTACCAGTTTCAGCAAGCAGGTTTTTATCAAAGAGAAGAAATAAGTGCATTTGATAAACCAATGCCTCCTGACCCTCTTGGCCTCACAGTGGTCTTTCCCTCAAAACCAGCCTCTCAATGGGCCTCAGGCTTAGAGCCTGAGCCGCCTCTTCCAATGTCAAGGGAAATACCTTCAAGTTCATTAAGGCAACGGGATGCGTGATTGAATACTTACTGTGCCCTCTTAGACATGGCTGTTCTTAGTGGGTCTGTCTGAGGAGGGAAATCTGAGGCAGGATGTCCTGAGGAAAGAACCTGGGATCCTGGTGACGACATGGAACTGTCTGAAGAAAACAACCGCTTTTTTTTTCTTTTTCTTTTTCTATTTCTATAATTTGATCTTGGTTTCTTGGTCTTCAAAATGGTGTGTGCCTTTCTTTTTAAAAACTTTTTCTTCCTAAAGTGTTTGTAAGCTCATCACACTTTCTGAACATCTGGTTCACATGCTTTGAAGACCTCCTTCCTCTTGGTAAAACGTTTAAGTTGAAAGTCACTGCTATTATGAGGCTTTTAAGAAAAGCATCACCTGGTAAGCACATGCACTTGCAGAGCCAGAACACTCATAAACTTCTCTGACGGTGCGTCTGACTTACTCTATCAGAATCTCAGGGGCTGGAGCGTGGGAATCTGTATTTCGAGAAACTCTCCAAAGTGATTCTAGTGACCTACTTACTAATCGACAGCCTCTTGCCTCTCTTGCCTACTGCCTAAATTTGGAGCTCTGATCTCCTAGGCCACACATCCCTGGTACAAACTGCCTGCCCATTTGAATCTCTGCCAACCCACTGGCCTGGCTGGACATGACCTAAAACCCAGACCTTAACTTTGCATCGCCCCTCAGCTCTGGTTCTCCACCTGGCGCCTCTCTGTCCTCACACTGGCCTCTTGGTCTCAGGCTGGCTCTGTAGACTCACTCGCCCTGTCCAGACTCATAGCCTAATCATACCCCTCGCCCACCACTCACCACCCAAGTTCTGATGTTTTGCTCCACTCTGGACCAATCAGCTCGGTCTGTGCCTCAGACTCTATAAATAGGAAATGTGTCATTGGGTGTTGCAATATTTGGTCTCATATGAAATGCAGACAACACTGAGGAGGAAGGGGGGATGACCTCAGACTGGTATGGCAGGGAGGCGTCACACTAAGATGAAGTTCAGCAGGACTTTTAGTGGAAGACCATTTTTGTATAGTCGTAGAGAAGGGCCAAGTCAGACCTAGGAAATGCTGAACCAAATGCCTCCTGCTATTACAGTACAGAGACTGCTACTCTGGCTAGTATTACTAATAACCACATATGTTATCCTTGAATCCCTACTCTAGCTCAAGCACTGCATTTTTATGTCTATAGACATATAATTTACATACAGTATTTGAGACTTTTCAACAACCGTACAAGGGAGGCATGATTATTCCCATTTTAGAGATGTTGGAAATGAGGCAAAGCAGAGAATTATTCTCTCCAGACCTCAAGACTGAAGTGTGGAAGGAAGACTGGAGGCCCAGCCTCCAGACGGGCTTCTGCTCTAGGCTCCTGCTGTGTCCCTAGAATTAAAGGGTGCAGCTCTCTTTCCTGGGAGGGGCGGCCTCCTTTGTCTTTCCCGGGAGACTTGTGCAAATAAAACTCAAACCACCCAGTGTCTCTCCCTCAGCGGGTAGACCGACAGGCTCCTCCCTCACTGGTGTTCATTATTCTGGCAAGTGAAGTGTGGCTAATTGGGATACTGATAATTTGGTGGCCACAAGAGTTGTCTGAAAGACAAGGTGGCATTGTGAGGCTGCAAGCCCTTTTCTTTCTACATCCTTCTTTTTCATTCTCCATAACTTCCCAAGAAGTTATGAGACATTTGCTCTGAGACTAAAAACATTCACGGTTCAGTGCAGCCCCAGATCTGAATTACTTTGTAAAACTTAAGTGCTTTTAGAGTTAGGCAAGCAAGAAAACATTTTAAAATATAGGAAACAACCACACTTTCGCACTTCGGGCGCCAATATTTTCCAGCATGCTGCAGTCCACAGCTCGTTAAGTACACAATACATGAAAATCTAGGTTTACAGAAAAGTTGAATTAGAGATCATGTGTTTACAAGGATGCCTTTGTACAGGGATTCCAATAATTCAAAAACTCGCGTCCTGGGTTATGCTCTACCAATTATGGGCATAACCTCTGTGCACATCAATGTGTGTCTGTGTAAATGAGGGGAGGTCACAGCAAACTGTTTCATGTGTCCCACGGCGGTCATGAGACACAGACTGTAAGCTGAGAGGTGCTTAGAAAGGTAAGGCACCTTCAGTGAGAGAAGCAGAGAGCTGGGGTGAGGAGAAAAGGAAGCCCCTGTCCAGAGGCAGCACTCCAGGTTGCTGGGGACCAGTCTAGATAAGTTTGGGAACCTTCTACCCTTGGTTGTTACAGCAGAACTTGAGCTGTTCCAGTTCTGTTATCCTGCACAGTATCACTCTGCAGCCCTGCTAATCAGTTAAACACCATATCTCCCAAGTACATGTTAATTTCTGGTCATTCGTTACAAGATTTTCTTGTTAATTCTGATTCAGCAGATTTTGCTGAGACAGTTCTATTTTTTCCATTTTATTTTGGTGCACTGCACAGAGCCTATTCAGACAGATAATAAATTCCGGTGGCTCACCTTCCTCCGGGGATGAAACATCTGAAACTCTGAAAAGGACACACAGCCATGGGGCTGGAGACAGGGAGGGGTCCTCTTCCCAGGCTTCTTTATGGGGGACTCTGAGGAAACCTTTGAGATCCTGGCCTCAGGACACAAACCTGCCTCAGGACACAAACCTGCCCGTGGTGATTACATCAGGGATAACAAGGTTCCCCCAGAGCTCCACGGTGGGCAAATCAGGGGAAAAAATAGAACAACGCAGGAAAACTCAGCGAAATCAGTTCCTGCTTTCTGCTGCTTTTATTAGATCATGCATTTGCTATAGATTTATCTAACCTGGAGGCACCAACAAGATTTTGCAACCAGCAAGGCTGGTTTTGAGCCCTGCACCCTCCTCCTGTCCTTCCTTCCTGTGTCTAGTTGCTCATCATAGCCGTTGGCATAAGTAGGTTTATTCTTCCCCTTGGTGTGGTAGGTAACCCCCTCCCAACCTTGGGCCTAGAAAAACAATGAGCTCATCATGCTACAGTGTTGTTCTGGTCGATTGTATTACCCTTCCCAGGGACCAGTGGTATTTTTAGACATTTTTAACAGTCACAGAGTGTTGGAGTTACCATGTGTTGGAGGCACTCTTCTTAACCCTTTTAATACATTAATTCTATTGCCACATCAACCCTGTGAGGCATGTGTAATATTTTCCCCCATTTTATACATGAAAAAACTGAGGCACGAAAAGGCTAAGCGACTCCCTGTAGTCACACATGTAGTATGTGGCAGAACTGGCATTTGGTCCCCTGTTCCAGATTCCATGTACTTTATTGATGAAATGGGATGTTGTCACAAGATATTGCTGGCGTGGCCTGATGCTGTAGCAAAAGAGCTCAGTCTCAGGGGAGGGAGAGGGCCCGGGTTACATCTACGACAGAGAGGAAGAGACCTAGCTCTGTGGCTAAAAGGAAGTACTGTCTAATGGAATTCAATCCAGGGCAAAGAGCAGCGGTCTAGACAAACAACCCACATCATGAAGGCTAGCATAGGATGGAGGGGCATCTCAGACCGACGGATAATCCGGGGCAAGAAACACTTGGCAGTGCAGGCATCAGGGGCAACTGCCAGCAGGCTAAGAAACCTGGGTTGGACCCCAGGCTGAAGTGGAGTTGGGAGAAGGAGGTAAGAGTAAGTGAAAAATTCCTACCTCATACCATATACCAAAATTAGCTCAAAAGCAATCAGTGACCTAAAGATAAGAGCTAAAACCATAAAGCTCTTAAAAGAAGACCTAGGGGTAAATATTCATGACCGTATAGTTGGCAATGATTTATTGGCTATGACACCAAAAGCACAGGTAACACAAGAGAAATAAATAGATAAATTGGACTTCCTCAAAATTTGAATTTCTGTGTATCAAAGGATGTTATCAAGAAAGTGAAAGATGACCTACAGAATGAGAGAAAATGCTTGCAAACCATCTAATAAGATTCTAGTATCCAGAATATATAAAATACTCTTACAACTCAACAATAAAAGGACAAACAACCCAGTTAAAAAAATACATGAAGAAATTTAATAGACCTTTCCCCAAAGAAGACATACAAATGGCCAGTAAGCACGTGAAAAATGTTCAACATCATCGGTCATTAGAAAAATGCTAATCAAAACCTCAATGAGATACCACTTGATATCCACTAGGATGGTGTATTAAACACAGAAAACAAGTGTGGACAAGGATGAGGAGAAATTGGAACACTCACGCTGGTGGGATGTAAATGGTTCAGCCACTGTGGAAAACAGTTTGCTTGTTTCTCAGAAAGTTAAGTGTAGAGTTTATCCTGTCATTCCACTTGTAGGTATATACCCAAAAGAAATGAAATCTGCTCAAACAAATACATGTGCATGCATATTTATAGCAGCACTATTCACAATAGCCAAAAATGGAAATAAATGTTCACCAATGGAAGAATGGATGAATTGTGGTACACACAAACAATGGGCTATTATTCTAACACAAAAAGAAGGAAGTACTGATACATGCTACAATGTGGATGAACCTTGAAAACATTATGCTAAGTGAGAGAAGCCAGATACAAAAGGTCTCTCGTATTGTGTGATTCCAGTGATATGAAATATCCGGAATAGGTAAATCCATAGAGATAGCAGACTGGTGGTTGCCAGGGTCTGTGGGGAGAAGAAAATTTAAAGTAACTGCTTAATGGGTATGGGGTTTCCTACTGGAGTGATGAAAATGTTTCGGAACAAGATGGTAGTGGTTGTACCACAATATGACTGTGCTACATGCCACTGAATTGCTCACTTTAAAACGGTCAGTTTTATGTTATATGAATTTCACCTCAATGAAAAAATCAATCAATCAATCAATCAATAAGGACCTTAGGACAGCCATGGCACCAGGCAGGGACCAGGCAGGCTCTCTGATATTCGAGTGGAGACATAAGTGATGTGGGGAGCAAACACAATACAAGGCAGTAGCCCACTTACTAGCCAGAGTCCTGGTGCTAAGCCTCAGCACACAGGGCCAGGGCTCCCTGAGCAAGAGCAGCCCTGGAAGAAGGGTCAGGGACAGAGCCAGCAGGGGAGATGGATGGTGTCCAGCTGGGCATAGAGGGACCCGGGATGCCCTTTCTCAGTAGGAAGTTTCCAGCAGCAAAGAGAGGCAGAAGTGAGTGACCATGGGACACTGGGCAGCCTCCTGCAATGCGGGGGTTTCTGGCCTCCCTCCTTCAAGTTTTCTGATCTGGGAGGTTTAGATAAATGCATTTGCTGATAATAATTCTCACACACAAAGGAACAAATGGGAGGAGTGGGGGAGGAGGGGATGCTCTGTTGTTGTTTAGAAAATGAACGGAACAGCTGGAGACAAAGCTTTTGTTACAGGCCACCGTCTCTGATTCATGTGTCTGTAATCCTGACTACAGTATGAGTGAGCCAGGAAGGTGATGATTACCCCTCCATGCTGTGTCCACCGGTGTGGGGTTTATTAGAAGTAGTTAGCAGCGTCAGGAACATGCTTATCATTACACAGAATGAGCCACTGCCTGAAAGGAGAGCCACACTCCTCAGATGCCCAAGGCCCAGCTGAGGAACTCTGAGGCTCTCGGGGGAACCCCAGCTGTTTACATGTAATATGCATGGAGGCCTCAGCCCAGACTTAGCAGAGTCTAGCTTAGGGGTCAGTGAGTACAGGATCCTCTAACCTCCCTTATCACCAGCAGCTGGGAGTAGCAGGAAAGGGGAGGAATTTGTGAAAAGGAATAAGAGGTCTTGGACACCTCCGCCATGTGTCTGTCCTCTTCCACTTCCTTCATACCTACACCTTCTCCTTTCCCCTTAGGCTGCCCGTCACCCACAAAGCTCTCTAGACTTGTCAACTTGCTCCCCACCCAAACTCTAGGGCCAAGCTCAGCTCCTTCCTGGGGTGAGCGTCCCACCTCAACTTACCGTGATGGCTCTGGTCCCTCTGTATCGGGCCCTGCCCTCCATTCCTATTGGTGGCCCTCTTACCTTGCCCGGAAAGCCAGTTTGTATGGTCTGTGTTTAGAAGTCTTTCTCGATTGCCTACCCAGATATGTGCTCCTTACCTCTAAACAACCTAGGCTCTGTGTGCGTGTGTGTCTCTTGAAGGCTTATTCTGTTCTGTTTCCTGTTATCGTTATTTCTGGCCTTGTCCTACCCCCCCTTACTAGATTATATGGTCTAAATTTGAATGACCTCATACCAGCGCAGGGCCTAGAACATGGGAGGCAATATGTGTTTGAGGAAGGAAAGAAAGAAGGAAGGAAAGGTAAGAGGGAGGGAGGGGAGTCTTCGGCATTACTAAGCCACCCAGGAGTCCCTGTGCCACCTACTGGGACTCCTTGTGCAGAAAGCCCATCTACAGCACCCTGTTGAGAACTTGTGTGGGGAGGAAGTCGGGCAGAGGCTCCTGACCAGGCCCCCTGCCTCTCTGGGGAGTGCCCTGCCTTCTGCCATCTCCAGAGGCCGGGCCTGGAAAGCAAAAGTAAAGGAAGCATGCAAATCCCTTTTTATGAGATCTGAGACTGACACAGACCTAGGCACACTGACACCCCAGGGACACAAGCCAGGGAAACGGGAGAGAGCCAGGACCAGATTTGGGAGTGGCAGGGAGTGGCAGGCATGCCACACTTCCCATCGTCTGCCCCGTTGGCATGGAAATGCCAGGGAAAACTGATGTCCAGTGGGCAGGACAAGGGCTTGCAGGATGCTGGGCCCCTGCCAGGTGAGCTGGGCCTCTTGACAGTGGTCCTTTCTTAGCACAGGGTATAAGGCAGAGGCTTATCCTTCTCATGAACTGAGCAACCCCAGTAGGCCAAGGGGGGACAGGCCCCTAGAGACAGGTCTCAGACATGGCCAGGGCAGGCACCTGATAAACGTGGCCAGTAAACCCCTGACCTGGAGGAGCTGGAGCTACCAATGTGTGCCTGGCTGGGTGTCAGAGCTGGCCAGGCCTGTGCTCATAGGGCCTTCAGGGGTCGCCCTCAGCACCCACCCCCACAAGACCTCTCTTCCCTTGAGCCCTTATCCCTCACTCTGAATTCCAAGAACTAAGGCAGGAAAAAGGAGAAGTGAACCTGCAAGGGAAGGAGGAGCGGGAGGATGGGAGAGGAGCAGGGGCGGATGTAGGTTTTTAGGAATGTGAGGCATACTGTTCAAGGAGCATACCATTCAAGGACTCTCTTCAAAATTTACAAATGCAACCCTGGGTGTGGAAACGATTACCCCAGAGAGTGGCCCCAAGCCCAAGCTTTCTCTTCCAGGGAAGTTGGCCTCTGCCCGGTCTGGAACAGCTGTAATACAGGGGAGGGGTGGGGGGAGGGCTACAATGCCCCCTGGAAGCCCAGGCACACCCTCCTCCCACCCTCTATATTTCTCCCCCTCAGCTCTGAAAGCCTCCCTGAGCTGCCCCAACTGCCTTCCTCCCTCCCATCCTCCCACCAATCCCAATTAAAAAATCCATTCTCTTTCCTGCGTGCAGCACCCTTAATATTAGGCCTGAAAACAATTTGCAATCAGTTGCACTAATTAATCTAATTGAATTTAATTTCCCTTTCTTGGTGTTAGGGGTGAGCGAACTCCATATGCTGACTTATGTAAAGCAATATGCAAATTTGTATCTTGAGCCCAGAGTTCTGCAAATGGTTTTGATTACAAAAAAGGTTCTGCTGAGGCCCTCAGGAAACACTAACCACTTCAGTTTCGGGTCTGACACCCTTGGCTTCCAGCCGCCTGGACACAGTATCTCCTCACAGTGCCAACTGTGACTTGGTCACCCTTGTTCCCTCCCTAAACTACTCTGTCGGGTCCCTCTAAGGAGTCCCTGGGAACCTGGATACTGTACTTTCTACTTTAACTCTTCAGAATCTGTGTTCCTTCTCTCTGTTTTGCTGCTGTTCCTTCTCTCTTAGGCCCTCTTTAAGCTGAGGAATGGATCTTAACTTTTGCTGGGAAATCTGCTGAGCCCCCTGTCCGTGAGACATCCCAGCCTGGGGAGGGGATGGGTAGTGCTTTGCTGGCTGCCCAGATCCCTCCAGCAGAGGGCAGCTGGAGGTCCTGGGTGGGGAACCTGGCCAGCGTGCGGGGGTACCAGGCACGCGGCCCCAGCTACTTCTCTCCATGCCCATGCACCAGGGTAGCATCACCCATGGACGACAGCGGAGCAGAGGCCCATGAGCCTTGATTAGCACGGCTGAGTCTCTGGGTCCCTCATAGAGCCCTGCCCTCAAGAGCTGCTCTGTAGGGAGGTGCTGAGAAAAGGTGACTGTGGGCACCAAGGTTATCACTCACTGCAGGGCTTGGGCCCCTGGTGGGTCTGCGCTGTCAAAACCCAAAGTCGTAGTTTGGGATTTGCTTCAAAATAACCCAAGGTGTGGAGAGAAGTATCGCACAGAGTACAGAAGGTACAAGTTTGGCCACGAGTTAAAAATTGGTGGTTGAACCAGGTGATGGCTCACTGGGGTTTATTATACTTTTCTCTCTATTTCCATATATGTTTGAAGTTTTCCTCAATAAAAAAGATGCTTTTTTTTTAAAGTCCTAGTTCCGAAGCTGATTTAAGAGCTGGCATTTTGCTTCCAGTTGAGTGGGAGCTTGGAGAGAGAATGAGAAAAACCACAGGGGGCTTCACTGTCAGCTCCTGACATGCCTAGACCAGCGTGGATGCAGGCAGCACCCTCCCCCCACTTCCCAGGCCGCAGAAGGCAGTAAAACAGCTGATTCCTGACGGTCAAACCACAAAGACGTGGACCAGGGCGTGGAGGGCACATTGGAGAAGAAAGAGGCTGAGGGGTGAAAATCCATTTGAGGGCTTTGCAATAATTTTGCAAAATTTAAAAAACAATGTGAAGATTTGAATTAGATCAGAGGTAGTGGCTATGGTGAGGAGAGCACAAATAAGTAATATTCCCAAGGACAATCCGTAGCATTTCTGTTAATCTGTCTGTGAGAGATGAGCAGGCAGGAAACTTCAAAGCTCGCCCCAGTGGGCCGAAATGGGTGGGGAAATCTTTCATTAAGATGAGGATTCCTGGTCGGGGAGAGGTGCGTGAATCTTTATTCTCAGACAGATTTCATTTCAGACACGATATGAATCCAAGCACATTTCCCCAAGGAGGCTGGGTATTGAACCTGGAGTCCCAGGATGAGGTGAGAGCTGGAGAGAAAGAGTGGAAGTCACGGGGACCGAAGTGACAGGCCAGCACAGGGGACAGCGAGCTTGTCCTGGGAGAGAGTCCCAGAGAATTCCAATGACTAAGAGGTCGGAGGAGGGAATGCAGACAGCCAAGACTGAGACAGAAAATGCAAGGAGCATGTCAGGTAGGAGAGTCGGAGAGGCGACTGTGGAAGCCTGGAGAGGAGGGGATTCCAGGAAGTACATTTAACCTTGCCACCTACTGCATGAAATGAGGAGAGAAAAGATCTCAATCCAAATGGTCTGTGCTGGGTTTCCCCTAAAGGGGTCACCACCCACAGTGGGGAGAATTTGAGGAATTTGTGTGAATGCCTATCCTTTGCCCTCAAAAATTATATAATACTTAAGAAACTTTTTTTTCCAAGTAAAAGCAGTTTCCAAGCCTAGGTCTGTTATGCATGAAATCCAAATTCTTCCCTAAATTCAATCTTCCCTCCAGTATATTAAATATACTTCAAACATTATTCAAAGGTCTTCAAGAACAGCAAAGATCTTTCCAGTTTAGCTCTCATGGGAGGAAGAGTTTATCACTAAGGGATAAATCCAGTTGAGAAGGCAGAGGGTAGAAGACAAGGATTGTTGAGTTGAGGACAGTTGAAGAGGCCCCCAGGTGCCCTCCCCACCTCTGCTGTCCTTGGCATAGGACTTCACATTTTTGATTTTTAAAAATCTTATACATCTTTCCACCAAAATTTGTTAAGGGTGTAACTATGTGCTAGGCACACATCACATGCAGAGATAAGATTTTACTTAGTTTAAAAAAAATTAATTTGTGTATGTGTGTGTGAAAGAGAGAGAGAGAGAGAGATTTGTAGTGTGTTTTATTTACACACTCACTGGCTGGTTCTTGTATATGTGCCCTGGGGGGGACCGAGCCCATAGCCTTGGCATATCGGAATGATGGTCCCACCAGCTAAGCTTCTGGAGACAAGGCTGCTCAGCACAGACCCAGCCATGGACAAGTTGAGGACCTGTAGGGAACTAGGGCGTCTTTCTGGGGATTTTATCACAGAGGCACACAGGCATGAACCAGGCTGGAGGTGAGACGGAGCTGAGCCCTAATCCCCTGCCATAGCTGAGGCTTCTCCCGAAAGACTGGCTGCCTCCCAGGGCCTCTTGAATAGAGGCTCTTATTTCCTGTGGGAGGCTTACTTGGCCCAGCATCAGGAAGTGCGGCAGCGGGATTTCAGGGGTAGCCAGATAAAGGCATCAAAATCCGTGCTTGGCTCCTATGTCAGAGCTACCTTGCTGGGGTTAGAGCTTCCCAAAGGCCCTTTATTAAATTTGCTCATTGTTCTCTGCCCTTCTCCAGACTCTGTTGGTTTTCTTATCTCTCCGGGGTAGGAAGCAAAGTCTCCCTTTAAGAGTGCTGTGCCCTGAGTGGGACAAGAGGCATTTCAGCCAGATCCATGGGGCCACAGAGCGGGGCTCTGCTGCCAAGTGTCTGAGAGTTTGGATTCTTGCTCCGTCTGCTTTTCAAGCCCTCCTGGGTTGCTGATTTCTGGGGACAGCTGCTGTTACCCAGCCCCTCAGCATTTGAGAGAGATTAGATGAAGGAGAAGAATGGCGTCTCCATGCACACCTGATACCACACCAGAGAACAGTGCAGAAGTCAGGGAGGAGTGTTCTGAAAGCATCGGCAGGAAATAAAAGCTGTGGCATCTCTAAGTCTGTACCCTCTGAGCTGCATCTGAAGGAAGAGGGTAAGGGCCTAGGAGAACAGAGCAGTCACTCCAGGAGCAAAATGTAAGCAGGCACCAAGAAGTCAATAATCAAGGTAAACAATATTTTAATGCAATATTATTTAAAAAAATTAAAACTAATGCAAACATTTCACAATGAATGAAAGAGGAAATAAAGATTCCTGGGATCAGTAGGGTCATTTAGGTAGTGAGGTGGGGAGTGCTGAGTCTGTTGCAGGCCATGTACTTCTCTGTGACCCTAAAATCTATCTAATATCCTTTCCTTCCTTATAAACATCCCCTGTTCCCAAAAGCAGCAAGACAGCTCTTGACCATGAGAGTGCAGCCTCTCCTGGTGTCCAGCAGACTCTAGCTACAGAAACCTCCTCCTGTACTCAGGACACATGACCTCTTTTCCACCTCAGGACCTTTGCACTTGCTGATTCCTCCATCTGGAGCTTTTACCAGCCCTACTTGTAAGAGACTTATTGTCATCCTTCAAGTCTGAACTCAAAAGCCCATTCCTAGAATACCTCCTTACCCACCAGGTTTAAAATAGGCCTCCCCCGCCTATGGACAATCACGCTACCCTCTTTACCTCTTCCAGAGCACGTTTCACCATCCGTACTTACCTTGTTTACTCGTTCATTATCTCCATGGCTAGAATGGAAGCTCCACGAAGGAAGGTCCTTGGCTGCCATCTCTGTGCTACTGCAGACCCTAACACAGTGTCTGGCACAGGGCAGGTGCTCACCAAATATCTGTGATGGCTGAATGAAACTCCAGTTCGGGGGTTGCGTCTTCCGGTAAGGTGCCCAGTATACACGTCCTCATCATCCCCACTGCGGAAGTCAGTGCTTGTTCTCCGGCACCTTGGAACAAACCAAATACCCCAAAGTCCCATAGCAGATTGGAGATGGAGCCTCCTTCTTCCCTCCCTCTTGCCCATTTAGCATCTCCTGCCTCCTGGTCTGGGCCCTGAGTGTTAAACCGAGGCCGTTCTTGGTCCCCCGCAGCTCAGCTCCCAGAAGTGTGTGCGTGCCCCTTAGCAAGTGTGAGTGCTGCAGTGATCCAACCAAGTTACAGTGAGTAATTGTTATTTTCTTCCGCAACATCCATCAGGAAACAAGCCCTGGCATTTATCTGGCGGGAAGTGATTGTTATCTGGGGGCAGTGTTCTTCCCACTGACAATATCTTCTAAATTAGGGTCAGTCATCCAGTGGTCTGTCTGCCCCTGATTTCCTCCTGTGGGATAAACCACATTCGAAGCAAGGCGGCGG
This sequence comes from Artibeus jamaicensis, assembly GCF_021234435.1. NCBI lineage: Eukaryota > Metazoa > Chordata > Mammalia > Chiroptera > Phyllostomidae > Artibeus > Artibeus jamaicensis. Next base: position 17,500,027 of record NW_026521843.1, on the reverse strand, counting down.
GGGGCGCTGAGATAGGGCGGTGGGGAGACAGTGAGAGAGAAGTTTACAGAAAGTGGTCATACCACAGCTCAGCCAGAGAAGCTGGCCTGAGCTTTGGGTCTCACGTATGTCTGACGAACAACTGTTGGGGAGAACACAGAAGACAATACCAGGGAGAATCTTCACTTCCACTTGAGCAAACCTTCATGCCTAAACACAACAGGACACCCAGAAAATGACCAGGGTGGTGAACTTCTGGTTGTGAGGGAAGTGAAAGAAGAGGCTCTTGTTGCTCCTGATACCTGCTGCCTGTCTTTTTACCATCAGACCTGAATGGGGAATGTGTTTGAGTCAAGGAGCTCAGAATGACCTGTCATCAAAGTAGCCCTAGACCTGGCATCAGAAGACCTAGGTTCAAGTCCAGACCCACCAATTCCTGGTTCTGGACCTTAGACAAGTTAGATTCATTGCCTATACATGGTCCAAGAGTACAAAAAAGCAGGGACCAAAACAGGTACTTCTGTAGTCATGCTCACAAGAGCTAAAAGGATAAGGGTAGATCAAGTGTCCATCCATGGCTGCATGGGTAAACAAAATGTGATATATATATATATATATTTCATATGTAATATCACATATGAACATCATATATATCATATCATATATATCCTATATATATAATGAAATATTACTCAGCCTCAAAAAGGAAGGACATTCAGGCACAGGCTACAATATCGATGAGCCTTGAGGACATTACGCTAAGTGAAATAAGCCAGACACAAAAGAACACATACTGTGTGATTCCACTTACATGAGATACCTGAAATAGTCCAATTCGGAGACAGAAAGTAGAATAGAAGTTACCAGGGACTAAGGAGAGGGGGAAATGGGAATTACGATTTAATGCATTGACAGTTTTCGTTTGGAAAGATGCAAAATGTCTGGAAATGGATGGTGGTAATGGTTGTACAACACTGTGAATGTACTTAAAGCCATCTAATCATACCTAGAATGGTTAAAACACTAAATTTTATGTTATGTATATTTTACTGCACTAAAAAAATCCTCAGGCAGAAATTCTCCACTTGAAGAAAAGGGATGTTATGCTATCAAAGTTCCTTTTACTAGCAAGTCAGGATGATTATGTTTATTTAAAAATCACTAACTGCTCTTCAAAGAAGGGGCAACCAAAGACACTCAAGACATGAAAAGAGAAGAGAAACAGCTCAGTAATGTTAATGTAAACCACTAAGACGTGAGGATTTGATTTACAAAAACTCAGTTGTTACCCAGCGTCCTTCAGAGCCCACTTAATTGCCCCAAAACAAACCTGCAGCAGAATTCAAAGGAGCCGAAAGAAAACGGGGTGGAATTTGGACCACAGTTCCCTTTATGTCCTTTAGTGATGAACATTTATGCTCCATGTTTCTTGGGCTTTTAAAAGGCAATGTTCTGTGCTGATGGTCCCTCTGGCTGTATGGATAATTGTAAAACAAACTCCATATTCCACTGACACCCTTTCTAATTACATCTCACCTTCATTAGGCTATTAAAGTGATAGATGGTAGCAATTACATTGAACCCCACTGAAAACTCTCTATCTGTGACGTGCAGTGACGGGAACATGAGTTATTTACCCGGAAGCCAAGAAGAACTTGGCTGCCTGGGCCGAGAAGGGGAGTAGAGAAACCCTGTGTGACCACTAGCAGCGCAGGGGTTGCCGGAGCAATGGCAGGAGGCAGGGTGGCAGGTACATGGTGGGCTCGCTTTCCTACTGGCCTCACCAGGTGGCTAGGTATGGAAAACAAAAACTATATTCAGGTAATACAGAGTTACTTAAACAACGTGAAGATAGCTTGCAAAATTCTGAATTGCTCCTAGTCCATATGAAGTCTAGTTGAAGGAACCACAGTGGAACCTGGAGAAGAGAAGACCCAGGAGCAGAGGGTGGCCATCTCTAGGTGTTTCAATATGAATTAGGCTTGTCACATCTGTGTGGCCCGAGGAGAATGAATGAATTAGTGCGGACAGCAGGACACCCTACTCTAAATAACTAGGACATTTATTAGTTTGTGTAACTGGAGTTCTAGAGATAGATGGTCTTCAGGACTGGTGGATTCAGGGGCTCAGTGTTACAGTCTGGCTCTCAGGTTCTTTCCATTCCTCCCCTCTGCCATTCAGGTTGGCATTACCTCAGTTGGTCACTCTGGTGTGCTTAGGACAATCACTGGTAGCGATAATGGTGGCATGCTCATATCCAGTAAGACCTGACTCCCCGTAACTCTCAGAAAAACTAGGAAAGCTCTTAGAACCCCCCAGCCTATACCTCTGATTACATCTCACTGACTGAACTGGGTGACACACTCCTTTCTAAATTAATCACTGTGGTCCAGAAGATGGAATTTTACTAATCATGACCCAGCTGGAAGCTGCTGCAGGTCAGCTTCTTCTGGGATTTCATGAAGTGGGGACACGGGGCAGTGGAAACCTGAGCAATATTGGGTTCTGTGGGGAAGAAAGAAAGGGAAATGGATGTTTGGCAAGGCCACCAACAATGTTCACCATAGTGGGAAAATAAGGACCAATAAAGTAAAAGCAGAGTTGACCTAGAGAAAGAAGAGCTTCTAGCACCGGGGGGTGAGGAGACAGATATATTGCATCCTCTCTACAGCTGCCTTCTTCCCCACCAATGGCAAGTATACGGTAGTTAATCATTCCACCACTGAGCCTGGCAGCATCTACCTCCTCCCTAACTAGCTTGTCTAGGCAGTCACTAACAGTAAATTAGACAACTCTCCAAAAGAGCATTTCATCCTGCTGTTTGTTCCATCAGCCAAGACTGCCCAAAGATGGAAAGGGCAGGCTTGACAGGCAGTGAGCTCTTGGTCACCGGCAGTGTCTGAACATAGGCCATGTGATCAGTGCACAGAGATTCTGCCACAGGGATTTGCTCACAGGGGAAGCCTGAGACCCGACTGTCCCTGAGATTCTCAGGATGTAGATGGCTGGGGAAGGAAGATGGGCATTAGAGCAAGCTTCAGTTAGCAATAGAGGAAGGGTTTGGGGGCCTTCTTTGCCTTTTCTCCATGGTCCTGAAGCTTCAGATTCCTTACTTGGAACATAACTGCAGGTATCAGTAGCTCCCCAGAGCATCCACGCTACTCACAAAACATCAGTACCTTTGTCTGGGGCTTTGATTCACTCATGCTCTTTCCTTTTAGCTCTCAATGTTTGGCTCTTATTAAAACACACATAAGACTTATGGTTATTCACAGATGAATGCCCCTCAGAGGTGGTTGTCTTGCCCAAGATCACACAGCTAAGTCTGAGACAGAACCTTGGGTATCTTCTCCTCTAGCCCAGAACACTCCTCTGGAGGCACAGGCTGTGGGGCTGAGGCGCCCTCACCTGGGCATACACATGACAAGAGACACAGACAAGACTTGATGTGGGCAGGAAGGGCCAAACAGGTCTCAACACAGGAAATGCCCTTATGTCCTGTTCAGGAGGCCTGAGTACCAGCCGCTGTGAAGGTGCGTGGGTTTTCTATCCTGTCTGAGCATCAGTTCTTCCATCTACCTCCTCGCCTATGCCCTGTAAGTAGGAGATGCTAGCGTGGCTAAGATGCCGTAGGGCCAAGGCGAGATGTGGAGGCAATGCCTCCAGGTTCTCCCCTAAGAACAGATACTCCAGGTTCATCTGAGCAGGTGGGGGCCCCTGGGGCTGCTTCTTTCCATTGGTTCCTAGAGCCTGTAACCTCTCTGGGCAGGGGTGGAGGTGGCCTTGGATTAAGGCCATACCTTGTCCAGACACCAGCTTCTGGATCACTGCTCTGTCTCTTCTCTCAGGCATTTTCAGCTTGCCAACATGAGCGAAAGACCAGCAAAATGTGAAGGGAGAACCTGAAAGGAGTTCTCTTTATCCTCATGCCTTCTGACAGCACAGTGAGACAGCATATTGAGCCTGTCCTGTGTGCCACACCCAGTGGAAGGCACTCAGTGCGTATTATCTGGGTGCTTCTCACTGGCAGTCCTGTGACACAGTGGTGTGTCTCCATCAGCTCTCGGGGATGCTGCTAGAAACTCAGTAAAACCTGCCTTGATGTTCGTAATCGTCTAATCTCAGTAGTTATTTAAAAAATAATCAGCTTAAAGACTGGATGAATGATTAAATCCATTGTACAGATGAGAAAACCAAAGCACGTGACACTTAGTTGGTAAACCAAGGCCACATGCAAGTTGTGGTAGAGCTGGGACTAAAAATAGGTCTTCTGCCATCTGGTCTGGTTTGGAGCAAGACTAGTCTCTCTCATATCCCTGTGTTCTAACATTGGGAGACTCAGATTCTGGGCCAGCAAATTAGTCTCTTGGCCAGTGCTATGCAGCAGAACCCCCTGTGATGATGGAAATGCCCTCTTCCTATGCTAATCCAGAAGCCATCGGCCACACGTGGCTGTGGGCCACTTGGAAGGTGGCTAGTGGCTCCCATACTGGACAGCACAGCTCTAGTGTTTTCCCTTCCCTAAGGCCCAGCACCGCCGCCTCTGCAAACATCAATGCAGTGGACTTCTGCAGGTGGCAATGGCCCTTAGAAAGACCTTCCACATCCCTTGGCGAAATACACAAGGTGCCCTAAATGCACCAGCCATTCGTCAGTAGCTGTGCTTCATTCTCCAGGAGGGATATGGAAACAAAATTGAAAGAGTTGAAGCAGAAAGAGTATTGATTTTTAATCCTTTTTTGTCATCTAAGACTTTCAAGGTGTATTCCTCGTGTCGTTCCGTTCCTCTCCTGAGAGCGCGAGGAGACTGACCCGTGAGGCCTGGGCAGCCTCAAGTGATGTGAATTAAACACGCTTTAGAGAAAAACTCTCTAGTCACCATCATTTTTGTTTCTCGGCGAGATGTTTAGATCTTTACTATTATTTTCCTTGGGGTTCCTGCCAGGAGAGGGCTTTTTAAAATAGATTAAGCCATGAATTCATTAACCAGTGATTTAATTTCTAGACCCTCATTCTTCTAAATTGTTTTCTCAGCACATGAAGAAAGCGTGGCACATCTGAGCTGGAAGACAGCTTAGGGAACCTCCAGTCCATAAAACTAACGAGGACGAAACAGTTACTGCGTATCCGAGCTCACGCAACCATGGGACTGTGTCCTCTACACCATAGCGGTATCATCAGCATAATCCTATGGAGTGCGTAACCTTCTCCCCAGTTTACAGATTGAAAAGTAGCTGAGCTCGCCTTTGCATCAGGCCTATCTGGCTCTGAGCCCGGGACTCCCCCTCTGTGCTCTACGCTGTCCAATCCTTTCGTTGACAAGGAAGCAGAGATGAAGGGAGCCGTAATAACTGTAGCAATCAGTGCCTGACCTCGTACCTTTTTATTCATTCAGTTTGGACTTTCGACTGCAGATGTACAGTCCCGTACTCTGCTTGCCTACATCACCCACCCTTCCTCTTTAGCAATACCTTTTCTGTTGCCCAGAAAAAATATATATAAACACCTGCACTTGCCACTCAAGCCCTTTCGCAATTTGGTGCCAGTCTTTCCTGCACCCCCGCCCCACCATCCCCACTCAGCCGAGGGAGGTGTCTGGTCAAGCCCAGTGTCTTCCACTGTTTCCGAACTGAGCCTGTTTTCTTGCTGTGATAATAAGGTGTATAGAAACAAACTGCATACCCGTACATGGACAGGGATGGTTTGGCGTTCAACAGAAGATGTTTACAGTACAGTGAAATGTGACAAGTAAGAACAATGCACGTGGTCAAGCACAACAGAAATGTTAACAATAAAGTATTTTGATTGTGTAGATTTGGATAAGGCCAGTGAAATCGAGGTAGGAGCTCATGGCATGGGAGCTTTGGGCTCCCTCGATGGGAAAACCCGGAGGAGAACAGGTTCTGTCTCCCTGAGGCCTCCTGGGCATATACAGCTTGGAGCAAAACCAGAAACAGCTGAACTGGGTGCCACACCACCACCACCACCACCAACACCACCACCACCAACAACAAAGTGATAATGCAGGTTAATTACACTTCGCATTAATTTATAAGTTAAAGTTTTCAGCACTTGCCAGCTCCTCCTTGAAGCAATCCCCTTTGAAGGGTACCCAGAAAAGTCAAATCCACAAGGGAATTGCAGACAGAAAGCATTAGTTCCAAGCCCTGCTGAGTCACTGAGAGAGGCTTCAGTGTGTCTGTCTGTAGAATGGGGTGGATTCTGTCCACTACAGGGAGCTGTGTTGAGCACAGTCTGAGCTGGCAGCATCCCCACTTGCCCGTCTCCCTGCTGCTCCTTTGGCTTTGTCCAAGCACCGGAAGAGCAAGGGCAGCTTCACAGCGGCACCCCGGAAGAAGAGGGGGCCCACCATTGCTGTGCTTAGACTTGCTGTCCCATCAGGCTCTTCCCTAGCTTGAATCAAAGCGATTTACAGCGCTCTGTCCACATGGTGGCAGGAGTGGAGAGGCAGGGACCTGCTGCCGCTGCCCCTGATATCCTGTGGTGTTTGTGGATTCCGAGGACACAGAATATTAGAACTGGGCCTATCACAGAGATGGTAATAGCCACACATGTCTCGGAGGCTTCCTTTACTTTAGCAGCCATTCACAGGACATTTCCAGACCCTGGTCAATACCTGAGGCAATTACTATGTCCATAGAGGATTGTTGCCACCAAATACTCTTGCAAATTGGTGCAACCAAATGTGCTAGTGGAAAGGACTGTGGAATGACTTCAGCTCTTACTGTTACACTTAAGTGCTCACTCCAACGTCTGTCCTCCAGGGCCAAATGGGTTGATCTGATTTGCTTGTTAAACTCCTAATTCAGAATCACATGAGACAGCTCAAAGCAGGGGCTTTCAACGTTTTTAAGCAGCAGAATATTTTTCCCAAGTGAAATTTCATCAGGAACTTATGTGTTTATTTTGTAATTTCTAATTAATGATATTTAATTTTTTTACAAAGTCTGCTGGTGACAATAATGAGATTGGATTAACAAATAAGATCAAATCAGGAACGATGAGTGACGGTGGTATTTTTTATATCAGCTTCTGCATTTGATTTATATCTGTATCTTATTTTGGTTGTATTGTATTAATAATACACAATAACAAATACTTCGACACTTCTCTGACTGCTTCAAGCACTTAACTCAGCACAGACAATATTATCATTCCTAGGTATAGAAATAGAGGCCCAGAAACCTGGATAATAGGTAGAGCATCATCCCAATACACCAAGGCTGCGGGTTCAATCCCCAGTCAGGGCACATCCAAGAATCAGCCAATGAACGCATATTGTATTTTGCCATATATAATGTGCATTTTTCCCAAACTTTTGAGGGAAAAATAAGGGTGCGAATTACACGTGGGTAGTACTAATTCCGTATCCACATAAATGTTTTTAATTCTTTTATTTATGTTTATCAGTTAAAAGTATAACTCTAGAAAGCAATAACAATAACCATATGTAAAATAATACCCTGGAGCACAATAACCGACTTTGTTTCTGAATAGAAATAAATAAATAATTGCATCCAAAAAATTAAAACGAACATTTTTTTCCTGAAAGTTTGGGCTGAAAATGCGGGTGCACGTTATCCATGGGAGTACATTTCACACAGCAAAATACGGTAAATAAGTGGAACAACAAATCAATGTTTCTCTCTCTCTCAAAACCAGTTAAATAAGAAAACAGGAACCTGGGTAAGTGGACCAAGAGCACGCAACTAGGGGGTGGCCAGAGCCGGGCTCAAACCCAGGCAGAGAAGCCCCACAGCCCTTTATGGAAATAACTGTTTTCTTTTGCTGCTCCCAATAAAAAGCCCGAGAGATATATAAATGATTAAACAGCAGCCTTTTAACTGACCAGCCTGCTAACCCAAGCCATTCTTTAATTACGTTGGGTGCGCAAAATAAGTTTTATTCCATGTGCCTGAATCACATCCTCTAAGGTTCAGGGTAGAGTTTGAAAATTCCTGCCCTAGACTGCAGGGGACATATTGACAGGACAATCCGTCTGTCCAGACACACATGCAGAGGACCCTCGGGGTACAGGAGAGATGAGAGGCACTGGCGGGCATCTCACCGAGTGGAAGTCTCGTGTCTCCAGCCCTACCCATATTCCCCACTGCAAGTCTTCCGGCTGGTAAACAGAATGACGCCACTGACATTTAATTGAAATGTCAGCACATTTAGAAAGAGCCCCGATGAAACTGCCAAGTTAAAGTGATTGCTGATGACTTAAGCTAAATGGAAACAGAAAATCACCACTAACACCCACCCACCCCACGCACACACTCACACATGCACACATTGTAATATCAGATGGAGAGAAAGCAGAGAGCTTCAGCTGTCCAAGAAAAATTTACAGATAATTTTTAAATGGAATTTTAGTCTAGCTATGAAAAACTGTGGGGCAATGGGAAAAACTTGCAAAAGTAATCAGGTCTGAGACAGGCCAATGCCCATGTAAATCAATGCAACAAGCATCCACTGATTAAATTGCCTTTGGGTGGTAGCATCATCTCACACTTATTTGCATAGCTTACAGTCTATAGAGGCCATAGTAGATGACAAAAACGGCCGATTTTTCACTGCTCCCTGCACCCTCACCTTATGCAACGCCCTTCCACTGTGTGGCATAACCAAGTGGTTTGCTTTGGCTAACGGGATGTTAGAAGACATGACATGAGCAGCACTTGCGAGTTTTCACTCCTTCTTTTCCCATGCCATGGCCATTAGAAGAACATGACCATGAACACAGCCAAGGCATCCCTGTTGTCCCAAGGCCACCCAGACCAGCAATAGCCAACCAGCTCCCAGGTGTATATGAGTGATCCCTGCCCATATCAGCAGAGTCATTCAGGTGATGTGCAGCTGATCAGAGTCATACTGGCAGACAGTCAGGAGCGGCTGGACCCAGATCATTTGGACCCCACGGACTCATAGGCTAATTCCGTGTTTACTGTTTTATGTCACTGTGGTTCTGAGGGCTTGCTTAAGCATCACTGGTATGGCAACAGCTATCTGCTGCAGAAACTGGCCTTGCATGACCTCTTGTGCCCCCTCCTTGGGAATATGGGACAGGGGTGACATCCCCCATCTTATAGCATTTTATAGATGAGGACAGTGTGATTCCTACTGGTGAAGTGGGTTGGCTTTATTTCCACAGCTGCTTGTGCAATGCCTGGCTCTCTGTTCACACTTAAGTCATGCAGCCTCTCTGAAATACCTAGCCAACAGCATTAACCTAGAGGCTGAATCTATATTTTTTCTTTTAGATCAAAGAGACAGTTTTTTATAAGTTGAAAGCACAGAGGGAGACCAGATGTTTTAGAAGTTCTTGGGCTTGAAAGGCAGACGCGTCTTTGCAGGCCCCTCTCACTCCCTCACGCTGGGGTACCACTGAGCTCCTCCCCTGGGTTCCACGCTGCTTTGAAGAGACATGTGATTCAGTCCCTGTCAGATGAGTGTTCTTCTTGCCATCCCTCTGTGGCTGATTCTGCTCTCCGGCATTCTTCAAGTGCCTCACAAAAATCCCTGCCAGGCAGTAAAACCACTGGGGAGTTAGGAAGAAATGATCAAAATTAATTTTTTTGACCTTGCAACATTCACCTTAAAAATCTACTCTAGCTCCCAATTTCGCCAACCAACTAAAGCTCAAACTCAGGCAGGATCTTTTACAATCTGGACAAACCTACAATCTGAGCATCACCACCTCTTCCACCCGCCTGTCCACAAATTTCTCTCTGTTTCAAATTAGAAGCGTCCTGCTCTCCCTGGGTAAGTGGCCCATGACCACACATCTAGGGAACCACAGAGCTGGGGCTCCACCCAGGGAATTTAGTTCCCTGGTCCACGATCTATGACTCTGAGCCTTCTGAACTCTCATGTCTGCTCACATACCTCCGTCTGTTCAGAGATCTCTTCTCCTTTTTCTTCGCTTGGTAAAGCTCTGTCTTTTCTGTAAGATCACACTCATGTCCTTAGGTACTTTAAAGACTCACATACCCAGCTTGAGGCTGGGACGTGCGGAAGTCCCTGCTGCCAGAAAGAACCTCATGGCAGCCTGGTTCCTGCAGAGCCCTCGGGAATCGGGGAAGTGGTGGTCGACTTTGTTCTCCTTTGGGCTGCCCCCAAGTTAAGGGTGAAACATGACGGACCCCAAGAAGTCAGGCTTTACCTGCTCAGAGAGACAGAATTACTCCCGTTTACAAACAGGAATATATAAATAGACCCATTTATCGCAAGTGGGTCTTACACGTCTGTTCACTGGAACCTTCACAGGCAGGACAAATCCCCAGTTCTTCTGGCCTTGTGGATTGTGTCAGTGGTATTGATTGTAAAGGCCTCATTTTACTCATCTGCTTCCCCATTTCCTGTGAGCTCATCAATGCTATTTTGTCCATCTGTGCATTTTCATACCTCTCCTCTCACTTCCTCATCCCCGACTCCAAGCACCTATGTAATGCCCGGCCCAGTAATTGTTTGCAGAAAAGGGAAAACTAGAACAAGCTGCTGGGCATTGGACTCCTATGGTTCCTTTGGGACGTTAGGGAACATGGTCGGAGTCTTTGGTAAATTCTCCTACAAAGTTTGGAGTGTAGCAGAGAAAGTGTGTGCTCCAAAGTCATAAATCCTAGGAATATCACTTAATCTCATTGGTCTTCAGTTTCCTGATCTGCAAAATGAGGATAGTATATGGTACTATCTTAATACTTATTAGTAAAAACAAACAAATTTTTCCAGAACCTGTGAGACATGGGGGAGGGAACCAAGGTGGATAGAGTGTCAGGCTTGTGCATTTTGAATAGCTTTCCCCATAGGATTCTTATATACAAACCCAGCCCCAACACGAGGGTTTCTAGTCTAGGCCTGAAGAAAAGAGAGCTGGGTTGGGATAGAGAAGTACATGGATTTCCAGGGAATTCAGAAGCTCTAGGCAGTGAAGAAACGAGTGGAGCTGTCTCCCAGAGGAGGGATAACAACAAAACCAGCCGAAGACCGGAGAGAAGCGGAGGAAGGTTCACAGCTGGATGTCTTTATTACCCATTTAGACTGAGGATATAGAAAAAGGCCATTAAGATATCACTGTAGATGTCTTATTGACCCTGTCTGTTTTGTTGTTGTTATTGTTGTTTGTAATTTAATGGTTCAAATTAATGGAGAATATCAGGAGGGTAGGAAGGTGTGCTCATGACAAGGACTGGGGCAAGGATGGGGGTGGGGAGAAGCCATGAAGATGCTTTCACTGGGTACTGAACCCCAAGAGAGAGGAATGGGCGTTGGCCGAGGAGCAGGAAACCAGCAGGCCTGCCACCAGTCTGCAGGGCAGAAGACAAGCAGGGATGCTAACATCCAAAAGACAGCCCTGGAGAGGATGTCCCAAGAGAACTTGAGACCGGCCGATCCCCCAGGCTCTGTCGTAGATTAAGCCGAAGCCCTCATTGTGTCTTTCCTGGACTGCTTGTTGTAGGGGCCTCCCCGCTGCTCTCTGCACCACCCATTTGTGCTTCCATTTAAGTATCTTCCCCACTACTACCCCCAGAGCGGTCTTTTCCCTCCTTTTAATCAGTATATGATATGTGTGTGTAGACATGTATTCTTCTTTGTAATTACTTTATGAAAAGGGAATTTATTATATTATATATACTTTCTATATCTTTTCTAATCCAATAAAACACCTGGAACTCCCTCTAAAATCTGGTAGTTCTCCAATTCATACTTCTGTGTGATTATATAACATTCCACAGGATAGATGTACCATGGTTTGTTTAGTTGGGGCCCATTTTAAACACCAATAACCAATTCAGCAAATATACAGGGGTGGGCAAAAGTAGGTTTGCAGTTGTTTCTATGGAAAAAGACACTCAGGTTATGCTTATTACAATAGCTTTATTTACTCAAAAGAATGTCACAATGGCCCCTAGCACTTGCTTTCAACTGCCCCCGTGTGTGTGTGTGTGTGTGTGTGTGTGTGTGTGTCTTTCTTTCTATTGTCTGTGTCCTTAGAAACCATTCTTTTTATTTCAATGGGATAGTCACCGAAGTGGAGTCGTGAGGTCAAAGTATATATGCACTTTGAATTAATAATTGTTGCTTGCTGGCTTCCAAAATAGCTGTAATTGTATCACTGTCCCCACCTGCTACACATAAGAATGCTCCACTTCTGCCAGCCCTGCCAGCCATAGATAGGATGATTCTTTTTAGTTTTTGCCAGTCTGATGGGTGCAAAATGATATCTTATTGTTATTTTAATTTAGACTTCTGAGACTCTCAGGGAATTGAGTATATTTTGTGCCATTTGCATATGCCCTTCTGTGAATTATATTTTGTTATAATTTATTCTGTTTATCGTGATTTATTCTCTTGGTCAATTTATAACTTCTATTTGCATAGCAGAGGAATTATCTACCATTTCAATTGCGAACACTTTATAGATCTTTGTTATATCTTTTTTTACCAAAATGCGTCAACTATCATAGATTTTTTTAATTGAGTTATAATTTAGGTACATAAAATGTACCTGTTAAAGTGCACAGTACATTGGTATTACAACCATCACTGCTGCCTGATTCCGGAACATATTCTTCACCTGGAGAAATCTGTGCCCCTCACTTGTTTCCCTCATCCCCCAGTGCCTGATGACCACAAACGTGCTTTCTGTCTCCCTGGATTTGCCTGTTCTGGGCATTTTATATAATTGGAATCAGGCAATATGTGGCCTTTGCATCTGCTTCATTCACTTTCATAAGGTTTTTAAGGCCCACCCATGTTGTAGCATGTATTAAAAAATTATTTCTTGTTATGGCTCAGTATTCCATTGTATGGGTATCATATTTTGTTTGTTCATTAATCAGCTGATGGACATTTGGGTTGATTCTACCCATGGGCTACTGTGAACAGTGCTGCTATGAACATTCATTCAAATACAAGGTATTTTTTTCCTTCAAACATGAGTATTCATTTCTTTTGGGTTTATACTTAGGAGTATAATTGTGGGGTCATATGGTATTTCTATGTTTAACTCTTGAAAAACTGCCAAACTAGTTGTTTTCCAAAGAAGCTGTATCATTTTTACATTCCCACCAGTAATGTATGAGGGTTCCAATTTCCTTCCTCATCCATTTTTTTTTTAGAAGACTTTGTAAATTGATTAGTCCTAATTCTTCTCTAAAACTTTGGCAGAATTCACCAGTGAAGCCATTTGATCCCGGACTTTTCTTGGGAATTTTTTGATTACTAAATCAATCTGTTTACTTGTTTTAGGTCTGTTCAGATTTTTTATTTCTTCTTGAGTCAGTGTATATCTTGCTAGGAACATGTCTATTTTATCTAGTTCATTTAGTTTGTTGGCCTACAATTATTTATAATATCCCCTTATAATACTATTTCTTATAAAATCAACAGTAATGTCTCCTAATTTTAGTAATTTAAGCATTCTTATTTTTATCAATATAGTTAGAGTTATAATTTTACTATATAGTTACTATAACTATACTTATAGTTATAATTTTATTGATTTTTTTAAAAGAACTAACTTTTAATTTTATAGATTATCTCTATTTTTAATCTATATTTCACTTATTTCCATTCTGTTCTTTATTATTTCCTTCCTCTGCTTTTTTAAAGTTTGGTTTACTCCTATTTTTCTAGTTTCTTAATAAGGTAGAAGGGTTAGGTTTTCGTTTTTTAATCTTTTTTATTTTTTATATTTCTTTTAAAAATATTAACATTTTATAAACTTTCCTTTAAGCACTGCTTTTGCTGTATCCTATTAAGTTTTTAAAAATTTGTCTTCATTTTTACTCTTCTCAAAATATTTTCTAGTTTTCCTTATGATTATTGACTTATATAACTATTGACTTACATGACTTCTTGACTTATTTGACTTATTGGTTATTTAGGAGTATGTTGGTTAATTTCCACCAATTTGTGAATTTCTCAAATTTCCTTCGGTTGTTGATTTCTAATTTTATCCCATTGTTGGTGGAAAATAGACTTTGTAGGATTTGAATCTTCTAGAATGTATTGACGCCTGTCTTATGAACTCAGTGTGGTCTGTCCTGGAGCATACCCCAGGTGCATCTGCTCTGTTATTGTCAGGCAGAATGTTCTAGAGATGTCTGGGAGGTCTAGATGGTTTATAGTGTTGTTTCCTATGTAGAAGTCTTCTATTTCCTTATTGATCTTCCGTCTAGTTGTTCTACCCATTAGTAAGTAGAATATTGAGGACACCGGCTATTGTTAAATTATCTGTTTTTTCCTTTAAATTGCCATGCATTTTGCTTCATGTGTGTGGGGCTCTGTTATTAGGTGCATTTGTGTTTTCACTTGTTCCATCTTCTTTGTCTCTACTAACAATTTTGTCTTACAGTCTATTTTCTTGGATTAGTAAAGCTGTTCCGCTCTCTTCTGGTTACGGTTTGCATGGTACATTCCCCTTTTTTTCTGGATTTGGTTGGCCTTCCAGCAGCATTTATCCTGTAAAGCCCCTTCATCTGTTTACTTATTTCTTTTACTCTTTTCTAGGACATCGTTCTCTTGAGTGTTTATTCTAAATTCTTTCACTTACCCCTTTCTGGATGAATTTCATTAGTGTGACTTAGTCTTCTTTTTCTTTCTTTCTGAGTAGCCTCATGCATTCTCATGGCTTCAATTTATAAATCTAGATTGAAGATTCCAGATCACTAGCTCCAGCCTGGACTTATGAGGTCCAAGTGCTGACCTGTAGTCACCTCAAATTCAACTGCATGGTTTTCCTTTAACCCCCTCTTTTTTTCTGTCTTCCTTATCTTCAAGGATGGTATATATTTCCAGTCACTCAGTCTGTAACCAGCCTCATCTTTGCCTCCTTCTCATTCACTGCTTATGTCACCAGACCTTGTTCGTGCCTCTGTAATGCCTTTCAAATCTCTCCTCGTGTCTTCATTTGCGCAGATGTGTCCCTACATTTATTATTTATTCTCATCATCTTTTTCTCAGATTATAGTAACAACAGTGTATTTGCTTTCTCAGCATCCAGTCTCTTTCTTGCTAATGTATTTTTTACTTGGCTTTCATTCTAAAACATAAAGCTGGGAATATTTTTCCACTAAAAAACATTTGTTAGCTTCCCACTACCTAAAGAACAAATACAAATTCCTAAGCACTGTATCTATGACCCTCCACAATCTTTTAATTTAGTGTCTTTTCAAGCTGATATCTAGCTTTTGCTCATCATGCACCCTGCACACAGGGTTGGCCATGTCCTAACACTATCTCATTCATTGATATGTTTGACCGTTTAGTAGTGGTCCCTACTCACTTGTCTGTAACCTCCAGGAAGTCAGAGATTCTGTCTGATTTACTATTGTACCCCGAGTGCCCCCAAACCATTCCTGGCATGTTGCAGGTGAATGAATGCATTTCCATGCCTTTTTACCTTTGTTCTTCCCTTTACCTGGGGTGCTCTTTCCCAGTTTTCTCAATGGTGAATGTCATCTGTTCATCCACCTCTAAGGCTAAGCTCAGTCAATTTCTCTATTGAGACTGACCTAAACACATCCTTCCCCAAACCAAAACAGGTGGCTTTCCTTCTCTCTGCCCCTAAAACATTTTCTCTAAAATACCAGTTTAGCATTTACCTCCTTGTCATATAATTATTTAAATATATGTCTCCTAATTCACTAGATTTGAACTAACAGGGAGGGGAATGCATCTCAGTTGCATACGATTTCAGACATTGAACTTCACACTGAATAGGTAGGTGCTCGATAAATATTTGAGCTGGGAGATGGTGGATTCAGACTTCTGCCTTTTGATGATGTAAATAAGTATTATTTCCAGTTTGGACAGAGTTCCTTCTCTGCTCAGCACCTTTCCTGCCTGTCTCTCTAATTTGCTTCCTATTCTCTTTATTGAAGCATAAACCCACAGAATGTCAGAACTGGAAGGAGAAACTGAGGCCTCTCAGTTGAAGTGACTTGTCCAAAGCCACACAGTAAAGATAAGAGCCAAGACCGGGACCAGATCTACAATCCTTTAGGCCAATATCTTTCCCACTTGACTGTCCCTCTGCCCCTCTTTGCATCACCTCCAACCAGTTGCTTCCTTAGTGGCAGACAATGGAAGGCAGCATATCAGGGAATGAGAGGAGACCCATGGGTCAAGGGGTAAATAATACCATGAAGTGTTCTATTTTGTCTTTGTTCTATTCTACCCTCTGTGTGGCTGCATTAGGTTCCTGGAATGGAGCAGAAAGCAGAGAGCAGAAGTCCTTGATCTTGATGGGACCTGTGAGAAGAGGTCACCTCTCCTGACTCTTCCCAAATCACTTACCTTCTAGATGATGATGAAAGCCCTTCCAATGTAGGCTATGGCATACTCTGCCATACCAGAGATGAGCCCTGAATAGGGAACCACACACTTTGAAATGGCACCATCACCAGGAACCTGGATCCCTAAATACCATGGAAAGTGATAAGCCAGCATCCCGTATTTCACTCCATTGCCTTGGCAGTCAGCAACCCAGGGACAGCCTCTGACCTCTGCCCTGCCCTGGCCCCCTGTGGTCCAGACAGAAAACAAAGAATAGCTCAAAGAAATGTCGAATTCCTGCATCCTCCAATATCAAATTTAAAAAATGTATTACCCTCAATAGATATGGTTTTATTGTAATTACTTAGAATTTGAATGGCATGCCATAACCACCCCCATAACTTGGACTTTAGATTTATTAAGCTTTCTATTGAATGGTGGGTAATAAATATTCAGGATTAACAGCTCTGCAACAGCTCTGAGCCTTACATTTAGAGTTGCTAAACTCCCATAAAATAATTATGAATCAGTTACCATGCTGACAAACCACAATCGTCAAAAAGTTCGATGCAGACTCGGGGGGCCTTATTTAAAAGTCGGTTCCTGTTTGCAGCTTTGCATCTCACCTTCCTGTCCCCTGGCACTCCCTTCCCTTCTTTTTTTCTACTTTCTTCCCATTCCCTCGTCTTCTCCTCTTCCACTATTCTTCCTCCTTTCTTCATTCCTAATCCCCAGAAGTAACATGTCCTGAAGAAAAGAGCACAGATATGGGGTCAGAGACAGTGTCTGCCACCTGCCAGCTTTGGAACCCTGGCACTTCCAAGTCACTTCCCTTAGCCTTTCTCTCCTTAGCCATAAACATGGAGGTTTATGTAGAGCATCCAGGATATAGGAGGCTTTTGATAACTTTTGACTTCCTTCCCCTCTCCTAACACACCTGCTCAGTTCACCCAGAGCGTGACTGCTGATGGTTTCTCTGGCAGAGTAGTTGTTCACATCTTCTCCCCAGCGCTCCCCCTACCTAGTAGCTCTGTGGGCTGCTGCAGTGTTCAGTCTACTGCCTTCCAGCTTCATCATCAACCTCATCATGTTGTCTGGGCCTCAGTATTATCTGGGTTCTAATTCAAATCAGATAGAAATTGTTTTTTTTAATTGTGGAAAGGATATCTAACCTAAAAGTTACCCCTTCAATCATTTTTAAGTGTAAAGTTCAGTGACATCGAGTACGTTTATTTGGTTACGCCACCATCTCCATCATCCATCCACAGAACTCTGTCCATCCTGCGAAACTAAACTCTGTACCCGTAACTTTGACTCCCCATTGCCTTCTCCCCAGTCCCTGGTAACCTGCACTCCACTGTCTGTCTCTGTGAATTTGACTATGCCAGGTACCTCAAACAAGTGGAATCACACAGTACTGGTCCTTTTGTGACTAGTTTATTTCACTTAGCATAATGTCCTCAAGGTTTACTCATGTTGCAACATGTATCAGAATCTCTGTCCTTTTTAAGGCTGAATCATATTGTGTTGTATATTCACATCGTCTTTATCCATTCATCCATTCATAGACACATGGGTTGCTTCCATGTTTTGACTATTGCGATTAATACTGCTGTGAACATGGGCATGCCATACTGTTTGGGGCGCAGCTTTCAACTCTTTCGAAGTGGAATTGCTTGAGTACACAATTATTTGAATGATGAGGAACTACCATACCATTTTCCAAGCAGAGAATAATATTTTTAAAATAATTTTTCAATAACTTGTAGGTAACATATGTACTTGTGGATAATTTGGAAAATATATATGTCTGAACAAGAAAATAACTTACTACTCATAATTCCATCATTCAGAGATATTTCTGTCTCATCTTCTTCCTCTTTATAAATTTATATTTATGGGCTTGACCCAATTTTATTTACTTATGTTTTTTAAGCAGAGTAATTTCAGTAGCATCACCAATAAAATTTTAATCTTTTTTTTACTCTACATTATTTTTCCCCAGTGTTGTTGACTATGTATGTGTGTGTGTATGTTTGAATGGCTACATACATTTTCCAGTGAGCAATGTGAGGTTATTCATAGAACACAGCTAAAGTAAATCAATGAAACTGTCTATTAAAATTGATTATTGTGCAAAATTATATTTTGTTCATAGAAGAGGTGATACTTAAAAGTATATAAAATTCATCAGATACCTAAAGTATTTTAAATCGGGGTTTTTTTGAAAAGTCAAAGCTTCTGCCCAGCACCTATATCCCCCTGAGTTCTTTAATTTGAAAACAAATAAAATAGTTGTTTTTATCTTGAAAAAAACATGTAATAAAAATATTTTTAAAATAGGGAGGAAATATACCTTATCAGCCCAATGCCTACAGAAAAACTTACAGGTTTTGTTCTGTGTCTCTCATTTTTTTTCATAATTGTGACTAAACTGTGCATTTGTCATACTGCAGTCTTAATAAAATTAATTGTAATGGTTGCATCTGTTACCAGGGGGCATGTATCATATTTACCTACCAGTCCTGGATGGCTGAATATTTTTACTTTTCCTAATTTGTTGCAATAAAACACCATAACACATATCAAAGTTGAATACGAACTATGTGCACAATTTTTTTTTTATTGTTGGGATGATTTTCTCAGCATAGAGGGCTAGAAGTTAAACTATTGGCCAATTCACATGAGCATTTTTAAGACGTTCAATGTGTTTTCTAACTTGCTTTGTAAGACTCAGCTTATACGCCCAACAGTATATACTGACAGTATTTGGGGTCAGTGCCTGATGACTTTATACACATGGCAATATAGATGCCATATGCTGATTTTTTCGTAGGATGGAATCATAGTCTGTCAGGTCCTCTGGAGACTGCTGACATTATGTAATTCACAGGTATTTAGTCAGAAGACCTGAGCTCAAGTCGTAGCTTCACATTTCATTTGGTTTATACAAGCCCTGGGCGAATGGCCTTGTGGTAAGTGGCTTCTGAGAAGAGAGGGAAGAAACCCTGATTGTACTGTTTGCCGATGGCCATGGTGTAAATACTCCTTTCAGGGCTGATTTGAAGCTACCCTGTGATGTCACTGAATGTGAACCTAGGAAGAGATGTAGACAATTGGCTCCCAGGAGCTGCAGAAGCAGTGTTTAGCATATTACTGCCCTGGGTTGATAATAACCATTTTGGACATAACTGTTTCATTTAAAATGAAGGTCAGACCCTGACCAGTGTAGTACAGTGGGTTGGGCATCATTCTGCAAACCACAGGGTCACCAGTTCGATTCCCAGTCAGGGCACATGCCTGAATTGTGGGCTAGGCACCCCATCCTCATTTGGTCATGTGCTAGAGGCAACCAATTGATGTTTCTCAAACACATCAGTGTTTCTCTCCCTCTCTGTCTCCTTGCCTTCCCCTCTGTCTAAAACTAAATAAATGAAATCTTTAAAGATAAAAAAAATAAAGGTCAGGATGTTTTCAGCAAAAATAAATAAATAAATAAAAATAAATAAGTAGACAGAATGTTTGTATAAAGAAAGCATAATTAGGGAGGACTTATTCTCTAGGTATTATAATATAAAATTGTGTTTATGCAACATCATCATAATAAATATCAATACTATATCATCGTAATAAACATCACCAATATGTAATAACTATTATAAATTAATGTT
The DNA here is from genome assembly GCF_021234435.1 of Artibeus jamaicensis. Lineage (NCBI taxonomy): Eukaryota > Metazoa > Chordata > Mammalia > Chiroptera > Phyllostomidae > Artibeus > Artibeus jamaicensis. The sequence continues at coordinate 17,480,075 of NW_026521843.1, read as the reverse complement.
AAACCTTATTTTATAAAATATGTTAGTATTACTAAGAAAACTAATTCTTCTAGTGCTCTCTTCTTAGTACTAAATAACTTATACTTAAGTAATTGTATAAGTATATTTTAAATGATTCAGAAAACTACCCACCTGCCATGGGCATCGCCTCTTTTCCAGAAAGGCATTCTGTTTCTTTCCTGCTGGACCATGTCTTTCTTCTGAAATCACTGCCCACATGCTTCGCCTCCTCCCAGAAGCTTTCCCTGACAGATCCCATTTGATACAATTCACCGCAATACTTTCTGACCCAGTTAGCATTTAAATATGTGTGCAGACAGAGAGATGATAAAAAACAGAAACATATTTCAGGATAGATTTATAAATGTGCCGAGTGCACAATTCTAAGTATACATACTTTTTCAAATCGGTGTTTTTCCAAAACAAACTTCTCTTTGATAGACTCTTCATTTAAGGCATTGTATGTGTGGAGGACCCCAAACACCAGGAATCTTCACAGAAGAAGATAATCTAACATTTAGGATGGATCACCAGACTATTAAATAGTGTTGTACCTTATTATATTAGTCTCCTGACTAATATGCATATTAGTCTCCTGAGACCCAGCACTGGTTAATAGGCTGGTGATCCATGCTAAATGTTAGAGTATCATCTTCTGTGATGATTCCTGGTGTTTGGGGTCATCCATGCATAAAATGATTTATGCTGTTCGCATAGTAAGGTAGCCTTGTGATGCACTTTCACTTTTGATAATGAATGTCTTAAGAAGGAGGGGTTCTTGGACTTCTGCCAAGATGGAGGCATAGGTGGAAACACTGTGCCTTCTCACACAACCGAGTCTAAAAACAACAAAGTTTTAGCAACAAAAAACGCAGCTAAACCACAGAAAATTGAACAATATAGGAGTCTGACAACAACAAACCACTCAGCTAGACCAGTAAGAGGGGTGGAGCCAGCAGCGGAGCGGTCGGGCAAAAAAGATCCCCCAACCTAGGTGCGCAGGCAGCCAAGGGCAGATCCCAGGTGTGGGGTAGTGACGGGTGGACCCAGTCTAACCACAGTCACACATTTGTGCGCAGATAAACCAGCAAAGGAGCGAGCGTTGAGACAGACTGCGCAGACCCCATCGGTGGGAAGGAGCAGAGGGGACCGCTTTTGCTCCCTCTCTGGCCCCGCCCCCCACATACAGCATCACAACCCAGTGACCTGGGTGGCCCCGCTCTGGTGAACACCTAAGGCCCCTCTCCTCATACATAACAGGTGCGAACAGACCAAAACATGGCTCAAGAAGAACTCAGAGCCCCAGAGCTGATAAATCTAAGCAAACAAGAAATTGCCAACCTATCAGAGGCACAGTTCAAAACACTGGTGATCGGAATGCTCACAGAACTGCTTGATTTTAGCCACAAATTAGAGGAACAAATGACGGCTAAGGTAACTGAAATGAAGGGAAATGCACAGGAAAGCAATAGTGATAGAAAGGAAACTGGGACTCAAATCAAGGGAGCGGACCAGAAGGAAGAAAAAAATGACCAAACAGAAAAATATGAAGAAACAAGAATTCAAAAAAATGAGAGGCTAAGGAACCTCCAGGACATCTTTAAACACTTCAACATCCGAATTATAGGGGTACCAGAAGGGGAAGAGAAACAGCCACAAGTGGAAATCTTATTTGAACAAATAATAAAAGAGAACTTCCTCAATCTGACAAAAGCAATAGACTTCCAGGAAATCCAGGAAGATCAGAGAGTCCCAAAGAAGTTGGGCCTAAGAAGGAACACACCAAGGCACATTATAATTACATTAGCCAAGATTAAAATGAAGGAGAGAATACTAAAAGCAGCAAGAGATAAGGGGACAGTCACCTACAAAGGAATTCCCATCAGACTGTCAGCAGATTTCTCAAAAGAGACCTTACAGGCAAGAAGGGGCTGGAAAGAAGTATTCCAAGTCATGAAATCCAAAGACCTACAACCAAGATTGCTCTATCCAGCAAAGCTTTCATTTAGAATGGAAGGACAGATAAAGTGCTTCTCAGATAAGATCAAATTCAAGAAGTTCATCATCACCAAGCCCTTATTATATGAAATGTTAAAGGGACTTATCTAAGAAAAATAAGATAAAAAAGTTGAACAGTGAAAGAACAGCAAACTCAGTTATTAACCACACCTAAAACAAAAGCAAACTAGGAGGACAGCTAGATCAGGAGCGGAACCATAGAAATGAAGATCACATGGAGGGTTAGCAAGAGGGGAGTGGGAGAAGGAGAAGGGGGGAGAAGGTACAGAAAATAAGTAGCATAAACGGTAGATAGAAAATAGATAGGGGAGGGCAAGAATAGTAGGGGAAATATAGAATCTAAAGAACTTGAGACACGTGGTCATAAACTAAAGGGGGGGAATGGTGGTGGAGGGGTGTGCAGGGTGGAGGGGAATGAAGGGGGGAAATAGAACAACTGTAATGGCATAATCAATAAAATATATTTAAAAAATAAAAAATAATTTAAAAAGGAGTGGTTCTTTCTAAGTCTTTGTCTTGATTTGTAGCTTAGAAAATAAAACATTGTGTTTATTTTTAAATTTTTATTTATTTATATTTAGAGAGGGGAAGGGAGGGAGAGAGAGAGAGAAACATCAATGTGTGGTTGCCTCTTGCGTGTTCCCTACTGGAGACCTGACCCAAAACCAAGGCATGTGCCCTGACTGGCAATCGAACTGGTGACCCTCTGGTTCGCAGGCTGGCACTCAATCCACTGAGCCACACCAGCCAAGGCAAAATGTGTGTTTATTATCTAGAGAAGGGGCATGGGGAGGACATGCTGGAGGAGGGAAATTCCTGGTTACAGCTGTTGATGACAGATCCCAGAGGGTGAAGAACCCCTGGAAGAGAAACCTCTGTCGAAGTGTCTTGAAGTGCGGTGAGGTCAGAGTTGGAATGAACTTCTGAATCTGGGAGTCCAGCATTTCATAGCTGTGCTCCTGATGCCCTTCAGGTCCCTCTGAGGTGTTTTAGTGGCCTAGCACCTAGGGTGGAGGACCAGGGTACAGGGGCGGCAGTGGTGGAGCCTGGATGACCAGATCAGTTTGCCAATGAGGATCCGAGCAGAGCATGAGGATCCTTCCAGCATCCTCTCTAGTTCGCTTTTTTTCCTTTTAACAGCTATGGTAAGCATCGCTTGTAAGTTGTCCCAAATATTTTGCACTGTGCAATTGCACTGACAGTTTTGCATAATAAAAGGTTAACATGATAAGCGTACCAGAAATGAATAAAGCTTGATTGTTCAGAGGAAGAGTCGGCAATTGAGGACACTGTGCTCATCTTCACCCTTGGCCCGCTGTCTAGCAATTGTCCCCTCAAGATGTAAGTGTGGCTCTAAGATGGATAAACATAGATATTAATAGTTTTGTATGCACCTCCCCAGTAGCATTTTCTTTCCCAGAGAGCACGTTATTTTCTTTGCTCACCCATCTTGCATTTTTTAATGATAACAGGCATATCTGAGCTTAACTGAAGTCTGATCTCTGTGAGGCATCTCAGCGTATTTCATACACAGTAGTACTTGTCAGTTTTAACTTCCTCATTTAATTTCTTTGTGATGATGCCAGTATCCGTATCAATGAAATTACTCGGATTATCTTTCGCAATGTGTCCATGGGCCATTAGCAGCCCCGTGAGGAGCTCCACAGGATCCTCAGCTGGCCCAGGTCCCACGGTCTCCCTTTCTTCTTCTCCAAGTCCCCTGAGTGCTCTCCTTTTTTTTCAGAGGTTAATTTCTCTGCTCTGCCCCTTTTGACACCCCAAAACTGGCTTCAATGAAGACAGTCTCCTCAGGACATTCATTTCTCTCTGTTTCCCCACCCCAAAGAGCACAGGCATCCTTTCTGATTGGTTTGCTTGTTCATGGTGCCAGGGAGAAGATGGAGAATCCCCCAAATCCACACACTGTCCATGATCCTGTCCTTAGAGGGTCTCTGGAAGTCCACCCATCAGGATTGAGAGCCTCTTCAGGTGACTGACTCGGAACTGATTATTTCCATTGCGCCCCCATGTAACTTTTGGTGGGCATTCCCCAGGCCCTGCAAGAACCTGCTTGCCAGTCTTTTGTCCTGAGCCTGCTGCCTCTTCCTCCCCTCCCCAAGGTCTGCCCCGCCTCCAAGGTCGGTCATTGACTTTTCTTGGAAAGTGAACATTCCCCCCGCCAATTTACCAATTGCCCTTCCTCTGTCTTCCAGCCATTACGTACCAACTTTTTATATTTCTTATCTATACCTGTCCCTACCCATGCATCATGTTTCAGGAAGAAGGAAGGGTTTTCCACAAGGCTCTGGGTTAGCTAAAAAATGAAAATACAGAATACAGCTGACGCCGTCTCTCCCCAGCCTACCACATGCACTGGCTGACCTTCTCACCTCAAATTCCTCAGAACTTCTTTCTCAGGGATGCAATCGAAGAAGGAAGTAGCAACTGGAGTCCCTTTTCTTTTTTTTAATTAATCGGAATCCCTTATCTTTTTTTTTAATTAATCGGAATCCCTTATCTTTTTAAAATTAATCGGAATCCCTTATCTTTTTTTTTAAAATTAATCGGAATCGCTTATCTTTTTTAAAAAAACCATATTTTATTGACTATACTATTACAGCTGTCCCATTTTTCCCCTTTATTCCCCTCCATCCTCCTCCCGCCAGCGTTTCCCCCCTTAGTTTATGTCCATGTGTCTGTCATACATATAAGTTCTTGGGCTTCTACATTTCCTATACTATTCCTAACCTCCCCCTTATCTTATCCCCTGATCCTTTCACGGTCCCAGGATGGGATAGGGCCTTGGTCCATGCAACCTCCTCAGGCTGCAACGACAGTGGGCACCCTCTGAGTGTGTTTCCATGGACCTGGGCGTCCCCCGAAGGAGTTCGCCCTGAGGGACGCTGGGACACTGAGAGGGGTAGGGCAAGCACCCAGTAACCTGCTCTGACACAGACACGCACCCCAGTGCTGGCCTCCCGCTCCTTCAGCACACGTAGCACTTGGGTTTCTCCAGTCCCCCTCCACCACGGGCACCACATCAGGACGCAGCAAAGGAGTTCATGGCCTTTCAGCCTGCCCATGACCAAGGTTCCCACAATAGTAAATGAACTCATGTCTCTGTGGCCAAATGCTTTTATATTTCTCAGTGCAGCAACAAGTGGACACACCAGAGATGGACAGTACCAGGCTCTTCAGGCAATATTTGCAGTATGTGGGCTTATCATGGAAATGGACGTTTAACAAACAAGTGAAAATGGCTTCCTATTCCCTACCATACTTCCTCTGTCAGTGTGTCAGGTTCAAATTCCATGGCTGGGTTATTACCTTCGTCCTTTCCATAAGTGACTCTGGTTTCCATCTTAGAAGTCTCAGCCTCTCTCCTCACCTGGTTCTCCTAAACTTCCACCAACCGGGTATATGTCCAGATTACTAAATCCCAATCACCGTTTATTGAAGAGTTACTAAGTACCAGACTTAGTATTAACCAGTACCTGCCTTTGCTTTTTGATTCCCACGATGCCCGATGAGTTAGATTCTATCATCAACACCATTGCAGCCTTGAGGAAACAGGCTGAGAATTAAGTAGTTTGTCCAAAATTCCACTATAGGTGGAAGGACCAGGGCACTTTGATTGGAAAACCTGAGTGATCATAATGCTTCCCTTGAAGGTAATGTTAAATTTGTCACCACCTATTGTTCTGAGTCTAAGAACGTGGCTCAGACAGTTCATAATCCATCCAGGACTCAGTTCACAGCACAGCAAACTCACCCTAGGTAAGCCTCCAGTCATCTCATATTTTGGGGAACTAACAAAAATCACCCACTTTGTGGACTTTGCTGCCCCACCCACAGAAGAATGTCAAAATACATGAAACCTGTTAGATGGCCTGTTTACCTATGTGGCAAACACTCTGTATACATGTTTGCTCTGCCACAGTAGTCCCCTTTGCCCTTTTTTTTTTTTTTGCAGGGACTTTGATTTAATCTCCTAAATCAACACTGGGTTTGTTTCCTTATAAAGAAAGAGAGGCTGGAGCTTATCCAAATGAGCAGGGAGGGGAATAGTTCATGTCGGGCGTATCCTGCAGGAGTATGCTGGGGAAGGGTTGCCAAAGGGGCTTTAGGGACCAGCAGTGCTGTGTCCACAAACCTGGGTGCTGGGAATCACTTGGGTTCACTTTGTGAAAGTTCACCAAGCTGTCCCCCGGGGATGATGTGCTTTCTCACCACTCTCACCCCTGCCTGGACCACCTCCACCACCGTCTCCTCTTGGGGGGCTGCCCCTCATCTGCCATTCCTCAGCAGGGCCTCCTTCACGGAGGGGAGTTTGCCCTGTGTTAGGTTCTCAAAGACCTGTAAGTCCACTCCACGGCACTGATCACTAGTGGAAGCATCCAGCTCTACTTGTGGTGATTGGTTTCACGTGTTGTCTGTTGCTAGACTTTGAGCAACCAAGGCTTTCTGTGTCCACTGGGTCTGCTGCTGTGTCTTCTGAGCCCGGCACAGGTGGATGCTGTGAAATACTTGGCAAAGGAGTGATAGAGGAGGGAGGGGAAGCAGGTGGAGAAACAAAACGGAGAGGGGGAGGGAAGAAGATAAGAAGAAGGAGAAGGGAGGAAGGAGGTGGGAAGGAGGCAGAGATGTGTCTGCCAGGTTCTAGAATTTTGAGACTTGAGGTTGGCAAGGGGGGAGCGCGGATGAGTGCACTACGTGAATGAGTAAAGTCTCCCAATAAAGAAGTCTTTCCTGCAGGAGGTAGACTTCCTGTGGGCAAGGCGGGTCAAGGACTATAAACTACGTTCACAGGGCGTGGCGGGAACCTTGAGCCCAGGCTATCTCAGATTTTCTTTTGGTTCAGAGGAAGTTGCTGTGGGTCGAAAGAACTTTCCTCTACCCTTAAGGTTCTTTTGGTTGGTCTAATAATAAAATAAACCTGAGACAGGTCAAGAAGAGAAAATAACCAGAGTTAACACATACAAATGTATGGGGACCCTGCATACATGAGGCAGTCAGAGACCCCACACGCGGAAGAGGTTCCGAGATAGAAGGAGTACGTGGGCACAGAAGACGTTCTGATCTGCGGATGAGGCAAGGCGACTTGAGAGCTTCAAAGAGTCCTTTCTGAAGGATAAGAAGGGCAGATGTTTAGCAGACAAGTCAAAAGAGGTTATTTCTGATCATTTCTTATTGTGGTCCAGACCCCTAATTTAAGTTCTTCTTTGTAGTAAGGGACAGCAGAAGTTTCTCTTAAGCTGTAGGTCAACTTGCCTTTAGCTGAAAACAATACACGTCCCACAGAGGCACATCTTGGGGTGACTCATTCTGAACCCCCACATTGCAAAAAAGAGCAATTTCTCTGTTTCTGTAGGACACTGAGAGCATGAGGTATGAGCCACTGGATGCAGGTGGCAGCCTTGGGGACAGCCATGGTGCTGGCAGAAGAATGTGGAGTGGCCACGGCACGGTGGTGATGACACCGTTTTCTGCATCCAGTGAGCACAGGAGGTGCAGCCCTGGTGGCCCAGGCTTGGGCAGCCACAGTAAGGTCTGCATATTTGGTGGTGACAGTAGAGGCCTCATTTGGCCTTGTCACACGGAGGCCATTGCATGCAGTGAAGGCAATGGAGACTAAGTGGAAGGGGAGGTGAGTCCCACATATCTCAGAGCAGGTTCCCACTGCCTGGGGTGGAAAGGGTCTGGGGGCATGCCATGGCTCCTTCAGATCTGGAGGAGGCCCAGCTAGAAAATCCCAGCTAGAGTTAACATGATTAATAGCCCAGACTGGAATCCTCTGGAACATACAAACCGCCCAGAGTTGGCTTCTACACAGCACATATGAATGAGGAGAGAGGACATCCAAGGGCCCCTGGAGCCCCAAAAGCAAACATTCCCTTGCGTCTGTGAATAGGTCTTCCTTCCAGAGACCCTCACCTAAGCCATGGTTAGAGCGTTAACTATCAGCCAAAGCCACTTGTCTCTTGGCTCAGAGAGCACACCTTTGAGAGATAGTTTCCTTTTTTAATTCAGTATTCCCGAAGACAGCTCCCGCTCTAAGAGGGAGCTTTGTTTTATGAAACGAGAGAAGACAAAACCACCCTCGATGAGTGGGGAAACTCCCAGTTACTTTTGTTTAGGCCCTGTATTGAAATATACCCGTGTGGGTGGGGCTTTCTAAAGCATTTTCACCTCCTTTTCCTGAAACTATGGCTTTCAAATGTGTGGGTTTTTTTTTTTTTGATTGCCAGTCTAACTCCCCATTTTATTCTCCCAGAAGTTTTTTTCTTTATCTCCAGAAACCTTGCAGGGGAATATCTATTCCATCTCATAAGGCACTATTCCTACTGATGGATCACTCTGAAAATGTTGTTCAGGTGCTCTCACAGTGGTTTCTGGAGTTTCTGAGTTCATACTCAAGAGTTATCTAAGGCATTAAGGGTGCAATCTAAGGCACTAAGGCACTAGTGCACAGAAGGGTACAATTATGAACACCATAAATGGAACCAAACAAGAAATCAACAGGAGTCCTCAATAGCTTGTTTGGGCAACAGCTAAGACTGTGTGATAACTGTAGAAAGCCGTACTTATATTTGGAGTTTTCTACTTCTTGCTTGAGAGTTATCTAAGGCACTAAAAGCCGATTCCATAATGCAAAGAATTCTCTCTCTTATAGGACATGGGCACAAACATGAAGCTGTTGAAAACACTATGGGGCAAAGTTCGGTGAGATGACATAATGGTGCCCGGAAATGGGCTTTGCAATTACACTTTTCTAAATGGTCTGAATGTGGTCTCACTGCTGACATCATCTGGAATATTTACAAGGCCTCAAAGGACTGTCCCTAGGACTAAGTGGCTGGTCCTGCACTCAAACTAGACACAGTCTCATCTGAGAGATCCTTTTATGAATACCACTGTTGAGGACAGAAGTCAAGGACACTTGGCTCCTTTGGAACTTGCCTAGCTGTTTTGGGCCGTCTTTTGTGATGCAGCCTGGAGCGTAGCTTCTTTAGCAGAAGCAGCAGGTCCTTTAAGTGTGAAATAGGAGTTGATGGTGTTATGAGTGAAGGTGTAACTGGTGGCAGCTGTGTGAATTTTCCATCCTCATCTCCCTTCAGTTGAGGTGCTAAGTCCACCGTGTCTTATTTAGATTCAGAAGAAGTAGGTGATTCCACAGGAACATCTGTCTTTGCAGCCTCTCCACTTAGTGGGATCTCTGTTAGCTTTGGCTTCACATCTACCAGGTAGAAGTTTCATGACAGGAGTGAAAGAGAAGGGGGGACATTCTCCTGCAGGTGGGGGTCCTGCCACTCTCTGAGCTGTTGTCTCAGTCATTCCTCAGTGAGACCCAGTGATCTCATCCCTTGGGCCCTGCAGATGGCTTGTGGTTCTGACACACCGAAGCACTCACCCCTTCTTCGGCAATTATTTCATCATCTGCTTTTATGGAGACTTCAGTTTCATCAGGAGATGAAAGTGGGGCAAATTGTTGCTTTCAAAAGACTGCAGTTCTAAGCAGTGTGCACAGGGGAACTGCCTGAGGTCGATCTCGGGGCTCTGGGGTTACCAAATCCTCATATAGTTTGGAGAACTGTCTCCTGTGTGCTGGGCTTGTCTGGACCTGTCAGACATGGGATGAGAACTGTGTGGAGGCATCTCCCAGCTGGGCCTTTTTCCTCCTTACCATTTCTGTCATTGTTTCTTGAAGAAATTTTGCTAGTTCCAACTTTGTGACCATCTTCTTTTTCTGTTTTGTCTTCCTTTTTGGATTCACTTTTCAAAAGTTGATGGCAACATTTCTGGGAAGAGTTTCAGAAACACTGGGAATAAGGACTCCATGAAGGGTACAATTATGAACACTATAAATGGAACCAAGAAGAAGAAATCGACACAGGTCCTCCATAGCTTGTTCCGGCAATAGCTAAGACTGTATTGTAACTACAGAAGGCCATATTTATATTTGTCTCCAGTAGTCAACATAGGGACCCTCCCAATAGTGCAGTATGATGATAGTCACCATGGTAACCATCTCAAATGTTTTTAATTGCATACCCTATTAGTAAAATCATTTTGAGCACACACTACAAATATATGAGTGTGTATTTACTCACTAATTAAATTTTTACAATAGTGTGTTTATTGCTTACTGTATTTATAGTTAAAATCCTAACAGTGTGTCCCCTGGGATGTAGGCATCCTGGTAAATAAATACGAAGGAAACAACACTACTATCATAATCCTCATTTTACAGCTCACTAAACTAAGCTTCAGAGGGGGAGGGGTGTGCTCAAGTCAGAGAGCCAAAAATTGTAGGACTGAGATGAAAACCCAGTTTCAGTCATTGAATGCCCCCTCCTCATCCATGGTCCTGTCTCCCAGGGGCTTGGGCTGAGCCACACCTCCCATGTGCTCTAGTCTTCCTACCATGTTCCAAATCCGTCTCTCCACCACCCCCCACCCAGCCCCATCACAGTTGGAGGATGGATCCAGTCACATCTGTTCTGGGTGATTTCCACATTCCTCTTGCTTACTTACCTATTTTGTCATTCTCTCCAATAACATCGGGTGAGCCTCTCTATGGGGTCCTGGAGTCAGGAAGCATCTGCTCTCCATGCCTCATTGCTTTCTTCCTGATCCATTAAGTCGGGATGATGCCAAGACTTTCCAAGTCTCACCTCGCCCAGGGGTTAATGTATTCTACAGTTATCTGTAGAAAGATGCTCTCTCCAGCAGAGAGGCCAGGTGATGGGATTTACTCTGAGTGGCCACTGTTGGCCTGCACCACATGACAGTGGCGCCTCCAGGTAAGAGAACGAGGCATGAAGGGAGGTTGCTCTCCCAAGTGGAAATACCCTGAAGTGAATTAAAGAAACTGAGTATCTGGAAACAACGAGAAACCCAAAACCCAGGCTTCCAAGAAATCAGCGGCTGGAGACTCCAGGAAGTGAGATGGGATCAGGTGGAGATTGCTTTGGGGTGGAGTATGGGGAAGATCTTGTTAAATTTAATATGCTCTCTCTCTGGGTGCCCAGTGCTTGCTGATCATTGTTTAACTAAGGTGGGGCAACACCTGGTGTGCCCTATAAAAAAGAGCCTGGGGCGAAGAAGCAAACAGATGCCAGTGCTGCCAGCACTGCCGGCTGCCACTCTCCAGCCCACAGGCTGCTGCTGAGCACGTGGGACCTGCCCAGCCCAACTCATCCCTCCGGACGTACTGCTGACACTGAATGCTCAATCGGCTGCATCTGCCTAGGAAACAGGTAAGATGGGAGTGTGACCTCCCAGAGCTTTGGACTGAGAGAGTGCTCTGAACTTGAGTGCCTGTGAATGTCCCCGAAAAGCATCTTAAAATTATGTAGATTCCTAGTCTCCACACCCAGAAATATGTATTCAGTAGTTCTAAAAACTGGGTATTTCTGACGCAGTGCTCAAGAATAAGCTTTAAGAAAACCCAGGGCAAAGGATGAGTTGACACCCTCAGAGAAGGGAGTCTAAACTTGACACGTGCAATACAGTGAGAGCCTTCCTTAATCTTGGAGTCACCTTTGCTTTCTGCTCATTCAAAGTTGCAACCTGGAAGGCTACACTGACCATAACGGATACCTGATGGCAGGAATTCTGTCATCTTTGTCCCCCACACCCCATGCATAGTTTCTGACACATAGTATTTAATAAGGATTTGCTGAAGGGAGCAACAGGGCTCAGGCCTCGTCTTTTGTTTTCTAATGATCTAGTTTAATAATTACACGAACAAACTTGGAAAATCTGGGTTCGTTGCAGACCGATCACCAGCACTTCGGAAGTTCCGATGGTTCCTAGACCCCTGCAGCTGCCTCACAGTCAGCACCTGTGCCTCTGTGGCTGCTCAAGCTGTGTCAGCTTGGAGATGTGCCTCTGTCCTGGGGCGGGGGGGAAGCCAGATGTTTTGCTGGAAGCTGAGCTAACACATTAGAATAAGTGCAGGTATTTTCCCTCTGTAGTTACAGCTGGGTTATGACCTGCCTACTGCCCTCTTTGCCCGGGAACACAAACAGAACCTTGCTGATCTCCAGGTGGCATTCACTGGATCTCCTAAATGGTCCCACCTGTACCCTGCTGAACCCAAACTTTTTTTGGGGGGTGATAACTGCAGAAGGACTCAATTATTAGCACACTGGTCGATGACAATAAAGTCATCTACCCATTGTGTAATGGGGAAGAGTTATGTGTAACCTGAGTTCATTATCCCCAATATGCAGGTGGAAAAAGTAAGGTACCCGGTGAGTGACTTGCTGCTGAGCGCATGCCAGATGCAAATGACAGACCTAAAGTTACACTGTCTTGTCCCCTGGTTAGTTGGCTGAATTCAGTGAATGACTTTCTTGGCAGAGGGCCCTGGAGGAGAAGATGCGATCAAGAAATCACAAATCAGTGACTCAACTGCTGGCACCAAGGGCTCCTCTCTGTCCAGCACTGTGCTTGGTCCTGCCATGGGTGCTCTATGACAGTGGTCCCCAACCTTTTTGGTGCCAAAGACCGGTTTTGTGGAAGACAGTTTTTCCATGGGTGGGGCAGCGTGGGGGTGGGGAAGGACAGTAATGAGGTCAGGCAGTAATGTGATCAAAGTTTTGCTTGCTTGCCCACCTCTCACTTCCTGCTGTGTGGCCCAGTTCCTAATAGGCCACGGACTGATACCAGGGACCCCTGCTCCATGCTACTACCACGTGGGCATGCAACTTAACCTCTTTGGGTCCCAGTTTCCATATGACTAAAATGTGGTGACAACAGCGTCTGCCTTGTGCAATCATTGAAAAGGGCAAGTAAGATAATATATGCAAAGTATTAGGCAGCCCCTGGCACATGGTTCATGTTCAAAACATTTTAGTTACTACTGTCGATATTATTAGAGTCTAGGTTCTCTTCAAAACAAAGCTTGAGGCAAAGCTTAAGAGCTAAGGCCTCATTGGGAGGTACACTATCAGGGCAGTGAGGGTGAGGAGAAGAAAAAGGAGAAGAATGGAGAACACTACGAGATGAATTACCTTCACATAAAGACATAGCTGGCCGCTTGGCCAAAGCAGGACACCTGTGGACTAGCTGTGTGGAGACATGGGGCCTTGGAATAGCCTACCTGAGAGAGGTTGGGGGGGGAATTTCTGTGCTGGTTCCATTCCGTCTTTTATCTTCTATTGCTCAAAGTTTGCCCCATGAGAATTAACTCTCCTGAGCTTCTGGTTTGTGCCATCTGGCCCCTTTGGCAGCCACTGGGAAATCCATAATCTATGGCTTGAACTTGGTACTTCATGAGTCCAGAAGTGGTCTGCAGATAAAAAAGGGGCTAAGAGTCCCAGAGATAAGTGACATGAAGAGAATCAGAGATGGCACATAAGGTTTGTTCAAAAGACATTGAGTTATCATTATTAACATTTGCTGGACCCGTGCAAGGCGCTAGTGTCCCCTGACCTTAGGGAGTCACCTCTTTTTCCTGTGAGACAAACATAAAGGGGTCCTCAGGTAGACTGTTCCATTCCACCTCTCCTCAATGTTTGGAAGAGGTCAGACTGCATGCGCCCCTTCCCTCTCAAACCTCTAAGAGGCAGAGCATACCTTTGATACATGAACTCTATCTCTCGGACAAGTGTTTCCTAAAACATAGTGTATGGAACACCAATCCTGGGAGCTGTTGCTGGGAGCTCTTTGATGTAAGGGTTCAGTGACCAAACACTTGGGTGAGTGTTGCCTCCTACTCTCCCCTCCTTGGAGAGTCATGGTTCAGAACTGCCTCTGAGAAGACCAAAACAAACTGCTTGCCCTGAGCATGCCAGCCCTCTCCTTACAGAACAAATATTCATAATGATAACAATCTCTTTTGGACGTCCATTGGAAGCACTGCATCCGACCCTGGCAGCCCTGAATTTGGTCTCTCTTCTCTCTGGATTCCTGAATTCTCAGGGGTCTCTTCTGTACCATGCACTATGTATTGTTTTGCACAGATCTTTCTGAGTAAAAAAATCTGCAATATAATGTGAGGCCATGCGTGTTCGCCAATCTGCAGAACTGGTTTTCCCCATAAATAACCAGAAAGCTCAACCAAACGTTATTTCCTCTATTTAATAATTAAGATAGTCACACAAGGCAATTCCTAAGGGGCCTTCCAGACCCTTGTAATCTGTGACACTCATATAGAAAGGCAGCTGAAGGTCATCTCTTCCAGCTTCTGCACTGCTTCAGAGATGATCTATCTAGCTAATAATCGCATGCGCACTTTTAAGAGACGGTGTAGGGGTGTGGGAGAGAAGGGTTGCCCGCTGCTGCCCCTCTAGTGGAGCTGGATTTAATGAGAGAGCTATCTTGTACCAAGGAAGTGGCCCCGGGTGATGAGCTGCCTCTGAGTCCTTGGGCTGGAAGAGATCCAAGCCCTGGGTTAACTTTCTTGCTCTGTGACACCAGCCAAAAGGGATCTTTAAAACTGAGAGTGGCCAGGACCTCGGTTTGATTTCTCTCTGGGAGGATGGTCCCTTAGGCAGTACTCTGACCTCTGTTCACTGGTTGGGTCAGCCCTTCTGTGCCCACGCCCCTGCAGAGGATCAGGGCCGACCAGGACCTCCCATGCAGCTCAGAGACCCTGAGGGGCATGTCTTCATCAGAACTGACCACACACCTGCCTTCAGGAGATGCAGCCAGTGACCCACATCTGGGTCCAGTTGGCTGCCATGTACCTGAGGGAGGAGAAGTCATAGGAAAGTGTTCCTTGTTCATAGCCAAGCATCGTCTACCCAGAAGTGGCTGCCAACCAGCTGAGCTGAGTCATTCAGCATCATTTTGAAGTTTCCAGCTTCTCTTTGGAAACTAGAGTTAAGAAACAGGTGGTGTTGACGGGGAGAGTCAGAGCAGAGGCACTGAGGATGGCTGGCTGCTGGGCCGCCCCAGGCGCATCCTTCATTCGGAGGCTGTCCTGATCCCCTGCCACTGTCTCCTTCTGACACTTTGCGAACCCTGTCTTCTCCCTTCGCCAGGTTACTCTATGTACATGGACAGGACTGCCCCATGGCCCCTAACTGCCTCCCTGGTGCTGGCAGGCAGTGTGGTCAGCAGGAGGGAGGCAGAGGGTTCCTGTGGCAAGGTCTCCACTGTCTCAGGCAGAAGCTCTGCAGGCACAGTCGTCCCCCCTCTTCCCGCCTGTCCTTCCTGCCACCTCTCCAAAGGCCCCCACAAGCCGGCTCCCAGACTGGTTCTCCTCATCTCTCTCTCTATTTTCTCTCCTCCTACCCTAGCCCCCACCTTTAGATGCTCTGTCCTCCTTGGAGTTTTTAGGGGCAGGAAAGAGTGAAGGAAGGAGCATGGGAATTCACACATACACACAATCACACACACTTGTGTTTGAAGTGTCTTCTTTTGTGATGCTCTTTGATATACATAACCCAGAAGGCTCTTGTTTTCAAAACACTTTCTCCTCCTGCTGGCCCACTCCCTGTCCCTGACTTCGTCCCAACAAGTGTGATTCCATTTGTTTGGATGGAGCTTCCTTTCTGAAAAGTCTCAGAGCTCATAAGTTGGCTGGGCCTTCTTGGGGCATATCGTCATCCTATATCCCCAAGCTGGTCAGAAAAGGGAGTGTATCCGTTAGCCGAAATGTTTGGCTGCTGTGGCTCTCTCCCCACCATTGCAGTGGGGACATGCTGGGCTCAGCCCACTCATCTCTGCAGCCCCCACAGGCCTGAGATGCCCAAGGTAACTGGGCCAGAGGCCCAGCTGCTATTGTTCCTGTTCCTTTGTCTCCCTGTGCTATGGCCAGAGACAGTGCCCTGGCTCTCACCCCTATCATAGCTGGAGGGACTGTCCAGGAGGCCCAGCAGGGGTCTCAACCTTTGCACATTTTCCAGAGGTACCTGGAGGGTTCACATCTCAGGGGTCAGAAAGCTCGGTGATATTTAGACACAATTTCTGCCCCATAGGGTGCTGGACTTGCACGAAAATACCTTTCGTTAGTGGATTTTGTTCTTCCTGCATCTCGGCCCTCTCATCTCTTCCTTTCTTCCTTGAGAGCTCCATCTGCACTGACTACCTTTTCTTTCCGTGTGTCTCCACGCCCATCTCTGCCTGGGTCTCTCTGTCCCTCTGTCTTTGTCTCCATCTCATCCATTTTCTCCATTTCTCTTTGTCTCACTTCATCAAACATCTAAAAAGAAAGGCCAAGAGGATATTCTTTAAGAATAAACTATCTAAATATGTTATCAACTTCCAAAAAACCTTCTTTGAAAGGCCCTAACTCTATGCCCCAGTGCTTACCGAAGCCATCCCCAACTCATGTCTCTGGGAAGTGAGCAGCCCAGAGCCAGGGGCTACCTGGGGAGTGTGGGTCGGAAACAGGATGCCTTAGACCCTCATCATAATTGGCTACATGACGGGTCCCAGCTTCCTAAGTCCCCCTAATTTGTTTGAAAGGAACTTGAATTAGCTACATGGGAAGTACATCCTCACTTTATGGAAGGGGATACAAAAAAAAACACAAACATTCCCGGAAATCCAACATCACTTCTAATATTACACAGTGTTTCTGAGACACATGCAGTTATAGAACCCGAAAGAACACGTGTCTTTTCCTCAGAATGCATCGACAGTGCACTCGGAGACTTTCGAGGCCTCTTTTCATAAGTAACATGTACCAAAGAACTCCAGGGAAGGGAGAGGAGGATGCTTTGGGGCAAAGCCAAGTTTCATTTTTGGGTGTTTGCGCTGGACAAACCCCAATTTAGTGGAAAGGAATAATATATTCATTGGGTTCCTACCTCATTGTCTGCCCAACAGTGTCATTTAGGGCACATAAGAACCCATGTTCTCAGTTTTACAAACACAGCACATTACAGCTGAAAAGTACTTAAGAGTATGTCCAACCGTCTTGAGGTTCCCAGTGGGTAAACTGAGGCTAGAGTGGAACAGCCGCTTGCCCACAGCTCACAAGTTTAGAGGAGCAGCACAGACTCCTTTCTGCTGGGCACACATTCTCTCTCTCACCCACAGGGTCTCCTGGGAGGGACCCCTCAGCCCAGCTCTCTGAGCTCCCTGAGGCCCTGAGTCTCCACAGAGGTGGGGCCCACACAGTGAGGCCACCAAGGAGAGAGGAGCGTGGGGTCTCCCTGTCTATGGGCCACAGAACATCCTTTTTCTTTCTGCCTCTCCCCCCCCCCCCCAGCCAGGCTGCCAATCTCCTTGGCAGGGAGCCCCACCGCTGAACCCAGAGTCACAGGCGGACGTGGATGGTTCTATTCCGGGCACTTACTTCTCTGGCACCTGTCCAGCTCCGAGAAGCTTTGTGAATCTGAAGCCATGCGAGAGGCTTCTTACATCTCCCTCTCCCAGGGCGCTTGTTGGGTTATAGGTTGTCTAAGACCCCGCTCAGCCCTAACAAAACGGGAAGTAAGAGGCCCCTTGGCGGGGACAGCAGCACACTTTGCAGGCCAGCTCACCAGTCTTGAAGCTCGGGGCCACACAGCAGTCTATTCCGGGCACTGTCCCTGATCTTAAGCCTCAGTTTCCCCTTCTGCCAAGTGAGCCCTGTGCAGTCTTCCTCCAAGGCCTGCCTTTCTAGGGCCACAAACCTCACCGGTGGCTTTCAAGCCACCAAGGCATAGAATTTACTGAGATGATTCTGAAGTGGGAGAGTGACCTGGGAAAAGTGCTGGTCTAGGCATTAAGTCCTATTTCAAAACCTAAAATTTATGTTCATTCTCACCCTTACACTGCCTCACCCCAGCTTTCCTTGAGCAGTAGCTGCGTGCTCTTCCCAGCACCCAGGAGATTTGCACACACGGAAGATGCCCTTTTTCTCTCTCTTCCTCCCTCCCTCTCTTCTCTCCCTTCCTTCCCCCTTTCTGTTTTTCTCTCTTCCTTTTATTCATCCATCTCTTCTTCTCTCTCCTTTGCTCTCTTTCTCCTCCTCTCTGTCTCCCTCTCACCCCTTCTCTCATTTTGAGTGGCCTTTCTCCCCTCCCCCCACTCTCTCTCCCTTACTCTGCTTCTTTCCCTCTCTTCTCCCTTCTCTGTCCCTCCAAAGCCCTGAGGTGTGCCTAGGTGGCACATAATTAAAAGTGGTTTGCATGGGGCTTTTTTTTCCCACCAGAGAGCAGTTAAGTGCCTTATTTTCTCCACTTGGGTGGCTAAATTATTCTCAGTGTGTTAAACAGTGTAATTAAACACATACGCATGCAAGTGTGCCGGGCCCCTTCCCCCCACCCATCCTTGTTCCTTGTCAGCAGAGAGAGTATTGGCCCCAGCCTTCAAGCTCTGTTAGTTTTAATTTGAGTTGTGGAATTAGTAATGGGTTTTGCAGGAACAGTGCTGTGGGAAATAGATCGCTCCTCGTGTGGGGCTTGGGCACCATTTCAAATGAGTATTTGTTAAGGGGGAAACCATCCCTTGTCGTGTTCTGCTACATTACATCAGATTTATTTCCATTGTTCTGAAAAACACCAGCCAGGAGAGAGCCGAGAGCACCACTCCTGGGCAGGGAGCAATTGAACGCTGCTTCCTGTTTCTTAGCTGACGGAAAACAAAAATGCAGACAGAATCACCCTTTGTTGCTGGGCTATGCTGAGCTCATCCTGCACACCCCGGCAAGCTCTGCGCCTGCCTCGGTGAGGCCTGGGGAGCTGCTGTTCTGGTCCTATCATAACACTGGCAGAAAGTGACTTGGTAGGTTGGTGGCAAACATACGATGCTGAAGAAAAGCAAGCGAATGAAGAGAACCCCTGCAGGTCAAAATTGAAAGGGATATGCCCAATTTGAGGATGCGTTTGGACCCCTTTCTCTAATCATGCAACCTCAACTTGACTAGTTCCTGGACAAATATGCACAGCCCGCCCTGGTCTGTGGTCATTCACGCCATTAGCAGCTCTTTTCTTCGGCATTGCCCAGTAAGGCAGCCAGCCACTAGCAGCACAGATATTTAAATTTCAATGGGAATTAATTAAAACAAGATGGAATTTAAAAATCAGTTCCTTAGATGCACTTGCCATATTTCAGGTGCTCAGTAGCCACAGATGGCTGGTGGCTACTACACTGAACATAATTCTGGGCACCTGGAGGTGCCTGCTGTTGGAAGTCCAGGAGGTGACCAGCAGACACCTGGGTGCTCTCTGCCTCCTGCAGGGTCCTGGCCACCTGGGGAGATTCTGACAGGGTGATGGTCATGAACCCTACCACAAAGCTATGTCCCACACCAAGCCCTTCACAAGAATCTTTTTATTTAATACCTACCTAGTAACGAGGCTGATCTTATTACCACCACCCGATATATTTTATATGTAAGGAAAGGAGGCTCAGAGATATTAAGGTCATTGCTCAAGAGCATTCAGTCACTAAGCAACATCTGGATTCAAACCACAGTTTCAACCTGATCCCACATGCTCTTGACCACCATTCCATGGTTTATTTGTTTTTGGTTTGTTTTTTTTTAAGGAACAAGACAAAGCCCTGTTTTCTAAACAAGGGCATAACCTTGGGGTCAGAGAAGCAGCAAGGGGAGCCTCATTGTGGGACCAGAGTGGTTAAGTCTCTGCTCTGTCAGACCAGGGTTCTTGGGGAGCAGGACTCCAGGGCTGGATCTCTGTTCATCTTTCTCTTGTCAAACATTTCTACATTTCCAACTTCCTAAGAAGTGATCTCTACATTCCTGGTGTGTTTAGCTAATAGCATGTCTGTACCAATTAGAAAGCCACCACCTCTCCAAGTGGAGTATAACTGCATGCTAGGAAACCCACTGGTAAGCAGACTGCTTCCTGCCCAGGTGCCACACGCTAGTCTAACACTCTTCTTTGGCTACCGTCCATAGCATTGATGTACCTCTTGAAATGTGGCCCCCGTAACTGAACACAGTGGATCAGATGTCCACGTGGGGTCAAGAGCATCTCTACACAGGGAGCTGGAGCCACCCTGTCCAGAGAAACATCTTCCTGCTGTCACAGAAGTTTGGACTGTGTTGCAGCTTACGCCACCTGGTCTCGTTTAAAACAGAAAGTCAAGTAAGCCGTCCATCTATCTTTGAGATGAAATTTAGCCAAGGAAGACTCACTATTTACTTGCACAGTTAACTTTTAAATGTGAAGACAGATTTATAGTTTCCTTGATTAAATTCCATCTTTTTGGTTTTGAAATCTTTTCAAATTTTGATTTTGCCATCTGCTTGGTTAATTGGTTTTCTTTTCTCTCTATCATTAAGAATGATGAAAGAATTGAAAAGTATCTTCATTTTTATTTCAACTTCTTCCAGGACCAAGGTAAAAATGTTAAACAGGACAGGATGAGTAACAGTTCTGTGACTATTACAGTACAGTAATGCCAAGGTAATTCAGAATCATTCATCAATAATCTCTACTTCTAGCTGTGAATTCTATTTACTAAACTCTATATACTGTACTTCTGTACTTTACAATGCTATAGGTTACAATCTACCCAGTCTAGCTGTCTAGTCTGGTTTCACCATTTTATATGTTGGGAACCGCCCTGCCTGGTTTCAGGAATTGTAACTCCTCCCATGGCTAAGCAAGGGACCTCTGGAATGTGAGCCACAGGAGACAAAGTTTGTCTCTGGCAGCAAGTGCTGCTTCTGCTTCTTCCCCTGTCCCCAAAGCATGGTCAATGTCCATGGTAAGTACAACCCCTCAGAGAGGGGCAACCTAGGCCAGACATGATCACTTGGGAGGCCATCATGGAAGGACTTGGAGGGGGGGCTGTGACAAAGAGGGAGAGATGGACCCTCATCCCCCAGCTATTGTGACATAGCCCGAGTCCCCATTTCCGTCTAGGAGAAGTGTTATCGAACAAGAGGTCCGAGGGAGGGGCAATACAATATTCGGCCCACCTAGGGATGCCGAAAACTGCTATACAACAGGGGCCCCTCCCAAAAACAAAATACTAATATCTACTGGGCTCTTCTGTCCGCCGCCAATTGGAAAGACATCTCTCAATGCCAGAGGTTTGTGAGAAGGAAACAAAATGTTTATTTAATGTTATTCAGGCCTAATGCCTCCACTAAAATAGCAAAGTCCTTTAGGGTATACACCTACACCCACACAGCGCTCCCTTCTCCCACTGCCCCAACTCTGGGTACCGTAAATCAGGAAAAGAGCACACGTCTGTGTTGCAGGCTGCTGGCACCGTCAGCTGTGTCACCGTGCAGGCAGGATCTCTCATTAATCCAATCATGTGGTACCCTCTCATGGTCCACTGGCAAGAGTTCTTTGTACCCAGTTCCAGTCAAAGTCTCTTCTGCTTTCCAGGCCCCTCGGCCAAAGGGGCACCCCAAAGCCGCGTGGGCCTCTTCTACCAAAGCTGCAGGAGTCCGCACTCCACCAAAAGCATGTGGCTTTCTTCTTCACCTGGCTGCAGGGATCTCCATTCTGGCAAAGCTGCCTGGTTTTCCCTTTCACCTGGGCAGTTATCCCCTCATGTCCTGGAGCCCATCTTTTCCAAGCTCTCGCACAGGCCCTTCTCACTCCGGAGTGCAGCCCCTCATTACATCCTGCGTCCAAGTCCACTCCCTTCTCCCTTGCTCCAAACTTGGCCACAGCTATTTAACATATCTATGAAACCAGTTAAAGGTTATAGATATGTTAAATAACCATTCTAGAGGTTAGCTGCAAAACTGTTGCTATGCAAAACAGCTCTCAATGGCCTAGCTCCATTCGTTTCTTCCCCCTGGGGGGAGGTGTGAGGACATCTTATATGTCTCTCCAATATTCCTATACACTTTGAATTCTGGACACCATTCCAAATCTTTTTTGGGGGCCCCCCGGCTGCACCCTGTATCAGAAGTGCTTCCTGGCTTCAATGCACTTAAGCCTAAAAACCTGTGATGGGGAAGGTGGTGCAGCCCTGTGCTGGAAAGGGCGGGTATCAGGGGTAAATCAGGCATAAGAAAGAATATGTAAAAATCCTGTGAAACCTGCTTTGTTTAGAATGCTCTCATTTAAATGATAAGGGTCCAAGCAAGAAGTTTGTTCCTCAGAATTTTATGGCTCATTAGCTATCTGCCCCTGACTGAGAATAAGCCCTCATGGTTCTTTGAATACCATCTATTGTTTGATCCTTACCTGTATTCTTGTGCAAACAAACCCAATAAAAGCCCCTTGAAGAAGCGGCTCTGGGCCCTTCCCCTTTGAGGGATCAGCCACCTTTCCTCCCCAAGCAGATCATGACTTGGTAGTTTCACTTTTATCTGTGGTGGACAGGAGGTGGGAGGAGTTTGTGGGCAAAGTTGCCCCCCCCCACACACATACATATGAACACATATGACCATATATATCTATATGGTATTCTCATTCCTCCAAAATAGGAACTCTATTGTTTGGAAGAAAAGAAAACCAAAGGGAGGGAAAGTTAAGTAATTGGTTTTGGTAAAGCTATATTTGCTTCTAGAAATATGAACCTTATTTTTTAAGTATTCAATATGTTTTTTGCAAGTCCATTTCAGAATTTTTCTATTAATATTACATTTCTTAAAAGTATTATAGAGCTACAAAAATGTTTAAAAACCAACGCTTTGGGAGAATGAATGAGGTTGACAACAAACTTCCTGTCTTAAAAACAGAATCTCTCACAAAGTCTCTTATGTTAAATTCCCATAAGAATTAACATTTGGCTCAATTTATAAAAGTTAAACTTGTAAGCAAATATTCCTAACATATTTATATTTGTATAAAGTGAAGAATTATCTGTGTTCCTCAAAGATACTGTCAAGAAAGTAAAAAGATAAGCCATCAACTGGGAGAAGACATTTGCCACACGTATGACCTATAAAAGATGACTATCCAGAGTAAATAAAGAATTTTTACAAATCCATAAAAAGAGACAACCCAATAGACAAATGGGCGTAATACATGAAAATTCATTTTGCACAAGAGGGAATATAAATGAAGAATGAGCATATTGGAAGATGCTCTATCTCACCAGCGATCAGGGAAACATAAGTTAGGATTGCGGGGAGTTGCCACTTCGCGCCCACCAGATGGGTACAAATAAGGAGCCTGCCAACGCCAGGCCTGTGTGAGGGTTTATAGCACTGGGAACTCTTTAGCATTGCTAATTGAGATTATAAATTGGTACCACCTTGAAAAATAGTTTGACAGATTTATCGAGGTTGAGTATGTGCATATCCTAAACCTATAAAAATTCTGCTCAACGGTTGTACCATTTTACATGTCCACCAATACTATGGAAGTTCCAGCCATTCCATCTCCTTACTGACATGTAGTGTGCATGGTCAGTATTTTTCATTTTAGCCTAACCAGTGGGTGTGTGGTGGCATCTCATTGTGATATTAATTTGTACTTTTCCAATGACTTATAGTATAGAACAATTTTTCACATTGCCTATTTTTATGTCTTTGGTAAAGTATTTTTTCAAATCTTTTGACCTTTTAATGGGTTATCTTTCCATTATTATTGATTTGTAGGAGTTCTTTGCATATTCTGGATACAAATTTTTTGTCTAGTATATATGTTATGAATTTATCTACCCCAAGTTTGCAAGTATTTTCTTTTGCAAGTTTTCTCCTTAAAGGGTTCTTTTGCAAGTTTTCTACTTAAAGGGTTTAATTTTTTTATTTCCAGGTTTGTGATCTTTTTACTTATTTTTGTATATAGTATGTAAGGGTTCTTTTGTGTTTGTTTGTTTGTTTGTTTTCCATATGAATATCCTGTTGATTCAGCATCATTTTTTGAAAGACATTTCTATTCTCATTGAATTGCCTTGGAAACTGCCAAAATTAATTGACCATATACGTTTTGGTCTATTTCTGGATTCTTCTCCATTGTCTATAGATCTTTACTAATCTATCCTTTTGCCGATACTATAGCTTTATATATACGTAGTATAGTCAGGTTAAGTAAGTCCTCTAACTTTTTCTTTTTTAGAAAAATTCTTGCCCTGGACAGGTAGCTCAGTTGGTTAGAGTGTTGTCCAACTATGCCAAGGTTGCAGGTTTGGTCTGTGGTCAGGGCACATACAAGAAGCAACCAATGTATGCATAAATAAGTGGATCAACAAATCAATGTTTCTCTCTTTCTCTGTCTCTCTCATCAATACATAAAGATTTAAAAATTCTTTTGTTATTCTATGTTCTTTGCATTTAGATGTAAATTTTAGAGTCTGCTTGTCAGTTTCTTTTAAAGAAAGGGATTTTGGTTGGGATTGTATTGAGTCTATGCATAAGTCCAGGGAGCATTGCTAGCTCAACAATACTAAGCCTTCCAGTCAATGAGCCTGGTGTATCTCCCTTTCTGTAGGTCTTCTTTCATTTCTCTTAGCCACGTTTTATAGTTTTTGATATAGACGTTATGTATATCTTTAGTTAGATTTTCCTCCCCAGTGTTATTTCTGGTGCTACTGTTTTTCTATTGTTTGCCCCTAGTAATTCTAATTCAATTGATTTTTATATTAACCTTGTATCTTGTGACTTTGCTAAACTCAGTTATTAGTTCTAATAGTTATTTTGTAGATTTCCTAGCATTTTCTACAATCAAAATATCAAAGACCATTTTTCTTTTTCTTTCTAATATTTTGGACTTTTATTTTCTTTTTTGAGCTGGTTAGGTCCTCCAGTACAATGTTAAATAAAAGTGTTGACCAGGGACACATTTGTCTTAATTACAATCATAAGGGGCAAATATCATTAATATGGTAGCAGGAGATATTTCATAAGTGCCCCTCATCAGTTTGGGGTTACCTACTTTTCCTAGTTTTCTGAGAGTTTTTGTCATAAATATATTTTGCACTTTGTCAAAGAATTTTATTTCAATTATTTCATATGGTAATTACACTTTCTTTTTAGTCTTAAATCAACTTATATTTCTGAAATAAACCCAACTTGGTTTTGATATATTACCTTTTTTCCTTTACTTTCCCTGTTTACATTATTGGATTTCTTTTTTTAAAAAATATTTTATTTATTTATTTTTAGACAGAGGGGAAGGGAGAGAGAAAGAAAAGGAGAGACACATCATTGTGTTGTTGCCTTTCATGTGCCCCCCTACTGCGGACCTGGTCCACAACCTAGGCATGTGCCCTGACTGGGAATTGAACCTGTGACCTTTTAGTTTGAAGGCCGGTGCTCAATCCACTGAGCCACAGCAGCCAGGGTGCATTATTGGATTTCATTTGCTAAAATTTTATTAAGGATCTTTGCCATCTGTGCTCATGAGAGATGTTGATCTGTAATTTTTTTCAGGGTCTAGATTCCTTATGAGGTGTTATTGGTAATGTTATGCTGACCTGATAAAATACAAGTTCAGCAGTGTTTTCCCGCTGCTCTACTTGCTGAAGAAGTTTGTGAAAAATCAGTGTTTTGTTTGTCCTTGAAGGTATAATAGCATTCACCAGTGAAACTATCTGAGTCTCGGGATTTCTTTCTCGCAGAGCTTTGAGTAACAAATTCCATTTCTATATTAGATATAGGGTGATTTAGATTTTCTGTATTTTCTTGCATCAACTTTGGTAAATTGTATTTTTCAAGAAATGTATCCATTTCATACAACGCTTTTTTTTTTTTGCATTGCTTTGTTCATAGTAGTCTCTTCCTAGACCTTTAATGTCTATAGGCTGTGTGGTAATAAGCCCTTTATCAACGAATGATATTGGTGATTTGTGTTCTCACTCTTGTCCTTGGCTAGTTCGAGTCTGGGCTTGTCAACTATTTTCGTCTTTTAAAAAAATCAGTTTTTACTTTATTAATTTTCTCTGCTATTTTTTCTTTTATTAATTTCTGCTCTTTATTACTTCCTTCCTTCTACTTATTTTTGAGTTTTCTTATTTCCCTTATGATCTTTGACTCATGAATTGTTTGGAAGTGTTTAATTCCAGATATTTGGCATTTTCTTAAATATCTTATAGTTATTGATTTCTAATTTTAGCTCTGTTTCAGCTAGCGCATACTGTGTGTGATTCCATCCTTGGAAACATGTTGTTTTATGGCCCAGTATAGTGTTAGTTTGGGTGGATGTATTTCATACATTGAAAAGGTTGTATATTGTACTGGTAGGTATAGTGCAGGATATATGTCAATTATATGAAAGTGATTGATAGTGTTATTTAGATCTATGTTTTCACCAATCATTTTTTGTCTTGTTGCTCTATTAAGTGGTGAAATATGAGTACTAAAATTCCTACCAGGATTGTGGAATTGTTTTTCTTTTTTTTTAATGCTGTTAAGATTTGGTTCATATATTTTCAGTTTCTATTATTAGATGCCAACACATGTATGATTTCTATTTATTTCTGAAGAATTTCTACCGACATTAAATGCCCCACTTTACCCCTGATAATACTCTTTGTTGTGAAGTCTATTTGGTCAATCTATTAATATCTGTCCAAGCTTCCTTATGTTATATCTCTTCTTATATTACATACCTTCTTACAGTATATCTCTTCTTCTTACAGTATGTCTCTTTCCATCCATTTATCTTCAACTTGTGTCTTTGTATTTAAATTGTGTCTCTTATGGGCAACATATTATTGAGTCTTGCTTCTTCATCTACTTTGTCAATATCTGCCTTTTAATTGGAGTTAAATTACATTTAAGTTAATAATAGGGTTGGATTCTTGTCTTTTTTAGTTTGTTTATTCACTCTTTCACCTTTGATTGACTTATTTTGATTATTTGAATATGTTTTAGTATTGTATTTTAGCACACCTGTTGGTATGTTGGCTATATTCTTTTTATTATTTGGTTAGTGGTTGTCTAGGGATTATAATACACATACCTGACCTTTCACGTTCTATTTTACCACTTCATGTAAAATACGGAAAACTTGCAACCGTTATAGACCCCCTTCTACTGTTCTCTGTTATAGTTGTTACAAGAGTTACATCTGCACACATTGAAACCTCTCCAGACAAAAATGTTATAATTTTTGCTTTAAACACATATATGTATTTTAAGGAGAAAAAAATAGCTTTATGTATTTACTCAGGTATTTACTATATATCATTCCTGAAAATTCAATTTTCCCTGTTATGGTTGCCCTTTAAATTGAAGACCTTCCTTTATCATTTCTTTGGAAGCATGTCTTTGCATGATGAATTGTCTTTGTTTTCCTCTGTCTGAAATGGCCTTGTTTCACTTTTATCCTTGAAATAACGTTTTCACTGAATAGAAGGGTCCTGATCACAGACGTTCAGCTTCCGGCACTGTCAGGAGATAACATGTCTTTCATTGCAGTTCCCAGTCTGGGGTATGTTTTCAGCGGCCCGATCAGTCTAAGACAGTGGCCCAACTCAGCGGCAGATGCAGGGAAGGACTGAATCAAATTCATTTAATAAACGCTAAGGGGAGGGGAAGAACAAGCTGCCTCCGACCCCACCTCCCGCCTGCTTCTCGTTCTGGTCCGACTCTTCACTCATTAGCTCACAGACCTTCTTGCACTAAGAACTTTTTATCAACCCTTTTGGACACTTTCTTTTTAACTTTTCCTGCTTGACCCAAGAGATAACCTAGCAGCAAGACAGATTTTTATCCTTAATATCAGGTAGACCTTCCATCTCTCTTTTAAAATTAGGGCTCCTGAGTCTTCTCCTGCCTTTGTTTACCTTGCAAAGTGAGGCAAGTGGGAGAGAGAAGAAAAGACATAAGCCAAATAGCCCTCCCAAAAATGACGGGCAGGAAATTGGGTTGCCATTTCTGCCGCACACAAAAGTGAAATGTCACCCCATTCTGTGATCCTTCCTGCCTGGGAGAGCGAGTGTGCGTGGACATGGAGTACAGACTGGTGGTTGCCAGAGCGGAGGGGGTTGGGAGCCGGTGAAAAGGTGACTGGATTAAGAAGTACAAATGGCTAACTCATCACGAAATAGTAACAGGGACGTCAAGCACAGCATAGGGAAAATAACCAATGATATAGTAATAACTATGTATGGTGCCAGTTGGTAGGAGAATTATCAAGGGACCACTTTGTAAATTATATAAATGTCTAACCACTGTGCTGTACACCTGAAACTAATGTAAAATAATATTGAATGTCAACTGTAATTGAAATTTTTAAAAAGATTTTTTAAAAGTGAGTCTGCAGGCTATTCCCTGACAAAGCCCTGAGCAATTCAAAGGGAACGGTGAGCCTGGTCGGTGGGAGGTCTGCACGTGGGGGAGGTTCCCCTTCCTTCCTGCCTTCTCTGTCCTCATTGAGCTTATTCTTGCTCTCAGAGCAGCCCACCCCCTCCAGCAGCAGGTACCTAGGCCTGCCACCTGCCCCCTGGAGCCCTCCCAACCCCACCTGGGCACTCAGTGGGCACAGAGCCGCAGCGGAGCTGAGGGCGTGGGTCTGATGTCTCACCCACAGCTCTGAGCCCTGCAGAGCCCCCTGAGCCCAGTCTGTCATTCATAAGAGCAAATCCTGATGTCAGAGGGGTGGGGCTTCTGCACAGCCCTTTTGTGGTCAGAATGAAGATAATCACACTAATAACCACCAATTGTGGTTACTTTCTATTTACCAGTCACAAGGCAAAGTATTTGACCAGCGTGGTTTCATCTGAGTCTCACAACTTGATGCCACGCATATTATCACCATCTCCACTTTACAAATGAGGAGAGCGAGTCTTAGAGTGGGATTCCTAAAGTCCACCAGTCCGCCACCCAGTCAGTAGTCAGGGCCCTGTGGGTGGCCTGCAAACCGATCCCCAAATGCAGGGCCTGTGCAAGATTCTGATGGAGAAGTCGAGCCAAATTCTTTAGACTCATTTTTCCATACAGTTAAGGGCTGCTTACTGACAGACCCATAATTGTGTAATTAAGGGTAACTACTATTTAGTTTTCATAAACTGAATGAACTCATTGCCGGCATTCATTGCAAACGTGAGTCCAGCATTTGACTGAGAGGTGTGGCACACGTGAATCCAGGGTTTCACTGGTGCGGTGATGCTGTGTCGGATGCCTGTCCCCAGGCATGCGCAGAGCTGGAGGGCCCAGGATTTTCACAGCCCTCCTTTAGCAGACCTCCCTGCCTTTGTCTCGGATCGACAAGCAAATCTCGTCAATTGACAAGTCAACCATTTTTGACCTACAGAAATGATGGTTTCATATGGCTCAAACTAATAGTTCAAATGTAAATTCCTACCTCATTTGCTAGACAATTGTGTACATGGTTCCCTCCAAATGTGTGAGTACAGTGTCACTTCCCATGTGACATTCTGCCTATGAATGTGTGCTATGTACATAATTTGCAATGTATGAATACTATTATTACAAGTTAATTATAAGAAAATTGCTATTATAAATTTGCACATTTTTCCTATAAGTTGTTTGTTTATGTTCCTTTCTTATTCTTTATTGTCACCTGCTTCCTTTTTCACTGTGAAGTGGGAATGGATAGGACATGTGGACCTTGGGGTCTGTGTCACCCAGACAGACGCTGGTCAAGGAAACTTAAAAAGCACAGCTGTATGGGCTAAGGAGCTTTTCAAGTCCCCCAGCTAGTAAGTGTGGATTCAGGATTCAGATCAAAGTCAGCTGACCTCGCTGATCGAGGGAATGACCCATATTTTGGTAAATGATGTCAGTTATACATCTATCGCTTGCTGTACAAAAAAGCCCAGACTTCCTTGATATCCCTTTAGGGAAATTAGGACACCACCATTAATTGAGTGCCTACCGAATGCCAGTCACTTACTCTTGCTTGGCATGTGAGATAAAACCTCATTTAATACCACAAGAAACCTTAGGAGGCTGGTATCATTAATCCGTACAGGTGGAGAATTAAGTTCACAGGCTTGAATGCTAATTCAGTGTTGCAGCTCAGGTGGTGAGTACCAGAAGCAAACTTCAAAACCCAGTTGAATGTTCACCATAGCGCTTTTTTTCCCCTCCCGACCCCTTGCCCCCATATTCCATTCCTCATCAAATCCTATTGGTTCTACCTATAAAATGACTCTGGAATCTGATTCTCCATCATTTTCACTATAGATGCTCAAACACTATCTCCCCCCCCCAGAAAAATTCAGCAGCCTCCCATCCTCCTCCCTGTCTCAGTTCCTGCCCATCCCCCCATGCGGCCTCCAACTTGCTCCATAATTCTACACACGGATCTGATCACAGCCCACCTCTTCGGTGGCCCTGCAGTGCTTGAAAGATATGCAGCATTTGCAAGACATACACTATTTCACAGTCAAGCTTTCAACCTGTGGGGGAGAGAATGCTGTTCCATGGCATGACCACTGCCTGACCTGTAAGCTAGATCCAAGCCAGAGGCAGGTTGTTTTCCACGAACCTGCCTTAGAGACTATCTGGTCATCGCTGATGTTCATTCTGATATGAATCCACACCCCTCCACCTCTTCCTGCTATGTGCTGGTTCCTGGAACAGGTTGTTGCCTTAACCTGGTCAAGCATGTGATTTGTCGTAGCTGGTAGCAACCCCACACTAGGGCCGTGACTACCTCCCTTTACCCTGTGTAATTCTTTGGCACCTGCCAAATGACAAAGGGGCCCATTTTGCCTTGCAGCCACCCAAGACATGCCTCCTGTTACTTTCCCTTAATAAACACTATTAATACCAGACTGGAGTTGTCAGCCTCTTTCTTCCATCTTTCCCTGCTCTCTGCCTACAGATGCAGATTTTCAGGCCCAGAAACTTTCTGTGGGTCTACGTGTTCCCACCTACCTTCCTGGCCATCTCTGCCAACAACCCTTACCCCCAGCCCCCACCCCACCGGCCCCTCTAGGCCCTCCCATTTCCTCTAACACCCATGACCTTTCCAATCCAACTCCTGAACCTTCTTGCATGTACTACTGAGGGCATCTGGAGGGACCTGTTTTTTAATACCTACCATTTTTCTACCTGGCAAATTCTCCTTCCTTCAATGCCCAATTCAAAGGTCACTTCCTATGGGAGCATCATTCCAGACTCCCCTTGGCAGTTCATAGCTCCTTTATGTCGGCAGGACTTTGTACACATTTTTAATTAGACAGTTTCTGTTCAGTGATGGAAGGTTGAATGGTGTTGTTGAAATGTCTAATCCAACTTCCCCACTTGATAATGAGGCCCCAGAGGATAAAAATCATGTCGTATTTACCTTTGGATTGCCAGTGTTCATGAAGTGCCTGGCACAAGGTCAGTACTGAATAAATATTCATTGACGTACAAATACCCACATGATCTCTGGTGCCCAAAGAGCTTACTGAGAAGCTGTTGGGTACAGTGGATTGAAAATTGAACTGAGAGGAAGGATGGCTGAATTCCAGTCTGGGCTCACCTACCAGCTGGTTGTGTCACCAGCCAGTTGATCCGGGTCTCAGTCCCCTCATTTGTAAGGGGGCGGGGGACATCTGAGTGCACCTTCAGGGCTCAAATCTAATGATGCGAAGGACTTGATGGCTTATCCCTAAAAATATCTTTTTTTCTCCCTAAAAGGAAACGATATTGGAAGTCTTCTAAGGAAAGCCATGGCACACAATCAGGAGCCTCTATCCAAGACCCCCAACATCAAGTTCAAGGGCCAGGACTTTAACTACCTGCGGGACCGTTGCCTAAGCAGAGGTCTGCTATTTGAGGATGAGACATTCCCTGCCGAGATTTCTTCCATAGGTTTGGAGCTGCTCAAGGGAAAGGATGTCTCCAGACTGCAGTGGAAGCGGCCCAAGGTGAGTGAGCCCTCCCCAGGCACAAACTCAGCACCTGGGCCCTCTGAGGCCCCTATCATGGCCCCTCCCACTGAAAGAAGGATGGGCCTGAGACCCAGTTTTCAGGGGTGGCCCAAACCAAACTGGAAGGACGATGAAATTCATCTGGTCCCTGGGCTACAGTGTTGTATCCTCAAGGGGATAGAAAGACCCTGTACCTGGACCCAGGACTCCTGAGTTCTAACCCAGTTCTAACACTGAGCACATCACTAGATTCTGTGCCTCAGTATTCCCATCTGAAAATGGGAAGACATATGTGTGAGTTGGTCTCTGGCATCTCTTCCATCTCTGTAATTGAGACCATCTACCATCCCTCTTTATTCCCTCCAGTTATCACCATCTTTTCCTTTGTTTCTGTTAGAATGTCCTCAAAAGGAAGATACTATGTCACTTATGCAATAGGATGACTTTAAATAATTGCTTCACCTCTCTCACTTTTGTTTGTATTTTCAATCTTGCAAAGGCTTCATTTTATACATCAGCTGTAAAATTAGGAAGATATTTTAGGGCAACATTCAAACCTCACTGAATCCCCTACCCCAGCAGATGACCGCTAACTCCACCTTGCAGCAAGGTGAGCTCTGCTGGTTTTTCTAGAACCATCTCACTGACAGGGCGTGAAGCTCCAGAAGCCATTTCTCAGCCCACTTAACACTTTCTAATCTCATCAGAGCTGCCATTGATGAAAGATACCCAGTTGAGGACCACTTTGAGCACCCTGATGCTCAAATGCTTCTCTTCATGCTTCCAAAAGCAGCCAGCGGAACCTAAAACAAGAGCAAGTAATATCATTGTTAGCTTACTAGACATTATAGTATCAGCACATATTAACTGCCAAGCACTCTACTGGCACTTTCAGTAAAGTCAAGTCAGGTAATACAGAAAAGGTATTTGCTGATGACATGGAACTGTAGGTTGTGGATGACATCCTAACTCAGGATGGATTTGTAGGCTTGCAGGAGTGAAGGTGGGTGGGGATCAGGTGGGGCTTGGATGCTACTTGAAGAAGGAGGGGGTGCTTCAGCATACCAGGATCCATCTTACCAGCCACAGGTAACAGGTCCCCAACATGACTGTCTTTTTCTGGCCGTCACTTCCTAAAAACAGCTGAACAGAGAACTCTATTTAAAGTTTGGAAGGGGTACATAATATGTATATGACTGTTTCCCCTTGGGTATTTTCAGAGGCTGAGGTTCTTTTTGAAAGTTTGTTTTTTTCATAAGGTGCTAGGCAATAAATGTGAAACTATATTTATAGTGTTTAAGAATTTATAACATCTATTTAGAAAGGGTTGAGAGTTTCTCATCTTAATTCTAGCAGCATCTCAACTCGTGCAGTCTTTGGGGGTCAAGGAGAAACCGAGACAAACAGAAGTGAAATGACTGACACAGAATCGTGCCAGGAACCCAAAATACTCGAGGCTCTAGGGGTCAAGTGCAGTCTGTTCCCATTCCTGTTCTGCTAGGGTATCATTTTTCATTCCCACACTTCTTCTAAAATGTCTTTGTGGATATGCCATATATCTTTGTGTCCCTTATCACAGTTAGAAGTATTTACATTTGTGTAGTTCTTTCTAGAACTTTCCACGTGTCTTCCCTACTTTGTCTCCTTTGTTCCTTTTATTTCATGGATGATAATAATAAATCCATTCATTGAGTGAGTACATGTGCTAGGTGTTAATCTAAGCACTTTACATATAACATTTCATTTCGTTGCCATAGCAGTCCTGCAAAGGTAGGTAGTATTATCATCCCCAGTCGGGACATCAGCGCTATCCCACAGACCTTGTGAGATGACAGGTAGTCTCTCTCTGCACTGTTCAGTAATGGTAGCCATTAGTCACACGTGGCTGTTGAGTGCTCGGAATGTGGATAGTGTGACGGAGGGTCTGACGTTTTAATTCAATTCCATTTTAATTAATTTACTATGGCTTGTGGCTGCCATATTGGACAGCACAGCAGAGTCACCCATGGATGTCAGACTGAGATACTCAAATTTTGTTCTTGTTCTCATTCTTTGGTGAAAAACATGTTACTGCTCCACCGAAGAATAGGGAGCTGTGGGCCCCAGCCGTATTGTGGGATGGGCAGTCAGAGCTCAGCGCCCAGCCCCACTGCAGATGCTGGCCCGTGGACATCCCCGGGTGGAGCACAGCCAACCCAGGCAACAGCCTCTCCCAGCAGCCAGAACAGACTTCCTGAAAGGGTCATTCACTAGAAATGATTCACCTCGGGACCAAAATGAGTTCTTCAGAAAAGGGAGCGCTGACAAAGCGGAGATATGAGTGTAGATTGTGAAATCGAAAAGTAACAGAAGGTTTCAGAAAGTAAAGATGCCAACAGCCAGTTGTCATTGAGCCAAAGAACTTTGATGCCAATAAAGCCAGTCTCTGTAGTAAAATTAGGACAGGGAGTGACACTGGCCTCTGGCCCCGCCTGAACTCTGGCCACCCTCTGATGGCCCGTGCCCAACTGCTGGCACCAAGCCTGTCCTTCCCTCATGCAAGAGCAGCACGTGTCTGGGGAAGCGCAGGAGCATCCTTTGAAAAGAATGCAGAGCCATTGCTGAGTTAGACCAAGTGACGTCATGTTGGGACAGAGCCCTCCAAAAAACAAGGGGCAGAGCGCTGGCCACTTGGTGCCACTTTCCAGGGGCTCTTGCGTTACAGGAATCTCTGGCATATCTAATACGGCAGAGATTGCTCCAAACTTGGTGTTGAGAAAGAGCTCCACAATTCAGAACTAAGTTCCTGAGATTATTTAGTTTCATTATTGCTGATGGCTCCTGTATTAGTTAGGGTTCCCCAGAGAAACAGAACCAATAGGAGGTGTGTGCACTTTATAGCATGCGAGGAATAGGAAACATCTCACTATATCCTATTGATACATGTGCTATGAGGAATTCGCTCATGTGGTTATGGCATCTGAGAAGCCCCACAGTCTGCCATCTGCAAGCTGGAGACCCAGGAAAGCCAGTGGTGTGCTTTAGCCTGGGGAAGGCCTGAGAGCCAGGGCAGCAGACGGTGTAATTCCCATTCTGAGGGCAGGAGAAGACCTCTGTCCCAGCTCAGCAGTCAGTCATAGAAGGGCAAATTCTCCCTTCCCCTACCTTCTGCTCTATTCTGTTCCACGGATTCAATGAGGCTCATCCACACCAAGGAGGGCAATTGCTTTGCTGAGTCCACTGATTCAAATGCTGATGTCATCTGGAAACACTCTGGCAGATTCACCTAGAAATAGTGTTTAGCCAAACTTCTGGGCACCCCATGGCCCAGTTAATTGGACTCTGAAATCAACCATTGCAGTTTTCTTGTTTCATGGAATCGGAAAACATTGAAGGGGAGAGACCCCTCCCTGCTGGCATGGGCAGTGGGGAAGAGGGGGGCACCGTGGAGGCAGATGGCCCAGCTCCTACCTGCTCCCTGTGGGACCTGGAACACATTGTGGCTCCTCTGAACCTGCTCCCTCGCCTGCGCTGCACCTCGGAGTCATCTGAGGGGCTGCGCAAATCCTGAGCTCTACCTCTGGGTGACCTGCTAAATCCAAGTGGTAGAAGGTAGAACCCAGCGAGCTCCATGGCTGCAAAGCTCCTCATGATGCAAGTCCCACTCCGGGTGGATACTGCTCTGCCCTGTGCGAGCGACTTAACAGAGCTGGTGCTCCTGCCCCACCCGGCAACAAGGGAACTGCCCGGAAGCAGAGCGTTACTGTCTTCCCAGCCATATTTACCTATTTTCGCTGTGGGCCTTGTCTCAGGAAGTCGGCGCAGCAGATGAAATGCTTCTGAGTATAATTCCATCTACCTTGGAGCCGCTCCAACACCCCGTGAAAGCCCAGGGCAGGGAAGGAGCTCAAAGAACAGAGGACTTTGATACTGATTTTGTGCCTCACTTTGATTGATGCTGATAGCTGACTTTTGACTTGAAATAATCGCCACTGAATTTTCATAAAATCTTCCTGTTCCTAATTAGCTAAATTTGGTGTTTTTAATCTTAATTTTTATTCCTTGGGTAAACCAGAGAAAGTTATGCATTTTCCATTTGCCTTTCACGGAAGGACAGGACTCATCTCCTCTTTGGCCATGTAAATGCTCTTTTCTAT
Organism: Artibeus jamaicensis; assembly: GCF_021234435.1. Taxonomy (NCBI): domain Eukaryota; kingdom Metazoa; phylum Chordata; class Mammalia; order Chiroptera; family Phyllostomidae; genus Artibeus; species Artibeus jamaicensis. The sequence goes on along the minus strand of NW_026521843.1, from coordinate 17,444,316 downwards.
TATTAGATCTCCTGATAGGAATCCACCCCAGCCTGCTGGGTTTCTACGGAAGGCCCTGCTTGACCGTGTGTTAGTCTTATCATTTATTGTAGATTCATTCATTTCAGTGTGTTCCCATCATTGAAATCAATTTGCAGAGTGCATGTGCTTTTTTGTGTTTTCTCTCTCAGGTTGCGCCTCCAGGCTATGCTGGCTTCTTGGAATAAATGGTGGCGGAATTCTTCTTTCTTTCTTTTTTTTAACACTGACACTGTAAATGACACTTAAATTGCCTGTTTCCTGAAAGTTCCCGACAACGTGGCAGGAAAACCATGTCTACTTAGAAGCCTTTACAGAGATACTGGGGAGATGTTCTTTGATCATTTTAAAACACTGTTCCAAGGTTATTGATCTTTTCAGGTTATGTACTAACTCGAATGATTTGGGGCAATGTTAATTTTCATCAGAAAATCGTTAGTACTTTGACTAGTTCAGAATCTAACATCATATTGCTAAAACCTTATTTGCACTTCTACTTTTATTTGGGGTTCTCTACTACATTTGGCAAAGGTGGGCTCTGTGTAAGCCTTCTCCCCCAAATGAGGCCATTTACATGCTTTATTGATTATGTTGTTTTTCTGTTTTATAACTCACTAATTATGTTCTTTTATCACTTCTTTTCTCTTCTACTTGCCAGGTTCCTTTTTTTGCCTTTTTCTGTCTAACATCTATGAGTCAACTACTTTATTCATGTTTTTTATTCTACGTTGTTTAATAATGAAAAGATCTGAGGCCCTGGGTTTGTCTATGAATACAGCTTTTTTAATTCTGCAAATGCTGCAGAAGGAGGGAATCGATATTTATTGAACCCACACCCTGCCTGATGCTGTGCTAAGTATTTTACATCCTTCCTCATTTGTAAAACGGAAGGGCTCTTGCTTGGCCAGGCTGCTGGGAGACAGTCCGTAAATAAGGCACGGAGCCCGCAGTAAGGGTCTCATACTGACAGCCAGTGCCTCCAACGCTTCCTTGTTGGAGTCTCCCAGTTTACACATGAGGAAACTGAGGCTCGGTGGAGAAAATGAAGTGGCTCAGGGTCCCCCAGGGAGCAATGCAGAGCAGGATTCCACACCAGTCTGTCTGAATAGACTCTTGAGCACGCACGCCCCTCCTCTGCCAATCCCTGGGGAGGACCAGGAAAAGACAGGGAAGAAGAATTGCACTGGGGGTGGGTCAAGAAACTTGAACGACATTGACCTTGTTCCTGGTCCAGTAACCCCATGGCCTTCACCCTCTTCTTTTATTCCCACAGTGGGATGTCTAGGTACCTGCTCACTGACAGCAGGCCTTCATTGGGACTTCCACTGTCTTTTCCCAGTCAAAGGGGAGAGGACAGTTAAAGTCACTGAAGCACCCCAGGTTGTTTCAAAACTAGGAGAGTTGCTCTCTCTATGGCTCTGCAGAGTTAGGAGAGACCCCAAGTTCTGCCCAGTGATGGGGACAGCAGAGGGTTGGGCTTGGAGCCTCCACTCCAGGGCCTGGGCCCATGTGTACCTCTTGGGCCATCAGAAAGGGCTGGTTATCCATGGAAAGAGATGCACCAGTGATTACCTTTCACACACCGGCTGGGCATCCCTGTCTGCAGACATGCACACCTTTGCTTGCCCCTTGGAGGCTCCCCCAGGAAGCTGGTAGTTTACAAAGGGCTGGCAGGTGTTCCAGTGCATGTGACTCTGTACACTCACGGCTGTTGAGCACATGAATCTGTTTCCGCATTGGAGCCCTGCTCTCTGGGGACTTGTTTATCAAGGTGAAAAGAAATGATACAGGCACAGTTACTAAATTCTGCAAACAAATGCAGTGGAAAATCCAGCAAGAGCTGTACAGAGAGGATGCTGAGGATAATCCCGTGGGCTCCCAGTAGGGGGCAGACCTAGAGGCTGGGGTCTGGGGCAGGAGCCAGACCTTTGGCCCACTGTTCCCTCAAAGGGACTGTAGAGCCCCCTTAAGGAACTCTCACCATCTTCATGTCTGCTGTGAGTTCCCAAAATTCTCCCCAGCATTGCAGCACTTCGGAGTCCTCTAACAACCCCTTTGCAGCCAGCAGACACTGTGTGTTGGAGGTTGGGGGAGAAGGGGCACTGAGTAACAGCACCAGAGGTGAGGGGCCCGGCATCCTCCTGAATCAGTCTGTGAAAGATCTGAGTCATGCACATGGCTGGACTTGAACCTGGAGCTGAGAAGGCCTATGCTGACTTCTAAGAGATGACATTCCACAGGAAAGCTTTATTATGTTTATAAGAGATTTCCTCTACTAAATGTATCTGCCTCTTTTCTTTTCTTGTTTATAACCTTTTAATACAAAACTGCTTGTTAGGACCAGGATGGCTGAATATCTGAGATCTTATGTTATCTCTTCATGGAATTTGCTTATGAATTTATTGCCTGTCTCATCAGTTACATGTACACCCCTTTGACATTCACCGTCCTGATAGCAATAAAACCTGAAGAATGAGGGGAAATTTTAAGCACCTATTTAAGAATTAACCTCCACTTCTCAAAGACAAAGTGAGTGATGTCTTGGGTACCACTCTGGGCATAGAGGAATAAAAGATGTTCATGGCCTTTCTCCCTCTTTCCTAAGGATTTATTAAGGGGTAAATCAGAACCTCACTTCATCCTGGAAGGTGTGAGCAGATTTGACATCACACAAGGATGTGCAGGTAAGAACGCAACCTCTTCTCTTCTGGCTGTGCATCAGGGCAGGCTGCTCCGAGTCAGCCTTCGGGATAGGAAGGGGTGGAGGGTAGTGCCCACCCAGACCCTCAGAATTCTGCCCCAGCTGCTGAGAGGGTGAGGCCAGCCTCCTCGTCGCTGCTGTGGACGCACTGCTAATGCCCAGGTCTGCAGCCTGCAAGTCGGCTCAGCCATATGTGTGTGCAGAGCCCTTTGGGGTGAAACATCATCGAAGACAGTGAGAAAATGGAGACAGGGTTTTGTCTGAGCACTGAGTAGAGAGAAGCATTGGGATATGGAAAAGAAAGAGAGACCAAGAAAGGGGAAGCAAATATTCATTGAGCCCTGGCTGGTGTGACCCAGTGGCTTAAGTGCTGGCCTGGGAACAAAAGGTCAGCAGTTTGATTCCCAGCCCCGGCACATACCTGGGTTGCAGGCCAGGTCTCCAGTTGGGGATGTACAAGAAGCAACCAATCGATGTATCTCTTGCATGTTGACATTTCTCTCCCTTTTTCTCCCTCCTTTCCCCTCTCTAAGGGGATTTATTTATCTTTAGAGGGGAAGGGAGGGACAGGAGAGCAATGTCAATGTATGGTTGCCTCTCGTGCATCCTCTGCTGGGAATTGGCCTGCAACCCAGGCATGTGCCCTGACTGGGAATCGAACCGCAATCGTCTGATTCACAGGCCCGCGCTCAATCCACTGAGCTATACCAGCCTAAATAAATAAGATCTTTAAAGAAGTTTGTTTTTTTTTTTACAGGTGTACTTATTTATTTATTACTATTTTTCTTTTCTTTTTTTTTAATTTATTGAGTTATTTTTCAAGTTAAAGAAGTTTTTAAAAACAAATATTCACTGAGTTACCACAATGACTCTGCTGCTAGATACTTTGCACGTGCTGGTTCCTTTGTGCCTTGTAATATCCCCACCCTAAATTTACAGCGACAAAGGGTCTGAGAAGTTAAGTAATTTTCTTTATGTCACATAAGCAGAAAGTGGCTGAGTTGGGTTTGAATCTAGGGCTGTTTGACTCTCTCCCACCCACCAGACAGCCGTGGAGCAAAGTTGTTGCTTACAGCTGAGCAGTGAGGACAGAGGAGAAGAGGGCTGGCCTTGAAGGAGGCCTGTGGGCAGTATCAGGAATGACCAAGAGAACCCCCTGAGCCAGAAGACCAGGAGCGGAGGGGCAGGCCGGGCTGGGAGGAGAAAATGGCCAGGGAGTTAAGAGAGAGCAAAATCAGATAGCAACCCTTCTGAGAACAGACTCTACATCTTTACAATGTCAGCTTACAAGTTACACCTGCACATGGACCTCACCTGATGGAAAGAATCATGGTGTCGGGCTAAGTTGATAGAAGCCTCTGAGGCTGGTTGTCAGTGTTGGGGGAAACCCCCAGCAACCAATAGTCCTCCTATTCAGAGCTTCACCCAACTGCACACAGGACAGGCCCTCTCTGAGGCTGTCTTGGTGGCTTCTGCACACATCAGTGCCTGACACGAAATGCCATTCAAATCATTGGTTGTGTTGAAGATGAGGGAGGGAAGACTCAGGAGAAGGGGATGGTGCTCGTGCTCAGAGGGCTCCCCACAGCATCCATGGAGAAACTCAAGGCCCCATGTCCCTCAAGGGGGAAGAGGAGAGAACCCTCCTGTGGGCTAGAGGGATCCAAGTAGGGGCTGGGCAATTACTAGCAAAGATAGCACAAATCTGTTTTCCGAAATTGTAGAGAGCAGCGTTGCCACCAATGCTGACAATAGGAGATGCTGTGACTTTAGCTCTGGGCACCTCTGGCAAGTGAGAATCAGAAGGCAAGCTGGCCCACCAGCCCTGCTGCAGCCCGGCTGGAGTGCCCCGACCTCCCTCAAACCGCCATTCGTCACCCACACTATCACCGTCTGACCTTCCTCTGTCTTGCTTAGGACTGGCCCCTGTGAATCCTTCCTTCAGTTTTCAGGTGGAAAAAAAAAATGCATTATTCAGAAGGACGTATGTGGCCGCTGGTCACAAAGACCTGTGAAATGCCTGGGCTGGGGCTTCCAGCTGTGCCCTTGGCCTCTCACCCTTGGCCGTGTCCCCTCACAGGAGACTGCTGGTTCCTGGCAGCGCTGGGCTCCTTGACACAGAACCAAAAGCATCTGCAAAACATCCTGAGGAACCAAAGCTTCTCCCACCAGTATGCAGGCATTTTCCGTTTCTGGGTACGTGTGCTGCAGGGGGGCGGGTCTATATGGTTTTCTCTGCAGGGAGGTGCCTGTCTGGATGCCTCCCTTGGGCTGGAAGCCTGAGATGTGGAAGAGACACTTACGTGTTCGTCACAGTGCATGACTCCCCAAAAGGATCTGAGCTCACGACCTTCCCATCTTTCATGGGAAAGATGAGAGCTAAATTTTCCCATGTAACATTTTTTTGAAAGACAGAAACGATCAGGAAAAAAAATCATTGGAATGTCACTGAGCTTTTGTCTATGTCTGTTCTTATGCCGTGTCTTCTTATTTTGATTACAGGAGCTTTAGAGTAAGTTGTAACATCTGGTAGGATAATTTCTGCTTCACTATTCATTCTTTTCTCAAAAGTATCATGGTAATTCTTGCCCATTTATTCTATGAGAATTGTAAAATCATTGTGTCTAATTAAGAAAGAAAAGCCATTGTGAGGCGGAGTGGAGCAGCATTAAATTTAGGTATTAATTTGGAAAAATTATACTTTTATTATATTAATGATTCTTTCCAGAAACACGGTCCATCTTTCCATTTATTCAGAACTAGTTTCATGCCCTTCAATAAAATATTATGGTGATGTTTTCACACTGGTTCTGTACCCTTCTTGGTAAATGTAGTCTCGAGTATTTTACAGTTTTGTAGTTTGTGTGAATGAGATTTTCCCCCTCATTACTAACAAGATGTTACTGAAAAGAAAAAAAATCCACTTCTTGTTATGTACTGAAATGTATCTAGACATCATACCAAATTCCTTTATTTGTTCTAATTTTTTTCTTTAGTAGAGTCTGGGCTTTTTAAAAATCTAATATTATATGCAAATAAGAATAATTTGTTTCTTAATATTGATAGAACTTACCCGCTCTTTTGCTTTATTCCGTTAGTTAGAACCTCACGATTTTGAACAAGAGTGACAAGAGCAAAATCCTGCCTTCTCTGGGTTTTAGTAATTGTTTTCCTGGTACTCCACTCTTTATTTTTTTCAAGATTTTATTCATTTATGCTGAGTAAATTGGGGAAGGGAGTGAGAAAAAGAAGGAGAGTACAGTATAGGAAATAGATTGGCCAAAGAACTCATGCACATGACACATGGACATGAATAATTGTGTGGGGATTGCCTGAGGGAGTGGGGGTGCTGGGTGGAGGGGGGCAACAGGGGAAATATTGGCACAACTGTGATAGCATAAAAAAAAGAGAAAGAGAAACGTCGATGTGTGAAAGAAACATCTCCCACGCCCCCACCTGGGGATCTGGCCCACAATCCAGGTATGTGTCTCAACTGGATATAGAACCGGCGACCCTTTGCCTTATGGGAAGACACCCAACCCACTTAGCCACGCCAGTCAGAATGGTACCCTGTTCTTCAAAGACACTGTTGGATTTCATTTTTTAAAAATTTATTAGAATTATTTCATCCATATTATATGTAGAATAGGAGTCTGATTTTTTTTATTGTGTTTGAGGGCTAACTTTTTTAAGGAAACCTATTGAGCTTTACATACTTGGATCTGAAATAATTTGAATAATCGTGCTTATATTAGTTATCTTTCCTTTGAAAGGAAAACGGATTATAGTTGAATTATCCTGACCTACTTCCTATTTAAATGTGATTTCTTTAACTCTTCTACTGGGTCCAGTAACAGCTGAGCTGCTTGGCTCTCTTACTTCTGGAGTTAATTTTTGAAATTCATGTTTTTTTCAGGAAAATCAGCTGTTCTTTCTATATTCCAAATTTACTGACAAAAAGTTGTTTGTATGATTTTCTTAATATGTATTCTAATCAGTGGTTAAATCAGCTTTATCAGTCCCAATGCTATATTTTTTTTATTTTTCCTTTTTCTCTTAAGCCAACCAGTCTGTTGCATTAATTTTTGAACAAATTACCTTTTAGCTTTCATTATTCTTTCTATCATTTTTCTCTTGGGGCTTCAATTTTCATGTAATTACTTTTAATTTATTTTCACAAATTCCTGTTTATATTGTCTTAGTTAATTTTATTGGTTTTTAAATTTTCTGAATCTTCACATTTAATATATTTATTTATTTATTTATCTTTAGAGGGAAAGGGAAGGAGACAGGGAGAGAAATATCAATGTATGGTTGCCTCTCATGCATCCCCTGCTGGGCACTGGCCTGCAAGCCAGGCATGTGCCCTGACTGGGAATTGAACCACGATCGTCTGGTTTGCAGGCCTGCACTCAATCCACTAAGCTACACTGGCCAGGGCACACACTTAATATTTTAGCCTTTTTAATTGTAAAAGCTTTATGACTATGGAATTTCCTCAGACCTTACTTGTATCTATGGGTTTTGATATAAAATATCTTACTTTTATTTTAAAGTAACATATTTTTAGTTTTGATTAAGTTATATATTGGGTAATCTTTTGGTTGTTAGAGTTTTAGGTATATTAGATTATGATCAGAAAATATAATTCATAAAATCTTTATGTTAGGGGAACTTATTAAAGTTTTATTTATGGCCAAGTTCACCACAGTTTTTGTAAATGTTTCATGGACATACAAGAAGAATATGTATTATCCAAAGGTCATGAGTTTTATATATGGAATCTTGCTCTCTAATTTACAGGTTGTGTTATCTGCAATCATCTCCTTTATCTTGGCTTATTTTTTGTCTGTGTGATTTGTCAAATTCTAAAAGAAGTAAATTGAAGTTCTTTCCCAAAGTTAGAGTTTGGAGGGTTCCTCTTAGGTTGTCAGATGATCTGGCTTTATATTTTTCCTACTATATTCATTGGCTTATATTCTTGTTACCGGGTTGTTGGAATAAAGGTTACAAATATATCCCTCTTTGTTACATGTTATGCTTTGGGCCTTGAATTCCTCTTTATCAGAAATTCATATTGCTATTCCAACCTCCTGTTATATAAATTTTCTTGTTATATCTTTGCTCAGCCCTTCATGATCAATTCCATTTTCACTATTGGATGTTTCTTATACAAAGCATATCAAAAACTTATTGCTCACCATTGTTTCTTTCACCCTTCATTTCCCCTTATCTGAAGACTTCTGTTTTAATTTCAGCCTCATTAGATAGGAGTAGTTCCTTGAATAATTTCCTCAGATCACATGGGTGTTTTTCATTTGCTCTTTTTGGGGAATGATACTTCAGTTGGGTTTAGGATTCTTGGATCACATCCCCTTTCCCCAAGACTCTGTAAACATTATTCCATTGTCTGATGTTGACGAAGAAAAACTCAAAGCTAATCTATGCTCTTACTTTGTATGTAGCTTGTTCTTTCAAACTATAAGTTTATAAGAGGCTCTTTCTCCCCTTGGTGTTCAGAAATTTCTCTGGAATATATCCAGGTTATGTCTTTTTAAAAAATTAATCTTGCCCAGAGTTTAGCAAGCCCTTCCATTCTAAAGAACTGCTCCCTTTTTTCTGCTCAGCTAAATTCCCTTCCATAATTTCTGGGTATCATCATCCTTTACCCTGTTCTTTTCCTGAAGTCCAACAATTTGCATACTGGGTCTTCTAATGGTGCCCAGGTGATGCTGATGTTGCTGGTCCAAGGACCACACTGAGGAACGAGCTAGAAGAAGCAAAGTTCAGCTGTGCCTGAGCTGCCTTGGGGCTGTAAATGTTGGCTGAGTGACAGGAGATGAGGACAGGCAGGACATGCTCTGCCCTCTGGATGTTGAAGAAAGTCCCACAGTTGCCCAGAAATAGCTGCAGTGCCAACCTCTGTACATCTCTCCTCATCACTTGGAGCTTGGGCACTGGTCCTTGGAGAGGGCCCAGTGCCCGGGCAATTAGATGCTTTGCCAAACACTTTTGGCTTCTCTGAGACACTTGGATGTGGGCAGAACCATAGCAGTGTGCTTCTTGGGGGATACAGACATCATCCTGATGCCAGCTGTCTGCGCCCAGAAAGGTGAAATTCAGGTCTGTGGCCTCATTTTTGATCATCAGTCAGGCCATGTGCATCCTCTCTGAGAACTGTGGTCATATCTGATGTTCCCTTTGTATAGAAAGAACAAGTTCAGTCAACACTGCCAGTGTCGGAAGGAGGGGGAAGGGTGACTTCTATGGGGAACCAACCAAAGGAGCTTATTCAAGCCAAGATTCACTCATTCTGGATGACAAGCTGTGGCCCCAGGCACTGTCCTAGGTGCTGAACAAAAAGGCTGTGAAAAACAGTTTTTACTTTCAAAACTGTGATCTCATTGGGAATCTCATCTGATCCCAATCACAGCCCTGTGACGCAGTTCTTGCTCGTACCCCTATTTGACAGATGAGGAAACCGAGTCACAGAAAATCAAGTGTCTTACCCAATGTCTGTTGCTCAGACAACTAAAGATAGAACCAGGACTCAAGCACAATTCCACTGACTGGATACTGTGTACTACCACACTTTGCTTTCCCATTAAACACAAATCCAGACTGGGCTATCCTTCCAGTACCTTCCTCCAGGAGTTGGGATTAGTTTCCTTGGTATTTCCTCCATGTTTCATGATTTCCCTCTAATAACATTCCTGTTGGCTCCCAACCTCACCCATTGATGCATCTTATTGCAATAGGGGTGTGAGTCCACAGCTGTGCTGGAACCGGCTGCAGTGCATGGGTTCATTAGCGACTCTGAAACATCTTCTTTGGTTTGTCTCCACTGACATCTCTGTCTTCGGTCTCCATCTCTGCTTTGCAAGTGCATCCTCAGCTGGATGCAACAACCCGGCATCTGGGACATCCAGCTGTGGAATGGCACATGGATGGCTTCCTGTCACTGCTGAGCAGATGATAGATTGCATCAACCCAGCTCTATTACAAGCTCACCTGCTGAAGACTTGCCTTCATCAAGGCTCAGGCCTGAAGCCGAAAGCCCTGCTGCTTATCCAGCACAGGGGAGACCAGAGAAGAAACTCTAAGAGGCGGGCTTTATTATGAATTTTCCTCATTTGGTGATGTCCTGGGTGAACCATTGAGAACTGAATGCTGGAGATTCAAACAGTCCGCTTTGGAAAGGAACAGCTGCTGCCTTTGTGCTCCCAGCAGCAACACCCGCTGGTTTCATTTCTGCTGCTCTGATGGTGGGGCCAGGGTGAGACTGTCACTGCTCACTCCTGTGCCCTTCTCGTCTTTTGGCCTCTGGCCCTTTGCCTATGCTGTCCCCTCCATCTGGGATGCCATCCCCCAACTCTTCTCTGCCTGCTCGAATCCCACCTCCTCTCCCAAGCCTTCTGCTCCCAGAAGGCTCTCCTTCCCCATGACAGCATCTGACCTACCATTCTCCTTTGTCCCTCAGCATCTGCTTCCCCTATTATTTTTTTGTGTGTGCCTAGCTATATCTGGAGAGTCTCATGTTCAGAACTCACCAAGGACCTGCCAAAGCAAGGCCAGAGTTAGTAGCAAAATCAAACTAGAACCTTAAGTATCCTTCCTCTCTGCTTGTATTTTCCTCATCTAACTTGGTCTGTGACTCATTTTGTCCATCTACCAGTGGAGATGACATGCCCACCCCCTGTCTGTCAATATGGGCTGAGATTTGATCTGCACAGAGTTCGTTTTTGCCCTGTGGAGGTCACGTGGTGATGGGAGTTATCTCCTGACCCAGGCTGAGGGTCCAGGAGCTCCCTCCTGCCCTAACTCTACTGAGCCATATATTGAACTCTCTTCCAGTTCTGGCAGTGTGGCCAATGGGTGGAAGTGGTGGTTGATGATCGCCTGCCTGTCCTGAACAATGAGTACCTCTTTGTGTGTCCTCGCAGCAACAACCAAGAGTTTTGGCCCTGCCTGCTGGAGAAAGCCTATGCCAAGTAAGAATGGGCCTGCCCCTCAGCCCAGGACCTTGCTGCTGGCCTTGCCCTTACCACTGCTCACCCTGACAGATGATTACCACCAGCCAGCTCTGAGACTTTCAGTGGCTTTGCTAATGCCAGTGATGCCCCTGGGAGCATCAGAGCCTTGGCTACCTCACTAGGCACCTTTCATAAGCATTCACGGTGTGCAAGGGTGTGTTGGGGCCCTCAGGAGGGACCCAGGGGCATATAGCAAGGGGTGGGCAGGGCTGGACATAGATGGGCACTGACAATGATATTATTGCAAGGGCTGGTGTAGGACCTAAATAAAATATAATATCATGGTCATAGACTGCTAAGAGGGCAGAAGAAGGAAAGAAATTTGGACATTTGGGCTCACAGAGCGTCAGTCTGAGGCTATACAGAGGAGGTGGCATTGAGTGAGGCCTTGAGGGATGGATAGAATTTCAACAGAGAGAGGAGTATGTGAGGGAGGCATCCCCAACAATGGGAATGATACCAACAGAGAGTGAGGGCTGGGACAGTTCAAAGTGAGGTTGGGAGTGTGGCACCCTGGTGTGGCTGCTGGGAGACTGTGTTCACGCAGGGGTGAGGCGGGGAGCAGTTGTCCGTTGTCATGTGGTCCAGATACCACGATTCAGGGACTATCTTCTGGTGCTGACAAGCTCAATGTTCACAAACGCCCCTGTTCATATGTTTTATGCTGATTCTTTCAAGTTATTTTATTTGACAGATGCCCACCAAGCATTTAACCATAGGCCAGGCACTGTGCTGGCAGCGGGACAGAGACTCTGACTGGCTCACATGGGGTGTGTGGGAGTTAAGTGTGTGCAGGAAGTCACTGTCCAAAGACTCACACCTGTGAGGGGCACATCAGAGATAGAAGTCAACACCAGGGGGCAAAAGGACAGAAGACCACACCTTTCAGGAGAAAATGGGGAGTGGAAAGGGCTACCTGGTCAGCTTTCCTGAAGACCATCCTAACCGACCCCTCGTTCTCCAAACGGGGAAGCCATGGGTCTGTGCAGGGAGGTGGTGGCAGGTGTAAGCAGCCTGAATCTACGGAGGGCCTCCATCATTCCACAGAAGACATCCTGTAGCAAGACCAAAGACCCTGCCCATTTTCATGCGGGTCCCTGGGCAGTGGTGACAATCCACAGGCTACAGCCCAGCCCCTGTCCTTCTGGAGGTCACAGTCTGGACGGCAAGACATCTCCCAATCTTTTTTTTTGCATTCTTTCTTTTGGGCCAACTTGTAAAAACAGTGAAGTACTTGCTCTTTCCAGTGTCGAGGAGAGCTGTTCATTAGGATTTCAGCACGAAGCCCAAATCACAGTTGAGGCTGTTGAACCAATTCACATGTTTGGGGAGGTTAATTTGCGTCTAAGCTACTTCCGCAAACACTGCCATTATGTTTCCAGGATGGAGTCAGGCCTCTCCACTTCAGGGCCTCGTTTCCCCCTTAGATGACAGGGGAGGGGAGCCTGCGCAGTTCACTGGGAGAATTAGAAAGCTCACGAAATGAGGTGATAACTCCGACCCCATTTTGTTAACAGCTGACCTAAGGCAATCATTCAGCTTGAAAAGAAATGGGAAACTGGACCGGCATCCGCATGCCACTGCCTAAAGAAATCTAGCAGAGGATAAAATGCTTCGAACTATTAAGCGGTTTAAAAGCTTTTTCTTCCATCCAAAGAAGGAAGTTACAGAATTCGGGGTGACTCATAGAATTGCAGCCCGTCAGAGCTGGAAGTGACTGCTGTCAGTGGCGGGCTCTGGCTTCTTCTCTGAGATAGGAGGAAATTGTCACCCCAGCCACAGAGGTGACATGACCTGCCCAAGGTCGCTGGGAGTTTCAGGCCAAGCCGGAATGAGAACAGTTCTCTCTGGTCACATGCTTTTCCATGGTCCCTTCATACCCTCAGTCCTATAGGAAAAGGAGTTGAATTTTTTTCTTCTTTGGAGCTTTGTATGTGGCACATGGGGACCACAGCACAAACATGGGGAGCCCATCCATCCATCCGGTGGGAGATGGCCTGCTTTCCCTCCTAAGGTATGGGTGCTGACGGGAATACGTGGACTCCAAGCTCCCAACTGTCCTCATGGCTGGGGAGCCTGGAAATGCTTAGTCAAGGCCGCCCAAGTGGGGGGTAGAATCTGTTTTCAGATTTTTTACCCTGGGGTCACGCAGTCGAGAGGAGATTAGGGTCAGGATCGGGCAGGCTGCATGTCATCCCCTCTAGAATCTTTGCGGTGAAGAATTGTAGCGTTTCAACATCCTTTCTGGCTCCGATGGAGACAGCTGAATTCTCCTGTCTTTCATATCATTTCTTGGAGGGTAGATGTGTCCCCAACAGGGGGCTGAGTCAGAGGGGTGAGAACCAGGGTCTCTCAAAACTGCTGGGCTCAGGTGACAAGGAGTAGTGACAGGCGTGGTGAACACAGCTCTTGCTCTTTCCCTCCCTTTCTGTCTCCTGCCAGCAGAGGTGGCTGAGAAGAGCTGCGTGTTCCTGAAGCTTCAGAGGGACTCGTGAGTGTGTGTTTGTAAAGCAGAGAGGTGGCTCCCTGTCAACAGCCAGCAGCCACTGGGACAGCCTTAGTGGGCATTGCAGGGAGACAGCTGCAGAGAGAGCAGGCTGGGAAAGACACCCAGGAGGGGCGGCTGGCCACAGGTCCTGTCCCTCCAGTGTCTCTGTGGTGACTGCAGCATGGCCTGGGTGCAAGGCCTCAGATGAGGCCCATGGACCCTGAGGACGTGGGCCTGGAGTGACAGGACAGAGCCCAGTAGCTGCTTTTTTGGAGTAACTCAGGGAGAGCCCACCTTGAAGCCATGGAGGGCCCTTGAACACATCACAGGAAAGGCCTGTTGCTGTGCAGGAGGTCCCGCTGGTGGGCTTGAAAATGGGTCCCAGAACTCCAATCTCTGAATTTCCAGTACCCTCAGCAAAGCCCTCTCAGTTTAAGGCCAGGAGCCAGGAGGTCCGTGAAAAATCAAGAGAGGCAGACAGACACGCAGAAGCCACTGGGTATAGTCACAATCAAAGGCAAACTGCATCAACACCCCAGTGATAAGAATGTGGTCCTGGGCATACCCCTGGGTCACTGGGAGAGAAAGAAGATTTAGAACCAGTTTGGTACCAAGCTGAGATCAGTCACATGGTTGTTCATGCAGAATGCCAGTTTGTTCTGTGTGTCCTTTGCTTTCTTTAATAAAAGGCTGTCCAAGTCATCCACGGCATTTGTGCCCAAGACAGTGTCCTGTTTAGAGTGGCTTCTTGATATGTATTGCTGAAGTGAGTGTATGTGAATTCTGGGTGACACCCAGGAGGAGAGACTGGCCCTGGCCAAGGTGGAAATAGGGTGAGAAAGGAGTGTCTGAGGAGCCCCCAGACCTGACCCAGTCAACCTGACTGTTTCCAGGTGAAAGGCTGAGGACTGGGAAGAAAAGGTCTTGTCCAAGGTCACAGGCCCTGGTTCAGGCAGCTGCAGGGGTGGATACAGGCTTCTGATCCCTGTGTGACTTTGCATTACCAGAAAGAAGGCTGTGGTGGGGATGTCTTTGCTGTCACTGGCCTGTGAAAAATGGGACATCTTCACCACTGTCACCTGTGTCATTTCCCTGCTGATGCTGGGCTGATCATCTGAGGATGGGAATGGGAAGTCTGGATCAAGAGTGAGAATAGAAGCTGCTTGTGGCATTGGAGTTGTTGACTCTGAGCGTTCCGAGAACAGGCATGGGGTCTCGTTCACCTTTGAAGGCTCAGTGCCCAGCATGATACCCCCCACACAGTGAGCACTGACCACTATTATGAAACTGAACAGGAAATAGTGTGTCATCATAACAATATCCAATATTTATTGAAAGCTCATCAGGAATGAGGCACTATGCCAAGCCCAGCCCCATGAGGTTAAGTAACTTATCCAAGTTCAAGCAGCTAAGTACGTGGTGAGGTTGGGGTCTGACCCTGGCCTATGGCTCCAGCACCTGCCCTCCTGACCTCTACACGACACTGCTGCTCGCGGGGGCTGCCTAGGCCCAGGAGACCAGGGAGAGGACGGGGCTGAGGGCAGCACATGGGATAGAATCTCCATCTGGATGAATGGAAGGTGGGTGGCCAGAGTGCAGAGGGTGGAAAGGCGGTCCTTCACCTGGGAAATGTGCAGAGCTCAGGTGTGCAGCCTCCTTTCCAGAGTGTCTCACTGAAGGCACCATGGGGGGTGTGGTCTGACTTTCCCCTCCCAGGTTTCGAGGATCCTATCTCCACCTGCACTATGGCTACCTCCCTGATGGCCTGGTGGACCTCACAGGAGGGGTGGTCACCACCATGGACCTGCACTCCTCCCTTTCTGACCTAGTGACAATGGTGAAGATGGCAGCCAAGGAAGAGTCCTTGATGACCTGTGCCACCCCATGCGGTGTGAGTAGACCAGGGCTCCCTCTGCATGGGTTCAAGCCTCTGCTCACCCAGGAGTCTTCAGCCACTGGTTCATTCAGCTAGGGAAGGTCACGGTCAAAACCATCAGGGAGTGCTGATGCTGTGCTTTCCTGAGGTCACATCGTTTAATCCTCTAGACAGCCCTCCCTCTGAGAGAGGGTTGCAGTATTCACTTCTAGAAGAGGAGATGGGTTCAGAGAGGCCAAGGAAAATGCTCCCCATCGCACAGCCAGTAGGTGGCTGAGCAGGGGTTCAGGTACTGCTGTCTGACTCAGAAGCCTTCACCTAGTACTTCCTCATGACCAGCAGCACCAGGTCCGGAGTGATTGGCAAGCCTTTGATGCTCACCATTTCCAAGGCCGTGCATCCCCATTTTGAAAAGTCTGGTTGACCCTCCAAATTATTTGAGTCTGTTCTGAGACAGCCAGCTCCCTACTCGTGAGGTTGCTTTCTTCATTCTTTAAACATGTGGGCTTTGAGTCACACATTCCTCATTCGAAATGCCACCAAACACTAAGATGCACTTTAAACCCCGGGTACTCACAGCAGGTGGGTGGTCGTGCCCAGCACACACGTTTTGTGCCGTCTCGTTGAGGACGAGTAATTGGAGGAGCGAGCAGCAGGTCCTCAGGACTCTGCGGGGCTCTATCCCTAATGAGGTGGTCTCTTGGGGTATAAAATGCCTGAGGTTTCAACCATCCAGCAGTCTTCAAACTCTACTTTTCTAGAAAAAGAGTCCCAGGAATCCATGTCATTCCAGTGGGAGTCAGTGGGACACTTTTTATCCAGCCACGGCTCAGCTGCCAATGAATTGTGCTTTTCTGTTTCTTTGAAGCACCTGCAAAAGTTTAATGCATGGTCTGCTTTTCTCCGCTGTAGCCAACGGGGGTGGCCACAAGCATGAAGAATGGCCTGGTGAGCCAGCATGCCTACACCGTCACCGGAGCCGAGACGGTAAGGCTCCCATGGGCTGGGCCTCGTGCTTGTGGCCCTCAAAACAGGAGTCAGAATCACATGCCTTCAGCATGCCCAGCAAAGCTGAAATGAGCGTTTTCCACCCTTCCCCCATGGTGGTGGCCACCATGGACTGCATCCTTCCTTCTATTCATCCAGAAGTGCCCAGTATCTTTACCCCCCCAGGGGCCCACCAGGCACACTTGAAGTGATCTCGGACAGGGTGAGTCTCTGGCTAGATTGGGGGATTACCCCAAAGGACAGCAGAACAAGTGAGCCAGTTGACTCTGGGGGAAGTTTTGCCCGGGAAGGGTTTTATTTGTAACAAACCAACTAAACTGCTGTAACAAAGACATTCCGCAATACAGGGCTCAATCAAGATCAAGTCTGTTTTTCTCTCAGGTAAGGAGGTGATTCGAAAGGTAGTAAGTGGCTCTGCCTTCCACAGCATTGAACTTCTACCTGTGAGCCCAGGGCAGCTGGTCTGAGTCCCCTCATCTCCCAGCTAGGCCAAGAAGAAGAGACCAGGGAAAACTTATGCATCCTTCTGTGGGGACACATCAGAAAAGGCACATATCCTCTCAGCTCCCATTAATCTGAACCTAAACGTGGGACCACACAGAGGCCCAAGGGCATCTGGGAAACACACTGTCTAGCTGGGCCACCATATGCCCAGCTAAACCTTTGTTCTGTGGACGAGGGGAGGACGGTTCCCCCCGCCCCCGTGACACAGAACTGTCTTTGGGCGCACAAAAACACCCACAGTTACTGTGTACAGTACCATTCGGTCTGGAAAACACTGCCAGTGCCCAGCTTCCTCCATTCGTAATGAAGAAGATGAAGCCTGGGAGGGGAAGGTCTTTCTGACGGTCCACAGCCCCTTGCAATGGCCGGGCCAAGACACCCTGGCTCCTCAGTTCCACCCATGCCCATCAGGCTGCTGTGCAGCGGCACTTCCTGGCCTTGTGAGGATGTCCCACAAATGTCCCCTCATCTCGTTTCCCACAAATCTTGAGTCTAAGAATGTCTTCTGGCCTCAGGAGATTGCATTCCAAACTCCGGGGAACACTTCTCACAGGCACCTCCAGGCCGCGGAAAGCAGGTGTCAGGGTGTGTTTCCGGCCTGCTTGTCCTGCTTGCTTCCTCTCTCTGCATCAACCTGTCTCTCCTGGCCATTGACCTAAGGCCAGTTGCTCCCTCGTTTTGTATTTTGGTGAGTGTTCCAACCCACACAACAGGGACAATATCTTCTGTCTCCTGCCTGTCTCCCTTGAGAAATCAGTGACAAAGTGCTTCCTCTGCACCGTATGTGGGAACAGCAGATACCTAAAATGCTTGCTGGACCAGTGGATGGGAGCGCTTGCAGGAGTGCGTGAATGCACTTGTCCGTGCCTCTGAAGGTGATGTCACTGACCCTTCATCCTAGATCATGTGTGATGAGCTCAAAAGACATTTCCCACAAGCCAGGAAGAGGCTGTTTTGTTAAACCCAGGCCAGAAGAGGTCCCAGGCACAGTGGCTCCAGACTCCCTTCCCCTGAATTCTCCCACGCCCTTCCTCAGATTCTCAGTGGGGGCGGCCAGTACCATCACCACACCTGGCCACGTGCAGACACTGCTCCCCACAACTCCCCGGACCTAGATATGGACAAGTCCAGGGTAGAGACCGCATGTAGGTTTCCTTGTGCGCCAAGCTGGACCGGTTGGCAATGCTGTCTGATTGCCACTTCCAGATTTGGGGAAAGAGACCTGTGCTGGGTGACTGATACCTGTGCTGGGGGCAAGGAGTGAGAGTGCCATGGTAGCTGCCTGATGGGTCTGCTGCTCCAGGGCAAGGCCTCGCTCTCCATTGAGACGGCCTTTGTTTCTCCTACGAAAACAGGGCAGAAGGGACTTGTGTATTGAGAGGTCCAGACAGCCATGGGACGTGAGTCCCCACAGGGGCTGGGCCTGGAGATGGCAGTGACTGTCAGATGACAAAGTGGCCAGGTAGACACCATGGGGCCAGGGACTGGAGGTGAACTCAGGAGCCAGGCTGTGGGCTCCCCGGGGTCGGGGCTCCCGGGAAGCCCTCTTACTACTTGACTTTTCACTCCCCCACTGCACCCACTGTCAGCTGTTCTTACACTACAGTGAGTGGCCTGGACAGGATGCCTCCCCCGTGATGCCAGGGGATGGGACTTCGCATCCTCTGTGGTCTGTTTGGTCATTCTGTGCCTGCTGCCACCTCCCAGCCTGTGCTGTCTGCAGACCCAGCCCGGGGAGACCCCTGTGAAGCTCACCGTGACCCCTGCTTGGACAGACACGTGTTAAAGGCTCTGAAAAGGCCTGTGTTAACCAGACAAGTACCACTTACCTTAAATCAACCACGAAAGGTTTTTTCTAGGAATAAGTCTTAACAGCCTATGGAGTCACCGTCTGAGAGAATACATTTGAGGAAGAACTAGCCTAGGACAGATTACCTGGAGTACCTCTCATCTCAAATGGGATTCCCGGGGGGGGGGTGTTGGCAAAAAAAGAAGTGACCCAGTCAGACAAGGGCCCAAGAACTTGACTTGGTTAAAAATCTTTCCTGCAGGAAAAGGAGGTTAAAACTCTCTGCAAGTGAAAAGATTAAAGCAGTGCATGAATGCCGTGTGCTTTTTAATCTGCTCACCCTCCCTCTGGGCAGGACGAAGACAGGAAGATAAATGAAATTGGCGTTTTTTATTATGTACCTAGGTTGGTCCATGACCCCCCTGGGCAAGGGGGTGCACGGTTATCTGCATGCCTCATTTAGCCCTCTTCCAGCCTCCTCCAACCCCTGGCCACTCTTTTCCCCTGTGCTGAGCTGAGCCCCCGACTGTCTGCTAGGCACCGAGGGTGGTCCATTAAGCTCTCTGGGCCACCGGGCCACCGGGCCACCATTACTCATGTCTTGCTTGTGGGTTCCACAAGATGCTGGCAATTAATACATTATACTCAGGGCCTGGAGTGCCCCGGGGGGGTCTCGTACAGAGGGGTGGGAAACTTGGGTTTGTGCCAGGAGCTCTCCCACCCCTCGTGGCATTTAAAACCAGGGCACCTTCCACTGCAGTGCCAACCACAGCAGACAGGGAAAAGCCACAGGAAAGGACCGTACCTGAGCCAGGTTCCTGGGTGAGAGCCAGGGCCCTCACCCAACTGCTTTGCCTCTTTGTGGCAATGCCCTAGTGTGATCATATGAGCCTTGGCCAGGTGGCTTAGGTTATATGTGGGGGTCATTATATGTGGGGTCAGGTTCACAGCCACATAGAGGAATAGGCTGTTCCTTTATCCACCCCCAGTTCCAAAATTAAGAGCCTGGGCTTTGGAGCCTGCCAGTGGCCAGCACCAGAATTCTGTCTCTGCCACTTACTCTGTGGCCTTAGGAAAGTCGCTGAGCCTAACGCTCACTTTCCTCCTCTGCAAGACAGGGCTTATGTAAGAATCTACCTCTGAGGAAGAAGGGGGAACTCACGCCTGGTCCCCAGCCCTGCCTCCACACGCGGTTCCTCCCCATGCGGAGGTATCCACTCAGCCTCCTCCCACCTGGCGTCATTGAGCACCTCCGCCCCCTCCCTGACCCTCCAAGCCTCCGTCTCCGCAGACATTAGCACAGATCAATATTGCATCTACAACTCAATCATACTTCCAGTCCTCTCGCCAGGCTAAGGGCTCCTGCCCGCCCCCCCCCAGGACTGGAGGTTCAAGGGGCTGCCATTATTTCATTGTAATTTTTCAACAGCCCTGCCCTCTGGCCTCTGTGGTCTGAAGGAGCCAATGTACCAACCCCAGGGAAAAGGAAAGTCCACGCCATGGAGGCGCCCTGCTCATCGACAGAGACTGGGAAGCAGGATGAGGCGGGCTAGCCCCCGATATCTTGATTCCCAGGTTGTCCCGGTCTCGCTCCAATCAGCCTTCTTGTGCAGGGGACAGCGCTGTGCAGACTGGACACAGGTCCCAGTGGTGGCTGGCAGGGAAGCGCTGTGTCTGGAATAAAGATCCTGCTGTGACAGGGCCTGGAGGAAGCTAGAGACCCGCAGAGTCTGCAGCCCAAGGCGATAACATCCTGTGCTGTTTATCTGCTATTAAATCTCAGCTCACCCAAGTTCTGGGATGAAGCCACGGGAATGATGAAGTTGCACCTGCCCTGAGAGGTGCTGAGCAGAAAGGAGCCATTTTCTCGTCTATCTCATTCCAACTCCTTGCAGGCAGCAGGCATTGATTTTTTTTTCTTTCAGGGTTTTTTCCCCCCCTGTCTGCAGCCAAATGAGGTCAGAAGTTAAATTGGTCCTTGGAGGTAAAAAGCAGCTGCATTCATATCCCCTCTTTCTGCTGACTCTTGCTGGAGAGCTCTGACAGTTTCCTTTTCTGTTCTTTACAGATTCAGTCCGGGACAGGCTGGGAAGATCTTATCCGCCTGTGGAACCCCTGGGGCCACACTGAATGGCAAGGGCGCTGGAGAGACGGGTACGGGTTCTGCAAACCTCTCTGTCTGTCACTGACTCTCGGTCACCGAGACCTGGGTTCAGAGAGCTCCCTGCCCCAGGAGGGTGGTGTCTATCTTCCCCACTGTGGATCTCACTCCAGGCTTCTCTAGTTCATGCCCTTGTGTGTCTGTCAGTCTGTCTCACATGCCCAGGGTGCCATTCACCAAACATTTATTAGACACCGACTGAGTACTCTCTGTACTAAGTATACTGTTAAGTGGGTGTGTGGGATATATACAGGTGACAAGACCCAGTGTCTGTCCTCCAGAAGGTCATAGTTTAGAGCTTTGAATCCCCTAATTCAGAATTAGTGTTTTTAAAAAATGGGGATGGGGGCAGAGCAGGAGCCAAGTCCCACCTGGCAGAGGGAGCTGAGAGAAGGTATCTCATCACATAGATGAATCGTATGGGATTCTGGTCCTGATGAATCCATGTCCTCAGGATAGAAAAGACTTCCTCTGGCAGGGAGAGGGTGTCAGGAAACTGAGGCAAAGATCTGGGCAATATTTTACTCAGTCCAGCTGGGACCAGTGCACAGACTAGCACCTTGCTCAGAGAGAGTACGAGTGAGTGGAGCTAAGTGGGTCTCCGCTGGCCCTTTTGGCCATGTCCCAGGAAGCTGTGCTCAGGCCCAGATGACCAGTGACAGCCCCACTGTGAGGTCAGAGGTTCCCAGGAGCTGGGCTGGCACTTCCAGGACAACGAGTCTCTGCTCCCCACCCACTTGCTGAGAATGAGATGGTGGTCCCAAGAGGGACAGAATGCCAGGGACAGCCAGTGGGGCCCAGCCCCATCTCATGCCTCTGAGGGCTCAAGCAGATCCATAAAGAATGTTGAGTCACAGCAGTGGCCACAACAGCATTGTTGTATTTGGAAATACAAAGCATTCAGACAAACAGGAGAACAGGACCCAATAAGCCATGAGTGTCAGCACAATGACAAGTGAGTTCTAGAAGGCGAATGCAGAGCTGGCCAGTGTCCTGGGCCCAATTTGTGGCCACCCAGAACGTGGCTCACTGGCCCAGGCTAGGCCATGACAGGGACCTCTCTGATCCTCTGTGAGCCCCAAGAGTTGATGTGAGCCTGCACCAGTGGGCCCTCAGCAAACAGGAGCTGGAAGTACGATTAGGCTAGAGGGTAGGACAACAAGAGAGAGAGGGGAGGAGGGAGAAAACAAATGAACCTGGATGTGATCTCAGATGCTCCCTGGAGAACTGGGTGGTGGCTAAATCCCCTGCACAGAAAGGGAGTGAGTTTGCAAAACCAGGAACCATCGAACAATGTTTGTACTCAGCGGCCCTTTTGTCATTTTTCTCGCCTCTCTTCTTCCTTCCTTCCCAATGTAAATCTTCACAACTTCTGGCCCTTTCCAATTCTCCTCAGTCATCACCCCAAGCTGCCAAATAAACCCCAGGGGGCAATATAATTAGCCAGCATCCCTGATACCGGGTTGGCTGTTGAGCTAGGACTGGAGGAGAAGCAAATGTCAATGACACATTTCCCTGAAAGGGGCCACAAATTCACGAGTTGATGCTTTGCCCAGTCTCCCATGCTAAATATCAAATGACCAGGGAAGGCAACATGGGACATCGGAGATCAGGGAAGAGAAGCCTCCAGCGGGCTGGCGCAGGTTCAGGGAAAACCTGGAGGAGACTGAATTTGAGTTCAACCTCCAAAAGAAAGTATGACTCACTTTGGAAGAGATCACTGTGTAGGTGGGGACGTGTGGGCCACTGTGCTGAGCCAGGAACATTTATAGAGTGTTCAAGGCCAACAAGCTAGCCCGAGGCAGAGGAACTAGGGAGAGAGGGGTTAGGAGCTGGGGCTGAGCCCAACGCCAGCTAGAAGTTTGGATTGGCACTCTCCGCGTTTATGGAGGCCTCTGAGCAAGGGAGGGAGAGAGGTGTGCACAACAGGGACTGGGGGTGTTTCAGCTGAACCTTCCCCACCAGAAACCAGGCTGAAAGGAAGTGATGGGGCTACATAGTCATTGTCTCCATGAAGGGGGTTGATGTCCTCCCTACTTTTCAAATGGAGGTGGACAGAGAGAGCCAGATGGTCTGATCTCAGCCATAATTGAAATTTCAGTCGCACACACTTAAAGGCAAACTTGCATGAATCGATAGCTTATTGATTTACGCCACATTTATTTTCCCTTACACACTGCAGAAAATGCAATTATCACTTAATTATAAAATTGCCATTTTACAATAGCACATCTGACTGGCTCACCCTGCGGCCAGGAGCCTGAGGGCTGATCCCTGCCTTGCTCTCCCTGCACAGAGGTGGCCTGGTCCATGATGCAAGCCACTCACACGGGAAGACCTCATTACACTTCTGCATCTCCAGGGCCCATTGCCACTGAGCACGCCTCTACCGTGAGGAGTGGGCTGAGGGCAGAGTGCGCCTGCTCCCTTCTGCCCCTGAGCATCTCCTTCATCACAGACCATAGGACTAGTTTCGGGAACACGTTGCCTCAGTGAAATCAGTAATCTTAATTATTCATTAAGTGAGCAAAATATTGCATGCCTACTGTGTGCCAAGGCATCGTGTTAAGTTTCTGTGATGATACTGTTAAGTTTCTGTGATGATACTGTTACCATGGTGAGCAAAGCTCATTGATCTCACAGGTGTTGAGAAGCTCCAGCAAGGGGACAGCTAAGCAGGGTCTTTTGGAAAAAACAATGATACTGGGAAAAATGGAAGGCAGCAGAAAAAGGGGAAGGCTGAACCTAAGGCCAGTTTTCATAAAAGAATCAGAGGGAGGAGCCTGCAGGCACTGAGCGGGGGCTCTTGAGGGCGGGACGTTGTGGACGTCACCCATTCGTAAGATGGCCAGGAGTCAGCTGACTCCAAGGCCAGTCACACATACACGGTGATGAGTAACGCAGGGCACCAAGTGCTAGGATGGGGGTGGTACAGGGTGCCGTGGAGCTCAAAGGAGGGGCATTGACTCAGGGCGGAGTGGGGATGCCAGAGGGGAGTGGGCACAGCCTCTCAGCAAGGGCCCTTTAGGAGGCAAGATGGCTAAGAGTTATTGGGTTACAGGGCTGAGAGGCATCGTGGTGGAGTCCAAGGGGTGGGGGGAGCTCCTATTTCTAAGGAAGTGAAGACATTCATTATTGCTAGAGTGTAGCATTCAAGGGTGGGGGGAGCTGCTCTGGTAAAACTGGAGAGGAGGTAGAGGCCAAGGTGCTGGTTCAGGAGTTTGAGCTGCATCCTGAGAGTAAAAGGGAACTACTAATGTGTTGTAAGCAGGGAAGTGCCATTATCAGATTTCTGGTTTAGAAAGATCGCTCTGATGTCAGTGTGAAGAATGGGTGGGAGAGTGGGCAAGACTGATTTCCGGGAGACCAGTTAGAAGCCCACAAAGGAGATGTGGATTCCTGAACTAGAACAGCCATAGAGATAGAAATAAGTGGTTGGCTTTGAGAGGGGCCTAGGAGCTGGAATCAATGGATTGTTACTATGGGTGATTATTTGGATGTGGGGGAATGAGTGAGAACGACCTCATGTTCTCATTTGGGCAACAGGAGGAGGCAGAGGATGAGTGCAGTTTGGGATGAGTGGACTTCGAGGTCACTGGGGGCGACATGGGCCACAGCATGCATCCACCTAGAGCTCAGGAAGGAGGACGGGCTGGGGACAGGCTAAGGACAGGCTGGAAGCCATCAGCATGCAGAGAATGACAATCCTGTCACTAGGTAAAGTGACACTCTCCACTTGTGCCCAGGAACTAATGGAGGCCTGTGCCAGGGTACCCTGTGGGGCCAGATGTGGTTGAGAGGAGACACTCTGAGAGGCCTCATCATCTGGTCTCTCTGTCCTTGCTCAGGTCTCCGGAGTGGCAGGAAACCCAGGACCCACG
The DNA here is from genome assembly GCF_021234435.1 of Artibeus jamaicensis. Lineage (NCBI taxonomy): Eukaryota > Metazoa > Chordata > Mammalia > Chiroptera > Phyllostomidae > Artibeus > Artibeus jamaicensis. The sequence continues at coordinate 17,419,857 of NW_026521843.1, read as the reverse complement.
GAAAATCCAGCTGTACAAGAACAAGGAAGATGGCGAGTTTTGGTATTTGCTCTTCTTTTAAAATTTCATTTTAAATCTTTAACAATTGTCCATGCCCTCAATAATCCCCCTTTCCCTCAAGTTTTCTGAGACTAGAGATCAGCTTTGCAGAGACCTGTGTAGAGGGAGCCTTTTTTCTCAATCAGGACACAAAAGCCTTGAATGAGAAATCACTTGTGTGCTCTCTGTGTGAAGGATACGTTATGTCTGAAATACTGGAACTTCTAGGAAATGCTCACAGTAAAGGGAAATAGTGGCACCGAAGCTTTGAGTCCAAGTTTCCTGGAAACTGGGATGCATGGTTTTCCTGCCTGGATCTGTTCTGCCTCTTGTTGGGACCTTGGAGCTGAATTCCAGGAGAGTGAGCCCGGTGTTCACCCCCCAGCCCTGATGCCAGAGTCCCAGTGAGACATGGGTGTCATCTAGTAGGACTAGATGTTTTGAAAACACATTTCTGGCCATATGTTCTCACCTTAAAGGATGAGATGGACATTTCTCTGAGGGTGACAATTTAAATGAACTTTAACATCTGGGAAAAGGAAGCCAAGTCTCAGTAATTAAGAATTAGAGGAACAAATGTAAATTAAAAGAAAAAATATTTCTGGTATTTCCACGTTCATCACAGCATGAAGTGGGATTTTAGGTGTTGAATTCTTTTTAATCTGATAAGAAAAGAAACTTCAAAGATGAAATTGCCAAGGGGCCCTAGGAAAAGGTGACTTTCCTCCCTGTGGGAAGGACTCCGAGCAGAGAGAGGCCAGAGGTCATCCTGCAGGCAGTGAGCGGACATGATCTGATCAGTTGGTCGAGGAGATGGTTGTCAATGATAAAGCCCTTGCCAGGTGACATGCACAACCCAGAATCTGACAGCCCTTGTCCTCCCAGCCACTAGAAGGGGCAGGAGTGCACTTGACCATGGGCAACCCAGAATGAGAACAAGGCTCCACTTTTGGGCAGGACCGTGGAGAGCCAAGAGGCACCGTAGCTGACAAAGGCACAGTGAAACGAGGGGACCCCTGTTTTGGAGACAAAAATGGTGTGTGTGAAGTGAGGTGTACCTACTTCTTACAGGATGCCGTGTCGAGATTTCCAGGACAACTTCTCCTGCCTGTATGTATGTAACCAGTCCCCAGTCAGCCTGGGCCAGGGAGACATGTCTTTTGGAACATGGTCCAAGATGATGTTTAAGAGCCGTGTGATTCCAGGAAGCGCCACAGATAGTTATGATGTTGGTAAGGATTCTGCCAGATGGAGAGCTGCCAGCCCAGCTCCAGGTCTTGGGGGCTCTCAATTCTATACCATCCACCCGAAGTTGGGAGGAAAGGGATTTGTTAGCCTAAAGGGACAGCTGTGGTTCTCCAAGGGAAATGGTTGCTAGTGGGGGCGAGTGGGAAAATCTCAAATGGGTCTCCCTGCCCCTTTGCTCTCCCCCAATACCCCGATGCTGACCTCCACCCACCTCCCGGGAGCAGAGCAGGATTACTGCTCTCCAGCAATTTCTGGGAAGTTGGGGGAATGCAGAAAGAACACTGGACAAAGTTAAGGCCAGGGTAAACCCTTGTCCTTGCTATATACTGGCTTTGTGACTCTGAGAATAGAGCAGGTCTCTGTCCTCAGCCTCCCCACCTGCGTACAGGGGACCTGGTAACCCCTGTCTGCCCCTAGCAGCCACATACCCCGCCAGACATCAGGGAGAACATTCCGCCCCCTGGGCTGGTGTGTCCTGCAGTAGCGACCTGAGATCCCAGACGAAGGCCTCCCCCGAGATGAATCACATGTGACCTTGGGAGCAGCACACAGTCTCACTGCACCTCCCACTCCCCATGTGTGACAGGAATGAACTTGTCATACCTGCCATTCCCTCACAGGGAGGGAACTAGCTCCCTGTGAAGATGAACCTGAGTATACTTACACAGCCTTGACAGGGGAGGCGTGTAAACTACGCATGTGTGCGTGAGTGTGCGTGTGTGTTTGCACCTACACCTGCACATTTCCTGTCCTGGGCACCTGCCTGTGTTGAATGGTTTGCCTGATGACCCCGCCCCCCCAGGGTGCCCCTCTTTTCAACCTGCAGGCTCTTCACTCTGCTGCTCCTCATCTTTAGAGTTTAAGAAACATTTTCACCAAGCGGTGAATGTATTCCTCCTCCTTGTTTTTAAAAGGAGAAGACTGAGACTCACAAAACAAAGCAGCTTGTTCCATAGCTAGTAACTGTGGGGACTAGGACCCAGGCCTTAGGTCTCCAAATCTGGCATTCTAACCCCACCCTCAGGGCTCCCTGAATTGGACATAGCCCAACCCAGAGTCCCAGCAGCCGAGCTGAGGTCCAGTGACAGCTCTTTCTCTTGCAGGAGGACTTCGGAGCGACGCACAGTACATCTTCTCTGTGCCAGAGACCACAGGAGGCAACAACGTCACTGTGTCTCTCAACGTCATGCCACAAACTTTAAAGGCAAAAGACAGGGAATTTCCACTGAACTTCCAAGTGTTCAAGGTAAGACAGCCTGCTTCTGGGCTAGCCCTTTCGTGTCCACATTGCAGGTAGAGAGCAGCCAACCAGGCTAGGAAATTTCACTAGACCACAGCCTCAGAGCTAAAACCCAAAGGGGCTATCGAGTTCATCTGGTCCAGCTCTGTAAATTTGCAGGAAAGCCTGAGACAGTGAGGTGGTTAGACTTGGCAATGGGACACACTCCCTGCTCCTGTCAGCCGTTTCTGGCAGCTGCAGGCTCTAAGGCTTGTTGCTGAACATGTAGTCAGGTCCAAGAGCAGCAGCTGTAGCAGTGCAGACTCCAGGGACCACTGGAGCATTCTGAATCTGAATCCCCACCGACAGAGTCTAAAAATCTGCATTGCAATGAGCTCCCTGGGTGATGCTTGAGGGACAAAAGCTTGAGAACCATTAGATAAACTTTGGGAGAAGTTTCAGGAAAAGGGTATAAAGCCAGGAGATATGTTTTTCTCTTATGTTTAGACCATAGGCCTGTTGCAGCTCAGTGGTTGACTTGCAAGCATCTGCTTAGCCACTCATCCAAGGCCAAGTTTTCCTCTCCACCCAGCCCCCCTCCCCTTCAGGGCACTCCCAGCCAGCTGTTAAGCTCTGGGGGAGTGGGTGGGGGCAATTCCTTCTACCTATAAGCCTGCACATACTCCAACTGTGACTAGATAATCTGGGTATTTGTTTTCTAAAAATACCATTTAAAACAAGAGTTACAAAAGAAAACTTGATACCTCTGCTCCCTCCTCCTTCCCCAAGTAATTAAATGCATCCCAAAGATAAAGCAAATGGTTCTTAAACTGTATACCCCACAGCCTCTGCAATTTACTTGGATAATGAAACTCATGCAGCCATTAAATGCTGGGATCCCCTCTCCTCCCATTAGAGCTGAAGAAACTGAGGCCCAGTGGGGTGAAGTGACAGGGGCAGAGTTCATGGCAGAGCTGGGGGCTGGGCACCAGATGTCCCCCAAGCCATCGCCGCTATGGCTGGAGCTCTGATGACAACATCTGTAGGAATCTCGGTTTCTGTTCAATGAGACTAAGGCAACATTCACAACCATGGGTCTTAGCCCTATACATGGACAAGCGGGACTCCATTTGTGGCAAAACAGTCCCGTGTGCTGGCTGTTTGTTCATGTTAATAAGGAATCCTCTGACACAGAGTTCCAAGCATGTGGACATTCATTGTCTCAGAAACCCTAGTTTTTATAGATGTGGAAGCCAAAGCTGAGACCAAGAATGACCTGCCCAATGTGCAGATAGGTGCCAGTATCTGCTTGATACCAGAAATTCTGGTCCCAGGTCCCAGGCTCTTAGCAGGACTTAGGTACTTGCCCTTCTGGTGATGCCCACAGCTCAAAGGAGAACAACAATTCTGGCTGTAGAAGGAGAGCCCTTTGGGTCCTTCTCTCCCTGAGCACACTTCTGCTTCCTAGTTGCATGAGCTCAATGGACAAGGGTGGACAGGCCAATTCATCTTCACCCCAAAGCTCCTCCCCTGGGCCAGGATGCCCTACCTCCCGCCCAGCTGACCCCTGTCTGCAGAGAAGTCAGCCTGGACAAATCAAAAGGTCTGTACTCTTAGGTGTGCCCCGGGCAGCAGTGGAAAAGAACTGGAACCCTGCCAGCTGTGCCAACCTACGCTGTTGGTGGGTCTTAATGACAAAGGAAGCAACACTACTTCCCTATTCCCACCTCCACTACTTGGTCTGTTGAGGCACAGTTTCCACATCCCTAAAATAAGGAGCCCAGTGTCTGCTAGCGGGATTACCGTGACAGTTGTGCCCATGACACAGAAGTGCTTTGCAAACTGCCGAGTGGCCAAGAAATGGTCTGTGTGCTCAGTGCTTCCTTCTGCCATGTGGAAAGACTGGAACGTAGGCATCTCCCCATTCAGGTGCACACATCTATTCTCTACAAACCCAGGGAGCCTGCAACAAATTCCCGTCACATCTCACAGTGGTCTCATGGGATGAAAGAAGTTTACCTCTCATCGGAGCCCTGAAGTTGGAGCATTTACATGTGGTCCAGGCTCTGTCGTACCTCCAGGCCCCAGCAGAACCCCGCTTTCCCCCCAGGTTTTCCATCATTGCTGTGACGAGGGAACACAGCTGGATGAGCTGGCACAGGACGAGTCTCCTCCTCTGAGGCGCCTTCTTCCCCTCCTCCACGTCTCCCCCTTCATGTGTTCGGCTTCTTTTTTCACAGCTCCACACAGGGAGTGTGCAATGGTCCCATTCATCCCCGAGCATGCCGGGGAACAGACGAACGAAGCAGGAACGCAGGGCCCTGAGCCCGGCTGCTGGATTGGCTTGTTTGTGTGTGTTTGTTTTGGCTCCTGAACCTGCCTTTCTTCTTCTTCCCCCCAGGTCGACTCTCAGGTATGGCTCACCACCTCCCTCACTGGGCTTCACCTGCTTCTGTTGCTGTCTATCGGTAAAGTGTTCAACAGACAGGGCCTTGACACATTTCTCACTGTTTGGTGGCTGCAGAGTCGGTCTTGCTAAATCCTGTAACAGCTACAAGCTTAGAATCTCCAAACAGGTCAGTGATGAAGGACATATTTTAACTGTGCTGCTCTGAAGGTTGGACCCGTGAGCTGTTCTCTGGTTTGACATTCAAGAGGGGCTGCACCTGTAAAATCATCCCCAAGCATTTGGCTTCTAATAGATAAGGCTGATGCAACCAGTTCCTTTTCATTTAAGATGAGAGGCAGGACTAATGGGGTGCCTTGGGGGATCTTTGTCAGTCCCCAAGTCCACCATAAGCAGAATGCATGCTATGCAAATACAACTTCAAGGAACATCCTCTAGTTCCTCTTACAACCAAATTGCCACTGGTCTGAAGTAGATATTCTGGCTCAGCTTTGGTGACATGTGGCTAAAAACACAAGTAAAGGTGGAGAAGGACAGATGGAGTTTGGAAAACCTAGCTCACAGGCACTTGGACCCTTTAAATGGGTGTGGGTTCTGCAGTGCAGTTGCTCCTACGAGGAGGCATGTGCCTGGGGTCCGAGGAGGAGAGGGAGGGAGTGGGATGTAGCCAGGGCCAACGGGTGGTGACTAGCAGGCTGGCAGGTCCAGGGAAGGGGTGTCCCAACAGGTAGACAGAGGCTAGACAGGGCGTGCCTGAGTAGGGGATGCTCTGAACGCCGGAGCACCAAGCAAGCAGCAAAGAGGCCTGTCTGGCATGGCAGCGGCCCAGCCACAGAGCTGAGGTTAGGATATGACTCTGATGCCCAGCACCCCAGGCACAGAAGTGGCATTTCTGGACAGGCCTCAAGGGAAGCACTCAGGTGCAAGGAACAGGTCAGTGTTCTAGTTTCCAGAGCTGGAGAATGGGGTGGGGACTTGATCCAGGAAAAGGCGCAAGCCCCATTCGTGCAACTACAGGGTCGGACTCTGTGTGACCAGAGAGCAGATGGCCTTGTGTTGATTTGATGCTGGGTTCTCTGAGTGCTGATCTAAGAGCCCCTGTCACGCCCTCATCCTCACACTTCCTGCTGCCATTGAGTGAGTCCTGCAGGACCAGGAGCCTGGGCAGGGCAATGACGGTGCAGGGGAAGGAGGGGGATGGGAGAACAGGGAAAACCTTGTCTTCTGCCTTAGAGGGAGCATGATGCCCACACCCGTGCATATAAGACACACACAGAGCCACAGGACAGTGCTGCCCCTCTGGAGACCTGACCTCATCATTACTTTTGCCAGCAGGGCTGGACCTGCAAGCCAGGCTCCAGCCTCGCTGGGGCTGTTGCGAATGTCAGTGGAATCACTTCAGGGATTCCACCCAAAACCCTGCTGAATCCCCCGGGCAATGGCCCATCTCTCATCTCATCTCGTAGCCCAGACCTGGCCCCACCCCCTGAAACCTCATTGGCTACAACACTGCCACTGTGTAAGGCTCCCAACCCCTGAAAAAAGAACAACTCTTCCCCATTCCCTGTTTTTCCCCAAGGCACAGCTCACAAATAATCATTTCATGCAGCATAACCATTCTAAATGGAATCCCCATGCTCGACTGTGTTGGGGATAATTTATTTAGTAAGGGGCTTTTATTGTGTAATATGTATGTGACAACCTGTAATGGGAACTGCATTAAATTTATTGTTTTATCTCTAAGAAAATATTGAAATAAAAGGAAAATGATCAGGGCCTATTATTTTCCAATGAGAAGAAATTTCAGGGCTCCGCGAGAAAGACGAAGCAGGAGGAGTGAAAGGAGCCCGACTCTGTGGCACGGTAGCAGCCCAGAGAGAGTTCGCAAAAGGCGAGGGACAGGAGGGGCTCTGGAGGCTCTCAAAGTAATTCAGTGTGAAAACAATCTCACTGGTTTTCATGGAATTTATCTTTATATATAAGCAGAGAGAGGAACCCAGAACCATAGGCTGCTGTTAGACTTAATGTCATAAAAACTGTGTGCCGTATTTCTTTGCATTCATTGTAGTGCTAGCATCTATATTAAACAGCAGCCTAAACCCTATTGCACTGTCAGAGTTCGGGTAAGCACCGTCTCCCTTTTCAGGGCCTATTTTGGTAAATGGAGAGGGGTTTGGAAAGCCTCGGGTCTCTCCTGGTGGCGGGATGCAGGCATGTGGGGCCTTTCTCACCATCACCGTGTTCCTCCAGTTTCAGCACTTCCGGGAGAGGTTGCCACCCACATTTTTCTCCCGGTTCAGAAATGCTGACAAGGGCACAGTGACTCGAAGTACGTACAACCTCACAAAGTGCTTCACTCTGAGCCCGGGGACCTATGTGGTGGTCGTGTCTACGTACAAAGAAGCAGTTGAGTTTTTGCTCCGAATCTTCCTGAAAATGCCAAACACCGACAGGTAAGAACCTCTGGGATTCTAAATAAAAAATCCTACCTAAAGTTATGAAAACACACCGGGGAGTCTTCTGTGCCAAGCCAATGGTCGAGATTGGGCACCTCATCCCCTCTTGGGCCTGAGGCAGACAGCACTAGAGCCCTCGAGCGTCGATGAAGCCCTATCAGTTAGTTCAGCATGCCAGAGAGCCCCTGGGCCACCAATCAGAGCTGGACCATTTGAAAGAGCTTGTCTTGCATCCTGGCGATGGGGGTTATGTACATGTATATCTGGTTGTGAAAGGCACCACTTACTATGTGGTTAAGGGCCAGATGACCCAAGAGACTGGAACACATGGTCATGATGCCCTTCTGTCTGCCAACTGCCACAGCTGCCCCCTTCACAGCCCACTGTGCTGAGAGCTCTCCACTCAGGCCCCAGGTGTAAATGCCCCCTTGGGTGCCCTTTATATGTAAGTCTCTTTTGAATAGTGAGTGGTCATTCTTGTCACACTATCCTCCTGATTTTCTAGGAAACTGGGCAGCAATTTCAACCTCAAAGCACTGGAGGTAGGTGTGCGGCGAGGTAGCTAGCAGGTTTCATCAGCCACCTGCCATCCCCAAGAGCTTCTGTCTTCTTCCTTCTTGCCTCACCACTGACCAGTGGAAACAATAGTGGGCCGATGATGATGGCTCAAAGGGGCAGGGCCAAGGGGAGAAGACCAGGCCTCCGAGGCCCGGGTGCACCCAGCCATCTTCTTCACACAGAGGTCTATCTTCCCATTCCCCTAAAGGCTGTACCCGACTGCCGGATGAAGCCTCTGTCTCAGATCCAGGTGGGGAGTGGTTGTGCCCTCTCTGTACCTCGTTTCCCCAGAAATTTGACGTTGGCTATATTCCCTTTGATCCAGGCAAGTCTGCCAGAAAACGGCTCCCAACAAAGCATCTTCTACAAATACGCTCAGCAGGTATGGCACTTGCACCAGGGCAGGTGACAGAGGGACCCAAGGGAACAGATCTCTCCCAGTCTTTTATCAGGAGACAGAGAGGAACAGTGACATCTCCAGAACTGATCAGGCTACCAAACCCTGGAGAGAAGTGACACCCGACCTGGGTGACATCTGGGACAGAATGTAGAGCTTGGAAGGGGAGGGGCTCATTATAAGGGGGTTGCTTTTTAAATCTTCCAACAAGCAGTTGGCAACACCCCTTGAAACCGTGCCTCCTCCCGCTCTGCCAGCTCCCGCCGACCTTGGCATCGTCCCCCCGGGGGCTGGCCGGCTGCGGAAAGCACCAACAGCGCTCCGCCTGCCAAGCAAGCCACCTACGTCCACAGGGGATTTTCTTAATGGTTTTATAAACTGTCATAAAGAACTCCTTGACTTGTCATGATGACAAACAGCTGCCAAGGGCTCTGCACAACGGGCTCTTTACAATTAATAATCACGTTGGTGTGGAAAGTGATACAGATGATCACGGGCATGGTGCCAGCCTCGGGCTAGGCAGAGGCCAAGGGCAGGAAGGATGCCAGGCATTCAGACAGCGGATGGGGCTGTGGTGACCAGAAGGCAGGCCAAAGAGATATTGTTCAGGTAGCCTGGGTTCAGAGAACACAAGGAGAAATGGAAAACGTGGCTGGCAGGCAGGGTACATGTTGCAAGCAGCTCTGTATGGACCTCCTTGAAATCAATATGGGCCCTGGATTCAGGTCCACATCTGGGTTGATTCCAAAGGTACTTGATACAAATGATTGTTGCAGTCTGTGAGCTCCTAAAAGCAGGGACGACATCATGTGCATTTCTTGTCCCCAAGACCTACCACTGCCCTTGATACAGAAAAGGTGCTCAATCAGTTTGCACAGAATGAAGACAGATTAGCTCCCCCAGGGCAGATGCCCAAACTCAGGCCACTGCCCCAAGGTGAGCAGCGGGACCTGATTAGGATACCTGAGATCAAGCTGGTGGCAATGTCCTCAGCCTGGTCTGCGAACCTGCACATGTGAAATAAAAGTTATAATTTGTGAGATGACAAATGGTACAGATTCCCTAATTAGGACTTTTCCAAACAACAACCAAATGTCTCTCACAGAAGGTAACTGGAGCCCAGTCAGGGCCCCTATCGAAAGGAGGCACGGAGGCAGCTTGGTGCCAAGGTGCAGGCCAGAAAGTAGAACCCAGTCTGGACTCCAGCCCCTTCTCAGCCCTCACCCAGGCACACTTGAGTGGGATCAACCGGCATCATTCTGCACAACCTGCAAATTCTACTCAGAGGTCGTCCCCTCCAAGAAAAGTTGAAAGCAAAGTATTTGTCTCCGCACCACTGTGTCTTTTCTCCTGATCTCTTGTACCCATTTAACGAGCCTTAAGCAAATGTAGGGTCTTGATAGTACTGCTGCTGCTACCACGTGTCCCCTTCATGGGCCACGGTAGTGGTGATGGTGCCCTAACCCAGGGGCCGCCTCTGGGCAAGCAAGGGCACAGCTGGCCTCTGGGACAGGCCAGGTCCATCCATCCATCATTTATTCAGTTGGCAGACATGTCCCCCAAACCTAGGACATTCCAAGTACCACACCAAGCTCTGGGAAAGCAGCATCAGTCCTTGGGAATCTCACATCGAGGTTGTAGAGACAGAGAGCAGATTCCTTGCAGATTTGTTGAGGTCAACTTTGTTTGTATTCCTACCCACATCTCCTCAACCATTTTGGTGGTTACTGCATCCAGGGTCCAGGGCAGGGGATGTGCCAGGAGGCGGTCAGACACGCAAAGGAAGGAGGTATGATCCATGCTCAGATTCTTGTCGGTTGGAATTTCTCACCGACATGTCCACTGTTCTGCAAAGCGATGTGCCATGATTCTTTGGAGGAAAACTCTGTTGAGTGTGCACACATGACACCAGCTTCCCTGACTTCACTGACCCAGGAGACGCTGGAGGGATGACCTCAGGGCCAACCCTGGGGACAGCATGTTTGTCATCTATGGGGTGCTGGTTCTCAGAAGACCCCCAAACAGGCAACTTCTTCCACCTGAGCTGGTGCCGCTCTGCAAAGCCACCTGCCGGGAGGCCTCACTCCAACTCTTTCCCCATGTAAAAGCGTTTCCCGGGTGTTGACACCCCATCGTCCCCTCAGCTTTTAGCAGCAGATGTAAGAAATGGCCATGTGTAGGACTGCTCTTCTCTGTCACGTCCTCATGGAAGGCCCTGCCCATAAAGCCACTTAGTGTCCCAGTCAGTGCCTCCAGGAGTTCTGGCCAGAAAATGTTTCTCTTCCCTTCACCTCTGTTGCTTCCTGTTCTTAATCCAAGGACAACCTTGATGTGTCCCTTTCTGCTTCCGAGGCTGGGAAGACGAATGCTAAGTACTGTGCTTGATTAGAGCTGCTCCTCTGGGCCTCGATTCCCAGCATTTTCACCTCCTCTCACCACACACACACACAGACATTCTATAGTCATATTTTCTTAGTCTCGTTCTGGAAGCAAGTGGTGAATTGGCTCACTTGGAAATGCCTCTCCTGAGGGGCTCCCAGTGCCAAGCATGGTGGGGAGGAAGCAAACACTGCATTCAGCCTGATAGTGAGGGAAGAGATAAATGCAAGGCACCCACACAAAGTATCAAATGTCAGGAGCAATCCGCACTACAGATGGGCAGAGAAGGGAGTTATCCCCACGGCCTGGAGCCATCGGGAAAGGCTTCCTGACCAACGGAACATGGGCACTGGGTGGGAACTGCGGTTAGAAATCCGAGTGCTTTCGCGGAGCCAAGCAGCCATGCCCCTGAGCTCCTGGGCACGGAATGATTCCAGCATCCCTCCCTTGTTTGGATCAGGGGCTACTCATTGATGCCACCCGGCTCCAGAGCCTTCTCAACCAGGAATTACTGCGAGGTAAGGAAGGACCCGCTGTCCCCAGTGTCATCCTCACTGCCAAGCCAGTCCAATGCCACCCCCCCTGACATTTCAGTCCCTCCTGTTCTTCCCCGTCTCAGGATTTCCAGGGGACACATTCTCTTTGGATGAGGCCCGGAGCATCGTGGCGCTGATGGATGTATCCTTTGCAGTCATATCCTCACTTCCCCATCTGCTCCCCCAGAGTCTAATTAGCATGTTATAGAACCCTTTTCTCTCAATATTTCCCCCTCTTCTTGGTTCTAAGAGCTCACCACAGGACCTAGGTTTCCATGCATTCTAGACTAACTCCCTAACTGTCCAGAATAACCATAGCAACAGTGGCAATAGTTACCATCTACCAACAACTGTGTGCCAAGTACTACATGGGTGTATATATATATTCTTTCCTTCCTTGTAATAACCCCCCATGCTAAGCGTCACCATACAGTGGCAGCAGGGGTTCAGAGAGGTTAAGTAACTTGCCCAGATTACACAGCTAGTTGGATTTTGTGCCTGGACTCCTGCCTCCTTGTAGCAGTGATGGGAACTCTCCCCCCTGCCCTCCCTTGCCACTGGAGGGGCCTTCACTATTTGAATATCTTACTCAATTACCCCAACCACTGAAACTTGTAAAGAATCCTTAGGCTATGCAGCAGTTGTAACCCCCATGGCAGATGGGGAGATGGAGGTTGGGCCTGCCCAGTGATGTGTCCAAGTTCCATGGACATAAGTGGCCAAATGGGAATTGAACCCAGGTTCCCAGACTCTTATCTTGGGCTCATCCTCTGATGAGCTGTTTGGCCTCCACCCCAGGACGGGCAGAAAAGACGAGCTCCATGTGTGCCTAACCCCAGCTTCTGCCTGGAGCTCTTCCCTCCAAGTGGGTGTCTCCGGGAGCAAGACAGATTGCCCCGCTCTCTCATTCTTAAAGACTTGATTGGGAATTTGACGCCTGACATTGTCAGACAAGAGGGCTTCTTGATGAAATCATCAATCAGGCCCCATCTCTGCCTGCGGTGGTTTGGAATCGCTCGGAGACACTGCCCACCTCCGCAGATGAATGGAAGTGGCCACCGCAGCCCCACGGGAGTCGCATCCCCTGCAAGGCAGACGGGTCTTTGCCACCCTTCGTCCTCCTCACACTCCAGGTCCTCAGACACCCATTCTTTTCATTGGTTCTCGTGAAACCCATCATGTGGAGTGACCAGGGCTAATACACGACATGCCTTCCGTCCATTCGCAGGCACGTCTGGCTCACAGTCCCCTCTCGGGCTGCTTCGGGAGTCGCGATGCCCCCTCCTGCCCCTCCTCCTCTCCCCTGCCAGGAGCCCCAGCCCTGCTAGAGGAGGCTGTGTTTTGGGCTCTCTCCCTTCCCCTGGATGCAAGAGATGTTGGCCCCCTTTCTCAGGGCCTTCTTCTCCTTGCAATTCTCCATTTTCTCTTGTAATATAAATCTAAGCCAGGTCCCTTTCAGATGTAGCGAGAGCCAGCTGGCACGAGGCCATGTCCCCATCCGGGTGATGTTGGACAGACCGAGTCACTAGTTGATGGATGGAGGGCTTATTGGTGGGACCTGCGGCCCTCTGCTTGCTGCGGCCCTCTGCTCCCCGCGACCCTCTGCTCACAGCACGCTGGGCTGGTTAACTCTTAACTCTCAACAGCTGAAAGTGAATGGGCAGCTCGACCAAGAGGAGTTTTCCCGGCTGTGGAGCCGTCTGCTGTGCTGCCAGGTACCGGCACGTTTCTCGGGGTGGGCACTGTTCCATCCCACTGAGCAGACAGACTGGTGCCCGGTCCTGCACCAGTGGTGTGGGGCACGAGAGAAAGGGTACCTCACCCGGGTCTAGCTAGTTCTCCCCTCAGCCTGTTAACGCTTGAACTCACAACAGTAAAACAAAAGTTCCTGTGTATGTGGCCCTCCCAGGGCGTATCACCTGATCCCTGGCTTGGGGTTATTTGGTTTCCCACAGGGCACTGCAGTGGTGACATGTCCCCCTGCATTAGATTGTGGGGTCCCCGAGGGCAGGGGCTCCCTCATAGTCATCTTCCTTTTCCAGGGCTTTCCTTCGCGTCTAGCACACAGCTGATGCTCAAAAATGCTTAACGAGTGACCGAACTAATGAATTACTGAATGAATGCGTGCATACCCCATTGGGAACATTCTCTATTTGATGGTTATACTCACCAAAAGCCAGATAAGGCCAGAAAAAGTGCTTCAGCTGCTGTTTCACAACAGCTGTCTCCTGAAGTCGGCCTCAGTCACGCACAGACTGAGGGGCTCTTTTCCCTTGGAGCCGCTCCTGGGGGCTGTGCACTGGCCAACATCAGGGGCCCCGTCACCAGTTCCTTGGTGCTTACAGGCTTAATCCCAGGCGATCAGCCCCTGCTGAGCATCAGCGTCCTCACCTGTGACCATATGCTGACAATCAGGGTTTTCATGCGAATCAAGGCGGTAGAAATGTGCTGGGCAGGTGGACAGCCGCCCCGTGCGAACCGAGCTGTTACGGCTGCCAACGCCTGCAGCCGTGCATGGTCCCGGGTACAACCTCCACGTGCCTGCTGAGGTCCCTGCGCGGCACGCACCAGTGGGCGGGGCACTCACCCCAGCACTTAATGAGTATCTGCTCGTGCACTCCTTGCAACAAACCCAGCAGCTGGGTAGTTAGCCCTGTGCTGCAGGTGGGGGAACAGGCCTGGAAAGATTAAGTAACTCGCTCGGGGAGCCACACAGCCAGGAACGTAAACCCAGTGAAGTGGTTTGCAAAGTCTGTGCTCACCCTGCGTAAACTCTTCAGAATGCCCTGCCCCTCCCTGGAAAGCCATGAGCTGCCCTGAGTGTGTGTCAGGAGCCCAGTGAAAGGGGTGAGGAGGAGGAGAGAGCGGGATGGGAGAGGAACCCCTGGCCTCACAGCTGGAGGTCAGAGTGGGGGGGCCTTTATCAGATGCAGCCCGCCCCCACCCTCCCCTGGGTTCAGCCAGGCCACCCTGTCTGCCTGGGCACTGAGCCCACTGGAGGTTTAGTGAAGCCACCTCCAGAGGTAGAAAAGGGATTTCCGGGACCTGCCTCTACCCAGCACGTCCCCTTCAAGGTGGGCACCGTGACTCACGAGGGCTTCTTGCTTCTTTTCCGTACCAGAGGGTTTACCTGAACACCCTGGGGAACTCAGGCGTTCTCCTGAGCTTGGATCTGTGGAAGGCCGTAAAGACTACAGGTAACGCTGCGACGATGGCAGGTGGCTGTGGTGTGTGATGTGTGTGACGCACACCCGTGGCACGCTGTAGGCAAGGCTGGCACAGCAGTGTGGGACAGCGGGGACAGAGCGGAGCTGTGCCCCGTCTCACCCCCTTGTACACCAGCCTCTGTGGACCCCCAGGCTCTGGATTCAGACTCTACCTTCCTTTGCCTGAGTCCTCAGGTGCCAGTCAGGTTGCCGATCAGCCTTCTGCCCAGCCCGGCTCTAACAGTGATAAAGTAACCCCACGTGACTGGTACCCACCAGAAACAAAGCCCCCCTTGGAGATGCCTCCCTCTCAGCACCTGGTCACCAGGGTTAAGTCCCCACGGGAGGGCTGCTGACCCGCTCTCTTGACAGAAGGTTTGGAGCTAAATGAAAGCAATGGCATCTGTCTGCTTCAAGGAGGCAAGAGCTTTCAGTCCTGGGCTGATGACAATGATGCCTCAGGGTGCAGGGGTGCATCCTGGTTCAGCAAGGACTTGTACTCATGGTCTCTCATCTGAGTGTCTCCACCACTGGGAACTGGGAAGGGCAGGAATTGTTATCTCCACTGCACCCGTGGGTGAACAGATCCCAGAAAGGTTAAGTCGGGAAACGGCACCTTCCTTAATGAAATGTAAAATCACACCAGTCATCATAGTTCTCCCTCCTGTGGCTGCCGGCCTGAAGAGAGGGTAGAAACACAGGCTGCTGCTGCTGCCCCCTTCATTCTTCCTGGCAGAGGGCGGTGCTTCTCCAACTTGAGTCTTCTGTGAGCTTGTTAAAACACAGACTGTGCAGGCTCACTGGCCATCCAGCGTTCCTGGCTAGGAAGGCTGGGGTTGGCTCAAGAATTTGCTTTTCTGACAAATCCCCAGGTGAGGCCAAGCTCCTGGCCTGGGGATGATACTTTGAGAACCACTGAGTAGCCCGTTAAAGATGAAACCTTCAAAGGGGGACTCACTAACGACTCCAGAATAATAAAAGGAAGAGAGAAACAGAACGGTTGGAATTAGACTCAGAAGCCTCCAAGGGCCCGAGTGTGGCGAGCTGGAGAGGGCATGCCCCATTTAAAGGCATTCAAGTGCGCATTTTATTAACTCTGCTGGAGAAACAGTCTCTGGCTAGATGGGGCCTCCGGGCAACTGGGCATGACCCCTGATGGATGGGCTGGCTCACAAGCTTCTGCCTGCTCACCAGAGCTCGGAGGTCAGCTGAGGTTGGTACCTCCCTGGAGCTCATAAAAAAAAAAAAAAAAAACACCACGCAAAGAGGGCAAGCCAGCTCTGTCCTGCCCACCTGCGGCCACCTGCTGAGATGCATGTGGTCTCCCCTCTGAGGACCAGACTGTCCCCTGGATGACCAGTTTAGGACCAAATCCCCCTCTTCAGGAACCACCCGTAAGACTCCTATGACCATGGGTGGCGGAGGAAGGTGGTTTTCCCAGGGTCACCAGCAGAGAAAGGTCTGACAGAGGCCACTCCCATCTCACCTGGGAGTGATCAAATGATTCTGAAGGCTGAGGTGTCCCCCAAAACGTCAGGGTCTTAAGTATCTTGAGTTGGCCTCTGGCCAAACTCCAGAATGGTGTCGTTGGGGCCTGGCCACCAACCGAGGAAGAGGCAACTAGAGAATCATCGAAACACCAGAGAGGAGGAGGAGACGGGCCCTGGGGCAAGGCTGAGTGGGAAGTGGTGGTGGAAGGTCACTGGGCCCCTGGAACCTCAGGCCTTGCCAGGCAGGGACCCACCCACTCCTGGCCTCCCCCCACTCACTGGCTCGCCTGTGGCCCAGACTTCCTTGCAGGGATCTCTGTCAGCAGTGAGCTGCTGGATCTCATGGCCCTCAGGTACAGCGACAGCACCGGCAGGGTCAGCTTCCCCAGCCTGGTCTGCTTCCTGTTACGGCTGGAAGCCATGACAAGTAAGTGTCACCTCGGGGACATCCTGGAGATCTTCACAGTGACCAAGAGCACAGGAGAGGACCAGGGATGTACTCCTGCCTCAGCCCAGGCAAGGGGTGGCCCAGATTCCTGCACGAGGAGCTGTTGCCCCAAGAGACAGAGCGAATGTCAGCCTGTGTAGTTGGTGCCCTTGGCTTGTGTCCCTGGCCTCCCTTGTGCACCCTCCCCTCCCCAGGAGATTGATTCCCCTATCCCGCATCTCTCGTCTTCTCCTTCCCTTTTTATTCAGTGCTTTTTCCAGGGTCAAGGTTAAATCACTGGGCCCCTCTACAGGTTGTGTTTGTAGGTTAAACCTAATCTTTGGCCAGGCAGTGAGTGATTTGGATCTCTGCTGACGAGTTGCATACACAAGCACATTGTTGGGGGCAGGAGGTCTTTCCCCAGGCTTCATGAACTCAGCTGCGCAGGCCAGAGTTTTGAGACTTTGGAGCAGCATGCCCTCTGTTGTAAATGGAATCTTATGTGAACCCCATAAAAGCCATAAAACAGCTCCGGGTAGGGCTTCCGCAGTCGAGGTAGCAGGGGGCTCTGGCCTCAGCTCCAATCCCCACGCCGTTCCTGCCTCGTGGCACCTCTGAGCTCAGTGATTCATGTTGTGACTCCGAGAATGGAGCCTGGAATGGCAAACAGGAACCTGAGGCATAAACCTCGCTCCGAAGAGTTTTCAGCAGGACAAGGGAAGTTCCCCAAATGCTGCCCCTGAAATAATTACTAAGACAAGCCCACATCTCCCCACAGCCAAGTGTGGAGATGCAGAGCACAGAGAGACCAAGAGGGGAAGAGGGAGTGTGGGCCAGAGCTGTCAGGGTGCTGTTTGGAAGACGTGAGCCCAGAGCAGTCCACCAGGTGCAAGGCCGAGCACACCCCGTGGAGAGGGAGGCCTTTGCGTTGAACCACGGCACCTGCTTTTATATCTGCCTCACCTGACTCCTCTCCTCCTTTACCTTAGAGGCTTTCCAGAACCTCTCCAAGGACGGACAAGGACTCTACCTGACGAAAATGGAGGTGAGCTGCCTTGCCCTCCCAGAGCCCGGGGACAGCCCCAGGCCTCCTCCTTGTCTCTGGTTCCAGGGGGCATTTTTCTCCCTGAGGATATCGAACAGCCTGTCACAGGCCTAGCCAAGCTGCCAGCACCCCCCCCCCCCCCCCCCCCGCCTCCAATTACTGCCTTTATATATTGCTGGCTGCCAAGGCTGCTTTAGGATCTTGGCAGACAGATTTTATTTTTTTTCCGATAGCTTAATAAAGCAGAGGATTATGTGGGAGTCATAAATCCAGGAGGGAACTGAAGAACACTTGCTGAGCTCACTGTACATTAAACTTACTCCCATTGAGTTTTAGAAGAGCCTCCTGGCCCAGCCAGCTGGTCAGCCTCTGCTCTTCCGCTGCCTGGCTGTTCAGGGAGCAGCAGAAGATACACTGTGACAGGGGCCTGGACCTCCCGCTTGGGTTGGAATTAGCCAGAAAGGGTTGATGAGACCAGACTGAGGTCTTTCGAGGGAGGAGGGTACCATTCGCCCTGATCTGTGTGACACTGATGTGTTTAAAGACTGGTTGTAATGGTAATGCTTCTTTCGTAGTGGATGAACCTGGTTATGTACAGCTGAAGCAGGCAGTGAAGCAGAGCCCAGAGTCCAGGTAAGACGTGGCTGCTTTAGCATCATTTCTTCCTGGGGGACAATTCCCTTCACCTGCACACAATATTCTCCCCCTGGAGCAGTCTCCCATCCAGACCCCTTCTGTGTGTGAGCCAAGGCTGGGCGGCTTAGGGGGACCCTGAGTTTTAAGGCCGAAGCTGCAGATTCCATCCAAGCCATGGGGAGCAGTGGGCATTCCTGAAAGAGAGTGGCCTGAACGTCATGAGTGAGGGGTTTAGAATTCTGCTTTGAAAATTAATTTCTTTTTTTATGGGGATCTAATGGATATTTCACATTGTGTTGGTTTCAGATATGTAACAGTGATTCAATCTATGTATCTATGGGTAAATGATCGTCACAATAAGTTTCGTTAGCATCTGTCACCACACAGAGTTCAAATTTTTTCTTATGATGAAAACTTGTACGACTTACTCTCTTAGCAACTTTCAACTGTGCAATAAAGTGTCCACTACGGTCACCAGGCTGGGCATCCTCAGGACTTACTTACCCTGGAACTAGAAGGTTGTACCCTTTGACCCGTTTTGCCCACCCCGCAGCCCCCACCTCTGTATCCGTGAGTTGGGTTTTCTTTTGTGGGGGTTGGGGGTTAGCTTCCACATATAACTGAAATCCTGTGGTATTTGTCTTTCTCTGTCTGACTTATTTTTCTCAGTGTAATATTCTCCGGGCCTATCCCTGGTGTCACAGACGGCAGCACTGCCTTCTCTTGTACAGCTCGGTGATACTCCATTGTACCTATGCACCACGTTTCCTTTACCCATTCATCCTCCGCCCACTGCGCGGCCCTCAGATTGATTTCATGCCTTGGCTATTGTGGACAACGCTGCAGTGAACACAGGGGTGCAGATATCTTTTCAAGTTACTGTTTCTGTTCCCTTCAGATAAATACCCCGAAGTAGAATTGTTGAATCACATGGGAGTTCCATCGCATGTTCTAACTTTTGGAGGAATGTCCACACGGCTTCCCACAGTGGCTGCGCCAGTTTACATTCCCACCAACCGTGCACCACGGTTCCCTCTTCCCCACATCGCCCACAGCGTCCTCTCTTGTCTTTTTGGTAACAGCCATTCTAACAGGTGTGAGGCAATTAGCTTATTGTGGTTTTGATTTGCATTTCCCTGATGATTAGTGACGTTGAGCAACTTTTCTGACATTGAGCAACCCATTGGCCATCTGTATGTCTCCTTTGGAAAAAAAATCTATTCAGATTTTATGCCCATGTTTAAATCAGATTGTTTTTTCTACTCAGTTGTAAGAATTCTTTGTATATTTGGGGTATTAAACCCTTATCAGGATATATGATTTGTAAGTATTTTTTCCCATTCACTGGGTTGCCTTTTCATTTTGTTGATTTCTTTTGCCCGGGCAGAAGCTTTTTATTTTGATGTAGCCTCACTCGTTTATTTTTCCTTTCATTGCTTTTGCTTTGGGGTCAAATCCTCATGATCAAGACCAATGTCAAGGAGATTATCCCATATATTTATTTTTTTTCTACAAGTTCTATGGTAAGCACTTCTGTTCAAGTCTTTAATCTACTTTGAGTTGATTTTTTAGTGTGATGTGAAACGGGGGTCCAGTTTCATTCTAGAATTCTTAACTGAAGTTCCAAAACGGAGAGGCAATCACTAATCACAGGGAAGGTGAGCGTGTAGAGCAACCAAAATGATCAGACCTTGGAAAACCAAAAGTTGGGTCCGGCCCCAGATCCTCCGTTGCCCCACTGTGTAGCTTCAGACACATCACCAACATCTGTTGGCATCAAAATCTAATCCTCTAGCATGAGTGTGCTGAAGAATTAATCCTCAGGTAACCTTTTTTCCTATTTACTTTCAGGGAACAGACTGTGCAGATACATAGTCCACACCCCACCCGACTGTAGCAGAAGCCCCTGCAGAGTCTGCTAGAAGCTTCCAGCACTGGGGAGCTCAATATTTTGTGCTCCCATTGTTGGACATCTTCAGGTGTTAGGTATCTTTTATCCACAGGCAACAATTTACTCTCTGGATCATTGTAGACAAAAAGACTGAACGTGCCACCTTTAAATACTGGAGAATAACTTTGCTGCCTAACCACACCTCCTCTCCTTTAGTTATCCCTGGTGGCTCTCATCTGGGACCTATTAGATCTCTACATGCCAATGTCCCATGAGAGTGGACAGTTCTCCAGTGAGCAGTCCTGCGATCAACACATTCTGGGCTCCTGTTGTTTTCATAAACAGCATTTATTTAATCTCCCCATCATGTACCTGGGAATCAAGACACAGGCCCCGTCTCCATAAAGAAATAATATTTTAGCATAAATATTTCCTGATGAACACACAGTGCCTCCTAATGAACACAAGTTAACAAACATTGTAGAGATTCCAGTTAATTAAATTCAACTATATTTTCTTGAATTCCCCTCTCATTCCTTTTTTAAAAATAGAACATTTGAGGCTTTCCAATTACCAATCTGCCTGATTGCTATGTCAGTCTGCATGACTTCTAATATCAGGATTGATTCTTCAATTGTATCTTTAAGCTCATTTTGCATATTGGACCTAAAGCTTGAACTTTGGAAATAGCTGGACTTCCATGATTCTTCCTCCTATAAAAGGTCTCAATTTCCTCTTTAGTCATTTTTCCCCACTTCCTGTTCCTCAAGCTTATCTCAGAAGGAAGTGTAGTCCAAGTGGCTTGGTTTTGTGTGTTTCAGCCTCTTTCAGTGACTCCTGTCATCATCCGCAGAGTGCTCCCCCGACTTCCTCATTAATCCCCACCCTCTGCCAACACATGACTGAAGCATAGCCGCTCCCTCGTGGCTCATGGGTTGCTTTGCAGAACTGCAGGCAGGAGGATGAGTAACTTCTGCCTGCAGATCTACAATCCCACTTTCATCTGTAATCATCTCCCAGCTTCCTCCTGTTACGCTGGAGGGCCTATCCCTCTGTGGAGGTCTTGGATCTAATTACCTTCCACCTTCGCAAGGGCTTGATTGAATGAATTCTCTCCTCTGGCTTCTGAATACTAAACATCTCTCTCTTCTGGAGTCTTCTAACTCCCATACAAACATGCTTACCTTTTAAATATCCTCCGTCTCACATTCCCATCCAGCCAGAACTCCATCTCTCTCCCCCCTTTACAGCAAAACTTCATCAAGAGCTAATTGTCTCCACAGCTTTACCTCCCACGGTCTCCTAGAATTACTTCAATTTGGATTTCTCAGACTTTTGCATTGGCTCCCTATCTGATTCTTCTACGTCCATCCATATCCCTGAAGTCAATTCCCTGAGGTCTGAGCACCCTTTTAAAAATTCAGATATGATCACTGCACTCCCCAGGTTAAAATCCTTCAGTGTCTTCCTATTGATGTTCAGGAAAACTATGAAGTCATGAACATGGTTTGCACTGTCTTGTCCCCGCCTATCCATCTAACCACACTTGTCTCTCTCCTCCTTCCTGTGCTCTACTCCCACCCCTTCAGCCTCCCCTTTATTTCCTAGAATGTTTTATTCTTTTCCCAACCTCACATCCTTTACCCTTAATGCCTGCTCAGCCCTGGGGTTAGCGACCTAATCCTGAGCATTCCTGTCTTAGCCCTGCTGGGTTCCCATGTTATTTGCTCACATATCACACTTTCCCAATCATAACATTCAAAGTGTTTTTGTTGTTGTTGCCAACTCCTTTCTTTTTTTGGAGCTTTATTGAGATACAATTCACACACCATACAGCCTACCCATTTAAGGTATAGAGTTCAATGCTTTTCAATACAGTCACAGAGCTGTACAACCATAACCACTGTGTAATTTTAGAATATTTTTCATCACCACAAAAAGAAACCCCATGCCCATCAGCAGTCACTTCTTAATCCTGCCTGACCCCGCTAGTCCTAGGCAACCTCTATGCTACTTTCTCAATCTATAGATTTGCCTAATCTTGACATTGTACATAATTGGAATCATATAATATGTGGTCTGTTATGAGTGACTTCTCTTACTTAGCATGACGTTTTCACAGTTTATCCATGTCGTAGCATGTATTAAGATGTCACTTCTTTTTAGTGCCAAATAGTATTTCATTTTATCAATATACCCTATTTTATTCATTCATTCATAATCTGATAGACATTTAAGTTGTTTCTGCCTTTTTGTCTGTTGCGGATAGTTCTGCTGCAAATGTCTGTGGACAAGTTTTTGCATAGATGCATGTTTCCACTGTGTTCGGGCGGATAGGAGTAGAACTTCTGGGTCCTATGGTAACTCTGCGTGGAACACATTGAGGAACTGCTGACTGTTTCCCAAAGCGGCTGCACCTTGTCACACTCCCACCAACAGTGAACGAGAGTCCCGATTTCTCCACGTCCTCCCCAGCACTTGTTATCTGTCTTTTTTACAGTAGCCATACTGGAGGGTGTGAAGTGATATCTCACTGTGGTTGTGATTTGCGATTCCCTGGAGGCTTGTGATGTTAAGTATCTTTTTGGTGTTTTTTGGCCATTAATATAACTTCCTTAAAGAAATATCTATTTAAATCATTTGTCCATTTTTAAATTGGGTTATTTGTCCTTTTGTTACTGAGTTGTAAGACATACATACAGGGTAGGCAGAAGTAGGTTTGTGGTTGTGAGTATATGAAACACTGAGTTTATTCTTGTACTATTATTTATTATCATATTGTTTATTTGTATTAAACTGTAAACCCACTTTTGCCCATCCTGTATTCTAGTAGGAGTCCCTTAGTCATGTATGTGATTGCAAACATTTTCTCCCATTTTTCAGGTTGTCTTTTAAGTTTCTTGATGATATTTTTTTATACAACATGAGCTTTTAGTTTTGATGAAGTCCAAATTATTTGTGTGTGTTTTTTTTGTCACTTATACTTTAGGTGTTTTATATAAGAAATCATTGCCTAACCCAAGACCATGAATATGTACGTCTATTCTTTGCTAAAATCTTTACAGTTTAACTCTTACGTTTAGACCTTGATCCATTTTGATGCGGTTTCTGGATATGATGTGATATAGGGAGCTAACTTCGTTCTTGTGCATGTGTGTATCCAGGTGTCCACATTAGTTGAAAAGACTATTCTTCGCTCCATTTTCTCTTGGCACCCTTTCCAAAAAATCTATGCATCATCATGCAGAGATTTTGTTCTCTAAATTTTAAATTCTATTTCTACCCTTATGCTGGTAATGTGCTTATCACCATAGTTTTGTAGAATGCTTTGAAATCAGGAAGTGTGAGTCTCCAGCTTGGTTTTCTTTTTTCAAGATTGTTTGGATGATTGTGAATTTCTTGAATTTACATATACACTTCAGGATCAGCTTGACAAATTCTGCATTAAGAAAAGGCAGCTGGGATTTTGATAGCAGTTGTATAAATCTACAGATCAGGAATATTGCTGTCTTCGCCATAGGCAACGTATGGTTTTCTGATCCATGAACCTGAGGTGTCTTTCTGGGTTTTTTTTAGATCTCCTTTAATTTCTTTCAAAAATATTTTGTTGTTTCTGGTTTAGAAGTCCTGCGCTTTTTGTTTGTTTGTTAAATTTATTTCGAAATATTACGCTCTTTATGATGCTATTATAAATAAAATTGATGGATGTATATTGATCTTACATTCAGCCACCTTGTTCAACTTATTTTTTAGTTCTGATAATTTTCAGGGGATTCCTTAGGGTTTTGTATATACAAAATTATGGCACCTGCAAATGGGGAGTTTTATTTCTTTCATTCCAATCTAGATGGCTTTTATTTATTTATTTTTTGTCTAATATCCTGGCTAAAGCTTCTAGTACGATGCTGAACAGAGGTGGCGAAGGTAGATATTCTTTTGTTCCTTATCTTGGGAGAAGACACCCAAGTCTTTCACCAAGAAGTATAATGTTAGCTTTGGGATTTTTGTAGATACCATTTATCAAGTTAAGAGAGGTCCCCTCGGTTTATAGTTTGCTGAGCCAACACACTTTTGATTACTTGCTGATGCCTGTATTCCCTGCCACATTGTAGGCCCAGGTAGGTCTTATGGTTGCTGTCTCCTTAGCATGTAGCTAAGTGCCTGGCACAGAGTGAGAGAAACCAGTCAGTAACGATTTCCCAAATGACTGAACAAAATTGTCCCTTCAAATTTGCATCTTTGTTTTGCTCTCATCCCAACTTTTGTAAATATTGTCTTAAGCCCATGAGTCTTCTTGATATTTCAGCTCTTTCTCTATTTTCTTCCCCATTGGGATTAGTGGAGAGCAGACAGTTAATGTTATCTTATCATTTCAAATACACCACTATCAATATTCTGTTATAAAGGCTATTATCTGACCTATGGATCTTCTCACCCCTTTGAAATCTGCTTTCCTAAGTCCAGGGTACGTTTTACCTCCATCCAATATTCCATCACTTTGCTGCTACAAAGTCAGAGTTGCAGGATTTTCATGATACCCAGGTTAGCAGAGGGCCTTTTCACTGCTGGCCAGCATTCGATCCAGAGGAGATTTCCTCTCCTCCCTCACGTGGTCCTCTGTGCAGTGAAGCAGCCGCTGGGACACGTGGAGGCCTTGTCAGATGAGCTATGCAAGCTTCTGCCCAGAGGTCAGCGTGGCTGGAGCCCCTCACCACCCTACTTTCCTTCCAGATCACTCCCTATGAACTTCTGTGAGCTTCTGTCTGCTCTTGGACTCCCCAGGCAAGTGGTGGCGTCCCGCTGCTGTAACTGCACTTCTGCTTCTCTCACCTCCAACCGTCTGCTTGTCTCTGCCACAGTAAATCTGGAGAAAGAAATGTGCAGCCAGACAATCTTATCTGTTTCTTTTTAGCAAACCATGCACCTCCATTGCCACATTGTGGGCAATGTGCATGTTAAAACTCTTAAAGGATATTGAGTTCATACATTAAAAAATGAAAATAGTGCTTCGATATATGGTCCTGGGACGTTTTAGACCGTGTGGATTTTAACTGATTTCAGTCTAGAGGTCTGATGCACTGCAAGCAAGTCACAGCCTGCTGCGAGTTTGGCTGGCTAATATCACCCACGCTCATGTTGCTCTGTCGTCTGTATGGTGGTAAAGCGTCTTATTCTAACAAAGTCGGCATGGGTGACAGTTTCCCACTGCACAGACATAAAGTGTCCGGGGTAATGGGCCAGCTTCTCCTACTCTGCATGAGGGTGAAAGGCAGGATCAAGGTCACCCTGATCCTGCTGGTGAACCAATGAGCCAACCACAGTCCCAGCAGAGTGGGCTTACGTCCATCCTAATAAACTCATGTCTTCATCCTTGAGGCAGAGAAATTCTTTTCGAGATTGGGAGTCTGTATTTGCCTCTGGTGATGGGAAAACTCCTGACCTCCTTAGGCAGACAACACCTGTTGATGGCCAGGCCCCACTCAAACCCAGGGTGCCCTGCCTACCAGAGCTGGCTCTTAAAGAGGAATATATCCAACCAGGGAATTGGCATGGACACACACCTTGGAGGGGCAAGCTGCAATCCAGGCAAGAGAGATGGAGCTGTGCAAGGGCACCGGAGGCCCTGCGGGGGCAGGATAAGTGACCTGAGGGGGAGGGACCAGCAGCTTATCTGATCGCTGAATCGTGGGGAAAATGGTGTTCGAAGGGTTTTGAAATCCCGCTGGAGAGTTTGGAAGAAGTACTAGGATAATGACATAAACTGAGCAGCTTTTTTCACTGAGGTCATGATCAATTCCTGGAAGAACAGAGAATGATAGAAGAAAGGAAGTGTGGACCCAGAGTTTTTCTCCACTCAGCAGTGAACATAATTGTAATAAAATAAAAACTGGATATTGATTTAACAAAAAAATGACATAAATCTATAAGACAATGTAGAGAGCAAAAGACACGGAGGGTTGGGAGCATCTCAGCCTCACCTTCCATCCCAAGTTCATAGGCATTTCACACTCGCCAGCTGAGGATTAACCGCACAGGCGCGGTATTGAGAAATGTGGGGTCGGCATCAGCAGGGAAAGTCTGCAGAGAGGAATTTGGGACAGGTGCAGAACAGGGACTGCCATTTTTCCTTCATGCCTTGTAGCGCTAGTTGAATTTTTAAATTACGTACTTGGGCTGGATTTTTACCAAAAAATCAGCAAACTAGCAAATCTCAAGAGCAGAGAAGTAAGAGAGAAGAGTCGGGGCTGCTTCCCCACAGGGGCAGGAAAGTTGACTGGTTTTGGTTGTGGAAAAAAAAATGTTTCTCCGAGAATGTCATTTTCATCCAAGAAAGGCACACGTGACACAGGCCGCTCTTTGGCAGGGTCCACAGGCAGCAGATCAGGGTTCAGCGGGAACGGAGCTGCCGTCACAGCTGCCTCTGCACTCTGTCCTTCCAACCTGCCCGAGATGGGGGGGTGAGAGCAACACCCACCCCCCAACTTTTGCTGCACTTCGCTGTGGGTGCTCGGGTGCTCAGAGGGCTGCGGTCTGCACCCAGACAGGACAGAGTAGGTGGGAAGGGTGCCCCCAAGGAATTTTGAAGAATGAAATGAAGACATTCGCATCCCTAAGGGAGCCACGGGCATGGCGTGGCTGGTCCAGGCTTGCCAGCGTGTGGTACCCGTGCTCTACCTGCAGTCTGGGGCCTGAATGGTCTTCCTGGGAAGGGGGCTGGGCCTCCGTGGCCACTCAAAGGAAGGAGACGCTCCTGCACTCTCCCTGGGCCTTCTGTGTCTGAGCATCTGTGTCTTTCTCTAGGACAAGCTCCCAGCGATTGGTCAACGACCTGCTCTCATCCCAGTGGCCCGTGCTTGCCCATGATTGTTATGCCAGTGACATTTGTCCTGCTGGAAATGTAGTCACAGCCACCTTCCAGGAGCCTGGGCCAGGTTTTCAATGGGGTCAGGCCTCCGGTTATGCCGAGGTCACAGAGCAGGTCCCCTGGGAGCTTTGGGACACCAGCCTGGAGTCTCCTGGAAAATGAAGCAGAAGATGTTTGTTCCCCTGTGGGAAGGAGGAGTCCCTCCCACCAGTCCTTGGAAAAGCCCGAGTGAGCCCGTCTGCCCACCACACGGTGCTGGGGTGACCCCGGAACGGCCCTCTGGGTGTGTGCGGGGTGACCGCGCTCTTCCGCACCTGAATCCCGATTGTTTCACAGCCAGACAGCAAAATAAAACATGGTTTCTGTAAAGGTCTTGGACTTCATGACACATAGACTCTTAGTTCTGAATGAAAAATACATCTGGGGGAGGAGAAATCAGCCAGCAAGGCAGGCGCCTCCCTCCCCCCTCATCCATCAAACTCTCATCGTGCCCCTCCAAAGATCACAGCCCACTAGAGCACAGAAGAGGTTCTGGCCAGTGACCACGCCAGACCCCACTCAGGGAACCTGTGGTTGCAGAACTCCTTCCTGGAAGCAGCTCCCAGGGGGAGAGCCCTTGCGACTTCTGTGTCCAGATGACAGGACACTGGGGGCTTTCTGGAGTGTGACCTTTTTGACCAGACACCATCAGAAGGCAGATGGAACAGGAAGGTAGGGGGCGCCATTGTGCAGACCCTACATTCAGGGGAAGGTCAGCCTTCAGAAGGGGACAGACACATTCTTGTACCAGTGACAAACACGGAGCTCAAGAGCCCCCATGCCACAAAGACTGTCACCAAATGTCACAGTCACCTCTGCAGCGTAGCAGCCTCAGACACACAGCAAAGCCAGGTCTCTGCCTGCTGGCCCCATGCTGGGTCAGCCAGGAGAGGGGCTGTGGCCACCAGCATGGACTCGGGAGGCGACAGAGCCGGAGGGCCCGGGGCCCTGAGCTGAGCTGTCACACGGCTCTGTTACACGAGTCTCCGCATGAGACTGGGACTCCTCGGCTGGGAGAGGGGAACCCAGAAGAACCAGTGAGCTGTTTGGGGTGGGACTTGGAGACGACCCTCGCCTGACTGTCCGGGTAGGAGATCCAACACACCTGCGCAGTTTGCTGCCCCAACTGCATGTCAGCCCAAGCTCCTTCCCAGGCCTGCTTGCGCCCCAGGGACAACAAGGGCAGAATGTTACAGACCCAAGTCAGCAGTGAGCAGCCCAGGGGTGGCTGTGACCCCTCTCTGCCGGCTGGATGGGTGTCCGCAGATTAT
The DNA here is from genome assembly GCF_021234435.1 of Artibeus jamaicensis. Classification (NCBI taxonomy): domain Eukaryota; kingdom Metazoa; phylum Chordata; class Mammalia; order Chiroptera; family Phyllostomidae; genus Artibeus; species Artibeus jamaicensis. The sequence continues at coordinate 17,391,748 of NW_026521843.1, read as the reverse complement.
TGTCCTACCTCACGGGGCTGAGCTCGGGGACCAGCACTGGATTTTCTCCTTAAAGGAACAGGATACAAATGCGCCGGTTGCTCAATGATTCCAAAAGCTGTCTCACAGCTGCACTGGGGCCAGAGAATGCAGGGACGCTCTGCATGGCAGTGGCAGAGGGACCGGGGCTGGGGCGGTCCTCGTCTCTGTCCCCTGCTAGGAGAGGAAGTGGGCATCCTTAGCCCCTGCATAGGGCTGACTGTCTAGCTCATCCTAGGCTGTACCTTCTCAGAGATCCCCACGCCCTTCATCCGAGGCCCACAGAGGCCTTCCAAGCAGGGCTGATGGCTCAGACCCCCACCCAGCCCCTCCAGCCTCCCACCTGTGGCTCCTGGAGCAGGTTGCATTGTTCCTGGAAATAAGGGCAAGCCCTACCGTGGGTGGCAGACATGGCGGGGAGGGGTGGAGGCCTTCAAGGAGGACCCTCCTCTCCATTTTACAGATGTGATCCTGGAGGCCCAGAGCAGACATGCCTACCCCATTAGAAGTGGCAGGCGCTGGACTGAAACCCAAGTCCCTTGCCTTGGTGACTATGGCCTCGGCAGCGACTGGATGTTAGGCTGGCCCGAGGCGGGGACAGTCCGCATCCCCAGAGTTGAGGGCTCCCTGGACCAGGTGAACATCTGAAAGCATCAGGCGGACTGCACGCACGCACGCACGCACGCACGCACGCACGCATGCATGCGCCCGGGACGCTGAGGCCCAGGAAGCAGCTCTGTGTGCACAGCGTGCTTTAGGAGTAAACTGTTTTGCTTCTCCCTGGAACAACAGTGGGCCCTTTTCCTGATGTGGTTCTTGGTACCCCCAGGCCCAGGGGCGCAGAGGCAGGATTTCCCTCAGTCTGTAGAGGGCGTGTCGTGCCTATGCGCTCCCTTCCCCCACTGTCCCCCCAAGTCCCTCTGCTCCATTGAGGGCCCTGACCTCCTAGGGCAGAATGTACAGAGGCAACTCAGTTTAATGGTGAGAAGGGAGGGGGTTCAACATAAAATGTTCAATGTACCTTTGTTTTCAATTAAGAGTGGAGATAATAGAACGTAACCTGAACTAAACATTGATGGATGGATGATGGGGGGGGGCTGATGGGTGGATGGATAGATTCAGGATTGGACATAGGAAGAAGGAGAGAGGGTGGAATAGAAGAAGGAAAGTGGAAGGGAAGGACAGAACGTGTCAGGCAGGAAGATGAAACCACACAAGATTTTCCCAGACAGGCATTTACCCAGGGGGTTGAGGTGCTTACAGAACTTTTGGATTGGCTAGGGGAACACAGGCCAGAGAAGTGACCACTAACTCCCAGGTGCACCACTAGCTTTTAGCTCCAAGGAGCTGAGGCTGCTGCCATCCCAGCCAGACACTGCAGGGACCTGCCAGAGATGGTCCAACTGCCGGCAGCCCTAAGGCAGCGGCTTCCAGGAGCAGCCGTGCCTGCCCACCTGCTGGAGGTGTGGTGTACGGCGCTGCCTCTCTTTGGCTTTGCAAAAGCCACATATGTGTATCTCTGGTGGGACTTAAAATGTATCTAAAACTCCTCTGGCGTGATAGTTCTCAGGCTCCCAGCCCCTGACAGGAGAGAGTGTAGAAGGGGGTGTACAGGTATCCCGTGACAACAGATAAGAGTCAGCAGAGCGAAAACAGAAAAATGGAGAGGAGGGAAGACAAGCAGATGAAGATGAAGAGCTGTAGGCAGAAGGAAGACTCAGACAGGGGCACACAGATGAGGCGAGGGAACAAGGTAGATGAAGTAAGGTGGGAGCACAGAAACCAGGGGACAAGACAGAAATCAGCAGGTTGAGGCGGGAGGGGGAAGACTGGTGTTCGGGAACGCTGCGGGCAGTGCTGGCCACAGAGCCCGGTCACCTGAAACCCCCCACCCGTGGAAATGTCCACTTGCACAACACTGATTGGTGCTGTGGCTGTGATCCTCAGACTTCACTGTGCCTAAAAATTAGCCGCAATCGGCATTGCAAACAAGCTTCAGAGAGTCTGACCCAGGAAGTCTGCGGCCAGGCCTGGCTGTCTGCATTTTTAAAATTCTTCACGTAGCGCCTGTGGCCCTTGGGTAACATTTCAGGAATCACACTGCTTTTGTAACTTCCCTGAACCATGGAGATGCTCTGGGCTGCAGCACCCTGAGCAGTGATGGACCGAACGCCTAATGAATTCAAGCTCTAGGCTTGCCTAGGGTCAGAGGTCTCCCACCTGCCCCACCCCCAGTCACGACGCTGCCTGGAACATCTTCAAGATCTCTTCCCACGTGCTCCTGCCTCCCTCCCTGGCTTCCTTCCGGCTCCCAGAGAACTGATGTCCTCGTTGGTTCTTACCTCTAAACAAGCTAATTAAGCAATATTCCTAGAAGAATCCATCACTCTGACAAGGTGGTTGATTAACCATCCCCCGGTTGAGCCAAAAGTGCTTAATATCCCAGCAGAACGGTCAATAATGAGCACGGCAGCAGCATGGTGCTGCTGCAAGCCAGGTGATGGCTGTATCTGCGGAGACAGCTGTGGGAGGGGCCCAGGGCCCTACGTTACACGGAGGTGGACTGGCTGGAGGCTGCACAGGCTGGGGTGTCTCTAACCAGATTCTGTGTTTCTTGCTGAGAATACCAAATGCCTCCAGAGAGTTTCTAAGGTTACGAACAGCTCTGGGCCAGGAGAGAAGGGCCCTCCCTGTGAAAGGAGCTGGGACATAAAGACATAATTCTCCAAGTTTACAGCTGTGTCAACTCTATAGCTGCTGGAGTGAGAGACGGGCGAGGAGGAAACGACTGCCTTTGAGAAATCAATTTCAAGTCCAGACTGATCTTTTTCTTTTCCACACTTAGATTGTTATCTTAAACACCGCCCCCCCCCCCGCCCCCCTTCTTAAAAGATATACTTTCTTTACTGCCAAGAATATAGCCCCTTTGACCAGGCAGGATGTCGTACAACACTGCCCTCTGGTGGTCACAGTTGTTGCGGCTTCAGGGTATCCACCTGCTTCATGAAGAATCTATGATTCTTTCCCATCCAGTATCCAGGGTGGGCCCAGAGGCAGGAACCTGCAGCCAGCCCGCGGAGCACCCACCATCTGGGCTGCCACCTCTGGGAATTGCCCTGTCACCTGTCTGACTCCCTCTCTGCCTGAGTTCTGGTTGCATTTTTGCTGTTTTGAACAAAGAGTGGATGATGCTGGCAAATACCCTGGACCAAGAGGAAAGAAACTGACCCCCAGCTGTGCCACCCTGACTTGGTCATTGATGGGCCCTGTCATCTTACGCTTTTAAGTGTTTCCAATGGCGTCCGGCTGCAACAAAAAGAAAATAGCGTATAGTCAGTGCCCAACCCGTGTTAGGAGGATGAATGAGGACGTGGGGAGTGCAGAGGCAGGGAGCATGGTGAAGTGCGTGGCGCTCCGGCCAGGACTCTGGAGCCTCACGTGTGAGTCCCGGTTCTGCCTCACCCTGCTGTGTGTGCCTTGGGGGATGGCCTTCTCTTTCTCTAAAACGAAGGAGCTGAACTCGAAGATCTCCAAGGTCCCTTCCATGTCACACACTTGGAGAGGGTGTTCCTCAGAATGCTAATCCACAGTCATCATTAAAGGGCGGCAATTAGCCAGGTAAGGCACAGCCAGCAACGCAGCAACAGCAGCTCTTCCTGGGACCCACTCTCTGGGGCAGTAAATCAGACAGTGATTTCCTCCCCGGCTCAGGCTGGGAGTTGCCGCTTCTTGTAAAGTGTTTGTGACAAGGGAAATTCCAAAGCCCCTTCACTCACCCCAAGTTGGTCATTAGCATTGACCTTGCCTCGGGGAGGTGGAGTCAAGCCTCAGAGCAGCTGCAGATGGTGGTGAGAAAGTGACACCTAGTGGTCATCTCCACTAATCACAGTGCCGCTCAGCGTTCGCCCAAGTCTCCCCTGCTCCCCAGGGCAAACGGGCTGCATTAACCCACAGCGGGAGTAATGAGTAACGCAGGGCCCTGGGCTGTACACTCGTCTTGCAACTGCCTCTCTGTCTGACCTTAGTTTCTTCAACTAGGAATTTGGCCCTTACCTTCTTCCCTTGCAATCGCCTGTTCTCTGTGACTCTGCCCTGGCTTATGGGGAACAGTCAGGGATCCTGGGCCCACGTGGCAAGCAGGATATCCGGGTAGAGCCAGGCAGGCGCAGCAGAGAGTTCACCCGGGCTTTTCTGGGGGATATAGTTGCCCACCCCCACACACCCGCACATGTACCTCCGCCTGCCTGTGAGACAGGACCACACGGCTTCCCTGATCGCTGGTGTTCCAGGTGAGGCCGGCCTCCCTCTCGCTGCACGAGAAGAAAGTGACGGAACCAGCCGAAGGAAGCCTTGTTGAGTAGCTCTGTGTTCATCTGGTGTCACCCAGCCTGGGTACCAGAACCCTGCCCTATTGGTGGGGGCCCTAGGGTCCACTGTCCTGTAAAGGACGACACAGATGGGTTCTTTTAACTCAGAGAGTGGAAGGAGGTCGTACGCAGAGGCTTCAGACCCTCCCTGTGGGGCCCAGATGCTCACCCTGTTTTAGGGCGGCTGAGCACACAGAGCCTGAGTTTGTCTGGTGTCTCTTGAGCCCCACGTTGTCCTTACCCCAGAGGAACGGGGCTCCCTGCTTCTTGAACCATGGCCCTTATCACTAACTTTTGATCTGTGCTTATTAATCTTTCTCAAAGTATAACCTTTGATTGCTGCGCGATTTCCGTAGAAGATCTTGGCGTTTTCCGATAGGCAAACTGCAAAGATGCTGCATGAGGCTGTTCGCGTGACTTTTACTGCCCATGGCCTCCCCGAGAGGTAGACAGTGCTGACAGTCTGGGGACCCTCGCAGAAGGGGGTCGTTCATTCAGGTGGAGGATGTGAACTCTAGAACCGCCACAGCTGCTGCTGCTGTGCAGTCATTTTGTTCCTTGCCATTAAATAATGGGTGTAAACATACTTTTTTGGAGATGGAGAGCAGGTGAACTATCATTTTAAAATACATCTATTAGTCAAGGTCCAGTCAAGAGACAAATAAAATAAAATAAAATAAAATAATAAAAATTACACCAGCACTTTGAATAGGGAACATTTATTTTATTTTTTATTTTATTTTTTAAAGGTTTTATTTATTTATCTTTAGAGAGGAAGGAGAGAGGGAGAGAAACATCAGTGTATGGTTGCCCTTCGTGTGTCCCCTTCTGGGAACTGGCCTGCAGGGAACCAGCCTGCAACCCAGGCATGTGCCCTGACTGGGAATTGAACCGTGATTGTCTGGTTCGCAGGCCCGCGCTCAATCCACTGAGCTACACCAGCCAGGGCTTATTTCTTTTTTAATGTACTAATTTGATTTATTTTTGTGTGTATTCCCATAGTGTTTCTTTTTTTTTTTCCATTTTTAAATTGTTGTTCAGTTACATTTGTCCCCATTTGCCCCCATAACTCTCCCCGCCACCCACCTCCCACATTCAATCCCCCCCTAAGAATTATTACTGGTGCAAGGTAGTTAACCTGGTGAAAGACCGATGTAGGCAGTGAGTCTGATGCCCTGTGGGTGCCCTAAGGCAGGGGCCCCCACAGAGGAATCACTGGGTTGGTGAAAATGGAGGCTTCTGCGCCTAGTGCTGCAGATTTCAAGTTAGCAGACTGGGGACAGGGGCTGGGGTCTGCATTTAGCAAATTCCCCGGAGTGCCCGATGCACCCCAAGAGAGGAGTGTGGACCTCAACTGGGCTGGAACTGGCAAGTGGGGAGCCGCTGGCTGGGGACAGGGGAGGGGTAACTGCATGCTAACAAGCTCCTCTCAGCCCCGGGGCCCCATGAGAAGGTCAATATTGAAACCTGGCTTCTGAAATGAAAATCAAACAGGGCACATGGATCTGCTTTATGGGTGATGAAGTTGTAATCACACTAACAGAGGCAGGATTGATTCCCGTTTGTCAGCCAGATAATTGGAGGACGGGCTCTGGGGGTCTTAGCCTCCCTGCCGGGCGGCCCCTTTGATTATATCCTCTGGACAAGGAGGTATTTGGGAGCTAGAACGTGCCACAGGTGTTCCCTTCTGGCTCAGGAAAAAGGGCCACCAGCTTCTGAGGGCCTACCATGTGCCAGGAACTGTGTCCCACAGTCTCCAACCCATTAAGCCTCTTGAGAAGATGAACACCACAACTATCAGAGGGGGAAACTGAGGGTGTTGCCCAAGGCTACACAGACTCAAGGAGCAGGGTGGGAATTCAGGTGCAGGTGGGGCTCTTCGCCTGGGCTCACTTGGCCTGGGGGAGGAACCAGCTCCTGGTGCAGGGTCCCTGTGGGAAGAGGGCCAGGCTGGTCTCCCAGGGGGCTGACCGTTTGCTGCCCTGGGAGGCTGGTTCAAGTACTTGGTCCAAGAGGGCCAGAACTTGGGCCAGGGGGGCCCAGAAGTGCCTCAGAGGGGAGAATGGGATTCTGAGCCAACTCAGACACCCAGATATGAGGTGAGAGCAATCAAGGGAAAGGCAGGGATGTGGACCTTTTAAAAAACAGTAACCCAGTTCACCAGTCATTGGGGCCCAGTGAGGTTGCAGGATCTGGTCCGTTCTCCTGAGTCACTGCAGAAATGGCCTCTCATATAATTACATCCAGGAAGGGGACACTTCAGAAATGTCTCAAGCGCCAGCCTGTTGAATCCTACGAAAGGGTGAGAACAGCTTAAGCACATCCGTGTGACCCGGCCCAGCCAGAGCCGGATGTGAGGTCGGCCAATGTGGCTACAAAGCGGAAACCAGCTGAGGGGCATCTGTGACGCCCTCCCTTCCCGCCCACCAGCTCTACCTGCTCAGGTCTCTCTCCAGTGGCCAGCTTGTGCCTGCTACATGGCAGGCCATCCCTAGCAAACTGAGTGGCCCGGTGGAGTCAGGCAGGTCCCGGCTCAGATCCCTACCACCTCTCGGCCATGCAAGACCCTCCAGGGCTCGCCGCCCTCCTCTGTAAACAAGCACTTAAAAACACCACTTCTCCACCAAACCCATGGGACATACATGCAACCGCAACCGTGAACCCTCATGCGAGCTGGGGGCTCCAGGTGGTGAGGTGGTGTCACTGTAGGTTCACCAGTTGTAACAAGTGTGTCGCTCGGGGTGGGATGCTGGTGGTGGGGAAGGCAGTGTGCGTGGGGCGGGGGCTGTGGGGCATCTGCTGTCTCCTCAAGTTTCCTGTGAACCCTATGCGGCTCTGAAAAACTAGTCTGTTTAAAAGGGGAAAATCGCTGGCTCTTAAGGCTGCGGCGAGAATTCACTGGGTAGGGTCATCAGAGGGCCCCATGTGGGCACACAGTGGGGTCCATGGTGGCCACATGAGGGGCGTCCCCTTGAAAGCGTGGCACAGACCCGGGAGGACCACCCTCTGTGGAAGCAGCCCAGTCTCATCTCCATCACCACCTCACCTCCCTCAGGGAGCCTTCAGGCAGGGGCAGGTACAAGAGCAGACTGGGCCAAGTACCTTGCCAATAAATCTGGAGAAGGGACAGCAAATATGGCCCAGGGGTGAGTATAATTAATAACAGGCCCAGGTCCAGGATCGGTGAGGTCAGCTCCTCCCTCTCTCCAGACTGACCTTCCTGTGGCCAACATAAGGATGGGAAAGGACTGGGCACTCTGGCAGCAGCACGTACCTGGCTGGCCACTGCCCTGCTCCAAAGCTCTCACTGGCTCCCCAGTGCCTTTGCCTGGCATACAAATCACCCCCCACCCCCAGTCGCTCACCCCTGCAGCCACTCTGCGTGCCTGCCACTCAGCGGAGCAGAAAGAGAGCAAGTGCGTGTCCAGAGACCCAAGGTTTAGAGCCAGCTCTGTGGTAGCCGTGTGACCTTGGGGATACCTCTCCCACCCTCTGCGCCTCGGGGTTCCGCAGTCCAGGTTCCTCCCCCCCCACTCAGTACACTGCTGGGTGCCAGCTACGTGCTGGGCAGACCTTACGCTCCTTCCCTCTGGGATACTTTTCTCTTCTTTTTTGTTTTTGGTTTTTTTGCTTTTTTGGGTTTTTTAAAGGATATTTTACTGATTATGCTATTACAGCTGTCCCAATTTTTCCCCTCTGTCCTCTTCTGACCAGAACCTGCCTTTCCTCAAGGAATCCCCCCTTTAGTTCATGTCCATGGTTCATACATATAAGTTCTTTGGCTTCTCCATTTCCCATACTATTCTTAACCTCCCCCTGTCTATTCTGTACCAACCATTTATGCTTCTTATTCCCTGTACCTTTTCCCCCTCTTCTCCCCCTGCCCCCTCCCTGCTGATTACCCTCAGTGTGATCTCCATTTCTGTGATTCTGTTCCTGTTCTAGTTGTTTGTTTGTTTGGGGGGGTTTGTTTTGTTTTGTTTTAGATTCGGCTGCTGATAGTTGTTTGTCATTTTACTGTTCATAGTTTTTTTTTTTTAGTTTGTTAATATTTTATTGAGAGATTTTGTTCCTACAGGCTCAAGTTGCACTGGCTCAGTTTTATATTCTTCTGCTCTCCTTTTTTGGTTTTAGCATTATTTTAAACTCTTTTATAAAACTATATTTTATTGATTGTGACATTACAGTTGTCCCATTTTCCCCCTTCATTCCTCCCCTGCACACCCCTCCCCCCACACTCCCCCCTTTAGTTCATGTGCATGTGTCATAAGTTCTTCAGCTTCTACATTTCCCACACTACTTTGCCCCCCTGTCTATTTTCTCCCCACCATCTATGCTACTTATTTTCTGTACCTTCTCCCCCCTTCTCTTCCCTGTTGCTAACCCTCCATGTGATCTCCATTTCTGTGCCTCCATTCCTGATCTAGCTGTCTGCTTAGTTTGCTTTTGTTTTAGATGTGGTTGTTAATACTGCGAGTTTGCTGTCCTTTCACTGTTCATATTTTTAACTCCTTTTTCTTAGATAAGTCCCTTGAACATTTCATATAATAAGGGCTTGGTGATGATGAACTCCTTCAACTTGACCTTATCTGGGAAGCACTTTATCTGTCCTTCCATTCTAAATGAAAGCTTTGCTGGATAGAGCAAACTTGGATGTAGGTCCTTGCCTTTCATGACTTGGAATATTTCTTTCCAACCCCTTCTTGCCTGTAAGGGCTCTTTTGAGAAATCAGCTGACAGTATGATGGGAACTCCTTTGTAGGTGACTGTCCCCTTATCTCTTGCTGCTTCTAGTATTCTCTCCTTCATTTTAATCTTGGCTAATGTAAATATGATGTGCCTTGGTGTGTTCCTCTTTGGGTCCACCTTCTTTGGGACTCTCTGAGCTTCCTGGATTTCCTGGAAGTCTATTTCCTTTGCCAAATTGGGGAAGTTCTTCATTATTTGTTCAAATAACTTTTCCACTTGTTGCTCTTCTTCTTCTCCTTCTGGTACCCCTATAATTCTGATGTTGGAACATTTAGAGATATCCTGGAGGTTCTTAAGCCTCTCCTAATTTTTTCTGAATTCTTGTTTCTTCCTTCTTTTCTGTTTGATTGTTTCTTTCTCCCTTCTGGTCCACTCCCTTGATTTGAGTCCCAGTTTCCTTTCCATCACTATTGTTTCCCTGTGCATTTTCCTTCATTTCACTTAGTTTAGCCTTCATTTGTTCCTCTAATTTGTGACTAAAATCAACCAGTTCTGTGAGCATCCTGATCACCAGTGTTTTGAACTGTGCATCTGATAGGTTGGCTATCTCTTGGTCATTTAGAAGTATTGACTCTGGGCTTTGAGCTGTTCTTCTTGAACCATAATGTTGTGGTCTGTTCGCGCCTGTTATGTATGAGGGGGAGCCTTAGGTGTTCACCAGGGTGGTGCAACCCAGGTCACTGGGTTGTGACGCTGTATGTGGGGGTGGGGTCAGAGAGAAACAATAGTGTTTGTTCTGCTCTCTCTCAGATTTTGGTCCCCTCTGCTGCTTCCCACAAGCAAACTGGGCCCTTCTGGAGCTTCCCCTTTAGTTCATGTCCATGATTGGACATGCTTCCCAGGTGTGTGGGCTTGTGCACCCTCCAGGACCCTGCGGGTCTCTCCAACGAACTCTCTGTGAGGCTGGGAGCCTCTCCTGGCACCTCAACTTTCGAAAGTTTTTCCAATTGGTACTTACATGCTTTATTTCTTGTCGCTGGGGCCCTGGGTTGTGTAGTCTGTCTCACTGCCCTTTTTTTTTTGCCTGGTTTATCTGCACGCGACTGTGTGACCACAGTCAGCCAGCTGCCTTGCGCACCTCACTGGGTCCACCCAGTTCCTCCCAGAGCCTGGGGTGTGCCGCCCACCGCCTTTTCCTGCCAGGACCCCTCTGCCAGCCGCTGAGTCCCCCCCTCTTACTGGTCTGGATGAATGGTTCATTGTTGTCGGACTTTGGTACAGTTCAATTTTCTGTCTGTTCTGGTTGTGTTTTTGTTTCTAAATCTTTGTCGTCCTTAAATTTGTGCAAGGAGGTATTTCCACCCACACCTCCATCTTGGATGGAAGTCTCCTTTTCATAGTTTTGATCTTTTTTTCTTAAATAAGTCCATTTAACATTTCATATAATAATGCTTGGTGATGATGAACTCCTAAAGGAGTAAGCTTTAATTTACCTTGTCTGGGAAGCACTTTATCTGCCCTTCCATTCTAAATGATAGTTCTGCTGGATAGAATGATCTTGGTTGTAGGTCCTCCCTCCTGGCCACCAGGTGGCAGCATGAAGCCGTGGAACCAGAGCCCTCTTCCTCTTGGGGCTGCCACCTCACAGACTAGTGTGTTGGTCTTTGAGTGACAATACCCACAGGGATGTTGATTAAGCTCGTACCCCACACGGTGCATTGGGGGCACTTAACAAACACTTTGTAAGGTCATGGGCGGGGGGTACAGCTATCCACCTTGTATGGGGAGGAAAATGTGCTCCAGCAGGAAGAGAGCTAATGGGGCAGAGCCAGGACTCAGGCCCAGTCCCCTCTGCTGGGGCACCAGGCGCTGGCCCACTGAGCCAGGGGCCCTCCAGGTGGGTTCTGAGATCTTCACTTGGCAGAGAAGGCAGTGAGGCCCCAGGCCTTGGAAGCCAGGGCCCAACGCCCAGGAAGGCGCCCTTGCCCACACAGCCTGGCATCCAGATAGTGTCTCATCAGTCGATGTCCCCGCTGCTGCAGTGCCAACCTGGGCCCCTGTGGGACACGGAGAACCCCAGGAAAGCCCTCGCCCATGTCTCCTTATCTCTGTCTCATCTAACAGGACCTCTTCAAACTCCCAAGTAACTTTGCCTCTGGAGACACAGTGATTTGCAGGAAATGCCCCCCAAACCCTGGTGAATCCCCCTGGAGTGAGCTCCTTCAGCAACTGTATTTCCGGATGGTGGCTTCTCATTCCTTTGGACCCACATGTTCTCGGGAAGGCACACATGCAGACGTGTGCCCTGCTGGGCCCCACAGCCCACGGGTCTGAGCCAGAGGCCGGAGACCACCAGTGCGTCCCCTCAGCGTCTACCTCCTTTTCTCCCCACTGGGGGTCTCACTGATGGCAGCCAAGGAGAACAGGCTGCCCCACCTCTCCACCCCGAGTGGCCCTCAGAAGGGCGCCCTTGTTAGACGTTAGGGTCTCCATTTCCTCCTCTCCACCTGGGGATGTTGACGAGGGTGCCCTAAGGTGAGCTAGTGAGTGAGCTGAAAGCTGATGGTCTGGTAACGTCAGGTCTGACGTTTCTGGTAACAGAAACGTGTTGCTCACAACCAAACTTCACGCAGGAACCCCAGTGTCTATAAAACAGTAAAAACAGAACTGCATGGCTGAGTCTGCCCGAGGCGGAGGGAAGGAGCGCTCTGGGTCCTGGGCTCAGATTTTACTGCCCACCCTGCCCCACCCCTGTCGCCACCACACACACCGGCAACTCAGAGGGATGGAAGGCACCCAGGGCCCTGGGGAAGGGAATGGGAAATTAAAATGTCTCTTCAACCAATGTCAGGACATTCAGCTTAACTCTTAGTAAGATAAACGCTAATCAGAACTGCACCGAGTTCCTCTTTTGCTCCATCAGATTAGCAACGATCCAGTAGGTTGGGAATGCTCCATTTTGGCCCCCGTGGAGGAAGCAGGCACCCTTACTCTTAGGCATTGTAGGTGAGAATCTCACCCAATGCACCATCTGTCTGCAATGGCAATGTGGCAATATCTGTAATATAACGCACATAATCAGAAGTTTCACAGGCAGGACTTTATGCGGCAGCTAATCTCTGCACAAGGAACGTGACCTTGGGCATTGACTGTGAACAAATTCAACCTCCGTCAATGTGGAGGGTGAACTGAATGGTGTGCCCATTCAACGGAGCATTTCCAGTCCGCTAAAATGAGGAAATCTTTTATGTTGATCAGGAAAAGATCTCCTAAACGCATGTTAAGCAAAATCAATCAATAAATCAATCAAATACTTTCACAGCCAAACACTTTTCTAAAAGAAAGAGGTTTTTTTCTTTCTTTTTTCTTTTTCTTTTTAGTCAAATGCTAGCCAGAAAAGGACTGGCCCCTGGGGCACGCACGTCTGAACCCCCAGCAGCAGGCGGGGAAGGAAGGACAAACATGTCCTGGAGCCCATCCTAGAGTGAGCGGGCTTCTTCATTATATATTCGGTTTTGGGGAGGAAAGATGCATGTGTTTTGAAAGAATTTACACTGGCTGCTGGTAAGGGGGGAAGGAAAAGGTACAGTGGGGGCAGTTCTCTGTTAGGTGCACAGTCTGTAAGGAAGACGTGTTTACTCCTGTGATTGGACGTAGGCAGCAGCCTTGAAAGTCGAGCGGATGCGGGATGCAGCGGCCTCTGGTGGCTGATGCAGAGGTTGCTTCAAAGCTTCCCACACACCTCTAGGCCCTGTGAGCGGGCTGCTGCGGCGGTGTCCCCTGTCTGTACCTGGGTGTAGCTGCCTTGTCTCTTTCTCTCACTCTGCAGCCAGCTGTGATTTAATTTAGGGCATCTCAGGATTTTTCTCTTTTCACGCACATTGCTAGGTGAAGAGGCAAAGTCACAGAACAGTGTGCAAAGCATGTTGCTGTTTGTGTGAAAATAAGTGTGGGAAGAATATGAAAGTATCATTTTGTAGTTACATAAAATATTTCTGAAAGCACAACCAGCAACTTTAACTCTGGCTTTCTGTGGAGGGAATGAGACGGTGAGGGAGAAGGGGTGGAGGAAAACCTTTCATTGTATGCCCCGTTGAATTTTGAACTGTGTGATAGTATATCCTATTCAAAACTTGAATTTTAAATCATACAAGAACAAAGAACTAAAAGAAAAACAGTTTTATGAGCTAAAACTAAGACTGGTCTTAGTCTCTTGCTTTAACTGTACACGGAGTGATTTGTACTCTCAAAGAACCCAAAGTCAAGAAGCAAATTCTATTTTTAAATACTTTCCAATGTTGCTCAGTAAATAAGCTTCCAGACTTCTAAGCTCAAAGACCTCTAGGACTCCTGGCTCCTGCTGGGAGCACAAGTAGTCTGCAAACGATCCTTTTCTTGGACTCATCAAACAGCTGAGACCCAAGTTTATCTGCCCAGCAGGACGGGACACAGGTACTTGCTTACCTGCTGTAGCTGGGAAGAAGAATGCCGCCCAACTTTTTAAGGAATCGTCATTTTTATCACATGCTAAAGGCCAAGGAGGGGACCTGCATGAATGTATAAATCCCTTGGGAGATGAAGACATGAGGGAAAGCCACACCCCCCACTCTCTTCTCCACGGACCACGCTGCACGTCCACAAGGACTGTGGGGGTGGGAGACACCTGAGGTTCAGGTCTGGGGGCTTGGGGGGAAACCAGTGCTTTCAGGAAATGCACGAAGTTCCACATGGATCTTTCTCCCTAAATCCCTTGTGGAAAAAAATAAATAAGCCTTTGGGAAGAGGGCAGCAAAGTGCGTTGTCCTTAGAGCCCAGAAGGAGACCTGCTGCAGCCGGGACCGGAGGGGAGCAAAACCCTCCCTACCCTTGTGGGGGGGGGTGAGGGGTAGAAATAAACACCTCCAGACTGTGAGTCTCCTGCAGACGGAGGGGGGGGGACAGCCCCTGAAACAGGCCCCCTCCAAGACACAGGGACACAGCAGCTGCCTAAGAGGGAAGCCAAAGCCCCCGCCTCCACCCCAGCCCGGAGCCCAGGCAAACAAGCGCTGAATAGTGCTAACAGCAATCTATCACTAGGGGAAGATCAAGGGCGTGAAGAGACATCTTCTCTAAGATACGGGCACAAAGGCAGCCCTAAAATTTGGGCTTATTAAGACGTCAGGTCACTCTGAATGGATACGTACACTTAGGTTAACTGCAGTAAAACTCCCTGCAAAATTATAATGGAAACCGATGAGCTAGTGGCCACACTGATGTGGGAAGGCAAAGGGGCTTCGGCGAAGCCTGCTCTCCCGCCCTCCCCGGGCTCCTCACACCCAGTGGGTGTTCCGTGTAGCTGGAAGTTGAAAGTTAATAAATGGCCTTATTGTATGAAATGCTAAAGGGACTTATCTAAGAAAAAGAAGAAGATCCGAACAATGAACAGTAGTAAAATGACAACTATCAACAACCAAACCTAAAAAACAAGAACAAAAACAAAGCAAACAACTAGAATAGGAACAGAATCATAGAAATGGAGATCACACAGAGGGTTATCAGTGGGGAGGGGAAAAGGGAGAATGGGGAAAAAGGTAGAGGGAATAAGAAGCATAAATAATAGGTACAAAATAGACGGGGAGGTTAAGAATAGTATAGGAAATGGAGAAGCCGAAGAACATATATGTACGACCCATGCACATGAACTAAGCGGGAAGAGGGAATGTTGGAGGGGAGGCGGGTACTGTGTGGAGGGGGAAAAGGGGAGAAAAAAATGGGACAACCGTAATAGCATAATCAATATAATATACTTTAAAAATAAAATTAAAATAATTAAAATCTTTAAAAAATCAATAAATAACCAAACCCACAGCTTCCTCAGTGCTTTTCTCTCTATTCCATCTGTCTAGCCACCTTTCTGTCTGTCCAACTTGCTACGCAGGCCTGAGTGGACACCAGAGGGTCTCGGGTGTTACTGAACCGAGGTCGGCCTCCCCGCGTGTGAGCGTGGGTGTACACATGTGTGCCTGCATGTGTTTATGGCAGAAGCAGAGACAGGCAGAAATGAGTAGAAATGAGAAATTCTTTTCTTGGAGGGGAAGAGCCAGAAATGACATCTGTTCAGAAATATCCTGCCTCTCTCACAGATAAATATAGCAATGTGAGTACAGGTGTGGCTGAACAGCACTCTCCAAACAAATCTGGGAAGAGCCACTTGAAGGGGCGGCCGCTGCTGGCCCTCGCCCTGCTCTCCTGTCCCCTGTGTTCCCAGACAGTGGTCAGGAGGAAGAGTGAGGTGGGCAGGGGTCAGGCAGTGCTCTGCGTCCTCAGAACCCTGGCAAAGCAGAAGAGCAGCAAGAGCAATCACGCTCCTTAAAGGGCTGCTGTCCAGAAGGTCCAGGTCACCAGATGTCCCTGTCTAGGAAGAGCCCAGAGGTCACTTGTCTCTGTGACAGGGAAGCACATCACAGGAGGCTGGTCCCACGGAGCTGTATTCACCAGGTGCGATGGCTGGAGCCGGTCACTGGAGCTAAGAACGAGTGACTTGAACCCAAATGTGCCATTAAAATCATTGGCCACCAGCACAGCAGAAGCACCTGCCGGCCAGAAAAATGGACTCAGCCCTTGACAAAGGGCAGAGGTATGGTGGCCACAGCATTTCCTACCGGCTGAGACTCGGCTCCCCTCAGAACCACATGCAATCGGTCCTTCCTGTGAGGCAGGCATTGTCGTCCCAGTTTTCAGATGGGGAGACTGAGGGCCGGAGCGGTTCAGTGATTTACCCAGGGTCCCACAGCCGGTCGTGGCAGAGCCGGGCTCGGCCTCTTCTGGGACCGCCAGGGAAAGGCCCCTGGCCTGACGGCTGCTCCACAGGAAGGGGGGTGAGCCCGCTGATGCCTGGGTTCAAGCCTGCCTGCCGGTTAGCTGTGGCGGCCGACAGGGAGCCCCTGGTCCAACTTCTTGCGGGAACAGAGTTGTCGGACTGTCACAGGTCCTCTAGGAGGAAGCAACTGTGAGCTCCTCCAAGTCTCAAGTTGCTCTCGCCCACACCTCAGCCTGGACCCCTCTCCAGCACCCAAGCATCTGTCCCTCCACCGCCACCGCAGGCCCAGGACACCTCTCTTGCCTGGCTAAGCAATAGCACCTCGGCTGCTGGGCTCCAAGCTCTGGCGAAAAGCTTCTTGACATCTTCTGGACCTGTGGAGTCGGACAGGCCTGGGTTCAAATCCCACCTCTGCCTCTCTCCACATTTGTAGCCTTGGGAAAGCCAATGCCCTCCATTAGTTTTCCATTGCCGTTGATGTGAATGACCACAAACAGTGCCTTAAACGACACAATGCATCGTCTCAGAGTTCTGGAGGAAAGCGGCCAACACCAGCCTCCCCGGACTAAGATCGTGGGGTCTGTCTGCAGGGCCGTGCCCCGCCGGCCCCAGGGAGAGCCCCTTTGCTTACCTTTCCCTGCGTCCGCTGGCCCATGGCCTCACGTCACCGGGACATCTGCCTCCATCATCGCTCCCCGTTCTCAGACCCTGGGCCTCCTGCCTCCTGCTTACAAGGACCCCTGTGACTACACTGGGGCACCGGGTAACCCAGGATACCCCTCTTCCCCAAATCCTTAATCACGTATGCGACGCCCCTGTGTCATGTCTGGGAACCTGACATCTTTGGGGGCAGCATTATTCAGCCTGCCGCACCTCCACGTCCTCACCTGTACCCCGGGGAGGACAGCCCGGACTTCACAAGGGCAGAGGGAGCACATTCTGGGTGGTGTGCAGTGCGCAGCCCACACCCGGCGGGAAGCTGCAAACGGGGCGTGGAAGGCGGCCCCTCCCGCTCCGTGTTGCTTTCCCTGGAGTGGCCGGTGCCTGTCCCAGACCCGGCTCTCAGCGGGACTTCCAGAATCTCCGCGGAAAGAAGACGCCCGCGGTGAAGCAGGGCTTTGACCCCCAGCTGCTGGGCGCGGCTGTGTGCTTAAAGGCTTCTAGGCAGCGGTGGGAGGGATTTGAGCGAAAACATGGAACGGTATGTTCAGGGACATAAATTCCAAGTGATTCTTGCTGGGAAAACTGAACAGAAAATAATTCCATCTGTGTTCCCCCATCGGAGCTGCTCTTTCCCAGGTCGGCTGGGTGGAGACGCCTTCCCGCAGCCCAGCCCGGGGCTGAGGTGACACCCTCTGCGAGGGCCTGAGCCCTCAGTCTCCCAGCAGTCAGTCATCCTGCTCCAGATCTGGGCGTGGGGACAGGGGCTGGAGCAGCAGGTGGCTAGTCCAGGAGCACAGACCCCATCTCCCGGGAAGGGAGTCACAGCCCGGGAGGGCTGGGTCCTGGGGCAGGGGGCAGGGAGGGCCCGACCCCCCACCTGACGCTCCCTTCACAGGGAGACTCCTACTGGTCAGTGTGGACCCGTCTCCATTCGTCCCCCTGCTTAGCAAAACACTTTCCAGCCCTTCAAGAAACGCTGGTTCATTTTCAGGTTGTGTGGTGTGCACTACTGCATGGATATATCATACACGTTAAAACTTTCAAAAATATAAAAATAGTAAAGTACAAGGCTATAAATAAACATAAATAGAAGATCGATAGTTTGATCCTGCACTGGAAGCAATGAATGGGTGGGCGTGCCCCACTTTGAGGCCTCTGCTACTAAAAATGCGCTTGCCTTCACTGCTCTGCTGCTTCCCTGAACCCGGGGTCTTCGCGTTCAGCTGAGTGCTCACCTCCCCCACCGAGCAGGCTCGTGTCTTGCTTCTCCACCTGGCTTACGGAGTTGCCAAAGGCTAAGGGCCAAGCACATGGCCCCCAGCCGCTGCCTGAGAAGTCAGTCATTCAGGAAATGTTTTCTGAACTGCAAGCCCGGCTCTGTGGGAGGCTCTGTGGCCCCGAAGAGCAAGGCGTGGCCCCACCCTTGTGGAGGGAGCTGCACAGAGTGGCAGGGTCTGAACTGGGCTTGGAGGCGGCTGGGCCATTGGAGGCACATGAGCAGAGGAAGAGAGGCGAGCAGAGGAGGAGCACGAGCAAAGGCCCAGCGGCCTGCAGGGGCCTGATGTGAGCCTGATGCGTTTCGGGTGTGGCCACTGGGCAGTTGTGGGCTGACTCGGTCCGGGGTGGAAGGGACGATGAGAGAGAAGGCGGTGCTGGGCGGGAGGTGGGCCACTGCGGCCTCGGGAGGAACAGTCTGAGGTCAGTCCTCCTCTGTGGCCTTCCCACCCTCGGGTCCCCTTGGAGGGTGCTCCCCTCCACCCTCCCCAGCACAAGGGTAGGAAGGGGACCGGAGGGCTGGTGAGGAAGCACCTCTCAGCCCTCTCCCCCTCCAGTGAGAAGGACGCAGGGCGAAGCCTGAGGCTCTGAGGTCTGAGTTTTCATCATAGATAGGCAGGCCCACCATCCCCACCGAGCCCCCAGTAACTGCCTTGTGAAGCCACTGGGGCGTCCAGGTTTGAACAAGGGGCCGCCACCCAGCTGCCCTCACAGTTCTGCATGGAAAACTTGCTTCCAGGCTGGCGGCCCCCACCTCCCCACACCCCCATGGATCCCAACCCCTTCCCCACTCCCCGAGGTGGGGGCTTGTGTTCTTTTCCGCTTTGGGCTCAGAGCCCTGGCAATGCCCCAGAGCTGGGAGCATTCCCAGCTGAGCTGGCCACATTCACCTTGAGTGAAGGAGCTTAAATGCTTTTGGAAGAGGCCAGAGGCTGGAAGGTCTGAAGACACTGGCCCCTGAGGCCGGAGGTGGGGGCTGCCCACAGGGAGAGAGTCCGTAAGGAGGGAGACAAGGTCCCCAAACCATTCCCCTAATGCACCAGAGACCACCTGCCTGGGGCCCCAGGCCTGGGTGCTTTAGGCCTCAGCGTGGGAGGGAGTGGACGGGAACTGGACACAGGACATCGGATTTGGGGAAGTTGAGAGGAAAGTCGTTTACTGTTTTTTCTCAGATCCATGAGACAGAGGAGCACAGAGGGGGCAGGAGCACCGCCCGGAGGTACCTGCTGGGGCCGCATCCCAGCGAGCAGTGCGCTCTGTGTGGTCAAGGATACGCAGAGAGCAGATTGCAGGTGGCTCATTGAGGGCTGCAGGAGTGTCGCATGTGAGAGAAATCGGGAGCAAGGGTCAGTGCAGCGCATTGAAAAGCACAGGCTGGACTGGCCCGCGCTGGTCGGCTTCAGAATACCCCCGCCCCACACACCCCGAGTCAAAGTCGCCCCTGGGGGTGGCCTCTTTCTGTGCACTGGGTCCGGGTGCTGCTGGCACAGGGGTGAGGAGGGCTTCCGACACCACTGCAGGAACACTGTCCCTCCACCTGGGCCGGGGCAGCTGACACGGGGGAGCCTGCAGGCGGACTCCGGGGTCCCCTTGTTCAGAGACTCAGACGCAGGAGCCACCACACAGCCCAGAAAGTTCACTGAGCCTCGGGGTGGGGGGTTAGGGGGCCCCCAAGGATGGGACTGGGTCAGGCAGGAGGAAAAGGAGTAAAGGCTGCCAGCATTGGCCCTGCCCCTGGTCCCCTGGGACCCGGCTTTGGGCCCCTTCCCTGGGCAATGACGAGGGTGGGCTGCGTGCCCTCTGGGTCCTTCCCAGGGGTTCTTGGCTCCGTCTGGGCTCGCCGGGCCCTGCCCTGCCCTTTTCATCTTCCAGCCTGAGCCAAGAGCCCGCTAAACCGTGCGCCACCTGAGAGGGGATTGGGCACCACCAGGGGGCTTTGGAGAGACTGCAAGCAAAGAACAGCCTCCTGCCTGAGGAGGAGCAGAGGTGCGCTGGACCCTGGGGCCAGCCCCACCCTCCCTGGGTG
Source organism: Artibeus jamaicensis (assembly GCF_021234435.1). Classification (NCBI taxonomy): domain Eukaryota; kingdom Metazoa; phylum Chordata; class Mammalia; order Chiroptera; family Phyllostomidae; genus Artibeus; species Artibeus jamaicensis. The sequence goes on along the minus strand of NW_026521843.1, from coordinate 17,371,911 downwards.
CAGGGAGACTGCGCTTTCCTCTCTGCGGCTCTGAGGCCTCCAGGGCCTTCATGAGTGACTCCGAAAACAAACCATCAGAGGGAGGAACAACCAGCCGCTGTCCCAAAATAGCTCCCCGAAGCCCTGCGACTGCCCAATCCCACGCCTTGGCAACAGAGTGGCTATTCTGACAGAGCCCAGCAGGCCACCTGAGGGCCAGCAGCGTGCACACGGGGGCTGGCTGGGTCAGCGGTGAGGGTTTGGTCTTGGGGCAAAGCACCAAGTCCTACGGACCCAGGATGGAACGCTGCCAACTTGCTTTTGCAGCTTTCCCTGGTGGTGGGACAGATAAAGGGACAGACTCTGGGGCTAGAGGCCCTTAGATCTTAATTCAGTGGGAAAAATATGAAGAGACATCCGCCCTTGCTGGTCGCCAGGCCTTAGAGCAGAGGATGAGCACTGCGGAGCTTGGCGGAGCCAGGCCACCGTGTCCCCTGCTCTGCAGGAACAATCAGGGAGGAGACCCCGAGTGCCCGAGATGTGGGTGCCGATGGATTTACATCACAGCCCACGGGGCAGGAATTCAAGGGGTCTGCGAGCTTGGATGGGAAAAAAATTTCAAATCTGCATTTTTATTAATGTTCAGCCAAAACTTAGCATTTCCTGCTATGAAGACTGTGGGCAACGAGCCTCAGACATTTTAGCAGCGTCTGGGACTTGTCACCAGTGGGAATCACAGACACTTTTTCATGTCACGGTGCACTGGTGGTAGATATCTTCAATTATTGTTTAAACTCATCACAGCTTTGGAATCATTGGTGGTTGGCAGACCTGTTTCTGGATCTTGCTGAATGTGTTAACGAAGCACGTGAGATACAATATGAAAAACTGGAGAGTTTAAACAATATTTTGGTCATTGCATTTCAATGTAATTCCTTTCCTTTGCAGTTCTATGTGTATCTTCTTTCGTGCATTTAAGCACGCTGCTCTGAGGAGGGGTTCAGAACTTCTTCAGGCTGCTTTAACGAAGGTAAGGATCCACTTTCCTGTATCCTATGGCATCACACTCCAACCCCACCAGCCAGCGTGCTGGGTGTGGGGCTGGGAAGGTTATCTGGTCCTGCAAACCAAAGTGTATGGGGAAGCTCAGCCCCTCCCGTGGAGGCTGCTCTGGCTGCATTTGGCAGGTTGGGTTTCTTAGAGCTACCTTACTCTACCACCCACCCCTGCCCTTCCCACCTTCTCGGGAGAGCCCCATGGACTTCTAGGTTTGCACGGAGCACCTCTGCAAATCATCAGCCTAAAGCAGCCCCTTCCTGGGGACCAGAGGGGCAGTGCAAAGCTCTCAGCTTGCAGGCGGCACACCTTCCCGTCCCGCTCCACCCAAGGAAGTCCTGCCTGTGGTCGGGGTCAGGGAGAAATCAGTTTTAAGCTCCAGGTGAGGCCTCCTGTGTGTGCTGGAAATAAACCAGGAGAGAGAGAGAGAGACCATGTCCTAGCCCGGGACACTCTTCACTGGGAGCTTTGGGCTCAAATACTGGTTCTACCACTTACCAGCTGTGTGGCCTCAGTTTTCAGCTGTTAATTTGTAATAATAGTAGCCCTCACCTTAGAAGGCTGTTTGGGTGGGGCATTCAATGAACTGATGCATGTGGAGAGCTTAGCTGGCTCAGTAAACTCTTTCTGCAACCTGACCCTTTTCTCCAGGAAAAAGGTGGGCACCCCCCACCTCCTCCACCCCACCCACTCTCCCCAACTCTGCCTCTGAAGTATCTCCCTGGCACCAGTCACCTGTGATCTGGTCTTCAAGGTCCAGGCCCGAAATACTTAGTCCTTCCCATCTTTCCAAATACGTCACCTGCGTTCACAGGGTGTTTTGGCAGCAGCTGCCGCTAACCCAGACAGCACACACTGTAGCTATTATCTAATCATCTAATAATTAGCCTGACATTTACAAAGGGCCTCGAGGGCTTGGGGATGACAGCACTGTTTTCAAATGCAAGGGTTCGGTAATTTCGCACCTGTGCCGGGCAAGATGCCAGCAGAAGGGAAAAGTGACCCAGGGTGTTACGTGCCCTCAGCAGTCCTTAGCCCGGTTAGGCCGCGGCAGAATATCAGGGAGCTGAGGGAGCCGAATCTGCAGGGGTCCTCCAGCTCAAACCCCCGTGTTCTCGGTGAAACGCGAGAAAGCAGTGCAGGTTTGCATGTTTTGTCCAAAAGATGCACTCCAGAATTACATAAACTCCACACTCTCATCTGACCCTGGATTTAAAGCCGGCCTTGGCTCCCGGGTCGGCTCTGCCTGGAAGCGGACCCTGCCTATTATTTCCAGTTTAAAACTGGCAGATAGATTTGGGGGTGCCAGTCACAGAGGGGGTTGCCTTGTGGGCTAGAGAGTTTGGTGATTTGTTGGAGCAGAACGGAGCCTGGGACTAGGGGGCCCTCAGGGAGTCAGAATTCCCTGCTCTGCCACCTGCTGGCAGGGAGGCTTGGGTGCAGCCGCGTAACCTCAGCCTGGGAGTCCCCCACCACAAAATGAACACTCTCCTTCAAAAGGCCTATGCGGCCCTTCGGTCACTGCCGCGTTGTTTACAATAGCCAAGGCCTGGAGGCAGCCTAGGTGTCCGCTGATGGAGGAACGGGTAAAGAAGGGGCAGCGCACATATGCGATGAAATATTACTCAGCCTTAGAAGAGAGCGAAATCTTGCCATTTGCAACATGGATGAGCCTGGAGGGTATTATACTAAGTGAAATAAGTCAGACACAGAAGGACAAATACCACATGATTTCCCTTACATGTGGAATTTTTAAAAATCAAAACAAATAAACGAAACCAAACCAAAGCAGACTCCTAGAAACGAAGAAGAAGCTGCCGGTTGCCGGAGGGGTGAGGAAGGAGGGCTCGGTGGGGAGGGGAAGGGGGATACAGTCGATGCTCGTGTGATCGATTTGCACAGTGACACCTGGTTACTAGACCTGGTGTGGTGGGCACATTGTAAAGTGCATAAGTGTCCGCGCTGTGTCGTACACCTGAAGCTAATGTTGTGTGCCAACTATAATAATAATAATAATAATAATAATAATAATAATAATAATAATAATAATATGTGATTAAGAGACCTGATGTGCCACAGCACGGGGTCGATGAAAAGAACAGCTGGGCTACCTGTCAGCTCACTGAGATGATGGTGTTGGTGGTGGTGCTGCGTCACATAGAACGTGGATTTAGGGATGAAAAAGCCAGAGAGAGACTTCCTTCCTCAGCCTTCCCCCCCACCCCAACCCAGCAAGTCTTAGAACAAGGAGCATCGCTCATTGTGCCTTACTCCGCTAAGAAATAGAATCAGGAAAACCCGAACGCCCCCCTCACCATCGGGACCAGCAGCACAGGGCCAGGAGGAGAAGGCAGCCAGAGTCCTCCTCCAGCCTCTCCAGCCGCAGACCTCGTGGAGCAGCCCCTGGAACCTAGCATCAGGGAGCAGGGTGTGGTTCAGCCAGGACTCGGAGGACAGAGGTCAGAGGTGAACAGACCACAAGGAGGCCTGGCTCCGTTGGTATTTCTGCTCATGGCCTCGCACCCCAGCTGCGCTCAGGCCCCACAGCCCTCTGACACAGCCTTCTCCCTCATTGTCCCCACATGTGATCTGTCGTGAAGTCCGAAATCACCACTTTGGTGTCTGCTGCTGTGTCCCCTCCTCTCTATTTCTGCAGGCCATCATCCACTTCTTCTCTGGCCAAGAGCAACAGACATCCGATCAACGCAGGACTTCCAACCAAATAGGGGCAGGTTTGCTGAGAGTTCCATCTGCTTCACCCTCTGGTGACCAGGCTGCAGGCGGGGGGGGGGGGGGGGGGGCGGGGGGGAGGTGTGATGCTAGAGCCTCTAGACTAGCATTTTGCAGCCTTGGAAGCCTTATTTGTTCATCTCAGTGTGCCATTCAAATGTCATCATTTTTCATGTTGCTTCCATGTGGGAGATTTGGGGAATCACCGGTCTCTCAAGTGGCCCCCTCTGCCCCCTCAGACTTACCCTGGGCATTGGGGTCAGATTCTTCTAATAGACTCCAACTACAATAGGGCAGCTGACCTTCAAGAATGGCCATCACCTTGGCTGGTGCAGCTCAGTGGACTGAGCACCGGCCTGCTTATCAAAGGGTCTCTGGTATGATTCCCAAGTCAGGGTACGTGCCTGGGTTGTGGGCCAGGTCCCCAGTAGGGGGCCCGCAAAAGGCAACCGAGTGATGTTTCTCTTCCTCTCTTTCTCCCTCCCTTTCCCTCTCTCTAAAAATAAATAAAAATAAAATCTTAGAAAAGAATGGCCATCAAGAGCCTACAGGATATGGAAGTTACTGGAAGCCACCAAGGGCAGGCAAGAGGAAGCAGCCACAGGGTCTTTCCCACAGTGTGGGCTGAGGAGCTGTGAGAAAGGCATCCCTGGAGGGTGTCTGGGATGGGGGTCCTCAAACTGTCCGGTGTCCAAGCACCACCTGCTACACTTTCAGGAAATGGAGATTCCAGGGCCTCTTCCTGCCCCACCAAGACGTTCAGTCAGTGTGTTTACAAGCAGGCCCCGCAGTGTGCGCCTTTCAGGAGCAGGCTGGTTGCAGACTTGGGGCTGTACGGACCCCCACTCTGAGACACAGTGCCCTGACGACCTTAGCTGACCACAGGTTTCACCCAGGTGGCTCATAAGAGAGGAAACAATGGCACATGGAAGGAATTTGTAGTAAAAATCTGTGTTTCAGCCTAAGTCCTCCAATCAAACATATCACTTTATATATTTATAAATATTATATATAATATAGATATTTAAATATATAAACATACACACATATATAGATATAGATATATATGAACAAGGGATCCTTAAAATAGGAAAAGGGGTTGGAAGGAAGACCATCTGGATGAACCAAAGTGACCCATCTCTAAGAACACTCTCCCAGAAAAGGCGCATGGTGTGGAAAATGCCAAGTGCAATCTTGAAGAAAATCTTAAAATCCTGGAAAGAAGTCATTTATCAACTATACCCCGGGCAGCACATTGGGCAGGCAAACCAGTCAACGAGTGCAGAGGTGGAAGGTACGCTGCAGACGCGGAGCAGTGCGTGGGCCGAAGGCTGATTGGCCGGGGCTGCACGTGCGCGTTCTTTAGGAGGTGCGTTCCTTAGGAGGCGTCCAGGGTGGAGAGAACTTATTTGAAGGCACTGCTGCCAGCAGGGCAGGCAGTGCCTCACCAACAGTTCCGGCTGACTCGGGGACCTGCCCTCACTCAGCCAGGTGGCTGCACAGGCCATCGGGACTTTTTCTGACTCCCAGATGCAGAAATGGTCTGGCTCGCAAGAATGCCGCAGGCACAGCAGGCCAGTGGCACTGGACAGGTGAAATCCAGACCCCTTTGAAAACAGGAATCCCCCGTTCACTATGATTTTGACAGGATGGGGCATCTTCCAGGTGATGCTGGCCATCCCTGCGGTTTGTTGCTGCTGCCTCTTTTATACACTGCATGGACCCTTTCACCACAGTTCAAAACTCCAGCCAGACCTGGAGTGGAGCCGAAGGCTCAGGTGTTCATGGGCCGTAGCTAAATGGGGACCCAGTGGCTTCCTTCAACCAGGACATAAGCCGTGGTCATTCCTCAGCTGGAGGAAGACTGGGAGGTGGTTCTGGAAGGGGCAGCTCCATCTGGCTGGGCCAGGCTGCTGCCATGCCAGCGGGACAGGCGCCCACGGACAGTTGCCCCAAGGGAACGTGGGACTGCTGGGCTGGGTTCCACAGTGATGATCCAGGAGGCGGCTGAGAACCAGCTCGAAGACGCGATTAAAGAAGTCTGTTCTCAGCTCTTCGGTGAGGCTCTATTTTTAACTGCGATAAAATATCTGTCAAAGAAAGAAACACAAAAGGCTCCTTTTAGAGACGCACCAAATACTCATGTTGGCCCAGGGTAGAATGGCCAAGTATTTGAGACCAAACCAGAGCCAAATATTGCCACCGTAGACATTCTTTGGGGATGCAATAATAAACACAAACTTATTTTACATGTGAAATTAACGCTGCACCTTAGTGATTTGCATGTTTAATAGTCAGGTGTTTAGGTCGACTTTCTGGTGCAGGAGCAACGTCTCGGCCTCGCTGTGATGATGTGCATGTGTATCTCGCATAGACACTCGTGCGTCTGAGGCCACTGCCAGTGTGGGCTGCTTGTGGTAGTGACGTTGTCCAGGCTAGAGGGCTTCCTTTTCTCTGGAACTATAACGGACTAACGACAGCTCTTAGATATAAAGAAGTCTCCACCAGGATTTCTTGAAAGATTCATGGACCATATGATCTATTATATCAAGTAACTAAAAATTAAGTGTGACTTTCATATGTTCATTTGTTGATTCAAGTGCTGCTTCCACCATTGAATTCCATCAGGGTTAGAATTGCAATCTAATCTATGTTATTCTGCCTGGTGTCACCGATTTACTTGCTATAAATTGCCCTACAGGTGGCTACAATCAATCCCTACTCAAGATCGTTCCCCCACGTGGAGCCCCGGGCAGGAGCACGGGGTGAAGCCTGGGGGCGGAGTCTGGCATAGGCTCGGAGCACACAGCCCTACCTCCTGCCGGCTGCTGCCACCATGTTGCAGGTGAGAACTCGGGGGGCAAAGAAGCCAGGGCTTGTTAGCTGTGGAGTCGGACAAGCAAGGGGCCCCTTGGGCTTGTCTAACACAAAAGAGCTGCCGCCTTTCTCCTGCTAACCAGAGAGTTGGTTTTGACTTCAAGGTGAAGGTTTTGGCTCGTTTGTTTGGACTTTGTTTTCTTTTGAAAAGGCTATTGAAGGAGGGAAAGGGGAGGGAAAGAAAATTACTTTTCTTCAGTGGTAGGACTGGTCCTGCCCTTCAATCCAGGCAAGAAGCCCCAGCCCTGGGCCACACCCATCAGGAGGACCCACTGTGGCCTCCACCGGCGGTCAGGACTTGATTGTGGATTGGATTCCACAATCCAATTGTTGGTATGGCAAGTAACCGCGACCGCAGTGGCCTAACGGGTCACGAGTTCATTGTCTTGGAGCTCGTTGGGCAGAAGTCTCATGGCACCAACAGGACTGCAGGCCTTTTTAGAGGCTCTTGGGAAGCATCCATTTTCTTGCCTTTTCCGGCTTTTAGAGGGTGTTGGTATTCCTTGGATTGTAGCCTCCTCCATCCTCAAAGCTGGTGTTTCTGACACAGCTTCGCCCCGACCTTGTCTTCTGTCTCTGTCTTCCACTTTTAAGGACCCTAGTGATTACACTGGGCCCACACTGGTCATTTATGATACGACATCCCCATCCTCAAGTCAGGTGGTTAGCAACTTCCATTCTGCCTACAACCTTAATGTGATATAGCACATTCCCAAGTGTCTGAGGTCAAGACTTGGGCATCTTGGTTAGGGGGTGAGGCACTATTCTGCCTACAGTTGCCAAAGGCAGAGGATAGGATACACTTTACTAAACAATCTGTCAGTGTCGCTTCTCATGTTAAGTATTTGGAGAGATGGTGGGTGGCCTCCCTGTGCGCTGGTGCCCCAGGTCCTGCAAATGTTAGGGCTGCTCTGGTGGCAGCTGTCACAGCCACGGTGAGTGGCACTGCGGCACTCAGTGGACTGAGGGACCTGAGTCCTTGTCTCTGGCCAGCAGCCGGCCCCTCTGGACAGTTTCCAAGGCTCCCCCGGCCCTGGGGGCCTGCTGAGGAACACGTCATCTTCATCGTCTTCCTTCTGATTCAAACTCCCAACACCTTGCTCTTCTTCCAATAGCATTCCTCCCAAAGAAGGTGAATTTCCAGTTCTTTTTGCTTTTTCCTTTTTATAAAAAGGAAAGAAGCAAGCAAAGGAACCTCCTACTCATCCCAGCCCAGCAGAGCAGACATATCAAAGGATGCCAGGCCCCTCAGGAAACCGGAGTGGCTTACATCATCCTGCAGCACATCGCTAAGCAACTGTGGGATCAACATCTGTTTCCATGGAGATGTCACTTCATCACCATTCTCCAGGCGGAGCAGAGAAGTGCATCTGGGAGGAATGAATATGCTGGGCTGTGCCAGAGAATAACACACTCCAGAGACCAGGAGCAAAAAAACTATAATCAAAATGAAAGGTTGATGAGAGAGAGTGGGCTAGAATGAGGAAGAAGAGGGATGGGCGTGCCCCGGATGTGTCCAGCGGGAGCCATCTGGCCCACCTGTCTCAATACACAGAGTACCCGAGGGAGGCCTCAGACTACTGTCCAGTCTGGAACAATGGTTCACAGGCTGAGCTGGGGCCAGAACCCAGCTTCATGCCTCCTCGGCCAGGATTCATCCCACATGGCGGGAGGCGCTACTAAGGAGCAGTAATGCTCCTCCCCCAGTTGGATCCAGGCAGGCAAAGACGGTTCTTGCTCCTTTTGCTCCAGCCTTACTTTGGCCTGCCTAGCACAGTGCTTTCCAGGGACAGTGGCTCCCACTCCCCTAAGACAAACCTGGTGGCTACAAGGCATGGCCTTCTGAAACGACAGTGGCAGGGGGAATGGAAGGGACCGCCCAGCGCTCACCATGTGCTTCTTACAAACTCTCTCGACTAATCCTCCAATTCCCACTTTGGGGTGTTACAGATTCATTCTATAGGCAAGAAGCTGAGGCTCAGAGAGGTGGCTTATTCAAGGTGATGATAATAACAAACTTTTAGAATTCACTTGCTATGTGCAAAGCCAAGGTCCTGGCCCCAGCTTGGCCTTGTACATGATGGACCATTGTACATGATGGGGCAGGAGTGTGAGGCCTCTCTCCACCCCTCTGTGTATTGAGACGGGTGGGCCAGGTGAAGTATCCCAGGGTCTGCCCCGTGACTCTCTGCTGGACGCATCCTGCACCTGCGCTCCCTCTCGTTCTATTCTCTCTCTCATCAACCTTTCCCCTTGATTATGTTTTTTTGCTCACAACCTCTTTACAAACACTAATTCATTTCATCCTCACACCGAATCTCTGAGAAGGTATTATTATCTATCAGTCATTAAGCAGCAGAGCCAGGCTTTGCAGCCTGGGATGCTCTTTCCACGGAATAATCTGACCCTGTTATCCACATCAAGGGTAGCAGGTCAGGAGGGGACACACAGGAATGAATGATGATGGACTGATGTTGAAACAGGAAGCCTTCTGTCACTTGCTTCTGTCACTGAGCATTGTGTCTTCAAGACTCCTCCATGCTAAAGAGTGATACGCTTGATTCATTTTTACTGCTGTAAATGAGCTATTTCGGTTAATGTATCCATTTCCCAGTGATAAGCATTTCAGTTGGCTCTGATTTTTTTTCCCCCAATCTCTTTCATGCTGCTTGTGCCGATGTACAAAGCTTCTTTGGGATCTACACTTAGGCACTGAATTGCTGGGTCAGGGCATGAGTAAGTGCAGCTCCAATTTCACAAAACAATGCCAACTTGCTCTCCAAATTCCTTGTGTCGGTTTATGCCTCCACCATTAGGGTGTTTGAGTTGTCTTTCCTTCACATCCTCACCCACACACGGAATGGGCAGAATTGGTATTTTTGCTAATCCGTTGAAAATTGAGTATCTTGTGGTCCCAAGTTGCATTCGTCTGAACACAGAGTCTATGCATTTTTTATATACATGTGGCCACTTAGGTTTCCTCTCGTGCTCATTTGGGAAGTTACATTATTGTTGATTGATTTGTGGAAGTTCTTTATTCTGGATATTAATTCTTTCTCAGTTTAATGGGTTGAAAATATCCTCCCTCAACACGTAACTTGTATTTGCCTTAATTTTGTGTTTTTTGAGCAACAGAAGGAGTTAATTTTCATAGAACCAATTCACAGTCTTTAAAGTTTGTGCTTTCTGTGGCTGATTGAAGAAATTCTTTCCTGTCTCAATGTGATATAAGATTTATAATGCTTTTAAAGTTCTGCTTTTCACATTTGGATCTTTTAATGCATCTGGAAATTATTTTTTGGTAAAGCAGGAAGTAAATATTATTTTCCTCTGTTCAGATAACCAAATGTTTTCACCACTTTGCCACTGCCCTGAAATATCTCTAGTTGCCACCTGATTATTGCTCTATCCATGTGCTGATACCACACTGTTTAATTACTGTGACTTTGTAAATCTTGTTATCTGGTCAGAAGAGTTCACCCATTCCTCTTCCAAGTACCTTTGCAATTTTGGGTCCTTCGTTCATCCAATTAGATTCTACAATCTATTGTCAGTTTTCATTTAAAAAGGGGGCTTTTTATTTGGATTGTATTGAAAATATAGATTAATTAGGAGATATATAACATTGTTAATATACTGACCTTTCTCACCTATGAGATATTGCACAAACTTCGTTCGGTTGATTTCCTTTCTCCAAGCTAGCTGATCATTTTTATTATGAATGGGTGGTGAGTCATAGCAAGTGCTTTTTCTGAGGCTTTTGAAATAACGACATGCTGTCTCTCTTTCATGTTTTTATGTAATAAGGTATATTAACACCTTATCTAATATTAACTTACCTTTATAATCCTGGGCTAACCTTGGTCATAAAGTGTAATTTCATTTATATATTAATTAATTTTTTAAAAAAGATTTTATTATGTCTAGAGAGAGGAGAAGGGAGGGAGAAAGAAAGGGAGAGAAAAATCAATGTGTGGTTGCCTCTCTCACGCCCCCTACTGAGGACATGCCCTGCAACCCAGGCATGTGCCCTGACTGGGAATTGAACTGGCAACCCTTTGGTTCACAGGCCCGTGCTCAATCCACTGAGTTGCATCAGGTAGGACATGCATGGATTTTTAATCTAATATTTTGTTCAAGATTTTTGCAACCATGTTCATAAGTGATATTGAGCTATAATTTTCTGTTCTTTTTTTCTTGTATTGATGACAGGTTCTACTGGCTTCATTAAGGAGCTCATCCCCATTTTAGGACAATTTGTGCTTTAAAAAAGGGTATATCTAGCTGTGGAATTTTGTATGTGTGGGGTGGGGAGGAACTAGCCTATTAAGCCAACTGAATGTTTCTTTTATTTTTTTAAATCATTATTTAGTCACCAATTTAATTTATTTAAATAAAAATTCAGGTTTTATGTTTCTCATTAAACCATACTAAATATTTTCTCTAGGATATTATCTATTTTGTCTATAATTTTAAATTATTCACATAAAATGATTAGTAACACTCATTTTTAACCTTTTTTCCCTAATACTATATATTTGTGCTTGCCTCTTTTCTCTCTTGATAAATCTTGCTAGAAATGTTTTTATTTATCTGCTCAAAGAACCAGATACAGGCCTGATTCTCTCTACCGTACATTTCTGTTCTATTGTATTAATTTCTGCTCTGAATGCTATTGTTTCTTTCCTTCTCTTCTCTATTTAAATTGATTGTATTGGTCTCAGGTTGGATATCTTCAGTCTTTTGATTTCCTAATATTAATATTAGATTCCACTGTAATTTCTGGCTTAGCTGCATCTCACAAGGTTTTGGTGTAATATTTTTTACTGTGGTTAAGCCATAATCATTTTCTAGCTGTCATTTTGATTCTTTTACCCGTGACTTGTTTAGAAGTGTCTGTGTGCCTGTGTTTATTTCCGGATACATGAGAGGTTTTGTGTTACGTTTTATCTCTGATTTCTCACTCATAGTCTGTGTGATGCTGGTCCTTTGAAAGTAGTTGAAGCTTGATTGGTTCACACATAGCAAATTTTTATAAATATTCTATATTGATATATGGGTAGATGGATAAATGGAAAGAAAGAGAGAAATAAGAGAACTGAGAACAGTACAATTTGTGCTAAACATGTTTGAGAAAAGTGTGTATTTTCTGATTAGTAAGAGGCAAATTCTACTTTTAAATCATGTCTGTTACTGAAGCTGTTTAGATCCTCTGTATCCTTACCTGTGGCTTATCTTTATGGCCTAACAATGTGACAGGAACGTGCTAAAGTGACTTGCTGTGACCATGGACTTGCCGGTTTCTCTCCTAAATGCTCTTCGGCTATTTTTCCAGCAGGACGATGGTTACATAAGATTTCTCTTTGCGGGATTTCACTGGTATACATTCTTCCATCTTTTCACTTGTATCCTTTGGCGCCTTTATATTTTATATTTTAAATACACTTCTTTGGATCCCTTATATTTTTTATATATTTCTTGTCAACAGCATATAGTATTATTTCTCTCTTCCAACCACTCCAACAATTTCCATTAAAACAAACAAGTTTAATCCTTTCAAACTTTGTGAGATGATTGATATGTTCAGATTCATTTCTGTCAAAGCTAAATTGGTTTATATATCTATATGTATATTGCTTCTTAATTTAATTTTGGTTTTTAAAGCTTTGCTGAGATGTAACTGACATACAATAAGCCACAGGGGGAAAATTGGCAGGGAAGGGTGGCTCTAGATTTGCAGAGCCAGTGAAATAAGCCATCCATCCTTGTCCCCGGAGACCAAAAGGTGTAGCCAGGCGGGGATCCCTGTGTGGAAGCCCCCCCTGCCCACCAGGACCAGTCAGCACACTGGCCTTAGAGGAAGACACCGCGGCCCACCGTGGACCCCCTGCCGCTGCTCTCTAGGCTAGATGCTCTCTCGGCCCTGCCTAGACCCCCTGTCTGCCTGGGGTCCTTGCCCAGAAATAGCACTTGCTCTGCTCCTTCCCCATTCTTCTGCTTCTAGGGCTAGATCCCCTGCAGGCCTTTGTCTCCTCAAGAATGACATAACACCCAAGAGACCAGGGGTCACACCAGCAGCCCCAAACCCGAATGGGGAGTCCACCCGACAGAGAGCAGACTCTAAGGGCCAAACATGGAACAGCAGCCCCACCAGGTACAAGGCCAAGGCTGGACAGAAAGACATGAAAGAAGCCCTCCCGAGACAGCTGTGGAATGCTGTGATTAGTGTGAGCCACGCTGTAAAAGCCAAGGCCAGGGTAGGGGTGGGGAGAGAAGGAAACTGAAAACATCTTCTTACCCAAGACTCCTATCCCCAGCCACGTGTCCAGGAAGCAAGCTCTAGTACCAGTGTTGTGTGAGTTGTCTTTCAAAGTTGTTCTGTACAGAAAGCAGCATACGCAGGGAGGGATAAAAGGAGGTTTACAGTTGTGACGATGTGAAATGCAGAGTTTCTTCCTGTATTGTCATTTATTAATTATTGCCTCCTTTTCCACACTAACAGGGACAAACCTACTCTGCCCCACCTGTACATGTGTATAAACAGGTTTCACGCACCCACCCACACATTCTGTTGGAGCTTCACCCCAAAGGGAGCCCCTTGCTCATTTGCTCACTTTAAATGCACGAGATGCTAAGGATGCACGCCGTCCCTGCTATCACAGAGTCCAGCAGTGGGTACAGTCACCAAAGAACCGCATACGTGAAGGTATAATCCAAAACTGGGATCCAGCGAGGGATGTGCGTGGCTCTCTGAACTGAGAAGTCCTCCAGGTGACAGTCACCATTGTTTCAGGGACAGTCACCAGCAAGCTGGGTGCCCCAGACCTGGTCTCTAACATGCTTCCAATCAAGAGCAGGCGCCCTCATCTGCCGCCTCGGCTCCCATGACTCAGAGCTCCGCCCCCTGCCCCCCTGCCCCCGGGACTGCAGTTTCAGAGCGACTGGAGACCAAACCATTCCCTGTGACTCAGGCAGAGAGAGGTGCAGCTTGGCCTGGCTCCCGCCCACTGCTCCCTCCCTGCCTGAAAAACGGTGGTGGGCACCGCCTCTGAGTGACACGTCCTTTCAGGGATGTGCTGACAGTGACAGTCCCTTCCTGGCAGGTGTCCTCAGAACACGGGCAGTGATTAGGTGATTAATTGCCCAGGCAGCAGCTGAGCTTGCCAGGGGAGAAGTAAGGAATCGAGTTCAAGTCCACCTCTCGCGGCTCAGAGTGCTCCTGACCTTTCTGTCGAGGGTCCCCAAGCTGGGTCTCTGGTGCCCTGCATGCCAAGGCTGGTATGTGTGGGGTTTGCGTGGGCTGCCCCTGCCCCACCACCTCAAAGTCCAAAAACCTGAGCCCAGCTCACCACGCTCTGCCAGAGCCCAGCCCTGCCTGCCCCCTGCAACTCCTCCTCGAACAACTCCCCCTGCCACCCCAAATCCTGGCCTTGAAATCCTGGGGTTCGCTTCCACTCCTCCCTTGCCCTCCCGCTCATCGTCCCAGTCTTCCCCTTCCTTCCATTCTCTCACTTCAGCCTTCTCTCACGCCTTTTCCTCCACGAGGGCTCTTTTGGGAGCTGTTCACTAGCCTTGACATAGTTTCCATAGTCTTGGGGGCAGTTCTCCAGCCTCAGCTGGCATCTCCGCAGGGCCTGCGGCAAAGTCCACAAACTCACAGGTCCACGGCGGGCAGACAGTGACAGGAAGGAGGGGAGCAGGCTGAGGGTGAGTAGATATGGGGCTGCAATAGGGAGTGGTGAGGACTGGGGAATATTGGAGAACGCCTATGTGGGACGGCCACCACCAAGCCACAGCTAAGCAGAGCCACAAGGGAGCCAAGGTCCCAAGTTGCTGGACCTCCAGGAGTTTCCTAACAACCCAGCTTTGTTTACAAAACCTCCTACTTCATGAAAGTCGGTAACGAATTCACATCTGAAGCACCGAAAATTTTCCTTGGTCCAGCATTTGGGAGCATCCTCTGACGGGACCCCACCTACGTTCCAGCACCATCGCCGCAGCCCTTCCTGGGCAGGGCCTAAATCACACCACACTCCAGGACACTAGGCTACAGGTCACTTCTGCCACACTGCCCCACTCCTGCTGATGCTGCTCCTCGCACTCTGGTCCCTTAAACATCGGTCCAAGTCCTAGCCGCCTGGGAAGGGTCAGCTAGGCCCCCTGCCTCAGCCCCACGGCCAGTTTCCCTGACCTTCTCTGCTTCGTGCTTCCCCCACGTGCTGCACTTCTGTCCTGGTGCAAGGCGCAGTCTTGCCGTGTGCCTGTGCTCCCCACACCGTGGGAGACTCTTAGGTAAAGACTCTGTGTCTCATTTGCAAACATGGCAGGCAACCACCCCATAGATAGCTCAGGAATCGTGCTAATCGGAATGGAGGAAGGTGAACTAACACAGTGTGTGTTTGGGGAATTTGGGGTGTTGGTGTCCCAAACCCACTGCACACCCAGGGCCTGCCTCCTGGGCTGCACCCCAACTTCCCCAAGGCCTGCAGCGCTCAGCCCCACCCCAGCCTGGCGGGCGTGGAGATCGGCACCTGTGGAAGTTCTGAGTCACCAGCTGAGCTTCGGCCTAATGCTCTTCGCAGGCCCTGTCGTTTGTAGCCTGGCCTGCTTCTGCTGCGCAGTCCCCCCTCCCCGGTTTATAGCTGAAAACATCTGCATGAAAACGGGCCTTGGCCCAGTGTCTGCACTTACTTCCCACCCTCCTCCCGCACCTGAGGTCCTGGCCCGCTTGCTTCCCGCTCTTTACGATTGTTTGCTGTGGAAACGGCTGGCTTCAGGGCCCGGGAGGGAGCAGGTGCAGAGGAGCCCAGCCAACCAGTTCCTGCCAGTCAACAGCCTGCTCCTCCTGGTGACCCCAGGGTGGGCGGGGAATGTGGGCCTGAGCAGCTGGGAAGGATGCAGAGCACAGTGAAAGGTGGGCTGACTTCCTGGGAGGTGTGAGCTGGGTGTGAGAGGGCGGGACATGCCAGGCTGAGTGGTCCCCTGACCACTGAAGCTGAGCTTCTAGCAGCCTGCCTGTGGGAACCCGAGGGGCCCTCAGGAGGAGGCAGCTCTGCTCATTCCTTTGCACACGGGCCTGTTCTCACTGCCCCTGGTGCCGCATGCAACTGCTGGGCCCTGGTGCTGACGCAGTCACATGGGCCGTTTAGATGTGAGCATCCAGAAAGCCACAAAAAGGTCCAGCCAGGAGTCTTAGTCATGACAAGCTTATAATCCAGTTTGAGATGAAATTGCTTTAAGGGCTACAGCCATGAGAAAGGGGCTAGGGAACCCATGAGGATGGCAGACGAGGAGTCTGAGCCTCACTTGCAGGTACTGGGGAGGGGTGTCAGCAAACAGAGTGCAGAGTGGCAGGGGGTGGAGCTGGGGGAAAGATGGGGGGCAGGGCTGGAACACCTGAGGAGGGCCTGAGAAGACTGCCTGGCTTAGTGAGTTTGGGAGTTCGTGGGAGTCCCTGAATGGTCATAGTGGTCAGTGAAGGAGCTGGCTGATGAGAATGGGGTCTTCTCCTTTTTGAGCCAAGAAGCTGTTTTGTTGCTGACGTGGAATCACAACCCAGTCAAGGACAAATGAAGGACTTAGATCCCATTTGCAGTATCTGTTTTGGAACTCCAATTGTGCTGGCCCCTTGGGACGAGGGTACTAACCAGAGGGTCAAAGCTAGTCCCTTCATCTCCTCCTTCGAGAGATCAGTTGCCAGGCTTCTCCCCCATAACTTTGGCCTTGACATTGCCAAGATGAAGGAGGTTCTCCTCCCAAGAAAATAATCATCTGGTCTCTATAGTTAGAGCCTCTGTAATCTCATAAAAAGTCAGGTTTCCACATGGGAAGCTAGACATTGGCCTGAATTGTTTTTATTATCCCTTCTCCTCAAGGCCAAGGCACTGGCTACACAAGAACTTACCCAATTTCTCCTTGCTAATTAGGAATCATCACCTTGAACAAGGCGGAACACACGTAGTCAACTGCTTCCCACTCCCTACCCTTCCACCCCTCTCTCCCTCGTGGTGAATTTCTGCCTCCTCTGAAGTTCTCCATCTCTACAAGTTGAAGAGCTGTTTTCGGTTGGGCTTGGGAGGGGATCCTTAATTCTCGCATTAGAGGGTTTAGTTATTGCTTCAAAGACTCCTTCCCAAGGGCTCCCATAAGGCCCAGGAGGTTTAATCAAATTCAGCTCTCCCTCCAATGTCCTGTCCCTCACCTCATGCCAGACTTCTTGGGCAGTTTGACAGATTGGGCTCCACTTTGACCCAAGGCCACACATCTGAGGAAGAACAGCTTCATGCTCTTTTACTTGATAAGCCCCCCAGCTCCACTAGTAACAGCTTTACCCAAACAGATGCCTCATGTGCCCTGAACTAACGAGTGCAGGACCACAGCTTCTGGATCAGAGGCCTGTGTTCTATGCAGACCACGTATTTCAAGAATGCTCTAGATCTCAATTAGCTGCTTTTGAGATCAACTGCATGTCAGAGGGGACCAGGTGCTTTTCAGAAGGATCCCCATACCCTCAGAGAAGCGAGGGACACTGACTTGCGTGTGTTCCCCATGAAAGGTTGTGTGTGACTGAGAGTCTGGGAGGGACAGCGTGCTGCCCGCGTCCATGACACGGGCCAAAGGAGTCATGCGTATTATCAGCCCCAACTTCCTGCCATTTACATATTCTTTGCCGATGCCCTTTTCAGAGTCTGGACTGCACTACAATTTGGATGAACCAAGACCATAAATTAAAAGAATTGCAACCCTGGGCTGAAATGATACCAGAACATGGTTGTCAGACCACTTGGGGGCCTCCGATAAAAGGGAGAGTCAACGTTCGCTCCCTGGAAGCACCCAGAGTGTGAGCCGGTTGGCTGGATGGCCCACAGGCTCCAAAGCTCTGTTCTCTGGGGTGGGAAGGAGTCTTGTCTTCTCCCCGGCCCCTCTCGGGCTTCCTTGAACACATCCATGCAGCCCATCCAACCACACCTTTCATGATTTTCTTTTCTCTTGACCATCGCCCTTCATCTTCTTGTCCCTAAGGCCCTAACTTCTCTGGGTGAGAAGGTACCAATTGGAAATTCTCTACGAGTGCACGCGGCCAGCCTCCCTAGTGGCCTTTGAAAGTCTCCGTAGTTCTGTGGGCAGGGTGCCTGGGCATTGTCCCAGCAGGAGGAGAGACAGAATGTCCAAGGGACAGGATGCCCGGCACTTGGAGGAGCCCAATAGAAGTTGCTGCCGCGTGTGTCCTTGGGCAAGTTGCCTGCCCTCTCTGGTGCCAGTTTTACCATCAGCTCCGGCTTTTGCTAATAAAGACAGAAAGGAAAGGAAGAGAACACAAAGAAGGCTGCGGGGGAGGGGAGACATTGCATGTGCTCAATTCAAACTGACCTCTACAATGCACCCAGCCCACGTTTTAGTTGTAGGGCTAAATCCAAAATTCTAGAGGGAAAATCCAGAGCCCGTGTGAAACTACCAAAAGGTAGGGGCAGGGAGCAGCATTTCCTCATCACACGTTTTACAGTTATCATTTCATCATCCTTCTGGTGGCCCCAAGCTGAGTATTAATCATCTCTATTTTCCAGTTGAGGAAACTGAGGCTCGGGAAGTTTAGGCAGCCTTGAGCTTCACTCAAGCTCAAGCAGTGGGCCCGCAATGACCTTGGGGGTAGACCCAGATTGGCCTGTGCCTAGAGTATGTGCCCTCCCCACAGCACCAGGCTGCCCATGGGGAAGTTCCACATCCCACCCATGACCTTTAGTCTCTGCTGAAGATCGGCAGCTCTCGCCTGAGCTTTACTGAGACCTTCCTGGAAGGTCTCAGGAAGGACAGAGGTGTTAGTCACCAGAGGGCAAGCTGTTGTGAGTGGTCAAGGGTGCAGATGAGGGCAGAGACACAGAGGCAGGATTAGCATGTCACATGCTGTGAGTCACTGAGCATTAGGACTCTGCTCCTTCTATCAGTGGTGGCTTGAGCATGAAGCTAGGAAAGAAGCCAGCCTTGCAGCCCGCTCTGTGGTACCTCATGGCATCCCTGAAGACTTTGCAAGTGAGAACATGTCTTTCCCCTTTGGTTTCCCAAGACTGCCCAGAACTTCGGAGATGCTAGCCATTGTGGGTTGTCCCCAGGACTTCTGCCATCAGTGGGTGGGGTGGAGACCAGCTGTGGGCCCAAGGGCAGTGTCTGGGGCCCGAGAGCCCTGTCGACAACCCGTGCCTTTGCCTGAGTCTGCACAGAGCAGACCTTTGACACGGAGGAGGAAGCTGAATGGCTGGGAAGATGGGTGACATCACCGGGCCACAGAATGAGGAATCTATGGGAGAGATTCCGGAGCAGGTTTGGCAGAGGGTAGGAGAGTATGAGATGCTGGTGCTCCTTATATGTGGAAAGCAGACGCCTCAGCTCAGTGGCCTCCCCTGAACTGATTGACAAGCTGATTTCCTGCAACCCAGCCTCCATGCAGCACTAGGGGAACCTCTTTATTTATAACATAAACCAGATTGTTTTTCCCTGTGCCCACTCTCCAATATGCAAACGCCACTCCACGTACATTGTGCTGTAACCTGCAAGGCCCTGCATGGACTGGCCCTGCATCCCCTTCCCTCCACCGCTCTGCACCTCAGTAGCTTTGCTGCAGAGCCACGGCCAACCCCACCACACCGGGTCCCCAGGAGACTCAGTACACTCTGGGAGTGAGTGAGTGAGCAAGTAGACCTGAGCTGCTGGGTGGATCTTGTCTGCCCTGCGATCTTTCCTTTTGCAGATCTATGGAGATATTATCGATGGATAGCATATATAAGGTTAAGGTATAAAACGTGATGATTCAATACACATGTATATATTGCAAAATGATTACCACTAAGGCCAGTTCACGTTTCCATCCCTTCACATAATGCCAATGTGCATGTGTGTGCATGTGTGCACGCGTGTGTGGCAGTCACATCTAAAATCTATTCTCCTAACCACTTGCAAGTATATACTGCCACGTTGCTCCTTACGGTCACCACGCTGCACATTCACCCCCAGATTTTACTTTTCTTACAGCTGGAGCTGTGCCCTCCCACAGACACCTCCCCATTTCCCCAGTCCCCAGCCTCTGGCAAACACGGCTGGACTCTCAGTTTGAGTGAGTTCACCTTTTCTGGATGCCACATATAAGTGGTGTCACGTGGTACTTGTCTTTCTCTGACTTGTTTCACTCAGCATGACAACAATGTCCCTTGTCACAAAAGGCAGACTTTCCTTTTTATGGCTGTGTAGTATTCCATCATGTGTTTCTGTGTGTGTACCTCACATCCCTACCCATGTACCCCTCAAAGGCACCCAGGTTGCTCCCACATCTTGGCCATCATGAACGATGCTGCAATAAGCTTGGGGGTGCAGCTCAGTGAGTCAGTGCTTTCCTAAGTGGGTTTGCTGGGTCATACAGCAGCTCCATTTTTAATGTTTTGAGGAACTCCTTATTGTTTTCTGCACGTTTATCCTCCCACCAGCAGTGCTCAAGGGCTCCCTTTTCCCACATTCCTGCCAACACTTATCTCCTGCCTTTTTGGTGGCAGCCATCCCGACACCTGCGAAGCAGTGTCTTCTCGTGGTGTTCATCATGGGCATTCCCCTGACAACTAGTGACGTTACACACCTTCCCCCGCGCCTGTAAAATGGGAGTGTGCTCTGTAAGGTAGTTCGTATTATGGCTCCCTGTTCATTTCTTGGATGTGCTGTGCTCTGGTTATGCACGATGGTGAGGTTTGGGGGATCTGTGTGAAGCGCCCACTCCTGCCTCAACATTCTTTGCCCTGTGGCTCCTTCTGCCCAGATGCCTTTTCCCCAGATAGCCGCACGGTTTGTTCATTCATCCCCTTCCTGTCTTTACTCAAGCATGTGGTGGCCTGAAATGTCATCGGTGTTTCCACGGTAGGAGGATGTCGTTCAGCCAAGCCACGCCCTTCCCATTTACTTTTTAGGAAATAACCCCACAATCCTCCCATTGAGACCAGGAAGGAAAACATCAGTGGTGGGGGAGGCTGAGTCAGTGAGTCATCTTTCTTTGCTGGAATAAATGAAGGTCAAGGGTAGGAGCCATGAGTGGGGCCTGCCAACGTCCAAAGGAGGGTGTTGTTAGGCAGGACAATAGGCAGCTGCTGCCCACCACTGCCCTGCACAAGGGCTGGCCAATGACTGAGGCCCGTGGCGCCCACTGTCCCGTCACCGCCAGGGGTCAGATGTTCCCCGACACTACGTGTTCAGAGGGCGGGGCGCACGGGTCCACTGCGCGCTCTGTCCCATGCAGGACCCACGCCCACCGCGGGGATGGGAGGGGGCTGGACCCTGTCAGAGAACTTCACAGAAGGCTGCTGAAAACCCTTTACCCCTTTCCATCCACTCTTTGATTCGAGTCTCACAGCAGTTTGTGATGGAAGGACGCTGGCCCATGAACATTTCCTCCATTCTCAGATGTGGAACCTAAGGCCAGCTTTGGGTATTTTGCTTAAGATCACACAGTCAGGAAGCTATCCCAAGTCAGCTTTTAATCAGGGACCACGACGCCTCCACACTGTTGCATTTCTTCCCAAGACTAGTCGTTGTTGCATGTGTGGACGTGTTCGGAGTTCAAGGGCAGAATACTTGGAACATGGGATTGTGTGTTTGAATCCTGCCTCAGCCACTTAGGAGCTGAGTCATCGTGGGCATGGCTTCCCCTAAACCCTTTTGAGGTTCATGCTGTCCTACTGTGGGGAAAGTCTGAGAAAGTGCTTTGCAAACTGCAAACCGTCTGCCTGTTGCTCACTAGTGGCTGTGTGGGGACAGTGAGAAGGGTTCGTATTCCACGGCTCGTTACAATTATCAAATGGCCACAATACAAACAGCAGCTGCGTTACGGGTGTGCGGTGCGGTGCGGTGCGTGGCTGGTGGATTACCTCCTTCAGTTTTCACTATAACTGAGCACAGTGTTGGGTTTTCTGCTGCTCTGTAACCAACTTCCCAAGCCCTGGCGACTTACATTCACAACAATCATGCATTCTCTCTCAGCCCCTGCCTCCTGCCAGCCCTCGGGATGGAAAATTCCACTGTGGGTGTGGTCATCTGTCGTTTTACAAGGGTTTCTGGAAGTTGCACCACCAGCTACTGTCGGCAACTCCTACTTAGCCATGTGCAGGGACAAAGTAGCCCCAGGGCTGGTGCCCTCTGCTGGCCAGCTGTGTGCCGGTGGCCTCCAGCCCTGGGGCACCCGCACTTTGGTGCCAGACATAAGCCTCTGCTTTGGACAGGACAGGACAGGACATTCAGTCTTACTTACCTTCTTCATTTCTGTCTGTTGGCTTCAGACCTACAAGGTGCTGCTTCTTTCTTCAACAGTGTCGTGGGTTTTTTGTTTGTTTATTGTTTTGTTGTGGAGGGAAGAAAAGTGTGTATGTGAGCAGGGAGGACAAAGAATAAAGCACACTTTGAGCCAAGTTTTTACTGTTAAAAGTTCATATACTAATATATTTTGGTAAATCATATTACTAGTCAAACATAATTTGATTCCTGTAAAAAAAAAGTCTAATTATTTTCTAGGCGTGGATGGATTTGCATCTCCATTTTTGTTGTTGTCTGTTATTTTAATTTGTAAATCTCCGCACCCAGTTCTAGGCTAGAAAGGGACCCCTTTCTGAGTGACTTCCAGGGAATCACTGTTAAGAATTTATTGTGCAAAAAGAATGACTAAGATGCTGGGCGGAACAGTTTGGGATCAGAGAAATGTGAGCCATCCTATCTTCGCTTTCCAGAACCTTATCATGCAGCCGAGGCACAAGACTGAAAACCAACTGTAACACAAGACAGAGTGCAATCCAGTCCAGCGGGAGTTGCCAAGGAGTGCACCACGACAGGAGGACACTGCAAACTGGACCGGTCAGGAAAAGCTCCAGAGAGAAAGCGGGATTTGACTAGACTGGGGTTGGCGGAGGAGGCGCCTTTCACAGGTGAGGGGGATATGAGCGAAGGTGGGAGAGGGCGTGGGGCACACGAGGTTTGGGCAATGATGAGATCTGCTCGGTCAGTTGTGTTGGTACAGAAAGGTTCACCTTACCTGGGGACATCCTGGGTCTGAGATTGGGATGGGTTGGGGAGTAGCTGGGATAGGTAGGGTGCGGGCTGCCTGAGTCAGCAGGAAACCACTGAGAGTGTGAGAAGAGGGGTCCCTTGATTAATCCGGGGGCCGTGGTGGGACCAGCTGGGGCTTCGGTATGGAGACTGGCACAGAGGCCCAAGAGCTGCCCCTGCAGAGGACGGCCCCGGTGGGCCACACCTTGACTGTCAGGCAGGTGAGGGAGGAATGGGCAACACGGCAAGATCCTGCGCCTGCACAGCTGGGAGAGGAAGTGCAGCAGCGACAGGCAGAGACGATGGGGCGGCAGCATTTATACTGGAACAGATCCCTGTGGGAAGAACAGCCTTTCTGCTACTGTGGTGCTCACGTCTGGGTGAGCCGGTGGAGGCGATGGCTGACGGACGCAGGTGACCGACTGTGGGCGAGGCTGTCTGTGTGCAGCCTGGTGTTGATGGAGAGTGAAGCTGCCGACCTGCTTTGTGGCGCACTGTGCAGGGGTCGGGGACCCTCTGGAAGCCACGCCGATATTCTCCAGAGTCCACTGGGGGGCTGGGAAGTTCCACTGTTCAGGTGGACATCTGGCCATCTGCATCATTTCATCCTATTCTCTTAAAATGACCTTAACAGTCTCCTTGAAATTCATCCCTCTCTTGCCCTTTGCCGCTGGTTGGGGTGGGGGAGCAGCGAGTAACCCCCATTGTATTTCTGGGCAAATACACAGTTCAGGAACGAGCACCGAAACCCAGTTTAGGATTTCTCTTGTGCCACTTGGGAAGCAGCCTTTCTGGCTCTTTCCCACTGGACTTGAACCTGGGAGGACGGAAGGCTGAAGGGGCTGCAGGCGTCAGGCTACACGTGGATCCGGCAAGTCACGTCGGCACAGCCCGGACACCCCAGGTGTCTCTTAGTAATTTACTTTCAATCGTTTCCGCGGGAGCACGGCCTTGTCTGTGCGCAGAGCAGCATCTGTGCACCTCCCAGGGCTTTCTGACCGGCACTGGAAGCCCCCTGGTCGTAAACCCACCCTCCACAGGGAGGCACGTGAGCCCTGTGCGCAAACTCACGGGTGGAATGAGGAAGGTGGACTACCCTCTCCTCTCACTCCCTGTGTGAACGGAATGTAGAAATCCCGCCAGCCCCATGGGCCAGTCCTGGACACGGGCTCTGCGGGTCTGTGCTCCTCTGGCCCAGGTGTCCGTCCCTTCGCCAGAGTACGACCCTGTGGGCTCCCCACAGAGTGCCTCTTTCAAGCCAAGGGCTTGCTGCAGAACCAGAAGACAGTGAGCCTCGCAGAGCTTGTAAGAATAGGTAACGTTGGGGAGGGAATTGCCCCTCCAGCCTTCTGAGCTCTTTGACTCAAGCCGCCTGTGGTAAAAGACAGATTAACAAGAGAAAAACAAACAGAAGTCTATTAACACGTGTCCCTAAGGTATACATGGGAGAAACTGGAGAGGACATGAGTAACTCCCCAAGGTGACATCAAATTCAGGATTAAATTGCATCTTAATAAGGGAAGGGGAAGTAGGCTCTTTGGGGAGACACTGACTTTTAGGAAAGGTGAACGAATGGGCCCTTGGAAGATGGCACGGCTGATGGTTTGTGACCAAGTGTGTCTCAGTGGGGTGTCGACTTCAGGTCTCCTCTCCTGCGACAGCGTCAGTCTTCCCTGGTTGATGAAACTCAGGGACGGGGCTGATGGCGCTCCAACTCCTTTCGGAGGATCTGTCTAGTTTAGGCAGGTAAGCGAAGATCAGTGAAAGCCTCTCACAGTATTTCCTGTTTCTCAAATGCCTGCAGCTCAAAATAATGTACCAAAGTGGCTTGTCTTGGACTGGTGTGCCCTGAGCTCCTACACACGTGGTTTGGGGTGTCATATCCTGCTACCCCCCAGTTCCATGATTTCTGTGTGTGTGTGTCTGTTTGCTAAGCACATTTTTATACATTTTTCAGGTGTGGGTTCAAGATTTGCTTTGTAGATCAAGCCCCTGGTAGCAGGGGGACGGAGTGTACACAGAGTCCCCATTTACCTCGTACAGCTAAGTGACGCTGATGTGACTGTGAGATCCCTGCACTTGTGGAGCCGTGAACTTGCCCTTGGGCTGAGCTGAGAGAGGGAAGGCGTCAGGTTCTGATAACATTCACTACCCCTGAATTCAGCTGTGACCTCTGGACCGTCCATCAGGGAGGCAGCACATTCCCTCCCTGCTCAGACACTTTTTAAAAATGCATCTTTGAAAGGGTTCTAACTGACTAGCTTTTGGATGACTGCCTATTGTAAGGGTAGAACAATGCATAGAAACAAAGTAGCACCATCATCCCTGCAAAGACCGAAACACCACACACACGTAAAAACAAACTCTGTTCAGTTGGCTCCACTTTATTCTGAGGTTTACATTACAGATAGCACAACTCACAAACGTACCAGTGGACACCGAAAACTAAGGCCATTCTGTGAGTTATTTTTAAAATTTGGTGTTTTGCACATAATGATCCTTTAAAAGACAAATTACCAAAACTAAGATTCTCTTCCGAAGTAAAAATGTAAGATGGGCACAGACCACTTCACAGCCATATCCAGTCTGAGGCCCCCCCACCCCCGGTGATGAGACCCCGTGCATTCTCGACAGCACACCTAATGGCGCTCAGGCGGCCGCTGCCTCAGCACCGTGCTCCCCTCTCCGAATGGCATCAAAAGTGGTGTTTACCGCAGTGCCCGGCGATCCATGAGCTGCTCCCCATGGGCAGCAAGGAGACTTCTACCTAAGAAACATGCTGCAGAATTCTTGGAACAAGTAAAAGAAAGGGACCTGTAACTAAGGCACTGAAAGCGCATTATTTATATAAAGAAATGTAAACAATTGAACACCATCAAGTTCCCTCCACTTAGTCTCTATTGGAAGCGTGCGGGCGTGGTGGTCGTGCGGGCGTGCGCGCGCAGTCCGGGCTCGGCTCCCACGTGCAGCTTCTGGCGAGGTGCTACGGAAGGAACCAATTTCCCAGTGACTCGGGAGGAGGCTGCTATTTCCCCCATCTGTGTTTTAACCGTGTAACAAACAGGGAAGGGTTTTCGCAGGGGTTTTACATTAGAGGCTCTATCACATGTTTCTCTAGTTAGTCTTTTACCGTGTTTGTTCTCCTACCGAATCTCCAGGTCCCCGGGGCTTGTTTCATCAGAGATGTCTGGTGCCCTTCCTCGCGGGGCCCTGTTTTCAGTGTAAGGGGGTTCTGGTCCTACATCCACCACACTCGCTGTATCTAAAACGTCCCTGCGTGGTCAAGATTTAGCAGGCGCACGCAGGGCAATGAGCTGACCTTCCAAGGCCTGATGGGAGTCGAGTGTGTGTCCCGCGCCTGCTGATTCTGCAGCGGTGGCCCAGGAAGGTATGGAGGGGTCTCTGCCGAGGCCCATGACCACGCTGAAGCTAACTTAATTCCGCTATTTTCCTATCGACTTTAGATAGCTTTCACATCATGAACTGCATTATTTCTTTCAGTTTTTTAAAAATAAGTACACGTGTAGGAAAACATATAAGCAACTCTTTTTTCTTTTTGACATTATTTCTAATTCTTATAAGGAAGTACATGCTCTCTCTATTCCCCAGTATCACTGCTTATGAATTTGGGGTAGGTAAAAAAAAGTTTGCATTTTATCTTAAACATGTTTGTCATGGTCAAAAAACATTTTTAAAAAGAAAAGGCTTTCCCTTGTGCCAGCTCCGACAGCTAAAGAGGACACAGACCTCGAACTGTGGGGCTGCAGGGAGGGCGGCAGGCTGCAGCGTGAACACCTGCAGGGCGGGGGCCCGGCTTTCCTCCCGTGTCCCGGACACACAATCCCGAGTGTTAGGACTAGTTCTGTGTTTCCAAATAAAACCAAAGGAGGTCCGAGAGAAACCTAAATTACAAACCTCCTTTATTCAGAAAAAATTAAAATAAAAAAGACACCCTAAGAAACCTATAGTCCTACAGCTGCGTTTGCAGCAGATGTACCCAATAACTGATTAGTAGCTCCCAGCAAGATTGCAAACAGCCCGCAGGCCGCAGCTACCCGTGAGCTGGTGCTGGTGCGTGGGCGTAGAAGCACTAGTTAGTCCTCTTCCAACAGGGGCCGTGTGTGAACAGCAACTGCCGAAAACAGCACTTTCTGAAAGAAGCTGCCCGGTAAGTTTGGCTCACAAAGTGCTTACCTCTCATGTTAACGCGCGTTTCGCTGTGGGGTCAAAGTCAGTGTGGAGCAAAATGAGTTGTAACGCAGGGGAAGGTGTTCACGCCAAAGCGCTGCATGAAGCAGAAGTGGCTCTGAGGCTGGGTGAGGTGGGGGTACCGCCGGCAAGTTTGCTAACAGCTAAGACTTTTAAAGGCCTCGGATTTTCTGCTGCTCTGACCAGCATCCTCATTACTGTCACCGAGAAAGCAGTGCGGGGGGGCCCCCAGCAGGGTGGAACTGACCCCGGTTTCTGGGCCTCAGCAGGAGGTCGGTGCTGTTGGTTTGCTGGGTTTTCCACTGACTCCAACTAACAGGAACATGTAGGTGAACTACTGGTTGGAAATGTTTAAATTTTACTATTGAAGGAGGAAGCCTGGGGCTAACAGTGAGACTCGCGCCCTGTTGTTAGAAAAGAAGGACCCGCTTTTACATCAGTTTACTTGGGGGGGGGGCAGGGACGGGGACACTGCAGAGGCTGCAAGGGCGGTCTGGCCAGGGTGAGCTGCTGCTTGGCTGTTGCCGCCTTCACGGTGGGAGTGAGAGCACCGCGCGCGTAGAAAACATATTCACCTCCCTTCTCGGGCGGGTTTCACAGAAGTATTTCAAAAGACACAACTTCAAAGGAGGGTTTCTGACTGCAATAACAGAATGTTCCATGCTTTCCTTTAAAAATGTTAAGTGGTTTTTACTGTTTTTAACAGAGAAGGGGCTACACCTGCCCACACGCCCTAAAGACACCAGCACTAGGCATGCGAGATTAAGTAGAAGAACTAGAATGTATTAATTTCCTACCTGTAAAAGTTCAAACTAAGGTTTCCAAGTGGGAGCCCGTGGCTGCCCCGAGACATGTCCAGGTCTCATTTTTCATGTGAGAACAGGGCACAGGTGGACTTCCTGTCAAAACGTTCAGTCAGTTTAAGGACAAGAGATGTCTGGTTTCTGGTCTTAAGGAAGGATGCGATGGTTTGACTGGCATGGCGGAGCTGAGGGGGCCAGGGCGCAGGAGGAGGGCCTTCACCCTGGCCTCGGACAGCCTAGCACCAGCATCTGAGCTGGGCTGGTGCTCAGAGCCCAGACCTGCCTCTGGGCTGGGTGTTGGTGAGGAAACGGGATGGAGCCCCTGGGAAAATCTTGTGTGTGCCTCGTCTGTGAACGGCCTGGTGATTGTTTAAGAATACTCTGGCCCGACTTATGTCATAGCGATTGCTCCCCGCTATGCGTATTGAAATTACATTAAGAGATTTAAGGGAAAAAACGTGTGTAGCAGTATTTTCCCACAAAACTAAGTGCAAAATATCTTTAACAAATAATGATGGTAGTAAGAAATATTTGATGTAGTCATGCAAAAACCCATCTTGGTTTACAAAGGCTTACACTTCCCAAGTACTCCCTAGCTTGTCACGCTGCGAACCTGATCTTACTCATCCTTATTTGCATTTAACTGTGACTGTTTGTGTAAAAGACGGTAACACGCAAGTTCGATGATCTCCAGTCCACCAAAAATTCTCTCTTGCAGCACGAAGATGACAATGGTGATGACAAAATACCACCGAACAAAACTGTACAGATAGATGAGGAGGCACATTGCAGGGCTGAACAGGGTCCAGTACAGGATAGAGAGACATTTGACCACAAGGACCCTGGGCTCAGACTTGCAAGGTGGAATCACGGTCTGTCCAGTGAAGTAAAAGTCCTTCTCCCCTTGGTAGAAGGAGCGCAGCCTCTCCTCCTTCTCCTCCCACCGCTGGTGGCACCAGACCTCCAGGTCCTCCTTGGCCGCGGGCAGGGTGTCCACAGGGTAGCGGCGGATGTGGAAGTGGATCTCCCTGGGGAAGTCCCCTTGCAGCAGGTGCCTCTCCGTCTGAGGGATGTTGTGCGGGTAGGCCACCGTGATGTCGTGCACGGCATCGAGGTTCCTGCCTGGGTTTGGAAGAGAGAAAAAGCAGCAGGGCTGATTCACACTGCAAGGCAGGACCAGAACAGGGAGAAGTCGGAACAGTGTGAACCCTGAGGAGCAGGCAGGGCTATAAATACTGGTGCTCTGGGCACTTGGGTCAAGATTTACCCGTCACTTGGGGGTTTCATCTGCTTGCTAATTACCACAGGGACCTTCCGAAAGAAATGGTCTTCCTCTGTAGAAGTGGTAATCTGCATTCTAGAGCTAAATAAGCACGTAAGTCAGACCTGAGACAGAAATGAAAGGGCACAGGGCCAGCTCTTCTACACCAATAGGATTCATGCTTTGAGGCCCCTATTCAAACACGCTTCTCTCCAAATAAAACACAAACTTTCTCATTTTTAACCCAATATTACGATGACAGCTATGGAAAGAAAAACTTGGAACCCGGCCTGATGAAATGGTCAGAAACTCATAAAAACTTTGTGATTTAAAAAAAATTTTAAAAACATGTTCACAGGAAGTCCGAGTAAGACCCTGACCTGGTACCACCATCACCTTTCCACGCACAGATACATTACTTGGGAGATGTTTCCAGCAAAGTCACATGCTTGATGCTGGAGAAAAAGAGGGGGCCTGACCTCGCTCAGGAGTTTGGGACCCAACCAGGGAGACAGGCACACGCAGAGCTCTAAACAGACCACAGAGCACCGGCGAGGAGAGGGGAGGCTGCCCAGGGGCAGCGTGCACCCCCTTGGCGCGCAGAGCGTGAAAGCAGGCCGGAGGCACACGGGAAAGGCCTCACCGAGAGTCTGAACCTAGCGCTGTAAGGTGGTAGAGAAGCCCCTCATATGGTGCAGAACCACTTCAAGATTTTTAACAGAAAAGGGATCAGATGGTTTCATTTTAGCAAGATTTGCCTTGAGGGCAGTGACAAGAATGGCTTAGAGAGGACCCAGGACAAGAGAGGCAGGTAGAGTGAGCTGAGGGTCATCACGAGGCAGGAAGGCAGGAAATAAAGAGCAGGTAGGGGTGGAAATGCCAGAGCCAAAGGGGGGAACGGAGGAAGGTTTTTATCCACGGTGGGGCCAGTCCGCTGTCCTGGTAACGCCCACACTTGTCCCGAAGTAAACGAAGGTCTCCAGACCACACAGAGCTGCAGGCAGCGCTGTGCTGTGGGCAGGAGAGCTGACTTCTGCGCTCATCCTATGGTGACCCCTGGCCCCAGGGCCTGTAGCCCGGGGTAGCCATCACCGGACCAGTTAACCTCCTCCTAGGAGGTGACCAGGCAGGGGTTGGCGTGGCCGACAGGGCTTGGTTCACATTTGAGTGACAACGATGAAATGAATATTCAAAAGCTGAGATGTGCCTTTATTTCATTTACCAATATATAGTGGAACTAAAAAGAGGCAGTAAAGAGATTCAGAAGAGAGAAATCCTTGCAACTGCAAAGGATTTATACTGTCTTCAAATCTTTCAGTATGAAAATAATTGACTTAAAGATGCAAATAAGTGGCTACCCTCAGTAAAAGCCACTTGAAAAGATCTCGTTGCTTTGTAGACAGTTTAAATTACAAATCTAATGCTGTCTGGGCACTTGTCACCCGCTCACCCGGGGCTCCGACGTGGATCTGTTCTGCTTCCGATACAGTGTATGGATAGGCTCATATTTTACTACTGCTTTGTAAATCCACCATCCTGTTGGGACAACCGTGCTCGCTCGGGTCCCCGGATTTTTCTTTTCTCCCCAGAGGGACTGAATGAGCACTTGCTCAACGCGTGTGTTTCAAATCTTAACTTTTAGTCTTGGACTGAAGCTGAGGGGATTCTGAATAGGTTCATCCTGTTTCATTAACCAAGAGAAGCCGAAAGGTATGACTGGAATTTACCAGTGTAATTACAGGAGGGAGTGTGTCCGGGCAGCCCAGGGGAGCCCCCTGGTTCCTGGAAGAGTCCCGCCTGATGAGAAAAGCTCCCTGGGAATGAATGGGAGGCAGCCAAAGCCTGACACATTCGTATGTTCAAAACGAAAGGACAAAGGAAAGAAAGCCTGGTTTGCCCATGGCTGCTAGAGAGCAGATCCAACTGCATAGTTCAGTGGCAGAGTAAAAGAAATGTAAGCTCTTCAATTTATTTTTAGCCCAAAGTGATCAACAAATTTTGATAACTGAAAATTTCCCCATTCCATAATTAAATATATGCTGAAAATGTAGTTTTTTGGATCTCATTTTAATAGCTGCTTTAAAAATTAAAAATTCTAAGCCTATTTTCTTTTTCTTAAATTTTTTTATTGATTATGCTGTTACAGTTGTTCTATTCCCCCCTTCATTCCCCTCCACCCTACCCTCCCGTCCCCACCATTACCCCCCCTTTAGTTTATGACTGTGTGTCTCAAGTTCTTTAGATTCTATATTTCCCATACTATTCTTGCCCCCCCCATCAATTTTCTATCTACTGTCTATGCTACTTCTCCCCCCTTCTCCTCCTCCCACTCCCCTCTTGCTAACCCTCCTTGAGATCTTCATTTCTATGTTTCCACTCCTGATCTAGCTGTTCTTTTAGTTTGCTTTTGTTTTAGGTGTGGCTGTTAATAACTGTGAGTTTGTTGTCCTTTCACTGTTCATGTTTCTTTAACTTCTTTTTCTTCGATAAGTCCCTTTAACATTTCATATAATAAGGGCTTGGTGATGATGAACTCCTTGAATTTGATCTTATCTGAGAAGCACTTTATCTGTCCTTCCATTCTAAATGAAAGTTTTGCTGGATAGAGCAATCTTGGTTGTAGGTCTTTGGATTTCATGACTTGGAATACCTCTTTCCAGCCCCTTCTTGCCTGTAAGGTCTCTTTTGAGAAATCCGCTGACAGTCTGATGGGGACTCCTTTGAAGTGACTGTCCCCTTAGCTCTTGCTGCTTCTAGGATTCTCTCCTTCATTTTAATTTTGGCTAATGAAATTATGATGTGCCTTGGTGTGCTCCTTCTTGGGTCCAACTTCTTTGGTACTCTCTGAGCTTCCTGGATTTCCTGGAAGTCTATTTCCTTTGCCAGACTGGGGAAATTCTCCTTTATTATTTGTTCAAATAAGTTTTCCACTGGTGGCTGTGCCTTTCCCCCTTCTGGTACCCCTATAATTCGGATGTTGGAGCGTTTCAAGATGTCCTGGAGGTTCCTAAAACTCTCCTCATTTCTTTGAATTCTTGCTTCTTGACTCTTTTCTGTTTGGCCATTATTTGCTTTCTTCTGGTCCACTCCATTGATTTGAGTCCCAGTTTCCTTTTTATTGCTATTGGTTTCCTGTGCAATTCCATTCATTTCAATTAGTTTCGCCTTCATATGTTTGTCTAATTTGTGGCTATAATCAACCAGTTCTGTGAGGATCCTGATCACCAGTGTTTTAAACTGTGCGTCTGAGAGTTTTGCTATTTCTTCATCGCTTAGATTTATAGGCTCTGGGGCTTTGAGATCTTCTTGAGCCATTTTTGGTCTGTTCGTGCCCTTTAAGTGTGAGGAGTGGAGCCTTGGACTCCCAGGTCGCTGGGTTATGATGCTGTATGTGGGGGCGTGGTCGGAGCAGGGAAATGGCGGCGCCCTCTGCTGTTTCGGTCGCTGGGTGAGGAGCAGAGGCTTAGGTGGTTCACCAGGGCGGGGCCACTCAGGTCGCTGGGTTATGACGCTTATGTGGAGGTGGGGTCAGACCAGGGAAATGGCGGCGCCCTCCCTGCTGCTGGCCGGGGGGACCTGCTGGGTCCCGGTCCAATCGCCCACTCCCTCACTTGTCTATCCACGCACAAATGCACGACCACAGTCAACCCGCAGCCCTGCTCCCTCGCTGTTTCTCTGCGGTCGCTCGCTTGGTCGCTCACTAGGTCCAACCCTGTGCCTGGATTCCGAGAGCCTGAGTCCGTCCGACTGAGTTTTCCTGTGCAACCCCACTCCGCCAGCTGCTGGTTTCGCCCCTTACCGGTCAGGCTGAAGAATTCGTTGTTATCAGACTTCCGAAAAGTTCAATTTTCTATGTTCTGGCTGTGTTTTCTGTTGCTAATATTTAGTTGTCTCTAAACTTGGTTGTGTGAGAAGGCACGGCGTCTCCACCTATGCTTCCGTCTTGGCGAAAGTCCTATTTTCTTTCTTTTAAAAAAATATTCTATTTATTTACTTTTAGAGACAGGGGACGGGAAGGAGAAAAAGAGGGACATCAATATGTAGTTGCCTGTCACATGCCCTCTACTGGGGACCTGGCCTGCAACCCAGGCATGTGCCCTGACTGGGAATCAAACCAGCAACCCTTTGCTTCACAGGCCCGTGCTCAATCCACTGAGCTACACCAGCCAGGGACTAAGCCTATTTTCTATTAGTCACATCCAAATCCATAAATCTGACTATACATTAATATGTAACATATTACAGTTTTAGATAAAGCAGCATTGTCATCTAGGATGCTTTGCATGAAAGGAAAATGATGAACACTCAGCTAAGGGGTTAGTTAGCATGTTTCTCAGATATGTGCACTGTTTTTAAGATTAAAAAAGAAAAGTACCCCAATTGGATAAAAGTTGGATTTAGTAACTAAACAATTACTCACTGTGACCCTTTGACACTGACATATAATAAATAGTGGATGGCTAATAAGTGTGACAAATCGGCACCACTCAGCACACTTTGGGGAACAGCTTTGAATAGACAGCTTTGGATATATTTAGACAAAAATACCAATGAATAAGACAACACCAAGCTTCAGAATAAAAGGGCATGCATGAGCCACTAAAATCAGCTGCTACTAGGCTCAAACAGCACTGTCTTCTTTACCAGAGGAAACAACACTGTTTCCTACCAGGAACACTCACTCCTTTTTCCTTCTGTGTCAGTTGTTGGATCCTCGAGGAACAAAAGGTGGAGCCAGACAGCTCCTGGTCCCGCCCCCTGTTGGCCGTGATCTTGAGGAGCCCACCCTAAACTCCCTCAGGATTTGGGAATAACAACACCTCCCCTCACAGGGCTCTGAAGATGAACTGGGATAAGGACTACGAATCCTTACAGAGGTGCCCGAATACTTTCTAGTTCATGGCAGATTTTACAGTGTTAACTATGATGCTGTTTTTAAACTGGAAGTCTGAAATGCAGTACTGAATACTTTCTCCATCACTTCCGGCTGACAACTGACACTTCATTGTGCATGCTGGAACTCAGCCTCCTCTTTAAGTCAGGTATCACTGCAGGAGCATTTGTTTCCCCATCAATTCTCAAAAGCCTGGCTTTAAATAGAACTACCAATTCCTCAGCGAAAACCTTGTAATTCTCCACTGTGCTACTTTTTCCTTTCTGCCCCTGAGAAACACAGAGTTCCCACTAGCTGGAAAGCACTCTCCCAGAGCTGGCATTCCCATCAGTGCAGAACGTGCTCTGCCACCAGGAGTGGCCCCCTCACTCACACAGCCCACCCTCCCGCTTCTGCTCTGCCTCTTCCCGGGGTGGGGGTGGGGAGTCTCCTCAGCAAACCCCCGCAGCTTTGCCTCAGTCACAGATCTGCACCCTATCGGTCCCTGCGGCCTCCTAAGCAGTCCAGCAACAACCCCCTCTGCTGACGGACAAGGCTGCTCAGAGCCCCTCTATCCCTGCCCAGACCTGTTAAGAGTCTCAGCCTGACCTGGTCTGAGATCCTCAGCTCCCAGTCCTGACCCCAAAACACCTTCCATCAGCCTTTGCCCAACCACTGACTCAGGTTCCTAGAGTACCACTGCCCTCACAAGAGAACATTTCGTATGGAGAAGGGAAGAAGCAGCACCCTCCGGAGCCTGGCACCTGAAGGAATGAAGTCGGAACTGGGGGCCTCAGGAAGTTCAGGATGCGAGAATGCCCCTCCCCTCGCCTGGCACTTCCCCTCTTCTTCGATTGAGAATGTCCTTCACCCTCTGCTCACAATGGACTCCCCTGATGTGCCACAAAAGCTAGCTTCAGTGTACTTGGGCTGTGGCAAGTTAGAATATATACTTTGGCTTCATGTGGTTAATTCACGCAGCTTCAGTCATTCACATGCAGAAGGTAAAGCAAACTTCACACACACACAGTGGGGAAGGCAGAAGGAAGAACAGACAAAAAAGGAAAACAAAAACCTGGACAAAAGGGTCAGAAGAAAAAGGCTAAAAAGTGTGCGAGCAAGTTGTGCGGCTAGGCCAAATAAAGGGAGGGAGGAATGTGGGGAAACTGATTGGGAGAAAAGGGAAAAGACCACGAACAGAACTCAGTGCCCGTCATCGAAAACCAGAGGAAAAGCAGAAGGAAGGAAATGGGTCAGGAGGCAAAAACAGTCAAGTCCAAGGAGTTAAAAAAAGATCTGTGGCCACAAAGATGGTCTTAATATTCCTAATCCTCTGCTGTAAAAACAATTTCCAGCAGACTTTAATATAAAAGTGGATCAATCATACGAAATCAAATCAGTCTGTACTTGGGGAGCTGTCTTAATCAGAAAGAGATTTAATGAAAAGCCTTAGCTTAGATGACTACTCTAATTATTACAGGCTAATATTTGTCCACAAAGAAGGATTTGTTTCGAGATTAGTCAGAGACCAGGAGAAGTCAGAGACACCGATTCAATAATGGAATGCCTAATTAAATGATAGCAGAATCCTAATGATAATGTATTGCTTTCCCCTGCACACGATTTATTTACCACAACCGATTTTCACTTGGTTCATTACAGAAAACTAAATAAAATGCAATTACTAAAAATAAATGGGAGAAGAAGAAAAGAACTGGTAAATTGAAACTTATTTTAATATGGAGAAATTCGGATGTAACAAACTGTACGGTGGCTAAGGAGCAGGCTGCTGTGACACGGCTGTGGCCAAGCCGTGCGTGGAGAAGCCGTGCGTCTGGCTACCCACCTCCTTCGGAAGCCAGTCGCTGCCCTTACGTGCTCACAGTTCTGTGAGGCGCTTTCAATGCAGCAAATCACAGGTGCTGACGAAAAGTCCAGGGAGCGCTCACCAGACCACGGTGACGGTGATGACCACGGATCCTGCACTGGCTGCGGCTACCGTGGGGAGTCAAGGACGGGAAGAAGTCCCTGCACTTTGGAAGTCTATACTCCAGTTCAAACACAAGACCTAAACATACGAAAAATTACGTAATAACACGTGAAATGATCAAACTGAACATAGAATTTTGAGAAGTGACGTCAGTGTAACAGAAAAGTGCTGTGAGCGAGTTCAGAGAAGGGCAGGATCACTGTGGGCCGGAAGGCCTGCCAGCTCTCAAAGCGAGAAGGTCGCCATCCTGATTCAGTGTGTGCGTACCTAAACTACCTAAACTACCTAAACTAGTTTCTTGAGACTTAGAAGAAACAGGGACTTCAACACTGTGACTAAATTCTAGGAAAACCAAGTAGTTATGGGAAAACAAACATCCTACAAGTATATCTTTAAAAAAAAACAAACTAATGCAACAGAACAGAGTTCAAAGCTATTCTGATGGGCATAAAAAACTTAATAGACAACAAAGGTGACATCACAGATCAGTGAAGGAAGGACAGATTGCTCAACACACAGTGTTGGAGAAAAATAAAGCTGGGCCCGCACCACCGACACACTTATTTAAAGGAGGGTTCCACATGGACAAAAACTTACATTAAAATGTACTTAGATAATTGACTGAAGAAAATGCTGACTGTTTTGATGATCAAGTTGCAAAAAAAGTTTTCTTAAAAATCAAAAAACTCTAAGAGCATAAATTATAAGGCAAAAAATGTATGATGTTGACCACATTAAGAATTTCTGTTCAATGAATATGTAATAGAGTAAGAGAACATTTACAATGTGCCAACACTAAACAAGGGACTGATATCTACAACACAAAAGAACTAGTGCAAATCAATATATCACTAGAATAATCTCCATAAAAAACTGGAAGATACAGGGTAGGGCAAAAGTAGGTTTCCAGTTGTGAGTGTGTGAAAGTTTATTATGCATTAATTATTGTACTATTTCCCACATGAACATAGAAAGAGGAAACCCGGAAACCCAACAGGCACATGAAAATCCTTGGTAATCAGACAGAAACAAAACAACAAGGCATTACTTTACCCATAGTCCACTGGCAAGAAGTAGAACTGAGTAACAGCAAATGCTGGTAGGAAAGGGGGGATAAAGGCACCCTCCTGGATGGCTAGTGTGAGTTTACGGGGGGATAACCATTTTGGAGAGTAGTTTGGAGTTGGTCAAATTGAAGTGACCTAATCCTGTGACTCAGCAATTCCACTCTTGGGCATGCACACTGAGGAGATGATCACACAGGTACGGAGAGCATCTCTGGGGTGTTCACAGCAAGTCCTCCCATGATGGTAAGAGTTGGCGGCTACCTGCGTGTCTGGGAGCCCCAGTAATTGAAACGTGGAAAGGACGCACCACGGAGAAGGCAGTAGTGGGAAGCCAAGGATTAGAAATATGCATAACAACGTGAATGTATTTTAAAAGCAAAAGGCTAAGTCCTAGGAACAGCAAGAAATAGAACAAGATACATAACAGTCCTAGTTATGTAAACTTGACAACACAGGAACATGAAACAAAACAAAAATTTGCAGGAACTCACAGAAGCAAAAAGATGCACCTTAAATGTATCAGAATGACCCCCTGTGGAAGGGGGAGGAAGTGGGAGCAGGGATGCAGGGGGATGCAGAACAAACAACGAACCAGAGAAAAGCTTTGCCGAGACCCACGACAGATAACGCTCTGTGAACTGAGGAGTGTGATCAACTCCATCCTCTGAATCTGAGCTCTTCATTAAGTAATAACATATTCTTAAATAAGTAATGACACTAGAAAACTGAAATCAGCCCGTTTAAAATAACAGCCTCCCCAACCCCTTCATCTAAATTCAGTAGCTTTTCCAGTATTAGCTACTGAAAAAACAGCATATTTAGACAGAAAGAGCTAACAAAAATAATATGCAAAGCAAAATCCCAGCATCAATCCCCACTGCCAGGGGAGCCCTACAGTGTTCATAACACGCGTCCCGGGACGGGACAGGGAGGGGGGCTTTGTCTCGCCAGTGAAGCCTACTCCAAACCGGGTGCTGCATACAGGTGCCGAGGACAAGGCTATTCAGATCTCTCTGGTATTTGTATGCATCCTTGTAGTTTCAAGTTGTAAGTCAAGCAAAACCTGTCAAAATATTTTAAAATTCAGGAACAGCTCCGCGGTGACCACTTAGCTCTCCCTAATTCTCATATATAAACCTAAAACAGATCTTTACTTCAGCTACCTTAATCTTGAAAGAATGTATATAATGTGAGAATCTATTATCTTTCGTCTCATTTTCAACTTTCACTTTGAAATAATTCGGGGCTTATAAAAATGTTGCAAAGTACTAACAAGACTTTCAGTTAACTTAAACAAACCTTAAACAAAACCAGATTAACATCGATACTTCCCTATTAGCTAATCTACATATCAAACTTCTTTAAAATTTCGCCGACTGTTCCACTATGATCCTTGTTTTGGTTCTGGATCAGTCCAGGAACTAATGTTGATGGCTGTTTTGTGGCTTTCTCAAGGTGGCTCCTCCGACGTGTCCTCATAATTAAATCCAAGTCAGGCCCTTTGGCGTGACTACTTCAGAGGTGACGACGTGCCCTTCTCAGTGAGTCCCTTGGGGTCTACTATCTTTCGGGACAAACCGACGCGGCACAGGAGGGACACCAGTCACTTCCTGTGTGCACATCACCACGGCTGGTGTTAATAACTGCACCATCCGAAGTTGTTTCATTTCTTCCCAGTCACCGGGACTCGGGGATCCCATGATAATACATACGCTGTCTCTCTTCCCTTTTCCTAGTTTTTATTAAGTGTTTATGTCATAATCCTATCTCTTGGATTAGATGACATATTCCTGAAGGGCGAGCTGCATGTCTTTCTTATCTTTGTACTCTCCACACGGCTATGAACATACTAGTCACAGAAATACCTGTTAGAGAGAGAAACACACAGAATGCCAAACAGTACGTAGGTACTTTTTCGTATTATTTTAGTCAATGCAATAACCCCATGGAGGGGATCTGGAGGTCCAAGTGGACTTCAGCCCTTGTCCGAGGCTACAAAGCCATTAGGGGCGAGGGATGGTTCTAGCCCAGTCAACCCGATTCTACAGCCCTGGGGTTAGGTTCAAGAATTTCATATCGGGAGCCAGTTCAGCACATCTCATTTTCAGTTTGGTAAACTGAAGATGAGAGAGATTAAGTCATTTTTCAAAGAAGCTTAGAGCCGGCTGAATAAAAGGTCTAAATTTAGAAGCCAGTTTTCCTGCCTCCTAAGCTTGAGTCAGCTCTTTCCATTGCATAAAAGAGCTGGAGCAAGGGCCCCCAAATTGCAATTCGGCATTCTCAGTGAGCACAATTTTTAAAAGTTCAAACCTGGAAGAACACAATTGGTCTTTACATTATCTTTTTAATAGTCTCTCAATATGTGAAGGTCAGCAGCAAAAGCCTTTTAGACAAACTTAAATATCTTAATTTAATTACACTGCAAATATAACCAAAATTCTTTCCATTTCTGAAACATATTACAAACAAAACACCAATTAATCAACATTCGCCCACAGCGGAAGAAACACACTGTTCTAATTGAGAATGTGTCCACTGGAAAAGGGCTGAATTACGGTATGTTTTCTTGCATATGGTTCTTAAATGGAAAATTTTCCATTACCCTTCTAGGTATGGCTATGAAAACCTAATTCTATTTGAGAGAATTATGGCTCACAGGTGAATTTTTAAATGCTTCCTTCAACCACCTGTAAAAAAGTGAGAACTGGTATATCTATCACATTCCTGGGTTGAACCAGGTTACCTTTTATTCCAGTGAATTGATGTTGCTTAGAGTAAATTTTCTATTTAATAATATGAATAAACTTTCTTTTACTAAGTATCTTTTATATCCAGCCTGACAGAGAACACTAAAGGTTTGTGAGTGGAATGACCGTATAAATGAATGTCCTCCAGCGGTTCATTTACCTCTGCCTAAAGTTCTTCCTTCATGGTGCTGCTACTGTTCATCATTTTTACGAAATCCATCAGTGACTCCTGGGGCAATATTTCTTTTTCTCTCTACAGACACAGAAGTACTGTTACAGTTGGCTCAGCTGGAGTCACGGTATGACTTACAGTCTCTCTGACTTGTCTGTCTTCAAAGTCCTTCTGGATGTAACCTACCTTTC
Source organism: Artibeus jamaicensis (assembly GCF_021234435.1). Taxonomy (NCBI): domain Eukaryota; kingdom Metazoa; phylum Chordata; class Mammalia; order Chiroptera; family Phyllostomidae; genus Artibeus; species Artibeus jamaicensis. Next base: position 17,331,891 of record NW_026521843.1, on the reverse strand, counting down.
TTAACCACTGCCATAAATATATAAATATTGTGCACACTGAGAAAGTTAGGAAAGGCAACGTGATAGCAAAAGTAAATTCAGTAAGACTCTCTCAGAAACACTAGTTTGCATATTTAAAGTGAATGTGAAACTCATTCTGGTGTATCTTTCAGTTCAGAAACAGCTCAATTATTCTAAGGCTAATTTAATTTGTCTCATGTACTGTTGTGCCACAACTTATTCTCACTTAACTGTGTGTGTGTGTGTCGGGAATCCTGCCGTAAGTGCCAAGGTCAAAGTCAGTTTCAAAGTCAAACTGAGCTGTCCCTGCTCTGGGGATGGGATGAGTTCCCCGAGAAGACATCATTCTTGACCCCATTAGTGTTTAGAAAGCCTTAAAAGAAGTCTCAGAATCAATAGCCCTGGCTGGCGTAGCTCAGTGGATTGAGTGCAGGCCTGTGAACCAGAGTATCTCGGTTCGATTCCCAGTCAGGGCACATGCCTGGGTTGCAGGCCAGTTCCCAGCAAGGGACGCATAAGAGGCAACCATACATTGATATTTCTCTCCCACTCTTTCTCCTTCCCTTCCCCTCTCTCGAAAAATAAATAAAAAAAAAATTTTAAAAAAAGAAGTCTCAGAATCAGCGCCGGACTCCTGTGCAAATAGGAGAAATGAAAATTAACACTTGAGACTTCCGAAAACTGTCACAGACCTTAGAAATTCACCACTGAGTCCTAGAGAAGCAGGAAGCTTTTAATCTCAGACTTTCTCCACTGTTTTTGAAAACTCATGAACTCAAACAAGAATTCTGCGAGACTGTATAGGTTTCTTAAGAGTAATGGGTATTATACTTTTGTATGTCCAGCAGCACTTGGTTCAATGCTGTCTCACTGAACATTTAGTCAATCAATAAATATTTCCTGAATAAATGGATAACTGTCATACTTGGCTTAATAAAAATGTCTCAGCCTTGTTAACATTTTCATTGAAATGTCAATGAAATATATTAAACTTTGTCTTAAAATAATGAATTTAAATCTAGGTGTCTCTAACTCATTATGAATTAGTGATACTTGTACCGGATTGGCCAGAAAACTGGGTGCTCATTTTTTATTGCATCCGAACTGTTGCCCCAGCGCGTCTGAACCTCGGTCACAAACCTAAAGCATGGCGGCACGAGCCACTCACCCGGGGAACAGTGGAATGGCGCTTGCTGAGCTATTTTTAAAAGTAACCAGGGAAGGTCTGTGTGCAGCCAACAGCCCTGGGGTGATGACTTGGCCAAGAGTAATTTCAGAGTAATCATGTTCCTTTTAATAAAAACTTCAAATGATCTGCAAAGTCTTGATCGAATTAATGCCCCACCCCCACCCCGGGGCCTCATGACCAAGAGCATAAATGTCTGCGTGGAGCTCTGGTGGGAGCTGAGGGGCACGACCGAGGACCAGCAGTAATTTCTGGGTCATTATTAATGGGAATAGACTCTTCTGGGTCTGCTTGGTCTCAGAAAACCTTAACTCTCCGACTGGCCTAGTATAAGACAATATTTGGCTTTCCTCAAAGGCGACAGGTTTGATTTTCTACATGAACTCTTTGCGGGCCACCTCCCGGAACATTTCTAGCTTGAGAGCACATAAGGATGGAGTCACGGAGCCAATGGAAATGGAGACGTTGGGAAGAAAGTGAGTTTGGGACTGGACCTATTTGAGGTGACAGACATGAATGAAATGATCCACTCCACTTACTGGAAGCACAGGCCAGACAGACCTCAGAGGACGCAGAAGGAGGGGTAGCCACGGCGTGCAGGTATATTCCAGGGAGAAACGAATACACTACAATGAGAAGAACCAAAAGCAGGCGACAGACTTTGGGGAATGGCTTTTCCACTGGAGACCAGAAAAGGAAGCCAGCAAAGGAGACTCGAAGGGAGAGAACAGTTACAAAGAAACTCAGCAAGATGTAAGGGTACTGGCAAACACATGGAAGAAGTCCAAGCTACCCACTGGGTCTGGGCGCGTGAAAGCGTTTTGAACCCCCTGCAGCGCAGCCTTTCTGATGACCGGTTCGGGGCCCTGACTGGGAGCCGCCGCTTGGCCATTTTTTTTGGTTAACCTTCCCTTCTGGCCAGTCGGAATTTAAGATTTTGGGAGTGAAAAATGGGAACCTGGTATTTAGGTTGGCACTTTCAAAACCTAAAGGATAATTTAGAGGGCAGGACAGGATATAAAAGATTCTGCGCGTCCATTTTTTTCTGCCCGGCACCATCTAGATTCCCTCTGACCATTCACTGAAACTGCAACTGAATCTTTATTTTTTTTAAAGATGGAGCTTCAGAGCTACGGGGAGGAAAAAGTAGAAGGTATGTGAGTGATAAGGAAAACTGATTTCAGAATCACTTTTAAAACTTATTTTGTTAGGCTGAAATTGCCTTAAATATCTCTAAAGATTTTAGATATTTGAATACTTAGAAACACAAAAGCAATTCCTAGAATAGCAATGCACAGAAATCTAGGGAAATAAATATACTAAAATGAGACATGCAATTTGGTCTTCTTAGAATAAATCTGCATATAGTGTCCTGCAATGAGTGGCAGACTTGACAAAGGAAATTAAATCCATGAAATTAACATTTTAATGAAGCAGACAGACTATTTACATCGAGACTGCCTACTGAGTTCAGCTTCCAGGTGGTCTAATGAGATGAAAATGAAGTCTACACCTTCAGCGAGTCTAGGCTAGGGAATGTTGGGAAGTTAGGACTGGATTTAAATTGGAAAACACTGCTGTGTACAAACACGTCTAGGCTGGCACGCCGTCTCTGCCAGCCCTGGCACCGCAGATGCTTAGTTTAAAACACCTACGGTGATACACACGTCTGCCTTTCCCTGAGAACTGTCCAAAAACCCATGGGAAGGGGCCGTCCTGTGGAGAGCATCAGAACAGCTCTCTCGGAACGATCCAATGAAGCTGTGTTACAGCACCAAGAACGTAAGAGTTCAAAGGGGGGTGTGAGGTCCAACCCGGTGGGATCTCCCACCTCTGTGTGACCACTGCAAACAGAGGGACACCCCGAGGCAGTCTTCTTCATCACAGGTAGCTCTGATTTGTGGAAACTGTGGGTACATGAGGAAACCTGAGGCTGAAATCGGTCCCCCCGACGCCCACTCTTCAGTTTCAGTGTGGCCTCCAAACCCAGCAAGGCGCCCTCCGCTTCTGTGCACGCAGCCCTTGAACATTCAAAGCAGGGCCAGCACCCTGAAACCCAGGAGCCAAAGTCCACTGTGTTTGCGCATCTTGTGAGCTAAGAATTTTTTCTTTATTTTCAAATGATTGAAAGCACTACAAATATATTTTATGGCACATGAAAGTTCTATAAAATTCAAATGTTGGTGTCCAAAAATGGAGTGTAATTGGAGCACCGACCTACCCACTGACCCGCGCTGCAACAGCAGAGCCACACAGCTGCAGCGGTGACTGCGAGGCCTGCACAGCCTAGACGATCTGGGAAAGTCAGCCGTCTTCTCTTACTCCTCTCCTCTCTAAGCGAAGGAGTCAGAGTTCTAAAGAACACAGGAAAGATTTCCAGACTGCTGGATGCACTATGGTTTGCCCTTGTCCCTTCTAGGTTGCTGAGGCACAGGAAGAAGGTGTGGAAGGGTCACACCATTGGAGCCCAGAGGTGACACCTCACTGCTGCTCTGTCTAGGCCAGAGCTAGTCACAGGGCCCCGACCAGCTGGGAGGGTGCTTGGAAGCAGTGTGCTTCCATCTGCCCAGGAGTGAGAGAAGGTGAGCATCAGCGATGTTTGCTGTGGCTTCTGATCACCACCAGAAACAATCATCGCTCAGTTGGTTGGGAGACATCCCACAAAGCAAAGGGTTGCTGGTTCGATTCACAGTGAGGGCACATGCCTGGGTTGTAGGCCCGGTCCCCAGTAGGGGGCACGTGAGAGACAACCACACAATGATGTTTCTCCCTCCCTCACCCGAAGAATAAATGAATAAAATCTTTAAAACAGCAATCACCCTCCCGATTTCCCCCTCATCTATGTCACTTCCCAAAGACAACCACTTCCAGCCTTTTAAATTGTTTATTGTGTTGACCTCCACATAGCTAAATAATAGGCGGACATGTCTTAATTCTATTTTCGCTTTTCCTGTCATCTATCAACTTCCTACTACAAGAAAACTAAGATTTTTCTCTTACATTTCTCCCCGTATCCCCTTCTTCCATAGTCCCAAATTAGTTATACCATAGTTCTCAGTGAGTGTTTGGTGTTCACATTACACTATGAGGCAGATATTAACAAAACAGCTGCGCGGCAGCTTTTCAGTGCTACTACCTTGGCCTGGAGTTAACAATGACCTCATCGTTCTCCCTGCGTACTTTTCTAAAGGCCGGCTACTAGAAACTTAGCCGGACTCAGCTGGAAGGGTAAACCTCCTTCCAGGACATTCGTGCACATCAGGCAGTCTATCAGTTTTGTCACTTGGTGACGTTCTTCCAGGAACCCGCCACCCTCTTGCTCCGACGGGACGAAAGTCACCAAGGTCCATGGCACAGCCGTTTTCCCGGACCTTTCACCACGTTCCTGGGGACCCCCTTCCTGGGGGGTTTCCCCTGTTCCCTGTATCCTCTGTCTTTATTTTTGGTTTACTTCTATCGTTAGGACTGACCCTCCAGTGGCCCCAGAGGCAGGCGCATGAGAGGTGAATTTTGAGATCAGGACTGTTTGAAATGCCTATTCCATCCTCTCACTTGGTTGAGAAGGCAGGTGTATTCAAGATTCTTAGTTGGAACCCATTTTTCTTCCCCAAATTGAAGGACTTCCTCCACTTTTTCTACCAGTGTTGCTTTGGGCGATGTGATGCTATTCTAATTTTTGATCTTTTGAATGTTATTTCCCCTCTCTGGAAGCTTTTAGGATCTTTGCTTTGTTTTGCTGTTGTGAAACTGAATAATGAGTATGATGTGTGGCAGTTTCCTTCTTTCACTGTAATGTACACTCACTAGGATTTCTCCATCTAGATATTCATGGTTTTTAAAAAAAACCTGGGATCATTTCTTGAATAATTTCTTTGATCATTTATTCCCTGTGGCAAAGACTGAAACTTTCAGGAAATAATTTTGTGTTTACTCTGAGCCAGGTACTGTTTCTTATGTATTTTGTTTCTTATGTGGTTTGCATTATATATTAGTGCTAAGCTTCTTGTATGTATATTATTTCACTGAGACAACACAGTAAGTATTAGGCAAATCTTTATGATCTTCAGTTAACAATGAAGTGATAAGTAAATCTCTAAGGACACACAGCTAGGAAGACATGGAATCAGGATTCCAGCTCAACTCTTTCTTAATTGAAATGCTCTTTTTCAATTGTTTGTTTTACTGTGCCTGATAGAAAATTGTAGTCTCCACTTCTAGAGATCTTACCTTTCTCTTAAATTTACACATGATCAGCCCTGCTGGGTGGCTCAGTCGGCTGGAGCACTGTCCCACGTACCAAAAAGTTGTGGGGTCGATCCCCAGTTAGAGTGCATGCGTATAGGAGGCAACCAATTGATGTTTCTCCCTCACAATGATGTTTCTCTCTCTCAAATCAATAAACAAACAAAAATATTTAAAAAAAAACAGATACGTGATCAAATTAAAAGACAAGGGATGCGAAACCAGGGCTGCCCTCACAGGGGAGTCAGTGATCGGAGGAGCACCACACGGGGACCAGCAGGCCACCAAGGCCTCCCTCGTAGGTGGCTGTGATGCTTAAACCTTCCACCGTCAGAATGTGCATAATACACAGGAAGGAAGAAGAAAGGCATTTGGGAGAAACAATGGATCGGATTAACTGTATTATGGAAAGCTCTCAGAGAATGAGACACAGTCTGATGATTTTGGGCAAGTCCAGGGGACAGGACAACCCCCAGGCATGCGTGTCCAGGGAAATGCCTAAGAAGGCCGAAGAACAGCAGGACCGCAGTCCAGGGAGGGGAGCTCTGAAACACACCTCGCCTCTTCAGCCGTTTTACCAAAGACTGGCATCACGAAAGAATACTCCAAGTTCTAACCTCGGAGCTGAAATCCTTTGGACCTGGTTGTCTGGTGCAGAAGGAAAGAACTACAGACTCTCCCGAGGGGCATTTTCCAAGTTGCTGGTGAGATCCAGTGAGATCCACTGTAGCAGAGACGTGCTCAAGGCTTGAGAAGCTCAGCAATCTACTTTGCTGTACTGTTAACACAGCTGCGAGCAAAATCCCTCTCAAACACATGATCGGCCCATTATTTCCCAATGACAATCCTACACGTCTTCCATTTGTCTATTTGAACCTAACTACTGCAGCAAGAGAGATCCTTCTGGGAGAGAAGCTGGGTGGATAACAGACGACCCGCTCCCTGTGACCAACCGAGAGAGGTCTGGCAGCCGCCCCTTCCCTCGTCACTTACATTCATCCTAACAGCTCACTGTTGAAGTTGGCCCCAAATATGTCTTGTTCTAAACCTTTGCTATTCCTTCCTTCTGCATTTTTGAAATTCATAGAGTTTGACAATTATTTTACTTGCTGTACCAACTGAATTAATTATACTACTTACAAAGAACTTATACACAACATTTATATCACTGTTGGTATGTCTCTGGCACTGCATAAAAAAAAAAACAGAAACCTTGCCAAATAACTTAAATGCTTTCACTGAAATGTATTATTTTATGCATTTGCTAACCTTGGGATATGAAGCTTGTACCACTGACCATGATAAATGGGTCTGCGTTGAACTAGTCACATTCATGTGAATATGGAAAGTATTCACTGGTGGGAAGTTAACTGGCCCGCATGGGATTAAACCTACCATCTTGGTCTTACTGGTTTTTAACCAAAAGAAATAATATACTGAAGTAAAGCTAGTGTTCTGCTTTGGTTGTTGTACCACTTTAGAAATGATCCTCACTCGCTGAGCAACTCGGTGCTGAAAAATTGCCCAGAAATATTACAACAGTTCTTGGCATGCAGTAAAAATATTTGAAAAGTGATAACATACCACATTCAAATTTAGAATCCCAAAATTCAGGCTCACTTCTGGAAAACTATGCAGACCTATTATTTAAAACCCTTGGTATAAATATCACATTGATATAAATGAATAAATAAAGCTTTCTAACATTAGTTTTATTTTTTCTTTCATTTTTATTGAATTCATTGGGGTGACACCGGCTGTTAATAAAACTGGATAGGTTTCAGGCGTACAACCCTACAACACATCATCTGTATGTTGTATTGTGGGTTCACCACCCTAGGTCAAGTCTCCTTCCATTACCATCTATACCCCATATCATCTTCCACCTCCCCCGCCCCCATTCCCTCTGCCAATCACCATGCTGCTGTCTGTGCCTATGAGTTGTTTTCCTTCTCTGCTTAACCCCTTCGCTTTTTTCACCCAGCCCTGCAACCCACCTCCCCTCTGACAGCTGTCGGTCTGTTCTCCGTCTCTATGAGTCTGTTTCTGTTTTGTTTGGTAGTTTATTTTGTTCATCAGATTCCACACATGAATGAGACTGGTCTTTCTCTGACTGGCTTATTTCACTTAGCATGCATTACTTTTTAATGTACCGACTAAGGTCAGTAAAAGCTCCAAGTAGCTGGGTGCTGAGGGATGGATGAGAAAGGCATTGCAAAAAAGGGCTACTGTTCCAGGTGGGAATGGGTGCACTGCTCTCAGGAGGCACTGAGACTCTAACTTTAGCAGAGCAGCGATAACATGGAGGTATCTTTGTGTGGCTCCAGTGAGTGCTGGCATATAACTGCACTCAATACATTAGTGACTTGAATGAGTAACTAAAGCTGGGTCTCCTCTGGAAGGCAGGGTAAAGATGGACCTAAGCAAGAGACAAGGAACAGGCAACCACTCGAGCAGGGAAAAGGCAAGGAGGGCTGCTGTACACCAGTAATAATGTATAACAGAGCAGTACCCAGAGAGAAAGACGGTAAAAGATGAGGAGGATTCAGTGGTAAGAACTGAGTGTATTCCAGACGACAAAATGAGAAATGATTCTCTTCAGGTTTCAGGGAATAGAAGATACCTAATAAACCTCTTATCACAAAAAGATTATAATGAAAACTGATCTTTAAAGAATATAAAAGAAGGAAAAAGGTCAAAGACAAACCAATAAAATCTGTAGGCAATCATTTTTGAAAACTAGCATAATCAGGGTTAGGTTCATGATTTATGGAGGAAATATATATATATATATATGTGTGTGTGTATAATATTTAATGCTTGGTTACAATATTTGAGAACTATATAACAAGATTCCAATAGAGCATAAACTTAGTAGAGACACCTTTAAAAATATCCAATACACTTTGCTTCATTTCTTTGCCTGGAGAAGAGTTAATTGTGTACTGTTCCATATGAATTAAAATGGAATTCCTGAGATGAGTAGACTAAGAAGGGCCATCACACTGTCACACGCTGTGCCGAGAAGTAGGAGACCTTGGATGTGACTGGATGCTTTGGGGCCGATGCCTGGAAACTCTGATTCTGGAAATGTGTGCGCACTCCTACAGACACTTGCGTGCACACACACACACACACACACACACACAATATTAAAGGCATCTCAGTAAATAGGACTAAATGGAAGAGCAATACAACTTGATGCACATTAAGAAAATTAAGCCAAAAAAAAAGAATTCAAAGAAGATCTAATCAGGGATTATGGTCAACTAATCAATTATCTAGCAGATATGTGATCAAGAAGAGTAAAATGTTTAGGGTAGAATCTAGATGGTAAGTGGAGAGTGTTCACTGTAAACTTCTTTGGACTTTGCTGCATGTTTAAAATTTTTCATAATAAAATGGGGAAACAACAGGTGAACTGGTAGGACTATGTGAATACAGAGAAAAATATGTATCTGTTATAAATAAGTTTACGAAGTGTTTGGGTTTTCCCTCTTAATTTTTATTAGAATAATGTATATGCTTAGATTAAAAAATCAAATGGCACAAGCCTTCTAATGAAAAAATAGCAGGCCCCTACTGTGTCCTGAGTTTTCCGGTCCTAAAAACACAGGGTGAAATTATTAAAACTGTGTTAAAATATAAAGCCTCTTACAGCCTTTGTGTAAGTTTTTTTTTATTTTTAATGATTGTAGGGGGAAATAAAACAAATGGAGAGTCATGGAATAACAAAATTTTAGAATTTTATGTATTCCGACGAAACACAAAACTGTCTTCTAAAATAATGTCACAGAAATGTCTTCTGCATGTAACTGGAATAGGATGAAGAAGTCGCAGTGAAACACAGGGAAACTTGTATGGCCAGGGTTTCTTAGTGGTGCTGCTTATACCTTAGGCAAGAGAAAGAGGAGAAAGCTCAGCTGATTAAGAAACCAGAACAACTTAATTATTGAGACTTGAAAATTTACTCATTGTCCAACCAACTGATGAAAAGAACAGCTGAGTGAAATGCTACATGAGACGACTAGGTTAAATTTCCTTGAAATTTGTGTTAGGCAAAATTTTCTACTCCCCACCTAGATAGATGCTTGGATTGATCCCAACTAAAATATAAGGGTGATAAGCCATTTTGCCAGAATTAAAAAATTTTCTCATAGTGAAGTTTGAAAACATACTAAGATTTAACTAGTATAGTCAAATTCTTGATTAGCTTGCTAGGGACATTCTTTTTAACAAGTGATATTAAATTCTAATTAATTTGTTCTGCCAGTAATTGAACAATTCACCGAACACAGGAAAATATTTCCTTGAATGTGACTTTCTTTGGAAAGACAAAATATAATCAATCTGATATTTAACTGAAGTTTCAGTCTAATATCCTCTTTAGAGTGTTGGCCTTCTCCTAATAAAGTTTAACACTTCATTTCACTTTGCCTTGGGTAATTTAGACAACCGGAAATAGCTCCTGACTCCTTGGCCATCCGCTTACATGAACCGAAAGGAGGGAGAAGAGAGGCTGGGCAGGCAAGTAGACGGATGTGAAGTTAAGTAAATGGAAGTCCAGGAGAGTCACAATAGATGGCAGCTCTACAACTGTTCTTTTTAATCTACTCCAACTTTGTCATGTAAAATAAACCTTTTAGTATAAATGTAAAATATACCTTAGTTTTCAAATAACAAATATGGTTGGCCAGGAAAAACTTCTTAAGAGATACAGAGCAGTACCCTAAAATATTTAATTTTGTTATATAGAATCATAGAAAGGTCAAATCAGGCAACATTAAATAAAAATGAGCCATTAGTGGTAAAAGCAATTCTCTTCCCTAAAAGGAACTGAGACCTAGATCATTAATTAATTTCATCTCACAAAAAGTAGGTTTTGAAGTATTGAAAATAATTCTTGAATAAGTTTTATGAGATACATCTGCTATAGTCCTTATAAAATAAACCATCCCTGCCTTGGTTGGTATGGCTCAGTGGACTGAGTGGCAGCCTGTGAACCTAAAGGTTGTTGGTTCGATTCCCAGTCAGGCCATGTGCCTGGGTTGCAGGCCAGGTTCCCAGTTGGGGGTACACGAGAGGCAACTACACTTTGATGTTTCTCTCCCTCTATTTCTCCTTCCCTTTTCCTCTCTCTAAAAATAAATATTAAAAAAAATTTAACCACCAATGAAAGCTTATCATAAATACTGAATATAGGTTTTGAAGGGATATATGGAATCTGTGATCCATATGGCAGAATATACTGATAGATTGGATTTGATTGTAAATTAAGAAAGTCCTTCAACTAAATCTTTATTCTGTACCCACTCATCACTGAGGGTAGGAAGTTCAAGAGCTCTTTACTTCGGATTAAGTGGAAGAATGGGAAGTCTTCCACTTCAGATTCCTTCAAGGGCATTTTCATTGCTTCAAGTGTATTTTGTTGAAGAAAACTACTGATACCAGGTTGGAAATAATAGCTCCTATTGGATGTACTGATTATTTTTGTTTCTTCCCCCAGCTCACTCACTTGCTTGCTTTTTTACTTGGTCTTCTTTTGAACATTAAAAAAATCTTTACTGTATTTTTTTCACTACCATTTAGTCCTCTTATACCCACTCCCTGCCACAATCACCCCACTGTTGTCCACGTACGTGAGTCCTTTTTCCTTTCTGCTCAATCCCTGCACCCCGACCCTCCCCCCACTGCCCTAGCTGTCACCCTGCGCTCCAGCTATGAGTCTGTCTCCCTTTTCCTTGTTCGTTCATTAGATTCCACATATGAATGAAGCCATGTGGTGTTTTTCTTTCCCTGACTGGCTTATTTCACTTAGCATAATGTTCTCCAGGTCCATCCATACTGTTAAAAAGGGTAAACTTTTCCTTTTTATGGCTGAATAGTATTCCACAGTGTAAATGTCTTAGTTGTTTTATCTACTCATATGCTAATGGACACTTGGGCTGCTACAGTATCTTGGCTATTGTAAATAACACTGCAATGAACATAGGGGTGCGTATGTTCTTTCAAATTAGTGTTTTGGGTTCCTTCAGACAAATTCCCAAAAGTTGGATGATGGATCAAAAAGGAAGATCCCTTTTGACCCTTTCGAGGTATCTCTATGCCACTTTCCACAGTGGCTACACCAGCCTGCACTCCCACCAGCAGTGCTCCACTTTCTCCACATCCTCGTCAGCACTTCTTGTTTGTTAATCTACTGGTGACAGCCGTTCTGACCGGTGTGAGAATATCTCATTGTGTTCTTAAATTGCATTGCTCTGGTGATTAGTGACATAGAGCATCTTTTCTTATGTCCATTGGCCATCTTTATGTCTTCTTTGGAGAAGTGTCTATTCAGGTCCTTTGCCCACACTTTAACTGGGTTGTTTGTTCTTTTGGTGTTGAGTTTTGTAAGTTCTTTATAAATTTTGGATATTAACTCCTTATAAGATGTATCAGCAAATATGTTCTCCCATTCTGTGGAGTGTCTTTTTATTTTGTTGATGTTTTTCTTTGCTGTGTGAAACCTTTTTAGTTTGATGTGGTCCCATTTATTTATTTTTCCTTTTGTTTCCCTTGCCTGGAGAGAGATATCTGATAAAATATTGCTACAAGCAATGTCTATGGTTTTGCTGCCTATGTCTTCTATGATTTTAATGGTGTCAGGTATAAGATTCAAGTCTTTGATCCATTTTGAATTTATTTTTGTATGTCCTGTAAGAGGGTGGTCTAGTTTCATTTTTCTGCAGGTATGTGTCCAATTTGCCCAACCCCATTTATTGAATGAACTACCTTTAGTCTGTTGTATGTGTTTGCTTCCTCTGTTGAGTATTAATTGACTGTAAAGGTGTGGGTCTGGGCTCTGTATTCTGTTCCATTGATCTATGTGTCTGTTCTTATGCCAGTACCATGCTATTTTGATTACTACAGCCTTATGGTATAGTTTGATATTAGGTAGTGTGATTTCTCCAACATTTGTTCTTTTTCAGGATCACTGTTGCTATGCAGGGCCTTCTGTGGTTCCATATAAATTTTTGAAATATTTGTTCTAATTCTGTGCAATACATCATTGGAATATTGATAAGAATTGTGTTAAATCTATAGATTGCTTTGGGTAGTATGGACATTTTAATGATGTTAATTCTTCCTATCCATGAACACTGTATATGCTTCCACTTATGGGTATCTTTCTTCAGTGTCTTATAATTTTTCAAGTACAGGTCTTTTACATCCTTAGTTAGGTTTATTCCTAGTTTTTATTGTTTTTGAAGCAACTATGAATTGAATTGTTTTCCAAATTTCCATTTCTGTTAGATCATCATTACCATATAAAAATATAACTAATTTCTAGATATTAATTCTGTATCCTGCTACTTTGCTGAATTCATTTATCAGTTGTAGTAGTTCCTTGGTGCAATCTTTGGGCTTCTCTATACACAGTATCATGTCATCTGCAAATACAGTTTCACTTCTTCCTTTCCAATTTGGATGCCTTTTATTTATTCTTTTTGTCTGATTGCTGTGGCTAAGATTTCCAGTGCTATGTTGAATAAGAGGTGAAAGCAGACATCCCTGTCTTGTTCCTGATCTTAAGGGGAATGCTTATAGTTTTTGCCTGTTGAGTATGATGCTGGCAGTGGGTTTGCCCTGCATTATGTTTACATATGTTCCCTCTAATCCCACTTCACTGGAGTTCTTATAAATGGGTACTGGATTAAGTCAGCTGCTTTTTCTTCTAGTGACATAATCATGTGGTTTTTATCCTTCATTTTGTTTCTGTGGTGAATCTCATTTATTGATTTGTGAATATTGTACCAACCTTGCATTCCCAGAATAAATCCTACTCGATTATGGTGTATGATCTTTTTGATGCATTATTGTATTCAGTTTGCTAATATTTTGTTGAGGATTTTAGTGTGTATGTTCATCAGGAATATTGGGGTATAATTTTCTTTCTTTGTAGTGTCTTTATCTGGTTTTGAAATTAAGATATTGCTGGCCTTGTAAATGTGTTTGGAAGCCTTCACTCCTCTTCAATTTTTTTTGAAATAGTTTGAGAAAGAGAGGTGTTAGTTCTTCTCAGAATGTTTGGTAAAATTCACCTGTGAAGCCATCCAGTCCAGGGCTTTTGTTTGTTGGGAGTTTTTTTTTGTTTTGTTTTTTTTAAATTAATCCTTCAACTTCACTAGGTGTAATCTGTGTATTCAGATTCTCTGATTCTTTCTAATTTAGTTTTGGAAGATTGTATGTTTCTGGAAATTTATCCATTTCATACAGGCTGTCCAGATTGTTGGCATGCAGTTCATAATGTTTTCTTACTATCCTTTGTATTTCCTTGGTGTCAGTTGTTATTTCTCTTCTTTCATTTCTGATTTTATTTGGGTTCCTTTCTCTTTTTTTTCTTGATGAGTCTGGTTAAATGTGTGCCAATGTTTATCTTTTCAAAGAACCAGCTCTTAGAAACATCGATCTTTTGTGTCACTTTTTTACACTCTTTTGTTTATTTGTCGTAGATCTTTATTATTTCCTTTTTTCTACTCACTTTGGGCTTTGTTGTTCTTTTTCAAGTACCTTTAAGTGTAAGATAGTCTACCTGAGCTTTCCCTTATTTTTTAAAATGCCTATAATGCTGTGAAATTCTCTCTTAGGATTGCTTCCCCTGTGTCCTATAGATTTTGGATTGTTGTGTCCTCATTTTCATTTGTTTCAAGGTTTCTAATTTCCTTGATCTCGTTGTTGACTCATTCGTTGTTTAATAATGTTATTTAGCTTCCATATCTTTGCATGTTTTTCAGTGTTCTTATGATTGATTTTTACTTTTATAGCACTGTGGTCAGAGAAGATGCTTGATAAGATTTCAGTCATCTTAAATTTACTGAGACTTGTTTTGTGTTCTAACATGTGGTCTATCCTAGAAAATGTTCATCTGCACTTAAAGTATGTATATTCTGCTGCTTTGAGGTGAAACACTCTAAAGATATCAATTTAATCCATTTGACTAAATGGAATCACTCTCTCCTTGTTGATTTTTTGTCTGGAAAATCTAACTATTGAAGTCAAGGGGTGTTAAAATCCTGGACTATGTTTGTATTTCTGTCGGTCTCTCCCCTCATGTCCATCAAGGACATTGCTTCACATATTTACGTGCTCCTGAGCGGGGTGCAGAGATGTTTACTAGGGTTATATCCTCTTGTTGGATTGTTCCCTTTACTGTCAGGTACTGTCCTTCTTTGACTCTTTACTATAGCCTTGGTTTTAATGCCTGTTTTGTTGGCTGTGAGTACTGCTACCTACCCCAGCTTTTTTCCTTTCCATTTGCATGAAATATCTTTTTCCGCCCCTTTTAGTCTGTGTATCTTTTGATCTGAGATGGCTCTCTTGGAGGCAGCATATACAGTGTCCAGCAGAAGTAACACCATTGACTGTGGTTGGTAGAGTATGTGACTGTCTCACATGAGATGAACAGCAATTTGAACATTTCATCTAAAATGTCATATGGTGTGCTTGAGTGTGATATTGTTATGTTACAGAACTACATGCTTATGGGTTTGTAATAAAAGACTGGGTATAGATTGCCAGTTCATAAAAAAGGGGCATTAGTGGTGCTGGACCCTGTATATGAGTCTTGTTTTCCTATCCACTCAGCTACCCTATGTATTTTTATTGGAGCATTTAAGCTATTTACATTCAAGGTGGTTACTGGATACTTATTTAGTGCTATTTTATTTTTACACCATTTTTCTCTATTTTTTTTCTCCATAAAGCAAGCCCTTTAACATTTGCTGTAGTACTGATTTGGTGTTAACAAACTCTTTTAGCTTTTTCTTGTCTGGGGAGCTCCTTATTTCTCCTTCAATTTTAAATGATAGCTTTGCTGGGTAAAGTAGCTTTGGTTGTAGATCCTTGCTTTTCATCACTTTGAATATTTCATGCCGCTCCATTCTGGCCTGCAATGTTTCTGTTGAGAAATCAGATGACAGTCTAATTGGTGCCCCTTTGATGTAACTACCTGTTTTTCTCTTGAGGCTTTTAGGATTCTCTCCATGTCTTTAATCACTGTCATTTTAATTATGATGTGTCTTGATGTGGGTCTCATTGGGTCCAACTTGTCTGAGACTGTCTAAGCTTCTAGGACTTGTGTGTCTTTTTTCTTCACCAGATTAAGAAAGTTTTCCATCCTTATTTCTTCAAATACAACCTCAATCCCTTTCTTGCTCTCTTCTCCTTGTAGAAGTCCCCTGATGCGGATGTTGTTGTGCTTCATGTTTTCCAAAATGTTTCTTAAGCTCTCCTCATTTTTCAAAATTCTTTTTTCTTTTTGTTGCTCTGCCTGGGTGTTTTTTCCTACCTTGTTTTCCCAAATCACTGATTTGATCCTCTTTTTCACCTACTGTTTATTTCTTCCAGTTTATTTCAGATACTGCATTCTTTATAACTTGTTGTTTTTCATGGTTTCTATGTCTTTTTTCATGGTGTTGAGTATCCTTATAATCATTACTCTAAACTCTCTATCTGATAAATTGCCTGCCTCCATTTCATCTAGTTCTTCTTCTGGAGAACTCCCTCGTTCCTTCATTTGGGGTCTGTTTCATTGTCTTCCCATTTCGGCTGCTTCTTTGTTTCTATGCATTAGGTAGATATGCAGACTCTGGTGTAGGCCTTTGTCAGATGCTGCTTGTGACTTGCCCTGGTCACCCTGTTTGTGTTCAGGAATAACCAGGCTGCACACCAAGGTGGGCTTTTATCCACACCAAGCCTTGGGGGGGGTCAGCTGAAGTTTCAGAGCTCCTAGAGATGATGTGCCTTAGTTGTTAAACTAATCAGTAACATAGCCTCAAGCTGTACTCAGCAGCCCAGGTTAAGCTCCACAGGGTAGGGCTCTTGGTTCCCCTCAGGCTGATGCCACTTGGAGGGGAGTGCTGTGCCTAAGAAAGATGGCTTCTGCAGTGGGGTGACAACTCAGCACAGGGATCCTGGCAGCTGTTCCTTCTATTTTCTTCCCAGACTCTAAACTCTCCTCGAATGTCTCTAGTCCACTCTTCCTTCCGTCAGAGCCCAGGGTGTCTGCCAACGTAATTTTGGCATTGGCCCTTCCAGAGGCATCTCCAGCCGTCTTTCCCTGGCAGACAGAAACCGTGCTGCGTTTCACAGCTGGATGTTATTTTAGTTCCTTTCTTGCTTTAGTGCTGTAGGCTGGGGAGCCCAGCTTGGGGTTTAGATTCCACATTTCTCAGGCAGAACCCTGCTGGCTGCTGAAATATCCCTCTGGCACTTAGGCTGCCACCTGTGGGAGCCCAGCCAGCCCTCTCTCGCCTCTGCACTCCCTGGAAGTCACGTTGTGGTGAAGTGGTTTCTTCTGTCTGTCCTTGGTTATGAGGCTCCTCTCCAGCTGGTGTTCAGTTGGCTACTCAGATGATTTCTCTACAATTGAGTTGTAATTCCTGGTTGGTCCTGGGAGAAGGTTATGTTGCTTCCACTTACTCCTCCACCATCTCGGGACCCCTACTAGATGCACTTAAACAGATGACTCTTATTATCATTTGCAATCAGTCAATTAACTGAATATATTTAAATGGATGCTACTAAAATGTATGAAATGGATGACACGAGCCTCCAGCAGTTTTATGCACACTGTCCTCTGCTTGGCAAGTCCCTTTTCACACAAGAAATAGTGATATATTTCAGTCCTGTTCTATAAACCATGTAATTCATTCTAAATTGAGAATGTCACTTTAATAGGCCTTCACTATACATGAATGCAACTATTAAGCTAGAAAAATGTTTTCTTATTAATCAATTTGTCTATTTGCTATTCCTTTCTATTAATGAGTTTTGGTTCATTTCTTTGATGTTCCATTGCTTCTTTTCAAGGTGCATGTTGGAATATGGGAAAGGGATTGGAGAGGGAAGAATGGACAGTAACTATTCATCCCTATTTAGGAAGTGCTTGGTAGATACTAAACCCTGTGCCTGCAGTTAGGACACAAAGATGAATGGAAGCTCATGACATTAACAGTCTGGTAGGAGAGATAGGCATGTAAATAAGTGAATTAGTATGCTATCAACATAAGAATGTAGAAGTTACAGAAACATTCAAAGGAAGGAATGAATAACTATGGTGATGGGGGTGCAGAAGAGAAATTTTTTTTTAGTATATTTTATTTTTTTAAATTTTTTATTGATTATGCTGTTACAGTTGTTCTATTCCTCCCCTTCATTCCCCTCCACCCAACCCCCCCATCCCCACCATTACCTCCCCTTTAGTTTATGACCATGTGTCTCAAGTCCTTTAGATTCTATATTTCCCATACTATTCTTACCCCTCATCTATTTTCTATCTACTGTCTATGCTACTTATTTTCTGTATCTTCTCCCCCCTTCTCCTCCTCCCACTCCCCTGTTGCCAATCCTCCATGTGATCTTCATTTTTATGGTTCACTCCTGATCTAGCTGTCCTTTTAGTTTGCTTTTGTTTTAGGTGTGGTGTTAATAACTGTGAGTTTGTTGTCCTTTCACTGTTCATGTTTCTTTAACTTCTTTTTCTTCGATAAGTCCCTTTAACATTTCATGTAATAAGGGCTTGGTGATGACGAACTCCTTGAATTTGATCTTATCTGAGAAGCACTTTATCTGTCCTTCCATTCTAAATGAAAGTTTTGCTGGATAGAGCAATCTTGGTTGTAGGTCTTTAGATTTCATGACTTGGAATACCTCTTTCCAGCCCCTTCTTGCCTGTAAGGTCTCTTTTGAGAAATCCGCTGACAGTCTGATGGGGACTCCTTTGTAGGTGACTGTCCCCTTAGCTCTTGCTGCTTCTAGGATTCTCTCCTTCATTTTAATTTTGGCTAATGTAATTATGATGTGCCTTGGTGTGTTCCTTCTTGGGTCCAACTTCTTTGGTACTTTCTGAGCTTCCTGGATTTCCTGGAAGTCTATTTCCTTTGCCAGATTGGGGAAATTCTCCTTTATTATTTGTTCAAATAAGTTTTCCACCGGTGGCTGTGCCTTTCCCCCTTCTGGTACCCCTATAATTCGGATGTTGGAACGTTTCAAGATGTCCTGGAGGTTCCTAAGACTCTCCTCATTTCTTTGAATTCTTGCTTCTTGACTCTTTTCTGTTTGGCCATTATTTGCTTTCTTCTGGTCCACTCCATTGATTTGAGTCCCAGTTTCCTTTTCATTGCTATTGGTTTCCTGTGCAATTCCATTCATTTCAATTAGTTTCGCCTTCATATATTTGTCTAATTTGTGGCTATAATCAACCAGTTCTGTGAGGATCCTGATCACCAGTGTTTTAAACTGTGCATCTGAGAGTTTTGCTATTTCTTCATCGCTTAGATTTATAGGCTCTGGGGCTTTGAGATCTTCTTGAGCCATTTTTGGTCTGTTCTCGCCCTTTAAGTGTGAGGAGCGGAGCCTTGGACTCCCAGGTCGCTGGGTTGTGATGCTGTATGTGGGGGCGTGGTCAGAGCAGGGAAATGGCGGAACCCTCTGCTGTTTCGTGTCGCTGGGTGAGGAGCAGCGCCTTAGGTGGTTCACCTGGGCCGGGCCACTAAGAGTCACTGGGTTATGACGCTTATGTGGAGGTGGGGTCAGAGCAGGGAAATGGGGGCGCCCTCCCTGCCGCTTGCTGGGGGTACCCACTGGGTCCGGGTCCAATCGCCCACTCCCTCGCTTGTCTATCCACGCACCAATGCACGACCACAGTCAACCCACAGCCCTGCTCCCTTGCTGTTTCCCCGAGGTTGCTCGCTTGGTCGCTTGCTTGGTCACTCACTAGGTCCAACCCTAAGCCTGGATTCCGCGAGCCTGAGTCAGTCTGACCGAGTTTTCCTGTGCAACCCCGCTCCGCCAGCTGCTGGTTTCGCCCCTTACCGGTCAGACTGAAGAATTTGTTGTTAAGGGACTTCTGAAAAGTTCAATTTTCCGTGTTCTGGCTGTGTTTTCTGTTGCTAATATTTAGTTGTCTCTAAACTTGGTTGTGTGAGAAGGCACGGCACATCCACCTATGCCTCCATCTTGGCCAGAAGAGAAATTTTTAAGAAGAGCAAAAGCCAAGCTCAGTTTTCAAGGTGTATAGGTAACATCTCCACGCTAATTGGGGTATTCAAGAGAAAAAGAAAGATGAAATGATGTCATGTGTTATTAATCATTCACATGTTTCTCTCCCTTTAATTACCTGTAGGCTTTAGGCTTTTAGAGAAGATAGGTCTATGGTTTATTAGCTATTGTTGTTTCAAAGCCTGATTATAGCAGGTGCTCAATAAAACTTTTGGAAAATTATTTCCTCCATCACTTAACATTCCAAATCTAACACCTGTTTTTTCATGTCTGTAGATGATAACCCTAATTTAAAAATTAATAAAATACATTGTTTACTTAATGCAATAAAAAGTTCTGAATGGTCTTTCATGTGATGACCTTAAAGAATGCAACATAAATATTCTATTTAAGTTCAATGCTAAACTCAGAGCTCAGCAGCTGAAATCCATACTTGAACACATAATTAGTGAAATTTGTAACGATTTATTCATGGAACACTTAAGTATGGTCCGGGCACTGAGCTGAAGCCCTCTGCATGGACTATGTCAAGTGTTTCTGACGATAATCCTGTGGGGCAGGTATCCGCACTTCGCAGACCTGATGGAGATTAGCACTCTTCTATCTGATAAGTGCAAAGCAAACAGAGTGTCAGGTATCCAGTTCTGCCTCTAAGTTGAAGGACTAAACAGAAGGGAAGATTTACACCTTAAACATCACAGCACTGATGTCTCAAATCCTACAGTGTATTTCACTTGTGATATCTAGACAAGTAATGGGTGGCATACTAATTAGTTTTGGCTGCGCAGATCCTTACTGGTTTATTAGTACTTACTATATTTTCTCATTTTAATATAATATTTGGCACCCTTGAACCTTGTTTTATTTGTGTGAAAATAAACCGACCTTGCCCATCTGAGTTTTCTGTGTATATTTAATATATTTCCATGTCACTACCTGCTGCTAGATAATTAGTTCCCGAAATTCTTACTGAGTTTCAAACAGTGAAACCTAAGATGATTTGTCTTAATGTCAAGTTTCCTTTCCAAAGTAAATCTGTAATTTGCTTATTAATTTGCCTCCTTTGTGTATGAGCCATGGCTCATCACTCCCAGAACATGTACAGGCCTACCTTCACATAAGAGCAGGTAATAGAACACTGACTCTCAGTTGGGCAAATCAAATCTCTCATCCTTTGTAATGCATTCTTCACTTAAGAAATCAAGTGATTTTTCTTTGCCACCTATAAATTTAGCTTTAACAAAAGGATAACTAAGCAGCTTTTTTTCCTACCTGAAAGGCAATCTCTCAATCACCCTAGAGTAATTATAATGTCAATGATGGAAGTTTAAAGTAAACATCCGGCAAAAACTATTTTTAAATTTCTTCACCCACAAATGTTCTACAATCACTAGGAGTTTGTTTGGATGAAGGCCCTTCCTATGCAGAAGATTCCAGAACTCTTTATAGACACAGCAGGTTCCAAATGTCTTCTCTAGATAAAGTCTAAGAGTAAAATGACTATATAAGTGAAGTCAAATGCACCAGAAGGGCAGCACTGAAGGCAGATGCCCTCAAACTCTTCTTGCTCATAAGGAAATATAATTATTACCTGTTTCAAAATAATTCAATAAAATAAAATTGAAAATGTCACACAGAAGGCAGAATGCTTAGTCTGAATCACCTCTTGGACGCTGCTGGGTTTTATTACAAGGGACCTTTTTCAAATGCTGGATGAGCAGCAAAAAAGAATCCTGTTGTTTTTTTTTTACCAAATATTTATCAAAGACAACAAAAGGGACAGAGAAACTTGTAGGAACAACAGCAGACCCAAAGGGCACTGCACAATTACTGGGTAAAAGTTCATCCTTCAGAGCAGGATACTTGAACATGCTCTGAATAACAAAGATAAACAGCGTTTATTTATAGTTGTATCTGTGTTTTCTCCTTTACATGGTATCCCCTGGTTATTCTCCAGGCTTAGGATAAATACATATTTCAGTTAGCACCCTTTCCTCAGTGCAACCAATTAAAAATAAAGCAAGTTTAGTTTCCAGCTATGCTGGAGAGTGCTCTAACATTATATCCCAACAGAACTACTGTAATTGTGTTGGGTACATTGATTATAAACTTCAAGGCAATGATAACATTTTGTCCTCCACAAAACTAAATGTGGAACAATTATTTCAATTGGGAGACACCACATAATAATTTTAGAAGTGTTCTGAAGCTCACTGTCATGAACAAGCTATGGCAGTAGGAAGTCCCAAGTGACCTGAGACTTAGCATCTGATGAACTGGCCAATGTGCTAAAGAATCCATGTGCCAAATAACCAATTTGCAAAATTTACAAAATGTACTGTTTACCAAAATCTTGTTTAACTGCCAGTTAATGTTGGAAAGGAATCATTTTTGAAACAACATTTGAAGATTCCTGCAGTTTTACTTTACAGGATATCATGGGTGTTTTACTGATCTGTGGCAGCTGGAAAAAACGAGCGGGCGGAGGGGCTGGAGGGAAGGAGAGCCTGAAGCCTCAGGATCCCGGGGCTCTGGCCTCAGACAGTGTGCTGCCCTCTCTGATGCCTTTCCATCCACACATGCTTCCTCCCACCCCCTTCGTGAGCACGGATAATAATATGGCAGTGCGGACAGGCCTCTGAGTACGTTCAGGGCCTGACACAGGAGCAGAAATGGTAAAACGTGCAGAAGAGGTGGGCGAGGGGTTTTCTCCCGAGGAGTAGGTCTGAGTCCCAGGAAGGGAGAAGATTCTAATTAAAAGCTGAAGGAACTCTTTCTAGGAGGGACTTCCATTGGGGCAGAGAAGTATAGGGCCACCCAGCCCCTGGCAGAACAGGTGGCAGCTGGGCAGCACGTGAAGCCCTATGCAGCAGGGTCTCGTGGCCCGGGCCAGCCACGAGACGACATGGTCAGGGTGGCTTTCCTGCACGGGTTCCAGAGCAGACTTCAGACCAGGGAGACAGATATTTGGACATTATTGGTGGCCTGTTAGGAAAAGATGCTGAAGCTTGCTGGCCAGGTTGGACGGGGCTTCGAGACAGGACTTTTTTGGTATTAACAAGATCTCATCTGCACGTTCAGGCTAGGAAAGACTTGGGAACATTTGGGATGACTACGACAAGACTAGTCAGTTATCTTGTAAACACTATTCTTGGATAAAATCAAACTCCATTTCTCATAGAGGTAAACTATTTATCAAAAAGTAGAGCTGTTTAAAAAAAGCATTTACCATAAACAACTGCGTTCTTCATACAACAGATATCTTTAGAAAAGGGAGAGAACTGTAAACTATTCAAGTTTTGCTTAACTCTTTTATACCATTTTTCATTTTCTCTTATATTATTACCTTGTTATTCTACTCTTTTTGAAAAATTAAATTGAATAATAAGCCTTTTTATAGGTATACAAATCTTACATTATTCTTGGCTGGTGTGGCTCAGTGGATTGGGTGCCAGCCCGAGAACCAAGAGGTTGCTGGTTTGATTCCCAGTCAGGGCGCATGCCTGGATTGAGGGCCAGGTCCCTGGCTGGGAGTGTGTGAGAGGCAACCAAATCTCTTGCACACTGATGTTTCTTTCTCTCCCTCTCTTTCCCTTCTCCTGTCTCTAAAAGTAAATAAAATTAAGTATAAAAAAATCTTATATTACAAGAGAATTTTTCAGCCTTCAGAATTTTAAAAGATAACTTTACACACCAAAGTCTGTATCTTCAGATCTCAGAATTCTAAATTCAGTACAGCAAGTTTCTATTTAAAGTTTCCCCAGTGTGTTTTCTGAGAAATTTTATAATAACAAATACTTACTAAAAATAACCTCTTTGAAATTAGAGTAACCGCATGAGAAAGATGATGCATTCTATAGTTTCAACATTATTTTTTCAAAGCACTACTATGTTTAAATAACTACAGATTGCCTAACTGTTTTATAAACAAAGAGAACTGAAATTCCTGAAATCTCAGAAAAATTGTCAAATCTTAGAACTAGAAGAGGTCTCTGAAATCTTGTTGTTCTATGTAGTTCATTCCCAATTCTCCCTAAATTCCCCCCAAGGCAGGGGATGTTTCTAGAGGAAGGGACTGTCCATCCGGGTCAAGTGACAGTGGAAGGAACAAGGTCTGGGTTTGTGACCAGGAGGTCACTTGAAAGACTGTTGGGTTCCGTGGAACACCGCAGGTGGCAGACTGAGTGCACGGCCTGGGAGCTACCAGGACACAGGATGTGGTGACAGGGAGGTGACATCCCTTCTGCGGAGTCTGTGTCGGTGGGGGAGGAAGAGGTGGAATGAGAGCTGGAGTAGCGGTGGAGAAAAAAATTCTCTGTAGTTGTACAGTTTTCTCTTTGTCTTTTTAAAGACTGAAGATATCTGAATGACATGAAGTGCTGAAGACAAGTAACCGTTAGTAAGTTAAGAAGCTTAAAGATACAGAAAAAAGGGGGGGCACAAATTTAGAGGGAGCTCTCCCGAGGGGACATGCGGGTCCAGCCTGGAGGTGGGGAAGAAAGAACAGGTGTCGATTCAGGTGATCTGCAGGCCTGAAGAAAGGGAGGGGTTCTGGTCGGATGGTGTCTGATTCCTCCGGAAGAGAGATGGGTGGAAGGAGGACTGACGTGCCGAGGAAGGGCGAGGCGGCGGGGCACTGCGGGCAACACTGAGGGTCCTTCTGAGATCAGCAACTATACTGGACTGAAAAGTCTCTCTCTCTCTCTCTCTCTCACACACACACACACACACACACACACACACACACACACACAGAGTTCAGGCCCACTGAAACCTCAGAACAGGACCTGATTCGGAAAGAGGATCTCTGCAGAGGTAAGCAGTTACAATGAGGCTGTCCTGGATGAGGGTGGGCCCTAAATGCAGTAGGAATGCTACCTTTATAAGGAGAGGAGACACAGGGAGAGTGGAGTCCAGGCATGGAGAGTGGAGTTACGTTACCACAATCCACGGGTTGTCTGCAACCACTAGAAGCCAGAAGTGTCAGGGAAGGAGTCAACCCCAGAGACTCCAGAGGGCATGGCTATGACAGACACCTTGACTTCAGGATTCTAAACTCCAGGCTGTGAAAGAATACATTTCCGTTGCTTTAAGCCACCCCACTTTGTGGTAATTTGTTCCAGAAGCCCTAGATAACTGATTTAGCAACCAAGAACTGACTGTGGCAGAGCTCTGCATGGGTGGGGGCATTTTCTCCAGCAGAGCTCAAAGCCAGTGCAAGTGCAGAGAAGGCAGCCTCTGGCTAGACCCAGGTCCTCTGCCAGGTGTGGGCGACAGGATACCGACAAGATGTGGTTTTAAAGGATGGGCCTCAGAACGTAACTGAGATGGGAGAAAAGAGGGAAGGCAGGAGGCTGATTATGAATGGAGAAAAAGAATAAAGGCAAGAGAGATCTTAATGAGACTAAAGAACAGCTGTAATATAAGAGACTGTGGTCAGAGAATGAGGTGTTTAAATTTAACATTTAACAGATCAGTCACAGAAGACAAAATTCAAAATATGAAGCAGTGTGGGTAATGGGGAGGTCACGGAACCGGGCTAAATGCGTCATCAGGAATGAGAGGCCGAGCCGAGGGCTGTCTCCGCTGTCCCATGAAATGAGGGCTGAGGCAAAAGACGAACAGCAGGGTCGACTGACATCCGAGAGTAAGTGAAGGTGCAGTTATCAGATGCAAAACACTCAGAGCAGGGTACTTTCTCAACTCCAAAGTACAGAAGTAAGAAGTGAGTTAAGAAGATCAAAAGGTAAATAAGATGTAACAATAAACAGCTTTCATTTAAGGACGACAGGGAGGAAGCATGAGAGCAGCAGATGGTTTTTTAATGAAGACAATAATGCCCTGGCTGGTGTGGCTCAGCGGACAGAGCGGCGGTCTGCAAACCAAAGGGTCGCCAGTGAAGTTGAGTCAGGGCATATGCCTGGGTTGTGGACCAGGTCCTCAGTAGAGGGTGTGTAAGAGGCAACCACACATTGATGTTTCTCTTCCTCCCTTCCCCTCTCTAAAAACCAATAATTAAAATCTTTAAAAAATAAAATAACAGCAATAAGGCAGACAAAATGGTCAACAGAGGGGCAGTTGTTTGAAAAACGACCCATCCCCTAATGATTATTTCTTATTTCTTATCTTACCACATCTTTCTTCTATAAATGTTGTAACTTGGCTATTACAAAGTTACTCTGCTGTTCATGTCCTTTAAAGAAGCCTAGAGTTTTATAAATAGAGCGATGTTGGTTCCTCAGTCAGGAGAGCAGTCGGTTCTTCATTTCCCAACCCCTCAGTTCGTGGGTACCAAATAACACCTGCTGGGAAGATCACTGATGCTTTGAGATGTGCTTGAGAAGCACAGGACGCCACTGAAGTCAAAAGACCTTTACACGAGAGTCCAGAATACAGCCAGTTCTAATGAATTCTAATCATTACAGAGGTCAGATGACCCTAAAATAGAAAACAGTCAGACTAACTAATTATCAGCTTGGAAAGATTTTTTTTTCTAAGCTGAATCAGCAACTATGACCACATTCTGCTACTTGGAAAGGTCACTGTCCAATTACAGACAGTAAACTAGAAAAATACAAGAAATCCAGAGAACCTTCCAAAATACTGTCAGGGTTTGTATGGCCATATGCTATTGATCTGTGAAGTATAAAAAGCAGTGGTCCTCTTTAAGACTGTGGCATCTAGTCCTGGCTAGTGTGGCTCAGCTGGTTGGAGCACCACCTCATAACCAAAAGGCCGCGGGTTCAATTCCCAGTCAGGAATTGCACATGTCTAGACTTCAGGCCTGATCCTCAGTCCAGGTATGGGATCCTTAGATTTTCAGATGGGACACAGCCAAACAGTGCTTCTCTCTTACATCAATGTTTCCCTCTGAAGGAAGTGTCCTTGGGCAAAGATTAAAACAAAGAAAGAAAAAAGAGACTGTGGCATCTATATCTACAAAACATATCTTGAATGAATTCACTAAAATCACCAAGAGTACACTTTAATATTACTAAAACCATCCCATATAAACTGGCCGTGCAGACTAACAAACAAGAACAACAATCACTACGACAAAGCTCATTTGGCTCTATGTACTGAAAGTTGGAAAGGAAGCGAGAGCAGACCAGCCGACAGGCCAGTGGTGCAGAGAAGCCAGGTGTGGGAGGTGCCCTACTGGAGCACAGTCAACTGCTAGCGGAACTAGGGGAGGGAGAGACTACTTCGGGCTGACAGCAGCGGGAAGTCTCCTGGAGAAATGGCTACAACTAGTAGTTAGTGTTTCTCATCTTTCTGCCCATTTCAAATATCCCGACATACATGGGGTCCTGTTTGAAAAAACACTCAGGGTTTTATCACTGTTTTGGTTTGATTTTTTCCCTATGAAATTGTTTTACATACATACCAAGCCAGAGGAATGTGAAAAAGGCAGTGAGTGGAAACTTAGCACAGGCAGAAACTGCCCCGGAAATGATGGGAGTTTACGTGGCAAGACTTTTTCTTCTTTTCTCTGCACGTTACTCCCTCCCACCGAGAACACACTGCCCCACTCTGGACAACTTCAGCAGACACACTTAGAATTAAGGGTTTTATCTGTCCTCAGCATCTTTCCAGAGCCTGTGCTGGGGCTGAGGCGACATTCCCTGGGTGTAAGTGGATAGATCAGCCTCACTGACACGAGGAAACTGTTCAAGTGTGTGCTCTCCAAGCCCTGGGAAGGAGCAATGGCAGTCCAGGGCGAGGCCGCTACCTTTGTGTTGATGCAGAAAAATATGCCTTACTGCACTTTGGTGAAGCAACGGTGCCCGTGATCTTGGGAGTTCACAGCCACGGAGCTGAGTGATGACTGCTGTCTGTATTTCTACACCCAGAATGGGAAAGAGGCACCTGGAAGCCTGAGAAACTCCCCGTTTAACTCCTCAACTGATTCACGCAAATACAGTTGTCATGCAAAACTAAGATCTAAATGCTAAGTTCTTTTTTAACAAAGAGCCATAATAATAACGTCCTTCTAATTAACACTCAATAAATAAGCAGTTATTTCTGCTGGCTAATTTAGCTGTATCTGAAATTTGTATGGGCCAACACTTTCAATAAAAACACCAAGAGAAATAGTTAGAATATACATGAAGTGATCTAGTTCTTAGGGCAGAAAAATGGTCAGCAGAACACATATCTGAATTATTAGAAATCCTACAGTGACATAAAAGAGATGACCTTTACAAGAGAGAACAGCAGTCTTCGGGTTGTGGAAATGTCACGAGCTCCCAGACGACAGGGCTCAAGGCCCCGGCGAGCCAGGAATGCTCAGGCCGCTCCGCCGCGTCTGGCTGGGCCCAACACTGCCATGTTCTGTAACTGCCACCTCCCAGTTGTTCCCACCGTGAGTTTCCTGTCCCGACCAAACGCAGCACGAGATGTCACACTGGCACTCAAGGTTCCTTCAGCACAGCACAGTGAGTCACTGAGTAAGAAACTAAAAAGGGATCTGAAAAGGAAGTGGAATCTTTGGGGGTGTGGCGCGTTCCTGGCACAGCGTCTTCGCCATTAGGAAAGCCAACACGAGAGCTGCATGATGAAAAAAGGTGGACACGACAGAGACTGTTCGGTGTGAGCTCTTCATGCCTAGGAGAGTACAAATATGCCAAATACTAAAAAACACGAGCCACCAAGCTGCAGCAACCATCTATAAACACAATATAACTCACTGCTACTGTGAAAGGGGTGCTCAACAGGTACACAAAATAGTATTTTTAAGTTGATGCCTGTGGATTATTGACCTGATAAAAAATTCGGACAAACTTTGCCTTCCTATAGAGTCCACTGCTCGCTCATACAATTTGGTAGCAGTGGATTTGCTTTGCTCATTAATTTAGTTGTTCAGTATTTAATGAACGTTATAGCAGCACTGCCCTACACAGAGAGAGAGAGAAACAGACACTAGAAAAGCCATGATTACTCCCCCAAAGGAAACGACAATTTAGGAAGGAAGATAAAGTATATTTGCAAATTCTGTGATTCTTAAGAGGGGTCCAGTTGCTGTGGAAGACTGGAGAGGGCACTTCCAGCGGAACAGGTCAAGAGTTAACGCACCTGAGCTGGGCAGAGGAGACCAGGCAGGTTCGGTCAAAGGCGGAAGGAACTGAGTGTTGCGGGAGTGTCCTGAGGGGGGGAAGGAGCAGGGCAGCGCGGGCCACATGAGTCACCGCTCTGGACGGAGCTGACAGCTGGTGGGAAGTCAGCCTGGGCCTGGAGCCTGAGTCAGAGAGCCCAGCGATGCTTTCACATGTTTTCATCAGCTTCCTTTTCTCATTTCCCCAGCAACTATTCCCAACTCTCATGGATCAACCTGTCCTCCACCCACCCAACCAACATCATCCGGTTACGTAACCTCTGATCCCACAGAGGGAACAGTCTTCCAATCAAATAACCCTCCACGTTCTCACGTACCTCCTCCCCAACCAAAATATGTCATTTATTTCTCCAGCCTTGCTTTAGAAAATGAGAAATTCCCTTGTTTCTATCCATTCCTAATTTCTCAGAAAATCTGCTCCATCATCAGTCCATTTCACTTTCAGCTTGTCCTCCACTGAGTTTTCTCAGCCTTTAAAAACACCCACCTCCCTTAGTCACCCCTGAGACAGCTTCTTCCTGGGGCTACTCCGGTTCACCCCTGAGACAGCTTCTTCCTGGGGCTACTCCGGTTCTCTCCTGCCTTTTGGCAGCAAACTCCCTTCCTACCTCAACGTGCATCAGTCTTCACTCCACTCAAATCTGGCTTCTGGCACCCCCGTTCCTGGGTACCTGTTCTCTGCAAGATCAACAAATACATCCCAGTTGCTGGACCCACGGACTCTTCTCAGACATTATGTCCAAAAATTCCACTGGCACCTAGAATTTCAGATTCATCGCTGATGTTTTAGTAAATGAATCTATAAAGTCCATGAGTATCTGACTTTGCAAACAGGCCAATACCACTGAAAGAGATTAATTTACATCAAATCAAAATCTGTAAATATCAAATCAAAATCTGTAAATATCAAATCAAAATCTGTAAATATAAAATTATGACCATTTACAGCCATACACAATTTTAAAAAAAAATTTTTTTTAAGTCTCAAAGCCCTTTTTTAAAAACAGAAATAAGATATTTTTTCCAAGGGCTTCTTCCTAGGAAAAAGCTTTGTAATTAGGATGAATCATACTTTTTCCTACTATATGCCATTATACAGTCTGTAAATATCTCACTTGTGGATTAAAATATATAAAAAAAACATGAGATGCAATTACTTCACTGTCTTCCTTTGACCTGAACATAATTAATGCAGAAATCTCAAAAGAAGACTATTTTGGGACGACTGTAATGATGATAAAGCCAGAAGAACTTAATCTATCTGAGAACAAAGTAGTTAAGTTGCTTAGGAAGACAATCAACTCTCTCAGAATTCTAAAAAGAGAACAATGCGCTCAGCAGTCCTAGAGTGTTCATAAACTCATAGACGCCACCTCACGATGGCCATGGAGACCCACGGTGCTGCCACTGAGAAAGGCGAACACGGCTCCACTCGGGGCGGTCTCCACTGGTGGATCTGCAACGCTGACTGTACTCGTCCGATTTTTTCAACCAAATCAAATCCTACCATTCTTCAAGATCTAGTTCACGGTTCAGTTCCCCACACCCTCCCCCGTATCCCACTGCTCACTACGACCCTCCTCTGCCTCGCCCTGCTATACTGTCTCTGTGGTACTTGGTCCATGAGGATGTGGCACCGGGCTCACCATAAATCTGCGGCCGCCACCCGCACGCCCTGATCGCAGAGTATGAACCACAAAACACAGACCTTCCCTAAGATTCAGATTATGTGCGTTTATAAAGGTGACGTTTTCTTTAGAATTTTTACATACCAACACCTTTAACAGGCACAATTTTGGTGATAGTATGTGCAAGGCAAACTCTGTCTCCCTTGGAGTAAATTCTGTCCGTCTGCGAGGTCTAAGCAGACGTCGGCGTTGCCCACCCAGTCTTCCCGATCTCCATCCTGACCAGTGTCCATCCCTGAAGTGCTTCAACGTGCAGCTTTCTGTGACTTTACGATGGTGCAGAACCAATACAATGAATTGCACAGGATGCAGCACTTAAAACAGGGTTTGTAGCAGATGACTTTGCCCAACAATTGGCTAATCTAAGTGTCCTAAGCACGTTTGTGGCAGCCTAGGCTATGGAGTTCTGCAGGTTAGGTGTATTAACTGCATTTTCAACTTACGGTATTTTCAGCTCACAGTGGGTTTATCAGGACATAACCCCTCAGAAGTCAAGGAGCAACTGTACTGAAATGTAAGCCTTCATTTTGACTGATTTTGTAAATAAGAAGTAGCTATGGTCTACCTGAATTCCTAAAGAAACTAATATTGGAACCAACACATTAATGATGTTTTCCCTGATCAGAAAGGTTATTTATTAGTAATCTCTTTAACAAAAACTAATTGGTAAACCATGTGAAAACTCTGTTTGGGTTTACTATTCTGAATCTCTTGTGGTTGCCAAAATTCAGTTCTAGATGAAAGTAGGTCTTGTGACCCAGAACAGAATGTCCAGAGCACAGCAGGTCTTCAAATAATGTCATTTTGTTTGTTGTTTTGTGAGGACACTGGTAAGAGCTTACCGGAACTTAAGCCTTGTTTGTATCAATTGGCCCACGGTGAAACTGGTTTGTCATATATTGTCCTGCCACACTGCCAAGAGTCTAGTGACAATGTTAAGTGAGGACTTCCTTTACTCTCCATGTACTCAAACCAACAGTGTCAAGTTCCTCTCCTGAGTGGAAGTGTATCATGGCCAGTGGTAGACCTTTTACAAGAATGACATCTAAGAGCAGTCTGTGAAAATCGGAAGTTTGTTGTCTAGATGTGAGCAATGCCTGTCAACAGCACTCGGTCGGATCTGCTGCCCCAGAGCAGCAGTGGCTGTGCCTTGGACGGACGGCACTTACACTTCTTCCACTATAACTGAGCTCATCACCACTGCAAATCACCAAGAACTTAATGCAATGAGTAAAATGTAGGAAGACCTTGACCTCTAAGAAGGTCACCGCTAAGGTTCACAGATGACTACAGCAGCTTTTCTTAGCATGGGTAGGAAGCCCTACACACACATCCTAGTACTTGACCTTGGCAGTGTGAGCCATGTTCTCCTTACTTTATCTTCTGCTAAAGCCACTTCAGATCAGTGAGGGAGCAGGGAGGATGTAGACCACACATAAACTAGGAATACCGGAGTTTTAAACTTTGGCAAAACGTCAAAAGTTCTGTCAAAGTTTCTACGTGGAACCCCAACTACTTTCAGACTACATTTATACAACACAAAATTAATCCAAAGAATGGAGGGTTTTGACAGATAAACTCTATCACTTCAAAGAACGCAGCTATTAACCTGCAAAAATCAGTGATAATGCAGACAACACTCGACGCAAATTTCTCACATTTAACATCAAAGAAATTGTTCAGCACCCTCACACTATCAAAGGCTGGTGGCTTAAAAGTCTAAAAATCTCCACGCTCTATAGTCTTTTAAAATGTTACACATAATAAAAAGGAATCACAAGACAGCTGTATACTTAACAGCACTTAAGTATTAGTTAGAAAAGTATCTTGATTCCCCACAAGCAGACATGCAACGCAAACAACAGAGTGAAAAAGACAAAGACACAAACATGATGCTTGTCAGATGTAGGACAGAGATTTGTTTCATGTAAAATGTTACAAAGGAAATAACCCAACGCATCAGATTCCTGGTAGTTCACTGCATTCACATGAGACTCTAACTGGAAAAGGTACTTTACAAAACAAAGACTGAGAAATAAATGTGAGTTCGTGGTTATATTACTTTAATTTCTCTTTCAATTTCCATTCCCTGTGAAAAATATGACTAAGCCACAACGCAAAGTATCTGCATATGTTGCAAACGTCAGAAAATAAACACACTCAAATCGGCATGTCGTGTGTTACACATGCTCTGACAGCTCCTCCAAGTCAGTCTACCGTGTAAGAGGACACGTGGAATCGCTCTACATGGGCAATTAACACTTAGGGGCAGAGAGTGGCAGTCACTGGAGACACGTATGCTTTCTTCTCCCACACAACCTCACTGGGGGAAAGCAGGTGAACGGGAAAGTCACTAACACACTGTCGACACCCTGTGCTTCCTGAAACTCTGAGCAGCCAGCTTACGACAACTGCCAGGGCCTGTTCTGCTCAGCCCAGATTCCAGGGCACAGCGAGTCTGGGCACTGTTAGCAACTGAGCATGAGTGTAGGGCACCTGTGTTATCACACATATACAATGGTGTTAGCTATACCCATAATCATGTAATAATTTTATATGTAAAATTATGCAGAACAAAACGGAGAAGACAATTCACTTTAGAAACTGTTCAAATAATTTTCAACATTAAGAGGTAACAATTTCTATATTTAGTTTCATGTTCTTATGGGACTACCTTTGATCAGAATATATTTTTAATAAATAAAGACACAGGAGCTTGTTTTACACGTGCACACACACACACCCCGGCAAGGTCAGTATCGCTTTGATGATACCCTTGAGGTACATAAAACAAACATCAATTTAGTTCTTTTTTTTATGCAAAAGGGCCTAGCAACTGGAAAAAATACAGAGAAGGTATTCCAAAAGAGAAAAGGCACAACTTCTATAAATAATGAAATGGATACATGCCCAGAATAAAGAAGAAACAAGGTAATGCTTTTTTGGACAAACCCAAAAAAGAAACATAATATATACACAATGAAATTGTATACTAGATAAAAGCAAAAGGCAAGTGTACGTTCCTGTTCAGATGAATGTCTGTATTCAAGGATCCAAGGGGTTTAGATTCAGGCCAACGTCTCACCTTCAGTGAGAATAAATTTTGATTTTTCATATGAACAGGACGCTAGAGCATATTGTTACATACATTTTGCACACACACTGGAACGCGTGTCCTTGGTTTCAAAGCGGCATGACGAGGACCCAGGGATGTGAGTCACCGCACCGGCGGTGTGGCCGGCACCCCCTGCCGTCTCGGCGTCACGTTCAGAGGGAAAACTGACGGAGTGTCGAGTGCATGTAACAATATCCTTTCTAGTCAGTATACAATCTACGGACGGGTGTCACTCAAAAGCAGTTCCACAAATTTTACTTACAAAGCTGCTTCCACAATCCTGAGATTTTAAAATAAACATATTTTGTGTCAGTTATCAACATTTTTCAGCATGTTACTCAAGAAAATATATAAACAGAACAGAACAATTTTGAAGCACAGACAACTCTTTCAAATGAGCAAAATACATGTACCTATGTCCGCTCATCTATGAAAATAATCTAACCAAAAGAGAATGTGGTTTTGAGACTTTCTTACTAATGGTGCCATGAGACACGCGCGCGTCATCACCGAGGGCCCCCCGCACACTCACATTGATTCTAGCTGGGTGAGGTGGCAGACAACTTCAGGAAAAGGCCTTTCTCCCACTGCACTCACTGGTCCAGGGGGGCACAGGCTGCGACTACTGTCTCATTAGCACTATTTTAGAATCAAAAGCTCACCGAGTAGAATTATTAATGAACCACAACTCCACACTGACTTTTACATGGTCAAGTGACAAGACCCTGTTCAATTAAGTTATAAATACCATGCTTCTGTGGTATCTTAATAGTATAGATACTATTAAGATAGTATAGATGCTTCTATACTATCTATAAATTCTATAGATAGTATAGATACTTCTATACTATCTTAATAGTATAGATAGTCTAAAACACAAACAAACAAATCACCCCTTGCCCTTCAGTAGTTAACAACAAAGAGGAGACTGTCTTGAGACACCACTCTTGATCACGTGAGCACCTGCCTTATGCGGCCCCTGAAACTGCCATAAGTCTAACATCTGGGACAAAGAGGGTCCGAGTGAGTGACATCTGCCAAGCACCTGATGTCCAGGCTGGAGGCGATGGGGGCCTTACTAACCAATATGCACGTACATGTGAGATGTGAGATGCTGAGACCAGGTCACCTACAAAGTGTGTGCAGACCTACACGGAGCACCGAGTACCAGCATATTCATGACACCGTCCCAGAGCCTCAGATACAGAAACAAACAAGACACAGTAGCCACCCTAACGGAGCTCTGAGTCCAGGGGAGAGACAGAACAAAAAATTCACTGATTATAAAAGCATATGAAAGAAGTGACTGAGACAAATGCATAAAGTATGATGAGAAAGAAGAAGGAAACCCAGTGACCTGGAAAGGGCAGCGGCTGTTTTAAGTGGAAAAGCGACGGAACTGTCTCGAAGGACCAACGGGATCTAGCCAGATGACCGGGAACAGTTTATAAAGAGAAACGGCATGAGAAAGTGCATCCACCTAGTGGACTGAAGGAAGGTACGGAGTCACAGCAAGAAACGAGACCGAAGGGCCGCACCGACGGGATGGAGCCGGGGCGACAGGACGCGGTACGCAAGGCCACAGTCTGCTCAGCACTGCGCGCGGCACACAAAGGCGCGTCAGCCCCAGTCGTTTTCTGAGGGTCCCACTGGCCGACCTCGGTCAGAGGTGAGGAGGCCTTCGACTCACGTGCGCAGTAACAACAGGCTCTTCAACTGCCCTAAAGGAATCCTGCTCCCAGCTCCACCCACAGTAAAGCCCCTGGCACTGAGCTTGTGACACAAATATCCTGTAGGGAGAGTAACCAATTCTCACCCATGCAGTCTCTCCATCACCTGTAGAACGGGGCTACTTGAAGTCCACACGCTGTACAATGTTTGGACTCCTTATGAGGCGGCTTTTGCTGAACTCCTTGCTTTTGCTCATTCTGCCATTACCAACATGGACGGGGACCCTGGGGCTGCGTGGAACACATCACGGGAAGATGCTGGGGGGGATACCAACCAGGACAGTGCAGTGCAAGGAACTGTGGGACATCTTTCTCTCAAGTCCTTCCGGAACGGCCACGCTCTTTCTGAGCATGTGGTTTGCTTTAATTTTATGGACTTTGTCAAAGATACCCTTCAGTTTCCCTCTACCGAAGGTGCCGAAAAGCTCAGGGCCAATTTCTGGACCTGCATTTTATAGGAATATAGAACCTTGTAACACATATATTTTGCATATTAACCCCATAACATGTACACCAAGCTTGTAACACACATACTAACCTTACGTATTTTATGTACTAGCCCCACACCCTTACTTTACCTAACTTTCCTATGTTATGGCGCTGCTGTTATTGTAGCATCCATATTCATGTTTAAATCTTTATTCAAACTTTCAACCTTTATTGGGACATAGCAGGGTATAAAATTACATCAACCAAATGGCTAACCGGTTCAAAAACTGTAAAGGGGCCCTGGCTGGTGTAGCTCAGTGGATTGAGCACGGGCCCGCGAACCAGACAATCACGGTTCGATTCCCAGTCAGGGCACATACTGGGGTTGCAGGCCGGTTCCCTGCAGGCCGGTTCCCTGCAGGCCAGTTCCCAGCAGGGGATGCATGAAAGGCAACCATACATTGATGTATCTCTCCCTCTCTCCTTCCCTTCCCCTCTAAAGATAAATAAATAAAATATTAAAAAAAAAAACAACTGTAAAAGGTATTTATTATACGCCAGGCCTGTGTTGAGGGCTGGGGATAAAACCTGCCAACGGGACAGACTTGACGCTCTAGACACTGAGTGGATGAAACAGACAATGAAACAAGTGATAATACTGTAGGAAAAGCATTTACATAGGACAAGCGTAGTAGGAGATGCATTCACACAGGGACATGGGGGTCTGAAATAGCTGGGAAGGCTTCCCAAATGAACTGTGTCCTGAGCTGGGACCGAGAGTGTGCGTGCGAGAGAGCGGCCGTGCTCAGGCGGAGAAGGCTCGGGGACTGTGCATTCTGGGAAAGGACAGGTCTGGCTGGGACGCTGGGAGCAAGTAAGAAGGAGGGTGGTAAGGCCAGGGGGAAATCGAGGACCAGGTGAATCGTGTTAAGGAAAGTGGGTTTAGTCCTCGAGCACTGTGAAATTCGGGAAAAGTCTGGCTGGCAGGCAGTCGACCCAATCAAATTTGCCCTGAAACATTTACTGAGTGCCTGCTGTTTTCCAGGACTGTGCTAAATGTTTTACGGACATGACTGCAGTGAGTCCTCATGAAGGTCCCACAAAGCCATGTGCAGTAAGCACTATTATTATCCCTTCAATAGGTGACGAAATGGAGGTTTGCTCATGGCAAGTAATCTGACCAGTCACCTGCTAATCTTGGTGAAGCCGGGCTTCTAACTCAGGTCCTTTGATTGCGGGGCCTAAGTATGTATCTTAGTGCGCTGCCAACCACCTTTAGAAAAAGGCTTGATATTCTAGGTACCATGTGCAGAAAGTACAGGTTAAGAAGAGACCAGAACTAGGAGGACCAGCTAAGCAGCTGTATGAGAATTCAAGGGAGATATGATGACAGTGAGAATAAAAAGAAAACGATTAATTCGAGAGATATTGAAGAGACCATCAAAAGCCTTGGTTGGGACTTTAGTGTATATGAGAAAGGCAGAGAAGGGTGAGGCAAGAATGACTCCCAGGTGCATGGCTGGAGCAACTGCGTTAAGGATACATTAACTCATTAACCACATAACATAGTGGTTAAGACCAAGTCTCTAAAACCAGATTTCCAGCTCTGCCATTTAAAAGGTGGGAATCTTGCCCTGGCTGGTGTGGCTCGGTGGATTGAGTGCTGGCTGGAGAACCCCAAAGGGTCACTGGTTTGATTACCAGTCAGGGCACATGCCTGGGTTGTGGGCCAGGTCCCCAGTTGGGGGTGTGCAAAAGGCAACCACACACTGATGCTTCTCTCCCTCCTGTCCCCTCTCTCAAAAATAAATAAATAAATAAAATATTTAAAAATAAATAAATAAAAGGTGAGAATCTTGGACTATTAGTTAAATTCCCCATCCTTCAGTTTCCCGCTGCATATAATAGAGATGATAATAATCCCTCCTCCAAGAATTAAGTAAACTGATTCATGTGAACCTCTTAGAATAATACCAGTAAATGAACACTCGATATCACCATTACCGCCACCGCCACCATCACCACTCCATGGTGTAGGGATTATAGAAGCAAAAAGCAGAACAAGTTCAAATTGAACATACTGAAGTTCAGGTACCTATACAACCTTGAAGTGGCAACAGTCACATTTATGGCTCCAAACTAAGCAAGGGCTTTGGACTGAGAATTTAAACTTCAGAGTTACAAGCAGGTGGATGGTCATTTAAGCCACCAAGCGGAATGACATGGCCCAGGGGGAAAGCGTGCAGTGAGGGAACGAAGGAACCCAGGAGAGCCTTTGGAGGGACCTAGATGTTTAAGAGACAGATAGGTA
Source organism: Artibeus jamaicensis (assembly GCF_021234435.1). NCBI lineage: Eukaryota > Metazoa > Chordata > Mammalia > Chiroptera > Phyllostomidae > Artibeus > Artibeus jamaicensis. The sequence continues at coordinate 17,294,032 of NW_026521843.1, read as the reverse complement.
TAAGAACCTGGAAGAGTCTTGAGAAGTGACCAGAGAAGTCGGAGAAAAAACAAGAAGCTAAAGGGAGAGTATTATTTCAAAAAGAAGCAACAGTACCAAATGTTGCTATGAGGGAAATAAGATAAGGACGGAAAGGTATTCATTGGATTTAGAAAGAAGACCCTTGCCTTTCATGATCTAGGCGACATGGCCACTGCTGTCCTGTTAGGAAGGTAAAATGCAACATGTATTAAACAGCTATTAATATAAGGTCCGCTCTGCTAAGGCCTATTAGAGAAGAAAAAGATCTTCGGTCTAGATGACTGCCAGCTGGGGGAAAGAGGGGTGACCTCTTAGAAGATGATCACGAAAAGAAGAGCAGTATTTGCAGTTTAAAGAAACCATCAAAGCACTGCAGGTTTTGGACTTCACAGACACAACCAGAGGCAAAATTCAGAAAGTGTAAGGCGCAGTCAGGAACAGTCAATTAATTCAAATAGGCTGGCTCCCACTGCCTGAAGGGGGCTTCTGAGTGGTTCTGAGTGGTAAAGTTTAAACAGCAGACAAAACCATCATTAGACAAAGCCCTGACCAAGGAATATGGAAGCAATGCAAATATTTAAATGCCTTTCCTCCCTGGAAAACACCTAATTATTCCTTTAATTCTCTGCTTACATGCTGCCTCTTTAGTGTCAATCTAAGCAAAGATGAACTAACCTTTCTTTATGTCCTCGAGTTACTTGCTACTCAGATCTCTTACGACATTGCATGTAATTATGTTTCCTCAATCTTCTGCTACTCAAGAGAATGGGCTGTGCCCCGGTATTTCAGCAAGTCAGACAACGTTAGGGTGGTGCTTCGAGAAGACGGACAACTATGTGCAATATGGATTAGCCAGGGGGAAAGCAGAGGCGGGCCAGTCAAAAAGCCAGGAAGAGTGACAAGTAACGAGATCCCACCTGCGGGGCCACTGGGGAAGTACCGGATGGTGGGATGTCTCTGAGAGATGCTTCCAAGGCAGTATCAGTAGAATTTGGTGACCAAATGAAATGGGACAGAGCATAAGACTAACAAAGCATACCCCCCGGCTCAGTAATCAGACCTGGAACTATATCCTAAGGAAACAATTACAGAGAGTCACACATACTTGGTATTATTTATAAGGGTGAAAAACTGGAAATAACTTTAGTTTTGAACAACAGAGGATGAGTTAAATAAACAGCGGTCTCTCTAGCTGACAGACTACCGTGCACACATCAATATCACACTTACAAAGTTCTGTGAGTGAGAACATGTGCACATTGTAGTGAACCATGAAAAACTTTATGCACAAAACATACAATTGGGCCCTAATTTTGTTTGATCTGTATAAAAACGTGGAAGAACACAGGAAGACTCTATGTCAAAGGCAGGCACTGGATTTTTCTAAGAAGTGACTGACAAGGCTATAAATGTCTTTTTCTTCTTCGTAATTAATTTTCCAATTTTTTAACAATAAATATGTTGTTTTTATAATAAAAATGAAATATCCTTTTTTTGTAGGAAGTGAACTCATGTAAGAAAACCAAGTTGTCAGGCTATTTTTCTCTGAGAGGTGGTGGGGAAAAAATACAACCAAAATTTGGAAGGATAGCTAGTCTGAGCATCATGTTTGTTTTTCTTAGATTTTGTTTTACTTTAAGGATTAGAGAAATGAATGAGAAGCTAGAAAATACAGGATCCAGAAAAATAAAAGAGACACTTACAAAAGGATATCCTTGATGTAATTTTCCATTTAAACAGAATGTACAGTACAGCCAAGGACACGAGGGAGAAGTCTTGCAAAGAGAGAAAAACCCTACAAAGATGACATTTCTGGAGCATTTGAGATAGAAAACCTGTTAACTCATTACAGAGTGTGAAAAGCCCTGGGCTTTGGCATCCAACAGACCTGAGTTTAAGGCATGACACCTCTACCTGGCAGCCATATGACCCTGGGCCAACTGCTGAAGTGAGTCGGTCTCCTTGGGTGCAGCACGGCGCAAAACTGCGTCTAGCACCGTGACGAGAACTAGGTGGTCTGTATGGAAGTGGCTGTTGGGGTGGCTGTGAGCCCAGGACCCCGTCACCCAAGTGTGACTCAGCAGGTCTGAGACTGACCCTGAGTGTCGGTGTTTAGGTTTCCTGGGTAAGTCTACTGTGTGGGCAGGGGGAGAAACGTGAGAACAACTCCGTGCCTGGCACATGGAACAACGTGGTAAATGTTAGATGGTCGGTTCTGTGTACAGAATACAGGACTTCTAGCACTTTTTTGTGAGGCTGTCACGACTTTTTTAATTAAACAGTGACAAGATCTGTCCTGGGTGTCTCAGACTTTTTTGCTGAGGGAAGGTGGGTGGAGAATGAACCGAAACAAACAATAAAACAATGCAAACGCCATTTATGGTCCAGAACAGCACCACAGCATTGGAACACTCAGTATGAGTGACTCCGAATGTCTCTGACACGAGGTCGTGCATAATCCTGCTGAAGCGTATCTGAGTCATCTCTGCTTCATGATGCAGAGGACCAAGTCACTTAGTCCATCCGTATGCTTTCCCACTAATCAGTACCCGAAGTTCATTTAGGTTTGGCTGTATTCTGTTCATCACCAGGAACAGAGAAAAGTATCACTCTTTGTAAAATGGCCTGAAAAGAGAGTCTACCACTATGCAGCAGATGTATCTGCAAATTTGGGGAAATGTGAAAGGTCTCAGAAAATATTCAAAATATTCTAGAAATGTCAAAGATCTACTATACAATTGCATTTCTTAACATAAAGGAAAGGTCTCATCCTATTTCATAAATAGTTTCTAGCAATAAAAAGTCACATGAAAAGGTCAGAGTACACGGCATTTAGTGCACCCAATAACTCAACAGTTTGTCTGCCTTTCGGCCTGGCCTCCTAGAACAAGCTGGCTGTTCGAGAGGATCACGGAAATGCAATCCTGGGGGAGGCTCACCAGCTGAGACGAGTGCAGTGTTAGCCACAGAGAGTGGTGGCTGCTGGCCAGCTTCACTTCCCACTACATGTAGCCACTGTAGGCAGGAGACAGACTGAGTTATCAGTAGGTACTTGTGTATAAAGCAGAAACTTCAAGAAATTAAATGGTCTAGCCATGCTGCCGAAGACTGAGCTGTCTATCATCAGTGCCCTGCGTTGCCTTCTTAGGTCCCAGCCAGCTTTTTCAGAGCAGATGGGAACCACTGTCGACCAAAATGAGGGCACCAAAGACAGTACGATCAGATACTGCGTCTGTAATCTGGGTGTTAAGTCAGCAATCCTTTCTCCCTTGATATAGACCAAAGAATTTTGATCAGATGTGCTGACCCAATTTACCTAGCAGGAATCTATTTTTCTTTTAGTGGTTAACCCTCTGTCACCTAGATTAGTGGAAAGACAGTATCCTTCACACCTTCATATTTAGAATTTAGGCATATGAACTAAATATGGATTGAAATATGGACTGTTCTACTTTAAATTCAAAACCATTTTATTTATTTCAAACCCTAAACCCATAAATAGATGCATATGATGTTTTAGTCTTAATACATGAGCTGACTTGCTTGAGTGGCTTGATCTGGAAATGGATAAACTAAAAACATGACTATTCAGGGAGGGGAATTAAGTTTTTCCAACAATGATGGCCCCACACAACCTTCTTAAATGTTGTATGTTACTCTACACCACAAGCCTTCAGCTCAGCGAGACTGGTTCTGCCCAGCTGACTGCTCAGCTCTGCACAGGCCCAAATTCTGTGCCCCTTCTTAAACTCTTCTTTTTCTGCCCTCGGCCTTACTTGTTTTTTTTTGTTTTTTTTTTTGCCTACCCAGTCACATAGTCTCTGAGGTCTAAGGAAAATTCAGCTTGAGAAAGCCTTACCCGAGTAGTTCAACACGATCTGATCTCTCTCCACTGAACACGCCTGTAACTACTCAGCCACATGTCTGTATGTCACAGACCATATGTTAGTGTGTAATTATAGTGTCTTACATTAGTCTTCAGATTTTTCCCACGTGTGTTATTATCAATCCATGAAGACAGTAAAGTTCTTGAGGGCAAGGTCAATCTTAAACAAGACATACCTTCAAACAAGTACCATGTGTTTTATCTTTACTCCCAACTACTTGAACCTAATTTCAACCTGTTTCAAATGTGCACACTTGTGCCGCCTCACGGTAAAGGTAATTATTGCATGGTTACAATTAATTGGCTTACAAAACAGCAAACCAAATTAATGGTTGGACCAAATCATTATTTCTATAAAATGAAGGAAGAATAAAGCTACTGTTGTTAAAAAATTATGAAGCACCAGAGGTGAAATGAATATAACAAATTTTTGGTGCAGTAAAAGTTGATTATTAAATGTATAATAAACAACAAAAAGGTCTCTTTTCTCTAAGTTAACAACTTCCTTTTGGGTTTGGGTTAATCTTACTGAAAAAAAGTTACATGATCACATACTGAAATGCCCTATGATTTGAGGTATATGTGAAATAAACCATCCACGACAAATGCGGATCTCGGATACTGTGCCATCTTACTTTTCAGATAAAAGAAAATAATGTTCGACTCAACGAATACTGATTCTCTCTTATGTGCAGCGCGCTGCACAAGCTTGGGGTGGTCACGACCTAGGAAGAGCACAGAGCAAGCGCACTGACGATGGGGAGCAAGGCCCTTGGCTGGGGTGGGGTCTGTACTCTTTGCAGCTATTACTCCAAGAACAACATATCTATGTGGTTATAAAGGGTTTTCTGTTTCAGGGTGAGTGTATATTTTCCAAATATTCTTCATCTCAATAAAGTATATTCTAAATAGAGGAACAGAAACTACTTTCCTTGTTTTGCTTTTTCTTTTCTTATCCAATCCTTCCTAGTAAGACCTTTTATCCTTAACCTCTCGATGTCATAAATTCCTCATTTTCCCGTTCGTTCTATCCGATGTCAACACCACTGAATTCGGTTATGTGTGGGCAGTAACAATGTTATTTAATGATAAATGGTTTTAGGATGTGGTCTCCGGGGTTCCATTAAGTATATTTATTTCTATTAGTCATTCGTTTTAACAGCAAGCTTCTTTTCTTCTTTTTAAAAAAATGTTTATTGAATGTATTGGGGTGTCATTGGTTAATAAAATTAAAGGTTTCAGGTGTATCATTCTATTTCAAATTGATTATCAAAAGCAGATCTCAGGGGCCGAAAGATCGGGAAGTGGTGCTGGGACCTTCTTTTCTGACAGGATATTCTGGCCTAGGTGACCTCCTAAGACGCCCTTCACCCCTGACTCCCGATGCACTTTGTTCTTCCCGTTCCCTTGACGTCCCCCTGCCCCCAACCCTCCTAAAGCACAGCCGCCCTCCCACGCTGCCAGATGCGTCCTTGGGCTGCGCCTGCTCCCCTCGCCATCTCAGGCAGCTTCAGAACCACCTGCCTTGTGACCGGTATCTTTTTTTCTTTTTAAAAAATCTTTCCTGAAGAAAACCACCCAGATCACTATTATCGCAAAGGTACTCTATTAACTAAAATCACACTACAGATACAAAAGGCACCAAGTTCCAGTAAAAAGAACACGGCTATTCAGTCAAATTATATTCCAATAACTTCGACAAGCTGCTTCACCACAATTTCCACTTCATTTTTGCTCTACAAGTTAAATATTAATAGTAGAAACTATTATGAGGGATTGTTGTGAGGACTGACAGAACATTTAGCATAATGCCTAGTATTTAGCAAATAATAACTGTTAACTGCTGTTCCTATAATAGTTATCATCATCATATCTCTTACGTCTATTATAGTATTGAGGCCCCGTTATGCTTTTCTAACTAAAGCAAATAGTCATCTGTGTTTCTCGTTTTACTGATATAAGGGCAGTGGGGGGAGGGGGCAGATATGCCAGTTTTGGCAGGAAAAATTGCACACTGTGGTTGCTGACTAGTACTCTGTGTGATGACTAAGTAATACGCATTCTCCAAAGTTACAAATCAGTTCTCTACTAAAATATTTTCCAGATTTCAGAACTACAGATATACCCTTATCCACTATAAAATGATCTCTCAATTATCCCGCCTACATCTAGAAAGATTTTTATTAGCCAAGGATGTGTTCTAACAGCACACTTGTGTTAACAGAGAAATCCAGTAAATAGATAAATGTGTTCCCTGATGTCAGAAATGCCTTTAATAAAATCATGAAATACTATGAAGTATTAGATGATGTAAGGAAATTAAAAAACACATTGCTAAATGAGAAGGGGAATTCTGAATGGGAAGCCACCGTAAGTGGTGCCACAGTGAGAAACGAGAAGCCTCGCTGCTTCAACGACTCTGTGCCTCCCACGCCTGTCCCGGGCACGGAGGACACGTGTGCTGCCACAGGCGGGCGGGCACGCACTCGTCACACACACACAACTGCCAAGTCCATTTCACATTCATTACAAACACAGAATTCCAAAAGCAAGCCAGCCACGAGAACAGGGACGACATTTTCAATTTGTAATGTAATTTTGGACTGACTATATTTCTCTAAAATTGTGGGCACTTAGTTATAACCATGCTTCATCTTGGCAAGGTTCATTAACTAAGGTTATAATGTACTTAGTATCTTAAAGCACATTAAACCCTAATGAAACAATAATGCCATTTAGAGAAAGAAGAAAGAACTTTATACTTACATAATGTTAGGAATGATCAGCTTTGTGGATTATTCTTGTGCTAGGTGACTTTGGGTTTTGAATTTCCCTTGTGATACTAATAACACTTCAGCATGTTTCCTCTTCAAATACAGTGATGTATGTGCTATTCATTTGTATGTACATGTGTGTATGAATACATACATATATAAATCTGTAGCTATAATAAAATGTAAAACTTTTACATTTAAAAATATCAAATAAAAATATCAAGACATAAACATTTGGGTGGGTGGCAAGTGTGATACCGTCAGTGGAACCACCTTGTCCCCACAGGCTCTTCAACAGACAAGGCCCTAGAAGGAGGGAGTGGGAGGCGGGTGGCAGTTTGAGACACAGACTCGGAGGAGAGCAAGGTCCTGTCCCCGACCTACGAACATGTACTGACCACCCTAGATGGCAGTTCCATTTAACTATAAAAGGAAGGTGGCATTACTGCCTTCCTACCAACCAGAATCATTTGTTGGAGTGACTAGAACAATAAATGCAAAACTATTTTTAAGCTATAAAGGATTAGAGTGCAAGTAATAAGATACTTTCAGGACAATTTTGCTGCTTTGAGAAACATCTAAAAATGCAATGACTGTTTAACTGTATACATCATTTTGTCTATTCCAAAAAAGGGGGAAAAGTGTTGTTTTTATAAAGACATCTTTTCTATTTCTAAAGAATATATAACAGAACATTTTAGTGCATGGGGTCAACTTAGTATAAAAATACAGACTCTCATTTCTTGAGATAAAATACAAAAAAGTGCTTTGTAAGTGCTATATATATATATATATATATATAAAGTTTAGCAATTTTTGCCACTTATATAAAAAGTATACTTTGAGATGGGTGCTTACCTTCTCTTAGACGATCTACCACAAAAGTAAAGCCTGTAGTTCTTGGATGTAAGACATACTCATATTTCTGAAGTCCATTCTTTTCAGCAAAATCATTACTCCGAGCCTTGCTGTTTTCTAAACAAAACAACAGAAAATCAGAAGCAATAAATAAGGGAAGATAATGTGAGCTAAGAAAATAATACAGAATTTCTTTGATAAAAATGGCAGTTAATTTTTCTGTAACTACTGAGTATGTAAACTGAGTCAAATAAGAAGATATAAACATTTATGTAAATCCCTAACAAAGATCTCAGAGTATGTATTTATTGGGATTTTGAAATTTTTTATGAGGTATTAACAGACTTTTTATAATGCTTTATAAATTCATACTCAAATCTTTAAAATTCTTTAAGAGATTTCATAAAAGTCAATGCACAGTGAAAACTAAAATGCAAATAAATTCCTAATAAACTAAATTTTCATAAAATCTTTACATAATAAAAACTTAAATGCTAACTATAAGATGCCAATAAAATAAAACTAAAATAGTATAAAACATAAGGAGATTTATACCTCCAGAAGAAATAACTAGTAATTTGCCATATATATCAGATCAACATTTTCTTTAACCCGGTAATTTAGGGCTTCAATGCAAAGTGAAGTATCTCCCTTGCCCAGGCACAGAGCAGGCTAACATCACCAACCAAAACCACGCCACAGCAGATCGGGCCCGTGATTAGCACATCATGTACAGACATCTGAACATGGTTTGGCTGAGCAGAGTTACAAAGTCAAGTATATGTTCCAAATTTTGGCAAAAACTTCTTTTTCCATTCCATGAGGTAAGTTTATAAGTTCCAAGAAGAACCAAACCCATTACTCAGCAAATATATTTGGAAAATGTAAAGTGTTCAGAAATCTGGCCTCAACCCCTGGGGGAGATCATGAAATAGCTTTTGATGACAGCAGATGTTAGAACATGCAATCCTCAGCTGCATCCTGAAATTTATAGACTACTCTAAGTCGCAAGAAAAAGACACATATATTTATATAAACACAGCTTTCCTAGGAGTAAATTTAAGACCCTGGAACCCTCAAAACCTCAAAAAAACCACAGATGGCTTCAAAATATTCAAAGAACACTCCTATAAAAGAGGTTACTTTTTTATTACTATTACAAGGGAGGAACTGAGTCAAAGAACTAAATGCCCACAGATCCCCAGCAAGTCAGAGTAAAGGCTCTACACATAAAAAGTAACAAGCTCCTTTCACATTCATTTGAGGAGAATACCCGGCCCGGGAGTACAAAGCAGTCCTTTACCGAGGGCGGACAGGACCTGACACAGGACGAGGAAGCCCCGGGACACTAAGAGATGAGTGTTTGACTGCTCTTCAGGTTGCTCGTCCAGCTCATCGCTGACTTTATGGAACTGAAGACTGAAGTAAACCTGCTGTGGAATGTGTATGCCAGTCCAGGCATCTCTAAAACACAGCCACAATGCGGAAAGGCAGAAATGATGGGAGACAGCCAGATGGAGATGCAGGCTTTTCCCTCCACGCCCAACTCACTTATCCACCCCTGGACTCTGTGGTGACTGGTAACTACACAAATACCCCACTTTCTGCCCACAGTCTCCTGTCTTGTCAGCCCACTCCCTGTAACACTCCAAGGCCGGCGCTCCTTCCACTCCAACGGGCCAACCGGCCACTTCGCTGTTCTCAACAAGTCAGGCATGTTCCCACCTAAGGGTCTGTGCATCTGTTCTTCCCTCCACCCAGAATGCCTTCTACCCAAATACCTGCATGGTTTTCCACTCTGTTCATTAAGTCTCTGCTTAACTAGAAACTTACAGGGCTTTCCGTAACCCCGCGTCCCTGTAACAGCACCCTGTGTCCCCCTCTTCCGTTACCCCTCCTCATCTTTACCTTTGTGCACAGCACTTATGAACGCTGGGCACAGTTTCATTAACTTATGTGTCTTTTATCTATTTTTCCTCATAGAGTTTAGGCTTCATAAAAGTAGGGCTTTGTTTTGTATATGAAGTTCCAGGCACTTATACACTAAACAAAGAAGTTTTATGTACAAGGGTGATTAACCGCCCATTAACAATTTAATGTTATAATTGTTAAAACCTAGAAAATCTTTTCAAATCAGAGAAACAGAACCCAGAATTATGGTATGCCAATTGTGATGGTAAATTTTATGTGTCAAATTGGCTAAATGTTATTCCAGATACTTCTGTGAAGGTATTTCTGATGAGATTAGTATTTACATCAGTAGACTTCAAGTAAAGCAGATTACCCTCCATAATGTGAGTAGGCCTCGCCTCTCTCTCCCCACCCCCCCCACATACACCCTTTTGTTGTTTTTCAAGACAACCCTAACCAATAACCAATATAATGAAAAATAAAAACCTACCCAATCTTTAAATCATGTTTTCAAAGAATATAATGTGAGAAATTACAAGTACAAGAAAAACTATAATTCTAATTTTCCAATTCTGTTTAAAGATGTATGCGTGTGTTTATGTGCCATACACATGCCTATATGTATGTGCACACATGTGTATGTATGTATGTGTGACCAAAAGACACAAAAGCAACAGAGTAAAATTAGAACAGGTTTTTTATGGGCAGTAGGATTAGACTAGTTCTTGTACTCCTATACTTCTAAATTTCCCCAAATTAATATAAATTACCTCCATAAGCGAGAAAAAAGTTACAACTAACAATAACATTTAAAGACAGAATATATGTAAAATGACATTTAAATATACCTATCTGAAAGTACGTAAGCAAGCTGGGTTCAGAACTTAGAGGATTACAAAACTTTCTTTGGCCTTAAAAGACCAAATTTAGAGTTAACTGTGGTTAACTAAAAACACCTTTGGCCCTGACCAGTGTGGCTTCAGTTGGTTGGACACCGTCCTGCAAAGCCAAAGGCTGCTTGTTCAATTCCCAGTCAGGGCACAGGCCTGAGTTGCACGTTCTGTTTCCAGCTGGGGTACATACGAGAAGCAACCAATCATTTTTCTCTCTTTCACTGATGTTTCTCTTGCTCTTTTGCTCCCTCCCTTCCCCTATCTCTAAAAAAATAAATAAATAAAATCTTTAAAAAATAAAAAATAATTTAAACAACCCTTCAAATTAACAGACGCTTTTTCGAAATTGAAAGTATATTGGTAGCCTATTTAAAAACATTTTTATCCCAACTTTAAACCATCTGCATAATGCTATGTTTTTTAAAAGCTTTTTAAAGCTTCAGGATTGCTCTGTTTTCTCTATTTGGCAAATAGTTTGTACATGCCATTTTAACTTAGAAAATATGCAGCTACATCACGTAATGGTGAGTACTCTGGACCCTGAAAATATGCAACTAGATGTTAATTAAGTTCATCACCTAAAAAAGACACGAGAAAAAACAGAGTGAAAAAAGTTTTAAATATATGTGTTTGGCTCTGAAGGTCTAATGCATGAAAATTCTAAGAACAATACAACAAAAGTAGCAGCAATCTGCGAACTTTTACCCCATTAGCTTCTAATTACTAAATAACCCCCAAAAGTGCCACTGCTTACTTAGTGCGCATTATGGCATTCACAAATATAAATTAACCTATCATTTCAGTAAATCACACACTAATATAGCTGCTATTTCAATATCCAAGTTTATGTACTATACTTTCTAAGTATTACAGAATTTAAATATGGCTCTGTTCATTTTAATTTCCCAATGACAGGTTAGCTCTGGTGATCAATCAAGTTATATTTCTAAGCTTCAACAACATGCAGACAATATTATCCATTAGTGACCAACTACTTCTAGAATTTTAACCATAAAAATCAAGCATATAGTATACAGTAAGCATACATTTTAGTATACAATGCTGGTTACATTAAAATCGCCATAATTCATCTGACTCAGTTCCATCTGCAATAAATGAGTCAAAGATCTCCTCCTTGCTAACAGTGTTTCCCGAAGTACTTTGAGTTCCCGCATTCACACACTATGGCCTAGTCACCCACACAATTACTTAAACAGTTGTGTAATTTGTATTTCCATTACACTCTCTTTGGTGCTGGCTCCATATACCGCTATGTCCAGAGAGTGAATCAGTTTGCTCGTTTACACATTCTCCTCTCTTAAACTCTAAGTGGTACCCTCTTAGTGGCTCTTAGTGGCCTGTATATGGTATTGAGGATTCAAAAGACAAGTTCACAGTCCACCTCTCCACACTGTGTGATCATTAGATTTCAGATCTGTCCCACTTCAGTCTGTCTCACCCACAAGATCCTTTTCAAATTCTGCTCTTTCTTGAAGTAAAAAAAGTTTTTAAATTTTGCTTTTCTGAGTCTAAGAATTCTACAGAACTTCTCCTGCAAGCTTGCTCCCCCACCCCTACCCATGTTCCACCACAGCTCTTCCTCAATCTGCCCTAAACCCTAAACTACAACTGAAGGTTTCATCTACAAAACTCACCCACAGTTTAAAAACTTGTGAAGAATATTAATTTAGCAAGAATGAAAGACTCTATTTTGTTTTTAATCTAAAGAATTCCTTGAAATCCAATGGCATTCTTGGCCTATCTACTATATAATGCTCAATTTTTGCCCAAATTTCTGAGGGAAAAATAAGTATGCACATTATATATAGATAATACTAATTCCGTGTATATATACATATATATATATATTTTTTAAATTCTTTTATTTATACTTTTGTGTTAAAAGAATAACTCTAGAAAGCAATACCTGTATATATAATAATACCCTGGAATATGATAATCAGCTTTGTTTCTAAATATATATAAATAAAAAACTGAATTATAAAATTAAAATATTTTTCCCTGAAAGTTTTGGCCAAAAACATGGGTGCACATTGCTGAAAACTGCCCTGCCTGGTTTCAGAAGCTGTAACCCGGCCATGGCTAGGGCTGAGAGAGACTTTGGGACCATAAGCCACTAAGGAGACAAAGCTTATCTCCTTGGCAGGGGGGCTGCCTCTGCCCCCTTTTAATTCACCCTGCTTGGCCCTGGGCTAATGACCAGTTGGCCAATGACGGGTAAGATTCCTCAAGGGAGGGATGACATAAGACAGGTGCAGTCACAAAGGGGCCGTCAGGGAAGGACTTGGGAGGCTATAGAAAAAAGGGGTGATGGACCCTCAGCCCTTGGCTTTGACATAGCCCGAGTCCTCTTTCTGTCTGGGAGAAGCATCCTAATCTCTTGGCTGCCTTACTTCCCCTGCCTGACTTAAGCCTAAAACAATGCCAGAGGTGGGTGCAGCCCTGGGCAGGAATGGGCAGTTCCCCGGGCCAATCAGGCCTAAGAAAGAATGCATTAAATCTTGTGAAACCTGCTTTGCTAAGAATGCCCTCAATTTTCTGATAAGGGTCCAAGCAGGAAAGGAGTTTGTTTCCCAAAGTTTTATAGCCCTTTAGCTAATTGACCCTGACTCAGAATAAGCCCTGGTAATTCTTGGTATGTTATCTGATGGACCTGGTTTGATCATTACTGCCTGACAATGATTGATGAGCTTTACCTGCATTCCTGTGCAAACTGAACCCAATCAAAGCCCACTGAGGAACAGGCTCCTGGCCCTTCTCCTCTGATATAGTTCAGCCACCTTTCCTCCCCAAGCACATCATGTCTTGGAAGACATATTCTCATCTGTGGCAGAGGGGGGGGGCTCTGTGGGCAAAGCTCCCCCACAGCACATTACGCACGGCAAACCATGACAGTTTAATATCTTGGGAGGTCGAAAATCCTGTGTCCTTCTCTGTCTCCTCCACAACTTAATTATGGCTAGTATTCTTGAGAAAGGACAGAGCCTGTCTTGCTTATAATAAAGATAAGGCTTTAAAATACCAGGAGAAAGGCAATATATTAACTTAAATCAATAATAAATGAGGCTATCCGGTGCTTTTCTAATAAGGAAGAAATTGAGGAAAACAGGTCTAATAGGTGAATATGTACCTGGGAAGAAATCAGAAAATATAAAGTACAGAGAGAAGGTTCTTCTTTCTCAAAATTGCTTTGGCTATTCAGAGCTTTTGTGGTTCCACACAAATTTTCAGAAAGCTGATAATTAACATACATACTGAGACTCAAAATACAAAGGTCTAGGATGGCAAGCAAAAAAAAAAAAAAGTAATGATCTCTCAGGGTTGCCCAGCATAGATTTTGTGGGTTGGAGACCAGGAGTGTTGGGTTCTGGTCTCCAGAATCCAATGTGCTACTGGGTTCTGATGAACTGAGTGACCAGTTAATCAGTAACTAACGACCAGTCAATCAGTAACTGAGTGACCAGTTAATCAGTAACTAATGTGCTACTGATTAACTGAGTGTCCTTGGGAGTGGGACATTAATCTTGTTAGTATTCAGTAACTTCATCTAAGAAATAAGTTTAGACTAGATGATTTCTGAGCTCCTTCATTTTTAAGAATTCTGTGATCCAAACCCAGGTTACCTTACCCGTGAGATCAGTCCCTTCTGGGAATATGAGGAGTTGAAGTGGTTCACGGATGTCACAGAAGTAATCGATCATGTCTTCAAAGTGGCTCTTGTCATCCTTCCATTTCCTGTGAATGAAGATATAGGCAGCAGCCTGCATGGCCCAACCTAGGATCAATTTAACAAGTATTTACACACAGTTTTACTCCAATATCCTATTATTGAATACAACATTTTAGTGTTTTCATTTTACTATGAATGATTTACCATCATAATAAAAATCTCATAATATAGCTTAAAGTAGCCCTGATCTTGGGTTAAAAGCAATATACCAGAGAATATTCTTAAAGGAGTTTGCTAAATTCTGGGGTTTACAAAATTCTCAAAAGCCTCTTTCAAGCCAAGTCTAGCTATTAAAATATCAAAGAGCCCTGGCTTCTGTGGCTCAGTGGATTGAGGACCAGCCTGTGAACCAAAGGGTCACTGATTCGATTCCCAGGCAGGGCACATGCCTGGGTTCCCTGCTAGGTTGCCAGTTGGGGGTGCATGAGAGGCGACCACACACTGATGTTTCTCTCCCTTCCCCTCTCTCTAAAAATAAATAAATAAAAATCTTTTTAAAAAAATAAAAAAAAATTCCCTAACATTTACCAATAACTCATCTGACGTTTTTACAATCCCAATTAAACAGGCACTTTAACCAAGCTACCTGTAAGAGACAGAAGACTATGTGTTGTCAGGCTTATAAAGCAGTAAGCAAAGGACTGTTCTCCAGTGAGAACAGTTGAGCATGTTTTACTATTTCCTTTCTGTACTATTCCACTATAAATCCAAATGCTATTTTCAATTCTAGCCACTTCTTTAGATTTTATTTAAAAGGGAAAACGTGCAGTGGCTATAAACATGTTAGCCAGAGTATAGGCTGTGACCGCATTCCCTTTCTCTAGGGCAAATCAATCTTGTCTCCAAAGAGGTAGTCCCTAAGAGAGCCATGTTTTATCCAAGCAGCCATCCCTCCCTGGCCAGAAATGACCAGAACTGCTGCAGTGAACACCTGTCTTAAGTCAGCCAATCAGCAGTCTAGTCCATAGTCTACGGGGCGTGAAATGCATGGCCCAAACACAGTAACTATCTTAGCCAATTAAATGTTCTCAGAAATTCTACCTGGGATCATGGAGACATCAAGTTGGCAATTTATATAAATGCAAATGGACAGACGAAAAAGCATGTAACAGAGACAGCAGCAGCTGAGGCGAGACAGAGATAGTACACTGTAGTAAAAAGCTTAAAAAAACAATCTTGCAGCTGAGGTGCCTAACGCTGCTTTTGACTGCGAACAAAAGACAGTTTTAGTCTCCACAAGCACCGGCCAGTCTGTGGAACCACCTCTTACACGTTGCTCAGAGTCCATCCCCCTAAATACCCAGTGTGTCTTTACAACGATCTCCCACTATTTCAGCTCACGGGGGTGAGCAATTGTTTCTTACAGACAACGCAACTAAAACAAGAGCTATCAGCATTCTGTGAATATAGCAGCATCTGAAAATACATAAAATTATCAAATCATCTCTGAGTGATTAGAAAACTACAGAACTTTATTTGGTTTGAATAAGTTCAAACTAGAATACAGATTCCTACAAATATAAATAAGCATATACCAAAAAATCCACTTTAGTATAGGTGTTGCTGTTATGCATCCACTCTCACTGCTCACCCACCGTCTGCCAGTCACATCTATCAGCACTGGACCTGACCCCACACCAACCATCCTGCACGGCTCTCCCCCATCCTCGGACACCCAGGCCAACAGTGCAGTGTTTGCAGGCAGGGCAGCTCTGGCGTGAGGTTGCCTGGGTTGGAGTCACGACCCCACCAGAAGCCAGCTGTTCAGCCCGAAGTCTTTGTCCCTCACTGACCCCAAATGTAAAAATTAGCCTAATGTTGTAACAGTATTTACCTGACACTATTACATGAAGTAAGAAA
Organism: Artibeus jamaicensis; assembly: GCF_021234435.1. Classification (NCBI taxonomy): domain Eukaryota; kingdom Metazoa; phylum Chordata; class Mammalia; order Chiroptera; family Phyllostomidae; genus Artibeus; species Artibeus jamaicensis. The sequence goes on along the minus strand of NW_026521843.1, from coordinate 17,278,078 downwards.
GATTATTTAGCACAGAGTACTCAATAAATAATAGTGACTAGTATTATGATTAAGAAGTTCCAATAATACAAAGGATACTGTATCAAGAAACCTAAAAATGTAACAAAGATTCCATTCACAATAGCAAAATAAAAATGTAAAAAACCCAAAACCTGCACACATCACATGAAGACAACTACAGAACCGGGCAGAAACTGGGATGTACAGGGGTTCTGAACTCAACCCACATGCCAATGACCTCCAAATTTATAATTTACTAGTTTCATGTAATTACAATCGAATTCCAGTGGCATGAGGGTGTGTGAGAATTTGGCTAGTTGATCCTAAAGATTGTCTGTAATAACAAAGAGGTGAGAATGGCCAAGATAATTTTAGAGAAGAATAGTAGGAAAAGATTCACACTATTAAAGGTATTCACTAAATGTATACAAAGCAACAATGATCAATTCAGAACAGTATATCTGCAAAAAGAGACACCTAAAAAAGAAGGCAAGACCTAGAAGAAGGCCCTTGAATATGTGAGAAATTTGGTATAAGATAATGACAGTTTTCAAATCAGAGGACAGAGAATAGGTTGGCTGGCTTTGGGTTCCTTTTTACATTTTCACTGAGGTGTGACAATAAACAACACGTATACTAAGTGTGTAGGTGCAGAGCTTAATAAATTGTTACATGTATCTATGTGGCCGCCATCCAGATTAGAACCTTTCTGGCATCCCAGAATGCTCTTATGTGCCCTCTGCCAATCAATGCCACCCCACCCCAGCACAGGAAACCATTATTCTCCTCTTTCCCCATAAATCACAAAAGTGAAATCACGCAGCAGATATTCTTTTGTCTTTGGTTCAATATTGTGTCGATGAGATTCATCCACATTATGTTATGTGTAGCAGTATTTCCTCCTCTGCATTGCTTTGTGGTAGTTAAATACATGAATATATTACAACTTATACTCTTGATGGAAAGATTCTGACATATGAAGAACAGAGTTTATACAGACATTCTCATAGCACTCTTGCTGACCACAAGCATTCAATTGTATAGAGTGAATACTCAGGAGTAGAGCTAGCTACTGCATCATAAAATTTCCAGCTTTGGCAGACGACACATTTCCCAAAGTAACTCTACTCACTGACACTCCCACCAGCAATGTATGAGACTTCTAATTGCTCTTCTGGTAGCCTCACCAACACTAGGTCTTATGAGTCCTGTTAGTTTTAGCCATTCTGATCCAGGTTCAGAAGTTTTCATTTGCATTTCCCTTATGATTAATGATGTTGAGACCATTTCCATTGCAAATTGGCCATCTGACTATCTTCTTTTTGAAGTGCTTCTTCAAACTTTTTGCCCATTTTTAATGGAACTGTCTTTTATTACCTTGTAGGATACAAAGTTCTTCATGAGACACATACATACACAGGAAATAGGTAATTTTAGGTTTCACATATATTGAACATATTAAATATCTTCTTCAACCTGTAGCTTGCATTTTCTTTCCCTTAATGGTATCTTGTTATGAACCTAACACTCGGTATTAATGAAACCCAATATATAAATCTTTTCCATTGTGCTTGGTCCTTTTCGTATTCCATTTAAGAAATCTTTGTCCACTTCAAATTCATAAAGACATTACCCCAGGTATTCTCCTAGGAGCTTTACTGTTTTAGCTTTCGCATTTTGGTTTATGATCATCTCAAATTAATTTCTGTATATTGTGTAAGGTAGGTAAAGGTCCTTGTTTTCCACATGGATATTCAATTGACAATACCACTTATTGAAAAGACCCAGAGGTTATTAATTTAAGTAAGACATTACACTGCACCGTAGGTGAAAACAGTGCGGTGAAGTGTATGGACTAGAACACGGAAGCACTCTCTTATCTCCCTGCCCTTCAACCCCAACACACCAACATCATCTCTCTTTTGTAATCCTGGTTAACAACTGGATGTGAATTGTTCCATATTTCAAAATCTGTTACATACATGATTGGCGGTTTTTAAAAAATACAATGAATCATACCATTACACTGTTCTATTATTTGCTTTTTTCCATTTAACATGTCTATAAATATAGATCTATTTTTTAATATCTGAGTTGTATTCTGAGAGTGCTTCTCACACGAGTTGTTTTAAATTCTCAAACTATTACTGACTGACAGTCCTGTAAGCTACAATAAATTATCAGAAAGACGATGACACAGGAAGTTGTGACAGTGTCACAATACTACAGAAGTTTCCAGCTACTCTAGTTCTGTACTTACGGTGGACTTGTAACAGTTTGCTAACTGGCGCTGTTACACAGACCACGTTTTAAGAAGCACAGTCCTACCATGCAGCTATGGAATGACCTGGTATCCTAGTATTATCTACAATATGTCCCATCTGAGAGTCTGACTTTAGCGAAAAAGTTTAGTCCATTCATTTTACTAGAACTGTTTCTTTTTCTTTTACTGACTTTTTTTGTTTCCTATTTGTTAGACTTCTTTATGGTTTTTGGCCACCTTTCTCCCCTTCTGTGTTTCGTTCAAATGACATTTTCTTTACCCCCTTCCTTTGTTCTGTGGTGCAGAGGCCAGCAAAGCACAAACCAAATCCACCACATTATCCACTCAGTTTCTTTGGCCCACAAATTAAGGTGAATATTTTGAACTATGTGAAAGTTATGTGAAATCAAGTTTTATTGTTCACAGACAAAGTCTGATGAAAACTTAGCCACACTCATTTGCGTATGTGTATCATCTACGGCTGCTTCCATGCTGCGGCGGCAGAGGGGACAGGCGCAAGGGGACAGCACTGCCCGCAAAGCCCCAGCCTGTTACCACCGAAAAGTCCGCCAACCCCAAACAAAGACGTCTGCTTTCCTCTGTCCCTCTTCAGAGATTTACAGAAATATCCAATAATTCCTCAAAGTTGCTGCTGTTATTATTACTAACACATTCCTTATGCTTCACAGAACAATTTTTAACTATTTAGACTCAACCCTGAGTGTGTTGGCTTCTTTGCTTATCGGCATTTCTTGTATCCTACGCTCTCCTGTTAGTCCTCCTGAAGGAATCTCTTTCAAAATGTTTGTCTCTGCATTTCCGAAATGTATTGGTTCTCACTCGTGGAGGCCACTAGAGCTAAAAACGGAATTAGGGATTCCAAGTCATCTCCCCTCAGGATTTCAAAGCTATTTTCCCAGTTTCCTATCATCTAATACGGCTCATAGAAGAAGTCTGACATGAGACTGATTTATGTCGATAACTTAATTCCTCCCTCGGGAAGCTTCAACGACGCCTGGTGTTAGGGAGTTGCACGAGTGTCGGTGTGGAACTTCATCAGTTCTGTTCAGCAGTGGGTGTGCCGTTCCCACCCGCGTCTTTAACACTGGGAGTATTCCTCCCATTCTTTAATGTAGTTTTCTCCCCTTCATTCTCCCAGCCTTTCCGTCTGTTAGATGCCAGCTTTCGTTAGTTAGCTGTCAAACTCCTGGGTCTGTTCTCTCATACTTCCCACCTCCTTTCACTTTACAACATGTCCAGAAAAAATCCCTCGTCCTGACTGGCCCGCCCACTAATCCGGTCCTCACTGAGTATGGCCTGCCAACTGAGATTATTTCGGCAATCATATCCTCAGTTTTCAATATTTACAACTGGTTCTCTTTCATGGCAGCCAGAATTTATGAATAAATAATAATGAAAGTTATCACAAATATAATTAAAATGTTTATTGAATGATTACTATGTGTCTAGTACTGTTCTAAGCATATTTCTTTAATTCAACTGGTTCTCAAGACAAGCTTATGAATTAGGTAAAATTATTATCCCTAGTTTATGGATGAGGAAGCCAAGGCACACTGAGATTCAAAGGACTAGCAGATAGCGAAGCCAGGTTTCACATGTGGGCAGCCAGGCTCCAAGGCTGATGTTTTACGCAGTGTACTAAACATGCTCTCTGTGATATATTCTTGCTTAGAGGGTACTTCCTAGTTAAACATAATTTAGATTTCCCTCAGAGAACTCCTCAGAGGCTATACTTCGCATTTTTTAGTACCAGGCTATCTTTAAAGTGGTGCCTTTTCCTAAAACGCTAGTTCTGAACTGTCTTCACGTCTGTAAAGGATGTTCCACACGGAACAGCCCTGGCAGGCAGAACGCTGTTCCAGTCCAGGAGCGGATGTCCCTTGCTCCCCTGCAGGAGGGGCCGAGGTGACACCTGTGCGGGGCACCATCCAACTTTGCTGCGTTCTGGTCCGTGGGCCTCAGAGATCTCAGAAAGGGCAGCTCAATGGCTGCACCTGTCGGCCTCTGGGGCCTCCCCTGTGACAACATGACGGTCCTTCCCCTTCGTGCCTCTGCCTTGTCACGTTCCTCTTATGCATCCTCGTGCTTTTGAATTGTTGACTGCTTTTAGCTTAAACATTTTTCTCCCTTTCATAAAAGTCACTGGAACACCTTGTGAGGTTTCCCCCATTTCACTATCAAAGCACGTTTTATTCTTGTGACATTTATTTCATATGTCTGTGAACTGACAAATGACAGTGCAAGTGATCGTGTCACCTGAAACTAGGCTGTGTAACTTTTTGCTTTCATACTTTTCCACCGGCGGACATTCTGTTTATCATCTCAATTTCTCAGACAAGGGCTGGGCATCTGGCAGGCTGATAAAGACAGGTTCTGCGCATGCTGGCACGGTGCTGCTACCACTGTCTTCTTTCTGAAACCCCACTGACGTTATCGGCACTGCCGTCTCAAAGCAGACAGGAGCAATCCCTGAGCAAACTCCACTGCTCAAATCTATTCCATAATTTTAGACCCTGGTTTGCCTTGGCTTTAATTCTTTCTTATCAAGTTCTAGTGGTGGCTGTAGAAAAAAGGCAAACCTATTTACTTGAGTATATTTCTAACATTCGTTCTTTCTCAATAAAAAGTAAACTATTTTTATCCTTTTTCATTATCATGGAGAGAGATGTAGTTAAGGGAATCATAAAAATATCTGCACTACTTACCTAATGTTGTACAAGCTGAACTTCAAGGGCAGATTAATCTGATTTATCACTGTTGTCCACACAGATTAATTCATTGTCGTATCTACTGTACTATGGGACTATGAATACAACACCAGAAACAAAAACCAGAGTGGAAGACACAGACAAGCAGTTCTCTCCAATGTATTTTCAATCCTGAATACTGGGTGCGGATGCAACCAAGGAAACGCTACGGTCAGGCCTCCACTAAAGGAGAACGAGTGATAACATTAATGGATACAAATTTTATATAAACTTGTATCACAACAATCGTGATCAAACACTGTACTTAGTGAGTATATACAACAGTAATCACCCAAATAGCCCTGACTGGTGCGGCTCAGTGGGTTGGGCATCATCCTGCAAACCAAAGCATCACTGGTTCAATTTCCAGTTGGGGCACATGCCTCAGTTACGGACTCAATTGGGGGCACTCGAGAGGCTACTTGATCATTGTTTCCTTCCCATATCCATGTTTTTCCCCTCTCTTTCTCCCTGCCTTCCCCTTGATCTAAAAATAAATAAACTTTAAAAAAATAGTTACATAAATAAATCTAGAATAAGTAATGACATTTCTCAGAATTTCAACCTCTGCCGGAGAACTAAATGCTACACAAAGTCAGGAAAATTCTATCTTTTCTGAACTCTATTCTAGATTAAGAATGTGCTCTACAGCCTTCTCCTAAGATGATTAACTTCCACGAAGGCTCTGGCTTTTAAACAATGCGAGGAGGCAGACAATCAATTTCGTTAACTCTTCCTGCACAGCCTGGACAGGATGCCTCCTGTCATTAGGTTTCAGATGTGTCTGCTGAGAATGCAAGACAGAAATTGAAGTGTAAAATATGAGCAGGCAATTAAGTAATATTCTCAGTAAACTTAATTCTAACTGTAATTTCAAATCTGAAAAGCCAAAGAATGGAGAAAAATGGATAAAACCACCCTTAAGGCAAACATCACTACACTCCAAGAGATTCTACTGTCTGCAGGTATGTATGGCAAAGTCTTGCTTCACGCTGAAGAAATGCCTGTTTATTGGTGGGTTCTGGTTGACGAGATGAGGCTTCTTGGTTGTGATCACAGTTCTGAGGTTCACAACATTACGGGGCCAAAACCGATGTCTCATCCCATGTGAGATTTGCCGTGGAATCACTTTCCTGACACACTGCCATCTGAGATACCTCTGCCCCTGTTGTGAAACTGACCCCTAAATTAAGTGTGTTACCACCTCTGTATCCCAAGAGGGTTGATGCCTACTAGCAAGTGGTAAGCAGATGTCTACATACCTAATCCCTATACCTTGGAATAATACGTCGCAAGGCAAAGCAGCTAAATTTAAGATACAGACATTATGCTGATAGGCCCAACGTAATCACAAGGGTCCTTAAATGTGGAAGAGGGAGGCTGAGAAAGACTCGGTGTCAGAGAGAGGTCACGTGAGAAGGACTCAACTAGTCCTGGCTGGTTTTTAAGATGGAGGAGGGGAGCCAAGAGCCAAAGAACTTGGGCATCCATTTGAAGCTGGGAGAGTCAAGGAAATGGATTCTATTAACACACAGAGAAAGAATCCAGTCCTGCCCACGCCCTGATTTGAGCCTAATGAGACCCGTTTCACAGTAACTACGTGTTACTGAAACCACGCCATTCACGGTACAAGCAGCCAGAGGAGAGTGATACGGACCATAATCACAGCCCAGATCTTAGTTTCCACTATTGTTTTCTAGTAGTTGGTGTTGCTTTCATTATTGCTTTCGGGTTTTTTTGTTTCAATATTCCAAAACTTTAATTTGCATTGTATTAGTTAATATAGTAATTTTTACTTTTATTTATTTTAAATTTTCGCCTGGCATACAACATCAGTTTCAGGTGTCCAACACAGTGATTAGACATTTGTATTATTTACGAAGTGATCACTGATAAGCCCAGCGCCCGCACCACCACACACGGTTACTACACTTACTGACTAGACTCCCTATGCTGCAGGTAACTGCCAGTGTGTACCCCCGGATCCCTGCACCTTTTACACCCAACCCCTCAGCCCCTCCCAGCTGGCAACCATCGGTCTGGTCTCCGTGTCTGAACTTGTTTCCGTACTGCCTGTTCATTTACTTCTTAGATTCCACCTTTAAGTGAAATAATGTGGAATGTATCTTTCTCTGACTTATTTCACTTAGCATAATAGCCTCTACATCCATCCATACTGTTTCAAATGGCAAAGTTTCATTCTTTTTATGGCTCAGCAATGTTCCACTGTATAAACTCTTATGTACCACCTCTTTCCTATCCATTCATCTATGGACAGACACTTAGGTTGCTTCTGTCTCTTGGTTGTTGTAAATAACACTGCAATAAACATAGGGGTGCATATATCTTTTCAGTTAGTGTTTTGGATTTCTTTGGTTAACATCCAGCAGTGGGGTTGCTGGGTCACATGGCAGTACTTTTCGGAGGAATGCCGTACTCTTCCCTAGTGGCTGCACCAATTTACAATCCCACTGAAAGTGTGTGAGAGTTCCAGTTCTCCACTGCCTCTCTAACTCTTGTTTGTTGATATATTGATGACAGCCATTCTGACAAGTGTGAGGTGATACCTCATTGTGGTTTTAAGTTGCATTTTCCTGATGACTAGGGATGCTGAGCTTCTTTCTATATGTCTATTGGCCATCTGTAGGAGAAATATCTGCTCAGGTCCTCTGCCCATTTTTTAATCGAATTGTTTGTTTGGTGGTAAGTTGTAATATCCTTATTTTTTTGGACATTAACCCCTTATAGGATGTATCCTTGACAAATATCTTCCACTCAGTGGGTCATCCTTTCATTTTGTTGATTGTTTCCTCAGCTGTACAAAACCTTTCTAGTTTGATATAGTCCCATTTATTTATTTATTCTTTTGTTTCCCTTACCCAAGGAGACATATTCAAAAAACATTCTAAGACTGATGTCAAAGAGTTTTCTTCTGGGAGTTTTATGGTTTCAGGTCTTACATTTAAGTCTTTAATCCATTTGAGTTTATTCTGGTATATGGTGTAAGAAAGTGACCCAGTTTTCCCAACATCATATAGGCATGGGTTTATTTCTAGGCTCTCTTTTCTGTTCCATTGATCTATGTGTCTATTTTTTTGATGCCAGTACCACGCTGTTTTCATTACTACAGCCTTGTGGTATAGTTTGAAATCAGGTAGCATGATACTTCCAACTTTATTACTCTTTCTCAAAATTGCTTTGGCTATTTGGGGTCTTTTGTGGTTTCATGTAAATTTATTTGTTTATTTGTTTTAGCTCTGTGAAGATTATTTGTTTTAGTTCTGTGACAGATGCCATGAAATCTATAGCTTGCTTTATGTAGCATAGACATTTTAACAATGCTAATTCTTTCTATCCATGAGCATGGTATACTCTTTGATTTATTTGTTTCCTCTTCCAATTCTTCAATGTCTTAATATTTTCTGACTACAGGTCTTTTACCTCGTTAGTAGAATTTATTCCCAGGTATTTTACTCTTTCTGATGCAATTTTACATGGGATTGTTTCCTCAAATTCTCTTTCTGATAGCTCGTTATTGGAAAGCTCAGATTTGGCACTGGCCTCTCACTGGCAGGCTGGATGGGAGGAAGCTTCAATACGGGGACAATGGCCTCTGCTAGAGGTTCCGTCTGGGAGAAAGCTGCCCCTCCAGCCCTCGCCCTAAAGCTAGTTGGTTTAGTTCCTCCTCGTCTGTCCATGGTTCTGAGTTGCTGCCCCTATGCTGGGGGTTAGAGCAAGTGAGTTTCTGAGCAGCTGAGTCCAAGTGTGACCCCTTAAAAGAACTGCCTAGGTCTCCAGAAGCTCTCCTCCTCACTGGGACATAATCCCTGCTGGTTTTCACAGCCAGAGTTACAAGGAACCCTCTTCCCAACACTGAAGCCCTGGGCTGGGGAGCCTCATGCAGGGCTGGGACTCCTTGTTCCTTGGTGGGACCACCACAGCCAAGACATCCCTACTGATTCTTAACTGTCCCACCATGGCTGTGGGGCCTGCCTGTTCCACTTCTCTGTCCCTCCTACCCATCTCAACATGGGTTCTTCTTCATATCCTTAGTTACAGGATTTCTGTTCGACTAGTTTTCATGTGGTTCTCACTGATGGAGGTTTATAATCTAGTTGTAGTTCTGATGTGGTTGTGAAAAAAGGCAAGCACAGCATTTACCTAATCCGCCATCTTGACTGGAAGTCCCCCCCATGCCATTCTCTAAGAAAAGGAACTAGGGTTCCTTAGAGAAATGCTGAGCCCAGGCTTAGGGCGGGGAAAACACAGAGTCTTGTACCAAGAGAAAATGGGAAGTAGTTCGAAGAAAAAAAAGATGGGGCCCAAAAGGACAAAAGAGCCAACTTGCAAGGACTCCCAGTGGCCAAATCTGGAACATTTCAGCAACAAAATAAATGACAGTTCTGGATAATAACCCAACAAAAATTAATATTGACAAGTTTATATTGCCATAATTAATTGAATCAATCAACAAACGGGAAGGGACAAATCCTTACAGAATTGCAAATATGTTGACAGTCCCCACTCCAGGAGGTAAAGCTTAATTCTCACCCCACCCAGCCCTTGTATGTGGGGAGTCCCTAGGGAATAAAATACACAGGGGTGGGCAAAAGGGGGTTGATACCTGTGAGTACCAGAACCACAGAGTTTATTTTGGCATCAGTATTTATTAATTGCTGTATTATGTATTTGCATTACAACTGTAAACCTACTTTCACCCACCCCTGTATACAGAAAGGAGGACACGGAGCAACCTGGCAGCTGCCACTTTCACCAAATGATCACTATTACCGTCACCAGGGAGGAGCCACACTCACACTGAGGGACAGTCTACAAAGTGTCTACCCAATATCCCTCAAAAACGCCCAAACAAGGGCAGACTGCCACAAAACAGAGGAAGACTTGGGACACATGGTGACGAAAAGAAATACAGGATCCTCAGCTGGACCCTGAAACAGAAAAGGGACATTAGTGGAAACACGGGTGAAACCTGAGCCAAGTCTGGAGTTCAGTTGGTAGCTGCACACCCACGTTCTTCTCTCTTTCTGACACACGTCCCCCCACTATGCGAGAGGCTGAGGCGAGGGGAAGCAAATAGAAATTTTTCTATACTATTTTTGCAGGTTTTCTGTGAGTCTAAAATTATTCCATATAATGTTTAAGAGCACCTATTTGTTGATGCAAACCTCCGCTTGATTAAAAAATACATGAGTAATGAACACTTTACATTCTAAAATCAAAGACCTAAATATTCTTACTTAGGATTTATATACTATACCATTTACTTGATTGTAATAGTTACTAGTATTATCAACCGTTCTAGGGTGTACTTTTGGTACTATTTTTATTGAGGAAGAACACTTTAAGTTCTTGCCCACATAGTATGTCCCCACCAGGTATTTGTCACACAATCGTGTAACTCAGATATACCTGCTTTAAGCACACAGAAAATATTTTCTGTAAGATTTACAATAAGCCACATAGGCTTTTAAAACTCCCCTCTGAATACTGTGTATAATACATACAACAGCTAGGTCAGCTCACCCTAGTAGCAATGTTGCTTCCTCCTTGAAAACGCCATTACCACTTTGCGGCACTTTTTTATCACCACAAGACAACCAAAGGCACTGGAGTCAAATGATCGACTGAAATTAAGGTAAAAAAAACAGACTATAAGGTACACTGTGTCCCTCTCTCCTATCTTTTTACTATTATCATAAATACCCTTTTCAAAGTTGGCTCAAACTGATCACTGTAAGATTTATTCTATTTTGTTTGTACCTCTTCACTCAATGCAAAGTATACACAAAGCCCTGACGTTACCTCAGAATTATTTTACTGCTTTCTCCTAAAATTACCCTGCTTTAAAAGCATTCCTTTTAGGTAATTTTTAGAATCTACTTATTAATTTAGGCAAAGAAATTCCCTAATTTACGGCAGACCTGAGGGTATGGAAAGGCCTCGGGTCGAAATGTGCCTCACAGCTGACACCTGGGATGCCCAGCAGCCTAAAGCAATGCACATCTGACTGCAGCATCAGAGCAGCACACACTGATGTGATACCCAACTAAGGAAACCAATTGTATTAACTTCAGTAAGTGACTGATTGGATAGCTTCAAAACCCAGAGCCATTTCTCTCAGCCAAAGAAACTGTCAACTTCCATGCAGCTCAGAGCTTGAGATTTGTCAAGAAGTCAGCTAACACATTCAAAACAAAAGCTTCATTTAAATTACTTAGCTCTCAAGGCAATCCTAAAAAGTACTTGGTTCTCAATGTAATCCTAGAAAGAAGTGTAATCCTGGTATACCGCCTGACACGTGATTTAGCTGAACTGAACCTTTGCTCCCAATGCGTTTCCGCCCCCGAAGGAAAAATAAAAAACTGAAACTCATCTCAGTCAAGCAACTCTGGCAACTGAAACTGCAAAAGCCACAGTTACAAGAACTTATTTTTCATCTGGCAGCAGACCTGCGAAGATGAAACTGGTCTGTGCTGTGTACCTGAAAATACACAGAGGTGTGTATGGGATTATCTAGCCACAGAACTAAAATGTGCTCAGTATACTCTATGGTGTTTCATTTGAGAGTTTTCATTAAAATCTTGATTCATAAGCATTCAGGACGATTTACTGAGTCAATCAATCACTAGATACTTTTCTGTATAGATTGGTGGAACGGGGGAACACAGTCATAGCAGGACGCTTTTGGCTACAAGTAATGGGATACCATCTGAAAGTCACCTAAGCAACCTGGGTTCGCGTTTCTCACACAGAACGAAGCCCGGCCCGAGGCTGGTTGGGGCGCCAGGCTCTCACATTCTGCCCTGCCTTCCTCTCGGGCTCCAGGTGGTTGCAGCGGCTCCAAGTATGATGTGCTCTCACAACAAGGTCCCAAAGCAGGGAAGGAGCGCATCCACCCTTCAATCAACCTTTCCCCTTAGTAAAGTGGAACATCTGCGTCCTGGCAGACTCCGCATTAAGTCCCCTCTGGGAGACTAGCCAAGGGGGCTCAGAAGGCAGGATCGGGTATTTTCACCCACAGTTTACAATGTATCCAAAATTCACTGCTAAACTTAGTAAAACATTCAAATATGCTCACTGTAGAGTCCTTCCAAAAAGGCCCAGGCAGTTCAGTTCTTAGTTTGGTGATGAGAATCGCTTACCTAATGTTAAGTAACCAAACTGATACACCTTGGCTGCACCAAAGACACTGACGAGGGTGAAGTGGTACTGGAACTGAATCTTGTGGAGAGCTTTCTCCAATTTAGAAATGTATTGGTCTTCTTTTTCTGAGTTGTGAAACAGAAGAGCAGCATAAAATGTTGTGAACTAAAACAACAGGTCTACCAAAAGGATGGCGTCTGTTACTTGTAGCGAAAAGCGTCCTGCTGTGACTTGTGTTCCCCCGTTGCACCAATCTATAAGACTTCTGAAGTCTTATAGATTCACCAACTGAAGACTTCTGTGGCTTACAGATGGTTCTACTTTTAGCGAAGGTCCAATTTAAGTAGGAGGAGCTACATGGAAGAGGGAGAGTTTTCCTTCTCACAGTAAAGTCTGCTATTATTATAAACTGTAAATATCTCAAATAGAGAAACATTCATTTTTATGCTTAATATGCAGTACATAACACAATTAAGTGACTTCGATAAACTTAGTATTAAAACTGAGCAACAATATCTTTAAATACATCTACGGCTTATGAACATTTATAAATACATTCATGAAATACAATTAAAGCTGCAAATCTGAACACACAAAGTGGACGCTCTTTCCAGTCAACATATGGTCCCCGTGTTGCACCAGCTTCATGTTTAATAGCAACACGCACTATCGTTGTTTCCCCAAGTGTTCTGGTGAGGTAGGTACACAACAAATATGGACCGACTGGAGTTTTATTCACGATCTTTAGAAAGAGAAATGCTTATAAAATACCAAAGACGTTTAAAATAAAATCCCAGTTATTCCTGTAAATCAAGTGTGACCGAAATTTTTTCAATGTTTTGGCAGACAGATGGTACTCTGGGAGACTGAATTTATGAAGAGCCTCCTACCCAGTGTCAAACATGCTGCTAAGGCGAACAGCGCAGGACCTCATGTGCACACACACACACACATACACACACGCACGCTCTAGCCGCCTTTAACAAGCAGATTCACAGAGGGCCACCCTGGTACTCAGACTTCTCCCTGACTCATTCCAAACACTCTGGATGTATTTCGGAACTGATGATTTTCCTGGCTTTCACCATTACATTATGTTGCAGTTTTAGAACTGAGTTACAATTTACTTTGTCGGGGAGATTTTTAGCTCAGTATACGATGTGGCCACTTTTTAAATCATAATCTCTTTAATTTTACCACATTATGCTTTCTAAAAGCCTCAAACTCCTCTGCTACTCTAGTGTGATTAATTAATGATCCAGAAAAACCAAAAAGCCACAAGCTGGGCGAGCACAAATGGCACAGGCATTTCCTAGTACAAGCTCAACAGGCAAATGGACTTTTTATGACACCTTTGGGTTTAATATTTCCCTTCATTAGACTTTGCTAAGTGGTTACAAAGTTGTTTAAAAATAAGAATCTATGTGTATGCCACCAATGGAAACAGCTGACATCTAAGCATAGGGCATTTTTTTTTCTTAAAATCTAATTGCATATCTCTTAGTTAACTTACTAAAACTCTTTGAAACTTGACCTGGAATCTAAACACTCTTAGTGATTTCTTTCCTAGCTTGCTACACAAGTGTGTTGCTTTTATACTTTAAGAACAGAATTTTCAAATTCCCAACTCTCTCATCCATTCCCCAACCTGGTACTATAGACATAAAATACTATTTTCTTTAGTTATTATATTCCAAATATCTGGTAAGCAATATTTTATTTAAAAATAATTATAAACAGCAATAGTGAATACTCCCTAAAGTCATGCTAAAAATGTCAACAAACTAAGTCTAGCATAGTCTGAAGCCAGACAGAGCTGTGACCACTAAGACGCATCCTATTTTCCTCCTTTTCTTTCATTGCTTCCTGCAAATTCCAACTGTAACACTCTCATTGGCAAACGAACTTTGTTCTGGGTTGGTTTTTTGCTGCCTACACTGTTGCCTTGCTCAGTTTACTTTGCACTGATTCACTGTAGAGATACTAAAATCTTTTCTCTCCAATCAAAAATTGGTTCTCATTAGTGGTTTGCATTTTCATGAAATTCTATCAAGTCTGCAAATATTTAAGAGTCTACAATACGTAAGACATTCGAAGATGCTTATAACTCATGTGAGAAAAGAAAGTAGGCAAATGGAAAAGCTAAAAACGGCGTACTTGCATGGAAACACATGGTGAGAGAAGGGACAGGTTTGTGATGGTATAGATGGCTATGCCAGTGCAGAGTACGTGGAAGTAAAGATGAGAAAACCGAGAGAACACGAGTCTGTGAGACACTGGAAAAATCAGAGGTCTCATACGGATCTCCACAAGGCAAAAGGTGGATGCTTCAAACAGAACTACAGAAGTAAGAGGCAGTAGCAAGTAGTAACATCGTACTGGCATTTAACTTAATCCTCACAACCACCCAGTAAGCAGCACTACTCTTTAAATGTTGAGATATAATCTGATATATAACATTATTAATTTCAGGTGTGACAAAATGATTCCATGTACTATTGGGCAAAAGTAGGTTTATAGTTGTGTGTGTGAAAATAACCTAACAACTCTTCGTTTCACATACTCGCAACTGTAAAACTCCTGTTGCCAATCCCATGAGCACACAGCAGTGATTTCAACCATTTCCTCTCATGGCACACACGAACCAGTTACTGAAATTCTGCAGCACACCAAAAAATGTATTTTTGCCAAGATGACCAAAAATGGGCATAATTTTGATTCATTCACACCCAACAAGTGCTGGCTGTTGTCATTTTTTTATCTGACAACCCAAGAGAAAAGAGGTCAGTCCCACCGACTAAAATGTCAGGTGTTGCATGCTTTGAACATTCTTGTGGCGCACTGATCGAAAATGACTGGCATGCAGGGAGACGATCACCACAACATGTCTAGTTAACACCTGTCACCACACAGGTACAAAATTGTTTAGGATGAGAATTTTAGAACCTACTCTCTCAGTAACGTTCAAATACACACTACAGCGTTACCAACTGTGTCACCATGCTGCACATTACTCCCATGACATTTATTTTATTCCCAAAGAAGTTTGTCCTTTTCGACCACTTTCACCCATTTTACCCACCCCACTGGCCCCCAGCTTCTGGCAACCATCAATCTGGTCTCTGAATGTATGAATTCATTTTGTGTGTGTGTGTGCTTGTTTTAATGCCACACATAAGTGAGATCATATGTGTATGTCTTTGACTTACTTAACGCCCTCAATGTCCACCCATGTTGTCACAAGTGGCTGAGTTTCCTTATCTGTTATAGCTAAATATTCTCTTTTGTGGGTGTGCATGTGTATACCACTTTTATCCATCAATTCACCTATCGAGTGGCAATTAGGTTGTTTCCATGTCTTGGCTATTGTATATAATGCTGCAAAGAATAAGGTGGTACAAAAATCTTTTTGTGTTACCCAGAAGTGGAATTGCTGGATCAAATGCTAGTTCTATTTTTAATACTTAAAAAATTTTCTTCCATATTGTTTTCCATATGAGCTGCAAGTTACATTCTGTCAACAGTGCATCAGGATGCCCATTTCTCCACAGGCCTGCCATCACTTACTGTATTTGTCATGTATAATGCACACTTTTTACCCACATTTTTGAGGGATAAAGATGCATGTTATACATGGGCATAATGATTACATACCATGGCTATAATAATCTGGTGTATAGTGCACACCAAACCATGGGTGCATATTATACATAGGAGGACATTATACACAGCAAAATGCGACATTACTCCTCAAGTGTTTGAAAACAGCCATTATGAAAGGTGTGAGGTGATATTCCATGCTGAGGTTCTGATTTGCATTTCCCTGACAATTAGTGATGCTGAGAATCTGTTCATGTGCCTGCTGGCAGTCTGTACGTCTTCTTTGGAACACTGTGTATGCAGATCCCCTGCCCATTTGGTCATCAGATTCTGTTTTTTGCTACTGAATTATACTCATTCTTTATATTTTATGGATATTAACCTCTTATCACATACAATTAGCAAATATTTTTATCTCACTCTATAGGCTGCCCTTTCATTCTGTTGATGGTTTCCTTTGCTGTGCAGAAACGTTTTAGTTTGATGTACTTCCGCTTATTTACTTTTGCTTATGGTGTCAGATGCAAAACGCATCACCAATCCAATGTCAAGGTATTGTTCTCTTTTAGGAGTTTTATGGTTTCAGGTCTTACATTCAAGTCTTTAATCATTTATAGTTAATTTTTGTGTTTGGTGTAAGAAAATGTGTCCCGTTTCATTACTTTGCATGTGACTGTCCACTTTTCCCAACACCATTTATTTAAGACACTTTCATTTTCTCACTAAACAGTTTTAACTCCTTTGTCTACATAGGTTTATTTCTATACTATATATAGGTTTATATATAGGTTTATATCTGGCATCTCTACTCTGTCCCATTGATCTGTGTGTCTGTTTTTATGCCATTCCCACACTATTTTGATTGTGATAGCTTTGTAATACAGTTTGAAATCAGGACCAATTATACCCCCACCTTTGTTTTTGTCTAGTCAGGGTCTGATGTGTTTTTATACAAATTTTAGGACTTATTTTATTTTTGTAAAAAAAAACTGCACTGGAACTTTGGTAGAAATTTCACTGAATCTGCAGACCTCTTTAGAGAGTCGGAACATTTTAGCAATGTTAATTCTTCCAACCCATCGACACAGAATATCTTTCCATGTATGTGTGTCTGCTTTAATTTCTTTCATTAATATCTTATAGTTTTCAGTGTGCAGATCTTTCTTTCACCTCTTTGGTCAAATTTATTTCTAAGGTATTTTATTCTTTTTGATGACACTGTGAATGAGACTGTTTTCTTAATTTCTCTTTCTTATAGTTCACTGTTGGTGTACAGAAACACAACATATTTTTGAATATCAATTATGTATCTTGTAGCTTCACTGAATTCACTTATTATAGTTTTTTGGTGGAGTATAGAATTTTTTATATATAATGTGATCTGCAACTAGTGAACAGTTCTGCTTATTTTCCATTTTGAATGCCTTCTGTTTGCTTTTTGGCTAACTGCTCTGGTGGAGACTTTTAATACTGGGTTGAATAAGAGTGACAAGAGTGGGCATCCTTGTCTTATTCCTGATCTTACAAAAGAAGCTTTCAGGCTTTTACCACTGAGCATGATGTTAGCTTGTCATATGGCTTTTATCATGCTGAGATACATTCCCCCTATACCCACATCACTGAGAGCTTTTAAAATAAACAGATGTTGAATACTGCCAAATGTTTTTTCTGCATCTATTGAGATGATCATATGATATTTATCCCTCATTTTGTTAATGTGGTATATCACACTGATTGATTTATGAAAACTGAACTATCCTTACATCCTAATTGATCATGGTGTAATTTTTTTCTCAAGTTGCTTGAATTGGAAGGAAATAATTAGAACTTTCATTATTTGCAGATGACATAATACTGTATAGAGAGAACCTTAAAGCTTCCACCAAAACTATTAGAATAAATGAACTCAGTAAAGTAGGATATAAAATTAATATTCAGAAATCAGTTGCATTTTTATACACCAATAACAAAATAGCAGAAACAAAAATTAAAACAATGTCATTTATAATTTATTCATCAAAAATAATAAAATATCTAGAAATAAATTTAACCAAGGAGGTAAAAAACTTGTAGTTGGAAAACTGTAAGACAGTGAGGAAAGAAACTGAAAAAGATACAGATAAATGGAAGTATACACATATACACTTCTCATGGATAAGAAGAATTAACATCATTAAGATGTCTATACTACCCAAAGCAATCTACAGATTCAGTGCAATCACTATAAAATACCAATGGCATTTTTCACTACCTAGAACAAATAATCCAAAAATTTATATGGAACCACAAAAGACCCTGAATAGCCAATGCAATCTTGAGAAAAGAAGAACAATGTTGGAGATATCATGCTACCTGATTGCAAACTATACTACAAGGCTACAGTGATGAAAACAGCATGGCACTGGCATACAAACAGACACACAGATCAACAGAATAGATACAGAGCCCAGGAACAAACATACACCTAGACTATTAAGTAATCTATGAAAAAAGGCAAAAATATTCAAAGGGGTAAAAACAGGTTCTTCAGATGGTGGTAGGAAAACTGGATCATGTTCTTACACCACATACAAGAATAAACTCAAAATTGATTAAAGACAAGTAAGCAGTTTATTCTCTCTTTCAACGTTGTTTCAAAAAAGAGACTCAAATAAAATAATCTGTTATGATCCACTAAGTAAAAAATGAAACTGGTGATTGTTTTTAGGCCAATAAAGAAAAAACGGTAATGGCTCTTATATCCCAGTGCATTTTAGTAAATTACTTTTTTAAGTTGGTGTATCGCATATAAAATGAATGAACAACTTAATTGCGAATAACTTACCAAATCCAGGGACACTTTTGAGACTGGCTTTGAGACACACTTTCTCCAGCCTGAGGTAGCTATACCTCACCAGACAGTTCCACAGGAACATCCAGTCCATTCTCGTCCGATGGTTCATGATAATGACACTTCTTTCTCCAGGAATAAACGCGTCACCTGTTATAGTCACTTTTACACCAAATATGGTCTCCAGCAATGCCTAGGGCAAAACAAAATAGATACATAAGAAATTAAAGTTATTATTTCCCATATGTAACTAAGTCAGAAGCATAGTGTTTCCCATAAGTCTTCTGTGATAAATCAGGAAAAAGAAATTAATCTGGAAGAATGAGAATGTGAAGGCACCACTTCTATTTTGAGTTTTAATTTAAGTGCCTGACAGTTTCCCAATTAAAAAGTGCTAACTTTCATTGAAATCTTGATGATACTATTTTAAAAAGAAAAAGACACACTAAATTCCACTGTGATTTTTTAAGGGTAAATGGCTGAGGAAACAGAAAGTCAAAATTTTTATTTCATACCTTCTACACTATGATCTTTTTAAAAACAAATACATACCTGTTTACTTTAACACTATGTAGTGACTAAAAAATGTATTTGACTAGTCTTGGCACTTACAGCAGTGCCTGGCACAGAAAATACTCAAATATTTGCTGAATTCTTAAATGAACTTTTCTGATTAATACTACGAATAAAATATTTAAAAGAAAAGTCTCTTACAGACTGGAGTTCTCGAAAGAAAAATAATAGATACTAAGAAAACTTGATTGCTAATTTCAATCCCCCGTTAAATCTTCAAATAATTTTAAATTTACTAGTTAATATTTGACTTCACTACTAATAGAGAGAAATCTAGTCCAAGGCTGATTAAAACAAAAGTAAATTACAATTTCCTTGGCAGTATCGCGAAAACCTTGATCAAACTGTAGCGAGTAGCCTGCGGTAGAGTTCCACAATGGACCACAACACAACATAAGGAAATGCGGCTACCTACAACGATATTGGTAACACACAAGCATCGTACCAAGAAACAGAAGCGAAGCAAACGAGAAAGAACACGTACAGTAAGCACCCACACACAAAACTCTGTAACTCAGATACCGACAGTAGCTCAGATAGTTCAGGGGGAACTTGGTGGGGAGTGAAATTATAAACATCAAGGAAATAACTGCCTTACGAGCCAGGCTGGTGGCTGCTTCTGTCCGACAGCAAGGCGGCTGCCGGAGGGCTGCCAGTGCGCTATTTCCTGACCTGGCTGGTAGTTATACTTTAAAACTGGATGTTAAAGTGTGCATTTATGTTTTACTAACTTTTTGGTATGTTTGCTCTGTTTCACACACAAAAAGCTATTTTTTGAAGAATATAATATAAAGAAAAATAGGACTTCAACAACATAAGAATAAATAGGATCAAGAATAAAAGGTTAAAATGAATATTAGCTAAAGGAAAAAAGAAACGTGAAATGCTGTATGTCCAAAGCAGTGCCGAGTCAGAGTGTTAAGACACTAGCAGGTGAAAAGGGGTCGTTTCGGCTAATGCAGCCATTGATTTCCCGGAGGTCCCCTGAAGTTACTTTCCCTTGGCTGAGAGTCGCTTTAGGGCCTGGCTATTTAACCTGGCATTTATTAAACCCTAGAAGAATGGCCTACGAGAGGTCAATAAACACGTACCTTTCTTGAAATTATACACAGAACGTTGCTAGGCAAAGTGGCTATAGTATGTATCAGATTTCCAAAGGGGTCCACAAACATTCAAATAATTATAACCCCTACGCCAAAGTCTCCGGGAAGGTCAGTCCCTGCGTAGAAGACTATGTGACGGAGAGAATCGTGGCAGAGACTGCTGCAATGAGACACAGCTCTCTTTTTATACTTTCTAAGCATAAAGGATCATCAACCACCGAAATGAGTCACTCCATTTTATGTCTTAGCCAACAGGGTATGTGTGACTTCACCACCCAAGGTCACTGTATTTTGCCGTGTGTAATGCGTTCCAGTATATAGTGCTAACCCGAGTTTTAGGCTCAAATGTTCAGGAAAAAAATCTACCGTTTTGTTTAATTCAATTTTTTACTTATTTATATATAGAAACAAAACCAATGATCACATTCCAGGGTATCAGCTTGCATATAGATATGGTTATTGCTTTCTAGAGTTACAATTTTAACACATAAGTGTAACTAAAAGAATTAAAAATATTTACATAGAAACGGAACTAGTACTATCCATGCATCCTTATTTTTCGTTCAAAAATTTGGGCAAAAAAGTGTACACTATACGCGGTAAAATACAGTACTTTGCATCAACTCCACTCTACTTTACAAATATACTTTTCAGATTTGCAGGGAAGTGAGAAGCAGATACCCTTCCCATTACTGGTGGAAAGAGGGACTTGAATATCCATTGTGGCCTATATACACCCAAAGCCTCAACTCTAACCTTTTATGTGCAATTTCTAATACACGTTTCCTATGGATACCCCCAAACAGTCATTTGCTTTTCATTAAGAAAACGTCAAAAATAAAAAATCCCAGACTGTTTTTCCAGGAGCCTATCATATGACATTTTCTCCCTTACCATCTAGCTCTCTATCAGAGTGTGCCTGCAAGTTATATATAACCTTTTGGGCAGCCCAGATCTCAAGCTCACAATAATCATTTTTAATACCAGACAAGACTTACCTAGTCAACATTATTTACAGCTCCCCTGCAAGGCGGAGGAGCAAATGTACCACACAGAGATAAGTTGTAACATCTACAAAACACTCCAGGATTCAAATAATCCATATTCAAAGCTAGAAAATGGACACTATTCTCATGTTTCTCATATTTGTAGCATTCCTAATATAGAAGCTACTCTCAGCAGTTAAGAAACTAACCTTATAAAATTTTATAATGCTTTGTTTCTTCTGCTGAACTAAGAGCTACCCTGTCATAACTTTAACCTAATTGGACAAATATTTCTGCTAGAATTAGAAATATAAAGGCAATTTCTGAGTAGCTTTTATAAAGCACTATTTACTACCTCCAAGAGTTCCACCAGATACGAAAACAGTAAAAGGAGAGGACCCCTCACGATCAAAGAATGGGTTTTTACACCCTGCCCGAGGCGCTCACTCATCATTCCAACGGATCTGCCTTAAGTCGAGGTAAAAACAAGTAAGTTCCTCATCTGCTTGTCTTTCCAGACTTGGCTGCAGCCTGGCTCCCCAAAACCTTAGCTTTTTAAGGCCTTGCAGTCCCAAGTCACTCATCAAGAGCCAAGCACCCCCTTTCTGAAGAGAAGCAGGCTAGACAGAAATGATATCCATTAGCCTGTGTTTGTGGGACACCTGTTTGTTCTGGGACTGGAATGAGGCCAGCAGGCTGCGGAAGAGACTCACATCCTCGGTGGGGAGTTAGAAAATGACCTCTAAACTCCTAAGTTGTGATTTCTGATGAATGGACAGAACTCTAAGTCATTTTCATAATCCCAGGTAATTAACTAACACTGAACTGCTAAACAGCCTCAATTTTGAAAAGCAAAAACTGCTCTGGACACATGCAAGGTTGGACCCTGTTAGTACCATGTTGAATAGAACTCTCTGAAAATGAAATAAACGGAGACACGCACACCCCACCCCCATTGTAGAAATGTTCCAAGAGAGACCGAAAGGTTCATACACACACTGTTCTAGAAAGGGTTCTTGCACACACAGGTAGGTCAGGCTCCATAACTTCTAAGTTTCCTCTAAGATGCTAAAAGTTTTACTGTGGTACCCTCATTGAATACAGAAAACGTGTTCTTTGAAAATATTACAGCAAGAAAAATCTTGCCAATGAAATCATTTTAATGCATAAAAGCTTACAAAAGTGGCCATTTTGTGATTATTTCCATGAAAAACAGTCTAAGTGCATTTACCCTAATTTATCTGTAGTGGAAATGGTTTTTAATGCTTTGGGATTGCTTAAAATAAAACACACCTACTACAGGGGAATAATGATTAAATTCCTTCTAAAGAAAAAAATGACCTATCTGCCTCAAAACAAAAACTCCTCAGGACTTTATAAAAGTATGAAATACACAGTCGTAAGAGACAACCTGACAGTTTTGCTCCGTGTCTTTGAACAGAGGTGTTCACTATCTCAAATCTCTAACATCAGTTTTCTGTAACCAGCCATTGGTTTGATGGTGATAAATTTCTTAACTGACTCCCCATCTGTTAAGGCGCTGAGTTAAACAGCCAGGTAACAGAAGTTTTGCAAATACAAACCAATACAAGACTATGATGGTGGTTGAATCCTGCCTATGTGTTATGTTCTCATATCACGTGATAAGGCAGAAGTGAGGAACAGGTGGAATTACCCGTGAAAATCTATGGGAAGGTGCCTCACAAGAAACCAGCACACTGCTGATGAGTCCAGCTCAGCCAGCTTTTTCTGAATGTTGGACTCGATTTCTGCAGCTGGCCACTCAGGTGAAGGGATTGGTCGCTTGCTGTTTTCACCACGAGTCATACTCAGCACAGGCCCACTCACAGTTCCCATTTCACCTCACATGGAGTGGGGGTTCGGGAGGGACCCTATATTCTCTCTCCACTTTCCCTCACCCATCCCAGCATATGTGATCGAAGTTGTATTGCGTAAACAGATGCACAGTGTAATTCTGTGGTAATAGTAACAGTACCAGCAGTAGCAGCAGCTGCGGCAGAATTTGTCAAGTAAATTCCAGCATTTCTTCCAGAACAATACAATGTAAATTGTGTGCATGACTGACTGGTCAGGAAAGAAGAGACTATATTTCCCAGATTCTGTTACAACTTTTAGCTGTTCTCACCAATGGGTGAACAAGAGAGACATGCGTGCCTTGTAAGGCACTGGTCTAAAAGAAACGTGCCCTGGACTTCTCCCCTCCCCACTGACTGCAGAGTGGAGACATGGCCGGCCCTGACCACACACAGTAGGATAACTATGCCAGGCTGGGTAGAAGGAATCTCAGGAATCTTAGCTCCCCGACATCAGGGAGCAGAGCAACTCTGCCAACCTGGACCTGAGGATAAATAAAGTTCTATCTTACTCAAGCCACTGTATTTTAAATTTTTTCTCTGATAGTACAGTTGAGCCTACCCCTTAAAATGAAGACAGGAGCAAACATTTGCTGCACAGTTTACAAAGGCTTTATTAGCACCCCATTTAGTTGTCAAAATCACTCTCTGAGGTGTGTAGATAGTATCAGTACCCTTTTTTACAGTGAAGAAAGAGAAGTTTAGAGAGCTAAGTAGCTTAGCCAAGTTTAAATAGCTAGAAAGCAGTAAGGCCAATAGCGAAACCAAACATGCCAATAAGCACTCTGCTTATATTGGCTCTCCAAGGAAATCTGACTGGACACTGTAAATCATTATAACTGCAATGAGTTCTACCATGTAGCAAGTACAAGATCTCAAATCTCTTCAGGTTTTGGTAGAGAGGTTCAGCCACAAACATGAGATTCAAAACCAAAAGATTATATACTAGAGAAAACTGATGACATTAAAGAAAATGAAGTATAAGAGCAAAATAAGACTGTTACCAAAAAATCATTTACCTCCAAATGTGTGTTTTAGAAACCTATATATAATGTGGAATCTGCATTGGATCTCAGAGATTACCTACTCTGAATTCCTTATTTTACCGATGATGAAACCTAAAAAAATGTTACATAAATGACTTAAAAGAGTTAAACATTTTCAAAAGGAAATGTCTATGGTTTTATTAATGACTATAAGTGGGGGATAACTGAACATGTAGACAGCTTGTAGGTGACTTTTTAGAAAAACTACTCATGACAGTTAATTTTATGTGAACTGAAAGTGTGCTTGTTTTACTTAATATAAACATTTTATAGAGAAATACTCTGTAAATAAGTGAGGGACAGTGCTATACAATACAAGGTAAATATTTTATATTAAATGGTATGTATCTGCTATGAAACAATGGACTTTGTCATTCTAAAGGTGATTTAAAAATCCAACTCTAAGAATCCATGGCCTAGAGAGTCAACTTCTGTCCTCTAACAAAGGAAGTCGTAGTCTTTCAGCCGAATATAAGCCAGAAAAGAAGGTGGTCGAGCTGAGTAAATCTAAATTTGAAAAGACGTTTTAGGTGGAAGGACTACTACAGAGGTCCTGTCTGTCCTGTTCGCCACTGCATCCCAGCAAAACGTCCGGCACATGGCGGACACTTAACAGTTGCTGGGGGACTTGGGATCCTGCTGACTGCTTTTGCAATAAACAAAAGTTACAACAAAACATCCTCCCATTAAAAAAATAAAACGAAATTTCACCTAAAAGAATAAGAAAGATCCATACCAAGAGCATAGGGATAGTACAAATATTCACTGCAAAGTTTTTCCTACAGGAAAGGAAAGGGGGAAAAAAGCAAGGACTGCTTCCAGCCCCGGCAGAGTAAGTGGTACCAGACTCTCCGCCCGGCTGACTTATGGCACATATGGTCGTAACGAATAAATCGAGGAAGAACCTCAAGAAAGTCATGAAATCAACACGGAACAACAAATTCTAGAATTTAAAAGTACAGTATTTTAAACAGAAATGCACTATGAAGAAAATAGGAGAAAGAGTCAGAGAACTTGGTATCCTGTGTGACACTATTCCAATATAAGAAATCTAACATACAAATAACTGTAGTCCCAAAAAGAGAGAAGAGAAAGAATTAAAAAAAAATACATGAAGAATTAATGACCCAACTTGGAGGAAACAAACTAAGCTGCAGATCCAAGGAGCCAAATGAACACAACAAATTAAAAATAAAGAAAACCCTATGTATCATGATGAAATTGCTAAAATCAAGGAAATCTTGAAAGCGGTCAGAGACAAATGACACATTTCATAAAGAGAAGCAACAATATGTATGATGGCTAATCGTTCATAAAATATCAAGGGAACCATAAGACGGCAGAACTTTAAAGTATGAAGAGAAAAACAATGGTATAGCCAGCAACACTAGCCTTCAAAAATGAAGGCAAAATAAGGAAAAACAATGAAATGAAAACAGTTCACCTACAGGAGCCCTCACTATAAGAAAAGCTAAAGCCGGTGACGTAGCTCAGTGGATTGAGCGTGGACCTGTGAACCAAAGGGTTACCAGTTCA
Organism: Artibeus jamaicensis; assembly: GCF_021234435.1. NCBI lineage: Eukaryota > Metazoa > Chordata > Mammalia > Chiroptera > Phyllostomidae > Artibeus > Artibeus jamaicensis. The sequence continues at coordinate 17,252,335 of NW_026521843.1, read as the reverse complement.
ATTCCCAGCCAGGACACATGCCTGGGTTGTGCACCAGGTTCTCGGTAGGGGGCACGTGAGAAGACACCACACATCGATGTTTATCTTCCTCCCTCCCTTCCCCTCTCTCTAAAAGTAAATAAATAAAATCTTTTTTAAAAAAAGCGAAAGGGAGTTCTTCAGGTTGAAGAGAAACGACACTAGATGGAAACTAATATGCAGGAAGAATAAGAAACACTAGAATGGAAAACGGTTAAATAAATGTAAGAGACTATATCTTTTTCCTTCTGGTTTCTTTAAAGGACATGACAATTGAAAGCAAAACAAAGTTCTAACGCTGCAGTTTGGAGGCGAATATGTGACGCACAGATGCGGTCAGATAAAGCAGCACAGAGGACGTAAGAATAAATGCACTTCACATCCACATGGCTCTTACATCTTACATGACACAGGAAATATTAATTCTAAGGTTGCATTAGGTAATCCCTAAGCCATGACTAAAAAAATGACAGTCACACCTCAGGACGCGTCAGATTCAGCACTTGTCAAACCCTGTCCTGGTCGCATCTGGATGAGAAAGAAAGGTTTCAGCACTCGCTGGACTCACCGCCCCTCGGGGGGGAAAATGCTTCATCACTGGCTACCTGAAAAAAACCTCCGGTACTTGTCGGTTTCGGCACTCGTCATGAGTTCCAGAACAAATGAACAAGTACTGAGGTACCACTGTGCAGAGATGTAATTTTCTTTCAAAAACAGAGGAGAGAACACTGCACAACTCATTTTACGAAGCCAGCCTGATTCTGACACCAAAGTTTGGGCAGTTTGACCTTGAAACTTCTTTATGTTTGCCTACTCATTCAACAAATATTTACAATACCTTGTTCCAGGTATTTCAGCAATCTGTGTCTTTGGCTTCTCTACCAAAAGGGAAGGCTTTCTTGCCAACTTTCCTCTTCTTCTGTGATGGAGTCGCACATTACTGAGACTGATTTTATTACTAGTATCGGTCTCTCAGATCATTTTTCTCGCTAGGCACCCCTGGCTCAAAAGAACTGCAAACCTCCTTTTGAAACAATCAGGAGGTACCAGTGAACTTCTTACCCCTGGGGAGTTGTTAAGGCTCCCTGAGACTCTGACCAATCCTATCACCTGAGGCTCTAAAGGCAGCAGACAACTTGGGTTTAATCTCGGCTGTGTTTAAATAATTCTCTTCCGTGTGTGACCTTGGGCAAATTAACTAAGTTCTCAAAGCTTCTGTTTCCTCTTCTGTAAAATGAGGGTAATGGTCACACCTGGAATGAAGCCACCTTTCCTAAAGCACAGTATTTGCCACACAGTGTCAACAGCCAGGATCATCATTACCCTGGGTTTTTACTTTGATTTTTTCCTTTTTAGGAAAATCTTCTAATTCTTCCCCTTGTATCTGAATTAAATATGCAGCCACACCAGTTCGCTGTCCCTTTCCTTGTGCTGGTAGAACAGGCAGCCTTGAGGGCACACGCAGAAGAGAGGGGAGAGGAACGGTGGACAGAGAGAGGCGGGGGGGGCTGCTTTTACTTTAACAGTATCACATTTCATGAACATCTCTGTGAATAATAATTTACAAACAAATTAATCTTGTAAAGGGGAACAAATGTAATTTCTAAAATTATTCACAGGATTCCTTTTTAAACATGAAACAGGGTAAACTGTAAAGGATTTATTAAAATTCCATTTACAGGATACTTAAGAAACATCTACTCCATCAAGACAGGTCCACCCATCCCTGTCTCTGGAAATATCCCCCCCTCGGTCTCCCCGAGGGGCCATATCATGGCGCCACACTCTCCTCTCCACTGACGACACCGTGGTGGCAGTCCGCCGAGGGAAAACAGACCACCCACCTCAAAAGAACAGGGTAAAGAGGATCCTGGGGCAACTGGGTGAGGAGGATGCCACCCTAGTGGTCTTCACGTATAGCCTCCACCATAACGAGTCGATAAACCAGTAAACACTAAGCTCTGGGTGTTGCTCAGGAAAAGGAAGGAAGGTCACACTCAGGAAATACAGCTCGTTCGAGGTAAAGGCAGCTGCATGCACAGGCCTCTGTTTTTTGAGGAGGCCCTGCAGATCAGCAGCGAGAGAAGGATGGAAGCCCCTGCAGCCCCAGACACAGAGGAGTCTGGTGCGGGACCCTCCTGGACCTCCCCGGCCGGGATGGCGGGGAGTGTGCTGCCGGCAGTTTGTATGCGCTGGCCCGGCAGGGAGAGCCTGGCAGCTCCAGAAACCTACCACGCACTGTGTGTGTGCTTTTACTTACAGATGTTGTTAACCTAGCCTGCAGACAGGAAACCACTTTATTTCTTATTCTGTGCTTCCTGGGAAGAATTAAATCAATCACATCAATACCACAAATTTTTATAAGTTTGTTACTTCAATCTTAATTTCTGTCGTTGTTTTGTAAAATAAAGGGAAATGCAAAATAAAATTAATGATGCAAAAAAACCCTTCAATATGTATCTTCAGATTTGCTATTTTGCTAGACATAAAGCACACCTCAATGCAAAATTTTTAAAAAGAAAAAATTTAAATGACAATATAAAGAAACTATTTTTAAATGTCTCTTACATGTTTTACTTCAAAGGACATAAATTATTTTTATTTCCTGCTAGCTCCTCCCCCCCTTTAAATTCTAATGCACCTCTTGTACAACAGGGAAGACTTCTGAGGTCTAACATTGGACTGAATCCGATTCTCACAAAGTGAAACTCAATAGGTCAGGCCACTCTCCCGCTCTGGCGTGTAGCTTACCATGGGAAGCGTGAGCCAGGTTGCCACGAGGCGGTTGTTGATCCAGCGATACCAGGATGGGTTCACAACCATCAGAGGTAAAAAGGGACCGATCATGAAGATGCTTCCAAAAAAGCTTCCCCAAAACAGAGTAAGTATGAAGTAAATCCCTTTCCATGACACCATGATTCTGAAAGAGATAAAAAGAAGGTACATTTTGTTACGACACATAACTGCCCAAATTCAATTTCAGAACGACGCCTACACAATCTTTAATTACAGGGCCACAGCACAGGCTCTGACAAACGCTGTGGGAACGTGAACACCGCAGAGGTGACCCTCCTACATGACCGACTGGTCTAACAAGTGGTGAGTGCGTTCGAAATTCACATTTCTGAAAGAGTAAATGGCCCCCCAAAATAAAGCTGGTCCAGTTTATGAAGCCTGTGTTTTCTGTTTATTAGTGTTAACATAAACCTGTATATTTTCCTTTCCAGGATATTATCCAACACAAAATCTTAAAATAGTCCAAAACTTTTTTTATATCCCACTGTAACAAACAGACTTCATGGACTAAAAACTGCAGAACAGCTTCCTAAAGGTGACTATGCCTAAAAGTGATGACAACTTTACAGCGCGCTAAAAAGTTTTTTGATCTAGAAATGTTAATTATTTACATTAGAATCTGAAAGTATATCTTTGGTCAATTAGTCTTAGACTGGCTCTTCATGAGCTAAAGATTAAACAGAAGTCGGACTCCTCACTCTCTTCCCTAAACTATTTGCCAAAGGGTTATAGGCAGTCATCCATACCTGCAGTACTGTAACTGTAGACAGAAAATATCTGGGGGGAAAAATGTTACTTTGTTGCTGAAGTACACAATGTAGTTAGTTAGGCCCGTGATGGTTGTGTCTGTATCAAACAGGCACAGACTTCTTCTTCTTGTCATTATTCCCTTAACAATTCAGTGTTAATAACTATTCACATAGCATTTACACCGTATTAGGCATTATAATCTGGAGATGACTTAAAGTAATGAGAGGATATGTGTAGATCACATGTAAATACTATGTCATTTTATCTAAGGGGCTTGAGCACCCTCAGATTAGTGGGAACGAACACCTATGGATACTGAGGGACAGCTGTGCTTTTGTGTAGCCGAATAACCAAAAGAACAGAATATTGGTGTTTTAAAATGAACTATTGGAAACAGTCTAAAATAAGTAATCAGACATTTGATTTTACAACCTGAACTATATTAGGGCAAAAATATGTTTGCCTCAGAATAATAAAACTATCGGAAATATTAAACTATGAAAATAATAATGATTAAGAGAATAAATCCTAGGAATTCTCATCACAAGGAAAAAGAAAGAAAACAAAAATAGCCTGAAAATTTATGTATTAAAAGAGGTATTCTAGCAATCAAGACCTCTGAATATTTAAAAAGAATCACAGCAGGAAACAAATAACAATTTCAAATGCCATGGTGCTTTAAATAATGTCAGACAAACAACAAAATAGACCAAATCCCTTAACACAGAATAATCAAGCTTATCTGGGTACTAAGTATATTATCAAATCTCTACCAATACATGTATACAAAACGGGCCAAAGTACAAGCAGAATAAACATCTCACGAGAACTCCTTTTCTATCTCAGAGCTGAGATGTGCGGGGGGAGAGAGAGAGGGCAGAGACACAGGCCACTGGAAGGCAGTGGCCAAACAATGTGTTCACACAAGGCCCAGAACTGTCGGTGCCCCTGCACTCCCTCGGCAGTGCTTTCTCTGAGGCTCAGGCCCTCCGCTTTGCATTGAAAGATGTTATAGGCTGCTTCTCTCCAGTCTTTAGATTAACTTAAAGCTTTTCTTAATAGGGAAAAAAATCTTCTAAATTCAGCACTCTCAACCCCTAATTCCTTTTATACCCTCAAAAAAAAAAATTCCAGCACTGCTGCCACTATATATTTGAAAACCCATAACTACCTTTTTCTATCTTTGCTTGTTTCTGCCCATTGCTCATTAGCTGGTTCTATACTTAGACATCCCTGAACTCCCTGTGAGATGTAAGATGCATTTCACAGTGTATTCATAGATAACTCTCCCCACCAGGCCCCATCAAAGGCTCTGACATGCTTCTTCCTCACCTACTGAACAATTTTGTATTTGATGCCATTACAAAAAAATATATATATATATGTTGGGAACCGCCCTTTCCTGGTTTCAGAAGCTTTAACCCTCCATAGCTAAGGCTGAATGCAAGACCTTGGGACCATAAGTCGCTAAGGAGACAAAGCTTATCTCCCTGGCAGGGGCACCACCTCTGCCCCCATTCCTGCTTGGCCCTAGGCAGATGACTGGTTAGCAAATGATGGGTAAGATTCCTTAAAGGAGAGACAACCTAAGACAGGCACAGCCACGAAGAAGGCCTCAAGGAAGGACTTGGGGGTCTATAAAAAAGGGGGTGATGCACCCCTATCCCTCAGCTTTGACATAGCTTGAGTCCTCATTCTGTCTGAAAGAAGTCTCCTAATCTCATAGCTGCCTTACTTCCCCTGCCTGACTTAAGCCTGAAACAATGGCAGAGGTGAGTGCAGCCCTGTGCTGGAATGAGCGGGTTCCCCGGGGGGGCAATCAGGCCTAAGAAAGAATGCATAAAATCCTGTGAAACCTGTTTTGCTAATGTCCTCAATTTTCTGATCAAGCATGAAATGAGTTTGTTCCCCGAAGTTTTACAGCCCTTTAGCTATGTGACCCTGACTCAGAATAAGTCCTCAGAGTTCTTTGTATATTATCTATTCTTTGATCCTTACTGCCTGACAATGATTGATGAGCTTTATCTGTATTCCTGTGCAAACTGAACCCAATCAAAGCCCATTGAGGAACAGGATCCTGGTCCTTCTCCTCTGAGAGTTCGGCACCTTTTCTCCCTAAGCAGATCATGTCTTGGTAGACATATTCTCATCCATGGTGGCTGGGGCTGGCTCTGTGGGTGGAGCCCCCCCATTTACGTGTGTGTGTGTGTGTGTGTGTGTGTGTGTAAAAGGAGCTGAGATATAATCTAATAAAATCTTTTCATTTTTACAATAATGAAGCTGAGGACCAGGAGATGACTTTCCTAAATCCATATAACAAGTTAGGAGCATCAAGTCTTTTTTTCTGCCTTGTGCTTTTTCCTGCCAAGGGGCTGGGAGTGAGAGAACGGAGTCAACTTGAAACATATATTTAAACACGGACTTAAAGGCCTGTGTCACATGAGTATACTGGGATTACTCACATGAAGTCTAATCTAAAATTATTTTCCATCCTATTCCTGTTTCTTCCCTAACCTCTCAAACATTTGCTCCTGATTCAATAAACATACACTAAACATACCCACCGTGTACCAACTACTGTGCTAGTCATTTGGGGATACAAGAGTGACTGACAGACACACCAGCCTCTCAAAAATCTAATGGTCCCTCCACCTCCTCCGTATGAACACCTCCCTGGTTCTGCATCTAACCTAGCCCTAGTCTGCAATTTCTCCCAAGTCTCAAGGCTCTGACAGACAAACATGGTTAAGAATTATGCTACGCACTTATTTAGGGTAGCTAAAATTTTCTTAAAAACGGGCAATATCAAGTGCTGACTAGGATACAGAGCCGTCAGAACTCACATATATATTGCTGGGAGAAATGCAAAACGGTATGGCCACTCTGGAAAAGTTTAGGCAGTTTCTTAAAATGTCAACTGTACATTTACCCCAAATTGCTACTGCTGAATATCCAGGACAAATGAAAACTTATGTTGAACCAAAAACCTGCACATAATTGTTTATAGCTGTATTATTCACAATTGCCAAAAATGCAAAGAACCCAAATGTTGGTCAGGGATGAATGGATTAACAAATTGTAGTAAATCTATGGAATGGAATACTATTTAACAATAAAGACAAACTGCTGATACAGACAACAGCTTGAGTGAATCTCACATGCATCCATCAGGCTGAGTGAAGGAGGTCAGACTCAAACGGCATGACTTCTTTTTTACTGATTTCATCAGATGACTTTCTGGGAAAGGCAAAACTCTAAGAGGGGGGAACGGATCAGCGGCTGCCAAAGGCTGGGGGTGAGGAGAGGTGTGACTGTGAAGGGGTGGCACCAGGGAAGTGTTGGGGGTGAGGAAACAGTTCTTTTTCCCGATCGCAATGAAGTTATGAGACTATGCTTTTGTCGTAACTCGTAGAATGTACAAGTGATTTTTTTACTGTATGTAGATAAAAAAAAGTTTTAAAATTATGCTATGTGAGCTTTTAGATTATGCCAGGCACTGTCTCACACTTCATATCTTTTCCATGAGTGAGCTTGTTTGACACTCACAGTAATCCCCTGCTGTATGCATTTTCATTGCCCCACCTTTGATACATAAGGTTACTGAGACACAAAGTGATTAAGCAGCATCTCATGATTGATACAGCAGGCTCAGAAATGGCAGAGCAGGGATCTGAACCCAAGAATTCGGTGTCCAAGTCCACCTTCAGTCTACAATGCTAGACTATGTTTCTTTTTCAAGAATAGATTACTTCTGTAATCTATTAGACATGCACACTTTAAAACAATTGGTCTATAAAATAAGATGTAACAATTCTAAACAAAATTTTTAATGCCTCGTGCAAAAAGTATTTCATATTTTGGAAGCTCACGGGGACTTAGTGAAGAAACCTAATGCCTTTTGTACATTAACATCCCCGGCACCTAACATAGTGTCGAGCACATAAAAACCTGGGGTGTCGTGGGGGGTGGGGGTGGAGAACTGGGGCTGCCAGCTTCTGCTGGGAAAAGAATTCCATAATTGGTAAATTAAACACCTCATCTTTTTAAATCTTTTAAAATTAAAAAAGAGGTTATATCACTGAGAAGTAATTACAGTCACTGCAATTTCATATTACTGTGTATTCTTTGTATAATGCTATCAGTATTCTCATTAAAAAAAAGCCATTTGGAAAAGAAATAATCCTAGTTTTAAAATGGCACATCCATTTTATTGCCCCAAACAGATACAGACACAAAACTCTCGGTCACCTTGAAAAGCTACGCCTACACCTCAGTGTAGCCCAACAACCGTTTCCGAGGCACTGCTTTCCCTTCGGTGAGTGAACAAGCACTCTGACCCCGCCAGCGCCTTAGCTCACCCTGTGATTCTGATGCCGATGCTTGCCCATGCTGTCTAACCATCTATGGTTCAAATGCTCACAACACCACACAGAGGCGAAACAGAGTACAGGAACCACAACAGCCCCCTGGACTTCTACTTGAGTCTCGTATGTTATCCCAGAAGTATGACCGTGTGGGATACTCCTTGACAAGGATAATTGGAATCCACTGGGAACACTTCCAGTTCCTGACTCGGGAAGAAAACCACATTCACTTCGTAAAATCTTATTTTATCACATAACAATTCCAATATTAACCACTATCGCTCTTACGGTCTAATACTGAAGCTACGTATGCTAAAGAAGTATTGTAATTCAATGTGATACATGCTGTAATAGAGGTATAACAGAAGTATGCAACATGAGTAAGAGTAGATCAAAGGAAGACCAGATGGACTCTGCTAAAAGGGATTAAAGAAGGCAACAGACTCTTGGAGGATAAGAGTTTGGGGGAAGGGAGAGAATATTTCAGGCGGTAACACGTGCAGAGTCGGAGAAATCTGAAAGGGCATGGCCACAGCAGGGAGCTGCAACTCATAGATACTGAGGTATACAGAACACACCCGGAGCTGCAAGAAATCAGGACATGAGTCCTAGGGACGAAGTGCACACACCTGGGCCGGGATAGGACAGGAAGACATACGACTCATGTTTGGGGATAAATGTTAAAAGTAATATGGTACACATAAGCATGGAGTCAATCAGCACACAAACTAGTTTTAAAAAGAGCTTTAAGAGCAAAGAGCATCTCTGCCCTTCAAAACAGACAGTGCACGGGCACGTGGCAAAAACGCCAGCACTGACGGACCTGGTATCAGGGAGGGCTGTGAGGGCTCTGCCGCTCAGCAGCCTGATGGCCGTGGCCCGAGTCTTATCTTGGGGGCTTACAGATGGGAAGTTGGGAAAACCACGTCAAAGGCCGACTTTCTGGCCACTTTTTAAGCACCTGCTATTTACATACTAGGCACATTATGGAAGGCTCTTGATATTTATTCATTTAACACCTAAAAGGTCAACTACCCACAAAACAACCCAACAAAGGTCCGTGACATGTGAGTTATGTGTAATTTTGCTGAAATTCAAAGTTGAAAGCTGAACACTGCAAGGCTGGTGTCAAAAAACAAATCATGTCAGCATTGGTGGAAGAATGGTGAGCACAGCTGCCTTCCAAAAAAGAAATCATTAGATAGTAATAATCTGGCCAACTGTCCAGTATCCGAACTCAATGGGCCTTTATTCTGTTTTGCTTACCTTATATGCACTTGGGTTGGGGGAGTGATATGCCACAGATTTGTAAATTCGAGCTTTTAGAAGGACCCAACCAACAGCTGCAGAGCCCTACCAGACACCCCGACTGCAGTGCACTCTTCCTGGACTGTGGATTTCCAGAAGTCATTTACACATGAACTTGACCACTGCCTTCCCAGAAAAGGATCTTGTCAACCCTCTGGGAGGCTGAGGTCAGACTAGCACTCGGAAACTCTGTATTTGTAAAAGTCTTCATCTAATAATAATGGCAATGTTAGCTGGATTATGCCTACTTTTCAAGTTTTCAAGAAAAATTATAAATAAATTGTGTAGGGATACACACATCTATTTGAGAATATGATACAGACTTCTAAAGAAAAACAACGAGTAACAAAAGAACGGAACTTGTCATGGTAGGAAGACACAGGAGGCCTCTCAAGGTACTGGAAATGCTCCTTCTTTTTTTAATATTTATTTATTTATCTTTAGAGGGGAAGGAGAGAGGGAGAGAAACATCAATGTATGGTTGCCTCTAGTGTGTCCCCTGCTGGGGACTGGCCTGCAGGGAACTGGCTTGCAACCCAGGCATGTGCCCTGACTGGGAATTGAACCTCGATCCTCTGGTTCGCAGACCTGTGCTTAACCCACTGAGCTACACCAGCCAGGGTTCTGGAAATGCTCTTTCTTAAGGACAGGGAACACTTATGTGTTCACCAACAGTGACTTTTAAAGTATTCCATCAAAGGCTAGGCTTAGACGTTTTTGCCAATCTGTACACATGCCATGTACCACAGGCTGTTCTAACTATACGATACATTAACAATGTTTTTAGTGATTACCATTCTTGGTAATAGGAAAGGAACAGAGCTTTTACTTTTTAATTCATGTACTATTATATTACTTTAATTTTTTATAAAGACTAAACATGTATTACTTTATAATTAAAATATTTTAATTATAAAGTTTTTAAGAACATATTCATTAATCCAGGTGAGAAACAATTACCTCTCTTTGTTTTAAAGCCTAATTAAATACTTCACCATAGAAAACAATCCTTGGGAATCAGATGAAACACACATACAAGTTTTTTCCAACATATACGAGACAAGTTTTTTCCAACATATACAAGACAAGTTTTTTCCAACATATACAAGACAAGTTTTTTCCAACATATACAAGACAAGTTTTTTCCAACATATACGAGACAAGTTTACTCCAAAATAAACAAGTAACATGTTGATCTCAATTCAAATGCCAAAATCAAATACATACAATAAAAGTGCAAAAACTAATGTCAATGACTGCATATATGCACATGTAATAATAATAATCTTTATTATTATTTATCCTCACCCAAGGACATGCTTATTGATTTTAGAGAAAAGAGAAGAGAGAGAAAGAAGGAAAGAAACATCAGTGTGAAAGAGAAACACTAATCAGTTGCCTCTCATACACGACGACGACCCTACCCAGGGACCGAACCCACAACATGGGCATGTGCGCCAGCTGGCCATCGAGCAAGCCCATGACCTTTTGGTTTGGGCGACAATGCTCCAACCAACTGAGCCACACCGCTACACCTGTGTATGTAATAATTATTGCAGAGTGGTCACTTAGCAAGGAAAATAAAAATATTTTAACATACAGCTAAAACAATTAACCCTGATTATTGAGATTACACAATGTGGAAGAATTTAACTGTGTTCGTTACTTAAAGAATTTAAGTGACATGCTCTTTATGCATTACTCTTGTAAGCTAGACGGATACTTAACACCCAGACACAATAACACTGATTTAGTTTTTACACAAACATTAGTGAAATATTTGAGCTAATTAATTCCTTTCAAATTGATATATTTTTAAATCCCTAAATGCATGTTAATTTGCATGTCCTGATTCTGATGAGCATTTCTGCATTTTGCAGAATTCGGTAACATAAGCACATCTGTCTGGCCTGATGAAGTGCTATGCCTTATTTTCTCACAAGCACTGAATTAGTTTTCCTTTCCAATCTCAAAAGACAGTGGCTCACAGATAAATTTAACATTCAATTCCAGAAGCAAAGATTATGGTTATTATTATCTGTCTCCTCTTACAATCTTTTATTTGTATTCTTATTGGCATTATCGCCTCTGTCTTTCATTGCAAATCACTTTAAATTATTTTATGGAACAGACTATTAATTTAAAATAAATGTAAAAGAATGCCACCATTAGTAACTGTATTCATCTTTACTTATTTTACTAAATTTTTTAAAAAGTCTCTTACCACAATAAGAAAAAGAAAAAAAAGTCTCTTCTAACCCATGTCAGAAATTTACTAAAAATTTCTATTTTAGAATTTATGTAAGAGATATTCTGAAGACAAAAAGGTACACTCCTTTAATAAGTAAATCACTAAAAGAAATAAAAAACAAAAATAAGCCAGAAAGCACTTAAAAGGCTTTTCCAAGCCCACTAAGGATTTATAAGACAGGTGGCTGGGCGGGGCGGGGGGGATGCTAATGTACGAAGTCTGCACGGGCACCTTCACCTGTTTGGAAAATGACAGCAACAGTGACGGGAAAGGGACAGACCACACGGTTTCATGCTTTCTGAAGCAGCATCAGAGAATAGTATTTTCCCAAGTACAAGAAGAAGGTACAAGGTAAGCAGGCATTCTAGTTAGAGAGCACTAGACAAAATATAACCACAGTTCACCAATTTTGATAAAACACGAGACAGTTAAAGAGCAGAAGGCTTGGTCTGACCGTTACAGAGCAGATCAAACCTCAGATCTACCCAAAATTAAGCAAGGACTTTCAATAATCCGCTGGATTTCAGTAAACACGTGTACCAACTGCCAGGGGAGGGGAGGGAGTCCGCTCTGACAGTTCTTAGAAGGGGGTGAGGACATTGAGGGTGATACTGGGTCGGCCAAAAGTCTGTTTAGTTTTTTCCATAAATGAAAGACACATCTTTCATTTTCACCGATAACTCGATTGATTTGGGTATTCTGAGTATTTCACTATCTCCTACTATTGGCTTCTAGTGGGTAGAGGCCAGGGGTGCTGCTAAACATCTTCCAATGAATAAGACAGCCCCACGGCAAAGAATTGGCCGGAATGTCAATAGGACCAAGAAACCATTTAGACACGTTCGATCAGTCACAGCACTTTCTCCATACACCACACAAATCTTTTTTCTGTGTGTTTCAGTTACATTTTTACCTTTCTGGAAATAAAGCATAATATACCAAAAATGTTGCATATCTTCTTCCGTCCTCAATATTAAAATGGCTACACAAAAATTCACCACTTTGATAATTTTCTTTTAAATGCATGTTGATGTGAGACAGCTGTCACGATACAATCTAACAAAACTGTTTTGAATGAAGTTAAAGACAACTAAGCACTACTAGAGCCATCGTACAGAAAAACCCTCAACCCTCAACGAACTTTTTGGTCAAGCCAATATGAAACTAATCTCTTCAAGTTTAGTGAGAGAAGAAATTATCTGTATCAATAGTAATAGTTCTCTGAACTGTGATGCGATTCTTAAAATGTATTCAAAAGTTAATACATAAAAGATGAGAGTATGTCCTGTATGATTCTATTTATCTAAAGTTCCAAAACAGAGAAACTGATGTACAGTTAGAAGTAAGGGTGACGGTTGTCCCAGGAAGGGTGGAGCGGGGCAGTGACTGCCAGGCGCACCAAGGGGCGTCAAGGGTCTCGGGGAGGCTCTGTGCTGACCTGGGCGGTGGTTACACATGGCGCAGTCACTCAGTCGAGAGTCACCGAGCCGTGTGCTTATGATTTCTGTGCTCTTCTACAGGGAGGTTATATTTCAATATTTACAAAAAGTTGTATATATAGTAATTTAAACTGGGTACTTTATAAGTAATCCAATTCAATATATACAGTTAAAGGAAGAAAATATAAATGGTCAGTAAACATAAAGAAATCTTCAACCCCACTATTTTCAGAAATGTAAATCAAAACAACAAAACACCATTTTTCCTCACAGACTGGCAAAAAAGTCTCACATTTTTCTTTGCTTTTCTAAAAATCGTTTGTTGATGCCTTTGCCGTCCCAGCTGGTTGCAGTGACACTTTATGCTAAGAGGCTGTGCTGACGAGAGCTACTGTGACTGCCAGCACACCCGCCACCACGGACTCCTGCCCAGAGTCCACCTTAGAGGAACTCGCGACTGACTGCAAGGATAGAGAGGTTTCATTTCTGCATTGCCTGTAACAAGAAAATCAGAAACACAAATGTCTATTAACAGAGGAACAGCTAAATAAACTGGTACATTCAACATTATGAAACACTATGCGGCGCCAGAAAGAGGAAGGTCGAGCTGTATTTTCTAACATTAACAGCTGTCCAAGACTCACTGCTAGGTAAAAGGAGTATTTACCATTTTTGGAAGGGGAGAACCATATCCCCTGCCCCCACCAAAAAGCCCTATGCTATATGGTCTGTACGGATAAATGTAAACACGTAAATCAGTGTAGAAGGATTCACACCAAGGTTATTACGGCCACCTCTAAGAAGGTGGAAGGGCTGTGACTAAGGATAGTGGTCAAAGAGGAACAGACCTTTCTGTAATGTTTTAAAAAGAGAGTATTTTCATTTCATTCTTACACAGTCTAAAGGAAAGGGAGAGAGAAAAGAAGGAGGGGAAAAGAAGCTTAAGCAGAGCCGAAATGCATCAGCTGGCCAATAATGCCAGTTATGCCTGTTTCCCCATTATCCCACGACCAGAGATAGAATGGTTAAATGTTGAGGCAGAAATAACCCATACCTTGGAGGTGCCTGTGGGCGAATTACTGTTTGCCATACTTTAAACTCAAAGTAAGTTTTTACAAAGTAAAAACACAAATTGAGATAAGAATGATAAAGTACCCTGGGAAAACTAAAGCACACCGGCACCTCCAAGCATCCTTGGCCTAAAAACAGTCTCTTAAAACCATCATTCAATTTACTTTGGTGCATTTATCTCTGTTAACTTGACGTTTAAGCTCATGTTTTGCTCTCCCTTCATGAGACACATAAGACAACCCCACAGGAATATACTGTATATAATCGCACAGGATCAATAATGTTCTAGCAAAAAAGATAAGTCATTTTAACTCTGTTTATTTTTAGAGAGAAGGGAAGAGAGGGAGAAAAACATCGATGTGAGAAACATCAATCATTTGCCTCTCGTACGCACCCCGTTCAGGGACCAAAACTGCAGCCCAGGCGTGTGCCCTGACCACCAAGAGTCAGACCAAGGGCCTTTCTCTTTGTGAGATGACACCCCATCACCTGAGCCACACCAGTCAGGGCGATAAAAGTGGTTTTAGAAGTCAGCAAAAACAGAATCTTCATTTTGAATATACCCATGTCTGGGTATAGTTCAAAAGCATGCTGATAAAAAGAGAGAAAAGGGGAAAAGTGAAAATATCTGCCTAAATTTACCAAGTTACTTCAATCATTTCATTTAAACAGAAAATAACTACCAAGTAGAATCATTGCACAGTCCTTAAAAACCCAGCACTAACCATCTTCTGGCAAGGCACTATGAAGGGTGGTATGCGGCTTTCCCTCCTAGAGCATTGCACCTAGGTGTAGAGAAGAAGAAATTCGAAAAGAAGGGAGGGAAGGAGGGGGGCGATACAAGAGAGTGTATAAACACCGAATCCATGAAAAATCAGTATGCATAACAATCATTGTGTCACTCTCAGAAGTCTAGAGCTGGAATTAAGATCACAGAAACAGACTCACGGATACAGAGAACATTTTGACAGTTGCTAGACGAGAGCGGGGTTGGGAGACTGGATGAAAGGAGTGAGGGATTAGGAAGTTCAAACTGGTAGTTACAGAACAGTCACGGGGATGTAAAGTAGAGCACAGGGAACATCGTCAATAGTACTGTATTAACTATGTATTATCTGGGTGATTACTTTGTAAGTTACGTAAATGTCTATGCACTGGGTTGTACACCTGAAACTAATATAATATTGTATGTCAACTGTAATTGAAAACTAAAAAAATTATTTAAAAAAAGATCACTGAGCTCTAAACATCTGTTGGTTAAACAGGTGATTCTCTCGTTATACCAGGGAAGAGAAAGTGGGGGACAGAAAAGATGAGGGACCTGGCACGTGCTCTCAGTGGCACAGCCTGTAGGGACACAGAGAGGCCAGGCCCACCCACCTCCAGTTACCGGCTGAGCATTCTTCCCATTAGGAAGGGATCGGAGAAGGCTGAGATGCTCAGCTAAGACAGGCAGAGGGACTCAGATGCCAGCAAACCCGGCCCGGGCAGAAGAACTGCACTCAGTCACGCGGAGACAGAAGAGAAGGACACAGAGGTCGATCTCTTGACATTGTCTACTCTTCAAGGGCACTCTGTCCTGTCACTGGTTAAAGTCTCGGGATTTCTGTTGGGTTTTGTTTCTTCCCAATTGTTTCCAACAAATGAATTATTAACAGCAAGCATTTTTTAATGAAAAGTCACCATTTTTTTTCCGAGTAAATGGCAAGCACATTCACTATATTTCAACAATTTCCTGTTATTACATAAGGCTCCCCTAGAAGACATAAAAGTTAAAACCACATACACCCACACTAAGTGGAACATTACTACATGAAACCGTTTCAGACAGACTGGTTAGCAGAAGTCTATTATCCCTCCTACCTGTTATTCAAGACCACCTTCCTTGTTCAGATTACTTGTTATAGTCCTTCAAGTGTTAAATATACCATACAACCCAGCAATTCCACTCCTAGATACATATACCTAAATTAAACAATAATGTATGTCCACATAAAAACATACACACAAAATGTTCACAGCAGCACAATTCATCATAGTCAGAAAGTGGAAACAACCAGAGCAGTCTTCATTTGAAAAATGAATTTAAAAAGTGGTACAGCCATCAGTGGGTATCACTCAACAAAAAGGAATGAAGTACTTGACAGAGGCTACAGCACAGAGGAACTGACATTACATTAAGTGAAAGAAGCCAGTCACAAAAGTCCACATACTGCATGATTTCCCTTACATGAAATGTCCAAAATAGGCGCATCAAATGAGACAGAAGGTAGATTTGTGGTTTCCCAGGGCTGGAGGCAGGTGGAATGGGGGTGACTGCTAATGAGCACTGTTCGTTTTGAAGATTAAAAAAAAGTTCTAAATGTTGATGAAAGGACATCCCCTTTAAGAAAAAGTCTTAGAAGAGTTTATTTGAGCCAAACTGACAATTGCTGGGAAGAAAATTCTCAACAGATTAAGCAAACACTTAGGAGAATGGCAGTTTTACATCTTATTTTATACACTGAAACCAAAGGAGATGTAAGGGGGTTACACGAAATCCGCTGGTGGGAGATTAGGGAGGTGGAAGAAAGAGAGCAGGGAAACCTCTGGGACTGAGGAAAGAGAAAACATCAGAAAGACAAAGAGACACTTCTTTGACATCGGTGGGTACAAGACAGTTAACATCGCAGCACGCAGAAATGGTATGTGGGCAACGAGATAACAAGGGGTTCGGTGCTCTCTTGCTCTGATGGGCGGCTGTGCTCTAAGGGGTCTGGAAAAAAGGGGACTGGTCTGACCTTCCAAAGGTATGTCTTAGATGCAATAAGACCACACACAGGCTCACTTAAAGACTGACCTTTGTCAAGGAAGCTACAGACCCAGAAGCTACAAGACTACCTGCTATGACCTGCCTTTAGGTAGGAATCCTTCCGTTCAGACCACCCTGCGGTAGGTAACACAGGCCTCCCTTGCACTAGTCAGGTCGAGCGTGTGGTCCTCTGCTGTCCACACACTGTCAGGTAATGGTGGTGGCTGCACAGCGGCGAACGGTCCAACACCCGCCACCTTGTGCACTGCAACTGGGTAAAGTGTGCGCTATGTGATCACAGCTCCAAACAATGAATCACCTAGAGGAGAGGCCACAAAGACCTGAACAGCTAACCCACTCTACGCTGGTGGTTACAAATGCTGATGGAAAACAGACATTGGAAAAGAACAAACACAAGCAAAGCCCGAGAACGCCGGGGTCCAAGCTACACAGAATGAATCACTGAACAGAAAAGAGACTAGACAGAAATGTGTCAAAATGTTACCAATAGGGGCAGAGTAAACCAGTAAGGAGGAGCACAAAATATGGATTATACAATATCAATGCACTGGTCGGCTGTCTTTCATATCTAAGAGTTAATACTCTGACATCAGTAATTTTCCCCTAATATAAATTATGGTACTCCCTGGAAGGCATAAAATACCACTGTTTATGGGGGCATCTAACAAGTAATTTGACTGGACAAAGAATAAAATGTCTTTCTTCCTATTTCACTTTACACTTTGTCAAAACAACACAAACTGATCACATTATTTCTAAATTCTATGGTTATATCATTACCTTTCTCAGACTTTTTAAAGTTACAAATTAATATAAACTGAATGAAACCACCATCATTTTGTCAAATAGTCAACTATCATTTATAGTATTTTTTTCTTTTAACGGCATAAGCACAATGAAGACGAAATGTAAATCAGTTTCTTTCCTACAATGTAGTCTTCACACGGAGCAAAGGGCAGTTTACCCACAGATGATTCATGGAATGTATTTAGTGGGTTAATAAATCCACTAAAATTGTATGCTACATATATATAAAAATATATAATTTATATGCATATATATATGTGTATTTTTCTGCAGAGAGAGCTACCAACTTTTATCAGAGGCATTTGTAACTCGAAGAAAGTTAAGACACTACTGCTTTAGAGAAATAACTATTCGTAGCCTAAAACGGTCTTCTGTTGTGAAGGAAGTCTGGAAATGCCCTTCATTCTCAAGAAATTATTTTGTGTAATTTTCATTTATGAAATACATTAATGAAATATCTGGGCAATGAGACAGAAGCAAGGATAAATCATATACAGTCACTATTCTTGAAAAAAACTTTTAAGCTGGGAAGTGAAAAAACCTACAAATTATTGTAAGCAAAGGTAGAAGTATTATAGATTATAGTATTACTTTATTTGTATTTGTTTGAACTAGGCTTTGTCTTAAAAATGTTTGAGATGTATTTATTTTTTAGTATTTCATAATATGAATTAAATAATTTTTATTCAAACTGTTTCATATTGAATCCATTAATACTACTGGTATTCTACAGCATGGAATTCTGGGTGAAGGCTACAAAATATAAAAGTTTTTTTCTGACTTATTCTGAAAAACAATCACTGGGTTTTGGTTCACGTGTAAAAATATATTCTGTACAAATAATAACACAATTATTATCTGGAATATCTACTCTGCTATTAAAATATTGCTTCTGTGACCTTTTTCTTCCCTAAACTTGTAAAAGTTAAAATAAATAACAGGTGAAGGAGGACTCTAGTACTCTCCCCATGTGTTCTAAAGGGTTTCAGGTAGCATGTTCTCACCATCAATAAATAAAAACACAGATGGAGAAATATGAATGCCAATAAAAATATTTCATTTGATAACAGAAGTTCATGAAGACTTAAGAACAGCAACTGATAATAATACTGATTTCTTAAAACTTTCTATAGAACTTATAAATGTAATTAGTCTATTAGATGAACAAAAGAGATAGTTTTTTCAGAACAGTATAATGCATAAATTACAGTATAATGCATAAATCTATGCATAAATGCATAGATTTGTAATCTCTAAAACCTGATTTTAATATCTCACTGCCTATCTCTAAAACCTGATTTTAATATCACACTGCCTATAAAGTCATCTGTAATGGGAAGTCGGTTGAAGGGGTTTTTGAGATAACTTAATTCCACTGGCTTGCAAAGTTTCCTGATATTCAAATCCTTCACTCTAAAGCCTCACCGAGACACAGGTGCCTGGACTCTGAGGGACAGGATGGAGGCTGCCCTGTGCTGTCCACACAGGCCATCGTTTGATGGATTCCGACTGGCTAGTCCCCATTTGTTTTTACTGTACATTTATAGTAATCAAATCATGCAGCCCCCCCAAAAAAATTTTTTTACCAGAAGTCTCATATATAAAACAAGAGCAGAGCAGCTCCGTTCTCAGCTGTCCTCCACCCCCAAACCTGACCTCTCACCCTGACCTGGACCTCTCCTCCCTCAGGGACACTAAAGAACAGCATTTGGAACCAGTGGCCCAGGCAAGCCCTTTATGTCCCAGACGATGCAGTGGAGGTCTAGGTTCACCTTTCCTTACTGCGAAGAGAACCCGGTGCGTAGACTGCCTGGGAGTTTGTTGGCTCTTCAGATGATTTTCACATGAAGTTAATCACAAACTCACATAATTTCTGAGATAAAAGGGGCCTTAGCACAGGCCAGGACTTCTTGCTCTCAGTTTAGTCCATTCTGCTTCTCTTTTTCAGAGACTGCTAATACACATGGGAGAGAGAGAAACACTATATAAAGTGCTTTATATAAAATATTCCTAACCTCACAACTCTGGAAGTAGGTAAAAGTACACCCATTCTACAGCTGAATAAAGTGAGCTCAGAAACATTCAAACATGCCCAGGCTATAAAACTGGCAAGGTTGTGGCAAAGCTAAGATTCAAACCTGCATCCTTTTCACTCCAAAGCTTGTACTCTTTCCAATAAAATGCATTATGTTTGGATAGCACAGACAACAAACTAAAAGAGAAAGTGAGAATCCATGAGCCAGGCAGAGGAAAACACCCAAACAGTACCAGAGTGGGAAGTGCCTGTTCACACAAGCACCCTAAGTTAGCAGCACTGAACTGGGGTTATAAAGAATGTGGTTGCCAACACATTAAGAAAAAAAAGAAATGAAATAACCTTAAGACCCACAAAACAAAGCCAGGTTTCAATTAACGAGGCATAGCTGCTGAATGTAAAGAAAGCTTCATGAACCATACTGAGAAAATTAATAAGGAACTGTTGCATTTAAGCAAAAGCATGAAGTCCAAAAAGAAAAAAACTACAAAGTCAGAAGGCTGCCACAAAAAAGTAAATTATACTCTTCTTTAAAAAAAAATTACCAAAAAATGTCTTTCAGATGTTTAACAGAACACCACAAAAGTATTAGTTCATAGTGCAATGTCTACCATTTAAATAAACAAAATTTCAGTTTTTCTCTAAAACATCACTGACCTTGATTACCTGGAATGTTGATGAAAAAAGAATTCAGTGTATATGTGCTACATCAAAAGCATCAAAGTTAAGTCCCTAGAGAATTCATTCCACCTAACTGATAAACTTCAAAAGCAACATTCCAGAAGTCAGAGGGGACAATGCTCCTCCCAGGAACTCAGTGGTGCGTGCAGAGAGAAACTGGAACCGGTGCTGGAGCACGTGGGACTGTGCCCCATCCACTCCAAGCACCTCTGGGACGGCAGGATGAACCCAGCGCTTCTCCCCGAGTCCGTTTCCATGTATACTGAAAATAATATTTTTACCTTCAACACAAGCCCACGTGGTAGATTATAAAATTCTCACGGCACCTATAGTCCGCAGGGGAATCAAGTACTCAGATGTGTAAACGGTTATAATAAAGGCTATGAGAGAATATAATAAATGCTGTTTATTGTATTGTATAACATATTATATTATAAAAATTTCTATTTTGTATTTTATTGTATAATATTATACTGCATTATATTGTACATTATATTATTATATTACATGTTGTGCTCTTCTAAAAGGCCAGACAAGTCCTCCATGACTAAGTAAAGTAGTGAGGCTAAAATAGAAAACTTTTGTATTGGTTTTGGCTCTTTGGTTGTGCGTTTACCTGGGGAATGGAGTGAGTGGAGGCAGGTGCTGGGGAAAGGACAGTACGTGTGCCACCCATGTCTCCAAGGCAGGAAGGTGTTTTCCGGGTTCAGCAAATGAAGTAAGATTCTCATTAGAGTTTTCATTATAATAACATACCTGGGTATATAATATAACTATGATGTCAGATCGGTAGGAGGTTCATCAGGGTAATCACTTCGTAAGTTACCTAAATGTCTAATCACTATGTTGTACACCTGAAATATCACTTATAATTGAAAAATAAATTTAAAATTCATAAATTAGTAATAACAATCATATACAAACTGCAGAGTATTAAAATAGGACCATCTTCTCTTTATGACCTTGGGGAGGGAGAATGCCAGGCTTTCAGCGAACACAGGCCCGTTGAATTTGGGGATCACACAGCACGATATACCGCTTTCCTTTGCATTCCTGCGTCTGACACTGTGGCAGCCCGTGAGAAAGAAAAGGCAGGAATTTTACAGAGGAAGCAATGAGTTTAAGCCCCAGGTCAATAAAGCCAGCACACCAGAGCTCTGGAGGTGGCTATGAACCTGTAGGATGTCCTCCAGAGTTGTTATACGGGTCCGCTCATCTACTGCCTACACACTAGCCAGCAAAAAGACCCCAAGTAACCCTGCTCACTTCCTGGGAGGCCTGTGGGTGCCAAAGGTTAAAGACACAGTGGTGCTGTCACTGCATCACACACGGCACTTCCCTCAGCCAACTAATTAATTCAGTAAGAGCAGCCCTGATACCTGATATGTATCTCTGCAGCAAGCGGCAAGTCAAGAATATTACCTCACTTAAAAACAAGAAACGCTGTCACATAGTTCATCAGAAAAACCGTGAAACAAGTTAAGTTTCCTGCCTACTGACGGCTCATATACCGCCCCTGGATTCACCGCGCCCAGGGTTCATCCCCTCTGACAAAGAGGGGCTTCAGAAACACCAGCCAGAGCAGCAGAGCAGCTCGCAGAACCTGGGTTCCCTGTTCAAACTCTACTACTAACCACACTTGTGTAATTCTGAGAAGGTATTAATCCCAAGTCCGGTCGTCCAACACCTCTCCTCTGCTCTTCCCCCACCCCTTCCTTCTTTACTCACGAAATGGGAAAACTGGGTCTCGCTTGTGGTTGTCCACGGAACAGCGCTTGCCCAACAAGCATGTTAGAAATGTGTTGTTCTTTGTTTTCTGTCTTCTAGCATACTCATACCTCATACTGCATTTTATTGTCCTTTATATTACAGTTTGGGTATTATATTGACTTATTTAATTATGTGGGTAAAAAAATCAGTAACTGCCCTGGCTGGTGTGGCCCAGTGGATTGAGTGTTGGCCTGCGAACCAAAGGGTCATCGGTTCCATTCATAGTCGGGGCACATGCCTGGGTTGCAGGCCAGGTCGCCAGTAGAGGGAGCACAAGAGGCAACCACACATTGATGTCTCCCTCTTTCTCTCCCTTCCTCTTTCTCTAAAAATAAATAAATAAATAAATATCTTAAAAAAAATTTCATTAACTGTGAATTTCATTCCAGGACACTAAAAAAAAAAATCACAAAATATTTATTATGAAGAGGGGACTTTGGGTTAGATAGAATTAAGAATTAATTGACTAGAAAATCTCAAAGGTTCTTTCCAGTCCTATAATTTACTGATTCTATTAATACTCTGAACACTAATAATGAATGATAAAGTCAGTGTACATTATGATTTGTGGGCAAGAACAAAAAATACTAAGTCTGTCTCTGCACTTGATTAAATAATTAAATTTGTAGAATAGCAATTCTATGACATTATCTAGGATGTTATTTATTGCAATACTGTGTACTTTACTATTAAGAAAAAGAAAAAGAAAAAACAAGGTTAAAAAATCACTATTACTTTATTTTTAAGAAAAAGAGAAAATGGTAAAAAAAAATCAGGTTAGCGATACAAGTTCAAAAGGAACCCCTGCCTTGGCCGGGTGGTCCAGTTGGCTGGAGTGTCATCCCGCACACCAAAAGGTTGTGGGTTCAATCCCCGGTCAGGGCTCATAGGGAAGGCAACCCAGCAGTGTTCCTCGCTAACATCAGTGTTTCTCTTTCTCCCTTCCTCTCTCCACAATCAATAAACATGTCCTCAGGTGAGGATAAATTTTTTTAAAAGGCCCCAAGTTTGATAAAAATTCAGCCCATATGTCCAATTATCAATTTAAAAAGTATTTATTAAAAAAAAGTGTTTTATGAAATGGACATAATGTGAAATGAATCCTGAAATATCAAGATAAAGTTGCATAGATTTGGTTTATTCTCCTCCTCCCCAAAACAGAGAAATTGTGATATATTTCAAATGACATTTATCAAAAATTATTAAAACAGAAAAGTGATGCTTTATGGACCAACCCTCCCGCCACCAGAAGCCTGGGCGTGGGAGGAAGGGAAGAGACCCAGACAGCAAGAGGACATGGTATCCATTTACCACGCCTCTGTGAAACTTACTAGAAACCATAATTTTTATAAAGTATATATTCTTTAAGAATCGATAGAATATCTACTATGGGCCACGCCACGCACACATGTGCAGAGACACACACATGTGCAGGTGTATTTATATTTTTATATATGATCCCATTTGGTTGCCATAACAACTCATCGAGGTAGATTTTGTTGTCCACTTTTTCTCATGAAGAACAGGAGGTTAAAAGACATTAACTAACACAGAGACTTCCAGCAATCAGGGCCTTGTGCAACAAAGGCCTTTTGAAAATAAGCCTAAAGCTCTAAGTCAGGACAAAAAAGTTATCAAAGATTACACAAAGCTGACCCCATAAAAGAATCAGTTAAGCTTCATCCACGACTTCATTTTATTTATGTAACTATTCTGTATTAAATACTTCATGCCTCTATATGCTAAGTCCTTTCACATACATTATCTTACTTGATATTTCTTGTATTTTATCTCTGTTGATATACTTGATAAGATATTTATCTTTTGATGGCCTCCACTAATCCAAACATAAGGATGGAAAGAAAAACAGCCCAGTGGTCGCTACGGGTCAGGGAAAGAATGTGACGTGAAGAGTTATGGGCCCAAGGGAGTCTGGGTGAGGAAACGCTCCGATACCCCACTGTGGTGGGCGCTACACAACTGTACGCATTTTAACACTCGCAGATGCACACCAACAGAAAAAAAGGCAGTTAAAAAAAACTTCCACTGCATTTCCTTAACAGCGTGACACGGAAAATGGTAGGTACAGAACACGTCTCCCAGACTTCACTTCCTTTCAACGCCACGGAGGATGCTCCTACTTCACAAGATAAAGTAACTTTGTGGAAACACTTCAGTCCTTAGTTCACTTTTTATGGAGATGCTAATGAAACAACTACAAACTTATCTTCTTTAAATCATAAGTTTCTCTTGATGTGAAATGTCTCTTAACATTTTTAAAAAATCAAGTTGTTATAACAAATAAAGACTTTATGAAAGTAAATGCCTTCCAAATTTCTTTATGAGTTTCACTTCATGGAACTTGGTATTTAAACTAAGTAATAAGTTTCTACTGACGACCATTTCAAAGTCAGGAAGGAGTAAGAAAAAAATACTGAGTATCTTCCTCTACAATGTGCCAAGTACAACTGCGTACTTTTGAAACTGTCTTATCTCACTGGATACTCTCTTGATCCCTGGGAGGGAGAGATTTTCCCACTTTTGTGAAGGGAGAATACGGCACTCACCAGGTTAAATTACGCAGCCCATGGCTCCGGGGCCGGTGAGACAGTGGAGCCGAGACAAACCCGAGCTTCAAAACAAGAGCAAACTGCAGTGTGCCCTGTGAGGGGACAGAGTCACAGTATGTGGAAATTTATAAATGGCATTAATAACCTGTGCAAAATACTGATTTCTCATCTCTAAAATAGACAGCTGTCAAGTATTTGCTATGTTACATAAAATTCTCCCAACCAGGAAGTCTGAGATGATGCTAACAAGCCAATTTCATGTACTGGATTTGACTGAAAAAAACAAAACAAAACAAGCTCTCCAGTGTTTCTTGTTACCAACAACTAAAAATATCTAGCATTTTAAGTCAAGAACATAAGTTATTAGTGATACCCACCACAACAGCAGTGACTCAAGGGTAAAGTGTCATAAACCCCAAGCCTTTTCTTCTCCCTTCAACTTGAAAACTTTGAGTCTTTCAACTCAAAGACTCCAAATTCCTAGAACACAGGGTCTTCCACAGTCTGCCCAAATTTCCCCAGCTACCCAGCTTCCTAATGCCCCACTATAGCCATGGCCGGACTCCTCCTGCTCACTAAACTCAACGTGTCCGTCTTCGCGTCTAAGTGTCTACTCAGATGCCCTCTTCACTGCACTTAAGGGAATTCACTCCAGCTTACAAGACCAGCTTAGTTCTCTCTCCCTCCAGTCACCCTTCCCAAAGATTAGTTTAAAACAATTTCCTCCTTCCCGCAGGACTCCCACAAGGCTTATTTGTCCGTCCATGGTAGACACAGTTATTGAATCAAACTAATACTTATTTCATTTTTTTCATGTCTGTATTATTTCTACAGGACAGAGACCTGTGAGATCTATTCTTGTATTATTTATTTACAGCATCTCATACCTACTGGTAGCCAGAAAATACACACATTTCTTAACTTAAGGTTACAAACTAATTAAGGATGGTACCTAAGTGTATATATATCATATATGTGATATGTATATATCTAACTAATGCTTATTAGGCCTAGACAAAGCATCATAGTTTCCCTTTCAGAAAGAAAACTTACAGAACAGGTTATTGTTCTGACAGCTGACACCTAAATGACAGCCTCTCAGCAAAGAAAATCCAACATCCAATTCCATATTTCCTTTTGACACCACTCATTTAAATTGTAAAAACTTCACTGGTTGTCCTTTGGCCATATACACTGGCCGCAGACATTCCTGCCCACTGGGGCCACACCCTTCTCTCTCACGTATGACTCTCCACGACAACACTACCCAAAAAAACAGAATGTGAGCCATGATGTAATTTGTATAGGAAAACTGATAAAATTAATTTTAACAGATTAACCAAATATCTAAAATACCATTTCCACATATAACCGACTTAAAGCACACTATTACTAAGCCACTTTACATTCGTTTCTTTCACACTACATCTGTGAAATCCACCGTGCTTCTCCATCTGCACCAGACACGTGACAAGGGCTCAGTGGACACCATCTTGGGCTGTGCAGCTTAACCCGCTTCTACACTCAGGAGTGTGTCGTGCATACTGACGACTACGAGGGGAGATTGGATCTATAAAAAAAATTTCATGCTGCATTAAAATAAATCTGTTGAAAAGTAAAAAGAATAATTTAGGATACATTTGTGAGTTCAAAACCTCAGTCTTGTTCAACAGGAAGCACTTCAAGGTCCCAGTTTCTTCAAACTCTTTGTTACAGATGAAGAAACCCAGAAAAGTAAAGTAACTTGGTATATCTGTATAGGACCTCCCAGGAAAATCTCCTTCATGGCTCCCAGGCCACCTAACATGAAACATCAGGCTTACCCACAATTTAGCCAAACCCTGATTATCTGGGTTTGAATGCCAGATGTGCCAGTTAATAACTGTGAAATTTCCAACGGGCTACCGCTTCAATTGTAAAGATAGGGGCAACAGCAATACCGGCCAAGACTTGTGAAAATCAGGTGGGTTAATTCATGTAATATGCTTGAAGCAGCAGTTGGTGGGCACACAGCACACAGTAAATCCTGGTTATTATTATCACTACTAAAAGTAAACTGATACAGCTAGATTAAGATCCATCACATAAATTAGATGCAAATGCTTCATCTGAAAGATAACAATGTGACCAGCTCCCTGCAACATTTTAAGAGTAATGGCTGGTTTCTTGTGCACAAGCAGGTGGCTCTCTTCAGGGCAGGAAGAGGCCACAGGGCACTCGCCAAGCCCTGCCGTGGGAAGACCTGCAGGCGGAAGGACCCCTTCCTCCTTCCCCGAGGCACCCTGCCTGCGTGGTAGGAAGCTGTGAGGCTGCTTCCTCCATGGAGCAGAAACCCATTCTTTTCCTCCCTCGTGGGTCTTAGGGAGGCAAAGAAGAAACACTACATTTGCTTTTATTTTACTCACTCCTGTGAATTACATTCTCTGATTACAATCCATTCACTTAGAAGGAGAAAAAATATAGCTTTATCAGATGTACTTCTGAAATACAAAATTCATTTTTGCTCAGGCTAAGATACTTGCCAAGGTCACATAATGACTTAGTGGCAGAGCTGGACCTAGTACCACAAAGTCAAGTGTTCCCAACTCCAAACTACAGTGGGCCACTTCATGACTTATCAATGCAAGGGAAGACTGCTTGTGTGGCAAAGAGTAAGTACAGATTGAGACAAAGTGATTTTGATGGTTTATTACATGAAATACATATTTAGAATCAATGATTTTAAACACTGCAATAGAATCTAAAGAATCTCCTTAGGGTCAATGGGATGCTGCCTTTGATGAGCATTATTTAGTCCCTTATGGAAATACAGTAATGGCATTAGAAAAAGACACTGAGGACACAATTCAGGATGTTGAGAATGTAATACTAGCAATGCAGTGACTAGGTATATAATTCCATTCGGAAGCTAACACAACTGTGCAGCGACTAGTTATATAATGCTGAACTCTAAGACCCTTTCTAGCTCTAAGAGATCTCTTCCTAGATACTTAGAACTTAAGTCCATGCGGCCTAGGTGGGTGGGATCCAGTTAGACTTGGGGCACAAAAGACACACTCACTGAGAGCTAAAGATTGATTCCAGAGGGGAAAAATGGAAGATGATATCTAAGAGCCAGAATCCGAAAAGTCAGGAGCCAGGGAGGCAGCCTAAGACGGCCGCTCTATTTTGAATATAAACTATGAAAAGGAAACAGAAAGCAAGTGTGACGCTACGGCAACGCTCTCAGGCACCTGCCATGTTGGCGGGCCAGGCGGTGGCAGAGTCGGCACAGGCTCGGCCCCCGAGACTGTGCATTTATGAGTGTGAAGCAAACCTTACCTTTCTCCCCAAGTGGATAATATTATTGCTTTAGCAGCAAACAATGAAAACTGCATATACACGAGCAGATTTTAGTGTTGGAATTTTTACTTACAGCCAAAGTAATCAGATACGAGTTTGCTCATATTCTTAATGACCGTTGTGCTTCGCCGTATCCAAGTCTACCCGGACAAGATGGATTTGATTTGCTGTAATAACTGCGCCCACATAACCGAACCCTTCTAAGGAGAGAGCATTAGGAATAAAAGGGATTTTCCGGGGCTGATGCTGAAGACCTTTAAAAGCTTTGGCGGTTTCGTTTGCGGTGGTTTCATTGAGGTATAATCCACACACCATAAACTTCATGCACTTGAAGCCTGCATTTCAGCAGTTTTAGTAACTCACAGAATAGTGTGACAATCACCGCAACCAGTGTCAGTGCGTTTTCACTGCTCTCTCCTCTGGCTGGAGGGCACTTGTGGTGTCTTCCATTTAACAGCTCTTTTTGCGGTAAGTCACACATTCCTGTTCACCTGACTCAGGTCCTAGCCCAAAGTCACTTTCATGGAGAGACCTCCCCTGCCCGCCCAGCTGAGAACGGGGACACCAACCCAGGACAGCACACGCACCAAGCATCAAACTCCCACCTGCCACCCCCCCACCCTCAACCCCCACTTTGTTTTTTCCAGATGTAGATCACACTCGGCATTCCAGATGTTTGACCTGTTTACTGTCTGTACATTACAAGAAGGCAATTTTGTCTGTTTTATTTACTGCTGTACCCCCAGGGCCTAGAACGTGACAGGTTATAAAAGTCTAATGTTTGTAAAAGGGGAAAAAGGGAGAGGGAGGTGAGAAAAGGAAGTGGCCTCACTACTTCGAATTTCACTAGTTTGTAAGATCTTTGTTCTCATATATTAAATCATGGGTTTTCTATAACATGTTTCTCCTTTAGAATGAAAACCTAACCAGAGACAACAAAAATGAATGAATTTAACCAAATTCAACACCAGTGCAGACACCAGTATCTCTGCCTTATTTTAAAGATCTGTTGCCAGCGTTTTACTCCTGTGGTCTTTGCTGAGTGCCTAACCTGTGCACCAAAGAGAACACAAAAGAAACACCAGACACAGCCACTCCAGACACGCACAGATTAAATGCATGTTGCCTTTTTTATGTGAATAGCAAATACCTAATAAGTACCATACAATTTTGAGAAAAAAAATAATCGAAGTGAAATGGAATAGTTAGAAACCTCCTCCCAGAAGTAAGCACTGAACAGTATTATTAAAGCAGGTAAAACTGAGGTAACAAATTTCAGAACCCAACTTAACACAATAGTTTATTTCCTGCACGTGTAACAGCAGAGGGGAGGGAGGAAGACTCAGGCTGGTGGGCACTCTCTCCCACACAGTTCTTCAGGAATCCAGGTCGCCTCACTGTGGCCCCGCATCCCCCATCCTCCACACTGTGGTGCCCATCCAGCAACAGAAGAGAAAACACAGACAACCACCACCTGCCATTTCCACTCACGTTCCACTGGCTAGAACTCAGCCACATGGGACACAAGAGCTACCTCCAGGTTCAGGAAGAGGAGGACAAATTTTGGTGGACAGCTGGTAGTCTCTGCCCCAGGGGGATCTGAAATGAAGCAGGAAGGACGGGCAGAATGGAACCGGGAGTGAGGGAACCACATGAATGAAAACAAGCAAGTCAAAACCAAGCAGAAGTCTACTGGCTACATTCCGAAGAGCGGTGAGAGAAGACGAAGCTGGCTGGGTCGACGGTTCCCGGGTGTACACGGAAGACCAATCCCAATACATGTCAGTTTCCATAAGGAAGTGAGAAAAATAACTGCAAGTTGATGACTTGTTAAGAAGGCTAAATTCACTGTATTACAATTCAATTTTCTGCAACTTACATACAGTGTGATACCATAAAGTTACAATTTCATAATTTAATTTCTACAATAAAAATGTTTTTAGACATGGCGGTTAAGGCTATCTACAGTTCTAAGATAATGCTCTTTCCTTGATATAACAGATTCAGCCTTTGTCCTGTAAGCAGTGGAGATTTACTTTCACTTTTCCAGTGTTTTTGTATATTTTTAATGCTTTAATATTTTCTAACAAACGTGTATTGCTTTGGAAACTAGAACGGACTTCTTGTCCTAAACACATAAGGGTTATGTCTAAACAAATAAGGCTTAAAATATAAAAAACAGGAGCTACATGAAAGTGGGCAGAAAGTTTAACATATGTAAACTATGCCCAAAATACATGCTCCAAAGACTGAAAAAAACCCAGCGGACTCTTTGGTACCCAAGTACTAACTTTTAGATAAAATATATAACATTCATTAGAAGTGTTAAACTCAAAAGAGGAATTTTTAAAAAATAGCAAACAATCTGCTACTGCATTAACCCCAAATGTTCTTTTTTGAGTTAAGTACTTTTAACCTAAAAATGGTATAATCTTTTATTCTAATTTATTTAATATAAATTGAGGGACTGTGAATTATCATTGAAAATAGCAATAAAGCAAATGCTGTTTTTACTAGAAAAATTCAAATGTCATCATTTAACTCTGAAATAGCAATAAAAATTTTATTTGGAATAAAGAAGTGTTAAATTTAGACACTAAAGAAGTGCACAGTCAGAAACTACCATGACCAATGGAAATATGTGCTTATTAAAGACAGAAAACTAATTCCCAGTCTCTACCAAAACCAAAGCTTTATAAAAATCACTTTTTCTACCTTGGCCCCTATATATTTCTTAATGGCAAGAGTTGAAAAAGACGACAGATCACAGCATGCCTCCTTAAAAATGGAGAGAGAGAGAAAAACAGCTGTCAGAAGCATTTAAAGGGTGCATATTCCGTTTAGCGGAAGCCGGCTTACCAAGTTCTCATGAAGGTCAGCCACGCATCTTCCCCGGGAGCTCAGACTGACTTATGCAGCTAAGGGACGACTAAACCAAGGGAGAGCAACCAGGCAAGGAAAACGTCTGCTGAGAAGTTTGAAAGTTAACAGTTTCCGATAGTAGCATGTATCTCTCACAATAATGCTTCCCATGGAAAATAGTCAAGTATTCCTGGTGAAAGATCAGCCTAAGTTAAGCAGAATTATTATCAAAAACCACTTCTACCACAGAGCAGTCTGATAATGTTTAGATAACATAATTAGTCGGCCTCTAAAGAACTTTCCACTTAACTGAGTTACTGGTTTTTTTTTAAATTTTAACACACAACATGCTATTACCATAGTAAAAGATCTGTGAAGTTATTTCTACAAAAAGAAAGAATTTCAGTTCACGGAAATCCAATTTGCCACACATCTGAAAAATGAAATAGTATTTGATGAATAATTCAATTTAATTATTTTAAAATGAGCCACTTCTTTTAAAATGTCTGGCAAATGTTACTAAATGTTACAGCCTTAGGCAAACATGCACATATTAAACACCCTTATCCTACCAGTGGGAATCATATTAAAATGGGTGACTAAGATTTACTAAATGTATGGACAAGCTTTAGCTTTCCCCTAAGTTCTGGACAGAGAATTGAGATCTGCTGTCCTAGTGCCATTATCTTAAAATTACAGTAAAATAACACTGGCTAATGGCAAAGCTATGAGTTATATGATACTGAGAAAATACTAAATCTTAAAATAAGAGTCTCAAATCTAGGGTCACAGAGTACAATCGGAAGTCCCATAAAGTAAATCAACTTGAAAAAGAAAAAGAGACAAATAAAACAGAAGTCATCATTTCCAAATGAGGCCTGTAGGCGTCAGAACACCTGACTTGGGAGGCTCCGATACTCGCTCCGACCGGGCTGTTAATGCTTAATATAGTGTCAAAAGTCCTTTCTGGAAAAGTCCCTACAGAACCTTCCACGAGCACACTCCATTAATTACCCTCAATGAATGGTAACACAGCTTCAAACTTGGAAAGCGAACTTCGATTTTTGAAGCAATTACCAGTCACACAGGCACTGCTCTGTGAGAATATGATGGATCATCAAGCAGAGTAATGAACTTGGTCAAAACGAGAGGTAAACGTATGCGATGACAGTTTTCTTATGAGGCAACCCTGGAAGGTGACACTTCCCAAAGAGACTGCTCTCCGCACACGCACACTTCACAGCTGGACGTCAATGTAAATCAGCTTCACCACAAATTATCACTCAATCCAACTCTCATTTCACCAATGAAAAAGCTAAGTTTCTAAGGTAAAGGAAATTGTCCCAAATTACCTAAGTATTTTATTTAGAGCCAAGCTAAGGACTAAAAGTCAGGTCTCCTGAATTGGCAAATTAATCACATTTGGAAAGCAGACCCTTCAGTAATACCCCAGTAGCGACATTAATACATGGTGTACTCCAAAGAATATATGAATGTGCTGTCATGGTACATTATGGTACATTACCACATGATTCTAAAATGTAAGTAACAGCATCCCCAGTGACAGGACCAGACAGGCACTGCATTAACTTCTCTCTAAGCAGCCCTGCTTTCCACACTATTATGGAAAAACAAACTAGAGAATTTTTAAAATATCCAAGTAATTCCTATTTGCTTTCATTTAACAACAGGAGTGCTTACAAAAAATTAAATTTATTATACACATTTTAGGATTAAGTTGTAGCCAGTGCTAATTATAACATGCCTGGGAAAAAAGATTAGCCTACACTGATTAAAATTCTATTTATAAAGGAAAAATCCAAAACCACAGAACCAGTGCTCAGTTTAGAACAAGAACATGCACATAACTGCCAAATGTAATCCCTGTTTAGATGTCTCTCTTGCTGAAACACTGTAATTACAAAAAACCAAAATGAATTTTTAAGTGTTTCAAAATGAAACAGTCCTTGCATGATTTTCAAGGCTTATAATTACTTTCCTGAAAAGGTAAACACTCCAAGTTCCAACTTAATATAACACTAACTCTAGAGGTTAACACAGACTGCACCTTCGATTCTACTCTAAAATAGAGGTCAGCTATGAAATCCAGAACCATTTTAAATGCACAATCGAATGTTAACTAAAGAAAACACATTTGGAAGCAGAGGCCCATGCTAACTCCCCGCTGCCATTTATGGACAATGCAAAACCCCCAAGCTTGCTGAAAGGGCTTCTAAGACTGACTCCTCATACACATCAAGTGATTGTTTCCATCTGGCTCTCATTACAACTTGCAATTATTTTATTGGCTTGTCTGTTCTCTCCTCTTTGGCCTGTCCGTCCCCCTGGAAGTTTAGTTCTATAGCTCTACAGTTGTGCAGACCATGCTGATATCGTTCACTGCCACAGCCTCAACGTTAGACCCAGCACATTTGGCAAGAACGTGATTACTGCTTGTTGAATGGCTTAGTATTAAAAAGGAGAAAAGGCAAATAAACTGCCAGACCATTGTATATTTTTTCAGGAATTCGAAAGCAGTTATAAACAAAAATGTTTCAGTTTATGAAAATGTCTTTCAATTACTAATCCTTTTACTACTTTTAAGTTGATATGGGGTCCATTCTATGTGAGAGTAACAGCACAACACACATAAAAGGAGTATAATAAAAATAATGCTTCAGAGAGCATTTTCTAGTCTCCAGTGTGTTTCAAATGCTTACCTCAACTGAAATACCAAAGGCAGGCATTATTGTGATTTTACAGATACAATCATTAAGATTCACCGAGGTCAATGAATTGCCTAAAATGGTTTTTCAGTCAAACAGATGAGGCTTGAATGCAGTTCTCCTGGTTCCCAGTCCAGTCAGTCCTTGTTTCTTTTACTTTTTCTATTTTGTGTTTTCTTTAGGTGCATAAAAATTTTCAGGCTTTTTAAAACTAAAAAAAAGAATAAAGTGTACAAATCCAAAGTGTGTAGCTTGACGAATTTTACACAGTATACCCACATCAACACAGAACATCGCTTGCGACCCAGAGGCCCCCCTCTCTCCTGCCGCCTCCCAGTCATTAACGACCTGGAAGGTGACCACTAATCTGACTCCCAAGACCACAGTTAGTCTTACCTGGTTTTTAACTTTATTTGAATGGAATCAATAAGTATTTACGCTACTGCATCTGGTTTCTTTAATTCAAAATTGTGTTTGTGAGATTCATCTATATTATAAAGTATGGCAATGGCCCATTCTTTTTCATTGCTGCAGAGTACTTCCTTATATAAATGTACCAAAATTTACTTATTCTACTGCTAGACATTTGAGTATTCCAGGCTTTAGCTGTTATGAATAATGCTGTTATGAACATTCTTCCTTTGTAGATGAAGCAGCTAAGGCCCAGAAAGGAGAAATGACTTAGTCAAAGAAACACGGCAACTGGACAACCCGGCCAGACCCCAGAAGGCCTCATTTTCGCTTCTCTACATGAGATGGCCGTCAGAAGTCTGTCTAGCCCTTGAAGACTTCTGTTTAACACTCACACTGTGCAACAGCACGTCTTTAGGCACAAACACTGTGCCGTATGTCACTGTACTTTCTGATGCCCAGTTACGTCTCTGCAAACTTTAAAAATAAATGGAATCTTCCCTAACTTCTGTCGGTCGGCGAGAATATCATATTTGGGGTAGAGGTTGCTGATTTTCATACATATCATTATTCCACAAAGGTTTTATCTAACTTACAGTCAAATAAAAATTTGCTTCCCAGATTAGACATGTCCCACACTGGGAATTCTATCAAAATATGAACAGAGGCAATGGTCCCAGATTGTGAGCAGGTAGAATTCCAAAGCTTTGCATTTAAATCAGCTGTTGGGAACTCAGAGGCATTTTCTTAAATTATATGCTACATAGTGATAAGGGTTTCAGATAAGCCTACAAAAGTCAACTTCACTCAAACGTATCTGAAAATAGCACTACTAATAATACAGCCTTTAACCACTGTGAGTAAAAACCTAGTTTGGAGTAATGATTTATAAACTGTATCTTAATATCCCAATCTCTTGTATGAACTCTCATAAACTGTGGGAGACCCACTCCAATCTCCCTGGCTTTTTTCCATATACCCTGTGACCAGCTTATGCCTCTATTTCCATCCCTCACCAATACTCTTCACTCTATGCCCCCAGATTCTGGGCCACAGGATTCAGACCATAATTTATCCCATAATTCCCATCCCTTAAATAATCCTTTGAGATTTTCACTACTAGAAAACCTTTGGGAGGAAAAAGGTAGAAAAATAAAAACAAACAAATAGGAAGGAAAAAAAATCACAACAATCTCAATAAATCCTAAAAAGTAGTTATTCTGTTTTCATTGAAAGGCACAAGAAGCCACATGGAATTTTTCTAAGCCCCTACTTTCACCGAAATAGCCCTCTACACTTTTTAAAATGCTACACTAGGCACCTTTAAGTATCTCCCCTTCAAACAGTAAAGTCTGCTATTTCATTCTGTTCCACATTCTCTCTCATTTCTCACGGGGACCCTAAATGGAGAGATGGAGGGGCACGCTGACAACGCCAAGTCTTTGCGTGCACACTGAACCCAAATACGGGGGAGATGGGGCCTAAGGAGTGGTCAGGCCACTAGGGTTGCCGATTACATCTGTAACTTACTATATGCAAGTTGGGGACCACATAAAAATGCTCTGGAACAAAGAAATAGGTTCATAAACTAAGACCAGACAAGTTTCCAGAAATTAAAAAAAAATAACTACCTTATATCATACCTTATAAAATCCCTTTGTGTTTCTAGCTTACCCTATCTTTCCAATAAACCGACCGCAGACGTATCCTTCATTGTCTCTGTACCACTGTCACTGACCCGAGTACAGATGAGGAGAACCTGGGGTTATCAAAACCCAGCTCCTGATCTGATGAGCTTAACGCACCAACAAATGGAGAAATCAACATCTACCTAGTCTTCGTGATGAAAACCAAAAGGAAAAGCGCTACACTGGCCTTAAAATCCAATGAAGACAGTAAAAGACTCTGAAAGCCAAAAGAAACCTAAGTCATTAATGCCCTCAAAAGAAGTCTCTAACACAGAAATGAGCAGTAGACTCTCTAACCTTTAAAAAATGGATGTTTTCCAGAAAGTAAACTAGGAAGGTAAGACTGTATCATTCCATCAAATAAGTCTTAAAATAATAAGTACCATATGGGCCAAAAATCTTACGCAGACTAAAAAAATTAGGTACAAATTATTAAACAACCACATCTGTGATCGAAGGTCACAAGAAACCACATACTTAGTGCTGCAATGTAAAGATAATATATCCAAAAGTAATTATTATAGCTTGATACAGACAACTAAGTGTCCTATCAGAGAGCTGCCAACAACTAACAATGACCTTAACCTCTCCACTACTATCTGATACAAGCTGGTCCTGGTCCTACCCCTTACTGTAGGACTTGGGGCAAATTATTTAACCTCTCTGGATCTCAACTGCTGGAGCAGTAAAACAGAACTAAAGACAGTAGCTACTTCATGATTTTGTGAAGATTAAATAACAAAGGCACACTGTTTTGAGCAGCAGAAGAACAAAATAAATGTTCAATAAAGGTTACCCACTGATGGTTTCTCCAAACTGATGAACACATGTTACTTGAAGTCGCATCCATGACTTAACACTACCTTGGAAACTTTCACACCCTCAGACTGATGGCTAATGGCTCTTATGAATCTAGAACCTCGAAGCTGAAGAAAACTGTAGACGTCCTCTGGAACAATTACACTTTATTCAACAATGAGACTCCCGAGAGATTACTTCCAGGGGCAGAGACTCGCCACCTCAACAACACACACAGGAACAGTTCTAATTACTGGAATGTTCTTTTTGAAGATTTCATTGTACTGATTACTGCCTCTCATAAACTTATATGAAGGCTGAATTCACTAGAGGGCATCACAATATTAGGAAAAATTATCTATTAGACTGAATCACGAAAAGGAAAGAATCATTTAACATTTATTCTGTCTAGTAGAGAAATACCGCATCCAGTTGTATAAAGCATGCATGTTGATTTAAAAATTATTCTGTTTAAATATACATTAAGATGTTCAAAAAGAATTAAAAGTAGATTAGGTTATAAAATCATAAACACTTACATGTCCTTATATATATGATGATTCAGATCCTTATAAAGCTTTTTCCAAGCCCACAATAACGCCTCCCAATTTTAAGCAAATTAATCATCATATACTTATTCAAGCAAAGCATACAAAACCAGATTACATTTATTGTTGCTCCTTGTGGTATACTGCAAGTCAACACCAGCTTATCATAAAAAGACCCAGTGGCAAAAAGAAAATTTCCAACTTCTGTAAGAAAAGCCAAACCTGGATCTCTGTATAACCAGCTATTTAAATTACCCACTTAAAACCAAATTATCTTAAAATGTGCCATCACTTTCAAAACAAAGTCATGGCACAACTGTAAAGGTTCATCAGGCTTCAGGAGGGTCCAGAAGAACTGTCCTCGGACGTCCTCTAACTCCTGCTTGTCACTCCCACCAACACGCCCAGGAAAGACCGCGGAACAGCAGGCACTGTTCCCTGCGCACCCTTTCATCGCGTCCGTTCCGAGTCTTCGTGAGGCCGCCCAACTCTCTAGTTGTAGGTAACAGGTGTGCGGACCCTACGCCGTCAGGCAGAGGTTTCAACTGACTTCTCTGACTGCTCCCTGGGTCCCCCTCCCACAAACCATTTCTGAATTTATTTCAACATTCCTTAACTTCATATAAATTTGTGGGCTATTTTTTTTTAACTTTTCCTCTGAACCAGTTATACCATTTGTCTAATTCCCTCATTATGAATTAAATAAAATCCTCAAAGCAGCACTGGCTGGTATAACTCAGTGGATTGGGCACTGGCCTGTGAACCACAGGGTCACCTGTTCGATTCCCGGTCAGGGCACATGCCTGGGTTGCGGGCCAGATCCCCAGTTAGGGGCATGAGAGGCAACCACACAACCACACACTTCTCTCTTTTTCTCCCATTTTTTCCCCATCTAAAAATAAACAAATAAGATCTTTAAAAAAATCCTGAAAGCATGTTTATCTTTACGCCATTATATTATCTCTTGGCACATTAGTCAACTTTCTTACCACTGTTAAGACATTATTCAGTACTTAGATAAGACATTATTCAGTACTTAGATTACCAACACAAAAAGATACTACGAACTGTGAAGATGAACTGAACTGGAAAGGTCCATCTCTCCATGTAAATTAATAACCAGACCCCGGGCTTCTTTAAATACCCATCCCTTCTGAATTTCTAGGGCATGAATGAAGTCATGGGCACTGAATGAAGCACGGGAATCAGGTTTCAGAATCCGCAGAGCTGAATGCAGACCACAGATAATGGTGAAGCCAAGGAATAGCAACCACACCTGCTGCCGTTCACCTCCACCATCCACCTAATCATCCCCTTGAAAGAGTTAAAACAACTGAGGACAGCAGTCAGTTTAAAAGCAGAATTCGTGTGAGAAGACACATGAAGAAGCATGGTCATCTGCTGAAAGTTTCTGAAGTTTGCCAACACTCTGAACAAGTCCACGTTCCTCTCCATCCATAAAAGTAGGGCATTTTCACGTCACTTCAGAAGAAGTCAACACAAAAGTCTCTGTTTAGTTTCATAAGTTACCAGGAATAATTTATGTAAAAGTCTCCTTCTCCACCATCGTGGTCTGTGAGGCTGATTCATCTTTGCCATGTCTTTTCACAAGACCTTCAGGATCATGAGGTTCCTGGCCAAGAAATTAAAGCAGAATCAGCCCACTGCCCAACGATTCGGGTGAAACCTGGCAATACAATCAGGTACGACTCCAAGAGGAGACACTAGAAGCACCAAACTGGGCCTAGAAGGAGGGCACATCGGAGCCGGCCGACATGCTCTCTCCGTGCTGCCTGCCTCTGGAAATCACTGAAAAAATCACTACCGTCTGGGCAGTTTGGCGTTTTCGTTGGGAAATTACTGGAAAAATGATTTTTCTCTGCTGACTTTTTTTCTGCAGTAGTAGTTTGGTTCATTAATAAATGTGAGGGCACTTTAAAAAAATGTATGTAAAGGGATGAGAAATATATAACAAAGTCAAAGAAGATGTTCCAGATGCAAGTGACCCAAATTCAGGACAACTGGGTGGCCTCTAAGTCCACCAGATTCTTCTCCATACACCTGCTCGTTTATCCCTGAGACACTAAGTAGAATAAAATAAAAGAATCCTAAAATATATATGTACACACACACACCCCACACATATTAGATAGAGAGCGAGACCAGGCAAACTATTTTCCAAGAGAAAACCCCGCTCTCCACTGACTGGTGAGGCCATGGGCGTGCGGTACACAAATGACAACTGGTCGTTGTTATATTCAGAGATAAGAAATCGCTTTGCAATTTTTTCAATTCCAGAGAGAATGCTGAGAAAGGCATAATTCTAGTTTGTTTAATGCAAAAGTGGTTTTAGGCAACCCAGCAATCCAGAGCCTCTCTCTTCTCCTCGTCTCTGACACGAAAGTCTCATTTAACATATTAACCAAATATGACATGAAAGAGTCCATTGTAAGACAGGAGAGGGGACAAGGCTGCCAAGGCTTACAGAGCAAAATTATTCTAATAGGGCTCTTGGGTTTTTCCCCCAAAACATACTCAGGGAAACTTAAAATATCGGAAATGAGAATGAAAGAACACAGCAGACTGCCTCGCTGCAAAATATATTTCTAAAACCTGGCCAATCAAAAATATTTTGCATAAAACTTACCTGACTATCATTATAATACCTATAAAGAAGACAAGTAATGAAGACAGTTTACCAAATGCAAGAATAATGTGCATTCTGACTCTAGGAGCACTTCCGTTTTTTACAAGAGAAGAAAACAGGCTTTCATTTTCCGGAGCAACTTGCAGCACAGCCATTGGTCCATTACCTTTCCTCCTGTGCAGGCCTCAGAAAAAGAAAATTATATTTACAAACATTTCTTTCAAGTCAAGGAAGAAATGAACACATGAGAAGTTATTAAACTTTAAAAGGCACGATCTGAGCTAACTCTGTTTTTCCACAAGCCAATGGTAAAAAGCGAAGCCTTGGAAGTAGACGGAATCATCAACTGGGACCCTTCAGAGTCTGAAGGCTCCGTCTCCCTCCGTCCCTTTCTCCATTAAGGCGTTCTGTCCATTCCTGACCACGAAAACGCTAAATGCAAAAATCACTACCATCTGAACATTTCTGCTGTTCTCAAATTTGAGACTAGTTCCCATAAATTAACAAAAATGTTATAGTTTGAAAAGTCCTTTGGTCAGCTCAGGTGACACATTAAAAAAATAATTCTTGATCTGTTCACAATACCACCTTTCAACGCAGGCCCGACAATCTCCGCCATTCCTTTGTACTCACAGGCTCCCTGCCTAGAACGGTCCCCTCCCCAGCCACGACAGTTATCGCTACCCTACCACTTCCTCAAGACCTACCTCAAAATATACCTGCTCTGTGAAGCTGTTCTTCTTCTGAACTTCAGACACATTCTGATTTCTGTACAGCTCACTAGGTTAGCACGTGCTATTTTTATGCTGACGTTCTTTTAATCTATTCTGACTTTCCAATTACAGTTTACAATGAACTGGAAGATATACCTTCCATCTCCAATGCAGCTGACTGGAGATACACATTGAATCGTTCATCCAAGAAGCACAATAGATATTTTTCTTCTATACAAAAGCCTGGAATAGTATTATTGGTTTGGACTTGATGGACTATGGTGAGCCTTGAATGGCTGCCTAAGAAGTATGGGTGTTATCCTGCAGGGATGGAGAACTGAGAGTCCTTGAGTTCAAAAATGATGCGAGGAAAAACAAAGTGTTTCAGAAAATGCAGTCCTTGGGCCCCAGCTGCTAGTGGGAGGTGGGGGAACGTGCGGCAGGAAGGCAGTGGGCTCAGCACACGGGGCTAAGTAAGGGCTTTAAAGTCAGGAAGCACTGGGTTCTCCAACCCTTCTAGCTCTGTGACTGAGTAAGTTATCTGTCTTCTAAAA
Source organism: Artibeus jamaicensis (assembly GCF_021234435.1). Lineage (NCBI taxonomy): Eukaryota > Metazoa > Chordata > Mammalia > Chiroptera > Phyllostomidae > Artibeus > Artibeus jamaicensis. The sequence continues at coordinate 17,211,374 of NW_026521843.1, read as the reverse complement.
AGCTTCATTTTCTTTATCTTATAACAAGGATGATAAAAATAGAACCTACCTATCTAGCTGTGCTGAGTACTACATTAAAGAAAACCTCAATTCCTGACAAAGGGTAAGCATAGTGCATTCTGACACCAATTCTCTGACACCAACTGGGTGTCCTACAATTCAGTTCTGACAGTCACTACGTGCATTAGCATCAGATCTCACAAATTAAAGCACAATGTACCAAACAAGTCTGCCCTTGCTTCAGACCTCCACAAGCTATCAGAATTTCTACCCAACTTAGCTACAAATTCAGCATTCCAGCAACCCTCCTTCAAGTATGATAATGTGCTAGAATGACTCACATGACTCACTGAACATGCTATACATCAATGATAGTTTTATTACGAAGGACACAACTCAAGAACAGCCAAGTGGAAGGTGTGTGGAGCCAGGTCTAGGAGGAGAAGACGAGGGGACTCTGAGCTTCCATGCCCTCTCCAAGAAATTCAGGTGTCACCCTCCCAGCAGACCCGTAAGTTGACCAACCTGAAACTCCGCTGTCCTAGAGCTTACATAGGGCTTTTATTACAGAGGCGCGATTAATTAAATCACGTGAGCGAACTCAGTCTCCAGTCCTTCTCCCTGCCCAGAGATAAGGGGGCAGTCAAATTCCGACCCTCTCTTTCTGGTGTGCCTAGCCCCCAGCCTGGAACTCCCGTGGAGCCCACCCTGAGTCACTCTAGTAGTGTAAACTCAGGTATGGTTTAAAAGGGCTCGCTCTGAATAACAAAGGACACTCCTCCCACCCAGGAAAGTCCAAGGGTTTTTGAAGCTGTGTATCTGGAGACAGGGTCAATGACCAGATACAATTTTTATTATATCACATACACAATAAATGAAAGCTGTCATTTTAGAAAACGAGGAGTGAGCTATTAAAGTAACGCAAGCATAAAGACGAGGAGAGAAAATCATCAAAAGCATCACAAAAGAAGAAGCAGTGGAAAAAGAAGGAAGAGTGGTCATATTGAGTATGAAGGTTCAAGTCCAAATAATTAAATAGGTGGAAACAGACACATCCAAGCAGAAAAAAAAAATGGGACTGAGGATGAACTTGGTGCGAGCCCAGCTAGACAAGAGGCAAAGACCGGGGATTGTGAAGAGACACTGGACAGAACATAAATCTAGAGGTGGGAGAGGTCATGGCCAGAATCAGGTGTCAGGGTTACCCACACAGTTAAGACACCCGAGGCCCCCATGAAAGCCCTCACTGCTCAAAGGGTACAAGCTAACGGTGTCACATAGTTAAGTAAGAACAAGGTACTGTATACAGCATCAAATGTAAGAGCTGAACTCTAGAACACATTCCCTTTAATATTTGGGAATCTAAACTAAACCTTATTTTTAACGTCAATGTTCAAAAAGAATCACATGACCAAATGCCAAACAGAAATGCCAGATTTTGTTCTTTGACAGAAACGTATCATTTTCTTTATCAATAGGAAACTTACAATGCATCTCTGTAATATCTCTTTAACTTGTTTATTTTTCAAAGACAAGTTTATGAAACAACCATAGAACATTTTAACAACACAACAACATAAACAGAACTGTGTATGATCAATTCACGGAAGCTTCCTGCTCAGTTTATGAAACAGGATAAACACCTGAGGCATAGAAACCATCACAAGGACTTACTCAAAGCTTTCAGGAAGTATATTCAATAACTAGAAACTGCCTTGTTAATTGTCCATGGTTCAGAAGCATCACAATTTGGTTTTCCCCTCAAGGCACACATCGTCTCATCCTTTTGTTGCTAGATTCCCAGAAAGCCAGTCCCAACTCTTCTTTTAGCCAGTGAAGGTGACAAATGGGAGAAGAAAGGGAAAGCAGAGTATGGGGGACAGCATACTGGGCTGGTCAGATGGTTCACAGTGTAAAAGGCTGTAACGGACCCACGGAACTGACTGAGACATTCAAGTACTGTCGGGATTAATTAACAGGCTTATTCACTCAGGAAGCCAGGAGGATGCTAAGGGTCAAATGCTTGGGACCCGAAGGCCGGAAGAGTGCAGTGAGAGCCCTATGTATGCCATCCATCCATCAGCCTCCCCATTCCTGTCTCCCTCCCCTTCCCCATCGCTCCAGGGGGAGCAGGAGCCAGGTCCCTGGAGCAGCAGCTCTGCCCCCCCCCCCCCCCCCGCAATACCCCTAGCCAGAACAGGACAGTGAAGGCAAAACCTGAGCCCACAGGCCACTCTCCAGAAGAAAGAGAGTAAGGGGCGGGACCCCTCCCACACTCCACAACACCTGGAGCATTCAAGTTCCAAAAATGGCTTACAGGAGCTCAAAGGCTTTCCCTGAAGAAAGCAGGCATGATTCTAATTTACTCGGATTCTAAAGCCAAATTACAAGAACCATCTTATTTTCCCTAAGACTTTAAAGTATGTCTGTATTCGGCAAACTGCTGCTTTTGTTTATAGTAGTACTTACTTTTGTTTTATCAGTTATAACCATAGATTATCTACCTATGTATAAACCCCTTGTGTTTACAAAGTAGACATTTTCCACTGGGGCTTATTTTCGTTATCCTATACTGATAGCAGCTGAGGGCACCCCGGATTGGACTATCCCCCAACTTGCTCCAATTAATACACACCCCTCAGAAGGCCAGGGTCTGCCCAGATCACTGCTAATTCCCCAGAAACTTAAATTCTCTCAGCCTCTGAGGATTCCCTCTTCTAACTCAACCAATTCACCAATTCTACCATGCTCTCTGTCTGTAATGGGGTGCACAGTGGGGGGGTCCCCACAGTGGGGGGTCTGAAACTATCAGACCCCAGAACCCGTGACTGGGGGAAGTGGATGACAAAGCAATTAAGATACTTTGCATAACAATGGCAAGTTAATAGCCATGCCTTTCCTGAAGGAAGAGGACTGCCACCCAGGGCTAAAGGTGTACGTGACTTGAAGAGAGTACACTGACTGGTGGCCTAGACGGGGAAGCAGATGCCCACCCTGAATGTCCGAGAGTCACTGGGAACTTCTGCCCCAATTAAAAATGGCAGCCAAAAGAAAGCAAAAGATACAAGTGAACTGGCAAAAATGGCAGACACTAACACACCATTCGAGAGGATGGGGTCACATAGGAAGTTCCCAGCCAAGCTTTTAAAGGAGGACAGACTGAAAGAGAAGGGGGTCTGCCAGGAGGTCTGGAGTGAGGAAGAGGAGGCCCTCGGGGAAGCCTGCCTGGAGAAGCCAGGGGCAGAGCTGGCAGAGCTGCATGGCGACCCGCCAAGCCAAGCAGGGATCGGTGAGGGATGTCGGACGCTGAACTGGGACCGGGAATGCTGAGCTGCAGACTTCTGCTTTCCTGAAAGACGTACCTCTGACATACATTCTAGACCTGGCCTGGTTTTGCAAAGAGAGGCAGGATTATGTGCTTTGGGGTGTTTTAAAGGGAGTGGGGCTTGATGACAGAAATCTGCCATTATTCCAAACCTGTATAACCTTTAAATAAATGATCCCTTTTGTTTTTCACCAAACTCTTGCATTAGAGGTCACGCTTCTTGGTGACAGGCGATAGAACCCCACAGCTGTTCCAGAACAGCACTGGTGAGGTTCTGTAACATGTCCACTCTCAACCTCAAGCCCCCCCAAAACACCCTTAAGTAAAGACATTTGTAAATACTTGGGGTGAGAGAGAACAATCAATTTAAATAAGATCCTTGAGCCATTTTTCCTGCCCTTCTCCCTTCTTCAATCACCCCACATCCCTACTCACCTAAAAATTGTCCTGGAAACTCCCACTGCTTACCCCTAGGTTAAGCAAAAACCAGCCCTTTCCAGGTCATACTCCCTGGTGAGCATGCCCACAACTACCAAGGTGCTCAGCTCTGAAGCCTTGCATCTAACAGGACCCACTCTCCAAAATGTTTAAGGCAAAAAGACAATTCTGTTACCCTGTGGAGTCGCACGTCCAGCCCTGATGCTTCTTCCTCATACAAAGGCAGGCAGGGCAGGGTCTTCTCCATCGATCACCATGCGTGGAGCTGAACGGGCAGGCTGCTGTTCTCACTAACCGCTCGGCAGATCTAACTGCATTTCCCTTTCTCAGAACGGCAAGGTCACTTGCAGGTTAAAAATGTTCTCCCCTCCAAAGGCAACTATCCAGTTACCTCCATCGCTTCTTTCTGGTTATTGCCAGGGAAACTTTGCATCCTATCAACCAAGTAAAAAGTTTCTTTTTTTTCTCTCACAGATTAAGATATTAAGTCTCAGAAAGATAAAATGAGTTGCTCACAACAACAACTACAACAGACAGAGTTCTTACCAAGTATGCGGTACAGTGAGGAGCGCGCTGTGTGCGATGTCCTTTCTGGCCCCCACCACAACCGCAGCGGAGGCGCAGCACTGCGACCCCTTCCCACCGCGGGCAGCCAGACTCCGGTTAAAAAAAAAGATTCCCTGCTCCAAATCAAGTGCTGCACTGGGATTCAAGCCCATCAAGCTAAGTTCAAGTTCTTAAAGGGTAATTTAAACAAAAAGACAACACTGAGTCTACCATACAAATATAAAATGAACACCTACCTATGAACTCACTAATTAATTATAAAACGAACAAGATGTTCCATCACATTCAAAAGTTAAAGGGCACAAACATAGAAGCGACGGGGAATGACGACACCGGTTTGCTTCGCAGATCCAAAACGAGCTTCTTCCACAAAGGAGGAAAAGGAATCAACTGTACCTGCAACCAACAAAATTCATTTACGTGCCTAAGGACAGGAATTGTTTGCAATGCTGTCAGTTATTCACAATTGATATAGTTGTAACAGAAAACTTAGAAATAGTAAAAGCTGCAGACTAATGATTAGATCTTCAGGAAAAGCACTCCGGACACCACCCAGTAATCCTTTTGCACACTTCACAGATTTTCACATATTCCCCTTATATTGCTCTTCGTCACTATGAACAACACCTTTTTCTTCGTTTAGAAAAGAATCCAAGGCTTCAAGATCTCTGACAATCACTAGAAAAATAGTTAGTCTCGTACGTAAAACTAATCTTTCACTAAGATAAATTTTTCTCTTATCACATACTAAGCCAGAAATTTAAGCTTACTATGAATTTATAAATAAATGCAGATATGAATTAATTCATTGGATAGTGAAATTTCCGAAGAGTCTTAAAACAAATAAGCATTTGGTTTTACAGTATAACAACAGAATTACTCTCTGGAGAAATAAAGACATAGTTAAATGGTCACTTACAAGTAACAGACCCCAAAATTAACTTCATTAGTGTCTTAATGGCCAATTTATGCATCTTAATTTCCAGTTTTCTTCCATAAGAACGTGTAAAGAACTAGTGAAGGAAAACCGCATTTAAAGTGACCAAAAGTGGGAGCTCTCACGCCCTACTCTACAGTAAAGAACAGGAAGACCTCTTCGTAACAGCCCTCCCAAGTTCCCCCCCCCGCCCCCACCCCCAGAAAGGATTTCCTCCACTTTAGCACCCCTGCAAGTGGCCCACCATAACTGCATATTCCAGATGGTAACTCTCCGTTGTTCCCAAATAAACCCATTTTGCTGAAGAAACATATGGCTGTCTGTTTAAGGTTCACAGAGAGTAACCCCAGTCTAATTTACACCTCCAGTAAAATCAAGTAAATGTACTTTCCCCCACGGCTCTGCCTCAGTGCAACCCGCGACCTTGAACATTACACACAAAAAACAAACAAATGACTCTGAAGCTGGAGAGAAGGCAAACTGGCTAGGGGTCTTGGGAACCACACAATGACACAATGGTGAGTTCCCTGGCTTTTCCTTGGGCATCAAATACCACATGGACACAGAGCTCAAGAAGCCAGTCATGCAGAAATGCCAAAAGGGGGTGATTTAAAAAAGTCCCTGCTCTGTCAAAGAACCAAGAAAAGAGGGGAATAGCGAAACAGAAAACATTTATATAATAACCACTGCACTTCTGAGAAATACACACACACACACACACACACACACACAGAGCAAGAATTGTGGTCCGCCCCTACTGTGACAGCAAAGGCCAAGTAGGGGTGCTAAACTTTCATTCTCACCAGGCTGTAAAGCCTGGTGCCCTCATTGTGCCCCACATGACCCACCGGAACCCCCCATCCCTGCAGGGGCAATATCAAAGGCCAGACCTTCCCTGCCAGGTGGTAGGTAGTAAGACCCACTTCCCCTGCCACCAAGTGTCTATGGAGACCACCTGGAGAGCCTGGACCTCATGCCTAGTAATGCGTGTAAAGTACTGAGGTGCCCCCCTCTAAGCCTCATGGGGATGGCATGAGACAAGGCCGAGCAGAGTACGGACTTTCACGACCTCCCGAGGTTAGGAAGGCCAGCAGAGGCCACGTGGAGGGCAGTAAGACAGCAAGGCGGCACCGGGGGAGGGCTAGAAAGAAGTTGAAACTCCCACCCCTGCCTAGCAGCACTTCCTGTGTCAACGGACCAATTCCTTGAAAACTCACAACTTACTCAAAATGAAAATAGATCATCTGAATAGCCCTGTAACAATTAAGGAAATTGAACTTGTAATTAAAAACTTCCTAGAAAAGATATCGCCTGGCCCACACTGTTTCATTAGAGAATTCTACCGTTTAAAGATTAATGCTATGTCTTCCAGAAAACACAGTAATACAGAAACTCCATTCACTTTATGAAGCTCACATTACCCTGGCAAAACCTAGAAAAAGAGGGTCCCAAAAATGAAACTACAGACCAATACACGGATAGAGACATCAAACTCCTTAACATAACAGCCAACGTAACTCAGCGTATACCAAAAGCTGAAGTTAATCCAGGGATGCAAGTTTATCTCAATGTTCATGAATCCATTACTATAATCCACAATATTAACAAACTGAAAAAATATTTATATGCGCATTATGCATCTATACAGAAAAACTATCTGGTAAAATTTAGTGTCTGTTCCTGAGAAAAAAATCTGAGGAAAAAAAGAAAAATGGGAATAAAGGGGAACTTCCTCCATCAGATAAAGAGTATCTACAAAATCGCCCAGAGTGAACGTTACCGCGCTCAGTGACACGAGACGAAACGTGTGACGCACGACCTGTCATCAGGCGCAGACAAGGGTGCCCACTCCCACCATTCGTGCCTTACTCAGCAGAGTACTGGAAGTTCTAGCAGTGCAAAAAGGCGAGTAAAGGAAACAAAAGCCCTGTAAAAAGAAATAAAACTGTTCCTATTTGCAGATGGCATACTATTTATATACAAAATCCCAAGAATTTTACCCCCACAATCCCCTAGAACTAGTGAGTTCAGCAAAGTTGCAGACACAAGATAACATTTTAAAAAAAGAAAGCACCTCCACATGAAGTGAAAAGACATCTTACAGAATAGGAGAAAGCTTCTGCAAATCATATATATGATAAGGCATTTGTATCTACAATATATAAAGAACTTCTACAACTAAGTAATAAGATGTACAAATGGCCAACAGATGTATGAAAAGATGCTCCAATTCACTGGCTATTAGAGAAATGCAAACCAAACTACAGTGAGATTCCACCTCACGCCTGTTAGAATGGCCATCATCAACAAGACAGGCAATAAGTATGGGAGAGGTTGTGGAGAAAAAGGAACCCTCATTCACGGCTGGTGGGAATGCAAAATACTACAACCACTAGGAAAAAGAGTATAGAGGCGCCTCAAAAAATTAAGAGTGACCATATGACCCAGCAACACCTCCCCTGGATATCTACCCAAAAACTTTGAAAACACTTATTCACAAAAATATATGCACCCCCATGTTCACTGCAGCATTATCCACAGCGCCAGAGACACACGAAAACAACCAAAGCGCCCTTCAGTAGTGGATAATGAAGAGGTGGTGCATATACACGAGGGAATACTACTCAGCCATAAGATTAAATAATGCCATGTGCAACAACGCGGATGGAACTTGAGAATATCATGCTAAGAGAAATGAGTCAGACAGGAAAAGTTAAGAACCATATTGTAGTGGCCTGCCCAGGAGGGGAGCTAGCTGGTGAGTCAACAGGATCAGGGAGAGCAAGTAACTAAGTAACTGAGGAGTAAGAACAAAGAAATTCCTATTAACTCCTATCAGCAGCTCCGCTTTCTTGCTTCTGTAAGCTGCTTCCTGCTTTCTCACCAGAAGTAAGGGTCCGAGTGACAGACTGCCCCCCTCACCCTATATAAGCCATTACTCCCCACTGATTGGGGCCCAGAATTTGGAGACTTACTCCTCTGGGTCTGCGCTTGAAAATAAACTTCCACTCCGTACACCCAAAAGCGGCTGAGTTGTTTTCTGTAACAATATGACTTCAATCACTGATGGGATATAAAACTAAAAGCAACACATGAACAAAAAGAAGAACAAACACTCATAAACACAGAGAGCAGTACGGTGGTTATCCGAGGGAAGTGGGGTGAAGGTCGTAAAGGGGTCAAAGACACAGTGATGGAGGATTTGATGTTGGGTGGTAGGCATACAATGCACAACTTACAGATGATATACCTTAGAACTGTACACTTGAAACCTATGTAATCTTATTAGCCACTGTCACTCCAACAAATTGAATACATAAAACAAGGAAAAAAAAGGCAAATAACCCAGTTAAAAGATGGGCAAGGGATCTGAATAGAATTCTCCAAAGAAAATAAACAAACGCCTAATAAGCACAGAAAAAGATGCTTAACATTATTTGCCATCAGAGAAATACAAATCAAACACCAGAGTGAAATACAATCTCACACCCAACAGGACGTTATGATATTGGGCTGGCCAAGGAGCCAGCTTAGTTTCTGCAGTGCCATGGCTTCAGCAGTGCTTACCTGTCTTTAACTTCATTGGAAACAATTTTGTTAGACTGTATTGTAACAGCTGTCATATCAGTGTTCATTCTTAAAAAACATCGAAATTGGTGAATATTTGTGCAGCCATTTTAATACTGAAGATGGAAGAAAATAAGCAACATTTTTTGGCATATTATGCTTTATTATTTCAAGAAAGGTAAGAACACAACTGAGATGCAAAAGAAGATTTGTACAGTGTTTGAAGAAGGTGCTGTGACTGATTAAATGTGTCCAAAGTGGTTTGCCAAGTTTCTTTGTACTATTGACGTTTTAGTCAAATAACTCTTTGCTGTGGGGCTGTCCTATGCATTGGGAGATGTTTAGCAGCACCCCTGACCTCTACCCACTAGAAGCCACTAGCGGGAGATAACTGACATACTCAAAATACCCAAATCAATCAAGTAATTGGTAAAAATAAAATATGTGTCTTTTATTTTATAGAAAAAATGAAACGGACTTTTTGGTCAGCCCAATATAACTTCTCTAGGATGGCATAACCAAAAAGACAGATAATAGCCCTGGCTGGTGTAGCTCAGTGGATTGAGCGCAGGCCGGCGAACCACACAATCGCGGTTCACTTCCCAGTCAGGGCACATGCCTGGGTTGCAGGCCGGTTCCCTGCAGGCCAGTTCCAGGCAGGGGACACACGAAAGGCAACCATACATTGATGTTTCTCTCCCTCTCTCCTTCCCCCCCATCCCCTCTAAAGATAAATAAATAAAATCTAAATAAAATAAAATGCTGTAAACCTTAAAAAAAAAAAAGACAGATAATAAGTGTTGGTGAGGGTGTGGAAAAATGGGAACCCTCAATTCCTTGCTGAAACAACCTGGAAAGCAGTCTGGCAGTTCATCAAAGATTAGACGTATAGTTACCATATGACCCAGAAATTCAACTACTAGGTATGTATCAAAGAAAACTGAAAGCATACATTTACAAAAAACTTGTACATGAATGTTCATAGCAACATTATACATTAGAACCAAGAAATGGAAGCCACCCGAATGTCCATCAGTTGATGAGTAGATAAATAAAATGTGGCCTATCCTCCATAACTGGTGTGGCTCAGCTGGTTGGGTGTCATCCTGCAAAGCAGGTCACCAGTTCAATTCCCAGTCAGGGCACAGGCCTGGGTTGCAGGTTTGGCCCCCTATCATGGCGTGTACAAGAAGCAACCAATCAATGTTTCTCTCCATCTCTTTCTCACTCCCTTCCCCTCTCTTAAAATAAATCCATAAAAAAATAAAAATAATTTTTTAAAAAGTGTACTATTCACACAATGGAATGTTATATAACCATAAAAAGATATTAAGTACTGTTACATGCTACAACATGTAACCTTGGAAACATGCTAAGTGACAGAAGCCAAAAACTAAAGGCCACATATTATATGACTCCACTTATATGAAATGTCCAGAATAGGCAAATCTGTACACAGATTAGTACAGGAGTTGCTTGGGGCAAAGGAAGAGGGGGGAGAGAATGAGGTGTCACTGCTAATGGATACAAAACTTCTTTTTAAGTAGATAAAAATGTTCTAAAATTAATTGTGGTGATGCTTGTACAGCTCAATGAATATTTTAAAAATCACTGATATCCATGGCTGACTTCTTTGTAGAAATTCACAAGCTGATTCTAAAATTCATAAGGACTTGCAAGGGACCCAAAACAGACAACATAATCTTAAAAAAGATCAAAGTAGGAAGGCTCATACTTCCTGTCTTCACAGCTTACCACCCAGCCACCGTACTTAAGGCAACAGGGTGCTTACCATAAGGACAGACTTAGAGCCCAGTGGAGTAGAACTGAAATTTCAGAAATAAATCTGTGCGCCTACACCAGTGACTTTCATTCAGCCTTTTTCACCTCATGGCACATCTACTAAAATTCTGTGGCAGCCCAAAGAATGTATTGTTTGGAGATCTGACAAGAAAACATGCATAATTGTGATTTATTCAGACAATCTAAGGGAAAAGAGGTCAGTGCCCCTGACTAAATAGTCAGGTACTGCATATGCTAAAGATTCTTGCAGCACACCAGGTGAAAATCGCTGGCCTACACAACCACCATTTGAGCCAGCAACTGCAATCCTCGGCATTTATCCCAGGGAAATGTTTACATAAAAACCTGTTCATGAATGTTCACAGCAGCTTTATTCATTATAGCCAAAAACTAGACATAACCCAAGATGTCCTTCAGTGGGTAACTCCATACCAAAGAATAGGGAAGAAAGTAAAGAACAGAAGAGAGAAACAAACTATCGATAGATGCAACAACTTGGATGACTCTCTGGGGAATTTTGTGATAAATGAAAAAGACAATCCCAGAGGTTACACACTGTATAATTCCATTTCTATAACATTTTTGCAGTGACAGAATTATAGAAATGGAGGACATATTGCTCACTGTCAGGGGTCAGGGAAAGGAGTGTGTGGCTGTCAAAGGGCCACAGAAGAAATCCTTATGGTGAGACTGGTACGTATCTTGGCAGTACCAAGTCAATATTCTGCTTATAATACTGTATTGTAGTTTTGCAAAACGTTACCATTGGGAAAACTGGGTAAAAGGTACATGGGATCTCTCATTTATTAGAGCAGCATGTGACTCTACAATTATCTCAACATACAGCAATTTTTTAAAACAGGAATCCCTAAACCCTGCTGTATAACAAATCTACGTAAACAAAGAGTATTACTGGGTTGGCCAAAAGATCCCTATGGTTTTTTCCATAAACAAAAGACACATTTTTTCATTTTCGCCAATAACTTTATTGATGTGGATATTCTGAGCATGTCGTCTACGTCCTGTGTGGTATAATGGTGATTGTTCTCAGTTAATGTCTCGACTTGATCATCATCAACTGCGACCGTCCTACCCAACTGCGGAGCACCGTCCATTGAAAAATCTTTAGCTTGAAACTTCACAAACCACTTCTGACCCATTCAATCAGTCACAGCACCTTCACCACACACTACACAAATTTTTTTGGAGTTTCAGTTGCATCTTTACCTTTCTTAAAATAATAAAGCATTATATCCAAAAATATTGCTTATTTTCTTCTACCTTTAATATTAAAATGACCACACAAAAATTTACCACTTTAGATAAGTTTTTCTTATCTAAAGAAAAGATATAACATGCTGATATAGCACGCTGATATAACAGCTGTCACTATGTACAATCTAACATAATTGTTTCCAATGAAGTTAAAGACAATTAAGCACTACTAGAGCCATCTTACGGAAAAGACAAAATGAACTTTTTGGCCAACCCAGTACATTTTTCCAAAAGGAGGTAACTAGTAGGAAAACACCAAGGGAGAGAACAAGAGATTGATTCTAAGCTCATAATTTTAAATAATTAATCTAATCTCTTCACCTGTAAAACACAGCTTAATAAATATCACAACTGAATAACGACCTTCTCAAAAGATACCTTGGAACCTGTAAATGTTTACCTCATGTATTTTGGGGAGGGGACAGGAGAGGGGCACCTTTGTATATATGATTAAATTAAGTGTTTCTGTAACAGGGTGCAGCCAAGAGGGGGGCACCCAAAGAAAGGGATTTGAAATGGGGTCCAGAACTCAAGGTGTCCAAGAAATGTTAGAAAGACATATAAGATGCCCTCACCCTGTACACACCCCCCCCCCATAGGTGTCAGTTACGGGAAGGGCCATAGAGAGCTGTTTTGTACAGCAAAGGCTTTGCAGATAATCTCTAGAATGGTCATTTAACATATCTATAACCTTTAACTGGTTTCATAGATATGTTAAATAGCTGTGGCCATGCTTTGAGCCAGGGAGAAGGGAATGACTTCCACCCAGGATGTAACTGGGAGGCAACACTCCCTCCCAGCACCTGCGTGAGAGCTTGGCGTTAATTGGCTCCACGCCATGGGGCCATACCTGCCCAGACTCACTATGGCAGCCCAGTAAAGCTGGGATATGTGGGAGTCCTGGCAGGTGTAGCCAATTGTGGAAGGAGCCGGAAATGGGGCTGCAAAGGAGGATTGGTGCGAGGATTTAAACGCAGATGCAGTAGCCATTGAAGAGAGAACCACGCACTTTTGGCCAGAATGGGGACTCCCGCAGCCATGTGAGAGAGAATCACCATGTAGCTTTAGCAAAGAGAGCCACGCAGTTTTGGCAGAGTGAGGACCTCCTCTTGGCCATGTGAAAAGAGAACCATGCACTTTCGGCCAGAGTGGGGACCCCTGCAGCCATGTAGAAGAAGGAGGAGTACCATGCAGCTTTGCCAGAGTGGCGACCCTACCCTCTCTGTAGCCATGTAAGAAGAGAAGAAGAACCATACTATTTTGGGCAGAGTGCAGACCCCTGCAGCTTTGGTAGAAGAGGCCCACGTGGTTTTGGGGTGCTCCCTTTGGTCGAGTGGCCTGGGAAGCAGGAGAGACTTTGCCTGGAAAAATGGGTGAAAGAACTCTTTGCCAATAGACCATGAGAAGGTGCCACATGACTTTGGAGTAATTAGAGATCCTGCCTGGATGGCGACACAGCTGACAGTGCCAGCATCCTGAAACACCGACAAGTGCTTCTTTTCCTGAGACATACGGTACCCCGAATTAGGGCAGGGGGGAAGGAAGCGCTGTGGGCGTCTGTGGTTATTCTAAAGGACTTTGATATATTAATGGGGACATTGGGTCACTACTTTTAAGTCTGTATAGCTTTAAATAAACCTTTCCTTTTCACGAATCTCTGGCATTGAGAAATGTCTTTCCTCTGGTGGCGGACAGACGAGCCCAGTAGGTGGTCAGGACAGTATTAGTACACTGTCCTTGGGAGGGGCCCTGTTGTTCTGTAACAGTTTTTGGCATCCCTGAGTGGGCCAAATATTGCCCCCCCTTGGACCTCTGTTCTGTAACATTTTGAGATGGGGGGGCTTAACCTGGATTATCAGTGTGGGCCCTAAATATAAATATATTGTAAATAAAATAAAGTAGATATTATAAATAAAATATAATAGATTGTATAATACTTAGATAATAGAATATATTATATTTATATAACCTATAAACGTTATAACTATAATATATAAACATTTAATATATGTTTAATATATGTTTATATGTTCCTCCTTTTAAGAAGGAGCCCAAGGGAAATTTGACCACAGACAAAAGACGACAATGTGACCACAGAGGTGGGAACTGGAGACTGCTGAGCTTTACCACAGACCAGGAATGCGGTAATCACCGGAGGCTGGGAGCGGCCAGGTTCTCCCCCACACCCTCTGAAGGTGGAACCGCCCTCCAACACTCTGATCTCGGCCCACTGATCTGGACTTTGGACCTCTGGCTGCAGAACTGTGAAAAAACTCATTTCTGGTGTATGAAGCCACCGAGATGGTGGTGATCTGTTACAGCAGCCACAAGAAACCAATACAAATTCTTACCCATCCCCTGAAGCGTTGCAGTAAACAGCTAACAAATAGGCATGGAAAAGGCCCCTGAGATGTCTTAAGTATAGTGCAAAAAGAGAAAGCCAGATACAGTATCAGAGTTCTCGATTCAAAATAAGAATATATAGCGCCCCTAAGACTGGAGGGTCAAAGCAATTTATATACAAGGAGAAATAAATATGACTTGGGGAACAATCATATCCAATGTAGAGTCGGTTCACCAAAGATTAGCATCACTTTGACAGCAGCTGTCGCAAAGATCCCGTCTTGATTAGCTCTGACTTCTAGTGTGTTTCTTCTCTGTTGGGACAAACACAGTCTACAGTGGGCTGGGTTCACTGCTCCCACAAATAAACTCCTCAGTGCTCTCTGGTCTACTCTAGATTATTTCAACCTGCTTCCACACTTCTCTCCCATTCTTACAGAGATCAAAGTAAACATAATTCTTCCTTTAATCAGCTGGTCCTAATGACCAGACCCACTAAATATACAACTTAAGTTCCAACCTGCAGTCATTCACACTAATGAGTATATTATTCTGTTAATTCACAAACTCTGGTTTGAATATATCATAAAATGTTAGTACATATATGTTCACAACAGAAAAATTAAAAACCCAGTAACATGTTTAATGAATTTCAGAATGCTATAATGGGACATGCAAGAGTATGAAAACAGTGCCGAAACAATCATGTTAACACATGGAAGCTGAAAAGGGCAAATGGACGTCTCATTTAAAACTCCATTATAGAGAGAATCACCCTAAGCAGCTCTAGGAAATTATATTCAGCATAGATATTCAGAAATTTCGGACATAACTTGTAATACAAGGCATACTCTTCAAATAATTAATCTCTTATACTTAAAGCCACATCAGTACAGTATATTTTACATCTAAAGTGAATTAAAACAGGCATTTTGGTACAAAGTCTGGAACTAGACTACCCAGGTTCAAATCCATGTAACTTAACTTCCCTGGGCCTCTGTTTCCTCACAGATTTGCCTCATTGGGGAAATTATGAAGTTGTTAAAGGAGTTAAAAACTTAAGGCACTTAGAACTGAATGTGGTATCTAGTGAGCTCTCAGTAAATTTTGGCTGCTATTATTATTATCTATTAAACTAGAGGCTCACTATTACCACATATGGACCTTATAATAGTTTCACAACTGCCATGCGTACCTTGTATCTTAGGAAACCTATTGTGACAGAATTTCATCTCTGTACTAAAGGCACTGCTTTGTTTACACCCCCTCTAGATGGTAAGCTCAAGAACAGGAGCCATGTCTTATGCAACTCTGCCGGAGATACCAAGTTCATGGTAAGTGTTCAAAATGTTTGCATTAAGTCAATGAACATTTATTTCCTTCAAGCCACTCCAATTTACCATAATTTTCCTTCCTAATACCAAACAGGCAAAACCTTTATTTAAAGGCTGTACAATGTAAAGAAAAAATAATTCTAAGAAAGTATTTGTATTACAAGAACAGGCCAGCAGAAATAAAGAGTAAGAGCCACAGACAAGGGTACCTTCCCCAGGATACCCAAACATTCCTGTGGGGGAAGAGTCACTGTCAGGGTTAAAACAACCCTTTCACCCCACCCTTGAGCCACACAGCAGTAAGAATGGGCGCCACCACGCACCCCTCATCACTCCTGTATTCCCATCTTTTATCCATCACTTGCTTTGTGACCCCACTGGATACCAGCTCACCAACATGCCATCTCCCTGCTTCACAAGTTCTCCCAAGAGGATCAACTACATATGTAATAAACAAAATTGGGGGTGATCCCCTATTTAAGACGGAAGACTCAGTGAAGCATAAAACTTCCCTTTACTGCCCCCAGAACAGTGATCTACTTCCTCTGAGGAGTGGACAATGAACGTTTTCGGAAACCTCAACTGGGAAGGACTGCGGGTCATCGTTGCACTGACGGCTGCTCCTGAGAGTCCGCTCCATCGCCTCCCCGTTCTCACAGCAGGATGCCCTACTGCCAGGTGTGGAGGATGAGGGAGGGAGGGAGGGAGGGAGATGCAGTGGGCACTTTCTGTCCAATCAGACTGAAGCCCGCAGAGGCCTTCTTCGAGCTTTACCTCCCTGCTACAGGAAACCCACCAATGGCTTTTCTTCGCTCTACTAGAACTAAAATCTTGCAGCCAAAGGAACTATCGCGAGTCCTCGTTATCCAAGAGCAGTCGGCATGGTAGGTGAAGAGGGAGTGATTTCTCTTAAACAGGGACCACATTTCATAATGATGAGAAAGAGATTTGATTAGTTCCCCCCCCAAAGAGCAAAATATTAATTTATTTTCATGATGTATCTTATATTTATCAAAGTTTAGCTTACACTTGCAACCATGCACTAACTCTTAGGATAAGAAACTAATCAACTGGTAGAATTTGGGACATAATTTTGTGAACTGTACACAAGTATAACATGATGAACTTGACTTCACATTTGCCTTTTGCAAGACAATTATATAAAAGTCATTTTTTACCCACAACAATTTAGTGGACTCTGCTTTTGTAAACAAAAATAAAACTTCTAAAATTAAAAAATAGAAATAGAATAAAAGTCATTTTTGAAAAAAAATAGATACATTTCATAATGTATTCCTCCGGAGCCTCTTGTACCACCTCTAAAAAACATTTTAGAGTACCTAGATCATCACCCTAGTTATCCTTACCAAAAGGTAACTGGTCTAACATTGCCAAATTCTCACAAGAGCCTCTTTATAACAGTCAAGTACATGAACCTCAGGTGTGAAACCTGAATTCCCACATGAACATACACCCCTTAACCACCCTCAGCTCAAGACACAGAACATTTCCAGCATCTCAGAAAGTTCCGTCATGCCTGTTCTTGGTCATTACTGCCACACACACCCCCCCACACACACACACAGGAGCCACTATTCTGTTTCTGAACTTCAGTGAAATGGAATCACACAGTGCTTATGTTCGGAGCGGTTCTCCTCCACCTTGCCCTGAATTCATGAAATCCTGCATCTCTGTGAGGTTTGCAATTGCACCTGGCAGTCGATTTGGAATGCATTTGTTTTATTCTGCTGGGTGCTAGACTACTCTAGTGTTACAAGTGTTTCGGTAGAGATCAGCTTTATAATTAGAAGTTTCATTTGTGATTAGTTCTATATTAGAATGACTTTTGTATACATGTACTAAAAACTTAATGTGGAAAAAACTCTAATACCCATTATTCTTGCATTTTACCCCAAACATGACAGATAATTCTTCCCACTCCTTTTGTGTGGCTTCCTTCCAATCTCCAATGGAGCCAACTTTACACTAGACACTGCTGACTTTTGATGATATAGTTCAGTTTTGTACAGTCTCAGAAATCAGAGGTCTAGAGGAAGTTATAAGTCTGGTTTTGTGACATACTATTTGACCCAACAACCTTAAAGAGTTTGTAATTCTCCCAAAACCCAGGAACAAAGACCTACCTGCTCTATCCTTTTTCCTAAATGAGTTAATATCATCAATCTCTAAACATATAGCTATCAAAAAACAAAACAAAAAACTCACTTCATTCCTCTTTACTGTCAACAGCTACCGGCTCCCCTCCCCCACCTCACTATTCTTCACATTCAATCTTCATTCAAAATATGTACTGTGGACTCTGAACACAGCCAATGCCCTGGTTCACCCCCTTATCATCTCTTGTCTGGAGTATGGAAACTGTCCTCCTTAACTGGTCTCCTCCCTACACTGTCTTTCACCCTGTCACCAAAGTCACCACTCCAGAACATGAGGTTGACCATGTTATTCATCCGATTAAAACCCTTCTATAGGTCCCACTGTCTATGGGATACAGTCACTCTCTTAGCTGAAAATTTACAACCTGGCCCAAACCCTTCCTGGATTCTTTCTCAGCAACTCCTGCAAAACTCTGGTTTGACCCCTGGACACACAAGCTCTCTCACTCGCCTTGACCCTGCATTGCTTCCTCCTTTGCTAGAAGCCCCTTCTCCCTTCATCCTACAGGCAGCTCCCTCACTGTCTCAGCCAGGGCCACCCAGTAAAGGCAACTATTCCTTTCGTGCATCCCCTGCTGGGAACTGGCCTGCAGGGAACCTGCCTGCAACCCAGGAATGTGCCCTGACTGGGAATCGAACCACGATTGTCTGGTTTGCAGGCCAGCGCTCAATCCACTGAGCTACACCAGCCAGGGCTAAGGCAACTATTTCTTTGTATGTGTTCCCCAGCCCTCCGCACCCACCGCAACTACATCACACTGCATTCATCATTTTCTTTGTTTGTCTCATTCACTGATTCATACACTTCTAGACGCAGGGCACCTCCCTAGACTCCTCAAGGACAAAGTCAGGATTTAATCTTTACATCCCAGGGACTTGGGAGGACAACTCCATTAAGGCTCAATGAAAAAAAAAAATGAATGTCCCAGCCTCTTTGATTTATGTCACCTTTTTTTCTGTAAGTAGAAACTAAAAAAAAATGGTGCAGATACATCAAAACAATAAACCTAACGTCTCTTTTAAAAGTCACCCAGCAAATTGAAGAGTTTAATAAAAACTAAAATCTCTCCTAATTATTGATTTGTGCTTCCTGTTAGAAATCAGTCACAGCTCTGTTTTAAAATACCTTTTAAAATAATGGACATCAAAGTTAGAATGAATAATGCCACTTAACTAAAGTAACTGTAGTCATCACCATATAAATCCCTATTGGATACCAATAGAATGAATCATAGTTATTTACACAACTAAAAGATGACAAACAAAATTGCTTCACTGAAAAACTTGTTCATATATATAACCCTTCAACAAATAACACTTCTGCATGGTGGTTAGGAACATCAACTGGAATCACAATGCTAATTGTGTGACTTCGGGCCAATAACCTAAATTTCAGTGTGCCTCGGTTTCCTCATCTGTAAAACAAGGACAATAAAAGCGCCACTTCACAAAGTTTCTGGATGACTGAGTTAGCACACAAGGCCCTCATGACAGTGCCTAGATGAGCAGTGATAAATGCCAACTGTTAACATAGGGTCTCAGATACTGCTCTTTTCTCACAGCAGTATAATGAGATTGGACAAACATGCTATGCCCGTGTCAGAGATAAGGTACTAACAGAGAGGTTGCTGGACTTCCCTAAGCTATTTCAAGTGGCAGAGCTGGAACTGGAAACCATACCTAAGCCCAGGCCAAAATGAGCAAACCTCCGCCAATCCAGTTTGCAAGAAAGGTCCTTTTTGGTTTTCCATACTGTTTCCTTTAGTTTGTCAGCAGCAGCCACCCTTAAAACCCAGAGAGAACAGATAGACTACCCCACTCGCTCAAGTTCAAAGGTAGGAGCAGCCTCTAACACAGAGCAGGCACTCCAAAGACAACAGACAGCTCCTGATGACTGAAACACAAAGCACCACTGTGCTTTCTCAATAACAGAACAAGGCACTCCACTGAAGCAAGCCTGCTACCAAAAGTCCCTTAATATTATGCTTATCTGTCCCATCAAAGTACAATGTGGCCATACAAACTTAAAAAAGAAGAAAATAGTTTTTAATGAATAATCTTCTTTTACCCTCAAAATTATAAGTTTTGCAAAAAGGACTTTCATCAAGACAAGTTTTCAAGTTTTTTGAAAACCCAAAATGTCTTTGCACAAATAAGTGGCTGACATGTGAAGACAGTATTTCTTCTCCATAAAACCTTTACCAGTACTTACTTGCAATACTTTCCTGGGCTTAATCTGAATTCTAAACCTTAGTCTTAATTACAGCCACGTGCACATGTAATATAGTTAATGAGCTTAGAAGGCAGATGCAATGTCCCTGATGAACCCACCTGAATTAGGTTAAGTACAGAGACGCAAACACCATGAAAACGAAACCTCTCTTCATCTTTCTTCAAATGGGCAAGCAGAAGTTAGGATAGACCTTACTTCTATCAAGGGACTTGCCTTGAGCCCCTGGGAAAGGTCTACCTTTTCTGTTATGGTACTGTCACTCTGGCACCTACAGGTAGGTATCTGGTACCTGTAGAATACACAGATAAGGCAGCTCCACGCCCTGTCTGGACAACTCGCGTCCAGGACTCACACCCGGTGGTCTCTGGGGATGTCTTGCACACGTGATTTAAAAAATGCAGAGCTCAGACTGTGTTCGGGCGGTGCGACTCCCAGACCCACCCAGATCTGGCGCAGGAAGGTGCTGATGCTCGTTTGTAAACAGAGACGGGACACCAGGTCCTCCACATCCCACAGCCACCTTGCCCTCGCGACCACGCATGCACGCCCCGACCCTGGACGCCTCAGCCTGCCTCTGGGAGTCGCTTCCCCGCTCCTCCTCTTAACTGAGCCAGCGACTCTGCCTGCTGCGTCGTCGTGATCCCAATTCCCGGTCAAGCGCCCGGTACCCGGACAGCAGCCTGAGAGGCCCGCAGCTCAGGGGGAAGAGCCTGTAGTGCCGCTCCCCCTCCAACTCGGGGATCCCTTGGCCGCTGCCGCCATTTTCCCCACGCACCGTAACCCCCACCTGACCATTCCAGTCTCCCACCTGTGACCAGCAGGGGAAAACGTGCGACACCGTGGAGGCGCGTGCACAAGCCAGGGGAATCTGTCGGGGTCACAACCTCTGTGCAGAACCCGCCGCTAATTCATCCCGAAGCGGGAGGCAACCAGGCCGTCGCCGTAGTAATGCGTCCGGACAGGCTTCACACTGATTGGCTGCGAGCTTCGTGACGCGTTGGCGTCTCCGGCAGCTCGGGAAGCCCAGGTCCTGGGGTGCCCCACCCTTGCCCCCCTGCCCCCAGCACCCTCGGTGAGTTGTAGAGGGCTTCCTTAAAGGGTCCACACTCATTTTCTCACCTGGCTTCCGGGCCAGGTGGGGCGGAGTGAGCGAGGCTTGTAGGGGCGAGAAGCAATAGAGGAAATCTCACAGAGGCCACTGTCCCAGTGAACTGAGGGCCCATCCAACTCCTAAAGTGTCGGATTGGAAAACAAACCTGGGAGGTTTAATTTACAAACCTGAT
The DNA here is from genome assembly GCF_021234435.1 of Artibeus jamaicensis. Lineage (NCBI taxonomy): Eukaryota > Metazoa > Chordata > Mammalia > Chiroptera > Phyllostomidae > Artibeus > Artibeus jamaicensis. Next base: position 17,190,092 of record NW_026521843.1, on the reverse strand, counting down.
TTACTAGCACCAAGTCACGGGGCAAATCAGAGGGCGAACCAGTTCTTGAACGCAGATTTTCGATGCGCAGTGCCAAGCTCTCCCCAGCACATGCAGCATTTCCCAGGGCTGGGGACATGTTCCCTACTCCGGGCTCCCACAGCCCTTTCGTCAGACCCCTGGATAGAAGGTAGCCAGTCATCACTTTCTGCTGTGGCATGTGGGTCCCTAAGCTGCTAGACTTTAAAGTTCCCTAATGGTGGGAACCAGTTAAACCTCTTTATGTTCTATACAGTGGCTTCGTCCTGCTGACCTTGGACAAAGATCCAGTGAATTAAAATCTTTAAAATAATGAAACAAGCCACACATCACACACATAGCCTCTAAGACAGTCATATTATATTTATGTATCGTATTTGTTTATTGAACAAGGTATGCAGCGAGGGTTAATTTTTTTTTAAGTACAAGGTTCATTTCCTCACAAAATTTATGCTGTAACAATAATTCTAGGTTAGAGATGCATAGCTCCAACATAGCTAAATTATATCTCCAAATTCTCTGTGAATCAAGTTCCTGTGCTCTTAAAGTTGGTTTCATAAACTCTCCAATTTTGTTCAGAAATATTGAAATATTTTGGATGTGCTAAAATTGCATCATTAGAAAATGAAGCTAAACTCTAAGAGAGGGAAATGCCAATTCAAAAGCCAGGTACCTCTGTGAACTTTAACCACATTTTTATCTTTAAAACGAGATTTCGAGCATAAAAGATCTCTAATTTTCTTTCCCCTGCTCCTACAAGTTTTTAAGTTTCTTGATGTCAGAGACCAGGGGAAAAACGCTGAAGGCCCTGGAGATGGGTTTTGAAATCTGAAATCATGTAATAGCTTATCTCTGCATCTCTATAAATGAATAGACCTGCCAACTGAGAAAAAGAACTCTATGTATTTGCATATATAGCGGATGTCGAATAAAGGTTAACTGACTTGAATGAGTCATCCTGATTTCTTCATTTCACCTTTTGCCGTTGGTCTTTTTTGGGGTGAAATGGTGGAACCTGAAGGAAAGGATGAAAACTGTGGAATCCAAGGGTTTTAGCTGTTTTTTGTACCCCAAATACTTCTGACACCCACCACATGTGCAGGTTTTCTACACCAAGCAATTCTCCAATTCTCTGCAGACACCAACTGGGCGTCGTACCATGTAATTCAATCTTGCTGCTGACGACTCTGCAGACCCCACAGGCTCAGTCCATCGTGTCCCGCACTCCACACACTACTCTGAAGTCCAGGCCCCAGTGCTTCTGGCCCACCACCCATTATAAATTGGGTATTCCCCAGACACCCTGCTTGGGTTCTAATTTGCTAGAACAACTCACTGAACTCAGGAAAACACTTTACTTTTACTGATATTAGAAAGAATTCAATTTTTTTTAAGAATATGATTTTGGAACAACCAAATGGAAGAGATGCATAGGGCAAGGTACCGTGGGTGGGAGGGAGTGGGGAGCTTCCACACCCCCGCAGATGTGAGCCCTCCCAGCACCTCAATGTGTTCAGCAACTCGGAAGCTCTTGAAATCCATTGCTAGTGTTTTTTTCATGGGGATTTCATTATATCATTGGCCATTAGTGATTAATTCAAACTCCGCTCCTCGCCTTTCCCTGCAAGTCTAACTGTGGGGTTCAAAGTTTAAACCCTCTAATCACAGAGTTGGGTTCTTGGGCAAGCAGCCTCTGCCCTCAAAGAGTCATGAGCATAAATTCAGGCTAAAAGGGGATTGTTATGAATAACAAAAGATCCCCAACCCTCAACAAAATTCAAGAAGCTTTGTGGGGACACAGAATCACAGAATTGGGACAAAGACCGAATATATATATTTCTTTTTTAAAGATTTTATTTATTTATCTTTAGAGGGGAAGGGAAGGAGAGAGGGGGAGAAATATCAATGTATGGTTGCCTCTCATGGGTCCCCTGCTGGGACCTGGCCTGCAACCCAGGCATGTGCCCTGACTGGGAATTGAACTGTGTCCTTCGGTTCACAGGCCCATGTTTAATCCACTGAGCTACACCGGCCAGGGCTCAAAAAATATATATATTTCTTATTATATCACAATATTACAGAAGGTACAAGGGAAAAGACTGCAGTACAAATCCAAGGAGTGTGGCGTTCAAACACCCCAGCTAAGTCTCAATGAGGTATGACCAAATAGAAGCTCAAACCATCTTACTGCAATTTGGGTAAATTTATGCTGATGTCATCCAGAAGATTGGGGCGTGGTGTGGGCGGAGTAATCTGGAGGCCCCTACAAAAAAATGTACCCTCACGGTGCACAACTGACCTTCTGAACATTTCCTGTAATGTGCATCTGCTGGGATTTCCCATGTTGACTACTTGTACTGTGTGCTCCACATGCTGTTAAAATACATGAACATATAACCTGGCTGGGTTTTCCAGTCATTTGGAGTGTTCTTCCCATACATCAAAAGGTTACAGTTTCAATTCCCAGTCTGAGCACATACCCAGGTTATGGGTTCCATCACCAGTCAAGACGAGTATGGGAAGCAACCGATCAATGTCTCTCTCTTTCACTTCCTCTCTTTCTAAAATCAATAAACATATCCTAGGGTGAAGATTAATAATAATAATAATTTAATATGTTAATTTATAATACAGTTGGGGCATGGGCATCTCTGATCATAAACTTTATAAGTTAGGTAAATGCCAAGGAAGCAAAAGAGTTCAAATTGTACAGAAAACACCTCTGTCCCACATCAGGCGATACCTCTATTCATAATTTACTGGTGCTTGGTAAAGGAGGTCCTTTGCATTAAGAAGGAGGGTAAAACCATTCTCAACCCCCTATCCCTGATGGTGTGGATGAAGAAAGGGGTTCTATGGAAAGTAACCTCACAGGGTGATCTGATCATACATTCCTAACTGGGCAGGTCACACTGGGTAGTCACGCCCCAGGTCTATAACTTTTGTAGTAAAAGGTTTATGTTCGCCTCAGGCAAGCCCTGTCCATTGTTTTGGGGCATCTGAGTTAACACACCTTTGAAATAAGCTGAACTTAAGAGAGCACATTGGTAACTGTCCTGTGATCCGATTTCCATCTTGCTTTCTTCCACTCTCATGTAACCTTCTTTACATTCTCCTTAATATCAAATGCATAAAAGAAACTACAAAACTGTCATTCTCTGGAGCATTTGTGATCTTGCTTCCCAGCAACTGTCATCAGTTATGTCTCAAACAAACTCTTATTTAAATTCTATACAGGTTTGGATATTCTTACACCAACAATGGAATAATAGTTTCTTAGATTTTTTTCCCCATAGAATTTCCCTAAAATGAATTCCATTACCAATCCTGCTCCTACTAAAAGCACATTTCAGTAGCACAGGAAAAGTAGCTTAAACCTCATCTGTTTTGATATAGCTTTAGACAGGTCATGTATGAGCTCTGATACTCAAGTTCCTTCATCTATAAAATGGGAGAATAATCTTTCCTTTGTCCACATAAGAGCATCCAAACCTGGGGAGAATTTTTATGAGCTTATTTGAGCAGGAAGCAAAAATCTCCAATGCTCTAGAGAATGAATGCAGAGTTTTGGAGTGCCTTTCATGCATTTGGAATTAATTATGTGCTCCTTGGATGCTGATTAAGCATCCTCAGGAATCTAAAGGAAGAGGATCACTCTGGCATTTCAAAGGTATGTAACCTACCTGCACAAACAATAGACAAGGCTTACCTGAAGCAAAGAGAAATCCTTTACCAGGGAATTAGAGGCCTAGGGCTGACCACTGACCTTAACCTACCCTGTTAGGAATCTGGGATCAGATAGTGCTGTAAGGTCACTTTCAGTCACTGAGCTTGTCAGGTTTATAGATCTTCCCTTCCTTCAACCCTTCAGAATTGTAAAGGAAAGAATTTATCCTGTGCAGCAAGCCTTGGTCTTCAGCTCACTTCTAGTGCAGTTATTCTGAGTCAGAGTGTTAAAGCCATACATGGACTTAGAAGCCAAACAGATCTTAATTTGAATCCTATTTTTGAAACCTGGTAAACTTAAAATATGGTTAAGTCACTTAATTCTCTTGGGCCTCAGTTTCACATTTAAAACCCTTGGCTATTAGTGCTTACCTCTCAGGACGGTTGAGTATATTGGATGAAAGAATGACTACCTACCATTTATTAAGCACCAATAGTGTGCCAGGCACCATGTTGGGCCTTCATGCACATCATTTAATTCTCAAAACATCCTTTTGATGGGTGCGGATGATGAGAACTTAGGAAGGTCAAGCAACTTTGTCCACAGTCTCGCAGGTAATGAAGGGCAGAGCCAGGGATGTAACGCAGGTCTCTCTGACACCACAGCCCTATTCCTCACTCTTCTCTCAAGCTGTATCAAATGCTCTTTGGGGATGATTAGCACATCATACAAAAAAACCTCCCAATGTCTGCGCACTCTCTTAGGTCTAGAGCCCAGGCCTGCTTGTCTCTAGTCTTCTAAGTTTGCTCCTTCCAGACCCTCAGTAGCCATCCCAGCCATTTGCTACTGACCGTGTCCATGTATATCCTTGTCTTGAGCCTCTCTCTTCTAATAAGGCAGAGAGACCCACTTCTGCGGGCCCAGGTGGCTCAGGGGACTCCGAGGTTCAAGGTGCTCAAGTCTATCTACTCAGACATCCCAACCCCAAATCTCCAATTTCTTCCCCTCCCAGTCTTACTGAGTTATAATCGACATATAACACTGTCTAGGTTTAAAGTATACAAAGTGATAATGTGATATACCGATATATTGTGAAACGATGGTTTGACATATGACTGTATCATGAAATGGTTACCACAGTAAGGTTACTTAACACATCCATCATCTCAGATAGCTGTGTGTGTGTGTGTGGTGAAAACTTTTAAGATTACTCTCATCAACTTTCACGTACAGAGTACAGCACTGTTGGGTGTGGTCACCATGCTATTCATTAGATCTCCAGAACTTACTTATCTCAGAACTGGAAGTTCCCCCCACCTCACCACCTTCATCTGTTCCTCCCACCGCACCCCGCCTTCTGCCCCTGGCAACTACAGTCTACTCTGTTTCCGTGATATGTTTTTTAGATTCCATGAAGAAGTTAGATGACACAGAATTTGTCTTTTTTCTCAGGCTTATTTTACCTAGCATAACACCCTCAAGGATCATCCGTGTTGTCGCAAATGACAGGATTTCCCTGAATAACATTCTACAATGCACATATGTGTGTGTATACCACATTTTTAAATCCATTCATCTATGAATGGACTCTTAGGTTGTTACTATGTCTTGGATATTATAAATAATGCTACAGTAAACATGAGAGTACAGATACATCTTCAAGATAGTGATGCATTTTCTTTGGATGTATAACTAGAGGCAGGATTGCTGGATTATGTGGTAATTCTAGTTTTAATTTTTTGAGGACCCTCAATACTAGTTTCCATAGTGGCTGCACCAATTAACATTCCCCCCCCAAAAAAACCATACACACACACACAATAACATTCCCACCAACAGAAGACTCAGGTTCCTTTTCTTCACAGTCTCACCAAAACTGGCTACCTCTCGTCGTCTGAGTTCTACTTCTTCCCTATCAAGGCCATGACTTTGGCATTGGAGATTTGCCTAGGCTGAGAGTTCAGCTTTCTCTGAAGTTCTGCCACTATGACAGCTGAGTCCTAGGTCTAGTCTTCAGCTCTGGCTGCCCTCTGCCTGCAGATGAGAACCTCTGTAAACGCTGCTAAAGAAGCCTTCAGACCTTCACTCATTGCTTACCTAGCATCAGTCACCCAGTTCCACAATCTTTATAAATGCTGCTTTCCCTGGTACCTCTAGAACAGCAGAGACTTTGCACCTGCCAGTGCATCCTCTTTGGTCCACATCCTTTCCTGGTTCGCCAAGGGTAATCTGCCACCACGTACCAGGAGCAATCCATTTTCTTCTTCTTACTGGCAGTGGGGTGGATCCTCATGGCCCACCTGCCATCAAATGATTTCTCTTCAGAATCCCATCTTTGGAGTCTGCTTCCCAGAAGCAGCTACGCAAGCAAAGACTCTGATGCAGATGAATTTTTTAAGGAAGTGTTCTCAAAAGGAGAGAAGTGATAAAAGCAGGATGCGTGGCAGGAGAGATAGATTAGGATCTGGTGACAGCTGGAAATTTACTTCAGCCTGATCTCACGGGAAGCTCTGAAGCATGAATTATACCACTTGAGACGAGGGAGCCAACCTCTTGTACTCCCAATCAGCCCGCTCTTGGCTACAGGCTGCCTGGGAGGAGGCACGCTTCATGAGTGGGCCAGAGCAGCTCCTGTTGGGTTGAGGGGGATCCTTCAAGAAAGGGGGCAGCTACATGCCATCAGCTACAAATGCTCACAGCAGTGGGGGGGATGGGACCCCATTTGGGAGGGGCACCAACAGCATGCACCACAGACACAGCATAAATGCTAGTAAATCTCCATTTTTTCAGAGACTGCTTATGATTGTACATGCCTAGAACATCTGGGAAGGCTACGCAGGAGAGAAACCACGGCAGTAGTTGCTTCTGGGAAGAGAAATTGGACCTCTGTAAACTGCCACATAAAAGTATTTCCTTCTGTACTGTCTGAATTTTAGCCAGATGTAAGAATTACTCTTTTAATTTGGGGGAGAAAAAAATTAAAAGCTTCTCTGAGGCGCCAAAGAGCTTCAGCGCTGGTGTTAACCTGCTCTGCTGCCCAGAAGGGTAATTTCCCACATGGCTCTGAACCTCCGGACTCCTACGAATGGTTCCACTTCATGAGCCATTGATTTAACAGTCCCATTTAATAGGGCACTCTCTGCGGTGCTCAGGGAGACACAGTGACAAACAGGAAACCCCAAGTCCTCGTTCTCATTGTGCTTTTATAATTATTGGGACACTCTCTCTGCCCATGTCATCGCTTCCTCCTCTTCAAAATGTGATATTAATAAGGTAAAATGTGTCCTCAATAACGGATCTCAGAAAAGAGCCAAGGAAGCGCTGCCAGAACAATTGGAACCACTCTGTTCAGTGGCAACACGTGGAAGGAGCGTGAGGCCCTCCGCTGGCAGAGGCCCCGGCCCCGAACCGCAGGCCCGGGGCTCCCAGTTCTGACAGCCCCCGTTGTCCCTGTTGGCAAAACTCCCCGTGACTGACACGGAGCGCACTCTTATTACCCAGAGATATTCTCGAGTCCCAGAGGCATTTGAAATGAAAGGTTTTGATTTCCTGAGAGGCAGTCTCATCTTCGGCGGTTCAGGAGTCTTCGCGCTAGAAGGAAAGGCTTAGGCGATGTGACCAATTTGCGTTCACACAAACCGGTGGCGGCATCAAATTCTGATTGCCCTTTGGCCCCTTGTCCGCCACCACCCTCACACCCCCTCACACTCTGTTCTGGCCTGTCCAGCTCACTTCTCCTGGCTCCCGACCCTTGGTCTCTGGCAGGGTTCAGCCAGTGGGAAGGCACCGGCGGGCGTCCACAGAGTGGCCCGAGGAAGAGATCAAGGAGTTTGGCCCCACGCCGCACCCCCACGGTGGGCCGTAGGGTGACTTTCTTCTTCATCGGGGCCCGGCACACTGAGTTCTCGGGCCCCCTCGCTCCCCTGGCCCCGCCAGGCGGGCCCACCCTGTGGGAGCCTCGGTATTACATCTAGCCCCGGAGTGCTTCTTCAGCCTCTGTCAATTCCCCTTCACCCTGACCCCTCCTTTGCAACAACCCCGTTTGCCGTCACTTCTGAATGTTCCCTTTGTTTCTTGCCAAAACCCTGACCGATCCACTGATGGACCCAAATTTCACTCAGGCCAAAAAGATAAAAATGCCAGAGAGTAAATTTAGAACCCTGGTGACCGAGCAAGTCAACCAACATCAACACATGCGTTTCCCCTCATGGTAGTTAACACAAAATCTCTCCTTCGCGTGGAATGCCTTCAACTTTAAGTAACAGTAAACTCGATTTACAATGGCTTAAACCTCAGGGATGTCTACTATTACTAATTCAAAGTATAGAGGTAGGCAATCTCGGAATTCATTATACGACTCAAAAACGACGCAAGGACCAGGTTCTTTCCATCCTTCTGCCCTGCCTGCCTTAGCATATGGACTTTAAATATTCATGTTTGTTGCTTCACAGTCACAAGAGGGTTGCCACAACGCCAGGTATCATGATTGTATCAAAAGGCAGAAAATGGTAAACTGAGGAAAATGTATTTTTTTACTGATGTTTTATTGTTTTATCCTGGAAGAAAAACCCTTCCCAGAAATTCCTCCAATAAATGTCCCTACTTGTCCTAGAACATGATCACATGTGTGGGGGCGACTTTCCTCGCAAGTCCCCCCATGTGCCACGGATGAGAGTAAACATGACTGAGACATGATGTGATCTGCTTGGGGAGGAGAGGTAGCCAGTTTCCCAGAGGAAAAAGGCCTTGAGCAGTGGCCAGTTTCTCAGGGGAAAAGGCGTTGAGCCCCTTCCTCCAAGGACTTTTATTGGGTTCTAATACACAGGAATAAAGGGTGGCAAGGATCAAACAGTAGATAACATTTTTTAAAAATCTGAGGGCTTAGTTAGAGTCAGAGTCTGTCAGGAACAGAGTTTCAGGGTTTCCTGCTTGAACCCTTAACGTATGAATGAAAGCACTCTTAGCAGAGCAGATTTCACAGGTTTATCAGGAAGTCTTTGTGATGCCAGATTTTTCCCCAGGACACACTTTAGCAAGGCAAGGAGCTGCACCCCTTCCCATCAGGTTTTCAGGCTTAAGGGGATTAGAGCCAGGAAGCGCTTCTCCCAGAGTACATGGGGACTCCAGCTTTGTCAAAGTCTGGGGGTGAGAGTCCATTGCTCCCTCTTTGTCCCAGCCCCCTGAGTCCTTCCATGATGGCCTCCCAAGTGGTCGTGTCTGGCCTAGGTTGCTCCTCCTCTGAGGGGTCTTACTCATCAAGGACTTCTGACCAAGCTTTGGGGGCAGGGAGGAAACTGAGGCAGCATTTGCTACCAGAGACAAGCCTTGTCTCCTGTGGCTCACATTCCAGAGGTCAGTGCTCACTCATCCTTAGCCACAGGGGGTAGAGTTACAATTTCTAAACCAGGCAGAGCGGTCCACAACACACATGACCATCTTTATCTGCAAAATAAAGGTGAACCCTTGAGCCAATTGTCCCTCTCTGACAAGTTATTTCTGCTGTCTTCCAATAACAGATGTTTGTTAGACTGACAGCTGTCGGAGGGGCGGGGGGTGGGGACTGGGTGGAAAAGGTGAAGGGATTAAGAGCAACTCCCAGAGAACAGGCGAACGGAGAACAGAGAACGGTGTGGTGATTATCAGAGGTAAGGGTTGGGGAGGTTGTTGAGAGTAAAGGAGGTCAAATGGTGATGGAAGGAGGCTTGACTTGGGGTGAACACACAGTGCAGCATACAGATGATACATCATAGAATTATACAGCTGAAGCCCATAGGAATTTATTAACCAAAGTCAGACCAATAAATTCCATAAGAAGCAAAAAATAAGAAAAGGAAAAAATAGCCCTGGCCAGGTAGCTCAGTTGGTTAGGGCATCGTCCCGATGTGCCGAGACTGTGGGTTCTATCCGCAGCCAGGGCACAGACAAGAATCAACAAATGAATGCGTCAATAAGTGGAACAACAAATCAATGTCTCTTTCTTTCTCTCCCTGCCCCTCTCTCCTCCTTCCTTCCCTCTATCCCTCTCTAAAATCAATAAATTAAAAAAGAAAAGGAGAAAATAAATTAAATAAATATATCATCCCATTTTTTAAATGTCTGTCACCTCTCCCTTGTTGTTTCCCTGAATGGAAATGAACTTTAAGACTCAATTCAACATCTGCCTATGCCCCCACTGAATCACCACTGATGTCCACATCATCTGCCTGGGACGGCCACCCGGAAAAATGCATTGACTATATTTTCTTATTTCTATAACTACTGATTCTGTGGCATCTGGGTTGTCAGTCCCAAGAGATAGCAAACAATTGCCTGGGAATGTGCCTTCCTTATGCAGACTAACCTATCCAGAGCCACACACAGACACACACAGACAGACACACAGACACACAGAGAGACAGACACATGGGTGCACACACATACCCCATCATTCTGGCTCTTATAATCGGGCCAATTTTCCCTGCCCAAATCACCCAAGGCCAGGTACCAGACAACTGGAAACAGTTGCTATACCTCAGAGCCTGCTGAAATTACCCAAACTAACGAATCCTAAATCTGCGTACTCTGGCTCACCTCTTCCTCTCCCTGGAAACCACAACAAAGGCTTTCTCAGTCCTCTGCCTCCTAAGTGACCGGGGCTTCCCTGTGGGCAGCCGCCTGCCCTCCCCGCCCCCACCCCGTGGTGTGTGCTTCCCCCTCTTGGGAAGGGTAACAAGCTATCTTTTCAATGGCAATCTTCTGCTCTGTTCTGCTCTGTTGGCTTCCTCTTACCCGAATAATAATAAAACTTACATTGTGAAACAAAACCCTTCTTCGTAAAGTACTTACCTTGGTGTTTTTTCCCTACCTTGGTGGTTTATTTGCCCTCTCTAGCTAGGGACCAGCTCTGTACCCGTGGGTCCTGGACTCGTTTGTCAGGCCTTACTGTCCCTCCTAGAATGAGCTCATTTGTCCCCAGAGTTCCCACGAAGCAAACAAATCTCCCTGCTCGTATTGGCCACCTCTGTTAGGACCACTTAAGTTATGACAAAGACCACATGATTCAGGGTTGAAGAGAAAGGAAAATAAGGGATATTCTAGGAAAAGAACTCCATCTGTTACAAACTAAATTATTTAATTTTTAATTAATTAATTATTTAATTGTAATTAAATTATTAAATTTATTATTTAGGGTGATAATTTAATGATATGTTGTTCTGATTTTACAGATGTAAAACTGAGGCTCAATGTGTTAGTTCCCTACTGCTACTATAACAAACTACCACAAACTTAGTGACTTTAAAAGAATACAAATTAGCCCTGGCTGGTGTGGCTCAGTGGACTGAGTGGCATCCTACGAACTGAAAGGTCGCCAGTTGGTTTTCTGGTTGGGGCACACGCCTGGGTTGCGGGCCAGGTCCCCAGTTGGGGGCGTGCAAGAGGCAACTGATCTCTGTATCTCTCACGTGGATGTTTCTCTTCCTCTCTTTCTCCCTCCCTTCTCCTCTCCCTAAAAATAAATTTGAAAAATGAAAAAATGCAAATTCATTCTCTTACAGGTCTACGGGTCAGAAACCCAGAATCAGTTTTGCCCTGCTAAAGACACGGTGTTGGCCGCCCTGGTCCCTTCTGGAGGCTGTGAGGGAAACAATCCATTTCCTTGCCTTTTCTGCTTCTAGTGACCATTGCTATCGCTTGGTGGGCGGCCCTCTTCTCTGTCTGTAAACACACCACTCGGATCTCTGCGTCCAACATCTATCTCCTCATCTCCTTTTCGTAGCAAAATCTCCCTCTGCTTCCCTCTGAAAAGGACACTTGTGAGTACATGTAAGGCCCACCCAAGTAATCCAGACTGATCTTCCCATCTCAAAATTCTTCATTTAAGTGTCACCGAAAAGACCCCTTTACCATATAAGGTAGCAGGGATACCTGACAGGAACGAGGACCTGGGTACTTTTGAGGACCACGGTTCAGCCTAGCACACTGGGTTTCCCTGAGCTAAGTAAGGGGATCAGCACTCCTGTAGGCTACAAGGCCCGCATTCTTCTGGAAGTTCTAGGGGACAATTCATTCCTCTGTCCTTCTCGTTTCTTTTTTCTTTCTTTTTTTCTAATTGTAAGAGAACGTTTATTTAGGAAGTTACAGGGGTAGTAGAAATGAGCCAGCTGGGCTGTGTAGGTTCAGGAAACAAGTTACAGACGCAAAAGAAGGCCCCGTGGAGCTTAGGAGAGAGAAAGGCAAAGGTCGCAGCCTGCGGGGAGGAGGAGGGGAGGGAAAGGCGTGAGCGAGCTCCCAGGAGAGGGAGAGCGCTCCTCCCTTGCCTCTTCCAGTTTCTAAGGACCCCTGAATCCGTGGCTTCTGGCTCTTCCTTCATCTTCACATCTCCCACTGACCCCAACCCCTGCAACCCTCATCCCACTTCCTCTGACTCCCCCGGCCTGCCTCCCTCCCTCTCCCCTTATAGGCACCGTTGGGATTACAGGAGCCCAGGAAAATACCATCTGCAAAGTCCACTTTTCCATGCAAGGTAACACTCACGGGTTATCGGAATTAGGACATGGACATCTTTGGGGGACCCATTACTTCTGCCTACTGCATACGAACAGAGAGCTGCTCCATGTTGCTAGGGACAGGGGTGAAGAGGAGGAAAGGGAGGGCCCGCCAAGGAGCAGGAGAAAACTTTGGGGGTGATGGTTGTGATGACCTTCACTGGGTGATGGTTTCATGGGCATACACATACAGTGAACCTATCAAAGTTCATGCTTTACCTAAGTATGTGGAGTATTAAAATGTTATACGTCTATTCCTTAACGAAGCTGTTAAGTTAAATTAGAAAAAAACCCTGGTGCTCAGAGACTGGGCAGCAGGGATGCACAGCCAGGTGAGTTCACCTGTGCCTGCGATAAAGTGCCATTTCCTTTACCCTCCCTTCCCTACCTCGGGGTTGGTAATACTCGCCCCTTAGAGCTGGGAGTGCACGGTTAGATGCCCGATATATGGGCACTTCCTCGCCTTTCCCCCTTTTAGACTTCCTGACAAGCCAATGTTTCTGAGTAACCCAGAGTACATTCTGTTTTCTAGAACCTGGAAATCAGCATTTTCTTCACTGGAGAGGGAGAGAAAGACATCTGAGAAAAATGCAGAAGGAAGCCAACAAGGTAGTAAACAGGCCTCATCTTCAAGGAGGCCATAAGTATCCCAGACTCTAAAACGCAAACCAAAACACAGGATATTGGTCATAAGTGTATTATTCAGGTTTCTCGGAAATCCAGGCTGGTTCATTTTGTTGATTAGTGTTGAGAGACGATGCTCAGGAACCAATAAGAATAAGCAAGCAAATAAAGACTATATAACAGGAAAAAAGGCAAAGGAATAAAAAAGAAAGAAGGAAGGAAGGGAGACAAGCATGGGGAAGGTTTCCCATTATTACAATGACAGGAACATTGATTGTTGCACCCAAGGTCACAAAGCCCTTTTCACTGATGATGCACTGTGCTTGCTCCATTTGGGTGAAATGAAACAGAAGGATGCTCCAGGCTGGTCAAGAAGCCCGAACCTGTTCCCAGGGTTTCCTCAAGAGAAGAAAATGTACCCACATTGCCATCATTTATGTGTTTGTGTATTTGAAAGATAGTATCTTCTGTTCCTAGATACATTTAAAAATGTCTTAAGAAAAAGCCCACATTTCCGTTTTTCTTTATGGGACACTGTCTACTGGGGCGGCCTCGCCCCCAATGGTCTTCAGCTTCTGATTCAGGTTGTGAAGTTCACCTCCGGTTAATCTCCATTTCTTGATCTCTCCATCTACATTTTCCACCCCAGGCCATGCGTATTAGATGATCACATCCAGCTTATGTCAGTCACATCAATTAAATTAAAAAATAGAGATGAATAAATCAAAAGTAAGATGGGAAAGAATAGCAGATGCTGCAATCCTCAGTTTGTCACCAGAAAGTACTGTCCAGTAGCTGAGTACTCAGCCCAGCAGCTGAGTTACCAGTATATAGTCAATTTAGCCCCTGGCTGGTGTGGTTCAGTGGATTGAGTGCCAGCCTATAAACCAAAGGGTCACTGGTTTGATTCCCAGTCAGGGCACATACCTGGATTGTGGGCCAGGTGCCCAGTAGGGGCATGTGAGAGTCAGCCACACACTAATGTTTCTCCCCCTCCCTTCCCCTCTGTCTAAAAATAAATAAAATCTTAAAAGACTTATAGCCATGGTTTCATACATGGTAAATATAGCAGAAAGAGACAGACACATTTGAGTTTCATTGCTACTCATCAACTCTATGACTTGAAGCAAATTAGTTTAACTTCTCTGAGCCTCAGTTTTCTCATCTGTAAAAATGAGGGTGGTAAATAGTTTCTGCCTGTGCAGCTGTTGCAAGGCGCTACATTCAGTAAATGCTTAGCAGGTGGAAATTGCTTTCTTCCCCTCCTGTCCACCTTTATCTAATTTAGCTTATGAATTTGCTCTAGCTAAATGCCCCTGCGGAGATGAAAATGTCAACGTCAGTCAACCTAGAAGGAAAGTGCTAGTGCACTATGACCCGCGGTGAACCACTGGTCCTCAAAAGCACTGAGAGGAGGCAGTTTTGGCCAGCAGCCACGTTTTGGCACTGAATCATGTCCTGTTTTGCACTGTTCTCTAATTGTTTCAAGTCATTTCCTCTCTCTGGGATTCAATTTCCTAGCTAGTAAAAGCAGAAGATCCTCTTTAAGCCTCCTCTAGTTCTTCTCAGTTCCTTCTTCTACCCATTTATCTCTACTTACATAATAAAAACTCAGAAAATAGCAATGGCAATGAAGAACCAAGTGAAGTCCGTATACATAGAGCAAGTTCTCTCTAGCGTGAGGTTGAGGCATAGATTGGGGCCTCTGGCAGCCGTCCAGCGCACTCGCTCTCCTGGACTATCCTATTTCAAAGTCATTACCCACCAGACTCAACCTAGTTCCCACCACTCAGGGAGTATCTGGTGGCAAAACCAGTGTTCAGAGAAGTCTTGTTAGGATTAGGTGGTTCACAGATATTTGCAGCTTCCCAGAAGGCAGCTAAAATGCTCACCCTTCGTGCTTACTCTTAAGAACCTTGGTTCTAAACTTTAGCTACACATCACAATAGCCTGGAGAGCTTTTAAAATAGCAGAGATCCTAGTTGTATTGGTTTGGGATGGGGCCTGGGCACTGATAGTTTTAAAAACTACCCAGGCAATTCTAAGTTCATTCAAAACTGAGAATCACTGATCTAGGTCAGAGACTAGAATATAGTTATTGGGGCTCATAACTGATTATCTGAACACAGGAGGGTTGAAAGTGTAAATGCCTTTGTATCTGAATCCTGGTATTTAGCATGCTGCCTCCCATGTAGCAGGATACTCAATAAATGTTGGGGAAATAAATGGATGAATGAAAATAACAAGTGTGAGATAGTATAGTAGAAAGAGTATTAGACTAAAGGCCTGAAAATCATGTTCCCAATTGTGATATTTTGATTTAGAATAAGAAATGTATATTTAATCTTTTTTCCTTGTATCTGATACACAGCTCCTAAAACCCTTGGAATCTTTTTTTTATATTAATGAGGTGGTGTCTTTGAAAGCCCCTAGGTAATCTAAGGATGGGGGCTCATGGCCAGGGGAATCACCCTTTGAATAGAGGATTGGAATCTCCAGGCCCACCCCCCTGAGGAGGAAAGAGAAGCTGGAACTGACCTCAATCACCAACTGCCAATGATTGAATCGAGTGTGCCCGTGTAATAAAGCCTCCACAAAGACCCAAAACGACAGGGTCCAGAGAGCTTCCTGACTGATGAACACGTGGAGATGTGGGAAGAATAGCACGCCCAGAGGTCGTGGAGATTTCAGGCCCCTTCCCACATACCTCGCCCTATGCTTCTTTTCCATCTGTCTATTCCAGATTTATGCCCTTTATAATAATTTAGTAAGTGAGATGTTTCTCTGACTTCTGTGAACCACTCCAGCAAACTAATTCAATCCAAGGAGGGGGTTGTGGGAACCTCTGATGTATAGCCAGTCTGTCAGAAGTGAAGGTCTGTCTGGACTTGCCGTCGACAACTGGCATCTGACATGGGGGCAGCCTTGTGAGACCTGTTGGAGCTGCTGCCATCTCCCGGTGTATCAACCCCCTGGGGCTCGAGGTATTGAAAACAACAAGTCGGACCAGCCCTGACCCAACCACTATCCAAATACAGGCAGTAATTTTCTCTGAACTTCCATTTACTCTCCTGTGATAACAGTAGGATGCTTTATCCTACTCACAACATTATTGTGATGGTAATGTATGCAAAAGTGCTTTGCATATTGGTATGTTATAGTTTTAAGAAATGTGTAGAAATGAAACATAACTGTCATCCTAACCACCTGGTTTTTCTGACAAACCTAGCAACGTGGCTTAGTGAAGGAAGTGCTATGTGAAGGCTGGACCATGGGAGCATCCCGGTGGGGCAGACCCTCACTGCCGCTGCATGGTCCCTCTTCCTTCTAGGTGGAGCCCAGCATGACCCCTCTTCTTGGGGATCTTGAAACCATGCAGGAATGACCTACGACCCAGCTCTGTCAGCAAAACTTGCACAGTGGGCCCTGCCCAGGGCCACCCTGGTGCCCTTGCTCCATTCGCCCTGGGTCTCAGCACAGTGCTGGCTCAAAGTGAGCGCTCAGTGGAGAAATGAATGAATGTGCCTGGCTCCGAGTGCAACTTTAACACAGGCCTCTGTCTCTTCTGTTTCGTCAGCTCTCTGGCCGCCCATGGATGGTTGAGGACCGCTAGCTCCTCCGTCTGGAGGTCCCCTGCTTCAACCTGGGACATATTCTCTCTCCACCACCCACAGTTACTGGGGCCCCCCACCAGCCCGTCTGGCCCTTGGCCTTTCATGGTAGGGGTATTTGGAATTCAAAAACATATGGTGTTTTTGAATAGGATCTTGCTGGTTTTTACTTATGTTTTTAAGTAACTTGTTTTTCTTATTATTACAAAATAACACATGTTAGCTTGAAAAAATTTGGAAAAACCAAGCAAGCAAAAATAAAGAGTATAAATCTTTCATAAACCCCCCAGTCTTAGGGAATCACTGTCTGACGGTCCTAGTTTTTGTGTGCTCGGCATACGCGTTTGGAAAAAATGGCGCCAAGCCGCACTCGGTGATTTGTAACCTACTTTGTTCACTTGACAATATCTTGCTGCCTTAAATGGTCATCTTGGCCTATTATTATCCCCACACCCGCTTCTGTTGTCATTAGTTGCTTATAGTTCTTTGCAAAATGGGCAACATTAGTCACAACAGCCCACATCAGCCCTCAACGGAGGGCTTTGCTAGCTAACCGACGGGGTAGTCATCTGTGCTCTGACCACTGTTGGAGAGACCCTGCAGCCTGTAAAGTGTTTGTTTCGTCAAGAGCTCTCGGGCTAAGGCTAGCACAGAAGCAAAGTTTACTGAGCAGCCATAGCCTCAAAACTGCTAACGTTTCTATGAAACTGGAAAATTCCATTGCCATAGCCAATGTCAACAGCACAGGCAAGAAAGGAATGAAGGAATTCAAAGGAAGGGAAGAATATGATTAAGAGAGACTATGGGTAACTGGCAAAAATTATGAAAATGACCAGCGGGCTTGGCTTCCAGCATCGGCGTCCTGAAACTGGATTCAGGCACTGGCCTTCCCTGAAGCGGGAGAGGTAGCAGTCCTGTAGCACAGGGTTGTGTGAAGAGTGAACCTAGGCTGGGCTCCAGCCCGATGTCACTAGCTAACAGCATTGGTGGGAAGCCCCTACATGCCCCCTGCCGCCACCTTGGGGACTGGTCCCTGATCTTGCATAGCTCTTCTGCCAATTGCCTACATGTGCATGACTCAGGTCACCTCATGATCGCTACACAGGCATCAGAATGTGAACCTGGTGGCTGGCAGAAGAAGGGCGGGGGGAGGTTCGCAGAGAGTGAGGGGATTCAGACTGAGAGAGAAGGGGGAGGTATCGCTTGCATCACACATCGGAAACACGGAGCAGTGGCTCAGATATCCTCTAGTTTCCTCCTCACCAAGGTCGTGGCAGCAGTCTCTGCACTGAGCGCCCTTGTGTCCCGACGCCATTCTTCTCGGTCCAGTCACCAAAGTGCCACCAGCGTAACGTTTACAACCTAATGTTGTACTTTCTTGTTTAAAACGTTCTCTTCTAATAGTGATGAAAACCAAATAATACCTGCACATTGTTTAAAAAACAAACAGAATGAAAAGACCCATGAGGGAAAATGTGTCACTTGCGTCCACTCGCCACCGGTGCCCTGTCACACAGCCCTCCCCCTCCTGCCCGTCCTCCGGGCGGCTCCTCTGATGTGGACCCGGGGTTGCCGGGGTCTTGTGTCCTCCTTTTCTGGGGTTTACCCATCAGTGTGATGGAGCACGCCCATAGTAACCATCTAACCAAGGGCACTCGCGGGAGGCAAGTCTCCTGAATTTTTGCGTTTCTGAATATACCTCGATTCTGCCCTCATACTTGGTTAGTAGATTGCCTAGTTACAGAACTCTAGGATGAAAACAAATTTTTCTCGCCAAATTTTGTAAAATTTATCAATTGTGTTCTAGTGTCCCCAGTTGCTCTTGAGAAATCCAATGCCTTTCTGTGGATCCTTTAAAACTCATTTTTCTTAACATTCAATGGGACTTTTAATTCTGGGTATTTATGTTATTCAGTTCTGAAAAAAATATTGACTAATTTGTTACCAACTTCCTTTTTAAATTTTCATTTGTTCTATCTTTACCAGTAGAGTGGCCAGATGAAATACAGAATTCCCAGTTAAACTTGAATTTCAGATAATCAACAAATATATTTTTATTATAAATATATTCTGTGCAATATTTTTCAGGGTAAATATGTTCCAAGCAATATTTTGGATATACTCACCCTAAATAATTGTTTATCTATAATTTTTAAATTCAAAAGTAACTGGGAATTCTGTATTTTTATTCATTTAATTTGGTTGATTTATTTACTAAAATTCTTATTCAAATGTTAATATCAGATTCTTCTTATCAAACCTCCTGGGATGATGTTCATTTATTTTTTTCCCTCATATGTCATTGTCTTAATTATTTTTTCAAATCTTCAGAAAGTGAAGATTCTATTATTTTCCAACTTTCTATGCAATTTTTTCTGCAACTTCTGAATTTTGGGAATTGTTTCTTATTCTGTGATCTCATTTAATTGCATCCTATTCTTGTTTTATAAACTGTCTTTTCATGTTTTTTTAAAGTTTTCCTCTCTATTCTATGAATTACCTCTTTTTCTTCTGAGCTCCTTTTTCTGTGAGTTTAGTTCATCTTTTTTTTATGTTGGTGCCTTCCTCAAGTGTCAGTTGATTCTTGGTTCAATCACCAAGCAAATAAATATTCTCGATCTGTCCATATTTAAGAGGAGGCAGTAAAAAGCTACTGGACACTCTGAGGGATGATAGTGATGGATGGGGAGAGATTGCCTTTTATTGACAGGGCAAGAAGCCAGTCACTTCACCAGTACAGTGGGGCCCCCCTGTGATCAACTGGTGGGGGTTTCGGGGGCTGTTCTTTGGGTCTGAAGAGGATTCTTTGAGATACAGCCTGGAGGTGAACACCTGGCAGCTGATAGTATCCCATCTCCCACCACTTCCAGCTGTTTTGTATTCCAGTCACATCAATGGATCCATCTGCACACAACCTCGTCCACTTGCAGGTCATTACGCCCAGTTCTGTAATGCTTTCCCTCTCGTGTCTTCACTTGACAAAATCCCGCTCATTCTCCAAGATACAGATACAGAGCACTCTCTTCTCTGCCTCTTTTGTAAGTGTACTCTCCACCTGTCCTACCCCATTCAGGCTTGCTAATTAGTTTCTGCTTTTTGTTCCCCTTACCTTTTGTTTACATCTTCACCAAAGCATGGTCACAGTCTGGCTGGCCGTTAAAGAGTTTTCAGCTGTGTCTATGCAACTTCCCACCTCCACGCCCCAGGAAGCCAATGGCCCTCCCAGGCAGGGAACCATTTGGTCTCATGATCTCTGAATCCTTCCACATCTGTGAGCCCTTTGCACAGAATCTTGACTCTAGAACACAGGTGGCAAACACAAGGCCCTCCACCTTGTTTTATCTAGCCCAGCACCTTATTTCTACCCAGCGGCAGCACCAAGCTCCTTGCTCCTAGTTAAGGAATAGTTGCATTCCTAAAATTACATACAGTCCTAAAATTACATTTGGCCCTTTGAAGGCAACTGCAAGGCTGATGTGGCCCCCAGTGAAAATGAGTTTGACACCCCTGCTCTAGAAGAACCCAGAAAACATTAGTTGAATGAAATGAATTGGTTGCTGACACGTCAAGTTGATCTCCTGCCAAGACTGTACCTGATGGGGCCTGACCAGCTAAGAGGAAGGAATGGTGGAGAGCTAATACTGGAAACCAGAATCAGGGAAAGCATGTGGACAGCAGGGCCAGAGGTCAAGGGGATGGAACGAAGTGACGGGCAGTGAAAGAATGATCAAAAGATAGCGAGGAAGGGATGAAGATGCCTAACGGATGAGTAAGAAGTCAACACTGTCGTTCCTCCAGGAAACGCCCCGTTTTCTCCACTCTGAGCCTGGTGAGCCCCTGCCCGGGCTCTCAGCCTCCTGTGAACATTTCTGCTAGAGCACCAGACCTCCTGCTGGTGTTCTTGTCAAGGAGATCATGTGCTCCCTGAGGCAGGGCCGGAGTCTGGGTTTGGTTTGGTTTTGTTTTCATGCTTAGCGCCTAACACAGTGCCGACTCTCTAAATGTTAGAGTAGATGGACAAACGGGAAGGTCAAGGCTGCTCTTCTGGGAGGAGACGGGGCTGAGTCACACAGCTGCCCGAGCTGCTGTCATCACCCCCCAGCCGTGGGGTCTGACAGGGGCCCTTGGAGAAGGGTCAGATGGAGAACTGTTGGCTTAAAATGGTTTGTGTTTAGTCAGCTTGTGTCCCACAATCCACCTATATGTTACCAAGTCTATGTAACAACTTGAAAAATGCATGCCATACAATGTTAAATGGAAAAATGTAGGGAACCGAGTTGTATGATTGTAATTATATAAAAAAATATAGAGGCATAGGGAAGATTCATGGAAGAAAATACTGCAGAGTGCTGACTAAGTGTTGTATGTATTCTGTTGGGATTGGTTTTCTTTTCTTTATTTTCTAATGTTTTTATAATGTAGTTATATCAAAAGATAGTTTTTTATAAAAACTTACACCATGTGCCAAGAACCGTAGATTATTTAATTTAAATCTTATAAAACCCTACCAGCTTTGTACTTTTATAATTTCCATTTCAGGGACAAACAAACTAAGAATTAGAGAAGCTAAGTGACTTGTTCAAAAATCGCACAGCTAGTAAATGATAGACCTAAACTCACTTTATACAATTTTATAATTTTAAGACCAGAATCCATGGGTATTAGTCTCATCATAATTGCTCAAAGTTAAGCTTTATCAGGGTAGAATTCTCACCAAATATATCCAACCCTCCACCTAGCTCCAAATTTTATTTTTTTAATACTTATTTTTAGATTTTATTTATTTACTTTCAGAGAGAAGGGAAGGGAGAGAGAAAGAGAGGGAGAGAAACATCGATGTGCATCAATGTACGGGGATCGGTTGCCTCTCACACACCCCCAACCTGGGACCTGGCCCCCAACCCAGCCATGTGCCCTGACTGGGAATCAAACCAGCGACCTTTTGATTCACAGGCAGGCACTGAATCCACTGAGCCACACCAGCCAGGGCCAGATTTTCTTAGATAAGATAACCAATTGAAGAAATACTAGGGACTGAGAGAGAGAGAGAGAGAGAGAGAGAGAAGAAAAGCTTCAGAAGAACCTGTAGACCGGTCCCTAGGCCTGCACGGCCCACAGAGGCCCTTCACTGTGGGTCCGCAATGCGGGACTGTGGTTTCTATGCTGTCTTGTTTGCTTTGGAGACATCAACACTAGCAACACTATTTTTGACTGGGGGTGGGGAGACAACTTGTAGAGTCAATCTTTTTCCTTGCTGATGAAGTCTGTGTGCAGTTTCAGAGGTTGCCACTCTGCTTGAGGTTCCCAAAACACAGGGCCTTGAGGATCATTTCCTGGTTTCATCGGACCTCCATGAATCACCTCCTGCACTCCAGGGCCCCTCCTCCAAGCGAGACGAGGACACTGGCCTCCAGGGCGTCCTGCAAGCAAACTCTTCATGTTGAGAACAAGTTCTCCATGGAGTAGGTTTAAACATGTGAGCACAGCTGTGCTCCTCAAGGTTACTGGTAACAGGAAGTACACCCCACCCGCCAACAACAGAGATTCAGGAAGGGGAGCATGTGTTTAGGGGCTGCCCAAAGTTACCATTGCTCCAACTGGATTCAGAGAAGTGGAAAGTTCCAGTCTGTGTCAGAACACCTCTGTGAGGACGGGAAGATAGAACTGGAACTTCAACTTCTGTCATGATACCATTACTTCCCAGAAACTGTTTGCTAGTTAGCTCCCGAGACCCAAGAGATGGCTTCAGATTAAAAGGAGTGCATAGCAGGAGGCAGACTGGAACTCTTGCAGATTTCAGGTGTACAAACAAAAGCATTAAGCATTGCTTCTGAAAATCAAATCAGAGAGAAGGGGTGAGTGACGGCAAGCTGTGGAATTTCTCCCTCCTTTCTTTCATCTCCATTAATAGACAAACCAAAGAACTCTTTCCTGATTAGTCAGACTTTGAAGCACAAACAAAACCAAAAAATTCTACTAGAGAGAATCTGAACACAAGGCAGGACACTGAACAGAAAAGCAATTCTGCAAGTGACAAAGCAATGGGGGACTGGGATAGCACGTGCAGGCATGTTCATGTCCCAGGACTCAGAGCTCTGTATCTGGATGAAGAAGGCAGAGTAGTTATTGCCTGGGCTCGGCCATCAAGACAAAGGCTGGCGGGGACATGGCGGAAATTGCAAGCAAAATATTGCAGTTCATTGAGGGTCTCTGCCAAAAAGCAGACAGGACTCAGTAAAGCATGTGACTCTCCTATCAGGGCCCGAAATGACAATGGCCTCTAAGGTCAGATCTGGGGGGCAAGAGGAAAATTGGCGCCAGCAGAATGTGGACTGGCTAGGGGACAGGAAACAAAGAGGAGTCATCAAACTAAGCATTTCAAGGTAGGGAGAAATGGTTGGTGACGAACTGTCGGAAAGAGATTTGGGAGAGCGTTTTATTACTTGAGGATGCTGACAGCCAACATATCCTATCCAAGTTTTTTACCACACAGTAAAAACAAAGGCAAAGCAATAATCAAGGACGAGGCAATCAAACTGAAAAAGAAAAGGTTTATTTTATGTAGTTACTAGGGTTGGCAAAGGCAGAGGTGGTAGGGTGCAAATAAATGGTGGCAACCGTGTGACTAGAGTTAAGGGGACAGCATGCTAACCAAATTGGAAATCTGCTTATGCACAGCAGGGTGAGGAAAGGCAGGGGTTGGGATGGGTAGTTTGGTCAAGGAACAAGAAACTTTTGTGAGACATTGGAAAATCGAAAGCATTTGGGGGTCTTGGTCCTTTTCCAGAAAAGAACCCTGTTGCCCTTTACCACTGTGCCTGTGAATACATGCAGGGCCCCCAAAGCCAGAGATGACCCAGAGGACCCTGTGACAGCCCTGCTGAATGCCACACACGAATGCACTTTTGACATCCCGAAGCTTTGCAGTTCTCATGTGAGAACAGCAAGGAATTTGCTGATCAATCTCAGCAAGTGGAATTAAAAAGTCAGCCATTTTACTCTCTGGAAATTGAACCTGTGAGATTTCGCACAGACTTGAACTCTGTATACATCTGTCTTGTCTGGTCGCCATCTTCCCTTTATTCAGGTCTTTGCGGAGCCTCTGGCTGCACAGTGGTCATGACCTCCCCTCACCGGCCCTGGACTCCATGTTTCTAATCCCACTTTCCAGATTCTGCTCTCAGCTGTTTGGTGTCCCATCCCAGGCTTATCAATTCAGCATCTCCACCACCAATGAATACTGGGTGACCACAAGGTACAGGACCTTTCGGTTTGCACGCTGAGATAGAAAACAAAAATAAGTTTGGGAAGAGGATATACTTGCAAACAGATATTTCTCCCATGTCACACAGAAAAATCAAGGACCTCCTCTTTTTCCCACCACCACCACCACCATCATCATCATCTAAACAGATATGGAATACCCATGACTCCACTGGGCTAAGAGCTTTGTATTTAACACATTGTACAATCTTCATCTTGATACAATGAAGAAAACACTATTATCATGGGGAGTAAATGCAGACAACTGTAACTGAACAACAATAAAATAATTAAAAAAACACTATTATCATTCCCATTGTACAGATGAGGGAACTGAGGTTTAGTTTGCCCAGTGCATGTGAGGAGTGGCAGTTCTGGCCTGCGCCTGATCCATTAGGCTACACTCCTGCTCATAACTCTCCTTATCATCTTATTTTTCCTGGTGAAAAATAAAGTTATGAATTCCCCTACAGGTTTGGGCTTGGCATATAGTAGATGCTAAATAAAGGTTCAATGTAATGGAAACCAATGAGCCCTGAGCTCACTGGTGCTCACAGTTGCATTATAAACCCACTGACCCATGGATCCTGCCTTTGAGGGTGTTGTTACGGCCACCTCTTCCATCAGTTCATGTCCTTCAATCAGCCGGCCAGGTCTGTGTTGTATGAGGTAACACTTTTCAAGTCTCAAACCCTGGCCTGCTGTGACCCAGTGAGGGAAGAGGCGCAGGGTAAATTCTCGTTACTGGCAATTCCGGACTTTACCCAGAGGGGGAGGGCAGACGCTAAAGCTCAGATGCAAGAAGGCCGTCTTGGCATTCTTAGCGATTGTTGCGGAAAAGCTGAATCCAGAAAGAACATCTGCCCAGGCTAGTCGGAAAGGAAACAGCTTTTGGTTAGCTAATTAATCGCTTTGCATCTACATCAGAGGGTTCTGTTTTAGCTCATTGGCTTGAACCCAGGGGCCTGGGAGCCTGGATTTACTTCTTCACATTTTATAGGTAGCGCCTCGGGTCATTGGACCACTTAGTGCAGGTCCAATCCCATCTGGCTGGGAACTTTGGAAGACGAGGATCTCACATCTGTCTGGGCTGACTCAGGGGAGGTATTACTGAGCGGTGCTGCCCATGTGCCCCACCCAGGCTTCTCTCAAGCTACTCCGACACTTTGCTGCTTTTATACCTTTCTATCTGCATTCCACATTTCTGAGGACTATGGCTTATCTGTCCTTGTCTGGCAAGTAAAAACGCTCAATGAGTGTGCATTGAATAAATGAATGAATGAGGACATCATTGGAGATGAGGGTGAATAAGTTGGTTGGTTCTAGAATGAAATACGTCGTAGGTGCCAGGCTTTCTAGCTAGTTCTGCCTTCAGATGACTGGGGACGGCACCTTGGGCTTCCATTAATTTATTCAACAACCATTTATTGAAAGCCTACTATGTTTCAGGCACTGCATGAAAGCGCAGGATATGACAGTGATTAAAGCAGATAAAATTCTGCCCAGGGAGAGCCTCCATTCTAGCAGGGGAACAGGCAATCCCACCTGTCTCCACAATTTGAGAGGCCCAGTACCAAACAGAAGTGTGGCCTCTCCTTCCAACAGCAGGGAAGAAGTGTTAGAGGCACTGGAATATAAAGTTTTGCCTTTTTCCTGTAGTCCCCTTCTAAACTTGCCATGACATTTTCAATTTAATTTCGTTCTCAGAAAAAGCATAGTTTAAAAATTACCAGCATGAACTTTACCATCCATCTCTATATTGTACAAGGTCAGTTTTAAATACAAGAGCATTTTACTCAATCATGAAATTACATAAGAAGTATTTCATAGCTCCCACTTGCATATCTACTTAGCTTTTCTAGGATAGTGGAAATGCTACATAAAACCAATTCCATTATTTTTATTTCTTTTTTTTTTAAGAGGGAGGAAAAGCCAGGAAGAAAGAGGGAGAGAAACACTGATTGGTTGCCTCTCACACGCCCCCAAGTGGAGACCTGGCCTGCAACCCAAGCACGGGCCGTGACAGGGAGTGGGACGGTGACCTTTCAGTTCACAGTCTGGTGCTCAACCCACTGAGCCACACCAGCCAGGGCCAATTATTTTAATTTCATTTCTTTTTCTAAAAATTTTCTTTCTTTATATGTGACATTTTACCTTCAGGTTACCATTGAGTAAGGAAGGACTAAAAGGGAGAAAAAAACGCTATAGCGTTCACTATGGGCCTCCTTCCTTCTCGGTCAGTGTGTGTGGGGTGTGCAAGGGGCACTGGCCATCCCCAGAGGCCACGCCGGCCCTTGCCTTGAGTGCAGAAAGAAGGCAACGGTGTTTTAAGAAACACAGACGGTCAAGGAACCTACCATGTCCTTTCTACTCACGATGCACCCCCTGCAGTACATTAAGACTGGGCTGGAATGTGCCTTTCAAGAAGCATTGGGTATTTTAAAAGAACCACAGAACCTGTGACCCCTCTCCCACTTGGTCTTTTCCATTATGCTTCCTCATAAAAGAGAGCTCTGTGAAGCGCACGACAGACTCGCGGATGTTCCTTCCAAAAGCCTAGACCCTGAGCAGATGCTCACTCCCGTGGCTCAGCGGCACAGGAGTCATGGAGTTTCCGGAGGAGAAGGAATGTGTGTTTGCCTTGCGGCGACGTTGGTGGGATGATGCCGGAAGGTATGTGCCGACGTGTGTGGGTGGCGAGCACGTGTTGTGTCTGGGCGATGTGTGTTTGTGTGTGTGTGTGGTAATTGTGACATGTTTTGTGTGTCTGATTTGTATGTAGGGTTTGTGGCATGTTTATATGTGTGCCATGTGAAATGAATATTAAAGTTTTCCCAGCAAACTTTTCCTCTGGGCTGCAGAGCATATATCTTGTGCTTTCCCCTGAAATGCCAGTCTGTTCTCATGTTCTTTTAAGTAAAATAACATGCAGCTTTTTGACATTCACAAACAGAATCCAGAGGTTTTTTTATCTGAGTCAAGTGCTCCCTGGGGGCTTTGTGTTTTTCCCCCCTCCTCCTTCCTGTAAATCCGTTTTATGCATTGGAGTTAGAAGATGACATCTTGTTACATCATGTTAGACAGCACCATAATTTTTTCCAGCAAACTATTTCCAATCTGGCGAAGCAGACAGAACTGAACCAAGACAGATAACCCAGCATAAATAAAGGATCAGCTCCTGGCCCTGTGAGACAGGCCGAGAGCAGCATTGTCCCTAAGTCCAAGGCCGACGCACTGACACTGGAGTGGAGAAGCCCATGCAGGCCCACATCTCTCCCAGCGATGTGACCCCGTCTCCCTCCGCTGGAGAGGAGGATGCCTGTTGGGGGAGGGGTGCTCTGTGCACCAGAGCAAGACTGATGCTTTGCCCGAGGTCCTCTCTCTACTCTGCACAGGTCTGGACTGTCTTCTGCCTTCCAGCTGCAGCTGCTATTTATAGTCCTGTCTCTGTGTGCCATGCTGCCTGCGAGCCCTGTGGTAAGTTCAAGGTTTGTGTTTAAAAAGAGGTGCTCTGCGCCCAAGTGCAAGCCCACTACTGTGGCTTTTCTTTAGCAATCTGCCATCTGAGACAGTGATGAGTGCACCCAGGGCTGGCCCCACACTCTGGTAAGCCATGTATCAGATTAGGGGTCTGGGTTTGCTCAACCCTGCCATGCATCTATACCCACAGCGTGTGTTGTGGTCAGAATTAGTTCTGGGTGGGGAATTATGCTGTGTCTCACAATTCTTATTGTGGGTGATCTGCCAGAATGCTCCTTCTAAACGTTTCAACGTGTCAGCCTTTGGTCTGGAAATATGGACTGACTCACAAGTTGTACAGCCGAGATCACTAGGGCACAAAACCTTAGGGTCTATAAAATCAGTGGTGTGTAAGAAAATTGGACTTAGGACCATGTGACCTAGGTTTGGGCCACAATTCCAGGCTGTGTGACTCTGTGCGAGGGTATGAAACTTCCTGAGCCTCCTCTTCCCCGATGCGAAGAGAACACCTGCCTCGTGGGGCTGCTGCAAGGACTGAGAGGCGATCGTAGATGCGTGAAAGTACTGTGGAAACTTCCCTACTCTCCTATCCCATTGTTTCAGCTTCAGGCACTTCTCAAAAGAACAGGCAAGAAACAAAGGCGAGAAGGAATTGAGAGACTCTGGAGATAATAGGTATAACTCAATCAGCCAGCAAAGTTGACTTTTCTTTTTAAATTAACAAAATACTCTGGATTGAAACTTAGAATGCTATTATTATATACTGTCAATTTAATACAAGTCAGTAAAGATTAATTGAACACATACTACATGCAAGTCAATCTAGTTGACACCATAAATACCAAGAGAAACAAATAGGTATGATTAAAACAGACTGATTTTTATTACAAAATAAAAAAAATGGATCAATGAAACAGAAAAAAATCCAGAACTTAATCTATTTAATATGTGATAAGAGAGTAAGATTTATTTAGTCATACATTTAGAAAATGATTAATTTTGACTGATACCATATATCATATCATAAAGGAAACCCCAGTTTGACTAAGAATTATATATAAATAGATAAATTATGAGACAAAACTAAACATCAGCATAAAGGCTTATCCAGATCAATGGAGAAATAGCTTTCTCAATTTTGAAGCAATAAAACAAATCATCTAGACTGACAGGCACAAATAAATATTTTAAACCTTTAAAATAATGAAAAATGGTCATTAATATTAAATGCCAACAGAAGGCTGGGGGATATTTTTTTTATCAAGCATAGCAAAGAGCATATACTGATACTTTAAAGTTCCTCCTTAAAAACATAAATGAAACATTAATAGGTGAATGAAAAAACAAGATGAAAAGCAACTTACAAAAGAGAAACAAGAGACTGCCTACAGCCTCAAGGGAAAGAGTTTATCTTTATAATTAAATACATGGAGATGAAAGCAACACTGAAGTCCCCATTTACACAAGTTAGATCAGAAGTTAAAATAGAATGTGACGTCCAGTGCTGGTCAGGTGGTGAGTGACACTGGAGATTCCTACATTACTGGTGGCCATCTGAATTGTTATAAACCATTTGGAAAGAAATATGATGATGCATATCAAAACCCATAAAAAATATTCATACCGTCTGAGCTACATATTGCTCTTCTAGCAGTTTATCCTATAGAAAGAAATTGACAACAAAAAAAGCTATATGATTGGTGTTTCGGTTTTTGCATAATAATCAAAAACTGATAATAAATGCTGAAGAAAAAGATACAGTACAGAGAAGTTTCATGATCATAAACCAGAATTAAAATAATTATACTAAAAGATTTATATAGAGAAAATTTTTATAGTGAAATGACAAAAAGGACAACATAAAATTTAATATTGTATCAAGATAATAATTATAATTATGCAGAATGAATTATACCTTTTAACAAAAGAAGAAAGGATGCAAAAGTATGAAAATATTTGTATTGGGGTATCATGATGGTGACTTTTAAAATAAAAAGTCGATTTCTTAATTTTGTTATGTTAATCTCTGATTTGGATAAAAATATTAAAAAGAAGGGAAAGCCTCCTCATGTAGATTTTAAGTTAAATTCCGGGTATATTTCTATCTTAGCTCTTGTGACTTCTACTTGGACCTGCGACTTGTGGACAGACTGACCCGTTGTCCATCCCCAACTCTGCTACAGGGCAAGCTGCAAACACCTGGCTGCCCCATGGCTCCCTGATGTCACTCCTGTGCCACTACCCTGGCAGAAAACGAGGAGGGACATGGTTCTGCCGGCTCCCCGATTCCCCCTTCCTGTTTGAGCACAGCATCCCTCTTGGCTCTATAGTGCCTGCTGAGAACAGCACACGTCCACCCCTTGAGACGTGCCCAGCTGATTCAGTATAGTGAGAAGAAAGTCCAGACCAGCTGATTACAAGTACAAAGTGTGAGCTTACACAATTAGCTTGGAACAGATCGAAGGAGGATGCCGCTGGGAACTGTGTGCTCGCCTTCACCCCTCTCCCCTTCCATTTCCTAGTTCCCTTCTTAGGGCCAACCTCTCAGTCACTGTTTTCCTGCAGGTTGACCCTACTTTCACCTGCAATTCAGTTCAGCCGTCTTCAGTGCCATATATACTGTCCCAAGCCCATGGCTTTCAAAGGCAAGGTCCCTGGTCTCAAGGAGCTTGCTATCCAATGGGAAAACAGACATTAAAACCCCAAAATGTTCCTGTATAAATGTGATAAGTTTTAAATCTGACATCTGGCAGCACACTCAGGGAAACACAGAGAGGGTGCTGGAAGGTTAGAGATGCATTATTGGGGGTTAGCTAGATAAAGAAGTCCGAGGGGGAATCTTGTAGGTTGGGGTGGAATGAGATGGAGGATGCTTGAGGCAGAGGGGTTAGTATCAGCCAATACCAGCCTGAAAGACAGCAAGACAGTGGGCTTAAGAACTACCTTGCAGCTCTCTGATTATTTTAGTTACTTAGTTACTTTAGTGTCCAGGATCCACTCCTTCTAATCATACTGTTATGCTAGAGAAGCCCCTCTCTCAAACATCACACTTGGAGACCCCCAGTTCTTGGTCCATTTTTTCTCTCCTGTTCTCATCAGTAGTCCTGTCATTGCTCTTCCCACTTCTCCCCAAGGGCACCTGCCTTTGCTGCATCTTTCTTTCTGACCCCACGTTTAAATTTCCCACCACCACCCCACCACTCTTCAGCCTCTTGTCTATACCTGGGTTGAGGCAGGGACAGGGAGGGCAAAGAATTTTCTGCAAAGCAGCTCCCAAGGTCAGAGCTGACAGCCAAGGAATGACTCTCGTGTTGCTTGACTTAGGACATATTCTAACAAGAGGCACCCACTTGTGGAGGGCTCTCATAAAGGACCCACCTCAGTCAGCTCTCTTCCTCCCAACTGTCCATGTGCTCTGCTTACCAAGAACAACCCATGAAATGAACCTTCTTATTCCCTTTGTTTTACACTGCAAGTTAAAAGTCCAAGCAATGTCCACTTGTGGAAATGTGTGACCTTGGACATTGTTAACTTTTCCCGAAATGGGTTTCAAGGCATGTAGAGGAAGTCAGGTTATGAGTTGCTACACTCAAAAAATGGTACTATTAGGTTTTTTTCATATCCCAATGACCTTATTTCCAGTGGTAGATTCAAGAAAGTAACAGTGCAACATATGGGTGAGCAACTGATTTCCAACAAAAGTCTGAAGACCATTCGATGGGGAAAGAATAGTTTTTTTCAATGAATGATGCTGGAACAACGAGACATGTACATGCAACAGAATGAATTTGGACCCCTACCTCAGGCCTCATAAACAGTCAGCTCAAAATAAACCAAATACCTAATGTAAGAACTAAAACTGTAAAACTCTCGGAAGGGATCATAGGGCTCAATCTTCAGGACCTTAAAGTAGGCAGCGGTTCCTGAGATATGACACCAAGAACTCAAGTAACAAAAGAAAAATGAAATAAACCGGACTTCATCAAAATTAATACCTCTTGTGCCTTGACAGTCACTTCTAACAAAGTGAAAAGACAATCCACAAATTGAAGCAAATAAGAGTCTAGCGTACTGAATATATAAAGAACTCTTACAAATCACTAACAAAGATGCAAACAACCCAATTTAAGAATGGGCAAAGGACTTGAATAGTTTGTTAAAGAAGATACACAAACGGTCAATCAGGACATGAAAAGATGCTCAGCATCACTAGTCATTAGAGAAAATGCAACTCAAAACTTACAGTGAAATACTACTCTATGGCCATTAGGATGGCTATCATAAAAAACATAAAAAGTAACAAGTATAGGCAAGAACGTGAAGAAATTGGAGTCCTCATATGTTGCTTGAAGGAATGCGAAATGGTGCAGCCACTTTGGAAATGTCTGTTAGTTCCTTAAAATGTTAAATAAGTATAGTTACCATATGATCCACCAGTTCTATTTTTATGAGTATATATACGGAGGAGAATTAAAAATATATGTCCACACAAATTCATATAAACAAATATTCATGGCGGCAACTGAAGATCAGACAAACAAAACGTGGTCTGTCTGTGCATGGAAGTGGTGCAGGGTGAACCTTGGAAGCTTTGTTAGAAAAGAGGCCACATGCAAAGGGTCGCATATGGTATGATTCAACTTATAGGAAATGTCCAGAAGAGGCAAACGCAGAGAGGTGGACAGTAGGTTAGTGGTTCCCTGGGGCTGGGGGAGGGGATAGTGTGGAATGGCTATTTAATGAGTATGGGGTCTCTTTATGGGGAGATACAGTGTTTAGAATTATTGGTGATGGTCGCACAGCATGGCGAACATACTTGTACTAAAAGCCACCAAACTTTATGCTTTAAAGTGATTAAAGGGGTGAATTTTACCTCAAAAGGGAAAAAAAGAATGAGAAAGGTCCTATACACATCACCACACTACGCTGAAGCTGGCATTTGGGACTCCACTGTGACCCATAAGTGAAATGATTCGACCAGACAAGAGCTTTTTGTGCTCGGTTCTGGGAGTGGGTCAGACAAAAATACAAATAAAACACAGGCTCTGTCCCCAAGGCTGCACAGTCTCTTGGAGGACACAGGGACATACTTCACGAATCGGAACACATTCCAGAAGAGGCGAAGCAGCACAGTGGAGAGAGGCGGTTCTGGGGGAGTGCAAGGGAAGGAGTGTTTATGCTGAGTGAAGGAATACGGGAAAGCCTTAGAGAAGAGGAAAGGTTGTAACAGAGTTTTCGAGGAGGAGGAGGAGTTTGGGAAAGCAGAGAAGGTGGTGCATTGCAGATGGAGGGACCAGCTCGAGCAAAGGCCCGGAGACGTACAAAGCACACCTCAGAGATACGGTGTGAGCTATGGTTTCCCTCTGCTCCTGGTATTCTGCCATTGCTTTTTGTTAAATATCACAACCATTTCCACTTTGCTCCTCAGTCCTTGCCTCACAGACTATGAGCTTTTG
The DNA here is from genome assembly GCF_021234435.1 of Artibeus jamaicensis. Lineage (NCBI taxonomy): Eukaryota > Metazoa > Chordata > Mammalia > Chiroptera > Phyllostomidae > Artibeus > Artibeus jamaicensis. The sequence goes on along the minus strand of NW_026521843.1, from coordinate 17,157,448 downwards.
ATTTGAAAGGAAAGAAATGGAAATGTGGGCCCTGAGCCTTGGTGGGGTGTAGCAGGGTCCCCGAGGTTCCCTTGCTCTGTCCCCATCCTGCCTGTGGCTGCGGGAGCGCCTGGAGTCCATCGGGCCTGCAGCTCTGCCCCTGCCCTCTGTGTCTCCCACCTGGGAACCCGTCTTTGCAGCCCCGACGGACTCTCCCTGCCAGATGGATGGGCCCTGCTTCCCTCTTCGAAAGCCTTTTGCCTGATGGTGGCTTCTGCACTCTAGCCCTGCCCTCCCGCAAGGTGGAGGGAAAGAGGCTCATCTGTTTCCATCATGACCGGTCATCCGGTCTGGCCCCCTGGGCAGCTGCTTTTGTTGGGCTTCTATTCAGATTGTGAACCCATTGCCTCCAGTGGAGGGAGAAAAATAAGCCCTTAAAACAAGTGCTCTTATAGGAGGAGTTTGCTGCTTAATGAATTATTCAGTGAGGAGGGCTAAGCACACAGCATTCTGGAAGGAGAGGCATTTTCACTAGGAGTGCTGAGCCCCACAATGCCTCCTAGGTGATAAAGCTAACAGAGTGGTCCTCCAGAGCGTGTTTGACTGATATTTGCTCCCTGGTGCACTAAGCATAAGCCTGGTTTATTGTGTTTACATTTTCGTATCTTCAGAGCATGGCTGATCTAATGTAAACAGGAGGGTGCTGGACAGTGGAGGCATCTCAGAGCAGGCTTTTCCCCTAAAGCCAGGAATAATCCCCTGCCCCAGAGATCCAGTCTGAATCCAGTCTGATGAAATATTCAGTGTTCCCAAACCTCATCTGCTTCGGGGAGATCAGGACCGGGAGACAGACGTCTGGTCGCAGGCAGCTCTGCTCAGGATAGACTTGTCCCGCCCAGGGCGGATCTCCTTAGCAAATGAGGCCTTTGCGCCTGCCCTGTGCGTGCCAGTGACGACTGGGCCTGCCGCCCTGTGACCCCTGGGTAGAGAGTTGAGACCCAGGCAGCCTTGTAAATCTGCTGCCCCCAAATCCAGATGAAAAGAAACACAGATTTAACACTGACTTCTCCTTGAACCAGCTGATAATTTTTTTTAATGAACTTCTACTCCATCGTCTCCAGTTCTCCAAGGAATGAGTGCTCTGACAGCGCAGACAAGGACCAGATGTCCGGTGGAGGGTCAGTCTGTGCTGGTAGGAGAGAGGACACAGGAGGGGCAGCGGGCCTGAATGTCATTACTTGGAGGGGTCGGGGGGTCAGTGACAGTGGCAAGGAACAGATTTTTCCAGCCGCTTTCAGGCTGAGAGTTGAACTGCATAATCTGAATGCTTTTATCTGTTTCTGAAAATAGACAGGAATTTTTTCCACAGCCTGCTCCAATCTGGCCCTGGAGACGTGAGGGAGGATCGCCGGGAGACAGTTGTATGTAGTCCAGTAAGTACGTTGTGTGACGCCCCCCCCACCCCAACCGCCACCAACAAGCACTGCTCCGTGTTGGCAATATGGAGCCACATTTTCTTAACACCCCTCAAAGCAGGGAGTCTACTTTTCATTTTAACTTTTGTATAGCTTGTGATGGGCGGGGCTATCGTTTCTTACTTTTACTGAAATATACAGGTTAGATGGTTTTTGTGAGGTCAGGAGCACCTGTCCAGAGGGGCTGGTTCCTTAAGTCTGCACAGAATGACCTATGTGAGAAATGTAAACAAGACAAATGAAAAGAAGTGGTTTGACCAGAAATGACAGGTTATGGTTGTTAGCAATTCCACAGATCATACTCCCCACCTTTGTCCTGGATTCAGATGACAAAGAAGCATCACAAATTATCCACCAAGATTTTCTGGAAGGTTAACACTGGATTAAATCAGACTGCATCTCTCAGCAGCTGGTCCCTCTCATCTCAGATCAAAAGGATCTTGAATCTTCTAAGTGAACTGCTGTCAAGCAAACAGCAGGGGAATCTCTAATACTATTTACATAGCATTTTCTTTTCTCTAATTATGTATCGGTTTCTTCTTGGTACAAGACTATCTATAAATATGGAAACCAAGACACAGAAAAAGAAAGAAATGTTTAGGGTCGCACAGAGGGTCAGAAGTGAAACTCAGATCAGTGTATCTAGACATGGCCTCTACTTAGTTCCACAATCCTTTCTGCTCGCTGGTCACCCTCCTACCAAGAACAAGGAGTTATTTGTGCTAAGCATTAAGTGAAGCAGGCCAGTTTCACTGGTGTTTGAACCTGAAGAGTTTTGTGGGCTCAGAGGAAGTTGGTACCAGTCTTTGAGACTGGAGTTTATTTGTAAAGTTCCTCTAAAAGGAAACTTTGTTGTGAATAGAAGCAGGAGAAGAGCATGGGATTAATCCAGGATGCTGCCAGTATCCCGTGTCTCTGGGACTCCTTTGTGGCCCTCGTGACCCAAATACTCCATGGTTAACTCGGCATCACGAAGAGGAAAGAGCAGGAACGGAAACTCCCTCAGTTGCTTCCTGCAGGCTGACGGCTCTTCTCCGAGACCTCTCCTGTTGGGAGTCGAGTTCTTTCAGCTCTAGACCATGCTGAGTGTCAGGTGGAATGTCTCCATTGTTGCTCCCCTCCGCCCCCCACTCTGGTTCTGCAGTACCACAGAGACGGCCGCAGTCCACAGGAAGTTGGTCTCATCTTGCCGCGCGTACACAGTGCTGTGTGTCTCTCCAGTTGGCAGCCACCCGATCATCAAGGAGAAGAAGGAGTGGCATAGAGATCAGAGGGAGAAGGAGAGTGAGTGGAGAGAAGAAAAGAAAGACGGAGAAGACTCTAACAGAGAGGCAGGTGACACATTTGAAAGTAACAAACTGAGCCAAGGAGGAAAAGAGAGCAGGCTTCACAGAGAATGTGGCATACGGGCCTCTGTGCTGACTGTCCCACCAGGTGTGATAGATCAGGACAAATAGCCTAATCCTCCCAGGGACAGTCAAATAGGACCAAACACGGGGCTTCAAAGGAAGGAAAAGCAGGAAGTCCATTGGTTTCAGATCCTCAGAAAAGAAGTGGGCTGGCATCTGACGTACCCTACTAGGCTGCAAGCCCCACGCACTCATGGAAGCCTCCCGATGAGGTCATGTGACTGGGACTGGTAAAAGGCTCTAGTTCGGTGGCACAGGGACCAGAAGCTTTATCAACATTATTCTTCACTTTTCTCAGCACAGCCTGAGATGGGGTAGAATTGCATTCTTTTACAATAAGTAATTTGATGGACAGAGAAAAATGTACAGAGAGAGGACAGACATTAAAAAGATACTCAATGAAAGAAAAACAAATGAACGAACATTGTTCTCCTTGATTCATTGAGAGACATATGGTGTGACGGAAAGCGCGTGGGCTTTGACACCAGAAAGATGTCCTGCCTTGGCCACTTGGTGACCTTGAGCACCTGCTTTAACATTTTTGATTCTTGGGGGGTTTGTTGTTGTTTTGCCCACGAGGGAGAATAATACCTTCCATGCAGGTTTTTGTAAGAACGGGCAGTGACCTGTATGGTACTTGGCATTTGGCAGGTCAGTAACTTTTAGCTGTTATTTTTTCCTACTGTCTGTTAGCTCCCACCAGCTGCAGGAGGACTAACTTCTCCAGGGAGCAGATTTTCTAGAAGTCCCACCTCTTTAGTTATATCTGTTCTGAGGTATTTTGGAAAGGTACCAAGAATATTTGGTCAAAGCTATTCCTTTTTTGGTCCAGATAGGTGAACAATTGGTTCAGAGTTATGATGGATGCAAACTGGTGGCAGAGATGAGACAGGGACAGCTGGGTCCCTAGGCAGCCCTCCGCCCCTGCCTGCCTGTGTGCTGGTGATCCTGATATTATTCCTTGAACACAGTCAAGTGCATTTTTGCCACCAGATTGACAGCTGGGTGGCACTTCTTAGCGATAACTCTTCAGAAGAAGAGTTACAGGTAACATAATGGACTGGAGGTCTCCGCTCCTTATTCCTCTCCTCTCCTCTTACCACCCCGGGTCATGGTGCAAAGCAGATAAGCCATCTCTTGGGGACAAACAGGGGCAGCGGCGAGACTTCTGCTCACAGTGCGCTGGCGGCTCCCTCAAGCTTTTGAGTGAGCTTTGCCTGCTTCCTGGGAGGAGGCAGTAGCAAGGACTTGCCCTCTGAGAGGCTTTGTCTGTGGGAAGCTGCCCCATGGCCGAGTAGGAAGTCATCTAACCCCTCTCTGCCAGCGAGCAGGTTCAGAACTGGCCAGGACCTCGGGGCAGCTAAGCTATTAACAGAAAGGAAATTATGCCTGAGGCCCTGGAAGTTCCTTGTAATATAGAGTACACTTCCGTAGACCTTGAAGCACTTCTAGAAAGCCTTGTGGAAAGAAGGGAGGGAGAGTTAACCTCAAACTGGGCTAGTTGTAGAGGTGGGATCTGTATGGTATTTCCCCTTCTTTTTTCAGGGTCCAGAGATCCTGGGAGGTAGACGTCAGGAGGGCAGAGTATTTGAAATAAAAGGAGAGAAAGTTCCCGGGGCCAGCCCTGGGCTCGATCTTGCCTCAGGACTGAGTTCTATCATGGGCCTCCCTCTCCCTTCAGTTACTAAGGAGAGAAGAGAGCCAGAAGTGGGTGACAATGGAGGAAAACCTCTGTGTCCTACAAAAAGGGGTCTCTTCTCATGCCCAGGCAAGACTTGTCTTTTCGAAAAATAGGTGCTTGGGTGCTGATTGGGGCAGAAATTATTTCCTGATGACAGCTCAGAGTGTCCAAATGGTCTTCCCTTTTTCATCCGGGCATGGAGCCCTTTGCGTTGGCCAGATGTTTTTCGAGGCTGTGATGGGGCGTCCTACCACATCTAGGACAGAGGCCTCCTTGACCTCAACCTGGGAGGACTTCCTGTGTGTTTATGCAAGGGCAGGTGCGGCCACCATGGGGACGGCCAGGGGTCCTTCCTGAGCCAGGGCCCGCTAGGGTTCCAGGCCCTCTCTCCTCCCTTAAGGGTTCCCTCAAGGATCACCTCCATGCCCACTTTCCCTCCACTAGCTCACATACGGTGCCAAGCTCAGGGCCTGCAGCTGGGAGGAGGACCACCTGCCCACTCCTCTTTTTCACACACACATGCTTACTCACTCACAGGTCTGCAGGATCTCCATTCTCAACCGGCTCTATCAACCCAGCCTCATTTCCTTCCACAGCAGGACCCTGGAGCCCAGCGCCGGGCTGGTGTGCACTCTAAAAATAACTGTGTCCGAGGTGATGAATGGCAAGGCATTCGCTCTCCTTTTCCTGCCTGAGTGCCGGGGCCTGAATCATGTTGGGGAATGACATTCTGTTAACACAAGCACTTTTGTTTCCTCCCTTGCTCTCTCACCATCCGGTGGGGCCCTGGGCAGGGCTGGCGTTCAAGTCTTAAAGCTTCCCTGGGGGCCCATTTAATACCTCTATCCATGGACATTAAGGAAAGCTGTAGACAGAAATGGAGCAATGCATCCTGGGCCTCCCCGGGGGGTACTAAGGATGGGCTGTGGCACCGACAGGTCCCCACCTAGACTCACAAAAAGTGGTCCAGGGCGCTAAGCGCCCAAGCCAGCAATGCCCCCAGGGCCAGGAGCCGGCCTCAGCTTAGCACCTGACTCAGGTAGCCACTCAGGGAGTGGCTGTAGAAGGAAAAGCGAAGGAGACTCAGACAGATGACTGAGAGGAGGTAGCCACATGCTTCCAACAGAGGGAGGCTCTAGTGCCACCTGCGATCAAACTTGCTGGAAAGTAGACTTCTCAGCAATGCAGGGGAAGCATTTTGGGAAACATTCTAACATTTCCCAAATTAAAGAAAGTTTGACTTCTTTAGACCTTGTTCTAAGTTCTAGGAAACCAAGGATCCTACTCGGCTTACCTTTGCATCCCCATGAGCCCCAGCCTTGGTGCCTGACTCAGAATAAATATTTAGTAAATTTTGTTTTGAAGAAATAGCACCTACAAGATCTCAATAGGAGAACTAGGGTCATTCACCCTTGAAAGAACAAAGAGGGGGCTTCTGGTATCTAGAGATTTAGGCAAGGTGCACAGGCTAGGCCTTGAGAAAGATCATTCCTTATAGCCTGTCTTTCAGCCTTGAGTCCATCCCAGGTCAAGGCCACTCGGGGGCCCATGATCCTCCAGAGCAAAGGATTTGACAGCTCATCCCCCTCAGACAGAAACCAGCTCCTCCTGTGAAGCCTTACTTCTCGTTTCTAACTCTCATTTCTATTCTTCTGTACCTGGATTTGTTTGGGGTCTTGTTTTAATGGAACCTGTTTAAAATGACCTTTTTGACCTTTGGTTGAATAGAACCTCTTAACCTTTAACCGATTCTTAAGCAAAATGACAGAACTTTGGGCTTAAGCAGTGAAACCATAATCAGACGCCTAGCAAATTCACATTTCTCAGTTCCGAAAGAGTTTCACTGTTTATTGTTGGAGTAGAATAGAATGTAAGCTGCGCTCACATATGTGTTACCCATAGACCCACATGTGGTCATCTCTCCCATCTGTGTGTCTGGAAGGCGGCTGGAGATGGGTCTTAGCAGTTGCCTGCGTGTTCTCCTGCTCCCTGTGCACCCCCCACCCTGCTTTTTCTCAGAATTGCACACATTCCTGTCCTGAAATGAGAAGAGGAACATGTGAGGTGAGGACGTTTGGTCTTTTTCATGCCTGAGACCCAAAGCATACACCCCTGAGGAGACCAAGAGAGGCTCCTGAGCTGGCGGTGGAAGACGGCAGCAGACTGGCCCCCACTAGCCAGCAGAGGCTGACACACTGAGCCCAGGGGACGCAGACGTGCTATGTATAGCAGGAAAAGACACAAGTCAGGTAGGCAAGAGGCTGAGATGGGAGGATCTTCAGGGCAGAGAGACAGGCAGACACCATGGGAGACTCTCGGATTCCAGAAATGGGGGCCTAGACACACATGCCCACTGAGGGTCAGAAATTGGTGGAGGGGTGGAGGGACTTGGGACTAGGGGAGGAGGACCAGCTGGGGCTCTGCCCCCAGCTCTCAGGGCACCTGAAGCATCTTCACTGGTAAAATGAGGAGGCAGGATGGGTCTCTAATTCTGCGAAGCTGACACAACATGCTTTTGTATTCACAGCCCTGGAGGGAATCTGTCAACAGAAAGAAAAGAAGAGCCTCTGTGGCTCCCCAGGCTGGTGGTGGGATGGCCCACGCGGATCCTAAGGAGAAGGCTTCCCTCTGCCCTTTCGATTTGTTGATGCTTTCTCCACAGCCCTTTGGAATGGGTCAGAGCTCTTTCTCCTAAGGTGCATGGACTCCACTTCTGTGGTTAAAGCCCCATTAAATCCCCCATACCACCTCCTTCTCCAGTCTTATTCTTGCCCTCTTCTCCCAGGTGTCCTTAGACTGGCTTTTTCCCTCTGACTTCCCTGGCTACAGAGTGATTGGGAACCCTTCCTCCAGGTTCCCTGGGCTCTTGCTAGAGGTCAGGTGTGTACTGACTTCGGAATGCCCCCATGCCACCTGAGCAGTGGGCTTTCCCATTCTCCCACTCACAGGCATTCCCCTGGTGGTGCGCCCCTAGTCTGGGGCGTCCCTTCCCCAAGTCAGTTTCTTGGAGGGTCTCTGGGGTCCTGCCTGCTCTCCAAACTCTTTCTGTGGCCATTCCCTGAAGGCTTTTACTGAACCCACCCATTCCCAGTGGGTTTTTTGTTTGAGCACATGACTCTTTGTATCTCTGCCTTCTTGGTCTTGCCCCTTCTCCAAGACTTCAATTTTCTATTTTTACTGTAGCTCTTACACTAATGGCCAGAGATAATATAGAAAGGTATCACCAAGGACCAAGAGATCATTTGCAACTGAACGCCCCATTCCCCCTGCTCACCCCAGTTATCTTGTTTGAGAAAGGGTCACCACGCAAACCCTAAGGGTCTGGGGAAACTCAGCCCCTGCAGGTTAAGAAGGTTAATAGATCCCAGGGCCGTTGGCAGAGTGGAGCCAAAACTCATCTCCCAGATATTTCTACAGAGGCGCTTGGAAAGCTCCGGCACTGACGAATGCGGTGCATTTGCACGTGGTGCCTTCTTCCTTCTGCGAGATCTGCTCTATTTGTAGAGTCACTGCCTGGCTGAGGGTTGGCTGCTCAGGAGGCTTTTGATCTGCGTGTGAAAGAGCAACCACATCCAGTCCAGCAGGCAGCCCAGGCAGCCAGCTCTCTCTTTTTCTTCTGTTTCCAGATAACATCCAAACAGCCCTCTTCGGATGGGTGCCAGAGAGTAACTATTCTAAAATTAAGGGCGAGGATGGTCTTTTCAAAAAGTGTTTTGAAACATGGGCCCTGTAACGTAACCTTCCCCTCAGTGTGGCAGGCCTTCTAGGGTATAGCCTGTCTGCTATCCCAGTTTCCTTGCTGCAGAGAAAAATGAAAGGCCAAGGGACTGTGAGAGCACCTCCTGGGGCTGGGGCTGGTTGTGTGACAAGTCATTAATTTCAGGGCACAGCCTGGCCGCTTGCCAGGCCCTCCAGTGTAAGTCCAGCCAAGGAGAAACCCGAGCAAGGTGGATGCCCCCCAGCATGGGTGCCCTGCTTCCCAGCCGGAGCCTTTTGGCATCTTGTGGATGTGCACGATTAATAATGCTTTTGAGGACAATGATTTGGTCTCATGGAAATAGGAGAACTGGTCCAGGATAACATCTGGTAAACTTTGATGTTTCTCCCCAAAGTTATCTTACACTCACATAGGATCACTAAACAGCTGCATGATCTTATTACAGAATCTTCCTCGAGAGCCAACTTGTCATGGATTCCATCCCCAAATTCCAGAGTTTCTCAAACAAAAGGAGCCCTGGTGAGAACGGAGCTGCAATTGGCCAGTGGGAGAGACATGGAGATCGCCAAGAGTGGGAGCACCCTTTCAGATGGTTCGGTCCAATCCTCCTCATTTTGTACATCAAAAAAAAAAAAAAAATCCCTGAGATCCAAAAAGAAGACAGAACTTCCTAAGGTCACCCAGTAGAAGCGCTGGGATAAGAGAATGAGACCTTTGAACCACAGAACACGAAGGCCCAGGTGTCTCAGGGACACCTTTCCTTGAAGAAACTCTGGGGGTAAGATCCTAGGTCAGAGGGGCAGTAAGGAAGCTGTATCAACAGAGTCAGCCAAGAGGAGAAATCTGCCAAGAGGAGGAAGAGGTGGTAGCAAAGTTCAGCTTTTACTAAGCCATAAATACAAAGTTAAAAGAGGTGAAGCAAGTCATCTAGGTCTGTGACATTACTGAGAACATGTACCATTGAGGTCTTTTTAGAGGATCAAAGAGAAAGAGCAAATAGTGTTAGTCATGTAACAGTCTTAAGCATCTACTTTGCATGGGACACTGTGTTAGGTGCTACAGGGGATCGGGGTAAGCGTGGCCGAGAGCAGTGGTTCCAAGAGCTCGTCCGGTGCCTGTCAATGACAATGTTTTTACAGGGACTCACATGCGCACGTGTGCGGTAAGGAATGGAGCATTCATAAATTTATTTTCTTTATTCTGAGATCATGTCTGTCTTTCTGGACTGTTGTGAGTGCAACTTTCTCAATTTTAAACAATATCCTTTCAATAAAATGTTGGCACCATAATCAGGGTTGTCTCAAGTGTTTCTGAAATTATTGGTTGATGAAATCCAAAAGTCTGGTAGCCACAGTTGTGGTCAAAAGGGCATGGACTCTAGGGACAGACAGATGCGGGTTCAAACTAGGATGCAGCTATTATTAACTACGTGACCTTGGGAAAACTTCTCAACGTTCGTTTTCAAGTTTCCTACCTGTGATACGAAAAGCCCCCAGAACAGTGGGGGCTTCCTGCGGAAGTCCTCGCAAATAGTCCCCACCCCTTAGACGCATCCATGTGTTTGCATATGCACGTGTGGACCCACAGTGTCCAGGGTGCTGCGTGGGAAACAGGAGACCTTTAGTAGCCTTTGCTTTCAAGGAGCTAAAAATGTTGCTGGTAGAACAGTCTACCTCACCAGAAATCATGGGGGAGACCTAAAGTCCAGCATATCTTTCCTCTTCTCCTGAACAGTTTCTTTAGTTTGGTAACAGTGACAGAATTTTCAGATACTGCCTTCGAAAGTTCACATTATATTGTTTTTTCCATGGCTGGTTTCAGTTTTTACAAAGGTTCCCTCAAAACTCATAAAGCTCTCTTTAGAACCTCATAAAGTTTCACCTGTGGATGTTTATTGCCCACAGGACGTGAGCTATGTCCGTTTGGTTTTGATAGATTTACCATGATTATACTTGGGCCCCCATTTCCCAACCAGCCTTGTAAAAAATGGCTGCCTCTGGATTGAGCGCAGGGGCCTCTCTCTTTTGTCCCCCAGTGAGCTTGGCTTATGGGCAATGATTCTAACTCCCACGCTTCTGAAGTCCAGCAGTTTGCTAGTGTTCTCCGTGAAAGCCACGCCAAGCTCATTCTGGTCTCCCCAGGCCCCTCCCAGGTGCCATTCCCAGGAATCCATCCACAAGAATTTGCCAGACTAAACAGGGAGAGGACTTTGAGAGCAGACAAGGATGTTAAAGACGTTCCCGCTAAAGTCAAGGGCAATTCTCAAGTGCGTAAAAACAATCCAAACTAGTTCCTTCCCCTATTGACCCAATTCAAGTCCCTGGTACATTTACCCATTGGCTCTAGTCCTATGTGAGAGCCCTATATTTATAGAAAGACATCATGTCTCTCCTTAACCTCCTTTTTTTCATGTCAAATGCCACCCTACTTCATTGAATCTGACTTTAAGGACATGGTCTCCAGGCTCCTTGCCATCCTGGTTGGTCCCCTTTGAGGTTCCCATTTGGGTGTGTCTGAACCACACTGGAGTTAAGAAGCTTCTTTAGGGGTTCTCAACTCCAGTGTGGTTGTTCCCAGGATGAAGGGAGGCACTTCAGGGGTAGCCAGACAGAGTCCAGAGCAGAGAACGCATCGCAGGCTGTGGGGCCAGGCCACTGAGTCAGAATCCAGGACCAAGTACAGAGATGTCGGCTGGGATCAGACAGAGAGGTCACTGTGAGTGAAGGCAACTCAAATCTTTAAGCCCCATGCCCTGGGGGTATGGGTCCTGGGTAATAACAGTGATGTGAAGGAGGCCAGAGAAGCAGTCTGACTTGCTTGAACAATTAAAATAAATTAATTAAATATATATATATATGAATTATTTGGGGATTATTTCATAATGTATATAAATAGTGAATCACTAGGATATACCTGAAACAAATAGGATACTGCATGTCAATTACACATCAATGAAAAAGTAAAATAAAATCTTAGCACAGGAAAAGTGAACAGGAAGGAGAACAGTGACTGTGGGCCCGAGGGGCTCACTAATGAAAACCTGAACCTTATGACCCCAATTTGGGCTGTTCAGAGGACTCGTGACTTTTTCCCCACTTGTGCTTTTTTTTAAAATTTTTGAATGTTTCTGACAGTTGAAGTCAATATAAACATACTACTGTAAACATAAAATAAAAATAGATCCAAAATTTGAAAAAAATTGTTATTTAATTCTAAGCTTCAAGAGAATGTTGACTGATCCCCTGTCTGTTTTCTCAGGACTCCTCTGCCTGGAAGGGCAGACGCCCACCCTGCCTCATCTTCATTTCAGCACAAAGGAAACTTACTGGCTCGTATAACTCCAAGGTGCTGGGACCGAGAGCAGCTTCTGCTTCAGAAACTGTTGGACCCAAGCAACTAAGCTGCTATTCCTCTCAGGCAAATGTTTCCCAGGGGGAGTGTCTAGCAGCTTTGGTTCACTTCCTCCCAGCTTCATATTCAGCTGAAAAATGAGCTTATGTTTCCTAAGAATCCCAATAATAAGTCCCAGAATTGGGTCATGTGCCTATTTCCAGAGCACAGAGGTGGACCTCTTACCATGTAAGTCAGGGGCGGATGGAGGGAAGTGAGATCCAAGGGAAGCATAGATGGGAGGTGCCCACTGCTCTGACTCACTTCAGATCAGCTCTGGATTTGGGGACATCAGACCTGGGGTGGAGCAATGGGAAGAGCAATGAGTTGAGGGTGTCTGCCACCTGGAAGACCTCTTTGTCAAAAGTCAGCCCAATACTTCAGACATGGTCCAACCAGTGAGGGGCATAAAGGGATGATCTGGCCTTTAATGAAAGCCCTGGCCTGGAATACTCATGACCTTCTGAAGCTTCAACACAACTGCTGGGCATTCAGGTAATGCCTTTGGAACCTCTGCACATGAACTGTCATTAAGGCACTTGGTCCCCATCCTTTCTCAGTTGAAGTGTTATATAGATTTTGCTTGCAGTTCTGTCTCTTTCCAACTTCAGGGGACATTTTCTGGGATGAAAAAAAGAACACTTAATGCAATCTTGCCTCTCTTCATCTTTTTCTTCCTTTGGAAATAATCACAACAAAGCCTTGTCATAATTTAAAAATTCAAAGCTTGGCTGGGCTCAGAAAGCCAGGGTCTAACTTGGACTTGGACATCAATGCCAGCCTGAACTCAGCTCAGCCTGGATCCTTACTGAGTTGTTTATCTTCTCCTGATCTTAATCTTAACACTCTTGTGAAGGCTTTTTGGGAGAGGGTCACTCCTCAGAAAGGGGACTTCTGGAGAGGCCGAATGACTTCATCCTTCCTGCCCCCAGGCATCCTGCTTTCTTCTTTTTGGACCAGAATCCTACCCTTTCCTGTCCTCCCTTTCAACCCTCCCACTTTTTGAGCTGGAAATTTTCCTGACAAAGTCAAGTCATAGGTGACAAATCATATATGGGTCACATTCCCGAGTCTCCTCCTCCTCTTGGCTACCCTTAGGCTAGGGAATCTGGAAAACATCAAATGATTCAGAAAGTAAGCTGAATGGGTTCTTCATGCTTCACATTTAGTGCCAGGGAGGAAAGAAGTGGCTGATGCAAGAATTGGACACAGTAGGAGTTGAGCAAAAAGATAAAAAGAACCCAACCATAGCTAAGTACCCCTACATAAAGTACTTAGGAAAAGTACTCAATGGAGACCCATGCATGGCTGTGGATTTTTAGTTGCTGCTCTCTGCCTGTAAGATGTGATCAAAATCTATAGAACTTCTCTCCTCGTGACTAGGGCCACTGAGGAAGAGAGTGATGACATAGGCTTTTGGGGCAGCTGGCTTTGGGCTCAGCAAAATCTTAGGGTTGCACAAATGTCACTTATCCCATCCACCAGTGACAAGCATGCAACTAGGGAGGAAAGGCCCTCATGGGGCAGCAACTTGCATCCATACTATTCTTCAGCATGAGTGGTGACAGCAGCCTACAGGCATGGTCTTTGGGAGTGAGCAGCCCTCTGTCCTGTCAATGGAGAAGACTCACCGAGTCCCTGCTGACTGCTTTCTCCCAGGACCACCTCTTCACCCCCATGTCACATCTCTCCAGTCGGTCCACTGATCTTTCCAGGATCCTGCTCCATCCTGTTCCCACCCAGCTCTCAATGCGGGGGACCTTCTCTGGTTTCTCTGGGGCAGGGGTATCAAACTCATTTTCATGGGACGCTGCATCAGCCTCATGGTTGCCCTTGGAGGGCCGAATGTAGAGCTCCGTGCCCCTAGTTAAGGAGTAAGTTACATTTATATTATTTCCTAAAATTATTTTGGCCCTTTGAAGGCAACTGTGAGGCTGGTGTAGCCCCCGGTGAAAATGAGTTCGACACCTCGAGTCTGGGGGAAAGGTCTAAAGTGGGGTGATCTGGTCTTCCCATGCTCTTTCCAGTCAATGTCTTTAAAAACATTATTGATTGATTTTAGAGAGAGAGAGAAGGAGGGGGAGAGAGAGAGAAGGAGGGAAGAGAGAGAAACATCAATTTGTTGTTTTACCTGACATATAGGGACAGTGCTCTACCCAACCAAACTACCCGGCCAGCGCTCTCTGTCTTGTTCCTGCAGGGCTGCCCTCTTTGACGTCATGGGCCTTTTCTTCTTTCAATAAAACTCTCCTTGTATAATTTTTAAAAAATTAATTTTCAGCATTTTGAAGTTTGGAAGTAAAAAAATAAGCATTGTTTTTTATTTCCCCTTTGCATTCCTGTTTGAACAACCCTGATTATCCCCAAGGTGACACGGCTGCCTTGAGGGGAGTTAAGCCTGGGACAGTGGAATAGAAAAGCACAGACATTGATATTTCAATATGTAATTACATTTTCTTCTCATTGGTTCCTTGCAGCCAAATAATTTGGTTGCAGAAAACTGACCTCTACAAATAATCCTTCTTTTTTAAATAACAATTTTGTTGAGATGTTTTCCACACAGCATACAATTCACTCACTTAAAGTATAAGATTTGATGGTTTTCTAAAAATTATATTCATACATTTTTTTCTTAAAAATTATTTGCAACTAGCAAATGACTTAATAGGTAGCATCTTTACATTAAATGCTTTAAATATATAATTAATATTCAGTTTTAATATCTGTTAAATCAAGAATGACTTTAATATAGTCATGATTTGCCACAACATCCTTAACTCTAATGCCTGGACGGGCCGCATTCTAATCTGTCCCAATGCCATAATCTGCATTGAAGCTTATCGAAACACTCCTAGCTCACATAGTCCACAGGGGTGCCAGGGTGGGGCGATTTACCAGTACTGCCCAATGATGGATGCTTTAAAGACTGTGTAAATGCATTTTGTTTTAAATAAAAGCAAAATCTTTTATGTAAAAAATTCATGTTCAGGGTTGTCACAAGTAATCTTTCGATACAAGCAGCGCTTTGGGAGAGTAGATACTGGGGCAGTAGGGATTTAAAAAATTCTGCAAAAGTCCAACTCAAACATACTAAATTGCCCCCCCCCCGAGAAAATCCATTCCAGGTGTGTTTGTGGGTACCACTGCTGCATCTGCCCCACTCTGGATCGGGGGGAGGGAATTTATATTCATTAGTTAGCTCAGCCCTTGACGTAGATTTTATTACGTAATCTTCACAAGAAGCTTCTTCCTATAGAGGAGAATCAGATGAAGTAGCTGAGTTCAAAGTCACCTGGCTAGTGAGTGGCAGAGCTGGAGGCTTCAGTGCAAGTCTGTGTGAGTCTAGAGCCCTTCTGTTCATAGCTCTTTTCCTGCCTTCGGTCACCTTGGAGAGCCAGGATAACATGGGAGCTATTCTAGAAAAGTTTCTGAACTTAAATACTAAATTTCTCTACCTTTCTGGAAACTCCTTATTGGGAAGCTAGGCCATTGGCTGGTGTTTACAAAATGTGGTTTCCAAGGCACTGGTTCCTGTGCTGTGGCCACAGGTGGACACTCTGGAGTAGGGAAGGCTTTTGCCATGGGCCTCCCTCAAAAGGAACAGATGACAGAGCCAGAGCAGATTGGCTAGTAAACTGAAAGCTGCCGGACCCCCCAAGGCCTGGCACCTGATTTTGCATTTGTAACTTTGTAACCTTTACCTTAAAGAGCATCACCCAAATGGCATAAGCTTCAAACTCTGCCAGACTTGCCCCAGCTCCATCCAGAGCACCTCCCTCCTTCTTCTCTCTTATAGGCCTGGCTTCTCCCACCCCTTTTCCTGAGGCTATCTGTCCTTTCCTAAGTGCCCCTTTAAATGTCAGGTTCCTTGGTTCTGAGTGTCCCCTTCATCAGTCACTTTAATTGTCATCTTCTGCACCTCAAAGCAATGTTCCCCAGGAAGGTAGATTGGGTGTCTGGGGTCTCCAACAGTGTTCAAACGTTTCGGGAAGCCGAGGGAAGAAGAACATTTATCTGTCATCAGATCTCAAAGGTCAACTGAAATGTCAGCTGGCGTTGAACCAGGCTCAATTGTACCTGCTCATGTGGGGACACTGAGTGCCTTGTGCTCATCAGAAGCCTGGCTGGCAAACACACTCATCTATGATTAATTAGAACATGGAGAAACAAAGTCATTTAATGGGTCATTTAAAAAAAAAGAAAAAAATCTTTGATTGCTTGGAGACCAAAGCTTTCCAAAGCAAATGTTTAGGGAGAGGTGCTTGGAGGGGAAAATATCGGGAGTCACTCCTTTAAACATTCAGTCCCCAGAAGGATTCACCTTTTCTAAGAGCAGAGCAGATCTGGGAGCCAGGAGGGAGCAATTTGAAGACATCAGGTTAGATTGAGCAGAAAACATGTCCAGTGCCGAAACTGCCGGCATAGGGCTCCCAGAAGACTCTCCTGGAGGGAGACTAGTGGCGTTTATTTTAAGAAGGCCATCGCTGGAAGGCTCCTGCAAATACCCTTCTGCAACCCTGGCCTCTGATCGCACAGCCTGACCCTCAAGGTGGTGGGAGAAGCTGCCTTTGGGTGGCGTCTGATTCAAGAGGAGTTCATCTTTCTAAAAATCTCATATCTTAGCCCATCTCTCACATTATCTACTCTGAAAGTGGTAATTGGCCAAAAGAGAAGAGAAAGGAGGAAAACAGAGGAGCAAAGTGAGAAAGAGTATGTATAATGAAAAGCAAAGGGGAACGTGAAGAGAGGAAAGTAAAAGAGGGAAAAAGAGTTAGATTAGAAAAGAGAAAGAAAAAGAAAGCATATGACCAGTGACACCTGAAAACCAGTAAGGCCATGCAGCCAATTGTATCTTTTAGAAACCCTCAGCAAAGGAAAGGGTGCCTTCCCTGCAACCGTAAGGTCCCTCCTCTACCCCGGGCCATGGGGATCCTCTCGCCTCCCCCTTCACTTGCAGGGCCCACTTCTCCATCACAGGGTGGTAGCTTCAGAGAGTCCTCCGAGATGACTTAGTCTTTCAGGATTGTGATGGGATTTTGCAAACCCCAAACAACACATAGCAGAGGAATTGCTCAACCGATTCCTCAAATACCACCACCTGGGGTGACCGTGGGCCAGCTGTTGAACAGCTGCACCCCATCGGCACTCAGTGCCAGAACTGGGGAGGAGCAGTAATTCAACAAGATAAAGAGAGGCCTGGGGCAAGACATGTGCAGGGAGAGTGGCCACAGAGCCCGAGGAGCATCAGCTCAACCCATGGGTCTGGATTTTCTTTCTCCTTTTATTAGAAGTACACTCATATAAAAATAAGTACCACTCCACTTTCATATAACACTTTATAATTTAAGCATGTCCCATGCATTATCTCTTGGATCCTCTAGCATTTAAAATTGTTTAAAAATTAGCGAAATGTTAAATGTGTTTATAATTTTTCCTATCCAACTCACATATTTTCCTACAAACATTCCTATCACTGTCTTATAAATGCAGCACATGCAAAAAAAAATTCCTTTGACCTTTTTTTCCATCTTTTCTAAAGCAGCCTTTCCTCCTCTGGCAGTTCTCTGGATACCATAATGATAGGGTATTTTTTGTTGTTGTTGCAATTCTGCTTTCCTGTTTACATCTCCAACATTGTAATCCTTTGTTCCCTTTCCCACTTACCTTCAGAACAAGGTTTGTTCTTTCTACCTATGGCTGCCCCTTTGCCTCCTCCTCCTGCATTAGATTAGCCAACAGTCTTTAAAGTCTTTCATGATCAAGGACAATTAGAGGCACAAAGATAGGTGTTGCGGAATCATCTCCTCTCTCAGGGGTTCTGCTCCTAAATATTATATTGTCTTTAATCCAGCTCTTTCCTTACTAGCTTGTCAGCCTTGGGAAAGTTACTGAGCCTCTCTGTTCTTCTGTTTCCTCAACTTTAAAATCGGGATACTTGTAGAACCATCCTCATAGGTTTATGGTAAAGACTTAAAGAGATAATGGTGGCTGGGTATTACAGAGCCTTGTGCCTGGCATGGTGTGGGCCCTGCAAATGTCAGTTCCTAAGCTCCCCATTGCACTTTCCCCTTTTTTCTCACCAACCTGGAGTGGTTCTCTTCTCAAGAAGAGAAGAACACATGCTTGTGGAATCCAAGACTTATGTTTAATTCCAGCTTTTGCCTCCTTGGACATTCACCCTAGGCCCATAGTGCATGTGCATTAAATGGTGATAATAAAAATCTTCCATATTGTCAGTCCACATGGCAGTAGGACTCAAACAGAAGGTGTATAATAGTGCATTCTAAATTAAAAGGTGCTCTGCCAACACAATTGTTAATAAGACATTCTGAATATAGTACTGTTTTGTCATACTTTTAAATTTTTTCTGTAGCTTCCTAAGGAGCTTAAAATAAATAATAGCAGTAAAATACAAATATAAACTTTCCCTCTTAATCATTTTAAGTGTACAATTCAGTGGTGTTGAGTGTATTCACATGTGTGTACAACCAATCTGAACTTTTATTTTGCGTTTGATTGCAGTCCTTGTACAAGAGCAGGGATATTACATTTTTTAAGTTAACAACCACCTCCTAATAACAGGTTCCCTTGAAGCATTCACTTAGGAATGGGCAAGGAGCTGGCCATTTGAGCAGGGGAGAGCTGAGGTGCTTGGGGGATTGAGAACATTCTGTTCAACCAGAAGCTGTTAGTTCTAGAAGACAAGAAGTTTGTCTTTCATGCAGGAGTCGAGGTGAAGATGCTCCTTGGAAGGTGGCCAATCTTACCTTTTGTGAGAATAGGGCTGAGAAACAAGTGTAGAACAATGGACCAGCAGAGCAATTGTGGGACTGACCAACTCCTGAATGCAGTTCAGAAAAATGGAGCAAGATGAAGTTGAGTTGAGTTGTGGATAACACTAAGGTGTACTGCATACTCATTACACTGTAACAGCCACACCAATCCAAGCTTTAGGAATCTATTTTGATGATCATTGTATTTTTGAGTATTTGAGTTTATTTTTTTCAAATATTCTTGGTCTTCTTTGTAGGTTCCATTTGAAAAATGTCAAGTGTATCTCTTTTCACAAAGAGAAAAATCCATGTTGTAAAGACGTTCATGGTGCTGCTCTCGACCCTCCCAGGTAAAGAAAGAGGGAGAAGCCAGTGAGCTGGAGCAGAGAAGCAGAAACTCAAAGGATAGAAAGACTGGAGAGATTCTGTGTCCGTCTCGAGTTTTCAACAACTCTCCCTCCTTGACCCACTGAGTTCCTTCCCAACATCATGTCCTTTCCTATGTCATTTTAAATGGACACCACCTGACTGCACCCGTTAATCATTTTGCCAAAAGTATTTCTCTATACTTTGCTACATTTGTGGGAAATCACGTGGTCTTCAGCAGTGGGGTTATGTGCTCAGGCACATGTCCCTGTCATCAGCCTGATGGTGCCACTTCCTTGAGCAGTGGTGTCTGTGTGGTCCTTTGCAGAGCTGTCCCGTGAGTGGCTCTTGGGAGGCAGACTACATTCGGGACCTCTCCCTCCTCTGTGCCACACTCCATCCTTCCCCTCATCCTCTAAGGTGGATATATGTATAGTCCTTGCCCATGATTAACATTCTCTATCTGCACTTATCTCCAAGACCCTGTTTATGAAGACTTCCCTCATTCATTCTTTGATTTTTGCTATTTCAGTTCCACTTTCTTCACCTTTACAGGAGGAAAAAACATACTCTGCATTGATCATTCCTGAGCAAGGGGACAGCTATTCTGTTATTTCAAGACCTTGGCCCGATGCCTCCCCTTGAGTGTGTGTGTGTGTGTGTGTGTGTGTGTGTTTAACATGTCTTACTTGTTCGTGGCATCTTGAAAAGAAAGTCTTCCTCTCCTTAATGATCACTTTTATAGTTCTAATTTCTTCCTGTTCCAGTACAAATTTGCATATTCTCTATTGCGTGCGTCTTTTCAGGTTTCTAGAATTTTGAGAATTCCATTTTGATCAGGTGAGAGAATCTTGCTCCCCTTTCCTGAGCCATGTGACTTTAGGTCAATCACTGAGCTCTGTGAACCTCCGTTTTTCCACTCAAAGATAAACATTCTTCACCGAATGGCAAAGTTGATCGATAAGACAATCTTCTCAGCATCTTTACTGCTCAACACCTGGACTTCTCTGATCAGAAAAGTCAGCTTTTATTTTGTAATAAACTTCATTTCTTGCATATCCTGTTCTTTTTATTAGCCTATTTCTCTCTCACTTTTCTTTTAGTAAGTTTTGTCAGATGATTGAGATAATAAAGTTTGTACAGCACTTTACAGTTTTCACATACCTTTCATATGCAATCTCTAGCTTTGTTCTATTGCTAGCACATAATAAGCAACTATGTGCTTATTGTAACTAATAAGCAACTATGTGCTTATTGTAACTAATAAGCCATGGATCCTGGATCCTTAAAAATTGTTAGGTTAATGTATGATCAAGGTATGCTTTCTTTCTGTCACTCCACTTTCCCCCATAACATTATATCAGGAACTCGGATAATTAACATGTGTAGCTTTAGTCATTCTTTTTAATGGCTGCTTAGTATTCAACTGTATGGATGTACCATGATATATCTAATCATTCTCATAGCAATGAGATAATTAGGTTATTTTAATTTTTTTGCTATCATACATAATACTGCAGTGAATGTGTGTGTGTGTATGTAAACTTTATTTAATATATAGGGTCTGACACAAATAATGCCCCCTTTTACTACAAAATGATATGCATGTAATTCTGTAACATAACAATACACACTCAAGCACACCATATGACACTTTAGGTGAAATGTTTAAATTAAAACTACAAATGATTACACTCATATTATTACCCTACCAACCACACTCAAGCAGGTGGTTACTTCTGCCAGACCCTGTATTTCCTAGGGATAGAATTATTGCTTCTAAGACATGCTCACTCTTAGTTTAATAGCAATGGTCCCTACATCTTTGCACCCATACACTGCTCTTTATTTTTAATGTTTAGTCCTATCCCTTTTCTTCCCAGCAACTGGATTCTTCCCTCTACATTTAAAATATGGCATTGTGCTAAATTATATGTCCTTCCTTTGATTAAAAAATTCTCATTCTGGAAATTTATCTTACAGAAATAGTTAAGGGTGAGCACATAAATTAGCTATAAGTGTTTTTAATTATGAACTTTATTACTAAGTACCTATGATATACACAGGCACTGCATAAATTGTTTTAAATATATTATTTTACTTAATTCTAACAATAAGTTTTGGTGTTGATAATATTATTAAACTAATTTCACAATGAAGAAACTGTGTCTTAAAGAGATTAGCTTCCCAAAGCATACAGCCAATATGCAGGGAATCTGGGAGCTGATGTTAGATTGTCACTGGGTCATATAAGTTTAACCACTACACAAACTTTGACAGCACAGTGTGCAATAAAGTATGTTGGAAATAACTATCCTATAATAAAATAATGGTTGAATAGATATGACATATTTATACAGAGCATTATATATAACCATTAAAATTGTATTACTCAAATTCATTCATTGTTACCTATATGACAAAATATTCCTGACATGTGGGTTATCTAAAAAGACATATTGCAAAATGGTATTATGATGTTCCCATATCTGTTTTTAAACAAGGTGAACAAACCCAGTTCCTTCTACATGCATACAAGAGTTAGAAAAAGAGCTGGAGATTATTTTGGGATTCATAAAATTAAGAGTATTTTTAAATATTATCTTTTTTTGGCTTGTTTATCTCTTCTGATTTTTTTCTATAATGAGTATATATTACTTTTGTAATAGGATTAAAACTAAGGCTTTAAAAATAATGAAAAGGAGATCCAATTTTGCCAAAGAAGTTTGATATTAATAAAATGGGTTTAAATTTCTAAGAAATTTATTCCACTTGTCTGTTGTTTTAACTTGTTCAGGTATGATCCATAAATTGACATAAGATAACCTTTCCATTTTCCCCCTTTTGGGGGAGAAAAGTCATTAACATTTGCAAGTCTGTTCTCTTACTTTCTCTTTCCCTTTTACTTTTCCCTTTCTCTTTCACGTTCATTCATCTTTCCATAGCTGTTGAAAATCCAGGTCCCTCTCAGGGCCCTACTTCTACTTTGGAGACACGGGGCTCCAATACATCTTTGGCCTGTCGCCACTGTCTCCCAACCCTGCAGAGTTTCTATGGAACCCCTTTCTTCATTTCGTAGGAAACTATTCCCAGTGACTGTTCATTCTTAAATAGGGTTTTAGTTTAAAATGCTTTCACGTGCATAGTCTGATTTGATTTGGCCAGTAGGTCTTTACAGAAAATAGCGAAAAACCTTTAGAAACCCATTTTATAGGATTGAAAACTGAGCTTCACCAAGATTGACTTCACTAAACCACATATCTATCAAGTGGCAATGCTAGGAGAAGAACCTCAGTCTCTTGACTCCAAGTCCAGTACTTTCTTTCTACCGTCCTATACCACATCTGAATAGAGTCACCCAGGCCACCAGATAGATAAGAACTATTCCCCAGATCTAAAGACTTATACCCTACCTGGGTGAGCAGATCCTTTCAACATCCAAAATGGGATCCAGGCGGTGCTACCCCTGAAGGTACCATTGTGTTTATAGGCCTGCTTTTCCCAGACACAGAGCAGGCACAGAGCTCTCCATGGTCCTGAGATCACTTGTCCTGAGCCCGCACTGACCCCCAGTGCTCTTGTCCATTGGACTCATTCATTACTTGGCCACTACTGCAATATTTATTCTTTTGAATCTCGCCGACTATTCTGCCTCATGTTGTTTCTATTTCTCTTCTTGGTTATCATTTCAGCAGGTCTCAGGATATGCAGGGTCTGTGGGTCCAGAGTTCCATACATGCTCCATAAAAGCTTTTTTCTACATGTTGCTATTCTTGAATCCAGGAGTGAACCCAGCTCCTTGACAAATAATGAATTTCCATTCACCTTCAGCCTTGAAAAACAAAATCAACATGCATCCATTTTTTTCTTTTTACCTGTCTGCTTATTTATGCTATTTGTTCCATGTATATATGCTTTCCAACTTGCTTTACCAATATTGTGTTAATGTCTTTTCTACTTCAGGTCCTTTTGATTTTTTTTGATTGTCTATTTTGTCTCTTTTTTTACTTCTCAAGCTTCTATTGCCACTTCCTACTTCTAGGGCTTTGGTTCAAGCAATAGTTAACCGATATGCTTCTTAGTGTTAATTTGTCTTACCTGGCTTAGTGTTTCTCCAAAAATGACCCAGAATCTATCTGAATCATAATCCTCTGTGGCTATCACTGACATTTAGATTTCTGGGTTCCATTTCTGACTGGTTCTCCTGCTTTGACCTGGGATCCTTCTCCTTCTGGTTTCCCTTCTTATGGACTGGGACACCTCTGTCCCCAGCAAAGCCCTGGGCAGCACTGAGAAAGTAGATCTGAGCTCTTCCTTTCCCAGATCCCACACCGCATTCCTATCGGTGACCATTTCTACTGTGCTGTCCTCTGGCCCCCACTGAACCGTGTATGGTTTGTACCACACTACCTTCTAGAATCTATCTTTTCCTGCTTCTCCTTCCTCCTCATCCTTTTCCTTGTCCTTCACCTTAACCCCATTTTGTAAATTCTTCCTCTTGGGTAACCTGTTTGAATTGCTCTGGGGTTTCCTAAAGCTCTAGCATCTAGTTTGAATAGTTCCAGTATTCCTATAGTATTTCCTCATTTTTTGTCATTTTTAGAGCACATGTGTTTTTATCATAAAAGGTACCATTTACAAGGCAAAGCTAGTTTGGTTCTAAGGACAAAATTGTGGGAGAAGTGAAATATATATATATATATATATATATATATATATATTCATTTCTTTTTTACAGATACAGAAACTGAGATCTGGAAAAGTTATGTTCAAGGTCAATGACAGAGGTGATACTAGAAACATGGTCTGAAGATGTTTATAGAGCAATTCAATTCCACAAATACTTCTTGAGTCACTGCTATCAGCAAAGCACTGAATCAGCCATTAGTGATACAGGATGAAGAAAAACTGCTCTCTCTGGTTTCCTGAAGTTTGCTGTGGTTAACAGGAAGTTAAGAAATGGTCAAATAACAGTACCAGATGCTATGTGCAATGATTCAAGCTCTAAAACATTTACTCATAAAATATGAGAGCCTAGAGGAAGGAAAGAATGCTTGAATGCTTTTTACTAGGAGGTAAGGAGAAATGTCAGAGGGAGAAATTCTTGGGCACATGGAGTCTGATGTAGGCATTGAAAATCATGTAGAATTTCCAGTGGAAATACGCTGTGTGTTTGGAGAACACCCTGAGGGTTTCAACCTTCGGGTTTACAAGATTTGAGAAGTTTAGAGAGTTAACTTCAGGCCACATCATGTAAGAACTTCAATGCAAAACTAACTTGGACATGGGGAAACTCTGTATTTCATATCCTTAGACTAAGCTGCCTTCACACATCCATGAGATAAACAGAATCCTAAGTATCATTTTGCAAATAATAGCACAGACTCGTGCGTGTGAAATGGAGAACTTGACCAAATGGAGGATGCGGCAAGCACAAGAGTCCTTGAGCAAGGTGGTGGCAGCCACTTGGAGCATCAAGTGGAAATTGACACTCATGGTTGCCCTGGAAAGGGCAGTCCTCGGTCTCAGAGAGAAAGCTGCCCCTGGCCGCCTGGGACTTGTGTTGGCTTCCTCATGAGAGTCCTGAGTCTGAAATAGAGCATTCACAGCCTAAATCTGAGGGTCTTCATTGTTCCTTTCACACTGTAGTAATGGTAAATAAAAATTCTTGTCAGTGACTCAAGCCACTTCAGCAGTGAAATGGGGGAGTATGGGAAAAGGTGATGGTTAAGTACAAGGTGAAGAACTGACTTTTCTAAAGCATGTCTTAGCAGCATGTGGCTAAAAATAGCCACCTGTTCCAGGTCGAATTCCAAATTGGAAAAGCTCTTCACATACCATATTCAAAAAGCCTCTGTCACCCAGTAGCCATGGCAACAGGCATCCCTGAATAACTGTAGAGAGATGTCTTTGGACTGAGGCTGGTAGAGAAAGTTGACACAACAGCCTCTGGATAAGGGGTGAGCCTTTCTGCTTCTTCCCTGAGTTGAAGCCTCATCTTTCTCTCCAACTTTCTGGCCCTTCTAAATTTGCTGTCATTGGTTCTTGTTTTCTCTGAAAAATATTTTCCACAGTTAGTACCTTTGCAATGGGTTGGACTTGGGGAGAAGTGAGAAAGTAGGGTCGGACATCCCACTGGCATGAGGACAGGGGTTGGGAGGTCAAGCTGCTTGGGTGAGCCTTGGGAACTTCTGGAGGATTGAGTAGCTCAGCATCTAATCTCTGCTATATTATTTTGCTTTTGCCTATTTCCTTTGTCAATGATCCCCTGAAAATATATTTGTCACTTCATGTTGATAATATTTAATGCTGTGGATCTTTTTAAGAAATTGTTGTTCAAATATAACTATCTCCATTTTCACCCCACCACGCCCCCACTCACCCCTCCCATCCTCGAACCCTCCCCCTTTGGCTTTGTCCATGTGTCCTTCATACATGTTCCTTGATGCCCCTCCCTTATTACCCCCTATTATCCCTCTCCCTCCTCTCTGGTTACTGTCAGATTGTTCTTTATTTCAATGTTTCTGGTTGTATTTTGCTCACTTGTTTGTTTTGTTGATTATGTTCCACTTATAAGTGAGATCATATGGTATTTGTCTTTCACCACCTGGCTTATTTCACTTAGCATAATGCTCTCCAGTTCCATTCATGTTGTCAGGAAAGGTAGGAGCTCCTTCTTTCTTTCTGCTGCATAGTATTCCATTGTGTAAATGTACCATAATGCTATGGATCCTTTTGTGTCTGTCGATTTTTAGCCTTTATAAACCCCTTGAAGGCAGATGGTCCTGTCTTTAGGTCCTCACACAACACCAGAGCACTCCTCTACTCTGCTGGTGTAGCTTGTGCGATACAGCAACATGGGATGCTCGTAGGGCTCAGGACACCTACCCAAAGGCTGTGTTCAGCTCTCCACTTGTCAACTGCCAGGGTCCCAAATGCTGACACCTGGTTGAACTGTATTAAATAAGACTCTCTTGTACAGATTGTCCTGGAAGACAGTTGTAAACTATGAACTAGACCAATCCAAATCATTATGCACAATTAACACTCTTAAGTGTATGCGTAAATATAAATGAATAAAGATGCTTGGGATGACTTTGGGGATGAGGGAAGAAATGTGAGGACGAAAAATAGCCAGGATGTCATGATTGTGTTCTTCAGGTGACTGGCAGCCCAAGTAGGGAAGGCATTTGGGCCCTAGAGACAGAGGATAAAAATCAGATCACTAGTCAGATAAGGAGTCAGCATGTATTTTCTGAAAAGTCGGGAGTCCTGGTTACTTCATGAGATCTTCACTAGACAAAATCTGAAAACTACGTAGCTTCCTCTAGGAAATGCTCTTCACAAGCACAGTTCTAGATCCTGGCTACCAGGCTTGCTAAGGCTCTCTTTCACTCTTGCTTACCTGCAGAAAATAATGTATTTATTGAGCACCTACACATATGTGTCCTTCACAGAGAAAGGAACTCTAGGCTCAGCAGGACTGGGACCGTTCCCTCATTCCCTCGTTCCACAGATCTTCCCTAAGGGCAGCTGTGTGTTGGGTGCTACCTGGTCCCTGCCCTCCCAGACTTCACACTTGCACAGGAATAAGGCATTGATTGCTCTCATGGTTTCGATGGTTCTTGGTAATCATTCCAGCTATGACAAGAGGCACAGGGCAGCCCGGTTTAGTATGTGAGCATATTAAGTATATTTTATTATTTTCTCTATTCTTGATGCTGTGGCTTGTGGGGCCCTGCTGATCCTGGAGAAGGGCCACCCAGGGCTGGATAGTGCCTGAGACGCAAATGATCCTCTGTGAGCGCACCTTTCATAGGCAAACCAACCAATCCAGCGCCCCAACCTGCCAACTCTCTCCTTCACGGAGCTCTCACAGGTGGAGCCGCTGTCCCCAGCCCTATCAGTCCAGGCCAGAAAGCAGGCAACTGGGGGAAGCCCCTAATCCAGTAGCTGTGGTGGTGGCGAGCTGCACAAACATCATTTTTAATGGCTCCATATCATCCCATTGGTGGCTATATTAAAATTTATTTATCTATCTCCCTGCTACTGTACATGTCATTTGCTTCCAGATTATATTGAGATGCTATCATGATGAGCAACCCTGTGCATAAAGCTTTTTTCCCCTGTAAATTTGAGATTATGCAGTCCAAACACTGGTGCGAAGGGTAGCAATGAATGATGAAACCAGAAGGAGCTGGTACCGATACTTCCTCTCCTATTTGCAGTCCCTGCTTCCATTCCTGCCTCAGCAACAGCAGCCAACAGCGGAGCTCCACCCTGAGGGTATAGGCACATTTAAATTGCTATCATGTGCCTCTATTGCCTTGAGCAAAGGCAATCTGGAGCTGGCGGCAAAGGCTGTCAATCAGCTGAAAGGGGAGTGGCTCAGGACTGGCCGAAGGAAGCTCAGATGACTCTAGAAATTAAACAGAGGGTGGAGACCCTGACAGCGTTCCTCTGCGCTGTAGGACTAGGAGTCGCTCAGGTTCAGCAAGAGTAAGGCCTATGAAGAGTTTTTTAACGTCCTGGCTCATGTCACAGGAAATCAGCACTAATACATGAAGGGTTTGCCCCAGGGTGTCGGAATTGTCCAGAAAGGAGCCGGTTACAAATGCTGTTCTAAATGGTAACACCTGTTGCATTTATAATATTTCCACTGGCTATCATGTCAGTGAACTCCAGGGGTTCACTTTCTTTGCAGCTCGCATAACATTCTCCGTTCTTCAGGTATTACGGATCAGGCTTGTGAGCCAATCAAAATGATATTTGTGATTTCTATTATTATTGACTGTGCTCTCACAGCAAATTGAATAAAAAAAGAAGATGAAAAATGTTTACAAAATTAATAACAAAATCTGTGTTTACTCTTGGGCCAATTCATCATGCCTCATCCCCTTCATTGATGTTGTTTCATTTTCATCAAAGTTACACCAGGATTAAAGAAGCCAGCAGTTCAATAAGACTTATAAGAATAATGACAGTCCCCCCACTCGTTCCCGTTCCCCTCTGCCAGAGGCAACTGTTTTCAACTCCTTTAGCTGGTTATTTTGGTATTTTTATATATATCTAAATAACACAATTTTATTGTTACTTCTCAATGTTAAAACTCAGGAGAAAAGAGACCCAAAAGAGACAAGACCTCCACCTGCCTCTTTCCTTGACTTCGCCAATCAGTGATGTTAGGAGCATCCTTCCCTGAAGTGCCTGGCCCTTGGGAGAGGAGTGGGTGTTCTCTTCCACCATGTGGGACATGCAGTAGACAAGCTTTCTGTCCCAGTGTTTGCAAAGGGTGAGGTAACATGGGAGAAACATTCCCATTTTAATACTGAGTGAGAAAGGAAGCCAGCGTGATTGCTACACACACAAGGATCAAGGGTGAGGAGAAGGAAAACTAACATCAAACAAAGGTAGTTTCCAGGTGGTACACACATGGGTGATGTCTCTTTCTTTTTTTTCAAATTTTTCTTAAATTTCTATAGAGATTACTTCTTTTATTGAGGGTAAAATGTTTAGTTTTTAAAATCTGATGAAAATATATTTTGCTGGTTAATAATTGGTATAAGACCACACCTGCCTAGAGCCCAGAACATCTTACTTGGTTGCCCCAGAACTGGCCATGCTCTTTCCGGGCTGGCCCTGACTGTTTCCGTGGGCTCGACTCCTTGCAGAATGGACAAGAATGTGGATACTACAGCCACATCCAGAAGTGGACCACTGGGGTGCCTGAACTGCTCTTGGGATTGGACACAGCAGCATCTGATTAGAGAAGCTGCAAAGCCTCAGGAATCAGGGGGAGGGCATGGTCAACAGGAAGTCTCAGCCACCCAGACCCCGGTCCACTCCAACCGCCTGGTGCCTCAGTCCTGCCCTGGCTCAGCTGGGAAAGAAGGAAGGGTTCTGGCTGGAAGAACTGTGCAGGCAGGTGAAGGGCTGAGGCTTGTGGGGACACGACTGGCTGGGAATGTGGTACGTGGAAAGAGGTGCAAAGGAAGTTCATAACAACAAGGCAAATTAGGCCCTGAGAAGGAAAAAACCATAGCTTAGTATATCAGCTTGGGCTCCCCCAGAAGCAAACCCGAGGCAAGGATTCAAGGGCAAGTAGTTTACAGGGCAAGTACAGGACATGCTTCCCACGAGGAAGTGGGACATGGGAGGCGGCAGCTAGTGGAGGGTGTGATATGAAGCAGCTGCTGCTGTGGGTGACCGGAGCAGAATCCTGAGGGGAAATTCTGGGAGACAGTGTGGAGCCCGGCTCTCTCCCACTGCGGGGGTGAGGATGCGGGGCTGTGTTGCACACAGTTCCCCTTCCATCCCTGGCTGAGGGCTGCTCTGGGAGATGTGGGTCTCGGGCATTGTCAGCGGGTACGACTTGGCCAGAGCATCTCTCTCTGGTTTATGAAGAACTCAAGTAGACAGAGGTGACTACTGGCAGTGGGCAACCCGGAGGGGCGAGCTGACATGGTAAGGCCCGCGGGGTGGATCCTGCTACCCCTGGGTCCAGGGTATCATTTCCCGTCCAGTGAGTCCAAAAAAGTTCAGTTTGTCCTCTCTGTATGGTGGGCATCTGATTTATTATTCAAACCAGGACACTTTTACAGTAAAAGGGGACACTATTAAAATGGATGTTAGGAGAATAGGTATAAACAGTGACTGTCCGAGCACACAGGGTATGTAGTCATGCCAGCTCTCTGGGTATCCTCCTGGTCTGGGCCCATCTCGTATACTAGTTAGAGCACAGTATCTGCATTTAGCCTTACAGCAGCTAGTCAAGGGCTGAATTCAAATGTTAATTCTATTGACACGTGTGCATTAGAGCTTCACTTCCAGACTAGTGGAGAAGAAGGGTATTTACCCAGCGAGTATGATGGAGAATGATGAGCGTGAGGATGGAGAAGCTCTGCTGAAACAGAAACACACAGTAGGTGCACCCAATCCTGTTAAAGGTTGGGAAGGGTTTCCCAGAACAAGGAGTGTTTAAGCTGACCCATGTGCTGGAAAGCTAAGATTAGGCAGGGCAAACTGAGAGGTGCAGAGACAGCAGGTTTAGACAGCAGGTAAAACAGATGTGGAAAATGTTGCCTCAACAGTTTGAAGTACTAGGGTATGAATCAGTCCAGGAAGGCTCAGGAAGGAAGGGGTAACATCATAAAAACAAGGCATCAATAGTAATCTTTCCAGGGTCTCATCATAGCACTTGCCGAAGAACGGGGAAGTAAGCGTCTGGTGATGGGCTCATTCTATCTTCTAGATTTGTTTCTTCTAAACCTTTTCAGTCTTTGGCAGTCTTGAAGGCGTCAGGAAGTCTTTATTTAGCACTCAGGTGATACCCCCCCCAAGATGGGCCAGAGCAGAAAGACATGCACCTAGGAACTCGTGCAGATCCGGATGGTGGCTGGCAGGTGGGATGATCCCAGGACCTGGGACTGAGACTAGGAGATCAACTAACTCAACAGAATCGTCCAGGTCACCATTACCATTTGCCAACCCTGAGACTGCTCCAGGGACCCTGAGCTTTTGCCTAGAGAGGGCAGGGGTCAATGCAAATCAGACAGATTATGGGTCCAGACCAGAGCAACGCCGGGGCCAAGAGCCCCCAAAGCTGAGAATCTTCTCCACTGGCCTGAAAGCTCCACCAGGGCAGGGTCTGGGGTTGTCTTTCTCACCGCCATTTCTCAACACCCCACACACTGAGACTCAGCACACTTTGGAAGATGGATGAATGGTGAGTGGATGGATGAGGGAATGGGTGAGTGAATAGGTGAGCGAATGAATGAATGATGTGTGTGTGTATGTGTAAGCAAAATTTCTGGTATTCTGAGAGAAAGGCAGTAGAACTCCACCACTGAAAACGCCCTTAACCTCTGCTTTCCTCACCAGCACAAAAAAGGGCAAAGCCACTAATACCCCCAGAACACGATCATCACCCTTGGGTGATGGTGACACCCTTGGGCTGCCTGCAGCAGCACAAAGGACAGCAGGGCAGTGCTCGCCTGCTCTCTTCCAGCAGAAGTTCCAGGACAGCCCTCGGCAGGGCTGGTGCTCTGCAGACTGAGTCCCACGACAGAGGCTCAGAGGGGCGGGCTGGGGGCAACCTCACTCAGGGAACCTGGATCAGGGCACTGTTTGTATCCCTTTTGGCTCTGTTTGTATCTCTTCCTGCTTCCTCCCCAACAGCTCATCCCAGCTGGATCGTAAATAAGAGAACAATATAGCCACATATTTATAGTCTCTGTGAATCACTGGTGACTAATTTTTCCCATTTTGTAACCCCAAATAGTTTTCTCTTTAGACTCCCCATGAGGGCATGAACCAGCCAATCATTTAGATGACAACACAGACTTTTATTTCAGAAAAGATCCCCTTCTTAGCAGGGGACAGAAGGTTTGCAAATACAAGCATCTAACCTAACAATTACAGCTTTGTCTTTCTGTGAAAGTGATATTTTTATCTGCACCCAGCTCAGGGGAGTTAAAGAGCTTTCTCCACTGATTTTTTTGACTCGGGGAACTTTTCGGGGCTCTAGATTCTGTCCTTTGAAAAATAAAGAAACTCCCAGAGTGAAAGGTATCTCTCCTATTTTTCCACTGTGTTTGTTGGCTGGGTCTCCTGGGCAAAGAAACAGTCTCCCAGTATTTTCGTTCCATATCATTATGTTCCATTTAGTAAGCCCCACTTGCAAAAGGAGGCAGTGGCAGCCAGTTTCCAATGCCCTGGTTCCTCTGACATGTTCCCATTCAATACTGATTGCTCCCCGTCGAATTTGGCCCCTTGAAGTTTGTTTTTCCACGATTAGCATTCTTCAGCGTCTCCTACCAAAAGGCCCCATCACTCATGCGTATCTCAGATAATTTACTGCATTGCCTCTGAGGAATTTATTTCCATGGTGTGTTTCTCCAAAACTCATTCAACTCCTAAGTCAAACAATGGAGGGCCTGAGGGCAGGGGAGGGAGGCCTGGAATGGAGATCTGGGCTGAGAAAAGAAGGTATCTGAGGGTGTTGTCTAACCAGAGAACAAGACTCTCTGCACTTAGCATGATGTTTGAGAAACCAGTGGTCCGAGGTGTTTGGTCCAGGAGCGAGTGTTTGGCAGGAATGGGAGCAAATGTAGACTGAGAAGGCATAGAGAGGTGTGCGGTGGGGCCCAGGCAGCAGAGGGTGGCTGGAAGAGACAAAATTTGGGAGGCCGGAGGGCTTCTGAAGGACAGAGATGGTAGGCTCTGGGAGGCCTTGGGCTTCTCTGACCTGGCTGAGGCCCAGTTATAGCACAAGGCTGGCATCCTGCATCTTCCCCCCAGCGACTCCAGCTAGGACTGGCTGCCTCTTCTGAATTCCCATTGCAATGAATGTGTTTGCAAGCTGGCACTCTGTAATGATTGCAGGCACACTGGGTCACTTTGCCCCAGAGAGCTGAAACCTGCTACTTTGGGTTGAGTTAGTTTCTTGCTCCCAGAAGCAAATGACTTTTCACCTCTGGTTCTCTACTCCAGGCATGTTTCAACCATGGAGCCAGGCAGCCTCTAAGAAAGCCAGGCTTTCCTGCCTGCCAACTGAGACTTGCCAGTGCTGATTTTACACATTCCTATTAGTTTTTAACGAGTATTTTGTTTTCATTTTAAAATCACAACTACAGGGCCATAAACTTACAGGTCATGTGGTTGGAAGTGCATGCTAAAATTTTCTAAGAGTGTGTATGTAGAACTCGGTCCCTAACTCTTCATTTACCCCTATCTTGGGTCCACAACTCGACAAGTATTAATTGAGCACTTACTGTGTGCACAGCCCCATGCCGGAAACCATGGAAACCATGAAAAGGTCAGAAGAAAGTGAGGGAGTGAGTATTAGTCAACACCATCTAACCAAGTGCACTCACTCACCTCATGGATCCTCTTACCTCTCAAACCTCGCCTTCCTCCACCCCGTCGGTGCTCTAACCTTGAACATCTCTCAGGTCCCAGCAGGTGATATCTTCTCTCTGGTGACTTATTCATATCTGCCGTTTCCTTGACTTAAAACACCAGTTTCCCCTCAACTGCCACACTCCCCAGGACATCTTCCCTGACCAAGCCTGACTACCCCTACCTCACCAAGTGTTCCTGATACCAGAGGCTTCCCAGGTGGGATCACGATATCCATCACACTTCATAGTTCCTTGTTTATTGTCTGTAACTCTTTCCAAGCTCTGAGAGGGCAGGGCCGGTATATGTCTCATTCACCATCACACCCCGGTGCCCAGCGCTGTGCCTGGATCCCATAGGAAGGACTCAGTGAGGGTGTCTTCTCCCCGAGGTAGATGGAGAGAGCCTCTGGAGCAGCTCACTCCGTGGCCTGTCCTACTTTGGAGGAACCTTCCAGGTTCATCTTACCCATTTTGATTTCAGAATGGTGACAGCCCTCTTCTCCCATCACATCCCATGGCTGCGGGGGTCTCACATGGATCTTCCCCCGGCCTGGCTGGGTCAAATCTACGGGGGCGATCTCACGCCCCAGACACTGGCTCAAACACCCCCTGAGCAACCCTCTGTGAGCATTATCCATGAGTCTATAGATCTGTGGACTGGTCAGGGGCTGATGTGTATGGTCAGAATCACAGGTCCAAGAGGGAGAGTCAAGTGGAAATGGGATGAGGGTAAAAGTGAGTTGGAAGTAATGGCGTGACCCCAGGCAGCTGCCTGGAATGCCAAGTGGTGGCTGGTGAGCCAGCAGGGGTGTGGTCCATGGGTTCATCAGGCTGGTTTCAGTGGCTACAGGGAAGGTGTATAAAATAAGACAAAGTTCATGCCCTTAATACGTTTAAAGCATCAAAGGTATAAGAGGAGTTTTGAGCCTAAGTAGTTATCACGCAAGAAGGGCCAGGAGAATGCCATCTTGGTTCAGGAGATTCTAGGAGGTGATAGCATTTTAGAGGTGCCTTAGTGGTGGAGGCTGGATAAAGAACATCTGGTGGGGGTTCAGGCATTTCAGTAGAGCTAAACGAATACAAGCGCTCCGGTGGGCCGGGGACCATGTTGGGAGGAGACTGAGTCCTGTTAAACCTGCTATTGATGCCAGAATTGATGTCTCTCCTGGGACAGAATTCACTTCTAGTTAAGTTCGGATTAAAATTGATTCGTTTATAGTACTTGTTAGAATTCTCACCATAACACAATGAAAAATAAAAGAGTAATCCTGTTTTAGAGATGAAGATGCAGGCTCAGAGAGATGAAGGACATTTGTCCAAAGGTCTATGACGTCCTAGCTGAGTGTGGCAGGGAGAAAAAAGTTGGGATGGGCCGTAAAGAGACCTGAAAGTCCAGAGGCTTTTGATTTTTTTTTCTGTATGATTGTCTAAGACATTTCAGAGCCTGGGACTGGTGCTGACCCTTTGCCCAGCTTTTTCTGGGGGATTCGATATGTGAAGCCATAATGCCGTCTGATTCTTTCCCACATAGGCAGGAAATGGGTAGTAGTCTTTAAAAAAAGCTACAGAGCAAAGACACCAAGTGCCTGGCTTTTGAGGCCCAAGGCCTCCCTCCAGGTGTGAGCCAGGAAAGATGATGAAAAGATGAGATATGAGATATGAAAATCATTTTTTTAACACTCTCCTCCATCTCCAACTAATATGCTAAGCTGGAGAAGAGGAAGACAGTTTGGAGACTTAGATGCACCCTCAGGGTTTTCTGGAGCCCTGAACCCTGTCCCCTCCTGGGTCCTGGGTGGGGGAAATGACAGAACACTCCCACAAGGGTGGGGACCCTAGGTGAGCCTCAGGGAGTCCCCTTGGCCACCATGGTGTGCTACAGACTAGAAGTGCAAGTGGCAAGTCTAGGCAAAGAATGCCTCTCCCTGGGCCCTCCTCCACCCCAAGTTTCCCATGGCTCTACCCAGGGGAGTGGAAATGAGACTAGAGAGGGTGACCATAAGGTAGCTGCAGGTCTGCAAAGGGGTCTAGGTAGGAACAAAGGCATGGTGCAGGGAGTTGTAGCAGCGTGGAACCCTAGGCCAAGGGCAAGCCAAAGCGTGGTGGGGGCATGTATACAGACCAGATAGGGACACGTGACATCACAAAGCAGGTCTCAGGGCAGAATGAGCAGAGAGGCACAGCCTCCTCCTCTCCACGGAGTCAGTGGGTCCTGCACTTAGCCTCAGCTCCAGGGTGGGAAATGAGAGTGAAAATCCTGAATTTAATAGAGCTGAGCACTAAAATGTTTGAGAAAATGACTTAAGTGATCAATTTACCTGAAAGTAACTACATTAGTTTTTCTGTATCAGCCAGAATAGGGGCTTGAGATACAAAATAAACCTAATTACAGAAAAATAAAGAAAATGACATCGTACATGCCAGTTGGCCAGCTGGGAAATTCAAACTCTCTGCATTTACTTCTTGCCTTCAGTACCCCCTTTCCCATTTTGCACCCCATCCTGTCCACTTTACTTTGCTGAACTGTGGCTCCTGCTCACAGGACAACTGTGAGTCTTTTAAGAAACCCAGAAAATTATGGCCTTAATATGCCAAAGCTAGACATGAACTTTGAGACTGTCCAACCCTCTCATTTCACTAGGAAGGAGGCTGGGGCCCAAGGACAGGACATGACTTATACCGGGTCTCAGTGTGGTCAGGGGACTGAGTTGAGACAACTTGGTTCTTGGGTTTTTCCCACCATCCTGTCCCAAACCAGCTCTTGTCCCTATGGGTCCACCCAAGTGGGCCAATCACTCCATGGCCCCTCCTCTCCAACCCTTGGCCTTGACCCCCAGCCACAGCTCATTAGCAGCTCTCTGTGAGCTCAGGCCTAAGCCACCCAGCCTCCCTTGCTGGATCTGTGAGCCAGAGCAGATGGCTCTGGGGAGGGGAGCTGCCTCGCATGCAGACTTATGGGCGACCCTCCCACGAACTGACCTCTTGGCCCCGGAACAAAGCGCTTCTCCAACACACCATGGATCACGGCTTGTGGAGGACACATGACACATGCCAGAGATTCTTTCCAAGCCACAACTGCTTTGGAGCCATGGCAGCGGCTCTCTGCCTGCAGGGGCCTGGGAGCTCCTCCCAGGCCGTGCTAGAAGGAAG
Source organism: Artibeus jamaicensis (assembly GCF_021234435.1). Taxonomy (NCBI): domain Eukaryota; kingdom Metazoa; phylum Chordata; class Mammalia; order Chiroptera; family Phyllostomidae; genus Artibeus; species Artibeus jamaicensis. The sequence continues at coordinate 17,121,606 of NW_026521843.1, read as the reverse complement.
TAAAGTCTTAGACCTCACTGAGTTAGGAGCATGAGCTGCCAGGAGACCACCCTGCACCCCGAGAACTCTGGGCCTCTCTGCCCTGAGGATCAGCTCTAATTCAACACCACCCTTACAAAGAGGGAAAGTTCCAGTGTTGAGGTTACTCAGCTAGCCCTGGGCTAGGAGCTTTCGCTCACTAGAGTTAGGTTCTGTGTGTCTCCACAGACCCTGGCCATACTAGAGAGCCACCCAGGGTGTTTCTCCCAGGAATCTCTCTCCTAGGAGCCTTTTTGCACCAGAATCTGGGGTGTAGACAGGGGGACTGTGAACAGCTAAGCCTTGCAGATTAGGGGTTGGGTGTCAGAGCGCTCAGGCACTTGGCTTTACCTCTCACTGGCCACGTTTGCCTGAACGGCACTTTCTCCAGAGGTGACTGGTTCTGGGCAGTGGTGGGAACTGGCTCTCAGGATTCCCCTTGAATGTTCGAAGTTGGGAGCACAGCAGCCCTGTCTCAGGAGCAACACTCAGTGAAGGTTGACCACCCATGAGCAGAGCTTCATGTAATCAGATAAACCCGCAACAAAGTCTGTCTCCTGTGAGATTTACTGACAAGCATAATCCCTAGCGATCTATATGGAAATTAGACCTAAATGTTGAATGGCTCATGAAATCGACTGCAGTGTTCAATTTTTACTTTGCCTGTTCTCACTTGGCTGGCTCTTCAGTGATAATCCATTTTCAGGGTTGACATTTTCTTTGGTATCATGGATAGTTTTCTTCTCACTGTACTCCCATTCCTCATAGCCACATACATGTGTGCCCTCATACATGTATCCCCTCATATGTGTGGGAATACATCCCTATCCCCACACATGTGAAAAGACAGAGGTCAACCCTTCTGCTAACCAACAGGCGGGACCCCTACCAACCCCTTTCATGGTCCAGAGATGAGGTTCCTGATTACTCTAGTTTCTTCAGCACCCACACACTCCCCCATTACACACGCACACACATGCACGTGCACCCGAGCATGTCTTTTAACATGGGAGGCATCCTGAAAGTGCCATCTATTCTCTACCCTCAAGCTTTGGGTGCTGGGTGAGCTCCAGGTGCAGGAGCAGGAATGTGGGCGCCGAGGCTGTGGAAGGCCTGTCCCCAGGGCCACGGGTTGGAAAACTCCCCTGCATCCTCCCTTCAGACCCTCAGCTGTGACTGCTCCTGTTCTCCGAAGAGTTAAGGTGTCCTGCAGTGACTAAGTGCAGTTAGAGCCTGGCTCACCGGGGGCCTGACTCAGAGAGTGGTGCGTGGTCCCTCTGCTACATCCTGTTGTGAAGGATGCTGTTCCCTGTTTCCGAGGCCCTGCTCTAATCCCCAGGCAGGCAGAGGAAGTCAGGCAAGGGAAACAGCTTGGGGGTTTATATAAAAGTCTGGCCCCTGGCCTCCTTCCTGCACACCGGTTTTCTGGGCCCCTGTCTTCTCCCTAGGAGCTGCAGGGTGTGGAGGAGCCCTCCGGGTCACTGCCAGAGACAAAGGAAAGGTAATTTTGGAATGTGCTAAAAATAGGCCTTGTGGTTATTTTAGAGCTGTTTTGCTTGAATCGGAGGAGGATCGGATCTGGGACTTGGCTCAAGCGTCCTGTCAGTCCCATGGGTCTCCTCCTCCTTCACACTCACTCTCCTGTCGGGGACATTCAGAGGCTTTGACCATGACCCACAGCCATTCTACTGTTGGGCTCTGCACACACAAAACTGAAGAGCATCCGGAAGCAGTGTTTCCTTTTAGTTAGGTATTCTATCCCATTTTATTTCATTGTTTAAAACTCCTGGTTACAACTTGCTAACGAATTTAACGACCCACTAGGGAGAAGCATCCACAGTTTGAAAAACAATCAGTCTATCTTACCTTTTGTCTTTTCTCTGATGTTGTCACTAATCAGTTCTGTGGCTTTGGAGAAGCCACCTATACTTTCTGGAGTAAAAAAAGAAGAGAGAGAGAGAGGCTGGTGTCTTCTCCCCACAGGTCCAGCTAGACTTTATGAGGGGGGACAGATCAAACCCCAACTCCTAACAGATTAGCAACGTGGCTTCCTTAACATCTCTGTGCCTCAGTTTACTCATCTGCAGATGAGGATGATACTTCTATAGCGTTGTCGCGGGGGTTAAGTGTGACAATGGCAGTGCAATCCCTATCAGTCCTCTTTTTCTCCCTCCCTTCTTTTGCTCTTTCCTTCCTGGATTTACTAAACTTCTGCGTGGAGAAACTCCTCCAACACTGCCTCCTTTGTCTGGAGTTTCACAGTTTACAGGGCACTTTCACCATGATCTTCTTGGTCCTCACAAGAATACTGTGGTTCACTAGGGTAGGTGTGGTGCCCACTTTATGGATTAGAAAAGAGAGAATAGAGTGCCTGGCTCAAGGTCATTCATCTGTTAGAGACTGTAGGCTCAGGGCTTCTCATGCCAGAGTCAATGGTTTTCTCCACACACCTGTTAATTTAACAGCCTTGAGGCGAGCCCTTGGCCTTGGAAGAGGCTAGTGGTGGTGACTAGATAAATAACCAGGTAGCATCCCAGGCAATCTGACTTCACACACAGGTGTTCATTACTTTTGTGGACAGTTACTAAAAGTTGCTTCCAATAAACAGAAAAGTTTTGATTCTTGCTGACCTTTGATTTTCAAGGATCATATTTGCTTTTTTGTTTTGTGTTTTTTATTCTTACCAAAAACATATGCTTTATCTGGGATTACTCATCATTGCATCCCCAACACCTAGCATGGTATCTGCCAAAATAAATATTTGTTGTTTGAAAAAGGTATGTTGAATAAAAGACTAAACATGCCACCTGTGAAGAGGCTGGGCCTAATACCACTTTTTGTTTGATCTGGGTGATGTTGATTATACATGTTGTCTTATACACGCAAAGCAAATGGGAAAATCAAGATAATTATATGGGTCACTTGAGCAGAATGGACCGCCTGCTCCAGCCTCACTTAACTGGTTATTTTAGGTAGAATCAGTTTAAATAAAACTTGAAGAACTAGAATAGTTGTCTAATATCTCCATTTTACCAGATTCTTTCATTCTAGTTTTAGGCGAGTGTAGAAGTGCTCCCCCATTGAGAACGTGGCCCTGTCGTGGACACACAGCACACAGGCAGGCAGGCACGGTCCATGCACAGGAAGAAGGAGGACAGGAGGCTAAGAGAGCGAACAAAAAGGTATCTAGAAGGCCCGATTTCCACCAGAAGAGACCCTCCTTGCCTGGCCTTCTGCAGCATCTCATTGCCGAGCCAATGTCTTCAGCCCTTGACCTTGGCAAACGGGGACTAGCTCCAGCTAGACCCTCAGGAACAGAAAGGAATGGGCTGGCAGACACAGTTCTAAAGGAGATACATTCTTCAGTTTTGGATTTAAAAAAAGAACAGGGGTGGGAGGGAATCAAGTCCAAGCCAAGATGTTTGGCTTGGTTATACCAATAGCAATTAAATAGCTGGAAGTCGTGCAAATGAAAAACAAATTGGCCCTCCCTTGTCTCTGTCTCCTTTCCTCCTTGTCCCGGCTGGTGCCCAGTCTCTCCTTAGCTCTCCAGCTTCTGATGGAGTCTGAAGGCACTTCTCATTGGCGAAATCCTGGGTGCGCCTGATGCCCACCCAGCCCGGAGCCTGGTTTCTCCCTTTGTGCTGCTTGCTCCTGCGGAAGTGGGACATCTCAGCAACCCACCAGTCTCCTGAGAAGGATGGTGTTGAGGTGAGGGCAGAGCATTTTCCTGGCTTTGTAGGGAAGGTGAAATGGGAGGAGACATCACTTCTGTGCTAAGTAGGCATCTATCTGTGCGTCGCTTTATGTGATAATACATGACCACCTTGTGAGATAGCCAATGCAGGTAGTGACATCTCCATTTTTCAGAAGAGAAAATTGGAGCTCAGAGGGGTTAAATGCTTTACCTAATGTCACATGTTCAGTATGCCGTCAGATCTTTTGGATTCCAAAACCCTTATCCCTTTCCCCATGTACGAAGGAGTGATCGCCTCTGAGCCAGGGAGCCATTCAAGGTCTCTGCCAAAAATGTGTTCGGCCCTCATTTGTTCTTGCCTCCAAGTCTTTGCTGATATCACATTCCCGCAGGGTTCCATCAGTATCCCAGCCTTCTCCTGGGGCTCGTTCTTTTTCCTTCTTCTGAGGCTCTTTCTGTCTCCGAAGCCAGAAGTATCACCCCTGGCTGCCGTGTTCCTACAGCAGGGCTGCTCCTTAACCCCTGTGCTGAAGCATCTGCCTGGTCCTGACCTGTGGTGTGTGTGCTGGGAAATGTAGTGACACACATCAGGCTGGGGTGTTGGGATCCAGCCTGGCATCTGCCTGAGAAGGCACAGGGTGGGAACCAGGCATGGGGCACACGGGGCAAAGGGGGTCTTCTGTGCTCCGAGGCTTGGATGGAGACTCAAAACCCAGAGGTTATACCCTCAGCCCTCACCAGGACTTGGCTACACTGAAGCCTACTCACATCATGCCAGGAGCGGGTCTCCTCAGTCCAGCTGGGAAATCCACCGTACAGCGAACATCCGGGCACAGAGCTCTGAGCTCCTCCAAAGCAGGGCCTGGGTCTGCTTCAGAAAGGTGTCAGGTGACTGGATGAACCACTTCATGATCCAGTGCTGCTACCCCAGGAGCCACGCTGCTTGGTCCTGCATCAGGGGAGCTAGGGACAACGACCATAAATGTCACCCTTGAGTCCCCCTGCTTCACCCCAAGGCTGAAGGTGTGAACTGAGCACTGGCTGGTCTTCTCGGGCCTTCCTGGGCTAAGCCTGGCATTCGGTCCTCTCTAGGGGGCATCTGGGAGTGGGCTAAAGCCAAGTCCCTACACCGCTGCCTTCTGGGAGGATCTGCACCCTCCTCTTCTTTGTTGCATCCTCCTTGGCCTGGCCGTCCCCCTTGCCTCTGTGGTAATGCAGAGACCAGACAGGAGAGTGGCCCCAGGTCTTGGTTCTTCTCTCACTCGAGGGAAGGCCTAACAGTAGCAGCACAGGTGTGCCCAAGCCTGGAGCTCAAGCCTGTGGGTTTCCACAAAGACCAGCTTATTCTGACTTGAACCCAGGGAACAGAACGCATATCGGTGTGAGCAACTGTGACTCCATGTGAGTGTGTACATGCATGTGAACCTGTACGTGTGCATGTGCAGGATGGTTTTTCAGTGTATCGAGAGACACCAAATTGTAGTTGGACAGAGCCTGACATTCAGCCCATCCAATCCCTCATTTTATACGTAGGGAAACAGTTTATTTTAGTTAATAGGAGCCTTTGCATGATATATGAGACATCAAACATATGTGGGCAGACCCATGGCCCCCCAAGAGGACGGTTGCCTGCTAATCCTGGCTTCCTTCCCTGCACTAGCACTCTGTGTTCTAGACCCCTTCCACGCCCCACAGGGAGCCCCTCTCCTTTTCTCCAAGCCTTTGTCAGAAACAAGACAAACAGAGGACATTATTGAGGATGCAAAGAGCCTTGTCATTGTCTGCTCCCACCACCATGTGGCCCAGCCTTCCCCAGCAGGCTCACACTCTGTGACACACCTTTGTACCTTTTGTCCCATTTCTCCTGTAGCCTTGCAACAGCCTTGTGACAATGGTCTTATTATCTCTACTTGGCAGGTGAGAAGACTGAAGCCCAGAGAAGTCAAGTGAGAGATGTCCGCAGCACTCGGCCTGTATGTAGCTGGAATGGGACCGGCATCTCAGCCTCCCAGCCCCCACGCGCGTGCTCTGAACCAGCAGGCTGGAGACAGATCCGTGATGACTGTCCCATGACTCCTCAGCCCCTCTGGGCCGCCCAGATGCTGGGGAGGAAGCCTGCAGCTGCTCCTCTCCCTCCGCCCTCTCTCCACACTCCAGAAACACTCAGCCTGAGCTGATAACTGTGGCAAGTGCTTGTGAAATGGCTCTGACACCACCAGGGCCGTCAGAGGGGCCAGCCTTGGGGTATCTGCAGAATCCAGAGCCCCGCCTTTGGAAGAGCACCTCCCGCTCCAGGACCACCGGCCTGTGCAGGGAGCTGTCCCAGAGCCCTGACCCCAGCTGTCGGCACCAGCTATCTTCACGCAGGAGCTAAGCCCTGGCACTTCCCAGGTCTGCAAGAGGCCAAGATTCCTTTCCAGAGAAACACTGCTCTGTCTCCAAGCCCAGGGCCTTGTCCCCCATCCAGTGTCTTCATAGCTCAGATTCCTGTAACTAGGAAGGGGTTGGCATCCCTGAGCGTGAACCCTTCCAGCCGAGTTCCATGAGAAAGCTGATGCCTTTTTCACTAAATATCAGGCCCTTGAGTCCTTTTGGCAATTATGGGATTAGAAGAATCATTCCAAATTCTGGTGGCCCCTGTCCCACCCAGATACGCCAGGTATCCCCCGTGATGGAGCAGTTGGCTTTCCACCCCAGTCAAAGGCCTATGTGGTGTCAAGAGCTAGAGACACAAGGGTCTGGATGGGAAGAGAACAAAGGAATGGTGGCGGCCAATGAAGCAGGAGCTGGGATCCCACACTGACGGAAGTCATGTCCAATACAAGGTCATTCTCCAAAATCAGTGCACAGGTTTCCTGTGCGTAGTCAAAGTTGCCTCGATGACTCCTCCAGAAGTACCGTGTTGGAGACTGACCAACTGTCTCTCATGGAGCCCCACCAGCCAGTGCTCCCATCAGCATGGAACAGATGCTATGACTTTGGGTAACCTTGCAAAGAGGTGGCTGTCTTATATTTAGGGACCACGTTGTGTGAAAAGTGTGTGCTTTAAGCACTAGACTCAAGCTTGCCCACCACTCAGGCAGACCCATGTCTTTCGGCACCTCTGTGCTCGCCCACTGGATGGCAGGCCTTAGGTGCTCCCACAATCATCCCTAAGCTAAGGAGATGTCATTGCACGATGTTTTGCTAAGCATTTCTGTGCCTGGGTGTGTCTGGCTGGGCAAGGCAGAGGGATCAGGGCAAACACCGCCCAGAGGGGCGAACCCTGTGCACCAGGCCTCCTTCACTTTGTTTTCAGAGTTTCTCATTTTGAAATGCTCCCTGTGGTTGTCCCCTCACTTCACGACATCTGGGCACAGCCAGTCTTGGGGCCACTATTTGGTACAAAACAATGGCATTTCTTTAGCACGATCGTCTTTTAGAGCCTCTTCCCTCTCCCTTCTCTTGCACTGAAAGTTAACCATTTGCTAAGGGGATAAGCAATCTTCTTGCTCTTGAGGAACATGGAGTGAGAGTCCAGTGTGGCTGTGGCTGCGGCTGGCAGAGCACCTGGGCATGGCATAGGGGAGAAAGGCAGCAGAGCTTTCAATGGCAAAGCAATAGTAGGGACAGAAGAGCTGATTAGGCCTAAAATGCTTCCTGCTGGTGGAGAGCAGGATCAGCTGGGATCCAGGAAGCTGCCATTTTAAATGGCTGAGATAAGTGAGAGGGCACCAAATTGTGCCTCAGCTGCAGTAACTTGAAAATCTTCCTCCTAGGACTGATTTTCCCTAAAAGTCCTTTTGGAAGCATAGGTAAAGGGTGTTTGGCAAATATTTATACTAGCATTTTAAAATGCATTATTTTTTATGACAAAAGTAGTACAGTGGTTGTTAGGGAAAAGCTAAATATCAAAGAAATGGATGACCAAGAAAGCGAAAGTTCCCCCTAATTCCACTCTGCTGGAAATAAACACTGTTCACAGGGTAGGATATTTATATGAGGGTTTTAGTCGGTCGTTTATTTATGCAGCAAAGGCACGTGCAGGGGAGGGGCCCCTGCCCTAGCTCGCCTTTGAGCCATCCCTCCCTGGAGGGCACTTTGGCAGGGCTCTTTGTCTTAAAGAGACCACTGTCCACCTGCAGGGGCCTCTGCCTGCATTACCTGCATTTCCTGGTAGGATGGACTTGCCCAACTCTGGCTGCCCCTCCAGTCAACAGCAGCCATCTCACACCTGTGCCCTCCTTCCCCACTACCGCCACCCCAGTCACCTCGAGCTAGTCGTTGGATGGCACCTGGGTCCTTCCCCAGGAACCCTCTGGACAGATAACATCCCCAGGCACCCCAAGTCCTGCCTTGTCCTTAAACTCAAAAATAGTCGTTCTCAGTCTCACCCTTGTTCACAGTCTACTCCGTCCATCATTATATAGTATTTAGAAAGCGGGCTGGATTTGGAGAGGGGGATCAGTAGGGAGAAGATGTGTTTTCTGAACTCTTATACTATAGAAAGAATGTAAATGCATTTCAATCTTTCATCTGGAGGTTAAATGACTCATGCAAGCCTACATAGTCAGCGGGAAAGGTGGTCTGAAGAGCCAGTCTTGGCTGACGGAGAATTATACCCCTTGGCTGAGGTTCTCGTGGTGTTAATGGTTTGCACACTGTTGGAAAAGCTGCTTTATCTCCCTGGGCTCAGTGTCTCCATCTATAAAGTGAGGAGGTTGGTTCTCAACTTTGACTGCATTGGAATCACTGGACAACTTTTAACAAAGGGATGCATGGGTTCCACCAGGGATTCAGCTTTACTAGGTCAGGGTGGGGTCTGAGTGTCTTGCCTTCCATGGTTCTGCAGTGTGTATGAGGGGCCTGAGGGTGGGAGGGACAGAGCTGGGCCACCCCTGGTGGAATTATGGAGGTTGCTCATCCCCCGGTTATTTCCTCTCCCTGGGTCTGCTTCCCCAGACTAAACACTTTCCTGTCCAAGAGTGTGTTAGAGTGCAGAACCTGGGGGCTCATGCCTCAGTGCTCTCACTTGCTGACCTCAGGCCCACTGCATATCCTCTCTGTGTCTCCATTTCCTAACCTATAAAATGGGGGGGAAATAGTACCTGTCTGTTTTTCTGTTGGGAGGGTGAGATAGCATGGGCGAAGCACCAGCTCAGTGCCTGGCACTCAGAGGGGCTCTTTCTCTGTCTCCTCCCCTAATCCCTCCAAGGAAACTCCCTCTGTACCTACAAGGTCTGGGTTCGGGGATCGCACTGCAGAGTCTTGACGTCCAGGAGAAGGACCAGAGGGAAGACAGGCAGGTGCATGCAGAGAAGGTGAACTGTTTATTTTTATTTTGGGGGCCGAGGAGGAGGTGACCTCCGTGACCTCACAGGTCCTCACTGCCCCCCTCCCTGGGATGCCCGGTTGCAGGCTTGTTTTGCCACAAGGACATTGCCTTATCTGACCCAACAACTGAATATGTGGCATAAACTGGAAGAGATGCCCCTTTGAGATCCAGAGAAGGCTCTTCACATCTCAGTGCCTCAGGCAGGTGGTAGACACTTCCACAATCCCTTCTCAATTTTAGAAGTCCAGAAAAACTCTTCTGATGCCCTCCGGCCCCCAGCACACACACACTGTCCTTTATATCTCCCAAGGGTTGGATCGCGACTCACTGTTTTTTGTGATCCTGTGGTTGTGGGCTTGGCCAGAAGGAGGCCTGGATTCTTCTTCAGGACTCAACCTTTATACCATGTCTAGGCTCAGCTCTGCCTGGTGGGGCTGCACAGCTGGAAATATCTCTGCCCCCGGGGAAGGAGCCCAACCCCTGGGACCAGACACACCAGCGTTCCCTCCTTTGCCTGGCCGCTTGTCAGCTCTGTGGCTTGGCCTCTGGATAGGAGCTCATTAACCTGTTTGACTCCAACCTCCTCCTGTTGAGCTACAGCACAGTCACTTCCTCACAACTGGAAAAAAAGAGCTGAGGACATGATGGGTCAGGATCAAAGTTGAATTCCTGAGCCCCAGACCTTGGAAAGAACACTGCACACAAAGTCTGCAAGGCTGGTGGTGTGCAGCCCCCAACACAGCCACCAGCTGATTGCCACCTTGGGCAAAAGGAGGATGGCGCTCAACCTCATTTACACAGTTGTGCCATAAGGCAGCTGGTCTAAATCAGTCCTTCCCCCAAACTAATTATTTGGTACACTAGTTTTGCAAGCTGCTTCTAAAAGAAAAAGAAAAAAATAGTTCTCTAAGGTCAGATAAGTTTGAGGAATGCTGTAAACTCCACCCCCAATTAGCACATCGTAATATATATCTCAGCTCGTTAAAGGTGCCAAGAGATCCAGTAACAAAGAAGCCGGTTTGGCTTTGTTCAACTCACTTTTTCCTAAACCCGTTTGACCATGAAAAGTTCTAATTCCTATTAACATGCTGGAGCCCTAGTGATTGGAGAAAAAGACACGAAAAGCGATGGTCTATTCCAGAGCTGGGCTCCTCAGATGTGAAGGTGCGTACAAAATACCGTGGGCTCTTGTTAAAATGCAGATTCTGACTCAGCAGGTCTGGGTGGGCCTGAGACTCTGCATTGCTAACAAGCTTCCAGAGGATGCCGATGCTACTGGTCCAACAAGCACACGCTAAGTACAGAGCTGACATCTAACTAAGGCTTTTTTTTTTTTTTGGCTTCAAGATTGGAAGTTGTATAGAAATGGTGACCCGGGGGCTCTAGACTCAGAGAGACCTGGGGTAGGGTGCTGGGCCCACACTCAGCACTAGTGTTCTCATCTGTAAAGTTTAGATCATAATAGTACCTGCCCCACAGGATTGTCTGAGGATTGAATAAGACTATGCAAAGAAAGTGTGCAGTGCTGGGACCTGGCCCATGATGGGAGCAATGCAGATACCATGAATAGTAAAGGCCTACGATTCTAGCTTAGCCCTGTGTGAGCTGGTACCACGCTTCGCCAGCCCCCTCCTTTACTTGCATTGCTGAGTGCTGCCCTCGGACTTCTTTCCTCCCAGCACGCTGGCACTGCTACTTCTGCTTATGGGACTTTGCACGCCCTCCCTTCTCTAGAACATTCTAATAAACTCTTCCTTTCGGGGCAGCAGAGGAGCTGAGAGACTGTGGTCCCCCTCCAGTGACTACAGATGACCGTGCTGGTGGCCCGCTAGGGATAGCACACTTTGCTCTGGCAGGAGTCAGGCAACTCAGTCCTTCCTGACCCTGGACAAGGGGTCCTCGTTGGCCAGTGGAGCCCCAGTGCTGGCATTGCCCCAACATGTTATCCTGGGCGTGGGCTCTGCCAACTGCCACAGAATGTGTGTGTGTCACGTGCAGCTACTGTGAGAGCATGTCTCATCTCATTCACCTTTGTGTTCCTTAACAAGTGTTTCTGCAACTCAGTCACACTAAAGCCTACACGTGATTCTACTCACATGTAAGATAAATCCTTCATGAGTCAGCAAGACCTAGAGGCTAGAAGTCCAAAATCAAGGTGTACCACGGAGCCATGCACCCTCTGATGGCTCCCGGCGTCCCTTGGCTTGGAGTAGTATAATATCAATTTCTCTCTCTGTCTTCATTTAGCCTTCTTCTCTGTGCACCTGTTTCAAGTCTTCCTCTCCTTTATTTTATAAGGACATTATCGTTGAACTTAGGGTCCACCCTTGGTATCCTTAACTTGAATCTGCAAAGAGCCTGTTTCCCAGTAAGGTCACCAAGACTGAGGTCTTGGACACATCTTTTTGGGTGACTCAATTTAACCCATTATACTTGGACTAGGGCTGCGTTAAAATTCTGGCTCGTTAGCTCTGTGGCTTTAAAAATACTAGAGAGGAGGGTTACAGAGGCAGTAAAGGGGATAGGCTGGCAGGCCGAGGCTCAAGACAGTGGAAAAGTGACAAAGAACAGAGGCAGGAAATTCTTGTGTCTGGAGTACCTTGCTCCCACCCTGCCCCGATTCTTGCCCCTGCCCCTTAGCAGCATCCCAGACTCTACTTTTCTGGGTGAAGAATGAATGAGTCATCTCCTTCCTGGGACATCTAGTGGAGCTGGCTAGAGGACATGCAAGAATCTGTCAGCCCAGGAGCTCAGCCAGCCCATCCTGGACACAGACATCTCTCGGTGCGTTTGCCTGCTGAGCCCCTCTCTGTGATGGGAGAATATGACACCTTGGCCTTGCAGTTCTGTTATTCAGAAGTAGGCTAGCACAGGGTGCTGGGATGAAGTGGGTAAAAGTTACAAGCCAGAAGCTTGGTATGTTTGGGGTGTTTTCCCAGTACCCGATTCCAGGGAGAGAGGAAGAAGCTGTGACCAGAGGGAAGGCTCTGCAGTCAGAATGCCTGGGCCGGAATCCTGGCACTCTCTTCTTGCCACCTGCAACTTCAGGCAAGAAAAACAGGCTAAACCTCTCTGAGCCTCAGTCTTTTCATCTATAGAGTGGGGAAGTGAACGTGCCTGCCTCTCACAGTTGTGAGGCTTGAATGAGGTGAGACGTGGAAAACGCAGAGCTGAGCAGAGGGCGGGTGCTCAGTAAACACCAGCTGCTGGAATTAAAAGGAAAAAATCATAACGGTGTTAAGAAAATAGTAAAAGACCCCAGTTGCCTTGTTCAATAAGGCACTCCCAGAAACGACGTTTCCGAAATTTAAAAAGAGGTCGGTATTTTGAATCATGTCAGCCCTGCAGCCACAGAAGTGCTGACAAGCACCGGGCTCCTCCCTGTTCCGGTCTTTTCGGTTTGCAGGAGCGCTCCTCACCTGTCTGAGAGCTAGTGTTCCAGCTGACAGATAACAGAATGGACTTGGAGGCGGACGTTGTTCCCCAGCAGGCTGGGGAGAGCACTTCCTTTCCAGCATTCTAGGGGCAACAGTCCCAGAAAATAATTAAAAATCAGCTGGCAGCCATGGCCAGTGTGGCTCAATCGGCTGGTGTCATCCTGCAAACTGAAAGGTCGTGGGTTTGATTCCTGCTCAGGGCACATGCCTGGGTTATGGGTTCGGTCTGCGGTTGGGGCACTTGCGAGACACATCGATGTTTCTCATGGTGATGATTCTCTCCCTCTCTTTCTCCCTCCCTTCCCCTCTGTCTAGAATCAGCAAAAAAGAACAAAAAATGTAATAGCTTGCAGTGGCAACCACGAGAAAGCCGCTGAGCTCCTCCAGCGCAGGGCAGGCAGGGCAGTTCAGGTCATTAACTAAGTGCACTCCATTCGCATGGTGTGGAGGAGCACCCTCGGGCTGGTAGCTGTCAGCTCTGAGCGGTGTTTGTGCATCCGGATGATTTGTGGGCGATGGGGTCAGGGAGGCCCGCAAAGCCAATTTTCAGCTGCCTGGAGGACTGGTTGACACACAACTTGCATTTCACCGTGGTTTACCCTGCAAAACTCCATGGAGATTCCAGAAAGTCTTGGCTTTAATGGTTTTGCAACATGGGCCTGTGACATGGGTCATATCTCACTCCCACTGCCGTCACTGGAAAAATTGAGGGACAGAGAAACAAAGCATGTGACATGGTGTCACCAGGATACAGGAGTCCAGAACCTCCCAGATGTTTGCGACTGAGTGTGGACAGCCCGGCAGACCTCGCCACCACTGTCTGTGTGACCAGATAGAGGGATGACTCAGGTCCGGGCCTGCAGTTAAAGAATCAGGATGTGATTGACTTCAGTCCCCGGTCAGAGGCGGATCAGAAGCGGGCCAGCATGGCATCTGGATCAGTCAAGGTGAAGTTTTCCTTCTCATCTACTTTTTAAATGTCATTCTTACCAATAAGGGGTAATCCACAGACTGGCAGTTAGAGTGGACATTGACTAACCCTCTTTCCTCCACGCCCACTCCTGTCCCACATGGTCAGAACAGAAGCTGCCATGGCCCTGCCAGTGGCCCTGACTCTATGGCCGCACTTGATTGATCCTGATGAAGAACCTGACCCAAGACATGGATTGAGTTATGAGAGGACTTACTTTCCCTCCAGGTGATCCAATAACAGGTACAACTGGGAAGCCGTGGGCAGTCATCTGCTGCCACGTATATTGGGAACAGAGAAAGCCTATAGTGAGAATCAAGTCAAATCACACTGAACTTGAATCCCAGCACCACTATTTACTGGCTGTGTGTCTTCCTGAAAATTACTTAGCCTCTCTGAGCCTATCACGCAGGATGGCTGAGAGGCTTAAATAAGATGATGTTTATCAGGAGCTAGCCACCAAGAGGTGATCAATAAATGGTTATCCTCCTTCCCTCGTCCTTCCTTAGCCCCCAATATAAGGCAAGATCCAGGTAGCTGGGGGGATGTGGTCCTAATCCACTGTTTACACACAAGCAGGGGTCTTAGGCCCCAAATATAGGTCTAGACTTGTGAGAGAACAGTTTTCTGTTGTCATTAGCCAGCCAATTCATGGTAGCTTTATGGCAGCCCAACACTGACCCACCAGGCAAGGCTTTAGCTCACCCCCCAGCCCCCTGGGAAGGGTCTGAGGGGTGACGCTGGGCCTCCATGACACAAAGGTGCCAGCTGGGAATTTGAGGCTGACCAAAGTGCCAAGCTTTGCTCGCAATCAGCCGCCAGGGGTTATTTACTGGCCTGGCTCCTGAACTCCAAGGACAGGTACTGTGGTTCATGCTGGAAAGCAATGCCTGTACCAACTGGCCACGGTCAGAACTGCTCTGGGGGGCAGTGGTCCATTTGGAAAGCAACTCCCTCTCTCAACGTTCCCTCACCATGCAAACCTGGCACAGCCTGCACCCTGGCTGGATAGGAGGGGACCGAACAAAAGGAGGGTTAAATTGCTCCATACAATACAAGAACAGAAATTGTAAGGAATTCTCAAAAGCTCAGAAAGAAAAGTATGGGTCTTTCCTCTTGAGAGGTGACAGAATCTAGAAGAGGGCAGAAGAGAAGAGGTAGTTCTCTGTTAAAATGGTGGCAGTGGGTGACGCCATGAGGACCGGAGGGGCTGGCTGGGGAGAAGGTTCCCGAAGCAGGGCTGGCAAAGGAAACTTTGCACAGTAGTGGTGTCTGCTTGATTTCAAGCTTCTTCCTTTCTTCTGCTCTGTGATCATCCCCCTATTTCTACCAAACAATAAAAATTGGTTACACCAATAACCTTATATCAGTGCTTCTTTGGGGAATACAGGGAGCGAAGAGAGAGGATGTCACGTGTGGAGTGAAGCCTCATGGAGAACTGGGGGCAGCCACAGGTGACAGACCTATGAGAGTGTTGATAAAGAATTCCAGATCAATAAATTGGACTGAGATCAATGTAATGCAGAATTCCCAGGGACTGGGCAGGGAGGAGAGAAGAGGGCCTGGAATTCTGACTGCAAGTGGGATGGGGGAACTTGACAGCTGACCTGACTGTGACAGGAAAAGGCGGGCTCAGGGGCAGGAGGATGCAGAGTCAGCCAGCACGCAATGCTTGGCCCCTCATTCCCCAGAGTGTTAGCATCGTATGTAGCACATAACAAATTCTCAATAAATCCCTAATAAGTAAATTATGTCTTTCAGGGCCCATTTGGAGCCAAAATACTATGTAATATACATGGGGAGATCCCAGGCTACCATGCAAAATCAAACTACACACAGGGAGCTGATAAGGAATGTGGTCTGCCTTTCGGTCCCCCCCTAGCTCCGGGGACTTTCTTTTTCTCTTCCCCAGTCTTTCTCCTAAGCAAATTCTCCCTAGTAATTACAATCTGTAATTCTTATCAATTTAAGATATCTTTTACTTCTTCTGTTCTTTTAAGGCAAATTCTGTCACTTTTCACATGCTGGACTTGAGATATCATCTCTCTCTCCCTCCGTGTCTCCTTCTTTATTGAGAGGTAACTTCCCCTCCCATAAAATTCACGCTTTTAAAAGGGTATAGTTCAGTGGTTTTTAGACTATTCAGAGTTGAGCAACCATCCTCACTATCTAATTCCAAAGCATTTTCATCACCCCAAAAAGAACCCCCATACTCACTAGTGATCACTCCCCATTTCCCCCTCCCCAGGCCGTTGAAAACAACTGATCTGCTCTCTGTCTCTATGGATTTGCTTATTCTGGGCATCTGCTATGAATGCAGTTACACAGTATGTGGCCTTTTGTGTCTGACTTCTTTCACCTAGCATAATGTTTCCAAGGTTCGTTCATGTTTTAGCATCATTCCTTATTGTATTGTTGTTGGCAATACTCAGTTGTATGGCGATAGCACTTTTCTTTACCCATTCACCAGTTGATGGACATTTAGATCATTCCCACTTTTTTACCATGGGAATAATGCTATGAACATTTTCAATAGTGTTATGAACATTCGTGGAAAAACTTTGGTACAGCCATACATTTTCATTTCTTTTGGGCTGATGCCTAGGCGCGGAATTGCTGAGTCGCATGGTAACTTCCAGGTTAGCATTTCGAGAAACCCCCAATTGCTTTCTAAAGTGGCTGCAGCACTCCCCATTTCCACCAACAGCGCATGGCAGTTCTGACTTCTCCGCTCCTCACCGACGCCCGTCACTGCTTGTTTTTTCCATGTTAGCCCCCAATCTCATGCCAAAGTTGCTTTTCCCATTTTCTTCTTCTCTCTGGCCCTTTAACAAAAGGATTGTCACAAAAGCCAGTAGTTAAAATGTTTTTCACCTGAAATAAACCTCAGCATGTCTACACTTTCATTTACATCCCAGTTAGTCCTTCTGGCTCCTGCCGCACACAAATGCAGACTCACTGCAGAAACCAGTGTCCCCCAGGCCTGATGGAGAAGAGAATAATATGGAAAAATGCTTCTATTGGCCCCTCAACATGCGGCATACAAGAATATATGTGTTCCTTGGTCCTTTGAGAAATATGAGATTTAAGGACAATCACAGTTCGCGCAGTACTAACTAGTTTCCTTGCAGCTCCAGCAGGAATAGCCAGTATTTGTCAGCATTCTACTAACCAAATGTGTATGGAGCTGGCATTGAATTTGCCTTCTCACAGAAACTGCAGGCCAGTCACTAGGAGTCTATCTTCTAGCTGAGGCTACTTGGCTGAGGTCGCCCTGCTAACAAACGGTAGAGCAGAACCTCCAGCTCAGGCCAGGCTGTGCTCCCCTCTCTCAGCCTACCCAGGATCTTTCCCTTTCATCACCAACTTGTTGGGGACTTCAAGGAGACCCTTTTTGTACATCTTACTTTGCTAGTGACCTGGACACCTGAAGCCACAGCCCTTCCCTCGCCTTACTTGACTTCCAGGGCCTGTTTAGACTGCATGGGGTTGGTTTGGCAAAAACTAGGCTCTGGATTTTGCTTTAGTTGTTTTTCTTCCCATTTCATTGTTTCCCTGGGATGTCTGCCTTCCTAAAATAGCATGGGGCATTCCAGGTAAACTCAACATGTGACCAGAATCCCCATTCAGGAGCAAGCCTGAGGAGTTCCGGTTTGCCACTCTTCTCTTTCCTTCCTTTGATCACCGTGGTTGGGGAGGGGCGGGAGTCTGGGGCAGGCTCACTGAGGAGCCTGGATGGAGAGGGAAGTGGGAGGAGGCCAGGAGGGGCCAGCCAAGCTCTCTTGGAGGCCAACCAACTAACCTCTAAGCGTCTGCCCCAACACTAGAGGGTGCTATGTTTCTGGATTTAGGGAATTTTATGAGGCTGGAGAAAAGATTAAGCAGGGTCTTGTTTTAATCAGAGAAAGGGAAAAAAACCAAAACCCCAATGGGGATTCAGACCCTTCTCTGATTTCTAGAGGCAGCGTAGTACAATGGAGAGGCACTGGTTTTGAATTAAGGCAGAAGTGGGCTGAGTCCTGGCTCTAGTGCTTACCAACTATAAGCCAAAAGGCAGCTGTAAGTTGCATTAGCAACTCATTTACCACTCTGAGACCTGGTCTCCCTACAGCAAAAAGGGGTAATAGGGCCCACCATGAACCATGAAAACTGATGGCTGCAGAGCCTCAAGTACGGCCAGGCCCATGACAGCCCCTCAATCATTGTACATTGGTTTCCTATCTACTTTCTAGATTTCAGAAGAAAAAGTAGCTCATTTCTTCATTGCCTTTGTAAAAACAGTTTTTGTAGTGAGATCTTAAAAACATTTAAGATTTACTCTCTTTGCAAATTTCAAGTATACAATACAGTATTATTAACTATAGTCATCTCAGAACTGAACATTTGTTCTGACATCTCCCTATTTCCCCCACTCTCCAGTTTTTACTGTGTCCTGAAGCCATTATTACCCAAATATCAAGAAGGCCCTGGGGCCCAGCGTAGAGCAGTGAAAACAGCAGAGACTTCTACCAGACAGCAGGGCAGCAGGCCTCAGCTTTGCTTGCCTGTGTATGTGCCCCTAACACAATTTCCTGAAACCATCCACTCCCAGTTCCAGTACATTTTTAAAATGAAGTCTAAAACTTGTCTGAGTTTAAATAGCTGCAAAGGGTGATCATTTCTGTCAGAGAGTAAATACTGACATTTAAAACAATTCTATCACACTTTTAAATTTATCCAATGAAATAGAACATCTCTGATTTGATACCCACCAAGATTCACTTAGAAACGTATGTAAAAGCTCATTTAACATTAAGACACTCTATATCCTTTTATCTCCTTAAGTGTTTGTTATTATTTCTAATTTCTCCACAGGTTTTTGTTCCACATTAGTTCTTATAGCTCAAAGCAATTTATTAATTGCATTTCTAAAAATGGAAAATGCCATTTTAGCATCTAATGCTTCCTCTCTTTGCTTCTCACAGGTGCTTCTCTCCAGCGTTCTCATTCTCCGTTGAGAGTAGGAGGAAAGAACAAAGCCACTCAATGGACATTGTTATTGCTCCTACCACCACTACGGCAACACAGACGTCCCCATGTATGGAATCGCCCAGGGACTTGTTCCCTAAATCAGGCCCTCCTTCTTTTGTCAAGTGGGGAGAGCAAAGAGGAGTGTATGGATTCTGTCCTGTTCCCAGGTAATTCCATTTTAGGAAAGAGGGAAGTGGCTGATCTGGAAAGCAGCTTCCTAGTGACTGTTTTTGCCCAACCACCCTCTGGAATGTCCCGTGTATGCCAACTGGAGGGCATTCTTTTCTTCTTTCTCTACATTCTCACCCCCTCCCAAGACAACATGCCATCTATTTCTGTACTGTCCAATAGGATAGTCACTGGCCACAAGTGGCTATTAAGCACTTGAAATGTGATGAGTGCAAAGTGAGAGGTGCTGTAGGTATAAAACTACACACTGGAGTTCAAGGACTTCATATGAATGAGAGAATGTAAATGTTCCCCATACATTAGGAAGTACAAATTGGTAGTTACGAAATAGCCACAAGGATGCAAAGTACAACATAGGGAATATAGCCAGTAATATTGTAATAATTATGTATAGTGTGAGACAGGTAGTAATCTTATCAAGGTAATCACATTGGGAATTATAATAATGTCTAGCCACTATGAAACTAGTATAAAATAATATGGAATGTCAGCTGTGATTGAGAAACAAGAAATTCCATTAAAAATAAAATAAAAAAACTATCCCAATAACAATTTTAATATTGATTACATGTTGAAATGGATAATATTTGGAATATGTTAAGCTAAATAAGGTATACTATCAAATTTAAATTTACCCCTTCTTGTTCCTTTTTTAATGTGCTTACTAGAAAATTTTGAACTGTATATGTGACTTGCATTATGTTTCCATTGAATGACGCTAATCCAGATGGCTACTCAAACTCTGCCACAGTTTCCTCATCTGTAAAATGAGGGTGACAGTAATACTTTTCTCATAGGGTTGCTATGAGGATAAAATGAGTTGATATCTGAAAGACAGAACAATGTCTGGCATATAACAAGTGCTTTTTAAATGTCTGAGAGCTAAATAAATGGTGCTTACCATATTTAACACCTAAACCTCTTGTATTAGCCAAATCTCCTATAAAAAAGATTCAAAGCAAAGCCCAGGGACTTATATTTTGTTGGAGGATGTAATACCAAGGAAGCAGGACTGGGGGAAAGGGGGCAATGAAGCAGGGAAGGAAGAAGGAAGGAGGAAGGGAAGGAGGGAGGAAGGGAAGGAAGAAGGAAGGAGGGAGGGAAGGAGGGAAGGAGAAAGGAAACACACAGTTGGAGTATTGTAAAACAGGTCACAGCTTCAGAAGAAAATGAGTAGCTGGTCGGTTGATCATGTGAGCCACCCAGTGAGACCATATGGAACCACCACATCTTAAAAGAGCTGTTGGAGGGCGGGAGGTAAACTATCTGCTAGTTCCTTCCGGTTGCCTGTCTCACATTGATTAAAGTTTGCCCCTTTGCACTTTCTGGTTATGTCATCGAGCCCCTCTGGGCAGACGTGGGGAAGTTGGAGACTGCAGCCATCCAGATGGGCTGGACATGGGATCCAGAGTCACTAAGTCCCCAACACAGCAGCTGTCATGGAAATCTCAATGAGGCCTGACCCTTATCCCTGGAGGGTCAGCCTGGAGTGTCAGGAAATGAGGCAACGATGGTGGCGGGAAGCTTTAGGAGTAATGGGAGGTCATCCTATGACTGGAGCTGGTCCAGCCAGGAATCAGGGCAAAGGCCAAGCCCAGGGCAGGTGGAGCCAATGGAACCAGGGAGGGAGGTATGTCATGGAGCTCTGGTACACCCTCTTCTGAAATCCTTGCTGCTCGTCTTCTCCCCTTGGACATCTCACAGGCATCTCAAGTTTAGCCTGTCTGAGACTAAACTCTTGATTTCCATCCTCAAATTTATCCCCTGACTTCAGATCCTCCATTTCCTGTCTTGTGTAGCTCAGTAAATTAATCTACTTACTCCGGCCAGAAACTGGGGTTCCATACTTGGGGCCCCCTCCTCCCCTGCCCCATGACTCCATCAACAAGTCCTGTCGATTCTACCTCCAATTTCCATCTCAAAGTCAACCACATTTCGTCAGGTCAGCCTGATGGCCAGGCCGCCAGCTCTCTCCCTTGACTAAGCTGGCTTTCCTGCTTTATTTCTTCTCTCCATTATCTCTGCATGCAATAGCCAGAGTCATCTTTGCTGCTTTAAAACCTTGCCTTGGCTTTCCAGAGCATTTAGAGTCAAACCGAAACCCCTTACTTTGATTTACAAGGCCCTCCACACCCATACCCCTGCCTGTCCCCTGCAGCTCACCTTGGGACACCCACTCCCTGCTCCCAGTTGGTCTGCCTCGCTCTTTACTGGCACATACTCAGTGCTGCACTTTCTTCTTTTAGGGCAGAGATTGGCAGAATACTGCCTGCTTCTGTTTTGTAATAAAGTTTTATTTGTACACAGGCAATACGGAGATCTATGGGCCATGAGCCTCACATATTTATCTGGCCAGTTACAGAAAAAGTTCATGGCCCCTATTTTAGGGCCTTTGACCTTGCCTCAGGCTCTTTCCCCCTCTTTTAACCTGGCGGTTCCATGAATTTCTTCTCAAATTGAGCTTCCTGGACAACCATGCTTTAATACAAGTTTTTCCCCATACCTCCCACCACACACCTTTTTTCTCCACCACACCACTCTGCTTCTTATTTTCTAAGCACTTTCTCAATTTGATATTACATATTTATTACTTTGCCTGTTTATTGTGTCCTCCCTTGTGGTGCCAGGCTCCTCGAGGGCAAGGGCCACGGCCCTTTTGTTCATACCGTTCCCCGGCACCTCCACATGCCTCATTTGGCTGATAAACTAGGGGAATAAACTTGACCCCTTTGGAGTGGCTCTCGCCCTCCTCAGCACCACTCTGGCCCGTGCACCAAGCCAGGGGTTCTGCTGCTGCTGTGAACAGCCTGAGGATGGAGGACGCTTCCAGAGAAACGTCCTGTGCGGAGTCTGAGCCATAAGGATCTCACAGTTCTCATCCATGGGGAGGGGGGTTGTAACCACTGTGTGCTTGACTTTTCACTTTTTAACAAGTCTACAATTTTCACACGCACCAGAAAATAAAAAATGAGCACAAGGCAGTGCGCAGGGACCTTTTATTAAAGCAGCCCAAGCGTGGCCTTGTTGGGAGCAGCCCCGCAGCTGCCTGAGGAAGCCCTCAGTTGCGGTACCGCAGTTGCCTCCTCCACAGCCACCAGGGGGCTGTGCCACCTTCCAGGATGGTGGCTCCTTCCTGACTCACCCAGAGTACAGGTCGGGCAGGCCAGGCGAGCTGGAAACCGGGTGAGCAGCAAGGGCTCAGGGGGATGGAGTCCCTCCTGGGGGAGAGACGGAGCTCGGGCAGAAAGCCTGTGGGTGCATCACACATCAGACGGAGACACAGAACTAGGCACACTTGGCTTTGGACATCCACAGGCCGTCATTGAGTGCAGGGGTTACAGCAGGAAGTGGCTCAGAGGGCCACTCCCTCCGCTTTACAGATGAGAACACCAAGGTCTAGAGAAGGGAGCTAGCTAGCTGGTTAAAATTAGAACCAACTAGAACTCAGGTCTCTGCATTCTCTCATTGTTTCCTTCTAGGCCGAATCACTGCTTCTGGGCTGTTTGTCTGGGCAGCATCTAGAATGACTGGGCACAGGTGGGATTTCTCTGGAAAGTTTCCATGGAGACAGCTTGAAAGAGCACTGGCCTAACCTCAGATGGACTTAGGCTCAAATCATGGCTTCTCAATAGCTATGAGGCTAAGGTGAGGGGCTCAGACCCCTTTGAGCATCAGTTTCATGTCCATAAGTTGGAACAAGACTCCTTGGATTGCTGAGCAGTTTTGAGGACTAAATGACATAACACATGAGGTGTGCCTTGCAAGTACCAGACCATAGTAGATATGAGAGCATTCAATTAATTAGGTGGATTTTGAGCAGCCACCTTGGACGGGAGAGGACAGAGGCAGGAGATCAGCTGTCCATGGGTTAGAATGTCATCTATAATAATTACAGATTCGTTCCCAGAAGGAAGAGTCCACAATGAATGCCCCTTTCCCATCCCCTCAATCCGGACCTCCCAGAAGGCAAAGCAGGTAGTGACTCTGGGCCACCCTTGGTAAACAAAAGAAATGATTAAGCATTTAACTCGGCAGAGGGCAAAGCTGCATTCAGACGCTGGGGCAGGGGGTAGGGGGTTGGAGAGCTGGGGGCGGGGAGCGGTGGTAGCATCCCCTCTTCCGGTGCCCTGAGAAACTGAGGTACGTTCTCATTACATTTTATCTTCTGGGAGCCGGGCTTCAGCATTTCTGGACCCTGCTCTTATCTTCAGATGTGTCCTTAGGAAAGGCACGACAGCCTCTCTAATCTGTGTTATAGTTAGTTACCCAGTGGAAAAATGCTATTACTACTAATGTGATTTTTTACTTTCCTGGAAGGCCTAAAACAGATGTGCCTACACAAAATTTTACTAGTTTCTTAATCGACTACTGGTTGCCTACCTCGGTGGAGAGGGGCTGTTTAGAGAATAGTGATGGATGGCAAGGTCATGGGTTTGGTCCCATTTGTGCATATCATATTCCCTCCCTTGTCCCTAGCCAGGTGACCATCTGGGAGAAATGTAGGAGGGACTCGTGTAAATCCATTAGTCCTTCCTGGAGAAAAGCTCCAATGCATGGGCCACTGATGTGGGCCACTGATGTCCTCCATCGGATAAAAGGATGTGGCGGCATTTATTCAGAGGCCCTTGAGATCTCAGGGTACCCCGCTTCCCTTAGATCTGGGTTGTCTAACTATGCTTTGAAAAATTCTGGGCACTCAGCAGAGTCTCTGCAGGGGGCAGAGGGGCCAAGCTGCCCACTATCCTCCCTCCAGAAAAGTCCTGCTTTAATCTACTTAGCTACTAAAATTCCTGCAGCTGGAAATTAGTATGAAAACCGGCACATCAGAGACTCAAAATTATGGCCAACAGGCTCTGTCCTAGGTGATCTGTGTGTCACCTTGTAACACAGGCTTCTCCTTATGACCATCTGAGTAAGCATTATTAGCCCATTCTACTGACGAGGAAACCAAAGCTCTGAGAAATGAAGGAACTGGCCCCCAGAGCTAAGGAAGGAGCCCCAGACTAGAACCTGTGTCTGCCAGCTAGAAGCTGTGCCTGAGACCCTGCAGAATAATATAGTGTGGTGCAGATAACATTTTCGAGCTGGAGATCTGGGTTCAAGTCATGTTCTGCCTCTCCTAACCTGAGAGGTCCTTGACTAGACACTATGTTTTTTGAGCCTTGTTTTCCGCCCCCCACGAGATGGACACGCTAATAATCCCAGGGAAAAGATGCACAGAGCATATCAAATCCTAGTGGGGCTATTGTGTGAAGTCTTGGGAAATAAACCGGACCTCCTTTCTGAGGACCCCCTGACCCCCAGTTAGGCTGCCAGGCACTGCAGCCAGCAGACTCCCTGATTCCCAAAGACCCAGGCTTGGGAATTGCCGAACCGAGAGGGCGGGGTCTCTGGGGAAGGGGCGGGGCAGTAGCCCTTAGTTGCTTTCTGTCTGGGCCAAAGCCAAGAAGGCTCAGATGGAGCGCTCTGCTCTCCAGGGTGAGACACATCCCTTCACCCTGCAGCCGTCCTTAATTAGCTGGGAGCCCCGAGTGATACCTTTTTCAGGTACTTATCAGCGCTTCCTGATAAAGTAATTAATGGTTTCTCTTCTCCACTGAGCATCCTCCTGCCCCGAGAGGGCTGTGCTTGGAAGGAAGGTGCTAATTAGTTCCTGTGTGGGTATCTGGTTGAAGTGACTGCTCCAAATCATTCTCAGCCCCTGCTCTCCCCCTAGATGAGATGCCGGCTCCCTGTTTATTCCTTTGCTGGGTGCCAGCTCTGCCCACAAAGTTCAGCCTCTTCCGCAGACAGCCCCTCTCCCTCTGTTGTCTGCATCTGCAGGTGGCACCCTGGCACCTGGGGCCCTGCCTTGAGCCAGTGAACCTCCCTGAGAGCTTTCTGAAAACACTTTGAAGCAAGTCTGGACTTCCCATGCCTGCCCCAACAAACAGAGCAAGGGCAGCAGAGTGTTATGGCAAGAGCGCCCAGCTGGGACCAGAGAACGGATTCTGCGCTGAGCTGTGTGACCTTGGGTGCATTAGGCTTTCTCTCCTTGTCCCAGTTGGTCCACAGTCAAGGATGGCAAATGTGTGGGTTTTTGCCAACTGTAATAACTCAGTCACAGCTCTGCCCCGTGTCAAGACTGGGTTGAAGAGGTTGATTGGTGACACCTGTCCTGGTCCATGCAGGTGCTATATTTCCTAATGGTGGCACTATTGGCAGTGATTAAGAACAATGCTTACTGTGTTTAACTGTGCCGTGGCTTTCAAGATGCTCAGAGTCTTTAGTCAACATTCAGTAATGGTAAACGAATATTCCACACATTTCCAAGTATCCCCTGGGTCGGAGGGCACTGTGCCATCCCTGGCTGAGAATCACAGGTAGAAAGATGAAAATCCGATTCAGGATTATTTTGGCTGCAGATGATAAAGATTATATTGAAATTAACTGAACTAAAATGAAAACCTATTCATTTACGTGTTAGAGAAACCATGGAAGAGGCTTGGCTACCTTTCTCCAAGCAACAAAGGTAACGTCACCCCTTCAGGGGAATCTGCAGGAGGGCAGATTTTTTCCATATGTTTGCCTCCCTGCAACCTTTTTTTATTTGGAGGAAACTAACAAAACAGATGGGCAGCAAGTCCCTTCCAACTATGGAAAATGAGTGGGGAAGAGAGAGCCATTTCCTCAGCCCTGATATCTGAAATATCAGCAGGGGTTTAAGTGCAGCTAATTGCAGGCATCTGCCTGGGACTGGAAACCTAGAGAGGCCATGCAAAGTCTCAAAGCTCCGTCAGGGATTATTCTTGGCAGTGGTGTTGCAGTCGAGGGTGGGGGATTGCTATGTGTTCGGGGCTGATGAGCTCCAGCAGGACGGCAGTGGGCGCAGTGGCCATGGTGGCTGTGGCAGAGTGGCCCGGGTTGACCGCGCCTGTAACGGACTTGGCTGAGCCTTTACCACCCTCGGGTCTTGCCTGTGCCCTGTTCTTCAGCCTTCCTACTGGTTGTGAGTGACCCAGTTCCCTTCCAATGGATGATTTTTCTTACAAAGTTAACCAGAGTTGGTTTGGGTTGTTTGCAATAAAACTCTCACTAATACAGCTGGAATGGGTGTCTAGATAGGATAGAAAACCAGAAAGCAAGTGGGATCCTCCGAATTCTCAGGGGCTTAGGAGAGGTAGATTGGAATCAAAAGCCACCAGGGCCCAAAGGCCACCAAGGCAATTTTCCTGTATGGTTACTGTGCCAGTGACCTTGCCGAAGATTAGGAATTCATTCCCATAGGGACAGACTCACTTATATTTTGAGGCTTGGCTTTTTGAAGCTAGTTCCTGGCACCCCATTTTGTGATCCATCTCTTTGCTAAGTTCAAGTCCCAAGAGCAAACATAGTGGCGGATGGGAAGAATCTATATTGTGCTCACCACCCATGCTCCCCAGGTCTTTGCCACAAAGGGCTAGATGGACAGGTGACTCCACACTTGTCATCACCAGTTCTAGAAAACAAGTGACTGAGCTTATAAAGCAACCACAGCAATGTCTAGCCTTCCCTTCCTCCTCGATTAACCAAGACACAGAAGAAGAAGGGAGCTATGGGTGAGGGGAGTTCCCTTTGCAGTGGAGTGATTATTATACCTCCTACTTTTCCTCCAGCAGGAAATGCTAAAGGTAAAACCATGGAGGGGTAGGCATCTAGAGGGAGCTGTAGTAGGAACAGTAAGAGCATCCTCTGTTGGAGATGCAAAGAGAGAGACCTAGATGTTAAAACTGGGTGTATTCCTGTGAGGCCCTCTGCTTCATTGTTGGACCTTGGCTGTAGCTCTTCTTTGAGTTACCTGTTAATTGTTCACTGCACTATACCCCCGCCACTGTCCTCACAAGTGTCTGGAGGGTCAAAGCCATGTAGCAGAGACTGGGGCTTAAGACTATAAAATCCGGACAGTGGAACCACTTTTCTTGGCTTCGAATTCCAGCTCTGATCATAAACTGCATATATTTGGGCAAGTTATTAAAGGACTGTGCCTCAATTTCTTCCCCTGGTATGATGACAATAATAATAGCAACCTCATGAGACTACGATGAAGATCAAATGAGTAAGTATAATGTGCTCAGATTGGGGCCTGGAATCAATACATGTCCACATCTTGGTTCCTCTGGGTGGTGTCTGGTTTGATGCTGGGTCTCCCGACCTGTTGAATAAATGATCCAGTTTTTCAGGAAGTCAGGAAGAGCGGCAAAGTGATCACAGTCTGGGCATGTCCAAGGTTGATGTTTGTTCCTTAAATCCAAAGGGACAGACAGCTCAGTGGCCCCTACTGCTGAAGCCCATCACCTCAGAAACCCTCGGACAGGCCCATGGGTGCACATGCACACACACGCATACATGTGTGTGCGCACACACACACCTAGAAGCACAGGAGGCTGACCTCAGGCAGCCCAGCTACAGTCATCAAGCACATTTCCAGTGACTCCTAACCACCTTTGACCTACCTTTCCAGGGACGTGAGTCTTACAGTGATTTTTCTTAGCCTACACACCCGGTGCCCAGCATCAAGGTCCTGCCTAGAAGAGGGTGAGCAGGCACTTGATATAAACCAATGTTCTTAAACCCTCCCACCCATAAGCCCTCTGGTGTTTTTCTTCCCAACCCTTGTAACACAGAATTCAGAAACTCAAGAGCTGTTGGCTCCTGGCAGGTCTGGGGGCATATAGCCTTATTCCCATCTTCTCTACCAGGGCCAGAATAAGACCCTTAGTGGCAATAATAGTGGCACTACTAATAGCAAATACCTATACAGTACTTACAACATGCTTAGTACTACTCTCCATACTTTTTGTATATTCTTTTTCATCCTCTTAACAATCTTAGAAAGTCAGCACTATAATCATGCCATTTCACACAGAGAGAAACTCACTCACAAAGGAGTGATAACTTGCCCAAGGTCATGTGGTTAATAAGAGGCAGCCAGTCTGACTCCAAAGGCTGAGCCATTAACCACTGCAGGATGCTTCTCTGTAAACGCAGAAAAGTTTATAGCACATCCTCCCCCCACACACATATGTAGTTCAAAAATAAAACTAGGACCAAATCATAAAAGAATGTGAGAGGTGCAGCAGAGTTCTGATTGTTTCCCCTGATGACTACTTTAACTGCTTTAAAAAAATCTTTCCAAAAATACATTCTTCTCCTCTGCTTGGCTGGTGCCCTAAGTGTGAGCTGCTCAGCCTAGCAGATAATCCAGGCACTGCCTTCTCCTCCCTCCGGCCAGAACAGCCTCTACAAGTCCGAGGTTGGTCAAACCTAGAATAGGCTGCTGCCCCTTGGGCAGCATGGAAGGTGCTTTGTGGCTGGAATGGGATGGCTCTGGCCCCAATCTGTAAGTGGCAGGAGGGCAGCATCCCCAGAGGATGAACTGGAGTGAACTGAAGAGCGTGCCCCTTGGGAGGTGAAGGAGGCTACCCTGTGTGTGTGCGTGCACGTGTGTGTGCATGTGTGTGCATGCATGCATGTGTGCATGCATGTGTGTTGTGTATGCCTGGAGAGGGAGTTGCTGTACAGCCCCTTCCTGGGGTCCTTGACCCCCCGAGTCTTCAGTCACTGAGTTGATTCCTGGACCCCTTTTCACTCCCTTGGGACTAGGTGGTAGTGTGTTCTTGGTCAAGAGTTATCACCAAGAGGACGTTTAAAAAAAACCCACTTTTTATTTCAGTGATCTCTGCAATGTAATACTAAACACAGCAGCAGTCTCTTCGCCTCCAATCTACTCCCTTTCCTTCAACCAACAGGCAGTCAAGTTCCCCCTTCCAGGACTTAGGCTAGGCTGAAAAGGTGAGTCAAACTCATAGCTCCTGCCCCCAGATGCTCAATGTCAGGTGGGACCCACATGATTCATTTTCTTACTCTATCTCTCCCTTCACTCCTGTCCCCACCACACTGTAGGGTAGGGGCAGTGTTTTATCTCTCTCTGAATCTCCCCTCATTCAACCTCAGGACGGCCTCATCGTCCAGCCCAAGGTCTTGCATTTTGTGGACTCCCCATAGGTGTGTGCTGAGGCAGGGGCTGGAAGCAGGGAACCTGAAAACTAACCTAACCCAGTGCTTCTGAAAGGGGCAGTTCAACCTCCAGTCATGTTCTGAAAAATTGTGGGCCATTTTTGTGTGTTGGCCGGGGCCACAAACTCGAGGTGCCCTGAGATGCAAGGGACAGTCCCATACAAAGAATTGTTCTCTAACCCACCTGCCCTTCTAGTGTCTCTCCAGACATTCCTGTATTGAAAACCCTGGTTGTCTGAGCTTGGAACCTCTAACTCCATATGGTACTGATATATAAACACAAAGTATTTTTGTGTGCTTTTAACATCCATTGAATATTCCAGAAATACAACTACTATGAACATGGAGGGGAAACGGCACTGATTCCGATCAGTACTCTGAGTTGTTCATTGCTTCGGAAAATCACATCACCAATGGCCACCCTGCTCCTGGTATTAGAGTCACGAAGAAGATTACTCGTGGCTATTAGTCGGCATGTGTAGCTGTGGTCTCACAATGATTCTACATAGTGATCCAAACATCTTTGTTTTTTAGCGTAATGGTGCTTGGGGAATTACCTATTGAATTGTGTGTGTATATATACACACATATACTCATATACACATATACTCATATATGGTTCATTTTAGTTCCTTTGTGTTATAATTAAGGCATTAAATTAAATTTTTGAAATGACATATGAAGGCAGTTTATACTTTCATGAATTTCATTTCAAGATAATAGGGGGGGTATTATAAAATATCTGCTACAAGAGGAAAGTGTGGGCCCTGACAAGGTTAAGAATCCTGGAGCTAGTCTGTCCCTTCAGCTTTGTCTCAGCGGTCCCCAGCGGATGCAATCCATCGGAATCTTAGAGCTTTCGGGATGAAGAGTATTTACTATCCCCCATGGCAAGCCGTTTATTAAATTATTACGGCCGTGAGTCCCTGTGCTGTGAGTGAGTCATCATTCACTTTCCCGCAGAAATGATGGTGTGCTCAGGACCGTGTTGAATCGCAGTCCCTCCTAAATTACTTTTCTTGCCTTGGGAAGGACCTCGGGGGCAGTGGGAAGAGGGGGAGGGAATCTAGCCACAGGCAGCAGAAGGGAGAAGAGACGGAGCAGGCTGCAAAAAGACAGACCTTGAAAATGCGTTGTAGGTCGAGTGGCCACTAATCTGCGAATGACTCTGGCCCCTTCGCACTAAATGAGGTGTCCGGTCGGGGTACACTTGGTGCTGGCAATTCCGCCCCGTGGATGGTTCTTCAGCCCTGCAGTGTGGTTCAGAATCCGCACAGCAGTTCAAGAGCAAGTGCTTTAAAACCGGAGTCCAGACTCCAAACCCTGCCTCCTCTGCTTAACAGCTGGGTGACCTTTAGCAGTGACTTAACCTGTCTGAGGCTCAGTGTCATCACCTGGAATATGAGGATGCAAACAGCACCCACCCACAGGATGCAGTGCTTTCGATACCTACAGAATGTGCCTGGTTACTGTGGCTCTGCCCACCAGCAGGGACTTGCAGCTCACCAGGCCAAGGTGTCTGTGCTAGGAAGTCTGCTGGGATGAGGCACAAGAGGTGCCCCCACCAACACACAGCAGCGCCCACAGCACAGGCAGCTTGCACTCACCCTATATACCAAGCAGCCTGGTCTGACATTTCTGATCTAAACAGCCAGTTCTGAAACAAAGCTAAAACCTTCTCACATTCCTGACGACCAAAGCCCAACAACCAGCACAATGATTAATCACCAGCTTTAAGATGAAAGGGGACTATGTTGAAGGCATTTGCTATTGAAATAATAGGTTAATATGAGTTCATTGTTGATTTCTTTAATCAATAATTTTCTACACTGACTATGAACTCAGGGCTGTGCTTGGGTATTCAGTGGTGAGAAAAACAGATATCCACCATGTGCAAAGCAGAGCGGTTGCTACCATCATCTATGTGACTGTTGGAGGCGTTCAGAGCTTAACAATATCTACATTATATAGATCAGGAAACTGAGGCTCCAAGAAGTTACATGTGTGGCCCAAGGTCAACCATCCCACTGGCAGGGGACAGAACAGAAACGTATGCTCACTGTCTTCCACGGTGCATGCGGTGGTTTGAATGGAACTTAATCTGCTGGCTATGTTAATAAAAACATACACTATTCCTGAATCCGACTGAGAGCAGCTAGGATTCCCTGACCAAACTAAATGTTGGGATGGTGGGATGACTGGGATGCGACGCCTCTAATAGATCCCCTCCCACCCCACCCGGGTTGGTTTAGCAGGTATCAGGAGGTGAGGAGCCAGGACAATGCCCGAGGCTGTGACACTTTCAGGAAGCAAGTGAATCCAACAGACGTGTAGACCAACCTAGCATTGCTCCAGAGCTTTTGCTGTATCAGTAACCTCGTCTATACTACAGGCTTGACACCTTCTCTGCCTGAAGGCACGGGGCTGGCCAGATGGCCTGTGTGGCCCATTTCCCTCTCAGAACCTCAGTTATGAGTCTGTGACTCAGAGCGTCTTCACGGCTGAGAGGTGCTAATTAGTTCACATGCTGCTTTCCAAGCTGTGAGCTGGGAAGGGCTCTTGCGGCAGCAGTCCATTCCAGCGCATTCCCTAGGCTTCACCATGGTCTTGGGGCAGGACTTGGGAACAGAGTAGTGAGGGAGAGAGAAGAGGTGAAAAATTCAAGCCAGGAGTGGAAATTATAAATCTATTGGCTGCTCAAGCTAAACACAGCTAGACAACTTTGGGGAAAGAAAGTCCTAGGGATTTTCTTCCTGCTAATCTGAGCTTCCTGAGCAAGTGTATGTGTCTGTCTGCTGGGACTATAGCACAAGGCCTGGTGGGTCCATCTCCCCGGGTCATAGGAGGTAAAGGCAAGGACTTAGTGGCCTCCAGCCAAGTCCTCAGAAGTCCCTGAGCCCTTGTACACTACTCTTTGTTCTCATGCCTTCTTTCTGGAACCAACAAGAGGTTAAAGGCAATGTAGCACCTAGAAAACTGATAGGAAGTTTTGTGTGTGTGTATATGCGTATACATGCATGTGCTGGGAGGAGCTTGCCGAGTGAACAGGGTCTGGGGCACATTTAATCTGGTAAATTGGGGTCATTCCCAGAATGAACACGCCTGTCCCTGAGCTGGCCTGGCCTGGCCTGCTCCCTGGGAGAAGGGGGCTGAGGCATACATGGCTTTATTAATAGTCCAAACATCCCAGGACCCTTTTTCCCTAAGCCATTTCTATTTGTGGTTCCAATGGGGTTTTGTTTTTGGTTCTCACAAGTTATTTTCTGCCCTCTGCCCTTCTTCAGTGGGTCAGCTGGGGGAGCTGAGCAAGGGGCCTGGCCAGTGGCAAGAGGTCCTGTCCTCCAAGAAGAGAGAAAGGCCCCGGGGGTTGGGGGTAGGGCCTTCCATAGAAAGCCTCTACCAAGTGACTTGTAGTAGCTCCAGGGTTATTGCCACAGAGACCTGGGACTGTTTGGAGCAAACTAGGCATTAAAAAAAAAATCTCAGTGGAGATGTGGGGGAGGTGCTTTTGAGGACTATCAAGGCCTGAAGCTCAACCCTAAGGGAAAGGATAAGTGAGCTCCCTCTGTGCATTACGATGGAGCTCTCCCAAGATGACAGAATTCCTCGAATAGGCACAAGGCTGCAAACGCAGGCTCCACTCTACTTTGTTTCCATCCTTCTTTCTGGGAGTCAAAGTCTGCAATATCAGCAAGAGACCCTGATTCCATTACACTGGTTCACACACAGCATCACAACTGAACACCTTACCAATTTACATCATTTGTGTTGTGTTAAGAGAGAGCATCTTATGTCTAACAGCTGTCATGATTCAATGAGGGTGGTGCCATTCATCATGCTCATCCCTCACTATCCTCGGGGACATTGGACAGATAAATAGGTTTATCAAGTGTTCCCTGCTTTAGAAGGAAGAGGAATTTGGCTGACTGTAGGACCTTCAGGGCAAGATGTCTCTGTGGAGTTAAGGATAGGGTATCTCATCTAGGGGAAGAGTCAGCCTTAGATTTGTGCATTCACTGTGAGCTGAAGCACAAAGTTGCAATAGTGGACGAGATCTTTGAGATGTAAACTATTGGAATTGAAAATATGTTCAGAATAAAAGCCTGGTGTAGATCACACTGAGCAGGGATGAAAGGAGGAAAATCACACCTAAGTCAACTTGCTGTCTCTTAAACTAGTCAAGTGTCTAGAATGAAAGGGAGGAAGGGAAGCAGGGAGGAAGAAAGGACATAAAAATGGCGAGGAAACTAATATTCACCCAGCGCCTCCTCTGCACCACGCACTTTGAGTACATGGCCACACTGCATTCTCCCCACAGCTCTACAAAATGACGATGAGCATTCTCAAGTCACTACCGATGGAGGTCCAATAGTTCAGGGTCAGGTACATGTACCCTAAGGCGCATGATCAGTAAGTGGTGGAGAGCAGATGGGATCCCAGCCTGTTCAAGCCCCCTTCCTTTTCACCATCTTCCCTATAGGAGGAAAAACAAGAACAGTTGGTCGGAATACACGGGCAGGGATACTTGGTAGCTTGTAGGGGCTGCAAGAGCAAATCAAACTTTGTTCAAGATCTGAGCATTTCTTTAGACAATGTGGATGAAATCCCAAGAAAGAAAGAAATGAAAGATTCTGGGTGGGACGGGGTGGGTGAGGAGTGACATTTAAGAGAAACAGTCTCCATAGGTAATATGGAGATACAGAAGAGAGAACAGCCTGGGAGGCAAGGGAGGGGCCCCGGGAAGTTGAACAGGAAAATAAGTGTCCACTAGAAGAAAAGATAGGGCTCGGCATTTCAGGCAGGGGGACTTCTGTGCACAAAGGCATGCAGGCCTGAAATGCATGACCTGTATGTCAGTTAAGATTGTGTTTGGCAGGGAGCAGCAGAAAACCCTAAACCAGTGGCTTAAACAAGTAGGGGGGTCGTTTTTCTCATGTAGCTGGACCAGGGGGAAAGAGCATGGGGCTGGCATGGCAGTTGAATGAGGCCATTGGGGACCCAACTTTTTCTATCCTCTTGCTTGGACATCCTTAGCCTAAGGTGTTTGCCCTGTTTATCACAAAGTGGTTGCTGTCCCTCCAAACACTGTATCAAAGTTCCAGTTATGGAGAAGGGGTCAGTGATGGACAAAGCTTAGCCCATTTATATTGTGAGAAGCCTTCCTCCAGGACTTGTATTTGAGTCAGCCAGAATGGGATAACCAACCTGGTACCTTATTTGCAAGACAGGAATTTGAGTATCTCTCTTTCTACCCTCTATAGTACAGGAAGGCAAGGCAAAAGGGTATCAAAATGGATTGTGATCAAACCAAACTATGGCATCTGCCGCAGTGTGCTTAGGAAAGATCTGAGAGGTCCAGGGTAGTCAGAAGATGTAAGCAGAGTAGACGGCAGATGGGAACTGAATTGTAAGTGTCCTTCTTTCTCCAGGCTCAGCTTAAATTGTTTCTAAGAGGCCAGACCTTGATGAACGGTCAGTCCTTTAGTTATGACCCTGGGTTTGGACATTGGCAAGCAGAGTAAGTATATCTCCTCAGAAGTGGGTGCTCTGAATTCTCAGAGAATCTCCTGGATAACCATATTTTCTTTTTTCCCTATCCACCCACCCACCCGTCCATCCACCCACCCGTATCGTATCAGTTAGGCAACTGCTACCTATGTGCCAGATGCTGTTTTAAGCTTGTATTTTCTCTCTCTCATTCTTACCCAAGCTGAGCCAAGACCTTTTCCAAACGTGGGAGCGTAAGGATGAAGAGTTATCTAAGATAGTTGCTATTTCAGTCTAGAACTTGAAGCTAAAAATGTTTGAATGGAAAAAAAAAGTTTAAAAATATAGATGTGTATTTTTCTAAAACCCCATTAAGCTGTCAAGGGCCCTCAGTGTATGTTTCCTTTCCCATCGTTGCTAATCAGCAAGGTATGTGTGTGCCCTAAACAGAGGAGTAGCCAGCCAGCCTCGTCCTCCTCCTCCCCACTTCTTTCTGCTGGTTGCTGGGCCTTGAGCTGTTCCCCAGCCTTGGGAACCCGGCGGCTGGGCCTCCACTGCCTACGGACACGGCTGGGTGGAACAGCACCCCAGCTCCTTCACAGAGGCTGGGACACCAGTGCCAGGCTTCCCAGTGCCACAGTCAGACTGTCTGGGCTCAAATCCTGGCTGCATCACTTACTCAAAATATAACTCCGAGTGCTTTTTCTCCTGGGCCTCAGCTTCCTCGTCTGTAACATGGGGGTTGGTGTCATTGCCCACATCTTAGTGTCACGGTGAGGTTAAATGAACTGAACACGGGAGGCACTTAGAAAAGTGCCCAAGTTCACATGAGGCACTCAGTGCATGGTGTTCATCACAACTGTCACCATTGCTGGCACTGCTACTGACTCGTTGTTCTTCACTCTTTCCCCCAAATGTACAATCTCAGAATAGAACTAGAAAACAAACCTCATGATCTCATCTATTTGCATCATTGGAAGGTGAGGAAATGAAAGAGACTCTCCTAAAGCTTCCCAGTCCATGGCAGACCCAGAATAGGGGTCCAGTGCCCTTCCCACACCACCATTGCTCAGACCACACCTCCTCCTCTCTTCTCAGCCCACCAAACGCTTGCAGAAAGTTATTGAATATTATCATTGTTGACAAAGGTGCCCCTTAATTCCATCTCAGCATCACGGCAGGTGTTGCATCGCCAGTGACCAGGAACAGAAACCACATGAATAGCTGGCTTTGCTCAGTGCCCATCACGGCAGACACCCAGACGGAAGCATGAGGAAAAGCTCTGAGAAGAGAGACTTCAGTGGTGGGAACCCCACGGGGCATGCCCAGAGCAGTGGGACTGGGCTCTTGACTCAGGTTCAAGGCCACACCTTGGACCCTCCCTCTTCCTCAACTTCTTCTTTAGCTAAAGAAAGATTGTTTCAAAGGCAGTTTTTATAAGAGGAGATTTGAATATGAGTCAGAATATATAGAGCGCTACTGTCTAACCCTAGAATCATATGGTTCTGATATTTATATAAATTCAGAGCACAATTTCCAACCAGGGGATAAAAGGGAGGGAATCCTGGCGGTATTGTGAACATCCCCGCTTATAGGTCTGGGGGGATTTAGGAGTAGTGAGTCCTTCCAGAGGAGATGTGTAGTATGTGTATGTGTATAAATAAACATATACATGTATATACTTATTTAAATATACTTTATATATCCATATGCACATATTTTTCCTGCATATTATTACATTTGACATCTTAAAAATCCTTTCTGGCTGAGGATAGCCAAGTACTCAGCCAGGCACATGCCTTGGACATGCAAACTAACTGGTCCAGCTCCATCTCCCACATTGGGCCCATCCACTCCAGAAGGCAATACTCCTCTGCCTTAGTCATCCCAGCACCAGGTACCAGGCAACTGGAGGCCACCCTGTTGCCAGAAGCTCACTGACCTTATTCCAACTACTCAGTCCTAGGCTGTTTACCCTGCCTGGCCTTGCCTTTCCTGCAGAAGCACCAATAAAGGCCATGCCCGAAACCTGCACCTCGCTCCTGTCTTCTACCTCCTGACCACCCTGGTGTCTTTCCCTGTGGCCCCGTATGAAATGCTGCGCCCCTGTCTCTAGCACCTGTGAGCATGAGACTGTGCTTTCCCCTGAGCCTTCCTTTGTCTCCTCTTGTAGCCCCACCTAAAAGAATAAGAACAAGGTTCAAAAGTTCCCTAAACATCTTGCTAGCCCAGGACATTACTTCTGGTCACTTCACTACATCAGCTGCTCAGATATCAAGTGGATTGACTGCTAGGCATCTGTAGTGTGCATGATGTAGCATGCATGGTGTAGCGTGCATGGTGTAGTGTGCATGGTGTAGTGTGCATGATGTAGTGTGCATGGTGTAGTGTGCATGGTGTAGTGTGCATGATGTAGTGTGCATGGTGTAGTGTGCTACATGTGCTCCAAGGGATCCCAAGGCAGGGCACCAAGATCCCGGGTTTTGAGAAGCTTGCAGGTTAGTTGGGAAAATAAGCTATGAACAGGTGAATAGTTCAATGGCAGCAGATGTAAATGATAGTTTAAGACATCCCAGCACAACACGAGGTAAGGACAATGGTAAGGTATGAGCTGCAGCCCCAGGTGCTAGGGGAGGCACTGGGCTGGGGGTCAGGAGGCAACATCTCTGCTCCAGGGACTACCAGCATCTTGCTGTGTTACCCGAGTAATCCTGGACCTCTGGGCCAGTGGGTGGTTGACCCCCCAGCTCCCCGTGTTCACCGATCTGGGCCCCTGGGATCACCCTATAAATACAGTGGGACTTGGTGCTCACGCTCTAGGTCTGCTGCAGCTCGTCTGTTCCACCGGTGTCCGCATACCTGCTGCCTGAGTTCAGGGTTGGAACTGGCCTTGTGACAGAAGACCAGCTACAAGACCGGCGGCAGACACGCAGTGTGGCCTGTCACCTCACCTCACCCACCCACTCCTGGGGGTGCCGCCCCCTCCTCCCACTGGGCGATGGATGGGCCAGAGAGAAGAGGGTCGGGAGAGTTCCACAGGGTTTTCTGCTGCAGAAGCCCACAGCCTCAGGGCCCGATTCACTGCGTCAGATGTGCAAGCTGAGACCAAAAGCATTTCATTTCTGGAAAAGCACTCTCAGGAGAACACTCTGCACTTGAAAACACCTACCGCATTCCCTCATTTATTTCCTATGAAACAAAGGTTTGGGCTGGTCTTAGTGCCTTTACTGTGGGCCTTTCACCTGAAGGAGACCTCGCGAGTGGCGGCAGTGGCCAGCCTGCCAGCACGGCTTCCCGCGGCGTCCATTGCCCGAGTTGCCTGAACGACATCCTTTAATCATGAACAAGTGTTTGCGACCCCACCAAGCGAACCTCTGTCTGCCCTTCTTGCTCAGGCCTGCCTCCATAAAATGTGCTATTGGGTGAAAAGCTTCTTTCTTAGCAACAGAAATCCCATTTATCAGTTAGGAGGTTTTAGGCTGCAAGTCCCAGAATATCCTTCTAATAGGGGCTTAAAGAATATAGGCCACATTGAAGAAGAAGTCTGGAAGCCAGCAGTGGTTAGAACTGCTCAGTGGCCCAGTGATTTCGATGGTGTCTGGGCTTTTCCTGTCCTGTCTGCCATTTTCGTGGTCACAAGACAGCGGCTGCAGTTCCAAGTGGCTACTCCTCACATGGAGGCCATAATGGGAAGAGCAAGGGCTGACGGTTATTTCTCTTCCCATCTCTGACCGAGGAGGAGAGTCTTTCCCAGCAGGGTTCCTTCATGTTTCATTGGCCAGAACCAGTTCAGACACGGAACCCAGACCAATCACTGGCAAAAGCAATTCCTGGTTGACTGAGACCCTGTATTCTCAGTGGAGTGATGTGAAAATTAGTTTTGAGGGGCAAAAAATCTTACTTTCTTATTTATAAAGCACAGATTCACAGACAGTATGTAAACATATATACAGCCCTGGCCCGCTGGCTCAGTTGGTTGGAGTGTCATCCCATACCCTGAAAGGTGGCAGGTTTGATCCCCTGTCAGGGCACATGAACCTAGCCTGTAGGTTCAATCCCCAGTCAGGTTGTATACAGGAGGCAACTGATCACTGTTTCTCTCTCATATTGGTGGATGTGTAGGTGTGAAACTTCAAGGACACGCTCATTACAATACACAGTCACTGCGCTGCTTTCAAAGATGGGCCCCAGGGATGGCTAACTCTGGGGCCGGTTGGAATTATATGCTAAGGGCCAGAGCTGAATTCCTGGGGATAAAAGTGAGAATAGGCAAGGGACTGGGGTAGAGGGGACATAGACATTTAAAGAAGATTTTTATGAAGTCAGGCTGTTTGGTGAACGACTGTTAAATGACTCAGAGTACACGTTTGTTTTCCTCTCTGTGTGTGTGGCCAACAAGATGAAGTCTATGGCTCTAGATCCTTAGTGCTTTGCTCCAATGAATCCGAACTATCATGCTCAGTGAAAGATGAAGGGGACCAATTTTTTGAAACAGTTGGCTAATTCCAGAAAGAGTCAGAAACTTGGAAGCACACAGAATTTGGATTTTTCCGATTCTTCCAGTCCTAAAGTCCATCTCTAATGCCCCCGCCCCAACCCTTTCCCTCTGACGTGCGTCATCTCCACGTTACTAGACCACTGTGTTTCCAACCCCTTACTTAGCCCTGCTTTCCGTGGTCTACCGAATGGAGAAGCTCTGGGTCTAGCTGAGCATTCTTTGCTGGTGGTCGGGCGAGCTGAGGAAGATGCCCCAGTGCCCTGGAGTCACTGTGGAACTTCCCCCACCTCCCCATCCCCCGCCACCTTCACAGCTTCCATTTCAGCTTCCCTGGAGTCTTGTTTTACATTAAGTGCTGCCTAGATGTTTGCTTTTCAGCCTCTTTGGGATTCTAGGAGGTAAGGACAAACAGTACCAGGTACCCCCTTAAAAACCTGATTCCAGAGGCAGGACAATCAGGTGATGGTCTCTTCTGGTTCCAGACACCTGGCGCACCCCAGGTGATGCTCCTTGACAGGTTCTCACTCCTTGACCTGGTCCCTGAAGCCCACACCAAGGACTCCTCTGGTGGACCTCACCGAAAACCAAGAGGAGCCAGCTCCAGGCTTTATGCCTGTCTATAGATCAGTCGTCAGCCCTCGCTGTATATTTAAATCGCCCGGGAGCTTTTAAGTTGCTATTACTACCCAGGCGCAGGCCCAGACCAATTAAATCAGAATCTCTTGGGGGTGGGGCCCAGGCTTCAGGATATTTTAAAGCTCCCAGGTGATGGGATATGCCACCAACGTTGAGAACTCGAACTTGTGTGTGTG
This sequence comes from Artibeus jamaicensis, assembly GCF_021234435.1. NCBI lineage: Eukaryota > Metazoa > Chordata > Mammalia > Chiroptera > Phyllostomidae > Artibeus > Artibeus jamaicensis. Next base: position 17,082,139 of record NW_026521843.1, on the reverse strand, counting down.
TGTGTGTGTGTGTGTTTCCTTACAGGGAGTATGTATTTTTGAAATCTAAAAAGACAATAAAGCAATTTTCATTTCGAAAACAATTACCCCTGTCTGCTCAATTCTTGCAAAAAAAAATCTTAGCTCTTTTATTAACTAAAACAACTTTTTCAAATTTACCAAGAGGAAAACATTGTACATGAGAAAGTTTACATTTTCAGTGTTGTACATAATGAGAAATCAAGTAGGAAATTAAAATCAAGTTGGTGAAATAATTTTAAATAAATGTCATTTATGCCTCACTTCTTTAAGTGAGATAATTATGTTTTATGGCATTTTTGTCAGAAGAAAAATATGAAAAAAATTTAAAATGAGTAACAAATTCATTGAACACGCAGCTTTTGGTGGCGGCCAACATATATCCTTGCCCGGTACTGGTCTTTAAATGGATTTTTTATTTCTGTACTGACTCATGTGCTAATTGTTTCCGGTGGGAGCTGAGATTTTTGTGACTGCATGTTTCATACCAGATGTGGTTGCAGAAGCAGTGGTTGCTTGGATTGAGGTCATTCAAAGAAGAAAAGAGAAGAGGAGAGGGTAAGGAAACGGGGCTGCCAGTGGGTCTCTGTGGCATCCTGCTCCCACGAACCTCAGAGAAGTTAACAAAGGGCTTTTCCCCCATTGACTAGGAGCAGACACACATGGCCTTCTGGGTTATGAACTTGCAGCTGATGTGAGGCTCTGACCCCTGGCAGAGTTGGCAAAGCCCTGGGCCTGGAGCCAAGCCTGTGACTCTCGGAGCGGCAGGCGGGTGATTTATAGGGGAGAGGACAAACTTTAGCTAGATTCGTAACAGCTCTGTGCTGGTGACCAAGGTGATAGTCATATCCAAGCGTTCATTTCCCTAAACCTTGCTTTTCAATGTTATCATGGTCAGCTGTATTAATAACAAATCTACCTAAGATTTATTTTAAAGAGAACAAAGTAAAAAAAATAACGCCTTGCTACATCAAGGCCCTATCTGGGGTCAGTGTTCCTGTATTGTACATGAAGTATCCCAACCACTTCCATGCCACAATCCCAAACATGCAGTGACTTAATGTCATTGTCCTCCTCTCCTTAACAGCATTCCTCACACTCATGTGAGGTGGCAAAAATCTTTATTATCAAAGATCTTGGATATATACTCATTCGGCTAAATGTTTCTCCCTTGTAATTATCCTCAAATATTTGCCCAAGACCATTGTGTCTTTAAGTAGATCATAAGGCCTAAGGGAAGAATCCATGCTATTGATGTTTCTCCCCAGGACATCTCTGATGTATTGAATTGCACATTTTTGGTGCCTAACAAGTGCACAGGAGCCTGCCATTGGAATCGCTAGGTCTTTGGCGCTGTGCTGTTCAGCACTGAAAATCCAGTGACAAGTCGAGGTTACAGTCGAGTCAGAGGACCTTAAGATCCCCAGGGGCTTGATCTAGCCCAATGGCCTCGGTGTACAGGAACATAGGCCCAGAGAGGTCAAGTACCGTGTTAGTAAATATACGTGAAAACAGGATAATCCAAACGAACGGGATCGGCAAATTGCTGCACCCTGTCCCACATGCCCCTGGAGGGCCGAGCCCTGGCAGCAAAGTTAACAAGGCTGAGTTATTAGGGTCCATTTTAATGGAAAAAAAGATCTGTCTGGACATGAACTAAGGAACGGATGTGTATTCCTCTGTAGCAATTATGACACTTAGAAACACAAAGGAGGTGGACTTCCGCCAAGATGGAGGCATAGGTGGATGTGCTGTGCCTTCTCACACAACCAAGATTAGAGAAAACTAAATATTAGCAACAGAAAACACAGCCAGAACACGGAAAATTGAACTTTTCGGAAGTCCGTTAACAACAAATTCTTCAGCCTTACCAGTAAGGGGCGAAACCAGCGGCTGGCGGAGCAGGGTTGCACAGGAAAATTCGGTCAGACGGACTCAGGCGTGGAATCCAGGCACAGGGTCGGACCAAGTGAGCGACCGAGTGAGCGACCAGGAGAGCGACCGCGGGGGGGAGACAGCGAGGCAGCGGGGCTGCGTGTTGACTGAGGTCGCGCATTTGTGCGCAGGTGGACAGGCGAGGGAGTGGGCGGTTGGACCGGGCCGGCAGGTCCCCACGGCAAGCGGCAGTGGAGGGCGCCGCCATTTCCCTGCTCTGACCCCACCTCCACATACAGCGTCATAACCCAGCGACTCTGAGTGGCCCGGCCCAGGTGAACCACCTAAGGCGCTGATCCTCACCCAGCTGTGAGAAGCGGCAGAGGGGGCCGCCATTTCCCCGCTCTGGCCAAGCCCCCACATATAGCGTCACAACCCAGCGACCTGGGAATCCAAGGCGCCTTTTCTCACACTTAAAGGGCCAGAACAGATCAAGAATGGTGCAGGAGGATCTCAGAGCCCCAGAGCCAATAAATCTAAGCGATGAAGAAATAGCAAAACTCACAGACGCACAGTTTAAAACATTGGTGATCAGGATCCTCACAGAACTGGTTGATTATACCGACAAATTAGACAAATATATGAAGGCGAAACTAATTGAAATGAATGGAATTGCACAGGACACCAATAGCAATGAAAAGGAAACTGGGACTCAAATCAATGGAGTGGACCAGAAGAAAGCAAATAATGGCCAAACAGAAAAGAGTCAAGAAGCAAGAATTCAAAGAAATGAGGAGAGTCTTAGGAACCTCCAGGACATCTTTAAACGCTCCAACATCCGAATTATAGGGGTACCAGAAGGGGGAAAGGCACAGCCACCAGTGGAAAACTTATTTGAACAAATAATAAAGGACAATTTCCCCAATCTGGCAAAGGAAATAGACATCCAGGAAATCCAGGAAGCTCAGAGAGTACCAAAGAAGTTGGACCCAAGAAGGAACACACCAAGGCACATCGTAATTACATTAGCCAAGATTAAAATGGGAGAGAATCCTAGAAGCAGCAAGAGCTAAGGGGACAGTCACCTACAAAGGAGTCCCCATCAGACTGTCAGCAGATTTCTCAAAAGAGACCTTACAGGCAAGAAGGGGCTGGAAAGAGGTATTCCAAGTCATGAAATCTAAAGACCTACATCCAAGATTGCTCTATCCAGCAAAACTTTCATTTAGAATGGAAGGACAGATAAAGTGCTTCTCAGATAAGATCAAATTCAAGGAGTTCATCATCACCAAGCCCTTATTATATGAAATGTTAAAGGGACTTATCTAAGAAAAAGAAGTTAAAGAAACATGAACAGTGAAAGGACAACAAACTCACAGTTATTAACAACCACACCTAAAACGAAAGCAAACTAAAAGAACAGCTAGATCAGGAGTGGAAACATAGAAATGAAGATCTCAAGGAGGGTTAGCAACAGGGGAGTGGGAGGAGGAGAAGGGGGGAGAAGGTACAGAAAATAAGTAGCATAGACAGTAGATAGAAAATAGATGGGGGGGGCAAGAATAGCATGGGAAATATAGAATCTAAAGGACTTGAGACACATGGTCATAAACTAAAGGGGGGGTAATGGTGGGGATGAGGGGTAGGGTGGAGGGGACTAAAGGGGGAATAGAACAACTGTAACAGCATAATCAATAAAAAAAATTAAAAAAAAAAGAAACACAAAGGAATGTAGAGCGGTCATACTTTTCCTCTTTTACAAAATTGTGCTAAATAGCTTAGCTTTTAGATTGACATCCTCCAATGTAGGTCCCTTTTATGGGAAGAAAATGAAGACAACAAATACCAGGTGCCCTTGGGGAACCCAATAAAATCAAGTAAGCTCACAGGGGTGGGGCACCTCACTTCCTCGGGTGAAAACCACCCTTCTCCCTCGGACCCTTGAGCTTGCTATAAAAATCCAGTTTACAGAGACCTTGGTCTTTCCTCTTGCAGGAAACTGGGCAGCATTTTGGGTCCGGCTTCCAGGAGAAGCTGCTGCTCCACGGAACTCTTTGGCAAAAGGCGTCATTCGCTGCTCACTGCCCTGCAACCTCCCACCTCCCTCTCACCCCTGCTCCCATCCAGAGCTCCTTGCGGCTGGAAGCTGTTGCTTTCCGGCTGGTTTATGTGCCTGCTCTCTAGGCTGACTTGGCCCCTGACATCTTCGTGTAGGGCCCATCTGTTACTTCCCTTACTCGCCCCAGCCAGCTCACCTAAGCTGATGCACAGACTCCTCTTTAGAGCCCGGAGCAGCCCTGGTTGAGACTGTAGAACTAACTCTTACACTCACTTGTTGAGTGACTGTAAGCAAGTTACATTCCCTTCTCTCTTTAAATCAGTTTTATTGTGATAGGGCTTTCATACAAAAAATGCACCCATTTTTTCTTCCTCACTTCACTCTTCCTTCTCCATGAAAGAGAAAAAAAGAAAGAGAGAGAGAGAGAGAAAGGGAGGAAGGAAGGAAGGAAAGAAAGCCCTGGTCAGTGTGGCTTGATTGGTTGGGCACTGTCCTGCAAAGCAAAAGGTTGCCAGTTTGATTCCTGGTTAGGGCGCATGCCTAGGTTATAGGTTCAGTCCCCAGTGGGGTCATGTACAAGAGGCAACCAATAAATGTTTCTCTCTCACAATAATGTTTCTCTCCCTCTTTCTCCCTCCCTTCCCTTCTCTTTACAAATAAATACATAAATAAATAAAGCACCGTTTTAAGTGTTCAACTCAATGAGCTTTGACACCCATGCAAATGCCACCCCATCAAAGAAAGAGAGCATCTCTATCACCTCAAATAGCTCCTCCTTGCACCACCCCAGGAAACCACCAATGTGGTCTCTCTCACTATAAATTAGTTTAGCAAGTTTTAGAACTTCATCTGAAAGAATTCTTATAGTTATGTTCTCTGTAGTGCCTGGCCTCTTTCTCTAGCATGCTTTTAAAATTTATCTGTGGTATTACTTGTGTTAGTAGTTTGTTCCTCTTTATTTCATGGTATGGATATGCCACAGAATTTTTGTCTCTTCACCTGTTAATGGACATTTGTTTTTTTTACCACTTTGGGCTATTGTGAATATAGCTGTGATGAACTGCATATATGTCTTTGTGTGGACATGTGTTTTCATCTCTCTTAGAAATAGAATTCTTGAGTCACGTGGCAAGAGCATGTTTAACTTTATATATTAAAAAACCAAAACAACAGAACATCACCAACCTTCTCTAAACTGACTGTACCATTTCACACTTCATGTTTACCACATGAGAGTTCCAGTTTCTCAACATCCTCACCAACACTTGGTGTTGTTAGTGTTTTAAATTTTAGCCATTTTCATGGGGTGTGGTTGTATCTTACTGTGGCTATCATTTGCATTTCCATAATGACTAATAATGTTAAACACCCTTTCTTGTGCTTATTTGGCCAACGAAGGTATTGTTAACTTCATTGAATTATCAGTGTCCTTGTCTGTCATGGGGACTAATCTTCCTTACCCTCCTTAAAAGCATGACAGTGGAAGAGATGGAAAGCTTTTCTATTTTTTAACTCTAACATAGAAGATTAACATAATGAAAGGGAATTCTATTTTTCCGAAGTGAGAAGTGTCTTATATGAGGACAATAAACCCTGGAAGTACTCACAAGATTGATTTTTCTGAGATACCACTTTGTCATTTTCTCCAGTTTGAGAAAAGTCACCAGGACTCTCTCATTTGATGAGATCCAAGCTACTCATTCTGTGTCCACAGCCCTTACCAGCAACCTTTCCCCTCCCACCTTGGCCAGACCTCATCGGTCACAGCTTGTCTTCACCTCCACAGTAAGTTAGTTCTCCCCGAAACCTAAGAGTCTGTCCTCTGATCCTCCTCTGGCCTTGCACACGTCCCTGCTCCACTTGACCCTCCTTGTTTATCTCTCGTGAGCCACGGCACTTTTTGTTCAGAGGTGTCTTTCCAACTTGCCCCTTCTAGGAGGCCTTCTCCTGTGCCCCTGCCAGTCCCCCCTTCCTCACATCTCAGCACTTAAACGGGTGGTGACACAGGGACTTCCTCCTGAGCCCTCTGACCCAGATGTCTCCATCTAAACGTTCTGCAGGCATCTTAATCTCAACAGGACCCCAGAAAATTCATCACCTCTCTGTCCCCTGGAACCCCCGTTCTTCCTTGGACACCCCTGTTTCTGCTCACAGGTCACCACTCTCCTAGTCATCCAGGCTAAAAACTTTGGGGTGATCTGTGACTACTCCCTTTCCTTAATCCTTTCTGTTTGATCAGTCACCGAGTCCTGCTGATCGGCTTCCACAGGCTCTTGAGTTCTTTTCCTCCTCACCTCCGTGGCCCTGACCCTCAGCTCCAGAGGCCTGTTGTTCGGTCCATTTGTGACCAGACGCTGCTGGCTCCCCAGCCCCACCCATTTCCCAATCCTGCCCTCCCTACCAGTAGACCCCAGTTAGTATAAGAGACCCAGAAAATCCAGATGCTGACTTCCCCACCCTCCTTTGCAGCTGGGTGTGGTCATGTGACCTGGTTCTAGCCAATAAGATCTCAGGGAAGGACTTCTAAGAGACTACTAGTAAGTGTTTTCTCTTTCTCACTGGCCCTCTGCCACTAGTAGCTCAAGTGGCTCTTTTTAATCCCCCCCACCCTTACTAATCCATGTCAGTTCTCTCCTGAACACATCTGTCCAATGGTCTTTCGAAAACAGAGTTTTAATCAGGTTATACCCTTGCCCTCAACAACTCCCTAATTAGATGCTGGAGAAAGCCTAAAACCCTATGTAGTCTGGCATGTAAGGTCCTCTAGGATTTAGTTCTGATATATCTTTCTTATTTTCTGCTTGGTTATTTGCTTTTGTATTCCTATGCCTGGCCAAAAGGGGATATGTGCTTTCCCTGTATATTAGTTAGGGTTCTCTAGAGCTTGGGAGGAGAGGAGGTCAGAACAGGAGACTGACCTTCATTGGCCTATCTGGTTACCCTGCTCCGGACAGCCTCAGGAGCAGGTGTGCGATGCGGCCACCTATCATCATTGCGTGATCTGATTCAAGACGGCCAAGGCCCCAAATGACCTGCTGCTCCTAGGTGCCGTGGCGTCTGAAATGTCATCGTTTACAGAATCGTAAAAGCAGGCGTGCTTATTGTTTATGCTACCCTCTAACGCAAGGGTTTATATGACAGCGTAGGCTGGAGCCAGGCACGGTTGCCCTGACCCTCAAATAAAGATCTTCCTAAATAAAGATCAGGCAGGTTCAAAGGAAGGCCTTCTCAAATAAAGATCAGGTGGTTTCCAAATTTATGGCTGTAGGGGGAGAGGAACGTGGGGGTGAAGAGGGAAACTATGACACGCAGTGTGCCTAAGCCTGAACTTCCCCCCGAGTTGTAAGCCATGTTCCAGGCTCACCTAATTCAACTACTCCCTTGGTTCTGCTTCATAAAGGGAGTCATCCTAAAACCAGCTAATACTGATTAAGCACTTTATATCCCTGGTCTCATGTAATCCTCACGCAGTCCTCTGTAGTGAGTGACTCCTGCTTCTCAGTTCCCCGCCTGAGGTGTGTGGCTGGTAAGTGGCAGAGTTGAGGGTGGCACTCTGAAAGTCCTGTCCCATAAGCCCTACTGACCATTCACTCATTCCATGCATGTCTATGTGCTTCAATTCATTCCTCCATCAGACATTAACTGAGTCAAGGATTGTATGATGGATGAAAAGACAAAAAAAAAAGTACGTAGATCCTGCCCCTAAGGAACCCAGCAGCCAGGTGAGAGCAGCTGGCGGGAGAAGCACCTGCAGGAACGATGCTGGGTCACAGTGAGTCAGTGAGTACTGCAGAGGGTCCTGAACAAGTTACTCATGTTGCCCTTGACGCATTAAGCAACTCTCAGAGTCTGCCCTTCCTTGTCTAATCCCGGTCTCTTTCCACAATCTTTTGTCATCCTCCTAGATGCTGACGTGTGTGTTTCTGACTTCATCTGATGCCCTCTGACATGCTTCTTCTTGTCCTTCTGGGCTTGGCTGCCCTCCAGCTCCATTCTGCACTGGCTCCACAGCATCCTGTTGGGTCGGAGTGCGGTAAAGGAGGGGCCCCGGGACAGGTTCAGCAGCCAGTCCTCCTCGCAGCTCTGACTCCGACTGCGCAAGTCCTTGGACTAGTTGCTTAATGTTGGGGAGTCTCATTCCCCACATTTTGTCGAAGACAGAGTAGGATCGGACACTCTTGGAAGTCCTTTCCCCTTTAGGTAGTTTTTGAACTGAGCCCAACTTTCCCACGTGGTGTCAGGGTAGTGACGAAGCGCCGAGTGGTGTCACTGCTCTGAACTTCCCAGTAAGCCCTCCTTCCCTTTCCTCCTCTCCTAGGCCGCCTTCCTGGGAAGCCTACCTTACTCCTCTAAAATGACACTCCTTTCGTTCAGGTCACCCCCTCACTGGGCGTGCTCAGCCTCCTGGTTCTGTTCTGGGTCACAGTCCACCAACTCCTGACCCTGAATGCTTCTCTAGGTCTACTTTAGCCACATCTGGGGTCCAAACGACAGCTCAGGCCATGAGTCACCTGTGACAGCAAAGGAACTCTAGGATTGCTAGCTCCTGGCCCAGGCCCAGACCCACTTGAGCGAGCTGGCTGCTTCCCTGCCACGAGGGCCAAGGCTTCTTTCTTGCCAACAGATGATCACAGGCCACAGGAGGGAGGCTTGCTGGCTGCCACCAGACACTTGCTCGCCCTTTGTCCTAGGCCCAGAGTTCATTATTTAAGAGTAGCAACTATAGGAGTGGACACTGCAGGCACTTTGTATATAGAAAAACATTTCAAGTGTGAGTGTTTGTCGCTCGGGTTCTTTTTTAATTTTTCCCTTCTTCCCCAAATCAGCTATGAGTAGCAAATTAGCATCTACACTAATACCACCAGCTCAGCACCTTCTCCTGATGGCGCCATGATGACGTAACCATAGGATACTAAGACTTAAGAGGAGAAGAGACATATCCCAGGTGATGTGGTTAACAGGAGGCCTGCCCCAAATTAGACACTCACGCGTTTAGCCTCTCAAGTCAGCACGCAAGCCTTCTGTCCCTGATTCACACAGCCTCATTTGCCCTCTCGTGCTCAGCTCTAGTAGTCCAGGTACGAAAAGACCTACCCTCCCTGCACAGCACACTTCCACGCAGAGGAGGATTTCGAACTGGGATTTTGGTATGGAATCAAGTTTTCTGCTCTGAAAGAGGGCATTTTAAGTGCTCCAAAGCCTGAGCCCCGGGCTTTGCCTCTTTTCTGTTCCTGCCATTTGCTGTTATTAAAACTTTTTCTCTGAATAGGCAGGATTTACAGATGAAGGCACAGCTGCCTCCCCCAAATAGCTAGGCTCTTTAATTGGTCTCCGTGGCCAGCCTTCTTCCCAAAACGCCTACCTCGCAGAGTCACCCTCCTGGAGGAGGAAGCAGCGTTTACCTCTGTATGAGTCGTGAGCATTTCCTGAGTATCCACTATGCCAAAAGCTCTGTAGTAGACCTCTCCCCTGCAACAGAAAAATAATCCCTGTGGACAAATGTCTGTAATGCACTCACTATGGGCAGAGAATGTAGCTGGGCCTCCTTCGAACTTATATTCTAGCAGCATGTGAAACTACAGTAGGGATGTGAAATATGTGAATAGGAAAAGAATAAGTCCCCTGTCTTTAAGGAGTTATCATCAAATGGGGAAAATTAGACATGGTTTTCAATCAACAATATTTTATCTAAAAATCGTCGTCAGTATCCAGCCAGTGAACCCCTTGCTGCCAGGAAGAACAATGGCTGCCGGTTCCACTGTCTGAGCTGACAAGGATGTAGGGTGGGGAGAGCTCTGGGGTTGGACCCAGGCCCCCCACGTGGGCTTGCAGCCTCCGCTGGGTACTGGCTGTAAGGCCTCCAGCAAAGCTTCACCCTTTCTGGGCCTCAATTCTTCAACTGTAAGAGGGTTCGTCTCACTTCCTTGTCAGGTTGTGTGAAGCTGATAAGCTAATATACATGCAAATAGTTTGCAAACTAGAAATAGTACCAGAATGTTGTTGTTATTCTTGAGAAAAATGATCAGTATTTTAAAAAACATAAAACATTCCAAGGATTCCAAGGACTAGAGAGTTCAAAGAGTGACCAGCATGCCCAAGTGCATTCATGTCAGAGACTGTGGGGCGATTTTCCAGCTGTGACCTTCAGCCAGACCAGGATCAATTTTAAGTGGAATTTGCCACCACTTCCACGGGAGTCACCTGCAAACTGGCTGCCGATACAGTTTAAACTAGATGGGCTTTGACGCCTGTTGAGTGAAAACACTGCACCTTGGTGAGAGTGAGTTCACGTATTGGGCACAAATCTGGTAAGATGGCTCATTCAACAAGCGCCCACTCCGTACTGGGAAGCTGTTCGGGAAGACAATGGTGGGGAAGACACACGTGTCTGTGCTCGTGGAGCCATGGCGGAGACCCGCGACACTGAAGCAGCAACAGGGGAGGAAGCGCAGTAATAAGGGGTGGTCCGGGGCATGGGTGCACTAAGCAGGAACATCTCACCCAGACCCGAGGGTGGGAGGGGGCTTGGGAAAAGCAGCGGGAGGCAGCACCGTTACACTGGTAGCTGGAGGATGACTTGGCACAAGCTGTGAAGGGGTGCAAGCGTGGGTCAGAAACTTTCCTGGCAGAGGGAAGGGCACAGGAGAAGGTGCTGCAGGGAGAGAGGGGGTGGCAACTAAAAGAAGTCAGGGGTCAGGAGGGAGGAGGGCAGGGACACTGTCCAGAGATGAGGCTGCAGGGTCAACAGGGGCCTGTCCTGAAGGTTTCCATGTGTCATGGAAAGCAGTTTGGATGCTCCTATGGAAAGGTGACCAGTCTGCCAGGGACAGTCATGGTTTTTGCCTGTTGCCCGAGGGAATGATGAATAGCATCGTTTCCTCCACTCTTCAGTGCTGCCAGGGCTGGATGATAGATGATACAGTCACCTCTCCTAGCAAGGGAAGGTCGTGGAGGAGAAGCGGCTGGCGAAAGAAGATCTTTGGCTCCTCTGGGTTGTAGGGGGCGGGGGTGTGGTTGCAGGCCGATATGTCTCCGAACATTAACGAGATCGTTCCTGCCTTTAAGATAACTATTTCATAAATACCAGAAGGAGTGATTAAGTTTTTACTCAGTCTCACGGCTTCTTTGTGACCACCAACTGCTGTGCTAGTCACTCAAAGAAGTTTGCAGATGGAATGTTTTGCCTCTGGAGTATCAGTTAGGACGCATCCCAGAGTTAGGATGCCTGGGTGGTGCTTTCCTCAGGAGAGAAGCCAGAAGCGGGCAGGGTCTTCCCTGAGCCCAGATAGGGGAAGGAGGGGTGTCTAAAACCACGAACCCCAGTTAGGAACCCCCAAACCCCCAACCCCAGCTGTTGTGGGGTGTGGCTGGCTCTCTGGGGCCATTCGTGCCTGTTCTCTTGACTCCTCACCCTGGACACTGGCCAGTGCTCATCTGCCCTGGGAATCAAGGATTATCCTGGGAGCCCCGCCCTCCCCCAGGCTCCCAGTAGCATTGGGCTGGTATCAGAGGTAATGCGAGTTACTCAGGGTTTAAGAGCTGCTCCCAGCCTAGAGCTGGCATTTCTGCTCTGGTTCTGCCTCTCCCACAGTAATTAACTAATTAACTCTCCATGAGGGGATGATGTAATTATGACACAGAGAAGCCTGGCTCCTCAGCCTCCTACTCAAAGAACCCACTGAGCCTTCTAGAATCAAAAGAGGCCAGAGTTAAACAGGATGTCTGCAGGCCACAGCCTTGGTCACTCTGTGCAGTCCGAGGCCACTCCCTTCCTTGGTCCCAGAGGTCAGGTGGGGGCTGTCCTGAGGGTGAACACTGGACTTAGCCACCAACCCTTTGGAAGTGCCCAGAGCTGTGTCCCAGGGTTAGACATGGGTTCCCTGAGCTTCTGTCCCTCATCAGTCAACAGATTTTACAAAAGCAGTGATTTTAGGGGAAGTTCAAGGGCTCTGCAGAACACTACGCAACCCTCCTAGTGGGGCCGTGCAGACCGAGGTCTGGAGCATTGAGTGACTTGCCTGAGACCATCAGCAGGCCAGGCAAGCCTGAGTCAGAATCCAGCACCCTGCCCCGCCAGCCTGGCCGCCGCTGCTTGCTGCTCGCCGAAGGAGGAGTCTCTCTCGGGCTGGCCCTTGCTCTCAGGACAGGGGACACACTGAGGGCCAATGACTCTCCACGGCTTCTACCCCGAGTTCCCAAGACGGCAGGCTAGGAGTCCAGATGGCAAAATGCTGGAGGCCCATCTGCCCCAGGAGGAATCTGGGAACTCCAGAAGTCACAGCTCAAGGGGGCCCAACCTGGAGTCCCAGGTTCTGAGGCCTTTGATATGGGCCCAGGGGCTCAGACGCTTAGAGGCTCTGAGGCCCAAGGCCACTGACCCTGGGCTGCAGTCGGAACCATCAAGCCATCAAGCCACTGAGCCAGCCATCGCCGTGGGCTCCCAGCTGGCCCACAGCTTTCTTCCATCACGTGACTCCACTGGATGCCCGGGAGGGCTGTTTTGTCAAAGCCCTGCCACCCCCACCCCCATACAATATTCCTGATACTCCCACTTGGAGTCCGAAGGCAGAATACTGCGGCAGCGGCCTCTGATCAGAATTTAGGTTTGGTGATGGATCCCAGCTCTGCTGTGAGGTCCTCCTGGGACAAGCCTCAAGCCGTGGTCCCCTCTGAGTCTCCCAAAGCACTTAGCACAGAGCCTTAGCAGAGCAGCTGCTCAATTATACGTGTATTATCGATCACAGACTGTTTGCATTACCACGAATTTCTTTCCAAGTCTTTTCAATATAATTTCTAAACAGCTAGCATTCCCATAACGGTATGCAAGTGCTGTTTGATTCTCAGAATTTTTTATCTGACATTGTTTTATCTATTGTACACTTCGACGCATAATCCACATGCTTGTCATTGTCAGTGGCTACACCGGATTCCAGAGTCCCGATGTCTCATGCCTTGTCTGAGTGTCCCCTGATTGCTGGGCATTTGGGTTGCCTCCAAAATTTGAACACTATAAATAGCGCCGCTGGGCCACCTGGCTTTTCTCCCCCTCGCCTGGCCGTGAGGAGGAGGGTGGGAGGGTGGCGGGAACCTCTTCTCTCCTGCATTCCTGAAAAGGTCTGTTCTCACACTGCCTCCCTGGGCTGGGGAGACAGCGGCCCACGTCTGTGGCTCTGTCACAGACCGGATGCTGTCCACTGAGGTACCAAATCCACCAAGGACACAGGGGTCCTCCAGGAACACTTGGGCCCATAGGGACACCAGGGTCTACCAGGGAAACTTGGTTTTACCAGGGACACTTGCATCCGTTAAGGATACCAAGGTCCAGCAGGGACTCTGGGGTATCAAAAAACACTGGGGACCTCCAGGAACATCAGGTTTGGAGGGACACCAGGATCCACCAGAGACACCGACATCCACCAACAGCACTGGGAGTCCTCCAGGAACCCCGGATAAACTGGGGACAACAGGACCCTCCAAGGTCACCAGGTTGCTAGGGCCATCATTGGGAAACCCCTTCTCTGGCCCATGGTGCCTGAGGAGTAAGAAAGGGCGCTGAGCCCACCGGAGCCTCTGGGCTCTTAACTCAGCATGGCTCCCACCTGAACTCTTTACTCTGGCTGACCTTTCTGGTACAGTGGCTGTTGGACCTCCTCCCCAGAAAGGCCCTGAGGGGAGACCCAATAACATCGCTTATGGTCCTGGCAGGTCAGTTTGGGGCTACACTGGGAATCGCGGAATGTCTGAGTAAACAGGGAATGTGCGATCTATCTAATCCAACTTCCCATCTTTCGGCTGAGGAAATGGAAAGCCAGAGACAGGAAGTGACTATTCCAAGATCACTCGGGTGTTATAGCCAGAGCTGGGCCAGGAGACGCCCCGACCCAGGCTGGGCCTTCGCATCCTTCAGCCTCCTCAAGGGAGCGTGTTTATGGGTTGGAATACTCACCATAGTTAAGATACGAATTCTCCATAAAGTGACCTATAGAGTTGACACCCCCCCCCAAAAAAATCACAGCAGGAGTCTTTGGAGGGATAGGGAAGTGAATTCTACAATTTATAGGAGAAGGTAAAGCCAAGCGATTTTGGAAAAGAGGAGCAAAGTTTGAGGCTCACGCTGCCCAACGTGAACGCATGCTGTGCAGCTGCAGTAATCGGGGCTGTGGCATCGGTGAGAGGGTGGACAGACGCGCCCAGCAGCCTCGTTCAGAGTTCTGCCTGACAGCGTCCTCAGCACACATTGAGGAGACCCTGCCCTCTGGACGTGGACATGATCTTGACTTTGGGCCCACAGAGAACATCTAAGGCATTGTCAAGTCAGGAGTCCTCTCTGGGAGCCACGGCCAGGACAGCCCCCTGGGAGTGAGGACCAGGGTCAGGGGCATGTGGGAAAAGGCTTCTCCAGGCCCCGCAGGTTGGGCTGGGAGCTCACTGAGGCAGGGCGGGTGCTCCTATCTACTTCCCAGTAGATGAAGCCTCTGGATGGGACCATGGAATCACAGCAACCTCTTGAGCAAAGATCCTTCTAGAAGGGACAGAGGAGTTGGGGATGAATACGGTCTCAGGGTCAGGGTCTCAGGCACCTAGTTTTCTCCATGAGGCAGAGACTGGGTAAGCGTCAACATCAGAGGTTAGAGAAACTGGCAAGAAGTGTTCCCTGTGAAGGACGATGGTGCCTGGTGACCGGAAGCCTGAGACTAGCAGAGGCCGTGAGATGGAGAGAAGGAAGTGGGGACTCTGCCGGGGACTGGGGCTAAGGCACAGCTCTTAACGGCCCAGAGGGATCAACCCCCAAAGAGGAGCTCAAGGCACTAGGGGACTGAGAACACATCCGATGATCCAAACCAAGGGGGAACCACGCAGGGCCCCTGCATCGGGAGCTGGGTGTGAAGGGGGGCTTGGTCAGGGGAACCTGGGGACATCTCTGCTGCCTGCCTCGAGCAGAAGGTCACAGGAAAGTTCCAATAAAGCTGGCCTGGGGCTGGGGCATCAGGGTCTAGAGCCAGGACTAAACCCACAGCCTGGAGTAATGGTGCTGGGCCTGCACGTTGAGGCCCAGAGGCCCCGCTGGGAAAATGGAGCGAGGCAGAGGGGCGGGGAGCTGGCG
The DNA here is from genome assembly GCF_021234435.1 of Artibeus jamaicensis. Classification (NCBI taxonomy): domain Eukaryota; kingdom Metazoa; phylum Chordata; class Mammalia; order Chiroptera; family Phyllostomidae; genus Artibeus; species Artibeus jamaicensis. Next base: position 17,067,083 of record NW_026521843.1, on the reverse strand, counting down.
ATGACGGGACACCGCCAGCTGTGAAGAACGTCCTGAGTTGGGGGCAGTGGGGAGCATGACTTCAGAATCGGGATTTACTGGTGGTATGGACCGGACTAGACACTGCCTTCGCTGCATCTGGGTTTCGTCGTCCGTGGGATGGGATGAGAGACCAGACTGGAAAGGTTCTTGTGAGCCTTAAATGACAATGACACACAGAGTGCCTGCCACACAGCTGTTCAGTTGTCTGCTGAGGAGGTAGAGTGAGTAGTGTAGACCCGTGGCTCTCAAGCAGGACTCGGCAGGACTTGTCAAGCCAGCGGCACTGCTTCCTGCTCCTGGAACCGCTGAGTCTGTAGCTCTAGGGGAGGTTCTGAGGATCTGCATTTCTATCAAGTTTCTAGAAGCTGTTGCCCCTGCTTCCTGAGCTACTGGCCTGAAGACCGCCCCTTTGAGAACTGCCACACTGTAAACACTGCACCTGTGGGCTTTTAAACCGCCCGCTTCCGCATGGTTGAAAATTCAGGTACTGCCGCGTTCTAGCTCTGGGATCTCGGACAATTTGGGTGACTTCATTGTATCTTGGTTTCTTCACTTATAAGGATGCAGGGTGTTGTAAAGAGTAAAGTGGTGAGAAAATGTGTAAGTGCATAGAAGAGTGCCTGATAAAATGTGAACACTCAGCTCTCCATAGATGCTAGACTCTAAAAATACATCATCTCATTTAGTTGTCAAGAGACCATTAGAGGTTAATGGTGTCATTTCCATCATTTTCTATTTTACAGACCAGGACACGCAGGGTCAGAAAGGTGAGAGACACCGTGGAACTCCTCAGAACCCAGCCTAGGGTCTGAACCCAGGTCTTCTAGCCCCACAGTGAGGGTTTATTACAAAGCAGGTCTCACTGCTTCCCAGAGTTCTGTCCCCTTTCTTCAAACTCCCAGCCCTGAGAGCAGATAACTGAGTCCTTACGGCTGAGCACAGGCTCCGTCTGCTGTGAGTGGACAGGGCTGAGCGCAGAGGACAGAGGGGAGGAGGCGGCTGGGGAGGGTGTGTGTCTGGGAACCCGGCACAGAATTACTCAGGATGCACAGACCGGGCATCTTTTGTCCTCGGAGGGCAGATATATGAGGTGATTCAATGTCTTGCCCACACATTCCCTCCTTTCTCTTGGCTGCTATAGCTGATTGAAGTCATCAGTGAATGATGTGGCAGGTGCAGACAGATCGGATCACCCACTGGTGCTTTACACAGCCCGGAAGGACACTCTTACTCTTAGCCTAATATGGACAGAAAATCCAGCTACCGAACGACAGCCTCACAAACACCACAATCCTCCAACTGGGTGAATCAGAGCATCCCACTCAGCCACGTGGCCCACAGGGTTCCATGAGAAGAAGTAAGGATCGACAGCAGCAAGCCCTTCCGTGGGGGGCGGCGGGCCTCTGTACCCTCCTTACTAACTGCAGTCAGTTGCCCTTCATTCGACGCTTATGAACAGCAGTGGAGGCAGGCTGCAGGGTCCGTCCGACTCCTCACAGCTGCTGGAGAGGACACTGTGGCCCATGCCTACCTGGCATGGATGACTCCCATTGCCTGCCTGCTCCCCTTGAGTTCCAGACTCTTCTGTCCCGTGGTCTAGAGATATATCTGCCTGGGGGTCCCTCAGACTCCCCAGGTTCATCATGTCTGAGCTTCCTCTCAGCATCTACTTCGCTCCAAGCTCACTCTTCCTCCTGTCCCCACTGTCGCAGCCAGTAAGAGCATCTACTAAGCACCACACCAGAGGCTCCAAGAGGACCCAAGGTACAAATATAAATGCAAACTCCTAAAGCAGACAGTGACCCTGAAATGGGGTACAGAGTGTTCCCTAGAAGAAGAGCACTCGGGACATCCCTGGCAACCACCCCGTGGTCCCTGATACCTTGCCCCAGGAACGCCCACTCACCCCTGCTTGGTTCCCAGTTGCCCTGGCTCCAACTTGCCTCTTTCTAGGGAGTTGCCCGTGATTTGTTGATTAACCCTTATTTTAAATGCCCAGCTAGAGGGATCACCTCACTGGAGCTTTGGGATGGCCGCTGAATACATACGTTTGATAAACGACAAGTCCTTGTTCTTCACCACAAGCCCGTGATTCATTCTCAGTTTGCCCCTTGTCAGTGTCTTCTACTCATCGAGGACCACTTCCTACAGCAGGTTCTGCATCACAGCCCTGGATCCAGGGAGGAAACAAAAACTAGGGGGGCAGAGAGGACTGGGGACAGCTGGAACCCTCAAAGAAAGCCTGCAGTCTGACGTCCATGCCATCACTGTGCCCTCCCTCGATAGCCTGCTACAAGGAAGGAGAGCTTTCTTCTCACCCCTCTCTGCCTCGCAGGCAGTCCCCCAGTGCCACCTCTGCTGTGGGAGGGGACACGGCAAGTGCTGCGGAGGGATGGGAAGAGAGAGAAGGCACACAGGAAACAACCGTATTCCGGTCCTCCACGTTCTCAGAACTGCAGATTTCTGCCGGCCTTCGACTCAATGCTGAAACAGTGAACTTCAGAAGGAACAATGGAATTATTTGGAATGTTGTCAGTTGTCACGGGGGAAAGGAATGCATTGTTCAAATTTCTTAGCCTCTTTGTTGTGTTAAACTTAAGAGATGCTGGCTATTAAAATGTTTCCTCTAAAAAAAGCCTTTTGAAAATTCCCCGTGTCAATTACGTTTGTTATAACTGGATTAGATGCATATTTTGTGCACCGCTGAGTATAATGTAAAGCCATTCATGATGCACATTCTCGACTCATCCCTAGAAAAACGCACTTTGATGATCATATAAACTTTGCATACACGGTGGCGGTGGTGTGGGTGGGGGGTGGGGGCTGGATACTCCAGCACCACCTAGCCAAGGCCGCTAGGTTCACCAGCTTGAAGAACCAGGATCCTAGCCACTAAGAAGCTCAGTGACCTTGAGCGTGTCCCAGCCTGGATCTCCGGCTGCTCATTTGTGAAACATGGAGCCTACACTGGATCAAGAAGAACTCCACTAGTTTTCACATTCTGATTCCACATTAGTGCTAGAATGGGGTGTGGGGGGGTGTAGTGACCAGATTTGATAAATCTCATAAATCATACAAGTACTAGGCTGCATCTATTATTTTGAATGCATCCTTGCCTTAGGGGCCGCCTCCAGCACCTCTACCCTGTCCCCTTTATGGGTTTAAGCACTCCACGACAAGAGATGTTGCTGCCACCACTCAAGAAACAGCTTCTGCTTAACAGAGTTTTATGAATATCGCAGAAACAATGCTTTGTGTTGGTGGGAAGCTGTGATTGTGTTCGGCGCACACACCCTTTCGGGTTACCCGAGTCCTTGTCTTGGATGCTCTGTAAACCGCAAAACAACTGACAGGTATGTAAATTCTGTCCTGATAGAGATTTAACTGACTTCCTAAAACAAGCTTGATCTCCATTTATCTCCAATTCATCTCAAATTTTCTTTGCTCCGAGTAAACGCGTGTGTGTGTTTGAGTTTTCCTTTGAACATCTGCCTGGTTCCTATCACAAGGAAAATAAATTCTTGAATAGATACAATTTTATGCCTGTACGTGAGACATGATTTTACCTTTTTTTCCTGAGAATTATCTTTCACTAACACCGTCTCTTCCTGGCCTTTAGGAGGCTGTTTCTAGCTTCACCCCATCATTGGAATTTTGTTCTTCTTTGGTGCTCTCCTATCCTCACCGATGACCCCTCTCACCCCCTCCCTCCCCCACCCCACTGACTGCTCCTTCTAGATTCTTCTGTTCTTTTTCTGTAGACTTGCACAGAATCGGGCTTGAGCATATCCAGGCACTGCTGGAAACCAAATGTTTTGGGGTTTGTTATTTTGGAAATTTCAGCTTCAGTGCTTAAGAAATACAGCCTGGACATGATTGGGTATTTGGGGTCCTTTTAAGAGCTGCCTGTTTGGTGCCAGGAGACAGAGACCGTCGTCAGCATTTTCCCAGCTTTGAAAGGCCATCAGGACCTGCGTCTGTTCAATAATTTGTATGACATTCATTGTGCAAATCATTGAACACTTTTAGATTTTTTCACTTGACAATGGGGAGGGGTAATATTGAAGTGGATTTCTGTTACCCTCGGTTAATGTTTTGGAGTTGTTTTGTTTTGTTTTGCAGTGGCTTTAATTAAGAACTACAGTGAGCCCTGAATGTGACTTCACTAAGAGCTGGCTTATTGGGGTGTACGTGTACGAGAGAAACACAAACAAGAGATAGAGGAAATGAGAGAATGCCCCAGCAATTCGCAAAATGTATAAACTGTGATATTTACAATTTCCAGTTTCTTTAGCTATCAGGTTTGGGCCCCAAATATTTATTATCCTGAGCGGGGGGCGCTAAACTAGAGCCCTTTCAGGCAGCCCAAGTTCATGGCTTTCCTCAGCACCTGGCAGGGTAGAAGGCACTTTGTTACTTAGACGAGCTAATTAGAGACACTTTGTTTACCCTCGGTCAAATTCACAGCCTGAGGAGGTAGGAGAGAGAGGAAGTCAAGGAGGAGTCTCGCTTGCTGACTTTTAAAAAAAAATTAACTCCTTCTGTACCTTGGTGTGGACAAAGTACATTTTCATCCGGAAAGTTATGGTTCTGACAGTGGACTTGGTTAATGTTCTTAGATTTCCTGCCAGAAAACATGTAGCTACCTCTAAGAAAGGGGGAAATGATATGCGTGGTACATAGTTTATGCAGGAACATTTTCTTCTGAAAATAGATAGAGGATGGATCACAGATCGTGACTAAACATAGACCCGGTGGGCTCTGGGGAAACGTCTCTGGGTAGCTCAGTGAGAACCAGGGAGGCCGTCTCAGCATTTTATGAATGAAATTCTTCAGTAACATTCTTTCATTAGAGAGACGCAGCCCTAATCCTGGACTAATATAGTTGCAGTCCCAGAGATATTAATGTAAATCCGAGGCTTCATATCCCCTTATAAAACTGCAGTGCCATAAAAGACTCTAATCTGCCAAGTTCTACAGGGCACCAGATGGCACATTTACACAGAGACATCTTTTCCTTGAACGGGAGAAAGTCTGTGACGTCACAGGCAGGAGAAGACCCGGATGCTCAGGATCTTGATGTGAACATCGATGCCCTCCTGCCCTAGCAGAGGAAAAGCCCAGCAGAGAAACACCCAGAGCAGAAGTGCTAGGTTGTAGGGGTCCCAGAGCTCTCTCCTTTCTGGAAATGACCCTCTGGTTCTGACAGACTCAAGAAAGAGCAACTGTAAACGCCTGGCCTCTGGACACCCCACTAATGGCTTCATGCGGGTCTCATTTCCTCTGAACCCACCAGAAGCCCACATGGAAATCTTGGATGGTTTCAGACCCGCGTATTTCCTTCTTTCTCTGCCGACATGAAGCATCATGGATTCCAACCCTGACGTTTAACCCCTGCGTTGCTGCGGCCCGAGCTCCAGTCTTCACTCCCTTGTCTAGAAAAGCGGTGGGTTCTGCTCAGGTCTCTCTCCACCCTCCCTTTCCCTCCTACTTTCTTCAGGCTGCCAGGGAAGTTTTCTTAAATGCAAAGCCTGCCGTGTCCCCCTCTTGCTTACAAATCACATCCTGTCCCCGTGATGGGAGAAAATGGCCCTCCACGAAAGGTTATTTTGTTACCACCTAAAAAGCTTCAAAGCAAGTCTCAAAACATCGGACTGCTTCAGGTAACTTAATGAAGGCCCCGAATAAAGCTCAAAAGTAGTCAAAGAAAAAAAAAATCAGCACAACAATGTAAAATTCACATTATCTGGCATTCAATAAAAAATCATCGGGTGTCAAAGAACCAGGAAAATAAAATCCGTAATGAGAAAAACCAATCAACAGAAACAGATACAGAAATAATACAGATAATAAAAAAATAATAAACAAAAACATTTTTAAATAGTTATTGTAAATATGTCCAAGAAGACAGAGGAAAGCATGAGACCATTAGGAGAAACATGAAAGGTGCTTTTTAAAAAAGACCCAAATCAAACTTCTAGAGACAAAAATGAAATAACAATGTTTAAGATGAAAAATGAGTGGATGGGCATAACGATAGACTCTGTGCCTGAAGAATGACAACAAAACACCCGTGAGCTGTAGGACACTTTTAAGCCACGTATAGGAACCACTGCAGCCCCAAATCGCAGGGGTCGGGAGGCCTGAACAGAGCGAGATGTCAGTGGTGTCCCCCCCACGCCTTCCCTCTGGGGGCAGGCTGACTCTCTCTCCTGTAGGAACTGCTGTAGAGTGGGGCATGTGCGGTCCCCAACAGCCAGGGTGACCCCGCCTTGCAAGGACAGACACTGGGGAAAGAGAAGGACAGAAGGCATCTGGGAGAGAGACGGGTTTGGTCTTCATGTTCCAGCACGGCCGTGTGCTAGGAAAGTGCCCACAGAGAGAGCTGCGGGTGGAGGGAGTGGAGGAGGTGCCGGGTCGGGGGAAGACTGACTGTAGCACAGGGCCCCCCCCCACCGTGAGTCACCACGGTGCTGCCAGTATTTTCTACAAATGACACCGTTTCTGTGCTGTGGGGTAATGCGTGCTAGCAAGTTAGGAGTGCTAGGCCTTCCCACAGGTAGAGATTTTCCATTTTCCTCAGGTCCAACGTGTGAGCTCAGGTCCAGCAGAGTGCACTTTGGCCTACTTTATTCACACTGAATTAGCCCTTCCTCCACCAAAACTGGGCCATGCATGCAAAGCCAGACTCTAGGTCCCTGGAACTTCCTGCCGTGGCCGCCGGGGATACCTTTGTGTCAACGGGAACCATCGTGACTGGGAAGGGAGTCTCCATGGTGCTTGTTGGTGAGCACGTGGTAGGGTCAGACAGGTGGGAAGCAGGACAGCCGGACACTGAGGGATGAAGTCAAGGCCACCAGGACAGGGTTGGACCGAGGAAGCTCTACCAGGCCCAGACTAAGGGGTGGTTCCCTGGGAAAGTCCTTTCTCTGAGGAGGAACAGAGGCCTAAGATTGTCCTGTTCCACGGGGCCAACGAGCCCAGGACTCAGAGCGGCACTTGTGAAGTATTTAGTCATTTTAGGCAACATTTTCCTGGAACTGGACTTCAGGGTCTTGCATCAGAGGTGCCAGCCCATAACTCCCTACACTTGACTAGGCCTGGGCATCTTCTTACAGGTAACTGACGGTGGGGGCCCAAGAGGATCCAGGTCCCCAGACACAACTCTCCCAGACGTGACCAGATGGCAGGGATATGTAGGTCAAGGACAGGTGGGGCTCCACAGCCAAGGCCTGATTTCTTTCCCCCTCCTACTCTTTGTTCCAGAATAGAGCAATCGTCCACAGTCCACCTGACAACGACGTACCCCAAAGTTGTCTGAGCAGCCCTGCTCTTCCCAGACCAGTGGCACTGCCACCAACCAGACTCTCGGCTTCAGTCCCCGTTTTCTCCCTTCTCCCCTCCACCCACCCAGGAGAGCGATCTTGCTGCACATCACAGCTCCCACTCAGCACAGCACACAGCCCACCACTTTCAGCCCAGAATTCTCTGCCGACCTTATTTTTTCCTTAGAATAACTGGTGTGCATTCATATCTGTTTCCCCACTAGCCTGCCTTAGCCTGGGTGCCCCAGAAAGCAGAACTAGAGGCATACACTAATATGCTACTGCTTTTTTAGGGGGTGCACTTTGGTGAAGCGAGAGCAAATAAAAAGGAGGGAGGTGAGGCAGGAAGCCAGGACAACCAACATGTGGTTTGCTGCTGAGCTGGCCCCGCTTACATTGAACAAACCGACTGCTTGATATTAAGGGGCCATCTTCCAACAGGTGTATGGAGCTGTCAGTCTCAGGACAGCGCATTCAGGGAGGAGGAAGTGGGGAGAACGTGTTCACTCTCTCCTGTCCCCGCCGGTCAAAGGTCTGCCCAACCCTGCCCTTTGGGGTTGTGTGTGGAGGCCCGTGAATGGCGTCTCACACCTCAGAGGAAACCGAAGCCCAAGGGAGGAAGGAGAGGGGTGCTCTGCGGGTATGAGGGGCGGGGACTGCAAGATGGTGCCCACTGGAAGTTGGCTAGAGGCGTTGCTGAGCTGGTCGGCTGAGAAGCAGCTGGAGCAGAACCGGTAGCCCAGAGCCCCAGGGACTGTGAGGTGCAGGGGGTCGAGGTGGTGCACTCCAGGCGCCACGTATACTTCAGCCCCGCATCCAGCAGGGGCAGAGGGTTCTCAGAAAACACTGGAGGGTGGTAGATTGTTAAATAGGACAATCTGTGTAAAGTGCTGGGCCTCGTACTTTGGAAATGTCTTCTGCTATTACCCTTATCATCTGTAATGTCCACCTTGCTGTGTCCACCTTGATGTGACCTAGAAAAGCTGCCTCTTGCCCACTCTCTGGCACTGTTCCTAATGCATGACCAGTGGTCTTCTTCCAAAGGCCATTCCCCACCCCCACATCACCCTTATAATTGAGGCTGTGGAGCTGGTCAAGGGAAGAGAAAGTGGGCCTGAGGACCGGCAGGGTGGGGCTGTGCTGGGGGTGGGGGCCTCAGCTGCGTTTCCCCAGATGACTTCTCCCGCCCCCACCCCCAGGCCCTGCTTCTGCTTCTCTCCACTTGGCCAGCAGACGTGAACCAACACAGTGAGCCTCCCACCCAGCTGCCCGCCTAGGATCCATGCGTATCCTGTGGTTGTTCCGAGGGTGCACGGACTCTTCCTTGGGGTGGGTGCCCTGAGCAGGAGGGAGCAGCTGCTGCAAAGCACCAGGAACTCCCATTTTAGGGGCCTGGTTATGAAGCGTCTCTTCATTGCCTCATCCTTCATGCAGACCCTCACCTCACTCCACCTTGGCCCCGGTCTCTACCTGCCACCTTCAGTCTGGAGCTAAGGCCTGCTGGCTTTGAAAGACTCAGTGGTGCCACGTTGGGGCCTAAAGCAGAATCAGGCTCTCCCAGGAAAACAGCTCACCAGGGGCTGCATCTCCCCTTCCCACCCCTCAGGGGCAGAGACTGCCATGGCCTGCCCCACTCTAGAAGCCCACCCAGTAGCCTGCATCAGACTCACTCCAGACCTGTCTAGAGAAGCACCAGAGGAAAACCCCAAAGCTCTGACCAGATGGGGCGCAGCGCAAGAACGCCACTGTCCTCCAAGTTTAGCCCATATGTGTGGGGCAGTCCGAAGGTACCCTCATGACTTTGAAGTTACAGTTAATTGATGTGCCCACATTCGCTCCTTTATTCGTTCAATCATCCAGCAAGTGAGTTATCAACACTGGAAGAAAGGGACGTGATCGCGGAGTCGAGCTGCGGCAGGAAGAAGGTCCATAGCAAGCAACTAAAATACCACAGGAAGGAACAGACTATCAGCTTACAGAGGAGGAGGAAACTCATTTCCGCCTGCGGGCACCGGGAAGGAGTTGTGGGGATGGGCTTTCAAAACCACGCCATGAGGGATAAGCAGGCATTTTCTAGGAGGAAAAGTACAGAGGCTGCGGACAGGGCTGGGGCATTCCGGGCAGATGGAAAAAATGTACCACACTGGGAGATTTGAAGGGATGTGTGCTCGTTTATTATTATTCTGTAAAATATCATTAAAAACCTATTGGGTTCCAGATTATTGGGTTAGGTACCAGGATGCAGAAATAACAAGGCAGACATAATCCTTCTTCTCTCAATCTGGTGGAAAAATGAAAATAAACAAACAGAAATCACATGGATGACTCTATCAGCAATTGTGCTAAGCCTGTGCCAAGGGGAAGAGAGCGGGGCTCTTTTGATCTGGGAATCGAGAAAGGCCTCCCTGAGGAAGAGCCAGTTAAGCTGATTCTGGAAGGAGGCAAAGCATTCCAGGAGGGGGGAAGAGCATGCGTGAAGGTCCTCAAGTAGAAGGAGCGTAGGGTCCAGAGTACCAGGATGTATTCCGGAACAGATAGGGCACTCGGGTGTGCAGGAGGCAGGCAGGGTGAGATGGCATGGGACCAGGAGGCCCTGATCTTGATCCTAAATGCAGCAGGAATGAGGAGTTGAGGGTTGCGCTATGAAAAAGACCCCTCTGGCTGCCATGTGGAACACGGAGAGGAGCAGTAACATGTGCGGGGAGACCAGTTTGATCAGTGAGTTTCCCAGTGAGAACTGACTGGGAAGATTTGAATAAGGTTGGTTGGGGCCTACTCCCAGAGATTGTGTTCCTTGGTCTGCAATGAAGCTTGGGCATTAGTGATTTTTAAAAGTTCTGAAGGTGACTTGAATCTATATCAAGTCACCTTGATAGGTCACCTTGATCAAGTCACCTTGGGGTTGAGGACCCTTGAGTTAGAAGGACTCGCCTCAAAAAAGAAGAACAAATAGAATATTGCTCTACACCAGGTGATAAAAGGTGGTAGCTTGGCCTCATGGTGATGGAGATGGAGAACAGGGGTGGGTCCTTTTAGGAAGTAGAATAGATAGTAGTATACAAGACGAACTGCTAGATTTTTGGTTTGGGCAATCCTGAGAAATTAGACATTGGAGAATACCAACTGTGGGGCTCGTGACATAAGTTCAAGTTTGGACACTTTGAGTGTAAGACACCTACAGGCCATCTAAGTGGCCAGTAGGCAGTTGGACACATAGACCTGAAGCTCAGAGAAGTCTGGGCTAGGGATGCAAATTTGAGTGTCATGGATGCAGAGATAGTGTTTGAGACGTGGCTGGGGTTGCCAGGCAAAAAAACAGTGTGAGGGATGGGGGGAGACGAGAGGGCCTGGGACCACACTGAGGTGCTCCCCGCCCTGGAGTTTGAGTAAAAGGAGAGAGGACTTGGCAACAGAATCCACAAACAAGAATCTGGGGAGAGTCTTGAAACCCAAACCGATCAATATTTCAATGTTCCCGAAGGTCGAAAAGATGAGGTCTGAAGAATGCTTATTTGGAGATGCATCGTGGAAGATAAGGCTGAGGAAGGGCTCTGGTCAGGTTGCCACAGATGCAAACTAAGGGGTTGGAGTTTCACCCCTCAGACTCTTTGGAGTCATGGGCAATTAAAAGCTGGAGGGTGGCGATCAGTTTTTAAAAGGCTTACTCCTGGTCAGGGAGGATGATGGTCTGCTAGGGAAAGAAACGGGGTTTCAGTAGGAGAGTCAGAGGCCATGGCAATAGTCTTGAGAGAGGACAGCGAATTGCACCACAGATGGAGAGTAGCCATTGGCAGGAAAAATGTGTTTAAGAGACAGCTGAGCAATGTCATAGGTCCCCAGCCAGCCTCCCTGGTTGTGGCCCAAAGGGCTGCCCCTGATGAGGAGTTGAGGGGGGGTCTTGGGTTATTTCAAACATTGGGGGAAATCTCCCCAATGTGAGGGGGGAGCTGTGTTTATCTTTGTAACATGGCGGTGCCTGGGGGCTGGGGAGCCTCCCAGGAGGCTCCGTGGGGCGGTAGATGGGCCCAGTTGTTCAGAGAAGGTGGGGACTTTCATAGAGCAGAGGAGCTTTGGGAAAAATATGCAGATTTTTGAGAAGCCACTGAAGGGCGGGCTGATTCAGAGTAACCAACTCCGTAGGAAAACTCGAAAGGTAAGAGGAGGAGGAAACAGGAAGGAGAGAGCTGCTGGGTGGAACCCAGGCTGGGTGGGACAGAGGCGGAGGCTCAGCCGCAGAGCTGAGCTGAGCGACAGGGCACCGGGCCAGGGAGCCAGCGAAGTCATGAGCTTGTGGTTGGAGGCCGGGAGAAACGGTCTGGGGCAGGGTCACAACCACTTGCATTTACATAGCATTTGACAGCTGGAGAACATGTCCACATATGTTCTGAAGTAATTTCACAGCAGCGTGGAGAGGCAGGCAGGGTGGGGGTTGGTTACAGCCTCCACCTCCAAGTTAGAAGTGAAGAGAGGCTCAAGGAATTCAGGAGACTTGTTCAAGTTTACATGACTGGTAACATGGCTGAGCTGGAGGGTGAACTCAGGGTATCTGTTTCACTGTGGTGCCTAAGTCAGCAGGGTGCCGACTTGGAAGTTCTTACTCCTGCAGGGATGGCCAAAAGAGAGTGCTCTTTAGTCTGAAAAGGGGGCAGCAAGAAGGAGAAGAGTCCCAGAAGCGGGGCTCTGGAACTCACTTAGGAGAAATAAAGGGACAGGTGACCCAGGGAGAGCTGGTGAAACCCAAGGGTTGGAAGCCAGGGGGCCTCTCCAGGGAGGGAAGGGACCCGAAGCTGTCGGAACCCCAGAGACGTCTCCCTGGCCCCCCATCTCTGCCTGTGTCTGTCTGTCTGTGTGTCAGGCCTGCCTTCCTCCTTTCTGAACATCTGCTGTACCGCATCGTCACCGTTTTCTCTGCTCCTGTGTTTGTGTGTGAGGGGAGCGTGCAAATGGGACCACCCCATGGCCAGAGAGGCCACACCCCCGCTCTACCTGAAAACAGACCATTAACAAAACCTCCTAGAAAAAAAGGACCCACCAGGCTGAGGAATAGCAAACACAACTGCCACCCCTGAGACTCCTGGAAAAGGGAGTGGGTCACCGTGAGCTGGGACCTGAGAACTGGCAGCCTCGGCAGAAAGTAGAAGAGACTGTTTGATGCTAAGCAGAGGAATCAACACCCGGAGACACAGGAGACTCAGGAGGCCCAGGCACAGTCCTGGCCTCAGGGCCTTTGCACTTGCAGTCCACCTCCCCTTCCCCCTCTGGAATGCAGTTCCCAGAAACCACGTGGTTCCTTTCCTTACACTCTCCAGCTCTTTCCTCATATGCTCCCATCCCTGTGCGGCCTTTTATGACCACCCAATCTGAAACTTTTATGACCACCCAATCTGAAACAGCACCCCCAGCCCCACTCGGCATTCCTCACCTCCCACTTCATTCTCTCCATTACACGTCACTATCAGGCCCTCTGCGCATTTTGTTATTTATTTTATTGTCCAGTTCCTCGTTCTAGAATGTAAGCTCCACAGAGGCAGGGATTTTCTACTATTTTGTTCATTTTTGCATGTCCAGTGCTTAGGAATACAGTAAGTGCTCAGTGAAAATTTGCTGGGTGAGCTAATTAATGTGTAAAATACCTCATCTTCCTAAATGCCTGCTTCCTAGAGAAGTAAGTATAAAATGACTATCTTGGGAAGTGGGGGGAAGTGGGGTTTTCTGAATGAAAAAATAAGGAAAATTAAGAGCCCGAAGGCAGAGCTTTAGAGACGAAGTCTTTTCTTTCCTGGTCCTTACACATTAGCAGAATTAGCCAATGGTTTGGGAAAGAATACAAATAGAGAGTTTCTACATAAAATAAAAATTATTAGAGATGTGACAAACGGCACAAAATGGAATAGGTGGTGTAAATGTTTTCAGTGAGGGTCCTGGGGGTGGGTCCATGGTGGCCCTTGCAGGGACACCCCAAGGGCAAACACCCAGCCTTTTTATGATGAAAGCTGGCTTCCCTTGGGCCAACTCCTTCCCTGAGTAACTAAAAGCGTGCTACCAAATGAGGAACTCTTGCCCAGAGTGCTGGGAGGGGCCAGGTCAAGCCTGGGTTGAGGCAGCCAGGTGCTAAGGATACAAAATTTAAGGAGGCACCCACTCTGGGGTTAGTGACAGTACAGGGTCTGCCACTGCAGGAACCTGAATATGAAAGCCTCCTTAAATCCCAAGCTCTCCATGAGTTGCTCACTTTCAGAGCAGGAGCCCTGCTGACTTTCAGGCTCCAGGCACTTTTTGCCTTTGTGGATCCCTTCCTCCTTAAAAAAATACACCTTAAAATTTGTATTTTTCACTTGCATTGACATAAAGACCAATAAAACCCAAGTCAGATTATATTCCCTTTGTTCTTCTGATTTTAAAATACATTAAAACCTTTTTGCAGCTCCCCAAATTGCCCTGGGCCCTGGGCACTGTACAGTGCTGTGCCTAACAGCTAAGCTGGCCTGGTGAGGGAGTCACACGAACCTGGGAGTGGGTCCTAACTTCTGCACCCCAGATGCCTCACCTCACTAGTCCCTGCCCTGGGCCCGGGAATATGGGCAGTCCCTAAATTAGCAACCTCCATTGAGTGATTTCATTTTCTTCACTTGTTTGAGCTTCAGCATCCTCATGTTTAACTGGCTATAATCAAGTAAGAGTTGTTCATTGCAATATAAATAGGGGAATGTAATAAAATCACCATATGATCCAGAAATTCCATTCCTAGGTAGTACCCAAAACAAGTGAAAGCAGGAACTTGGACAGATATTTGTACACCATGTCCATAACGTCACTCTTCGCAACAGCCAAGCGTTGGAAACAGCCCAAATGTCCATCAACCGATGCACAGACAAAATGCAGTACCACACACGTACAATGGAATATTGTTCAACCATAAAAAGTAATGAAATTCTACAACATGGATGCACCTGAAAACACTTTTGCTAACTAAAACAAATTGTCCACAAAAAGACAAATGTTGTGTGATTCCACTTACATGAAGCACCTAGAATAGGCTAATTCATTGAGACAAAGTAGTTCAGGGTTCCTGGCTGGGATGATGAGAAAGTTCTAGAAATGGATCCTGCTGCTGCTACTGCACAGAATTACAAGTGTACTTAATGCCACTGAATTGGACACTGAACCACAGTTAAAATGGACATTTTATGTATATTTTACAATAGAAATATACACATAAGCACTTTATACAGGGTAAAATGTCAACTGTAAGAAATCATTATTATCATTATTGATAATTACTGTACTGCTGTGGTAGACACGTGGTCCAAAGTTCAGACAGACAGGCGGGCATAACACTGCCTTGTAAACAGCCTTCTGCAGCCCAGACCTGTTGCTCACCGCCCACTGCAGCCCACAGATTTAATGACCGAGCCTAAAAATGAATGGACCATAGCCAAGACTCTGGAAGCACTGGGTATCATAGCGTGTGCTTTCATCCTGGAAACCTGTCTTACCTTGTCCTTCAATACCATTCCCTTTGGGGGACCAGGTATGATGGGCTTGGCTGAGAGATAGTCCTGGTGTTGGATGTGCAAGGAGTGACCCGTGAGAGGCCAGGCTGCCCACCGGCCCTGACAGTGGGCGCTTTGTGCTGAGGTTGGCCTGACCTAATTTCTTGGTTTGGAAAGAATGTCCTGGTATCTGAATGAGCTGAACAGAAAAAGCTGGGGGTGTCATGACCTGGGATGGGGGACCCACAGGCGTCAGTGTCAGAGCTGCTCCTCTTTCGACAATACAAGCAAACCCGACTTGCCCAGGTGAAGTCTTAGAAAAGACACAAAAGGGGTGGAGGGGGAGAGGGATTCCCGGGACAGAAGGACACTTCACAACAAATTCACTGCAGGGGGTTTTTCGGGTGAGTCTCTCTGGTTCAGTTTGGGTTCCAGGAAAACCCTGCCTCTAAGGGGAACTTGTGAATTCCCTTGGCGAGTGATATGTAGTATTTATGGGGAGCAAGGCTATACCATAGCTTCCATTAGATTCTTGAAGGGCTGTGTGACCCCCCCAAATGCTCTTAATACCCCTGTTTCTGTGAACTTAGAGTGTGATTGTAGAGAACGGTGTTTAACTTACACCCAGTTTTTAGGGGGCATGTGGATCGTTTCAGACAGCACACACCTGGGGGCAGAAGAGGTACAATGCTCCTCAGTGAAGCTATTGCTTTTTAAACAACAAAGGTTTGCATCTTGGCACAAATGTGGGCCCTGAGTGAGAGCGAGTCTCCTTCTTGACCTGATGTCTCCCAGCTTTTGTACCTGTGCATGACACACCCAAGTCACCTGTCAGCTCAGAGCACTGAGCAGGTCCAAGAATGATCCTCCACACCCCACTGATCCCTTTAGTAACTCTTTGCCATCTATTTTAAGCCTCCAAACAACTCTTAGGGGGTCTGCAGGGACTCCTGGCCAGACTGGCAAGCACCAGGCAGAGGCCGGCTTGCAGGGCCCCACACTTTCCTCCTGCACAGAACGGGAGGCCACACGGAGAAGGGTTATAAGGAGTGGAGGGTAATTTAGAGGCTCTGAAGAGTGACTCAGACATTCCAACGGGGCTTTCGTTTTTTCCTTTTTGTTGATGTGTAAAATGTAATTGTAGTCATTTTTTCCAACGAGTTGAGTTGATAAACAGTGATTATCCACAGCCATTTGCAAGCTGGGGCCATCGTGAACCAGTCCACAGACCAACATTCTTCTCTCTCCCACCCCCCTCACCTAAGCCAACCACCCCAAGCCTCAGGTTGGAAGTTTTTTGGTCCCAGGATGTTATCAAGGATGCAGGCTGCAAATGGTCAAAGGAGGCTCTCCGGGAGGGGAGGCCTTGGAGGAGGGGTGGAAGGCTGTGACCTCAGGCCTGACCCCCAGCTCCACCCACACTCCTTTGTCACCTGGGGCAACCGAAGAGCAGAGAAATGGTTCGTTCTGCACCAGAGAGATGCTCCTCATGGGAAATGTAGAAAGCTAAAGAACTTATGACACGTGGACATGAACTAAAGGGGGGCGGAGTGTGGGTGGGAGGGGGTGTGCGGCGTGGAGGGGAATGAAGGGGGGTGAATGGGACAACTGTAATAGCATAATCAATAAGATGTATATTAGAAAAAGAAAGGGACAGAGCAGCTTCTGTGAGCCGGGAGCTCAGCCACCTGACCCCTTCCTGATGCCCCGCTTCCTGTAACCCTCCCAGCAGTAGAGAACTGTTTCACCCTGATACATACTAGATGTCAGACATTATGTTTGCCTAATCTATACAACAGTTACTCGGTTACTATTGTCTTTCTCCAAATTATACACAAGGCAATTAAAACACAGAGGATTAAGTCACAGGGCCAGTGAGTGAGTGCTGGGGGGAGCAGGATCTGAACCCAGGTCTGTCTCACTCTAAAGTCCATCTTCTTGCCACCACACAAGGCTGCCTCCCACCTGATGCCTGGCCCTGCTGGCCCATGATGGTCCCGTATGCCCAGCGGTGACAGTTTGGTCACACCTCCCAGAGAGTTCATGGACTAGCTGCCCACAGTGCCCTCCACCGACCACGGAGGTACAGGCTTCCCGAGAGAACCTGCTCCGCATCCCCAGTCACTGGTTACCAGACCAGCTGAGAGATGACAACGGGCAAGACTAGCTGGGGAATTCTGCTGGCTCTCATTGCTGTCACTGTCATCAGTCCTGCCCTAGGGGAAGGGACAGTCGAGGGGCTCCTTAAATTGCTATGGCATTGCCAGAACATATAACTCTCACCTCTGGAGAGGAATTCTCTTTGGTGGCAAGACTGTTGGGAGACCCTTAGGCCAGGATCTTATCACCTTAATTTACCTGGTGTTGGGTAAAGGATGGAGGGGCTAGCTGGGACTGGGGTGTTTTGGAGGGAGACTATTTAGGGGCATTCTAGCCGGATGGCTCTCTCTAGCTCCCGGCGAGAAGTCCCACCATCGCCCTGGGCTGGGCAGGGGGGCCCGGCTGGGGCGGCCAGGAACAGTGGTGAGAACGAAAGGAGCTTTTAGGAAGTTTTGGTGAAGGTTTTACTGGGCCAGGCACGGCATCAGGGGACCTCCACAGTCAATTTTTAATTAGATCCAAAAGCTTAATACTCACAATTTTTAAATGGATGGGTAGGGAGGGACAGGTGATTTAGTCAAGAGAGCCTTGGTGCCTGGGAGTGAAAAAACTACTGGCAGCTCTGAGGGCCTCTGAGCCACCGTTTCTCCTCATTAAAAAGGGGCTATCATGGCTCAGAGTATTTGTCATGGGGGTGGGGGTTTCAGAAGTCACTTTAATAGTAATTCCGCTGAAGTTCATGGTCTTTTGCTTTCTGGCTGCTTTTAAGATTTGCTTTTTGTCTCAGGTTTTCTACAGTTTAATCTGTTGTATCCAGATGTCTGTTTCTCTATTTTCAGAGGGAGATTTAGCAGATTAAAAGCATCTGTGGAATGTTGCTTTTAATAATTTATGACAAATTCTCATCCATTTTCCTGTTGAATATCATATCCTTTTACTTTCTCATCTCCTTTGAAAGCCCCAATGGATGGCATTAAATATTCCATCTCTGCTCTGTATGTCTCTCCTCGATGTGGTCTGTCATATTTTTAACCTCTTTATTTCTCTGTCCTTAAAGGTGTTGACAACAATATCCAGCACATAGAAATCACGTGGTAAATTATTGTACCCTTTCCTGGGAAAGGTCAGTAGGTATGTAGTTATTTGGGTGGGTGGGTGAGCCTTATGATTAAGGGCCAAACTGAAAAATGAATCATTACAAGATATATTTATACACAGAAGAACTGGGAGGCAAATGGAATGGGGTGGAATGGTCCTCTATGGTCTTTGCTCCTCAAGGTCTGTTTCCTGGATTTCACCAGCAGCACTGGCCTCCCCCGAAGCTTGTCACAAATGCAGAATATCAGGCCCCGCACCTGCTGGAATGAAATCTGCATTTGTAACAAGAGCCCCAAAAGATTCGCATGTGGAGTCTGAGAAGTGCTTCTGCTCTAAAGCTTGGCTGAGAACATTGGAACCACCTGAGAAGTTTTTTTTAAAAAACCCTGGCACCTGTGTCTCAGTCTCAGCGACAATTGATTTCACCAGTCTGGGCCGGTAAGGCCTGGGCTTTAGGATTTTTTCAAGTTCCTCTGTGATTCTGATGTGCAGCAAGTGTTGGGAACCACAGCTCTGCAGCCCTGCAGTTTCAGGTGCAAGGGGCACCTGGGCAGGGAGAGGCCTTGGAAACGCCTGCTCAGCCTTCCCCCAGGCAGAAACCTCCCTGGGGGTGGGGGGAGTCGGCCCTGGTTTTGCCCAAAGGAGACAGCAGGGTTCAAAGAGAGGGCATTGCCTTGGGATCCTGGATCCTAATCCTAATTGCCTGCCTGAATGGGCTGTTTTCCTGAGCCCGATCACTGCAGGTCAAATAAAGGTGCGAGTTGGTGAACTGTCCCTCCCTGATGAGTCCTGGAGTCCAAAAGTCCTCACCTGAAAATGACCCATTTACTCCCTCCAACCAGGAGGGCTAATGTTTCCCCTACATCCTCTGTCCAGCTCTGTTTCATGAAGATCATGTTGAGGCGGCTCCCCACAGCCAGGCTGAACACGGTGGGGCCATTAGCAGCTTCCCAAAGGCCAGGCCAGGCCAGGCCAGGCGTGCTCTTAAGAGGTACAGAGGGCTGCATCCCATGTACGTGAAGGTGGTGGGGGTCACACTAGTGGTCACTCTGTGGGGGAGAATGGACAGTGCAACCACACCTGGGAGCCTTCTGGGGCGTGACAACATTCTCTATCTAGACCTGGGTGGTGGTTTTATGGGTGTAAAACCTGCCCTGAGTATTCGCATGGGAACTGAGCACTTTATGTAAATTATGCCTCAATTAAAAACAAAGAGCAACTAGTGCTTTATGGGCACGCAGGGAAACGAAAATTTCAAATCACTTGAGAGCCAGGAGCTGGGGGCTTGGGATAGTTTGGGAAATAGATGGGGAGAGAGTGAGAGCCAGAGACCCAAAGAAACAGGTCCACGCAGAGATGGACAAAGAGACAGAGCAGGTGCTTATTTGGGAATAAATTGACCCAAATTCCAGGCAGTTGAATCAGTCCTGCGTAAAAGGGGGGGGAGGGGCTTCCAAATAGGTTGCTCAACCACCATATGTTGTAGACGATCGGTGGGTAAATACACACTCTCGGAGTTCGGAACCGAATTGATAAAAATTTTAATGGCCAAAGATTTTCCTGCGCAGGGGCGAACTTCCCCAACTGTGATCGGAGTCATGTAGCTACTCAGAGCTACAAAATGGAAGTCGCGCCTGGCGTACAGACTACTGGGTATTTATATTTTCTAGCAAGCAAGCAAAGGCATACAGAAGCAGAGGTGGCGGTTAGCTATTGGCTTATTTAAAAATAGCGAGGGTCCCTGATTGGTGGGTGCTGCTGCTGCTGGGGGGCACTTTCTGGCGGCCCGGGTTAGTTATCTTATTTGGCTAGAATTTTAAACCCAATTGTTCCCGGATGTTTGTTCATTACCCTGTTCCAGGAACTGCAGATTTAGGGTTGGGTAATGCCCTAGCTGTAATTTTCCTAGCTGGGTATAACACATACTCCTGGTTTCAGAACCTAAAGTCCTGGAAGCGACTCAGGCAAAGGCAGTGGGGATGGTTCCCAGGCCAGGGGCTGAGGTGTTGAGGAGGAGTGGGGATGGGTTAGGTACATGGCTCTCACCTCACAGGCCAGAGGTGGCCATGATCGGGCAGGAGTCTGACCCGAAGCAGTGGCTGCCCGCTCTGCGGCCTTCCTGGGCATTTCCCATGTGCACCTTCTGTCTACAGAAGCTCCGCCTTCACGGCGCCCAACAGGTTAGTGGGCAGTTGTTCGTTTGCTTATGGGTTTTCCTCTTGGTTTCCATCCCCTGGGGGTAAGGGTAGGGCCTCCTTGCTTTTGCACACTCCTGGTCAGCTCTGCTTGGGCCAAGCGCCAGTGCCTCAGGAGGTTTTAAATCTTTTTTTGTGCTACGGATCCTTGAAGGAGTTTTAATCCTCTTCATAGAACAATGCTTTAAATGAGTGCAGTAAAATGCAGAGAGTTGCAAAGAAAACCAATTAGGCTATGATAGAGCTATCAAAAGATTTTAAAAAACCCATTTGTGATAAAGTCATAAGGATCCTCCTTTATTGATGCTCTACCTAATTTGATCTACCCGCACCTGTGATGCTGAGGCAGCCTTGACCACAGATGGTAATCCGTGGTACCTGCCGCAAGTGTAGTGGGAGAACGCCCGTGTGATTGCGGCAGGTGCTGCTGACCCTGCGGTGCTTTGTTGCACATGTTCCTAACGGCAGGGAATGCTAACTTTTACTCAGTGTTTAATGAAACTACAGATGTAATTTCTGTCCCATCCAAATCTACACCCCCCCGAGTTCTGTCCCATGTATGTGAGTGAAAAGGTCAGATGTATGTATGGCAAACTGAGGGCACAGTGTTCTTGTGACTTCTGCCAGACTTTGAGGGATGCCGTGCTTCTGGGACGGGCAGGGAAGCTGAGAATCGGTTAATACCAGATCATTAGCCACCAAACTGTGAGGCCTGAAGCAAATGGGAGAGGCCAGTGTCTGTGTTCCAGAGCTGGCTACTGATCCTCAATAAACTTTGTTGTCATCAAATAACATTTGGTGTGACCCTGGCCTCCTCCCTCTGTTCCCCAGTGTGCTGGGGGAGGGACAGCCGGCAGAACTTGGGCACTGGGGACCCAGGGAGCCTGTCTCCTCAGCCTAGAGAGGGCCTTTGGGGAAGAGCTAGAGGTGTTTTGGGTTCAGCCCAGGGTCTGATCTGGCCATAGCCAAGGGAGAGTCTTGGAGGGCTCCCAGGGAGATCCCTGACCTCACGATGCCCTGAACATCCCCTAACCCCTGTGAGATAAGCTCTGGGTAGGTCCTCCTGGCGCCCTCTTTTAAGATGAAAGCCCACCTGGGTGGTACATTCAGAACTTAAGATCTTAGCAAGAATGCATTTTCCTATCACCCTGTGCAAGAGAGCAGGGGAGTAGAGACCTTACGGGCAAGAGGCCTTATTTCTGGCACCAGCCCAAATGACCTTCACCTGGAACACTGCCCTCTCATTAGCAATCAGGAGATCAAGGCATAACACAGTGCCAAGCAGCACCACCGAGCTGAAGCCTGGTGACCTTTTGGCCCTCCAGACAGCACGCCCCTGCCCCTGCAGCGCAGGGCTAGAGACCCCATGGGTTATTTTTATCTAAGGGCTCTACCGGCAGTGTCTGGTAGCTGCTGCGGTGGGTTCCAGCAGCAGTGCGCTCGCAGCCAGGATTTCCTGTGCAGCTTCCTCCTCTCCTCCCTCTTGCAAGGCTGCCTCCCTCCTCTGGTTCTCACCAGGCGAGCCGAGGGTGGCCTGCCGCCCAGCCTGGGCTTGGGGGCAACGAAGGGCAGCGTGGCCTCCCCTGGCTTGTCCTCCCCGCCTCCCACCCCCCGCCAAACACACATGTACACTGGCCACCCAGGCTCTGTCCTTGGGTACCCCAGCCCTCTGCAGAGAAGGAAATGCTAGTTGCCGCTCTCACCCCACAACTCTATAAGGTAAAAGTGCACTTTCTAGAAAGTTAGGTTCACTAAGTCAGTGGCTGTCAAACTGTTTTGACTTTGACCTATAGCAGGAAACGTATCTTTGTTCGTGACCTAGTCCACATATCCATATGTATGTAGGAATGAAACAAATGTTTCAGGAGATAACACGTAATCTTCCCATGTAAGCTGCACTCGGGTTTTTTTTTTTTTTTCTGTTCTATTTAGTCTTTCCTATTTGCTTGCTTTCTTTAAAAAAAAAATTCTACCTGCAACCCACAAGTAAATCGGTTTCACAACCCAATCAGGATTCATGATTCGGTTTGAAAAATGCTGTTCTAGACATTTCTTTCTGGAGGATTTCTCTTTGCCGAAGGAGGGAAGGGCACCAGAGTTGAGAGAGGCCTCTGGGCTAGGCACGGCCCTGGATTTGGAGTGACATCCATTTTACGTCAAAGGAAACTGAGGCACAGACAGGCTGGATCGCTTACCCACATATGCAGCCGTGATGGGTGCATTTACACCCTGGAAACTGGCAAGTGCTACAACTCAGGACACTTTTTTTTCTTTGCTCCTTTGGAAAGCCAGCTCTTACCTACACATTTACCAGCACACCGCCAATTCTAACCTGGCTCCCTCTGGTTCCAAAGGTGGTGCGCTTCGAGGCCCTCTTACCTCAGCTCCCTCATCTATAACAAAATAACATTGAAAAGGGCCGCTTTATGGGAAAAATTGTATTCATTGAGTGCATTTTGGTGAGAAAGAGGAACAATGACTGGAAAGAAACAAAAATGCAGATAATTGTGTGCTAACATGATGGGATTTGAAAGATGAAGTCCCCCAATTTCACCATTTTGTATGACTTTCATCAATGCTAAATGTAGTTTGTACAAAGGAAAAAATGCAAAAATTATATCTGTGAAAACCCATACTTTGCAAAGCTATTGTGAGAATTAGAAGAAATGAAGGTAAACCTATAGCCCAATGTGCCATAGGTGATAATATTTGAAAAGAGGGAATTCACACTGGGGGCGGGGCGACGGCAAAGGAAGTACTGCCAATGAATCACGTTTCAGAGTAGGACCTTCTATCGAGGGAAATGGTGAGAAGAGAGTATTCGGAGGATTATTCTGATTCATAGATTATACTGATGAATAGATCATACATTTATTACTAATTTTCGAAATTCTAAAATAAGGGTTTTCCAGACTCAAATTTGTCTGGTCCCAGTGCAGTGGCGCCCCCTCCATCTGACAGATACCTCTGCCTGGTGGCCCCCAGAGAAGGCGCCAAGCCTTAGGAAGGCGTGGGCCCCAGCCGCTGGAAGGTGGCCTCAGCCTGCCTGGGACCCCCTCCCATTCATTGCCATCCAGCTCTCTGAAGCCACCTAGGAAAAGTCTATGTGATCATCATCATCGTCATCATCATTATAGTTGTGATAACAATGGCTGTATTCATTTCCTATTGTGTCTGTAACAAGTTAGCATAAAATTAGTGACGTGACACAAATTTACGATCTTAGCATTCTTGAAGTCAGAAGTCTGAAATGGGTGTTGCTTGGCTATAGTCAAGGTGTTTCTGGGAGTTTTCGGGAGAATCATTTCCTTGCTTTTTCTAGCTTCTAGAGGTACTCGAATTCCTTGGCCAGGAGCCCCTTCCTTCACCTTCAAAGCCAGCAGTGTTTCATCTTCAAACTTCTCTCCGACTCCAACACTCCTCTGCCTCACCTTTCATTGTAAAAATAATTATCACCTGATTGGATTCACCTGGCTGATGTAGGGTTCCCCAAATCAAGGTCAGCAACCTTAATTCCACCTGCAACCTTAATGTCCAGCTGCCATGTAACATACAAATTCACAGGCTCTTGAGATTAGGACACGTACATCTTGGGAAGTGGGAGGCATCATTCTGCCCACCACAATGGCTGATGTTTCTTGAGCACTTAACTATGTGCCTGGTATAGTTCTAAGCAAGTTGCTCATAATGATGCATTTAAACTTCACCACAAGTCTGTGAGGTAGGTACTCATTTTACAGGTGAGAAAAGTGAGGTGCACAAAACAAAAGTCACTTTCCCAAGTAACTTGTACCTACTTAGTAAGAGGTAGGTCCCAGAGTTTGATCTCAGAGCCCATTCTCTTAGCCACAAACCTTCCTTCAGCAATTGGAGGAGAGATGTACAAACTGAATTCTACCTGATTTAATTGTTCTTTGATGATCCAGAAGTCTCTTCAGGATGTGATAGTGTCTCAGGCCCGTCAATACTGACTGCCATTTGTTAGGAGTCAGATAACTTTGGGGGGCCTGACCTCAGGGGCTGGGATGCCTGGTGAGCCTGCTTCCTTTCCCAGGGGCCTTCTCATGATGGGCAATAGTGATTCTCTGTGGTACCTAACTGTAGCTACTCCTCTCTGTACTCTAGCCATGCCAGATTCACAGGCATTCCTCAGAAAGGCAAGTCCATTTCTACCATAGAGGCTTTGCACTGTGTGTTACCCTGCCTGGAATCTCTCCACAATACACACAAAGTTCAACCCTCCCTTCAAATAGGTCTCTGTCTAGAGATCCCCTCTTTAAAAGGAGCCAGGCATCAGGCCCATCTCGATGGGAGATGTCTCCCACTTTCCTCCTCTGTATTTTGGTGGGCGGAAGGCATTACATCCTCTTTTTCTCCCTGCTTTCTGCCCCACAAACACCCACAGTGATGAACAAAAGGGGTGGATTATGGGACCTGGGTTTGCAGGTAGGGAGGTGTCTTCACCTTGAGGCTCCCCTTAACTCTGGTGTGCGCAAACGTCCCAGAGTAAGAAGCAGGGAAGAGACGGCAGGAACTGGTTCTGTAGACACCAGATCTTCAAGGCAAAGGGAGAAGAAAACCCTGACTCGTGGAGCACCTGCAGAGAGCTCCCTCTCCACACACCTGTGCAGGAGGCACTAGCCTTATCTCTGTTTCATAAAGAACACTGAGGATCCTAGACACTAAGAAATGGGCTCCAAATGGCATATGGAGGAAGGGGCAGGGCAGGACTTCAATGCAAGTCTGTCTGAATGACAGCAAACTTCACCAGCTGCCACTCAATGCTCCTTCAGGAGAAAGGAGGTGACCTGGGGTGAAACGGGGACAGTATTGAAGTGATTGGCCAACCATGAAAAAGGGATTTATTTCTAAATCAATAATTATTCTATTTAAAAAATTTCATGAAAACAACGAGAGACAGAAGTGAAAACTCATGTTTCCATCCCCAGGGACTATCTGCAGATGGCCATTCAGTTGTTCCAGTGCCATTTGTTGAAGAGACGATCCTTTCTCCACCGAGTGGCCTTTGTCAGAATCAACTGGCCATGGAAGTGTGCATTTATTTTTGGACTCTCTATTGTGTCCCACAGATCTATTTGTCTATCTAGATGCCAATACTACCTTGTGTTGATTACTGTGGCTTTAAAACTGAGTTCTTTGATCTTTTTCAAATTATATTCTTCTTCAAAATCGTTTTGATTAGGCTAGATTCTTTGTATTTCCATATGGATTTCAGAATCAGATGATCAATATCTACACATAAAACTTACTGGGATTTTGAGGATGTTAAGTCTATAGATCAATATGGATATGATGACATCTTAACGTTGCATTTTCAGATCCATGAACATGGTATACCTTTCTGTTTATGGAGGTTTTACTCAGTTTCACCCAGAAGTGTTTTGCAGTTTTCAAGGAAGAGGTTTTACACGTCTTTTGTCAGATTTATCCCTAAATAATTTATTTTCAATATTAATGTAAACAGTATTTTAAATGTCAACTTCCGATTATTTATTGCTACTATATAAAGTCAGTTTTTGTATTTTGATCTTAGATCCTGAAACCATACCTAACTCACATATCAGTTCTAGTAGCTTTTTCTCTTTCTTTCTTTCTTTCTTCCTTCCTTTCTTTCTTTCTTTTAGATTTTCATAGGATTTTCTACATAGACAATGCATCTAGAAATAAAGACAGTTTTATGAGGCACTATATTCAAGGGGGCTATGTTCTCATAAACTCCATCCTCGGGTTACTAGAGGAAAATAGAGGGACAATCCAACCTTGGGCTAGAAAAATGTCCAAAAAATTCTTTCACGAAGCACCACCTTCTGTCTCTCTGGCCTCCATGCACCTCCTTCCTAGTCTCTGGGCCTCCCACAGTGTCCACTCCAGGTCCATTACGATTCAGCCAGATTGAATGAGAATGTAAACTATACCTTTCAATGCCCTGCACTTAGAATAAAATCCAAACTCTTCACCCGGGCTATGCAACCCTCCTTGCGCTATTTCCTCCTCCCCACCCCCACTAGCCAAGCCCATTCCAAGCCTTCTCTCTGCCAGCATTCTCTCCTTGCACCTCATCCCCTCTTCTCCTGCCCCTTGTCACTTCAGATGCCCTTCGTGACCCTACTTTTTCCTCTTCCGGCCTTGCCCTCACCATGTTTGTCATTGAACTTGACACTAACGCAGTGCATGAGGGCTGCAGCCACTGCCAGGTTGTCTATACCAACCTCTACCGACACTGGGTGAGTGACCGGTAAATGGTCTTAATCAGTGCTGGTGCTTTCTTTGGCCACACCCCCTAGTTTTTGTGAACAAACTTAGAACATATCTTCGGTATTTCTTGTCCTTTAGAAGGGTGGTTATAAATGATGGCTGTGTGTTAAAATTTCCCCAAGTGATTCTAAAAAATATTGTTTCCACCTCGCCCCAGCCTATTGAACGCCAAATCCTGGGGTATAGAACCCAGGTATTTGTATAATGTTTAAAGACTTCTTGGTGATTCTGATGTACATCCAGAGGCAGGAACCACCCGGCATAGAAAAACAAGCTGCTTTCATTCAGCCAAGTGATTAAAAAAATATATATATATATATATATATATATATATATATATATATATATTTTCATATATATATATGAACCCAACCCAGAAGGGCCAGCAGGAGACATGCAGGGAACCTCATTTGGGGCTCCCCTCCAACCCAGCCTCCCTAGAGAGTTGTACCTCAGTTTCTCTTGTGTTCTCTCTGTTCCAATGGGGCAGGAAGAAAGAAGGAAACCAGACCAGCATGGAAAGCATTTTCAAACTTTATTTACAACTGTCACAGTGACAAAAAGTAGTTTTGGGGGGAAAAAAAAAAGCTAGTTTCTCCCTGAGCCTCAAAAAAGAACAGATAGAACTTACAGGAGGTTCATCTTACAACAGGCATTTCTACTGAAATACTAGGTTTATTTTCCAATACAATCAGTTAGAAATACACACAAGATACTTTAAAAAAAAAAAAAGAAAAAAGAGGAGGCCAGACAGGAGCTCAGCCACTTGTCCAAGAGCGGCTGGGTCCGCTCAGCAGGCTCACCGCTGAGGGTCCCAACTTCAGCTGTCAGCCTCTGGCCTGCTCAGACTCCGAATGGTGGTACAAAGGGGCCTAGCGACCAGCAAAAATAAACCACCCCCATAAACACACATATACACAAAGTAGATCTGTTAGGCAGTTTACAAGCACGTTCCCGTCACACGGACAGATGATACCGGGGAGCACATGAGAGGGGCACACGGAAACACAGGATTAAAAGGCAAGACCCCATCCACAAGGGAGGCACAGGATGAGAAATGCTGCTGTGAGAGAATGAGAGTCGAGGAAGAGCTCTCTGCAGCCAAAACGGAAGGAAAGGGAGAGCAAGAGAGAGAAATGCCCCCAGGGCAGGCTGTGGGCCTCTCCCACTTCCCGGAGGAGCTGGAAGAAGTTATTGCCATCGGTGTGTGTAACACAAGCAGACAACGCACAGGAAGGCAGCAGGGGGATGGGAGAGTGTTGGCTGCCCAGGACCAGATCCTGCCGATGTAGCAACAGCACACCCTGGTCCCCCGCCTGACGTTCCCCAGAGCCACACTACCCTTGAGGTATTAAATACAACCTTATACGCAAATCCAAAACCAGGGTCACGCTGGACTGACTGGACACCAGAGGGGACATGTGGGTGCCTTGACTGGCAGAGTTCAGCCCCAGGGAGGCTCTCTAGTCCCCCTCCTGGCGGCACAGTCTGCTCTGAGACAGAGAGGGTTTGAAGTTTGTTCTGTATCCTGCCGCTCCTGGTGGTTCTGACCTATAGGAAGCTCTAGGTCCAAGGCTAACTTTCTGGTGTAACTGTGCCCTTGCTGGGGACAGGTGGGAGGTGGGGAGTGATGAGGACCACTGTTTCATGGTCTCTCCCCATGCTGTCCTCCCATCTGTGTCCAGAACACTTGGGGAGAAGCCAGGGATCTCAAGACACACTTTAGTTTCAAATGGATCTCCAGGCTGCTGCACAAGGGCCTCCTCAGCCCCACCCAATAATTCCCAGGCTTTGCCAGCCCTCCAGACCTGCACTAAACTCAGCTCCCCAACAAGAAACAGAAAAAGCCTCCTGCTTTCCACTCAGCTCCCACCAGAAAAACAGGCCAAGAGTCCCTGTGGGAGGGGGTATTGCAGCTGACCAGGCTGGCTGGCTGGAACCCACTGCAGGGCTGGGAGCCACCTCTGCCTGATGGCGTGGCCTGGGGCTGGGCAGGGCAGTGGTGAGGAGGAGGAGGAGGAGGAGGAGGGGCCAACCTGGGAGAGCCCGCCTGCTCTGTGCCTCTGCTCAGACTCAGAGCAAGTCTGGGGGACGCAGCTGGGGAGGACCTTCATGTCCAGGTGTCCACATCAATCCTCCAACAAGGGCAGGCAGTAGTCTCACTGCTCCCAAAAGGGCAGAGGGGGGACGGGCAAAAAGGATAAACAGGGGAGAGAAGCTCAAAAGCGCCGCCTATTAGAAAAATACTCCAGACTAGTGCAGGTATGTGACCTGCCACAGCCGGAACAGCGGGTCCTCGGAGAAGGAACCTTCTCCTTTCGCGAGCATCACCTCCAGCTGGCTTTGTAGGCAGCCAGGTTATACTTGCTCTCCTTTGCCTGCCTGCCTGCCTGCCCGGTAAGAGAAAACACACCCAAAATAAAAGCAAAGGCTGGCGGTGGGAGAAGCTGGAGAGAGAGATGAAGACTTTGTCGTCTGATGCCCCAGCAGCTGGAGCAAATGCTCACCAAGTAGTGCTTCCTGGCTGCAAGTCTCTGCTCAACGTTTTCTGTAAAACGTGTGTTTTCTTTTTCGTCTGGCATTTGTTTTCTTACCCCGAGTGTTCCTTGCTCGCTGTGCACGCTCCCACCCCCCACCCCGAGAGCCAACTGGATCCCACCAGTGCCTCTAGCTGCTTGAGTTCAGATAATGATCTCAGAGACCAAAGCTTCCCGCACCCCCACCCCTGCTCTAAGCCGCTTCCTTTCTCAGAAGGCCGTGCAGAGTGTCGCAGAGGGCGCCACTGCTCGACACAGTTCAACAAAAGAAAAGGAAAGGAAAGAAGACCAACTCAGTGATTCGCAGGTGCAAACGGAAGCCATCGTCTGACGTTCCCGAATGACTATGGCTCACTCTCTTCTTCCATCACAATAGGAAAGAACACAAGTTCAGGTACAGATGCTGTCTGGTGTGACCCGGTGGGAGTCCGTGGGGACTCTACTGCTCCTTGTCCTCTTTCGCTGTCTCTTCACAGTTGTCCTGCTCATCCTCCTGGACCAAGAACTCCTCCGGGGGCCACCGCAGCTCCCCACTCTCCACCTCCCCCTCTGTGGGCTCCACCACAATGGAGGGCAGGCGGTCCTTCAGTTTGCAGCAGCGGTCGAAGTCTGACGGGTCGGGGAAGATCTGAAATAGAAGCAGAGTGAGCACCCAGTCACGTACAGACCAAAAAAGAGAAAGTCCGTCCCTTCACTTCACATACACGTGCAGGACTGAGCACCCGCTGTATGCCACCCCCGGGAAAGTGGGGGGAGCAGGGGAAGGCAGGAACCAAGAAGCAAACTCCGGGGAAACACGGGAAACCATCCCTCGGCCTGAAGCTCAAAGTTTTCAGGGCAGCGCCACGGAGTCTGAAAGCCGGGGTAGCCCTGTGTGCACTTTTCGTTGTGTTTTATCTCCGATAAAAAGAATTCAGAATCACATCGTGCCCAGTAAGCCACGTCTCCGTTTACGGCAAGGGTTTGACTCTAGCAGTCCAAAGCGTGGGGCAGGCCCCACAGGTTGGTACGAAGCTGCCAGGTGCTTGGCAGAGGTAATTCTGAACTAGCATGCTCTTTCTGAAAATCAGGGGTTGCTGATACTATTATAAAGAATCTCAGGCTTGGAGAAGGAGGTCGCCTGCAACACACAGCCTGGAAATGAGTGATGGGAGGAGACTCAGACCCAGGTCGGTCTGACTCCCGTGCCCGTGCCCCAGTGCACCCGCACTCCTCCAGTGCATGTGTCCTGATCTCACTGCAACTGTAAAGTCAAGGCCAAGTAAGGGTTGAGGGTGAGGCCCCCAGCAAGTCCAAGGCTCCCTTTTCACCTGTGAACAACTCCTGACTCCTTGATGGCTCTACACCTGGAAGAATTTACTTTGCTCTGAGCCTGAGCCTGATCCTGATCAATGAGGCTTTTAACAACAATTCCTACTGTGCGTCCTGCCCGGAGCTGGGAGAAACCCCAGACCGAGCTATAAAACCGACCGCCTCTGTGCCTTCCCCACGTGCACACGGCCCTGTGACTACAGCTGACCCAATTCTTTGCCCAGCAGATTAAGTACTTAAGCCAATGGGCTGCTGGTCCCTTGCCATTCACAGCCCTCAGTGACACATCCCAGAGCTAGAGAGAAGCCTCTGTTTGGGACACTGGGGCTCACAGAATCACATGGCACCTTCAAGGCCATCTCTTCCCACCTCTCTATCTGATAGATGAGGAAACTGAGGCCCAAAGGGGTCAGGAAACCTGCTTGAGGTCACGTGGCTTGTTAATGGCATAAAAAAAAAGAAAGAAAGAGAAAGGAAACCAAAACCAGGAGTGGGCAGACACATATTTGAAAAGATCCTGGGGACTGCCCACGCCTGGCTCAGATCCAGACAAGCCCAGGGCAACAGGCAGGCGTCCTCTGCTCCCCAGGGGGAGGTGTGCTCCCCGTAACCTCAGGCCTTCCCAACCTCCATGGCGCTGTGAGGATGCCCCATGTCACTGCGCCCTAACCCCAAGCAGCGCTACCCCAGCCAAGTCACTGACCATGTCACAAGTCACACGGGGCTCCCGGGAATCACGGGAACCGCCATGAAACCTCCCCAATCCCTGCAGACAAGTGATTATTAACCATTTATCCAATAAAGCCCCATTGCTGGGGATTAAGCCTTAAGCCAGCTGCACAACCAGGCATCATTAAAGATTTAACAAGCCTTATAAAAAGTACCCTAATGGCAGCCAGGAGGAAAACAGGGCAGGGGAGGGGCCCGGGAGGGGGCTGGAAGAAAGCACGGGGCAGGCTGACCCCACCAGGGCCATCTCTTCCTGGTGCGGCGGGCGCCGCAGTTTGGCCCTTGGACTGTACTGTGCGCCCAGACCCCGAGTGTGCTGAGCCCACGGAGGGTCAAGTGGCCGCTTTGGACCCCTGCTCACTTCTCCCGTGGAGCTGGGGCCCCTCCCGGCGGATGACGACACAAGGTGCCGTCTCAAGCACGGGCCCAGGCAGTGAGCGAGGGAAGCCCCAGCGACTGAGTGGGTGCTGCCGTCCAAAAACGCTCCTTAGGCATCACCCCCTCCCCCACACCAGGAGCAGGGAGACGCTCGGGCTCCGAGGGTTTAAAACCAGATCTTCTGTTTTCAGTGCCTGTCCCTTTTGAAAAATGAGTGGATGTCACTGGGTGAACATGCCCATTTCACTGATAGAAAGCTGACCAGGAAGTGTGGGCAAGACTGGGTTTTAACTGCCCATTCGACCGCTGGAGGCCCCGACCCTCTGGGCAGCCAGGTCCGGAAGCTGAGCTTCCCAGTCCACACAGTTGTTCTAAACCTTCAGCACCTGAGAGAGTTGTGGCCTATCAAGAGGAGACGGACACCTGGCCCCGGGCAGACTCGGCCCCTGGCCTCTAACCCTCAGACCTTAAGCCCAGAGCTGTGCCCACCCTATGACTACTCAGCCGAGAGAAGTGATAACCAGTTCTAACTATGATCACCCGAGAAAGGGACGAGATGCAGCAAGGCCAAGGGTAGGAGGAGAGCACTGATAAGGGTGGAGGAGCATGAAAGAATTTTTAAGGTGGGAATAGGTCTTTAACTAAAATTGGCGGGGGTGGGGAGGCAATTATTAAAATTTGGATGATGATGGAAGAATAGGCCAGGCATATTTGTTGATCAGAGTCTCTATCTTCACGATAGTCCTATGAAGTAAGTAGTGGTGTGACCCCTATTTTACAGACGGGGAAACTGAAGCACAGAAGAGAGGGCAAGGGACTTTCTCAAGCCCGCAGAGCTAGGGAGTGGCTGACCCAGGACCCAAACTCAGACCTAAGGCCTTGATAATGCACTGTGGCAAGCCACAGACCCCAGATTCTCACTATGTCCTTGACATCAGACCCCAAGCAAATCCTCTCGGTCACCCTTTCCTCCATTTCTCCTTCTAAGAAGCAAAGTGACCTTCCTCTCTCCCCAGATGGATACAAGTCCTTGGCAAATGCAAATATAATAAAATGCTTTGAGGACATATGCTAAATTCAAACTGGAATGTCCTTTCTGGAGCAGCATCAACAGGACTATGGTAAATGTTCAATCTGCAGTCGAGAGGCGGCAATACTAACACAGTAATTAAAATAACTCCAAACAATGCCTTTCATACCAAGAACTGCTCGATTAAGCCTTTTAAGTCCTTGGGGGAAGTCTGAGCATTGAACTTCTGATAATGCTTCGTTGCCAGAGAACTTTGCTCCCTCACGGAACTGTTCAAAGCAGGCATCCTCCAAAAAAAAGAAACAATTTTTTTTTGACAGAGCCTGTTAATTACATTTTAAAAAATCACTATAATAATCTAACCCTTCCATCAGAGATTTTATTCTATTATCAGATAATACCAATTTATGCCTCTGAAAATTGTAGCCCTCGCCAAAGACAAACAAAGCCACCAAGAAGCAAACAGCTCCTCATTTCCGTGCAGACAGACAGAAGGCTTGCAAAGTATTGCTGAGTATCTTGCCAGCACAATCTTATCTACGACAGCTGCTTAAGAGGCTGACCCTAAGGAGGTCAAGATTTTTCCACTAAGTCATGCTTTTTAATCATCTAGGCAGCAGAAAAATGAGAGGTTGCAACTGCTATTTGATGGGGTGGGGAAGGCAGTGGAAAAAAGGACTCAAGTCAGCCTTGCCAAGCACATGACAGGT
Organism: Artibeus jamaicensis; assembly: GCF_021234435.1. Classification (NCBI taxonomy): domain Eukaryota; kingdom Metazoa; phylum Chordata; class Mammalia; order Chiroptera; family Phyllostomidae; genus Artibeus; species Artibeus jamaicensis. Next base: position 17,033,880 of record NW_026521843.1, on the reverse strand, counting down.
AGGGCTGAAGCAGCAAGCCAACCGGCATGCTGTTGGCCTGCAGGAACTGGCAGGGAATAAGGAACTGCCCCTGTTCCAAAAGAAACTGCTTCTGGTTAAACCTCTTACCCTAAAGCGCCCCTTCTCTCTGGATGAGGGAAAGACAAAAAAAAAAAAAAAAAATCGTTTCTCTTGGTTCTGCAGCAAAGGCTCATATCTAAGAGGTCCAGAAAGGACCACGGGAGGCTCTGATAGGCCCCGCAGCCTCACCTGCAGGCAGGGCAGATCCAGAAGCATCCATCCCAGGCTGTGATCCTCTCAGCTCTGCCCCTCCCTCCCTCTGCCGGCGCTGGATTCCACATCCAGCTGTCACATTTGGCTGTTGGGGCTGATGACTTGGATAGAACTAAGAGACACCAAGTTCCCTCCTTCGCATATGAAGTGATGTTTTGAAGATCACACACATCAAGAATATCCCGGGTCCCATATGTCCCACTGGGTAGAAATAGCCGGCATTCAAACTCGGTAACGGTGAATTTTATAGGAGGCACGTCTTCAGAGGTGACTTCAAATGCCAACAGGCCTTGATGTTTTGGGAACTCGAATAGGTTCACTTGAAAGATTAAGGGAACTTTAGGAACTCCTAGGAGGGAAACAGCCTGTGAGCTGTGCTTTGGATGCTAATATACTAGATCTTCTGGCTGTACAGGCCGGAGCTGTCTGATAGAACTTTCTGCATGCATGCATGTTTCCTGTCTGCGCTGCACAACAGTAGCCACTGGGCACTCGTGGCTCCTGAGAACGGGAATGAGGCTAAAATTTTAAATTTAAATTTTTATTCATATAAAAGTATATGATCTATTTAAAATAGAAATGTTAATAGCGACTGCATTGGATAGCATGGACGTAAAGGTGTAACTACGAGGATCGTGAAAGCAGGACTGTCCAGGAAGACCCAGGCTGTCCGGCTGGCAGACCAACACAAGCAGCCCCAGAGCAGAGCAGTCTGGGGTTGAAGGTGAGCCCCTGGAGATGAGGAGTTAGTCAGCAGGCTTTTTGCTTAAGTATAGAAGTTGCCAGTCAGTCAGCTCCCATTTCAGCCATGGAGGGGAACTGAAAGGCAATACCAGGGCTCCAAAGGCCTGAAATTTGGGGGCCTAGCTATCAACTGTCTGCCTCTAAGCCAGGTGACCTAAACCTGCCTGTCTCTGGGGTAGGGAGAGGAGGGAGATGGCTGGCACCTCGGGTGGAAAATGTGAGTGATTCTGGTCAGACCAGCCCTCCCCTGAGTGCATGTGCGTCCCTCCACCATCATTCCTGACAAACAGCCTGAGCTGACCGCAAAGAAGGCAGAGGGCTCGGCAAAGAGCTGAGAGATGCTAATAGGGAAAGTGGACACCAGCAGGTAGAGGAGATGAAAGGTGCTTAACTGGACACAAAGGGCTAATTACCAGCTCTGCAAGCTGAGACCCCAGGAGCTTGAATATCCTGCTCCCCTTTATTGGGGTGGAACAGGGGCAGGCAGGGGTGGGGCAGACAGGGGAGGCAGGGCAGAGGGCCTGAGATGAGTAACTGGGTAGCTCCCCAAGGAACTGAGAGTGATCTGTCTCTGTGTATTAAACTGCATGGTAAGCCTCTCCCTTCTCTGGTTCCAGAGGGGGGAAAAAGTCAACCTCCAACCTGCTGTGAAAAATGGCCACTCCCACAGGAATCTGAAAGATCTGGCTTTGACCTGGCCCCATGTGTATTACTCCATGACCAAGGTCAAGTCATTGTAAGTTCTCTGAGCCTCAGTTGCCTCCTGAGTACAATGAGGAGGGAATTTCCATGTTACAGTATTGTTGAAAGATTTCCATGATGTATGTTCAGTGCCAGCACAGTGCCTGACAGGCTCAAAGAAGCGGAGGCCCATGCCCCACCCTTTGTCTATAAATTGGGATTAATGCTAATTCCCATCTTAGGCTGCCAAAGTGAGGAGACAAAGAAATATGACGCAAATGAAAGGACAGACCAAAACTCCAGAAGAACTAAACAAAATGGAGATAAGTGATCTATTAGATACAGAGTTCAAATCCTGGTTATAAGGACCCTGAAGGAACTTAGTGAGGACCTCAACAGCATAAAAAAGATCCAGTCAGAAACAAAGGATACACTAATTGAAATAGAGAACAATTTACAGGGAAACAACAGTACAGTGGATGAAGCCGTGAATGAAACCAATGATTTGGAACATAAGGAAGCAAAAAACAACCAATCAGAACAAGAAGAAGAAAAAAGAATGCAAAAAAAAAAAACAAGGATAGTGTAAACAGCCTCTGGGAAAACTTCAAGCATTCCAACATTCACATCATAGGGGTGCTGGGAGGAGAACAGAAAGAGCAAGAAACTGGAAAGCTATTTGAAATAATAATGAAAGAAAACTTCCCTAATTTGGTGAAGGAAATACACAGGCAAGTCCAGGAAGCACAGAGAGTCCCAAATAAGATGGACAAAAAGAGACAAAACATATAATGAAAATGTCAATGGTTAGAGATAAAAAGAGAATCTTAAAAGGAGCAAGAGAAAAGCAGTCAGTTATCTATAGAGGAGTTCCTATAAGACTGGCAGCTGATTTCTCAAAAGAAACTTTGTAGGCTAGAAGGGACTGGCAAGAAATATTAAAAGTCATAGAAAGCAGAGCCAAGGTTGCTCTACCCAGCAAAGCTATTATTTAGAATGGAAGGGCAGATAAAGGGCTTCCCAGTCAAGAAAAAACTAGGAGTTCATCATCACCAAACTATTATTATATGAAATGTTAAAGGAACTTACATAAGAAAAAGATGAGAACTATGAACAATAAAATGACAATATATACGTACTTATCAACAATTAAGTCTAAAAAAAACTAAGCAAACAAGAAGAACAGAGACAGAATCATGGATATGGAGAGCATTTTGATGGTTGCCAGATGGGAAGGGTGTGTGGGGGAATGGGTGAAGAGGTGAGGGGATTAAGAAGTACAAACAGGTAGTTACAGAATAGCCATGGGGATGTAAAGAACAGTATAGGAAATGGAGTAGCCACAGAACTTACATGAATAACCCATATGAACAGTGATATGGGGACTGTCTGAGGGAATGGGGGTTGCTGGGTGGAGGGGGCAGGGGGAGGAAATTGGAACAACTGTAATAGCATAATCAATAAAATATAATTAAAAGAAAAAGCATTTAAAAATGCTAATTCCCACCTTATAGGGCTTTGGAGAGAATGAAACACAAGCATGTGTGAACATGTTCTGTAAACTTTAAATTCCTAATGATGTTTCTTTTTAGGTACAGCTGAGGTCTCCAAGGACCATTTAGAGTGAGGGACTGGAAAGCCAGTAGCTATGGCTTGGGATAGGAGCAAGTTAGCAGCACTCCTGGGCTTGTGCTCACACATGCTAGGCCAGGTTCTTTGGAGAAAGGGTTTGACTTCATTGCTTCTGTCCCAGTGCCTCTGTTTTCCCAGGGCAAGGGTTACCAGCTGGAATGGAATCCATTCCCTTGTCCAGATCCAGGTCTATCAGTGGAAGCCCCTCGTGCTGGAGGTCTTCCCACTATGCCCTCTCCCTCCGCCGACTACAGGGGTAAGTCAGACCCCTCCTGCCCCTCAGTTTCCCAAAGTCTGGGTTTCTTTTTCCTAGGGATCAACAATGGACTGGCCTGTGTGTTTATTCCTTCCTAGGAGGAGCTGGTTTCTAACAATGGGCAGATCTCTACCAGCATCCTGCTTTCCAAGGGTTGAATGAATGAGCAGCAACTAATTCAAATGAAAAGTCCACCCTACTTTTTGCCCCCTAACAATAGGTGAAGGCGAGAATTATATTCTTTGAAATACCTCTTGCTATTTTATCATCATCATTATCATAATCTTTATTTGTACTTACATTTTACTGACTTTTCAAAGTGAAATGGTAAGAACCATTTCTTACCATTTCTGTGGCTGGTAAGAACAGAAAGAATCATATAGCAAAGGGGCAGAGTGCCTACTGATTGGATTCAGGGAGGGCAGAACTTTCTCCAGTCTCCATTCAGATGGGAGTCGCCTCATCTTCCATCCTTGAGGCTCTCACCTCACTCCCATCTCCCCTGGACTGGCTGGAGCTTTGGAATATCCACCTCACCCTCTCCTGCCCTTCTCTGTCATTTTTAATCCTACAGGAGACTGGAGCCGAGATTTGAAGCTTTATAACAACTGTTGGATCTCCTTCCTTTGGATTAAAGATGCTTAAAATTCTAGCGTTGACTTAAAAGGAAGGAAATCCACTGGATAAACACCATCTTTCATAAACATCTCTCGAACACACACCCATCCTGCAAGTCAAGAGTTTCAAATTCCAATTAATTAGCACTAATTGCTACTGATAACTACTGGGCCCAGTGAGCTGACTGAGCCTTGGAATGTTAAAGGATGTCTCTCCAAGTTTTCCAGGGCAGTGAGAAAAGACATCAGGTATCTAGCACAGATGGTTTAAAATACCCCCATCCCATCAGCTTAAGCATCATTGCCCTTGGAAAGAAGACTTACCTCCAAGTCACCTCTGGGCCTCTGGGGATGAGAGAGCCCTTTTCTCTCCTTCCCCATTGGTGCTTCCCTAAAGTCCCTCAGCCACGCCTCCTCTCTCTCACAAAGCCCAGACTGACATGGCTGCCATTTCCAACCATTCCCTCATTTTTTGTTTTGGGAACAAAAATCTTGAAGATTTGGCCTCGTCCTACAGCCTCGCCATCATTGTCTGTGGCTCCCTTCCTAACCCTGACCATGTGGCTTCCAAGCCCACCCCTGTATGGGAACAACTCTTTCAAGTCTCTAGGCCTCCTTACAGCCCTGCCCCATGGCCGTGGCTCAGTCCCAGTCACCACTACCTACCCCTGCAGCACAGGACCAGGGCAGGCAGCCTTATTCTCTCTCCTGCTTCTCATGACCCTGCTCAAGTTCACCTGACCTGTCTAACCTCATCTTCCCTGTGCCTCCCCAAACTTGGAGCCATTCTAGGACTTTCTCCAGACTCAGGCAGCTTCCTGGCTTCACTTGTCCATCTTAGGCCAATGATTCCTTGGTCTACAGCTACACTGCCACCTTCCCTCGATCTGTGAGACAGCTCCACTTTTGGGTGACATCACCCATCATCGCCAACTCACCTTGTCCCAACGTAAGGGCATCAGCTGATGTATGTGTCTGTAAGTTAAAAACTTTTTTTCCCCTCCCAAACAGGAAGTTTTGCTTGGTAGTAGGTCCTGTGAAAGAGGCCTGAAGATCTTAGTTGGTCATAACTGCAGTAATGATGCTTAAAACACTGAAGCAAACAGGGCTATATTAGTGATCCTCCCATCTCACAGAGGCCATCTACACTAACGAGAAGGTCAAGGTCCTGCTTTGGCTGATCAGACGTATGCTGTTCAGTCTAGAACAGTGGTTCTCAAAGCTCAGTTCCCAAGGTTCTTTCAGAGAGGGTGTCTCCATGGAGTTAAATATTTTCTTATAGCACTAAGGTGTTACCTGCCATTGTCCCTGCATTAATACTCACACTAATGATATATAAAAAAATGGTGGGTGATATTACTGGCCCCTTATCGAGAATTAATGAGTGCAGGGATACAAACTGTACCTGCTCATCACCTCATGCTCACAACTGAAAAAAAAATGTAATGCTTGCAATGAAGCAGTAATTTTACTAAATATTTACTCCAGTGCACACTGTTTTCATAGTCTGTGTGATGAAGTGGAAAGTCAGCATAAAACAATTTTGCTGCATATCAAAGCCCAGAGGTTGTCTCGAGGGACAAAAAGCACTTACGTGATTGAGTTGCAAGCTGAACTAGCCACCTTCCCACAGGACACCCTTTCTCCTTGAAGAAATGACCAATGAACTATGGTTATTTAGACTTGGTTATTCACCAGACATGCCCTCAAAAATGAATAAAGTGAGCCTCTCACTTCAAAGAAAATGACTGGTGGTATTTGTTACCAGTGACACAAATTGAGCTTTCAAGCAAAAATCAGAATTTTGGAAAACTTGTTTTAGCTACTGTAAGCTTGGCAGGTTCCTAATACTTGATGAATTTCTGATGAAGCCAGTGGAGATATTAACAAATACAATTTTTGGAATTATGTAATGAAATGTGTTAATATTTGGAAGATCTGCATAATTCAGCGAACCTATATTTTCCAACTGATCGATTCACTGTATTATAAAACCAAGCATGGGTCAAAGATTTATTCGAAGTACAGAACAGACTAATGGATTTTAATGTAAGTGTACAGGAAGTTCATTGATAAGATTTCAGATTCCACATGGCCATTAACCTTTAAGAAACCACCACTTCTTGAGTTTAGGTGAAATATCAAAGAAAAACATATTAAAAAGCCTATTAAAATATTTATTTTCTAACTACATATCTGCACAGGTCAGATTTTCCTTCTTTACTCTAAACAAACACATACCACAACAGACTGAAGGCAGAAGCGGTTATGAAAATCTGGCTGCCTCTATTAAGACAGATAACAGAGATGTGCAAAAATGTAAAACAGTACCTTTCTTCTCACCAAACTATTCTTGTTTTGGAAAACAGATTTGTTTTTGTTATAAACTATTATCTCTATTAACATGAAGTAGGTTTGTTGTTATTTATAAAGGAATGAATGAATAAAATTTTAAAAGATATAATCCACAAAAGATATAATCAGAAAATACAGTCTACATAAACAAATATCTCTGGGGGTCCTAAATCATTTTTAAGGATGTAAAAGGAGCTAAGACCAAAAAGTGTGAGAACCGCTGGCCGAAAGGCACAAATACCCTTGGGATTGACGGCCATGTAAATCGAGGCTGAAGGTCAATATATTTTATTTTATTTCATTTTATTTTTTAAAAGATTTTATTTAATTTTTAGGGGGGGAGAGAAAGGGAGGGAGAAATCGACTTGAAAGATTTCAGGGGAACACAAAAGCTGCCTTCAATATCTGAAAGGCTGACCTAAGGAAAAGCGCCGATTTTTTAACTCCAGGGACCCATTGAGCATCAGCCTGGTGGATGTGACAACATTCTAACAAAAACGATACAATCCGCTCTCCCATAAAGATGGAACACCTTTAGGCCCGAAGGGGTGACGAGAGTTGCCTGAGCTGACACCAACGGTGGCTGCGCTGACAGCGTCTGAGATCCGGTCACTGGCAGTGTCCAAAGAACCCCTCCGCAGCCCCGTGCCCTGGAACTTCAGAGTGCGTTCCAGCCCCGCCCCCCCTTGTAGGAACCCCGCCCCCGGCAGGAACCACGCCCCATCGCAAACCACCCTGATGCTGTAGCGCCACAGTTTTGATTCCAAGGATGCTGTAAATGTCCAAAATTCTGCTTGTGTGCCCCATAAAAGAATTTTGAAAAACCGTGTCTCTTTTCACACGTTTTTAAACTGGCACCTAAAACTTCTAACACATCATAAATCTTCACATTTCAAAATAAAACTTTCATGCCCCTTTTTAAAATGCACTCGGTGGCTGGTCATCACCACAACAATTTGGTATCAACAATCCCCTATAAAGAAATTCATAAACAAGCTCCTAAGTCATTCTGTACTGGAAAATGTATTTCCAGTTTACTTCCCTATATAATTTTTCTTAATATATTTTTATGTTGTAAAGTCTTACCATCATTAGCGTTTCATACTTCTCTGCAAAAAAAGATGTATTTATGTATATAAACTGGCTTAAGGTTTTATGTCTCATGACCCCAAGGCTTAATTAAAAAAAAAAAGATTCTGAATTGGCTTATTGCACCTATTAGTATATAACCAATCAATAAACATACCACAAACAATTATTAAATGCAAAGGTACATTTTTTGAGATTGGAGTCTTAATGTGACAGATAGGTGAGATTTATGGAGCTTCCTAGAGAATAACATTTTGAATGATTCATTCATTCAGTGCTACCACGGTTTCTATATCCTGGGGAAAAGCATCCTAAAATATTCAGGAGGGTGAGAGGCAGGTCTTTTCTATTCTAATAAGGGGGAGGAGGACAACCGTGATAGGAAAGGTAGGGAAGGAAAGCTGGAGAAGCCAGTCTTCAGGGAATGCAATTTTAGAACAGCAGCAAAGGAAGCTGAAGAGGTGGAAGTTGATTTTCCGAAAACGCACTCTGTTGTCATATCCCTTGGAAAGTTTCTGGGAGCCCCAGGGGCAGCTGTCCTTCTGTTTTAGCACTTTGTTAAAGCGTGAAGGGAGAGCTACATAGGCCATTTTATGTATTAAAAAGTAATTTGGCGTGAAAACCTCCAATATCAGGATGCCAAGGAACATAGCCAGGAAGGATCTTGACCTTCAAATGTTATACTCAAGGGAGCAAATGACCAGAGAAATACAGAAATCGTAACTGAGTTCTAGCTAATCTTTAAGAATGCGTCCATCTAAGGGGATACATTTAACTCTTGAAGGAAAAAATAATCCCTTCGTGGGAACAACAGTGATGTTGGCCACAGGAAGTCATTGTTCCTTCCTGTCCCTGCACGCACCATTTTACTTACTTATTTAAAAAATATTTTCTTGAAAAATGAAATGATCACTATGTAAATAGAAAACTAATATTACTCATTATAGGCAGTAACCATAAAATATACTAACATTTTAAGAGTCTGTCTGGGTAACATCTACATTAACTTTTTAGACCATCAGAAGTATGTGGACCCTACTGGACCACTGGCCAAGGCTGTTTACTTGGTGCGGAGCGCCCAGAGCCTTGCAGACTGGTTGGGAGAAAGGCCCTTGAGCACCGAGCCCAAGACTTCCACTGTGTTCAGATCTGCTTGTAGGAGTTCTATCCCATCCTTGATTTCAGGGAAGCAATATTTCCAAACCATGACCACCCCACAAGCCAGACCTAGAGCCCCAGGAATACCAAGATGGCTCAAGGTGCTAATGTCCATCTGTCCAACCCCCATGGGTCTCCAGGCTGAGGTGACTCCACCGGTCTTCCTTAAGTTCTTGCAGTACTCCAATGAATAGAGCAGGTAAGGAGGGCAATATGTATATTTGCATGCAAATGTGTGTAATTTTGTCAACATACCCGCTGTGAGATAAGAATATGCTCACCAACTATTTTGCAGTGCTGGCTAACGGCCTAGACAGCACCAGTTGCCATCATCTCTTCTCAAAATAAGCAATAAACAAACTAGAAGAAGATGTACCACTTCAATATAACCAAACACCCTTCTGACGCAGTCCACAGAGTCCTCTATTATACCACCTCTACAGATTTTATACTCCTCAGATTCCATTTGCTAGAGCTTTCAAAGCTGGGAGCTCATATTTTGATAAACCCTTTGATTTGTTTTCTGTTTTTAAGGTAATATACAATCAAGAGGTTTAATAATGTTGAATCTCTTTAAATCAGTAACTCTACTTCCAGGAATTTATTCCAAGGAAATGAATCAGACCTGTACAGAGATTTATCCTAAATGTGGCTCACAGCGGTGCTTTTTATAAGAACAAAACATGCAACCTAGATATTCAGCAATAAGACATGGTACATTACAAAACAAAATGCCATTTTACAAAGAAAAGCAAGTGACAGGAACATGGTCACAATATTCTAGTAAGTGGAAAAAGATTCACTACAGTATGCACAGTATTATCTCAATTTATAGAAAATGTATATATGCATAGTAGTATTCTAGAGATAAACATACCAAAATAGTTGAATAATAAGAATATGGGTGTTTTTTAGTACTTTTCTGTTTTCCCAAATTTTAAAAGGAATAAATATTACTATTAAAATATAAAATGCAGCCCTGGCTGGTGTGGCTCAGTGGATTGAGCACAGGCCTGCGAACCAGAGGGTCGCGGTTCGATTCCCAGCCAGGTCACATGCCTGGGTTGCAGGCCACTTCCCTGCAGGCCAGTTCCCAGTAGGGGATGCACATGAAAGGCAACCGCACATTGATGTTTCTCTCCCTCTCTCCTTCCCCTCTAAAGATAAATAAATAAATAAAATCTAAAAAATAAATAAAATAAAAAACTGAAAAGTAAATAAAATCTTTAAAAATAAATAAATAAAATGCACACAAACACACACCCCTGGGAAAGCCAAGGGTGCTCTTCAAATCCAGGATGGACAAAGCAAGTGTTTCCATTCTCCAAAATAAAGGCAGAAGGTATAGCACTAATTCTGCCTCGGAACCACTATTAAATTCAAGGTATTCTGTTCATTCTGCCCGGGAACCATGTTCCAGTTCAAATTTGGGGAAAGTCAGACCTAGAGACCAACCACTTCTAGACTGAGGTTTGTGAACGCCCTCCTGCCTCAGGCCAATTCCACTGGGAGAAATCCAGAACCTTCCTTCCCCTGGGCTCCAACAGAATCCCTTTTATTGTTCGGGAGAAAACTCTCTGTGATTACTGAGAAGCAAGCAGTCGATGCTGCTTCAGCTAAATGCCTGAGTGCAGTTTACCAGAAAGGAGCTTCTGACAGTGCGAGGCAATCACCTCTCGTGGGGAGGGGACCGAGAGAGCTCCCACACATCCCTTGAGATCAACGTGCGAGCTGGGCAAGAGCCTGGAGAAACTTTGGCTAATTTTAATTTTTGCTATCGCACCGGTCTGTGCAATAAACTGAGGGGTAAAGCGGCAGACACAGGCTTTGATTCACGGATAAAGAGTCCTCCTGAGGTGGGCTCTCAGACAAGGGAAGGGCAGGTGGCAAAGTGACCGGCAGCAGAGGTGGCACAGTGACTAGGAGACTGGAAAGGAGTGAAGCCCCATCGGCCCTGAGCTCCGTGTGAATGAGGGCCTGTCTTCATAACCTCCAAGGATAATTTTAGGACTTGGGCCTGAAGGATCATTTCAGGACACGCACCAGACACCCAGGAATAGCTCTTGGCTCCAGTCACAAGATTCGCCACCCAAACTCATCCCTTTCTCTAATGGTACGATCCTCCTTTCCATCCAACTTGGGAGACTGAGCTGACGTAGAGAAAATGCTGATCCTACAAAAATCCATACCATGGAATAGCCAAGGTAGAGGGCTCATTCGCAGTGCAGGAAAGGGGGGCAGGCAGGGTCCAACCAATCACTCAGCCCTCAGTGAGCAATTATCGTAGGACACCGTGTCCGGCACTATAGGAACAAAGCGTGGTCTAAGGCACAGACCCAGCTCTGGGGAGTGATGAACACACCAGCGCTTAAGAGGCGTCAGGCCTAACACAGGCCCTTTGAGGGAAGGCCGGTTGTATGGCTCCAGTGTGCAGTGTGTTGGCTGGGAAAGTGAAGGAAGCTTGTTCTCTCCCTGGGCAGGCTACAGACTCACTGTTGTGACCACACTGTGCGTGCTGGAGGGGAACCCCCCGCGGGAGCAACCCCAGCCCTCTGCAGGCCCTAACCTGGGGCATTCCAAAAGAGAGAACACAAGGTGTGCGTCAAGGATTTGGTCCTAGGAAGGAAGGCGCTGTATCCCTCATACAAAGTGGACTTGATCCGAACAGAGTGTATATTGAACAGAGTGTACACTGCCTCAAAAAGAGGCAGGTTGTGCAGAAGCGGGCCCAGCGCCACTCGAGAAACGGACTCCTGGTGCCTCTAAACCGTGCGGCCCTCACTGCTGTATCACAGAACTACGATTTGTACCAAGGAGGGAGGGGGTGGAGGGGGCCGGGATAGGAGAAAGAAAACTTGCTGTGATTTATGTTGTGTCCATGGCTGGACGTCTCCTGCCAAGTGCTTTGGAATTTTAGCTTTATATCTCTCCAGGGGCATCTGAAGCCTTTTAAGTCTGAGATTGTGAAAGATGATTTCCTAGTGGCCATGGGACTTCCGTGTGGCAGCTGAGCAGACACGTAAGGTCCCGCTGCTGAGGGTAGCCAACGAGACAAGGGGCATGTGGAGGAAGAGACAAAGGTGGTTGATGAGTTATGCCCAGAACAACCTCGTGAGCAGGGGCTCGTGGGAGACAGAGGCAGGGACACGGAGCGGGAACCTCTCTGGGGGCTTAACTCAGAGAAGAGGTTCAACCCATCACATATTTCAACACATATATTTACAAAGGTGGGAACAGCTCAGGGAAAGCCAGGCTCAGGGGGTCTTCAGAAAGGAAGGCTCGGCATAGATGTGAATGAAGACAAAGTGCTTCTGAATTGCAGCCTGGCCTGAGTGATTAAACCAAGCCTGTTCTTTGAGAGAATTGCTGCTTCTGCTAAAGAGTGAGGAGGGGGAGAGAAAGGAGTCCGCCATCACTGGGCCAGGGAGATAGAAGAGGCTGGGAAATTCTGTCCTGCAAGAAGCTAGCTCTCAGCCAGCGTAGTGATTTAGACCTAATGCAGAGCTAGCACCAAGGCTCTCGGGACTGCTGGAAGCAAATGCCAGGGCTGTGACAAGAAGTCACTGCCCACCGCCCCTCCTCCCTATCATATAAAACACCAGGCTATCCCCTCCCTCCTGTCTTGGGAAATGCAGGGGAGACATGGAAGCTCTGAGCTCTGTGGATCAAAGGGAAGGCACAGAGCACACAGGGGAGGCCTGGGGAGGCACAGTGGTGTGTGAAGACCTCACTCCCTCTGGTTTACAGCGCGCGCCTCCCCCACCCCCACCCCTCCTGTATGACTGGCCGATGGACATCAGATGACCGGAGCATGTGACCAAGAACAGCAGAAAGAATCCAAAGGGCACTGGTAAGGGATTTGTGTACTGATCAGAGAGGAATTTAAAGAACCTAGGGAAGGACAAAGTTATCAGATCTCGGTCCAGAAGCTTTAGAAGGGAGCTTGTTTTGTTTTTTTTTTAATGCAGATTGAGGAGTAGCCCTGTCTCAATCCAGACCATAGCAAGGGCGGGAAGACCACAGAAGCCACAGTCGTGCTGTGCTGAGGCCCTTGGGTTGTGGCAGCATCAGTGTCCTCAAGCAAACACCCAGGACCCTTCCCCATTCGGGACCTAGGCCAGTTAGGGGCAGCAGGGAAGGAGACCCAATCAGAGAGGCATTCCAAAATGCCACATTCTTACAGCCGGTAGAGCCAGGGGAAGGCCCTGCAGGAGGCACAGACCTGCATCCTCGGATCAAAGAAAGGAAGGAGGCTTGAGATGGCAGACATTCTTCCTCAGGGCAGGGCAGCAGGAGGCCCACAGATGAAGTGTGGGACGGGTGTTGCAGCCATCAGGGATGTAAATGTACTCAGTGAGACCCTCCCACTCGGCCCGGTGAGCTGGCTGCCACCCCCAGTCAGCCTGAAATGTACTCAGACTTTCTAGTAACCATTTACTCACCCACCTAGTGGGTGTTATAATTCATGCCAAGTGAGTACGCAAGACATGAATGTCTCATATTGAATTGACTCTCTAAATAAATGCGAAGACAAAACAAGTCACCGGCTCTGCCGATTTTTATACCTGCTCACGAAATAGCACTAACTCCCTACGCACAAGAGATAGGGTTTACCTGAAACTTTCAGGGGATAAAAAGGCTTCTCTGTGAAGCTGGGACAGGCACGAGACTGAGGAGGCCCTTACAGGTCCGAAAGCAGAAGTACGCCTGGACCAGCTTTAGAATTAGAATCAGGGGCCTGGCCATCACTGAAACTATCACCATCCCCTTCGCACCTGCTCAGTGAAGGCCCTGGTTTGGGAAAGGGTGTAAGGAGGGTGATGGCTGATGGGCAGAAAGAGGGGAAGAAGCCGTCCCCTGCCCTCAGACCCCTGGACAGCGAGAAGGTAAGGCAGGACCCATGTCCTCAAAACCCAGTGTGGCATCACGTCAAAGCACAACATGTCACAGGTGTTAAGAGAGGTCATACCCGGGGCAGAGAAATCAGGAAAGCTGCATTCTCAGTAGGTCTGGAAGGTGGGAGAATAATTGACCGAGCCCAGTATGCCTATTTATTTTACGACCTTGTTTCAAGGTCAATTCACAAGCCTGAGATTCTATTTCATATGCCAAGTTAGGATTGATGTCTCTTTCCCACTTTCAGTTCCTTGGAAAAGCAGGTCTCAGTAAAAAGCCACATACTATTATTACCCTCAGGCAGGATGCCAAGAACAGCGCTCTGCGATCTTCCGCCCCCAGGTCTGGGCCCAGCCTGAGCGTGCAGAGAGGACGGGCTCGGCCCAGTGCAGTCACAGCCAATCCCCAGAGCTCTGGCGGGAATGCGTTTAATTGGAAGGCACTAGCTTTGAGCAGGTTCAGAGAATATCCGTCATCTGGCGATTGTCAAGCCAGCTCTCTGCAGAGCCCTGCACCTGACATCAACAGGGGTGAGCCAAGGGGTATCTGGGAGATGCAACGAAATTAGACTGGAGACAGAGGTGTCTCCTCAAAGTCCCAATGTTCACTTAAGACCAGCCCCAGACTGGCCTCCATCCAAGGCTTCCCATCGCCACCCACGCCCGGATGGACCATGGTGTCTGCATGCTCTACCCGCCTGCCTGCGTGCCAGGTGTTACGTACCTGCTGGCTTCCCACAGGAGCTCTGAACCCTCTCTGTGCAAGGGCCCAGCACAGCATGTTCCATGGATCAAGGAAGCCAATAAATGCTGCCTGGTTAGAGATGATAACCTCTCTCCTTTCTCTTCATCAGGCAACCAGGAGCCCTTTCTGAAATCTTGTGGCAGACTCTGAAGCTCCAGGTATTTTGAAACTAGACAGTAGTCCCCACCCAGGCAGCAGGGACGAGTATCCTAAGGGGCTGTGAGAACTGGGTAGTGCCCCCACCCAAGTCCAACCCCACAGGGAAGGTTTGAGGGCCCTCTTCTGAGGCAGCACCAGGTCACTGCAGGAACCCAGAGGTGATGTAATTTTCCTCCTGCCTTTGGGGCCCCAACTCAGCCTTCCTCACCCGGGGCAGCCGTGCTGTCCTTCCTCACCACCTGCCCTGTCCCTCAGACCCAGCAGAATGGCCTGAAGGACTCGAAGGGTTGAGAAAAGTACCCTGAAGGACCTGGCCCTGTATCCTGGGACATATTCAAAAGGAGAATCTAAAAAGCACACACAACACATACTGACGCCTATGTTTGGAAAGGTTCTGTGATGGAAATCTAAAACTCAGAACTGAAAGAAAATCTCACCTGCAACCACAATGAGATTCGGTTTGATTCAGTGGCTTGGAAACTGGTATTTGAAAACACCCCAGCTGGTGAGCCAGGAAACTTCTACTCTCCCACGGGCTGTGGGGCCTTCGGTTGCCTCACTCAGACCTACTCCGGGTGTGGAGGGTATAAAACTACCAGGAAAGGGTATCCCCTTCTCCCCCCACGCCCCCTCAGGCCACCAGAATATTTATTTCCAGCCATCAACAGAGGTGGCCACAAAACAAAGTCAGGCAGCCACTGACACAAAACAGAGGGTGCCTTTTAGAACCTCCCAGTCATGTCTGTGGGTGACTCTGCTGTCACCTGCTGATCTACTTCACTCGACCTCACCTTTCGTCTAGGCAGTCTCTGATCACCCTCCCTCCACCGCCCCCACCTGGCTCTCTATTTGTTCCTTCCTTTACAATACAAATGCCCCTGGAATGGTTCTAAGGAATGTCTAGCCAGAGCAAGTCTGGATCCTAGCCAAGAGCCAACCCAAGGTACAGACACATGATCCATCAGAAGAGCAAAGCTTTGTAGTTGGAGACCAAAGTCGTCTAGTCAGTCTGAGTCTGTTTCCTCATCTGTGGAGCAGAGCCAGAATTCCTGGCTCAGCACGATGCCCACGAGTGAATAGTGATCGCCTGTACAGGGTGTGGTCCCCGGCAGACATTCAGTTAGTATCTGCTGAGTGGTCTCATCACACCCCAAGTTTTCTTCCCCAGGCCAGATATGCTACACAATTTCCCTATCCCCAAGGTCTCCCCTTAAAAACAGATCCTTCCTCCCCCAAATGTAACAACCTTGATAGTCTCCTCCGGGATCTACCCCACAGGGAGCCAAAGGTGGTCTGAAGCCGCCCAGGGGTGGCCCTGGAAGAGCATCATGGCAGGCCAGAAAGAGCACTGTGCTGAGAACCCAAAGCTCTTACTTAGGTTACTTTTGGGGGGCCTTTATGTATTTTTGAATCCCCAACACAGGACAACGGCTACGCTAGATTCCAGCAACAACACCCCTGACATAGCCTCTCTCTGGGGAAAGCTCTCCACAACTCTGAGTAGTTTCAGCATTAATTCTGTTAGAATCGGTTGGCCCGCCATCAACCTGAGGAAGAAAGCAGTGTTTGGTGTAGCTATTCCTCCACCAGACCACCCTTCCCCGTGAGCTGTCCCTCATAGCAATGGTGGCACGGCCCCATGGCTGGGAAGGGGAGTTCTGTCTGAAATGACTGCACAGATTACTTCCTCCCAGCTGTCATGAATGGGAGAGCCCACAGCCGCCAGGACGACTCATTAATAGCATCAGCTCATCCTAGCTGAACTCTCGCTGTGTTCCAGGGACTGCGAATGCCTTCTACATGCCTCTCACCACGTTCGATCTTCACAATTCTATGAGGTAAAGTATATTGGTGCCCCATTTTACGGATGAAGACTGAGGCTTACTGCCATTAGGGGACTGTCTCAAGGTCACACAGCTCTTATAAGTGGCACTAGGATACAGAAGCAAGTCTGCCGCCAAGCCCAGCCAAAGACACCAGGCTCTAAAGAGCTCGAAGGAACCCAGTATTGAACTCACCTGATAGGAAAGGCCATCCTTTTGGGGGTTGAGGCCGATCTCCTCCATGGATGGGGTGCTCATCATCACCTCAGTCATCTCGGCCGATCTCAGGTAGTCGGGGCTGTCAAGAGAACCAGGCAGAAAGTCAACAAACACACACTCCTCCTCTGGGTGCCCACTGCTGTCGGATCAGGGGACTGCCTGACCCAGCAGGAGGGGTATTCAAAACCGAGCTCACAGAGAAGCAAATTCACACCCCGAGGAAGTGCCTTTCCAGTCCAGAGCATCGGGCTCTCAGCCTCCAGCAACAGAGCCCATTGTCTGAAAACCTCTCGGGCCAACCTCCTTTCCCCACCTCTCCCATACTAGTACCCATCCCCGCTCACGCTCACTAAGAGCGACTCCAGATCTCCTTTTAAGTGACAGAACTGGAAAAAAAAAAAAAAAAAAAACAGTAGGTAGCTGAGTCCAGCTGTCTATATTAAAAACAATTCAACCCTTCTCCAGGGGAACTGCATAATATTATTCTGTAATAATAACAGGTCAACCTCAGGGAAACCAAGTCTAATAATACTGCCTTCCTAAATTTCTCCCCTTCTCTGTGGTGCTTCTTTTTGAAAATGTCTCGTTTAAAGCCCCAAGGGGTCAGCTTCCTGCAAGCTTCACATCTGCCATCCAACCCCCTTCTCTGGTCCCAGCCACAGCAGCTGCAAACTCACAGCTTGAGAAACATCCCCTGAATTAAAAGCCTTAAGGATGCCCAGACTCTGATCGCAAAGGAAATTTCCAGAGGGGCCAGGCTGGCCCACCAATGGCAGACATGTGAAACTGCTTTGTCCTCTGTAGGCAGGATACAGACGTCCCATTATCCTCCCACAGCACATGGGCCCTAATGGTGCATACCCAAGTCAATGTCCTCACTACACAACATCCGATATTTTCATGACTTTACGCATGGTTTTAAAAAACTTAAAAAGTGGAACAGGCTTTAGAGAGACTATGCCTAAGAAAACAGGAGTACCAAACTCTTCATTTTATGGTTACTATAGAATAGAAATGGCATTGGATTTGGAAACAGAGGCGACAGTGTCTGGTCCAATCTCTGCCACTAAAGAAAGAGCTATGTGATCTTCAACAAGTCATATAACTTCTCTGAGCCACAGGTGCCCTGTTTGTCTGGTACCACCATGTTAATAACGCATACCTCACAATCACGTTAAAGGGCTCATCAAGGGGGGTGGGGGGAGTACTGCAAACTATGACGTGCTAATCAACTATAAAGTAACTCCAAATCTTAATTTCTCAGGAGAAAATAACCCCAATGGGCTCTAAGGAGTTAGAGACATGGCAAGTGTTGAGTGACCCGTGGCACAAAGCCTCCAGTAGCCAGCCTCCAGTCTCACCCATATGGCACCCGGCTGCTCACACACCGCTAGGCGGTAGGGAAGGTGAGCCCCAAAGGATGGTCTAAGAGAAGATGCTTGGTTTCGGCGAAAGTTTCAGGTCAGGAGCTGGGACTCCAAAGGTAGTTTCCTCCTGAGTCTTCGAAAGGCGGCCGCGAACCCCCACCCCAAACCCCGAGGCTCCCTCCAAAGAATTGGGCCAGAAGACCGAGAGCGCATAGGGGTCTCACCTGGCTCTTCGCCTGGTGTAGGGGCGCTCGCTGCTTGGGCGGGCCCCAAAAGTTGAAGCGAGAAGCGTGAACTTTCCGGTGCCTGGGCTGAGCGGGACCGCACCAAGTTAGAGAGAGCCTGCAGGGCCCGCCGGGCTCTCAGCACCCGCACCTGAGAACGCGCTCGGAAGCCTCCAGCGCTCGCCGCCCCCCCTCAACCCCCACCCCTCGGTCGCTCCTCCTCCCCAGAGCAGGAAGGAAGCAGCAGCCGGCACTCAAGTCCCAGCGGCCTGAGGCCTCGCTCCGCTCCGTAACGAGCGGGGTGCCGAAGCGCATCCCTTCCAGCCCCGATCCCCAGTCGGGTGTAAATCTCCACCGCCTCATGGCCAACCCAGGCTCCTTCTGGCTGAGGCCAGCGAGGGCAGCTCCTCCCTAGCCCAGGCCCCCAAAAAAGCTCGTTGGTTTTTAAGGGCAATGGAGAGGGAAGGTGTCAGGAAGGTGCAGCATGCGTTGCCTGTAGCTTCCGAGTTACGTGTGGGGAGAGCATTTCCACCCCCCCCCCCCAACCCCTCTTGGCTCTGCAAATGCCGCTGCCGCACCAACTCAGCCACCACGGGTCTCAACGCTGAGACTTGCAAGCAACAAAAAGAAAAAGGGGAGGGGCTCGAGGAAAGCAGGGGCCCCCAGCCCCAGGCCGGGCTCATGCCTCCTGCAGCCCTCAGCGCGCGGAGTTTTATTAGCGGGATTCAGGCGTGACCTCTGGTTCTCCCCCACACCATCACCAAAGATACACCTTCCCAGATGTCCTTCCAGTGAGGGCTTTCGGTTCGCTTCCTTTGTCTGGATGTTCTCAGAACCACCTCCCCCCACCCCCATCTTTGCAACCTTGACGTTGACTTCTGCACGGGTTTGGGAGGCGGGTTAGTGCCCGGCGCTGGCCGCCAGCTCTGCTTGCACTGGAGCCGGAGCCAGTAGCAGCAGGCACCTGGGCCTCGCAGCTACAGACGCTAGACGGATACCCGCAGAGGTGCGCAGGATACTCACCAGTGAATGGGGAAATATACAGACATGAAGTCCTAGGGGAGGCTGACCCACGCCCTTGTGATTTAAAAACGGTCACTGAGTCCCGAGTAAGGATGCCACGGGCGCAGACAGGCTCGGCAGGCAGGGAGCAGGAGGTCGAATACAGGCACGGACGTTCGCCGGTCCGCCTTCCGGAGACAGCCCAGATACCAGCTGCCCAGATACCAGCTGCGTCTGCAAAGCAGACTGAGCTCCGGGATCTCCACCGAGCTCGCAGCCCGACAAAGAGCCCGGGAAGCCCTATTTATAGGGGCGGGGGCGGGGCTAAGCCGGAAGCCCCGCCCCCATCGCCCACTCCTGGAATAACGTCACCAAAATCATGAATGGCTTCAGTGCTCGCAGATGCAGCGAGCGGCAGCTCGGGGGCGCGCTGGGCTCTGCTACTTGAGAGCCGTGGTTTGCTGCAGCTTCTAGCCCGGCTGCCTGCCCCAGGACTCACACGCAGGCACGCGTGGGCACATGCGCGTGCGCACACACGCACACACTGGGGCTGGAGTTCAATGTCAATGCAGCTTGCTTACAAACCCGCCCGCGTTAGCGCCCGCCTCCCTGCACGCACCTCTGGGGACCCGGAGTTAGAGGGCTGTGGGCCAGAGGAGAGCACTGGGCCTTCTCTGGAGGTGGAGGTGACCGCTTGGTGACCACGCTGTGCCGGCGGAGAGCATCATACCTCGACCCTGGCCGCCTGGCACCAGAGCTCTCCTTTGCACCCAGTCAGTCGCCGTCCGCAGCCAACACCTAAGGACCCTGCCTGAGAGTTTATCCCCTAAACTAGGCCTCTTCCGGGCCCACCGCACCTCGATCACTGCACCTGAGGCGCGTGCCCTCTGTACTTTCCAAGCTGCATGGAAATTAGAACACCGCCTAAGAAGAGACGTTGGTTAGGTGGGAGGGGACGCAGAGCTGGAGGGACCAAGAGCCAGCAGGGGTCGGTCGCCTTAGCTTGCAAGGGGCTAGCTCACAACGCTGAGGCCCATGGAGGATTTTGTTCGTGAGAATGGAAGTCTTGTGGTCTTAGGGCTTTTCCTTTGGACGCATACACACTTGCAGGTGGCATGGAGTATGGGTGTGGGTGGGCGCCGCTCAGGCAAAACCCCGCCCCAGCATTGGCTCATAGATTTGATACAAGGAGAAGCAAAGCGCATCAGCGGAACCCCTTCACAGTGCTCAGGAATTGCAACTCCGCGGGTCTGTCCAGGCGGTCAGGCTACGCAGCCCCCAGAGCCGGGATAGGAGTTTGCTCCTCTGTGGCTGGAGTGCATTGCTTCACACCTCTGCTTCAAAAACTCGTGTAAATGGCCTTAGAAACCACTTTAGTGGGGGGTGGAGGACCACTTTACTGGGGGTATGTGTGTGGAGGGGGGTATCAAAAACTTGGCAAAATTAAACGTGCTTTGAAGTCAGTCGGCTGTTTGAAAGGTAGTGAATGTTCTCAAGTAAAGGATGGTAGGATTGATGGTGAGGGCATAGCAGGCCCTCATACTTTTCATCAGCTCTCCCAAGCCAACCCAAATAAAAATAGATAAGAATTGATAGTGACTGTGTGTATTAAAAAGAATTGGTAAGCATAATCAAAAACAGTCTTGCTATTTTTGTTCATTCACATCTACAACCTGAGTAAAAACAGTGTACTTTCCAGGAAAAGGCAGCTGCAAGGCAAGCCCCCTAGCTGCTCCCTCCAAGCTGCAAAATGCAGGAGCCTCTCCTCACCCCTGCCTCACAAGATAAACCAGTAATTGACTTGTGCTGCCAGTACCACCTCCACTCCGGTCTGCTGGAGGTGGTGTCGGGATGGAGGGCAGTGATTCTGCAGACAGGAGCTGATGGGGGATGCTCCAGGCATAGGGTTACTGCTGGGGGGTCGGCTGTTTTGTTCCCTTTGGGTGGGTGGGGGGAAGCTTCACAAAGGCTGGGTGTGACATTGTCATTACTTGAACCAAAGGAAAAGCCAAATCTTGGAGAGCTGGCTTCTAGGCTGGGACTTCTGGGGCCCCACGCTAGGTCCTAGGTAAAAGCAGGACAGACGCCTTCTGCCATTTCTCGTTGGTAGCAATCCCTGGCAAGACCGGGAGGAAAGGGCTTGGGCCTTACCACTTTCACAGAGCAACAGCCCTGTGTTATATCTGTGGTTATTGCTTTGTGAAACTTGCAAAACTCAGAAAGTGACCCTCCCCCCTCCTCCCCCCATACCCCTGAAATGTCAAAATGGCCTTATTTTGAAGTAGATTGTGGAAAAGAAGACCTACACCAGCAGATATCTGCCCTCTGGACAAATACCTACACTGGACAACATTGAGATACTTACTTGGTGCCTACTCTACAGGAAACGTTGAATTAATACCCACTTTAACTGAATTTCACCTCTATCGGTAAGTTGGAGTAGAAAGTAAGCCTTAGGTTGTGACCTGAAATCCACACTTTTGGTTTCCCTTCTGGGACCACAGTGACACATTCATTCACTTGAAAATATGGGAGGCCTGGGGCTGAACTGTGATACAGCTATAACGAGTATGCCATTTCTCAATCATAACACTTTACATAGTGTCCCGTGGTTTTTCAAAGCATTTTCATAGTCACAGCTTCCAAAAGAACATAAGAGTAACATAGCACAACTTCCGGCAGCCCCCCAGTTTACAAATATGCAAATTGAGGCTGAAATAAATTAGAGGCTTGCCGAAGATCACACCGCTACTCTGTTACAGGGTTGTGGGTTACTACATTTCCTTCAGCTCTCTAAAGACACAGGGCGTTTGTCATGCAGACTGACCATTTCTTAATAACATATGAGGTTTCTCTCCCCATTGCCTTTGAATAAATGAAGAAAAAGAAATAAAAGCAAATGAAGTTACTTAGAGCCCCAGAAAGCTGAAAGAGACTTTCCAAATCACCTAATCCTGTTTCCTCATTTTACAGGTGAGAAGACACCTAAGAGATTAAATGGCAGGTCCAAGGTCACCAGGCTATTAAGTGGTGTAGATGGAACCTGAACGCGGGCCTTCAGGCAGACTGTCCAGTGTTCTTTCCACTACAGCCCTACGTCCCGCAGTGCACTTGCCAAGAAGTCAGCTCCAGAAGTCAAATACACGAGCCGGACTCTAAACCACCTCCGTCCACCAATATTTAATGAGCATCTACCACAGGCAGATCAGTGAACTAAACACCGCGTCAGAGTGCACGCACTCCCTCCTGCCTCCCACCTGGGTCCCAGGAACTAAAGGGTTGAACTGCAATTCTGCTTCAATAAAAATCCCAGTGTAACCAGAACTGCTTTGTTTTTTAACATTACATAAACCCAGTTTTCCAGCTCCTTTTCTTCCTCACCTAAAATAAGGATTAAAAAAAAAAAAAAAAGAAAGGTGAGCTGGCAGGGTAGTTCAGTTGGTTAAAGTGTTGTCCCAATAAAGCCAAGGTTGTGGGTTTGATCCCCAGTCAGAAATCAACTAATCAGAAATAAGTGGAATGACAAATCGATGTTTCTCGCTCCCCCCTCTCTCCCCTATCTAAAAAAAAAAAAAATCAATAAAAATATTTTTTAAAGAATAAAGGTACTGAGCTTTATATCTTATTAAAGTTACCTCAAACACCTGCATACCTCAGTATGCAAGACATGTAGCTAATTAGTCATTGAGTAAAAATGTCCCCATTTCAATTCATTTAGCAACATATTCCTACACTTTTTTTCTCTCTTCTGGCTTGCAAAAAGACGGTATGGCATTTAATGTGCTTAGTCATGGTGAAGCCGGTCCTTTGGTTAGCTACAAGGAACTTCACTGTTTGCTGAGCTACACCTATATCTGTTAGCACATTTATGCCTCCGGACGACTTTGAGACAGAGTGACCATCGCCCCAATTCTACAGATGACGAAAGAGAGTCTCCAGGAGGTTGCAGCTTGGGCATGGCCACGTGGCTCTCAATCGGCTGATCCGGCAGTCGATTCTAGGGCTCACTGGTTCCAATGCCTATGTTTTCCCCACAATACAACATTTACCCTGGCCTCTGTGGTTTTGTTTGTTTGTTTTAACAGCTAAACTATAAACTAAATACCGAAGTGTTGGTTCCAATAGCAAAGTCCAGGACTACTGGGTGTCCTTCATGGGGGCACAGTTAGCAAAATAAGTTCCATCCCCTTACCCTGGGGAATCTGGGAGCTTCTAAAAGTATCAGTTGAAAAGGCCTGAGGACTAAGGGGGTGGGGGGGGAAGAATAGGAGAAGGGGAGTTTCTAGCCAAATTTTCAGTGGAACTTGTTTGAGTACATAAGAAATCTGAAAGGCAAGAATGTGTGTGGGTTGATGTGAGGCTGAAATGAGATAATGTTATGAAAACACTGGGCGCGCTGGAAAGCACACACACGGCTTGTTTTTAAGGTGTTGGGGAAAGAAGGGGATCAGCCGAGCTGATTGCATCTGCTTTAGTTGTTCACTCACTTCCATCTTGGGCCACCCCGCTTCCCCCTGGAGCCCCTTGACTGAAGTCTCCAGCTTTGGGGGGGCAGAGGCGAGTAGTGAAGTTCTAGGTCTGCAGGGCACTGCTGGGGTGCCAGGGTCCCAGCATCTCCCTCACCGCCCCTGCCCCGCCCCAGTGCCTCCAGGCCAAGGTGCCTCCCTGAAAGTGTCCAGTGGGCTCGGGACACTTGATGACTGGGCCAGGCCTGCGAATGTGGGCGAGCTTTCCCATCTTGGCTGTTAGGGAGTTAACCACCCACATTGCTAAGCAACCCAAACCCACCGGAGAAACCCTCTGGCCCCTTTTTGGCTTTGCTGGGAGTCCTCAGGCAACTGGTGCGGCCTCTGTGTCTCGGATTCCTAAGAGCAGTAAAGCAGGCAATAGATGTCTCTTTTCCCTCTCAGGGTGCTGATAAGGCCAAGAGAAATTGCTTCTCTAAATGTTCAAGAGGAAAGTGCCTTGCAGCCTGTTGTGCGGCTCTGTGGCCCCGTATACAGCCCATGGGCACTCCCCTCTCGAATGGGCCGTCTGGGCAGGAGTCTCCTTCTTCCTGCCCAGAACCCGCTCACCCCCACAAGAAGCCTGGGATCTGGCGGCTCATGAACTCTTGCCTTCCCCAATATCAAAGACATGGAGCCCTGGTTTTTGCTTTATTTCTATCAAGGGGCCTTTGAACCAAAGGGATTTTTCAGGGAAAGAGAACTCCACGGAATCTTTAGGGTCCAGGCTCTTGAAAGAAAACACTAAAACTGGAACCAGTTCAAGGCTCTCGTGTCCAATTAAGGAAATACTCGCATTCCTGTCCTAGCTCCGACTCTAGCATGCTTTCTCTCTTTCCACAGCTCCCCAGGAATGCACTTTAACAGCCAGAAAAGAGGTTGCTATCACCAGGACACATATCATATAGCAGAGGGCTCCCCAGGCGGGGCGGGGCTGTGGGGGGGGGGGGTCTTGCAGGCTGATATCTTCCCCAGATTAGACAAAGGGCCCTGGCCACGGAACATTCCACATTTCCTTCCTACCTCTCTGTCCTTCCCTCCTCCCCATGCCATTTCACCCGCACCTCTGGACCAGAGAAACTCCACTCTGCGTGAGGGGAGGGGTATGAAAAAAGAGGGAAACACTTACAATAGCTTCTTGTGAAGAAAGAACTTTCAGTTTTCTTTTCAAATACACAGGATGTGGCTAGTTTCCTCCAGGGGCAGCTGCGTCCCCGCTGGTTTCACACCCACTGTTCCTCTCCTCGCTCCTCCAAGAGGAGAGCGAGCTGTGAATTATGCACCAGGCACAGCTCCTGCTGATCTGCCTCGGCCAGCTCCGTAACTGTAACCGGAGCTCCCACTGGCCGGCTGGAGCCCCAGGTGTGCTTCACACCCACAGGGTGCCCTGCCTGGGGATCAGATAGCTGGGTCCATACTACACCTTTATGCCCTTTCAACAATTCGACCAACAGATATCAAGCACCTAGTATGTGCCCGATGGTGGTGCTTCCAGAAGAGAGATGGAGGAGAACTTCAGCTGTCTCCCATCTCCATCGCCCCCCAAAACCACCCCAAATAAATACACGTTTAAGTGGTAGGCCAACACAGCTTTCAGACAGATTGCCCACCTTGCTCTAGTGACCCCCGCATCATCGTCAAGCTGAGTAGGAACACCACACTTGCTCTGTGAGTGCAGTTCGCAGAGACCTTGAGCCTCCGCCCTTCCTGCCAGATTTGCTACTCCCCAGTTGTTTTTCTAAAGAAATCAGGAGCTGCGTCTGGTGCGTGGCATGGTGTCTCTCACTGGGGAGACTGGGAGGACTAGAGGCCAGCCCTCTGGAAGCCCAGCTGTGTCATAACTGCGGCAGTGGGGGCATGTGACCACAGAGGTGGTGTGATTACTCCTGTTCTGGGGTGTTTGGGGGGAGGGGTGCTGACCACCAGATTATAAACTCTGGTGGAGGAAGGATTGATTCTCTTTTCTTCACTGCTGTACCTCCACCACCTGGAAGAGTGCTGGCACATAGTAGGCACTCAAGAAATATTTGTTGAACAAGTGAATGGTATCAGGAGAGGCTAAAGGGAAAGGATGCCACTCAGCTGGCCTCAGAAGATGAGTAGAAGCCAGAGAAGGGCCATCCCTGCAACAAGAGCACCATAAACCGAGGCCCAGGGTGGAGACAGTGCCAGGGGTGGGCTGGGAACTAGGAGTGGTCAGAAGACTCTAGATCTGGGGAAGGGGCACTGGCGTCGCCAGGACTCCAGGTCTGCATGCCGAATGAAATTCTTATTTGTTAGTAAAGGGCTTTGCACTCTGCAGAATGGACTCTGTGCAGAATTTCTAGCAGGAAAAAACTTCTGGCACTTCTATTAGCCAAACCAACCCAGTTTCCCTCCCTTCTGCATCGTTGGAGTAAATAGCAGCGTTTCTCAGGCAGTTAGGTGGGGCCTCAGCAGAAGTGTTAAGTAGGTCAAATTGGGTTTATATGAAAAGTTTCTTCTGAGACTTCCCCTTTCCAGTCCCTCTGGTTTCACACCTCCCTTTGAGCTGCCCCAGGCACCCGCTGATAAACACACACACACACACACACACACACACACACACACACACACGCTCCCTACATAACAGCTTCCCAAACTCCAAAACAATCCTTTTCTTTTCCATTGAAATGTTCATCCTTCAGCTCCCTAATCTCACGCAGCTGCCAGACAGGAGAACTTGATCTGACAAATAAATTCACACTATTGTGGGAATGACATGCTCGCAATACCTCCCGGGCCGCTGCCCACTGGTGGCATTCTAGGCAGGGTGAGTGGGGTGAAACCTCTGTGGTCAGGGAGGCTGACGGTGGTAAACGGTTCATGTGGGAAGCCAGGGTAAGACGGAGAAGAGAGTAAACCCCTCGAAGGGCTGGGGTGGTGCAATCAGTGGGAACACCTGTAAAAAGACTTTCCCTGTCAGTCACAGCCCTACGGAGGGATCCGATGAGAATCCTTGACCTCAGCTCTAACATGATGACCACATTTCAGGGAATTAACTCCGGTGGCCAATGGGAAGGGAAGTAAAAAAAGGTCTCAGCAGACCTTTTCCTTCCTCCCTTTTTACTAAGCAGGGACAGGGCTCCAGACCAAAGGGGACTCCTATGAGTGGGCTTACCCAGGCCCAGGCCCAGGCCAGGCCAGGCCAAGAAGTGCCTCAGCAGAGGTGGCCCTGACCCCACAGCAGAAGTCCTGCGCCAGCCTAAGCAAAGCCGATGACAAGTCACGATGGTGAGAAATGCCTTTTCACGGGCTTAATGAGGCCCTCCGGGCAGCAGAGGCTTCTGTGAATGGTTTCTAAGCCTGGTGAGCAGACAGTGTGGCATATTTGGGGCTTAGGGAGAGCCAGTGACATGACTGCTTGCCAGCTACCGAGGACAGTGGGGCACCTGGCCTCCCCCACCTTCTGCCCTGACCTCTGAGGCCTGCCTGACTCCGGGAACCTGGCTTCGCACTCCCCTGCTGCTCTCTCAGCTAGCGCCTGGCATCCCTCTTCCTTCTTATCCAGGTCTTGTCTCAGGAAAGGAAACCAGGAAGATGCAAGGCAATGCTCCCGAGGCTGTTTTCTAAAGTCATTCTTTAACGCCTCTGATGTCACTGTTGAAAAAGATCACTCTGTGCGCTTGAGTCTTTGCAGAGGTTGTGTGGGGGGCACGGAGCGAGGTGCGTTCCCCACTTCTAGTCATCTGCTCTTTTTTATTTGTGGGTGGTTGGAGAATGCGCCAGTGCAAGCCCTCCCTCACTCTACTTCCAGCCCCTGCTAGACAGGGTCCCCTTCCCACAATGCACCAGGGTCCTTCTCATGCTATTGCCTCATTGCCAGGACCCTAACCTTCCATGATGCTTACTCACTGCCCCATTTAAGAAGAAAATATAAAAACAGATGAATTTCACTCCAGATATGATGATGTCTGACATGCTTAATAAGAGAACCAGTAGGTCTCTTCACTTATCCAGCCTCAGCTTACTCTTCTGTGAAATGGGCTTGATGTTTATTCCCTGCCCTCAGCTCATCGCTCAGTAAAGGAGCAATGGTGGCAAGCACTCATCTGCCTTGGGAGAAAGGTACGGTCCTAAATTACACTCTGCTGGATCTGCTGGAAGATGAACAAGTAAAGAAGGGAAAGAGAAAGCCACATCGATTACTTAATTCTGTTGCTTGTCAGCAGGAAAACTTAGTAGAGGCAGCAACCCCTTTGTTTGCTGAGAAGAGAGGCCAAGCCCATTGTTTTACAAGAGAATGATGCCCATACAATGACTTATATCCCTTCTCTCCCTCTGTGCAGCACATTTCTTCAGTTGTACCAGGTCTCACACTTGCCAACACCTTGGCCCGAAGCACACAGGTGTGTGAGTTGCCACACCCCCACAGCAGTCCAGAGTGGTTACACTGTAGTCCCCCCGGGCAGGCAGGCAGCCTGCCCTTCCACATATGGGGACATCTGAATGCTGTTTGTTCAACAAGGAGCATTAAGAAATGCTCTGGCATCGGCTGCCGGCAAGTCACCCAGGTCTTTTGTTCTTGGGACCTCCACGTGTCCACACAAGCACACGCACTTGCGTGCCAGGGGCATCACGGCCGTTGAACGAGCGCTCTGTTTTCTGGAAATAACGCTGACCTCAGCGCAAATAGAAACAGAAACCTCTCATCCAATTCGCATTGTTTTACCACCTTTGTTTGTGCCTGGGCATTTGTCACAAGCAGCAACGAACACCTCCCAGTGACTTCAGGGGAAACAGGTGTGAGGGACTGGTTTGATTCCAGCAGAGCTGGCATCCCTTCCCTCTGTACAGCAATGACAGGGAGCAGCGGGGGGCGTCTCCCTACTCACGAGACACCCCGATCATAAGAAAGGAGGGGGTGACCCCGGAGGTCAGCGAGGGGGCTACTGCGACGGCCCCAGAGGGAGGTCGTGTTGGTGGGAGGTGCGGTGGTGGTGAGAGGCGATGCAGGCAGAGGTGGATGTTTCGGAACTCCGGAACTGTTTGGATGCGGGAGCGGGAGGGAGGGGCAACTGGAAAAGCCTTGGAGTCCTGGAGCTTGGGTGACTGGAAAAGTGGCACCGTCTGCAGGGACGGCAAAGTCCAGAGGCTGGCGTGGGAGCAACAGGGTCCCGTTTGGTTTATGCGGCTGGGGCTGCCGCTGCGGCTCCCAGTGCCGTCCCAGTCCCACCACCCGTGCTAGCTGTTCCTCTCGCTCTCGGGGACACGGGAGCCAGGGCTTCTGTTCTAAGGGGCGTGTGCCTGGCGAGTCTCTGCTGCGGGTGCCGGGCCCTGCTGCAGGTTGGGTTTTCCAGAGGCGGCCGCAGAGACAAGTCTGGGACCAACACCAAGGGACGGAATGGGGAAAACGCAGGACTGGGCCGAGAAAGAAGTCTAATAGAGCTGCAGGCTCAACAAATCTCAGCCAGGCCTACGGGGGAGTTTGGAGGAAATATCAACTGTCAGAGTGACCTGCACGGCAGTATGATGCCCAGAGCTATGTTCCCCTGCCTCTCTCCATCTGAACTGTGGGCAGTCCTGGGGAAGGCAGGGAGAGGTGGCTCTCTTCGACAGAGACTGACCTTGAAGGAGCTGACAGCTGGAGGTAGTTTGCTGACCCCACTCACCACAGCTGGGCAGCAGATCCTCGCTGGAAAGGGGATCCTGGTGACACATTTTTATTTCTATCACAGACCCGAAAGTTCACAACTGTCCTTTATGGCCTCTCTTCAGTTTGCGGTGCACTGCAGAGGACTGCAGCTGGTAGAATCCTCGGGGAAGGGACAGGTTAGCAGCCAGTCCATCGTCTCCATTTCGCAGGCAAAAAAAAACTAAGGCCCAGAAAGAGAGCTTGCCTCTCCTCAGTTCGGACAGTCAGTGAGCAGTGAACTCAGGAGCAGCACTCGGTCCTCTGGCTCCTCAGCCAGCGCTTGTCCTGAGAGAGAAGACTGCTCTGCGGTCAGTGGGTCCTGGAGGGAGATGGTTGCTCCCAGCCTGTGAATGGGCTGCCTGAAGTGTCCTGCCTTTTGCTGGAAGTGCTCGGGATTTGTTCCCCAAGGCGCTGAGTGGGGGCACACCAGACCTGCAGAGATGACTAAATTCAGATTCCCAGGGAGTCAGGGCAAGAAGGGGGTGCTTAGAACTTGGCAGCTTCCCAAAGCAGTTCCTTGCCTCTGGTTTTCATCCTGGGGTTAAGTCAGCTCAGCAGAGTTGTTCTAGAGTCTTCTGTAACTTCTCTCAATGGCCCAGACTTTGGCATGGCCATCAGCATGCACTGGAGCATCACAGGAACCACCCCCATGAAATGACCCCCTAAGGTCGGCCACAGAGCTGGTGTCGAGGACACTCTCCATGACATTCCACAGTGTCTTCTGAGTGTCTCTGTGAGGCCCCATGGGAACCCTCAGCATCAGGAACAGGCGTGCTTCTGTGAAGCAATTGCTCCATTGTTTTACATCATAGGTAGGAAGGAGCGCCCTGTGTGCTTTTCTCTCAGGTTTGGGTTTTAGGTTAGGAAGCTGGGGCATGATTGGAAGACGCCCTAGTGCAAGTGCACGGACCCTCTAATCTCCGAGAAGATACCACACCAGACTCTGTTCGCTTTTACCTTTCATTTTCCCACCTCCTTGTATTCTCTCTTCCTATTTTTTAAACTTTGCTCTATTTTAGGTGGTTTCTGTAAACTCTCTCAAAGACTTTTTGAGAGAGTAAAAACCCCAAAACAAAAACAGTTAAAGACGCCTTCTTTGCAGGCCTTCAGTTTGCCCTGAAACTTGCCTTTCTGACTCTGTTCTGTGTAACAACATCCAGCAATGGAGTTTGTGCCGCTGCTCCAGGAGCGCCGGGACCTTGCCCATCCCACTGTGCAAATCCTGGACTTATCTGGGCCTTATCTTGTCGTGGACGAGGTTCAAATGCTGAGGGAGCCCTGGACCAGCCCAACTTGTTGCTGGGCACCACAATGCAGGTCTTCCAAGGGTCTCAGGGGAGAGTCTCACGTTTTTCCCACGAGGCCCTGTGTGTGGTGTACAGCCCGGATCAGCCGGGCAAGCCACCTTGCTCCCTGAGATCCAGACATGACGCAAGTTCAGGCTTGGAAGCTGTCTGGGTTTTGCAAGGGCACATCACAGTTCTTCGAGGTATTTAATTATTTATTTCCGGGTGGGTCAGTTGGTTCTAATTGCCTTCGCTTTGGTGTTTCCACAAGCTGGGCATTTTTTTTTCCCCCTCCTGCAGTCTTGAATGGCCCTTAAGAGGCATTCTTTCCAAGCTGACTCATCAAGCCATCTCCTCCTGGTATTAAGAAGCTCAAACGGCATGTCCCAGGGGTGAACACATCAGCACAAGAAGGGTTTGCAAACCAGACTTGTCCACCTTTCTGAGCAATTATCACTACAGAGATGGGGACTTACTAGGTCAAATGTTGAGTCTAGGATTCCCGAATTCCCGCACTTGGACCCGATGATTCTGTACAAAAGGAATTACTCATTGTCAGGTGTCCAGAGGGCCAATCGCCGCAAGCAGATGATGGTCAGCCCTACCGTGGGGTGTTTATTTTCCTTTGTCTATGGGTTATTTCAGATCACGGTGAAGGGAAGGAAAGGTAGTAATAAAATCTGTTGGAAATGGCACTTATATAGCTCAAATTAACCTCTCCAAGCTTCAACTTCCTTGCCTGCCAAGGAGAGGGCAGGGGCAGTCACGCCCACCTTGCAGATCTGGTGTGAAGCGCCAAAGAGCTAGAGGACAGAAAACACCTGGTCCAGCACCTGTCGCAGAGGCAGGCGGAGCCCCTTATGTGGTAACTATTTCGTCTGTGTAACAGGCACATGGGCACCTGAACATTATGCTTCTGCTGGCTCACTGTGGGCCTCAGAACGGCATCGTCAGTGTCACCAGGCAGCTTGTCAGAAGTGCAATTTCTCCCCACTGCCCCACTCTTCAGAGTCAGAAGCTGCATTTTAACGAGCTCCCTGGGCGACCGTATGCACGTTACAGTTTGACAATCCTCAGGTTAAGGGAAGTCAGTTTTACCTAAGTATCTGGGTTTGATGGCATTTCTCTTGGCAACCAAGTCAAGTGAGTCTGTCAATCAATCGCCGCGCTATTTACCGAACACAGGGCCAGGGCCAGGCCGGCCCTGCAGTGGTTCTGGCCGGCCCGCAGCTCACCCTGCTCACCTGCCTCCTGCGGTTACCTGCTGAGTGGCCAAGGCTCCAGGGAGATTGAGGGCTCCTTGTTTACTGGGCAAGCACAGATAAGGTTTCTCACAGCCCCACCTGAGCGCCTGTGCCAAGGTAAACTTGCTCTCCAGAATTGCTCCCTGACTGGAAAATGTGTCAGTCTATTTATTTCTCACTCCCACTGGAAAAAAGGTGGGGTGGGGGAGTGGTTGGTCATGATGTCATTCTTTCCACGGAACTTCTCAAAGGCATCGCGTTTCACCCCGACTTCAGGCACCGCTTGTGTTTTGCTGCACCGTACGGAACAGAACCGGCCAAGAGCATGGAGTTTCTCTTCCTTCTCCCGCCACTCTACCTCCTTCCCCCACCTCGTTGGGGGCTTTTACTCTCTGAGGGGTTTGCAAGCAGCCCAGAAAAGGAAGCTGGAGTCCAAGAGGTGTGGGAAAGTTGTACTAGCACTTCTTACAAAGGTGACTTGAATCTGGGAAAACAGTTGCTGGTCCACGGGATGGAAGGCAGGCGCTGGCTCTGGGGCCGGGGGGCAGGGAAGGGGCTCCCTGGGAACGAGCCTACTGCTTCTAGACACATCAGAGAATTGAGAGCAAAGAGTGAAACAGTTTTTCTGAAAGCCATACAAAAAGTCAGCAAGAGCTGGGGCCATTGCATTGACCACAATTGCTTGTTCACATTTCTCTGGAGAAGAGCTAAGACTTTCTAACTGGGTTTCTGCCTCCCACAAGCTGATGGCCAGCAGACAGTCCTGGAGGAAACCCAGACTCATGCTGGGAGTGTGAACTCATCATTCTTTCTTCAGATGAAGATGCTCCTGTAGTTCAATTCTGCTTCCATCCCAGTTCTAAAGTACTTATCAAGAAAATAAGAGCTAATAAAATAAGAGAGAGGCCTCGCCCAGACCAGTAAAGATAATGGGCTATGAACTGAGAAATAGAATTCATCCAGCCCATTTTAAAAACTGTTTTAAAATTTTATTTGTAATATGTTAACATGTAGGTAAAATCACAGGCCGATACAGCAGATTCCTGTGGGCCTACTTCCCAGTTATACCAGTCAGGATGAACCTGACTGAGCTGTGGTAACAAACATCCCCAAATCTCAGTGGCTGAAAGCAACGAAGATTCATTTCTCACTCCTCTCTACCTGTGCTCCGTGGGTCACCTGGGGGTAGCAGGACTGCTCAGGGACTAGGGAGGAGAGAAGCGTGGTCTCTGCGCTACTGCATTGACCAAAGCTTCTGTGCACTGGCTCATGAGGCCAGATGCATAAGCTCCTTCCCCTCCAGTTCATGGAACCAAGTAAGTCTCTAGGCCACGCCTAATTTCAAAATGGGTGGGAAATGCAATCCAGTGGGAAAACACAGATCTAGAAACCTTTGGTGAGCACCATTAATGATGTCCACTTCGACTTCAGCAAATATTAGCATATCGCCTTATTTGCTTCAGGTTTTTTTTTTTTACTTTAAAGAAGACAGTAAATATTAAAGAGACAGCTGAGCTTCTCCTGGAATTCCTCTCCATCCTGTTCTCCTCCCTCATTCCCCAGAGCTAAGCATTGTTTTGAACTGAGTATTCTTCATTCTATGCATGTTTTTATGTAGTTTTACTATTTTTGGTAAATTTTTATGTATCCATTAGAATTTTAAGGTATTATTGTGCTGGCTTTTAAACTATGTATGCATATATATATATATATATATATATATATATATATATAGTATCATAATCTTCTGCAATAAGTATTTCTTATTTAGCCCTGCAATTGTGAGACTTTTATCTCTGCTGACACGTGCCTGTTGTATTTCATTGTATGATGCACGTTAGCCACTCATTCTCTTGTGTCCATGGACATTCAGGTTGTCCATCAACAAACACTACTACTCAGTAGAGTAGTATAGCTACTACTGTGGCAAACACTCAGTACACGTTTCCTTGTGCACACATACAAGACTATAGCTTAGAAGTGCAATTTCTGGACACAACACCTGTAGTTTTACTAGTTATGGCTCAGTTGCTCTCCAAAGCACTGGTATGAACTCACAGTCCCACCAGCACCGAAGGAGCCTCTGCGATTGAACAGATCTGTGCTAACACTGACATCGGCTGACGTAAATTTCTGCAGACCTGGTAGGCGTGAATGGCATTTTATTGTTATTTTGATTTGCATTTCTGTGATTAGTGGGGAGAGCAGGCATCTTTCTGTATTTTTATTGACCCGCCAGCATTTCCTCTTCTACAAACCGATAGTTTGTGTTCTTTGTGCATGTCCCTTCTCTGTTATCTTTTTCTAATTAATTTGAGAGATTTTTTAAAGCCGTTTTGTTGTTGTTCTTTTCCTTTTTCTTTTTTTAAAAGATTTTATTTACTTATTTTTAGAGAGAGGGGAAAGGAGGGAAAAAGATGGAAAAGAACATCAGTGTGTGGTTCCCTCCCGTGCACTCCCTACCGGGGACCTGGCCCACACCCCAGGCATGTGCCCTGACTGGGTATTGAACTGGTGACCATTTGCTTTGCAGTCCAGTGCTCAATCCACTGAGGTATACCAGCCAGGGCTAATTTGAGAGATTTCTAAACATTTTATATTTATCCCAGGCTATGGCTTGTTTTTCACTTTGTAACAGTAGCCTTTCGTTGTACAGAAGTTAATTTAAATGTAATCAAAATGAACAGTTTTTTATTGTTTCTATTTTGCAGGGTTTTTTAAATCCTTTTTTTTTATCTTAAGGCCATGAAGAATTTTTCTCTATTTTCATCGCGTGTTTTTGCTTTTTGCTCAGATCTTTAATCCACCTGGATGACATCTACTTTATCTAAGATAGAAATCTCACTTTGTGTTTTCCTTATGGATTAAAGTTCTCCCAGGACTCATTTATTTAACAGCCGCCCATTTGACATCGTTTTGTAACTTCATCTCTGCCTTCTATTGTTCCCAAACACGGGTGAGCCAGAGGCTGTGCTCTGTGTTCTCCTCCACTGGTTCGTCCTTTTGCCCAAGGCATTGCCTTTGTTACTAAATATTTTCATAATATGTTTTGATAGGGTAAGTTCCTCCACCTTGTACTTATTCAAAATTGCCTCTCAGTTATTGTTGGCCCTTTGCTCCTCCAGATCAATTTGGGGATTGGATTGTCTAGTTCCAAACAAAATAAAACAAAACCCAACACCCCGTGGGACTTCAGTTGAAATTCTATAGATGAAATTGACATCTGTAGGATTTTGATGGTTTCACTGTATTCACTTTCTTTTGTGTTGGCACACACTTACAATTCCCAAGCCCTCCAAACACCCCCCATTTCCTCCTCTGCCCTCCTCCCCAGCCGTGCTGACTTTGACTCAAAAGTGCTCACTTCCTATTTCTTCCTGTGGCTTCAGCTTCTTCACTGATAGTAGTTATCTCTTTCAGTCGTCTCCTCACTCTGCCAGTGTTGCCAGTGTGCAAAAGGTCAAACCCAGGCACGCATTGCAGTGATAAGGGGGTGAGGGAGAAGATTTTAACAGTGTCCTGTGAGGGGAGACGCCAGCATCATTACTCATGCGGGGTGCACGACAATGTTTGCTGGGTTTCGGGAGGTAGTGTGTATGGGTCGTGGGTAAGAAGGCAGACCGCTGAGTTTGCACCCCCGCTCTATCATGCACTGATTCCAATCCAGGGCAAATTTCTTAACCTCTCTGTCTGTGCCTCAGTTTTCCCTACTGTTGTGTAGGGATGGAAATGTTGGTTATCTCATGGCATGACTGTGCGAAATTTATAGGTTAATGTATGTAAAGTACTTGGGAGAGTACCTGGTATATTGTATGTTATCTATTATTGTCATTGCTAAGACAGCATTTTCAGGACGCACTGAGAATGTGGCTGCTTTGAATGTTCAAATGAGATAATGTCCAATTAAACTACTAATCTTAAAACCAGACAAGAACTTGCTGATTAGTGCTATAGCTTCTCATTAAGTCAAAGGGCATCAGGCATCAGTTGAAGGAGTAATCATTAGTGATCTTCAGTGGGGCTAGTTTAGTGTTAACCACACTGCAGATTTCACAGAATCAATGAGTTTAGGGTAGGATGGTACCCAAGATAACCCAACCCAATCTCCTACCTCATGCTTGAAACCTCCTTTCTAAAAAGCTATTAAAAAGACCCCCCAAAAAGCTATAGACAAGAAAGACTTTCATGAAAGAAGATCAGAAAGGCAGGACTATTGAGAGGGCTTCAGATCTAGTAAAAAAAAAAAAAAATGAAGGAGATGGTAGGAAAAGCATAAACTGATAAATGTTCAAAGGTTGCTGGGAGTGGCCATTAAGAAAAGCTGAAAGGGAGGGGTGGTTCTAGAGAGCCGAAAGCCTCGGTCCAGAAGACTCTCATCCAGGAAAACATCTGCACCTTGGAAACCAAAGGAGCATTTCTCAAGGTTCTACATCACTACTCAGTGGGCTATGTGAGGGCCTTAGAACATCTCTTTCTCTCCTCTTTGACGCTGGGCTGCAAGGGGACCTGACATTTCCACTGCTGGTACCCCTTTGGAGTGAGACTTCAGGTGCCTTATTGAAAGAGAGAATATCAGCATATGACTAATGAGGAATAAGCCCATACATCTGTCATCCAGGAGACCCTTAGATTGAACTCCTCAGCTTAACCCTCGCTGAGAGTGGGGTCATAAGATATAGCAAAGGCAAAAAGATAGAGGGAATAAGAAGCATAAATGGTAGGTACAAAATAGACGGGGAAGGTTAAGAATAGTATGGGCAATGGAGAAGCTGAAGAATTTATTTGTATAACCTATGGACATGAACTAAGTTGAGGGAATGATGGTAGGAGGGGGTGTGGAGGGCAGAGGGGAATAAAGGGGGGAAATGGGACAACTATAATAGCACAATTAATAAAATATATATATTTTAAAAAGATATAGCAAAGGCAATTCTGCTGGGCAGAGGGAAGAGAAATGCCTGGGGGGGGGGCTCTCACAAACAGGGAAGGCCAGTACAGGGACTGACGAAACTAGAGGAGGGGAGCTCTAGGGATGGACTGGGGGATCCAGTGCAAGGGGGTGGGTAGAGGTGTGGGAGGGGAGGGTGAAGACCAGATGGAGTCACCAGCCTGTAGTTACCTCTCCCTCTGGGTTGAAGCCGACTCTGGTTCCCAGAAGTTTCCTTCCAATGACAGGAAGAGCCACAAACCTGTGGGGAGCCTGGTCCCCCCCCTCTAAGGAAGTAGAATTAGGTTAAGGATTCAGAATGCATACTCCAGGCTAACGGTTCTTTTGTGCACTGTGCTTTGTCCTTGGTGACAGCAGCATCTTGTCGTGTGCAGCTCTCCACACCTGCAAAGCACTTACATAGCTCCTCTGCTGCCCCTTATACCTCTGGAAGCTGGACAGGGTGTGACGTTATCCCCAAGTTATGCAACAGAAAACTGAGGGTCAAAGAGGGACGACTTGTTCTAGGTCCCCCA
This sequence comes from Artibeus jamaicensis, assembly GCF_021234435.1. Classification (NCBI taxonomy): domain Eukaryota; kingdom Metazoa; phylum Chordata; class Mammalia; order Chiroptera; family Phyllostomidae; genus Artibeus; species Artibeus jamaicensis. The sequence continues at coordinate 16,996,490 of NW_026521843.1, read as the reverse complement.
GCTGGGCCAGAAGAAGTCAGGTGGGCTCACAGCAGGATCCCACAGCTGTCTGGATGGAGCTTCTGGCCAAATGTGGGAAGGGGCTGCAGGGGGGTGTGGCAAGCACTTACCCAGGTCACTATCTCAGAGCACAGCCGGGTTAGACTGGCTGCCCCAGGTGCTTACTCCCACAGGGCGGGGTCTGCTAAAGGGGTGGCCACCTCAAGAGGGGTCATGCACCTGGGTGTAGACACACAGTGCAGTCATGCTGCTCAGTTGCTGCCCCCACTCCTCCGTGCTCTTCATTCATTCATTCATTCATTCACTCATTCATTCAATACACAGGGGACGCTGATGCCCTAAGAATACAGAGACAAGATAGGACACTGTCACTGCCCTGTGAAGGGAGGCAGTAGGTAAACAGATAATGGCCACAAAATGTTGACTCTTTTTTTCAGAGAGGAAGAATAGTGGTTAGGGTCACAGGCTTTGGAGCCAGGATGGGAAAATAAATTAGGCACAAAGGATGCATTTGTAGGTGTCATGACCGAGAACTTCTTAGGAATAAAGAAAACAGAAGACTTCAGATTGAAAGGCCTCAGTGTTAAACAAGATAGATAAAAAAGAAACTCACACCTACATGTACTGGAATACAATGTAAGAATATTTTATGAACAAATTTTATTTTATTTTTTTAAAATTTATTTATCTTTAGAGTGGAAGAGAAGGAGAGAGGGAGAGAAACATCAATGTATGGTTGCCTTTCATGCATCCCCTGCTGGGAACTGGCCTGCAGAGAACTGGCCTGCAACCCAGGCATGTGCCCTGACTAGGAATCGAACCGCGATTGTCTGGTTTGCAGGCCCGCACTCAATCCACTGAGCTACACCAGCCAGGGCACAATGTAAGAATATTAATGGCAAAGAGAAAATTCTCAAAACATTTATAAAGAAAAAGTAAATCAATCACGAAGAAAAAAGAATCAGCATGACAGGAAACCTCGGCAACAAAACCAGATGCAAGAAGATGGTGAAGTAATCTTTTAAAGTGTTGATGGAAAAGAACTTCACACCTAAATTTTATATCTAGCTGAACTATCGTTTAAAAGCAAGAGACGTAAAAATGGTATCGGGTAGATAAAGCTTCAGATGGCTCTTCCAAACCCTTCTTTTAAACATTCTTGAAGCTAATTTTTCAGTGCAAGAAGGAACCTAAAAAAAAGGCTTCAGAGTAAACCCGAAAAGGAGAACGAGGAGGAGGAAAGGTGGAGGAGGAGGAGAAACAGATATATAAGGTCAGCAGAGAAACAGAGTACAACAACAAGACATCCAACGTGCTGGCTTTTAAAACAAGTTATAAAATACACAAATGCATGATGACGAATGGAGAAAAAAGGAAAAGATATAAACATGCGGTTACTATGGAAAGAAAAAAACACAACAAAAAGTTTTAAACTAACAATATTATGAAGAACTGTAACTTGGTGACTTTTTAAAATTCATAGAATTCTAGAAAAATATGAAATTCCAAAATTAGAAGAACAAATAGCAAACCTAGTTGTCATGTGTTTAATTAGAATTACACCCTGGCCGGTGTGGCTCAGTGGATTGAGCACCGGCCTGCAAACCGAATGGTTACCGGTTCAGTTCCCAGTCAGGGCACGTGCCTGGGTTGCAGGCCAGGTCCCCAGTAAGGGGTGCGTGAGAGGCAACCACACACTGATGTTTCTCTCCCTCTCTTTCTCCTTTCCTTCCCCTCTGTCTGGAAATAAATAAATAAAATCTCTAAAAAAAATAGAATTACAATATAATCAAAGACCCATAGATGTCAGATGGCTTTATAGATTAGTTCCACTCACTTGTAAGAATACGCTAATCCCCTGATTATAGATAAATTGTTCCAGAAAACAGAAATCAATTTCTTCTTTGCTACAAGATTTGTTTAACCTTTATTACAAAGTCAGATAAGAATAGCTAAAAAAACTATAATGCTAGTTCATGTCTGAATGTTCGATATAAAAATTATACATAAAATATCATTTCATAATTTTATCACATAAGATAAAAAATACAGTTAGCTAGTGGTATCAGCCATGTATTTTAAAAGCTGTGACCAAGTCAGGCTGCTTTCAGAACGTGGGAAAGTGTAACGTGAGAACAAAGCAATGCAATCTTTAGCACTAACAAACTGAAAAACCACTTGCATGAGTATCTTAAGATTTTTGGAAAGCATTATTGTCGTTAATTAAAGTTTAGCTCCTCGGTCACACAAGCCCCAGTGCCGCTGCTCAGAAGCCACATGTTGCTAGTGGCGACCACACCGGAGAGGCCCAAACCGTGGACGTTTCCTCCACTGCGGAAGGTCTGTCTGACGGACAGCACTGCTCCATCGTTCAAGTGCTGGAGGGCGTGAGAGCGGCTCCAAGCTCCAGACGGAAGCGAGACCAACCACGATCTGCTGTCAGCCTCAGAAGGCGTTTCCTCTGACTTTCACGTGGCAGTTGAGAACGGACCTAAAGTGATTGATTCTGGGCATCACTGCCCCCAACTCGCACAAAGGACTCAAGAGCATGTCTAGTAAATGAACAAATAACACAAAACAAGCAGGGAAACAACTCCAAGGGGATAATTTACGTTCAGAAGAATGTAAAATAAATCGGAAGCCATTAAGAATAGAACAAAGTAAGTACAAGCAGCAAGTGATACAGTTCAGGATGGACAGAGTGGAGGGTGAACGTTGTGTACAAATATATGATGGGAAGTTACCAGGAATGTAGCAGAGAAGGGACTGGAGATGCAGGCCCATGAGTTGTGAACAATAACAAGCAATAAAGTGCTTGTTCTAAAAACCATAAACACAGACAGGTATGTGACTCAAGCTTCTGATTAAATGAAGGAAGGAAGGAACGAACGAATGAACCAACCAAACACACAAACAAACTGGAGGGAGTGCCCATTTATGGGGCAAAAAAAGGGCATGAAGGAGCACAAATACAAATCGGGGCTGATGGGGAATGAAATAAAAGCAAATCAAACAAAACAAGAGAGAGTCTTTGCATAGCTTGATAATGATAACGTATTGCAAGTTGAAAATGAGGACCTTATATATATCACTCTCTACCAGAAGTTTAAAGAGAGAGAGAGATGACAGATGGCTGTTGGTGAGAACACCACTGCAAGGAGATGTGTAAAAACCATTAAGACTGGGTTCTGAGTTTTGTTTTGTTTTGTTTTTAACTGCTGTGTGACTTTGGGCAAATCAGTTAAGCTTCCTGAGAGTTTCTACATCTTAAAAAAGGAAAAACAAACCAAGCAATACCAAACCAAACCAAAACCGGGTTAACGCTGTATTTGGCCTCTGAGGATGTTGTGATGGGACAGGAAGTCGTGCTCCCAGGCAGAACTGCAAGCTCTTGTTGCTGTGACCAGGGGTACGGGTCTGGATTGTGGTCTCACTTAGCCTCAGGGCATCATTTCAGCTCTGAACCATCAGGCTGCAAAGGGACTCCCACCATGGTCCCTGGGGCTGAGGGAGCCGGGTCACACTGCTGAAACGGGCCTCTCAGCTCCTGCCCAGGGAGGCTTGGGGCTCTCCTCTGAGGACACAGGACCCCAGGGGACTGGGAGCTCATCTGAAGCACAGGGCACTGGGATGGAGCATCCTGAGGTCAGGTGACTCTGGCCAGAGAATGGGAGCAGCGGCCTCTCTTTCTCCCTCTGCCTACCGCCTCAGTGCCAGCCCAGGCCTCCTCCCCCTGCCTACCAGCACAGGCTGCACTTGACCTCCCTGTCACCAAGTCATGTGCTAGTGGTGAGGGGCACTAAGGGCGGGGGCAGCATTCGAATTCACCTCAACTAACCAGAGGGCATATTTTATGGTTTGCTGAGCACTTTTACCCAATTATTCCAATGCTGCTGTGAGGCAGTTGCCTTGATCTTCTTCTCACGGATGCAGGAGCAGGCACAGAGGGAGGAGACACAGGCTGGACAATGGCAGATGGAGGACCCGAATCTTGGGTTGTTTGTATTTAAATCCTGTGCATGCTCCCACCTTGTGTTGCTGTTGGTCTCTGGGTGTGGCCACGGAAGGGAGGGCTTTTCTTTCCAAGCTGCTGGCTCTCAGATGCTGCCTGAACTGGCCTCCCCAACAGTCCACACTGGCACTTTCCTGCTTTCTTTGTGTCCCTCTCAGTGAAAAGGTCTCCCTACACTCATTCCCAGACAGACTTGAAAGAAGGTAAACATCTAGAATGGCAGACTTCTGCCCCCTCCTGGTGGCTCCTGAGCATTGCCCTGACAACTAACCCACCCATCCAGTTCCCACAAAACCATTTCTTCTTTGAGATCATTTTCTTCTTGAAGATAAATACTCAGTAAGAGCAAAACTGTGTCTGAGCAGAATACAAGTCACACTATCACACTATGAGCATCATGCTAAAAGACCGGAAACCTGGGTTCGAACCACTTATCCTTTTTTTTTTTTAATCCTTACCCAAGAATGTGGTTATTGATTTTAGGGAGAGAGGAAGGTTGAGAAAGAGAAACATCGACGTCGAGAGAACATCAGTTGCTTGCCTCCTGTACATGCCTGACAAGATATCAAACCTACAGCCTTTCCAGTGTATGGGACAATGCTCCAACCAGCTAAACCGCTTGGCCAAGGCGAACCATTTGTCTTTTGTGGGATATTGGGCCAATCTTGCGGCTTCTTTGAGCCTCAATTTGCCTATTTGTAAAATTGGTATAATATCTATGTCTTGGAGTGATCGTGTCCCAGAGAGGATTCGAGGACATGCTTACTGCGTTGCAGGATTGTCATTGGTCTCCCACTTTTGTAGGAGACCTCCCGGATTCCTTTCAAATATTTTAAAGGATTGCAGAATTGGAAGGCAGCTAAAAGAGGTCACTGAGTGGTTTTTAGAGGTTGCCTGTAAGGCACATTAAAAGTATCCAACACCTTACCCATAGTCCTGCTCCCGAACCTTCCTTTACGTCCTCATGAAAGGTTTCCAGAATGGAGACATCTGCTCAGGCAGCAGCCCATCCTCTTTGGCTGCCGGCCTGGCCAGGGGTCCAGAGCTCTGTCCTTGTGGGAGAGGACCAGTATGACCACACGGGCTGAAGCCCAGAAGTGAGGGCAAGGGTCATGCTTAGAATGTATGCTATTTTTTCTTTTTTTGACAAAATCTATTTGCCCAAATCGATTTAGTGGAATAATTTAATTTGGGGACTGCCTGGCTTTGCATTTATTAAAATATATTTCATTCTTGAATTCCCACTGACATTTGGAGGAACAGACTTCTAAAGTGTTCTTGAGCAGGTTTCCTGGCCATTCATAGCCTGATATGGAGTCCAACCCAGCTCACTCACGCCTGCAGCACAGGTAATCTGGGGATAGGTAAGCCTGGATGGGTGAGGGGCACAGACCAGTGAGGGGACCAGCTGAGGCCCTCTGGGAAGATGAGCACCCAAAGGTGACGGCTGGAGAAGTATTCAGAAAAGGAGGTGGGAGGAGGGCGAGAAGGTGACTTTAGTGACTTGACAGTTTCGGCAGACGAGCTGCTGGAAGTCACCCCTGGCTCAGCCTTTGCAACCTGTGGGAAGGTAGTGCATTAAGATTCACCTCGTCTGGAAGGCTACCCAGCCTCCCAGAGCCCTGCTCATTCACCCCCAGATTTCCAATCTGAGAGCCAGGCATCCACCCTGCAGTTTCACTGTGCTTCTATCTGATCCCTGTTCCGTTCCCTCTGGGAGGAAGGGAGAGGACCAACGACTGTGGAGGAGACGGACGCAGGTTCCTGCATCCCTGCCTCTGCCTCTTCTCTTATTTGTATGACCCAAGCAACATTTCTCTGTTTCACTGTTTGCGGGGCCTCCAGATAAAATTAATTCTGTGCGTTTTATCTCCCTTGCTACACTCAGGGAACCTTTGAGATAGGAACTGGGGCTGATTTCCTCTGTCTCTGGAGCCTGTCATGGTACCTGGTGTACAACGGTGGGCAGAAATGTGTGCTGAACTTAAACGAACAACAAGTTATCTGAAGAGTTTAAAGTTGGAAACTCGACATCACTTGGTCTAGTAGTTCTTGACCTGGATGTGCATTGGAATTATCTTGGGAGCTTTTTAAAAAATTGGGGCACTAGGCCCTCCTCAGACCAATTCAGTCAGAAGCTCTGAGAGCAAGATTTTCATAGTTAAATGCCCAGAAAGAGCTCATCAGCCGAAGGCTGGCTGCAGAGAATCCTTTTATAAACCTGAGATTACTTTCTAATACATGATGATTACCCGTTGTACTATGTCTGAGTTTTCATATAATGCATTCTCTTAAAGTTAAGCCCATGTGCACAAAAAAGAACTTAATTTTAAAAAATAAATAGGAAATATATAAGGGAAAATGTGATTTTCACTGGGTGTTCAGATGCTTGCCCATTCATGGAATGGCAACAAAAAATAAAAATCAACATAACATCATAATGGTTGAGTTAAATTCCATTTAAAAAGAAAATCAAATAAGCCAAAGGGATGGAATGAGGGGAGAGAAGAAAGACATTCACTTCCTGCCCCATTAAGAGTCTTCAGGTGACATGTTGGGACAGATTCTTCGGATATCTGTGTATATCTGGATGTCTTTCTGTATCAACAGGGCAGGAGTGATACAAATCTAAGAGCGGGTTTTAATTCTATTGAAGTGTCTGCTGAGAGAAGCTTGCTTGGCCAGCATCTTGCCTGCACAGACCCAGTTGCATGAAGGATCCATCCCTCATAGCACTGCAGGGCTGGAGCAAGGTAGAGACCGGAAGAACCTCCACATCCGCTTCTCTAAGCGTGGTCCTGAACCAGCCGTGTGCAGCTTGTCAGACCCACTGAACCTGAATCCCTATGGTAACGAGGTCCCTGGACGGTGTGCAAACACTGCCTTAAAGGGTGCCCCACTCAGTCCCCTTCTGACGACTTGCCGCCAGCGTCACAGGGAGAGGGCCAGGTCTTTCTGTGGTCACCCCAGGAGCTGACATGTAATGACCCCTCCAATGTGTTAACAACCTTCCTGAGCCCTCCCAACTTTTCCTTTTCATAGGGAAAAAAGTAAAAATTAAAAAAAGAAATGAAATAGCTGTCATTAGTGGTTTGAGGCCCAGAGGAAGAGAGGAAGAGATCACAAGTCAACATCTGTGATTCTGCAAATAGAAAAAGAAACCTTTCCCAGGCTGCCTGGGAAGCGGCTCTCAGGGCTTGGCTGGTCCTCCATGATGGGATCCCGTTCGAGGTGGCCGTGCTCAATCTGGAGCTTTTAAAGGGAACCCCAGGCCCGACTGTCATGGGGTGGTGGGAGTGTTTGGCTAAACTCCTAGGTCTGTAAATGCCCAGGCACCAGCAGAGTGGGGCTCGGACAGCCCTTCTGCTCATTAAAGACCCTTAAGAAAGAGTGGGATGAAATGTCATCTGGGTGAAGGACACATCCAGGTACTTCCTCCTCACCCCCAGCTCTGAGCCAGCGCCTTGTCCTTCCTTTATCTGGGGACAGGTCTATCTGGGAAGTAGGAAAGTAATGGAGGGGCCTGAACCTCCTCCTTGGTGATCCTGTCAAGTTGTCGCTGGTCTGGGGGTGAACATGCAGTGGTGGGGGTCAGGCTGGGGAATGACGGGATTCGTTTCAGAGACTAATCCCTGCGCTCCACACCTGGACGGGGTTCCCCATCAGGGTTCTCAGTAGAGGCAGTGGGAGAGAAAGTGGCGAATGGTATAACCGGCTTTAGCGGGCTCCTCCTTCTGGGCCAGACATGATGCCAGGTCCTTGGCAAGCATTATCCCCACTGCCCTAAGAGGAATGTACCAGGCAGGCAGCCTGTTTACAAAGGAGGAAAGCTGAGTCTCTGGGGATGTGAGCACAAGTCCTAGGTTCAAAGAGTTCATACACAGGGAGCTGATTGGGAACCCAAGGTCTGTGATGCGTTCCCTGCTGCACCTGCCTCTGTACCACCGGAGACAGAGAAGCAGCGAATTCTAGTCCAAGCTCTTTAATTCATTGGCCTCATAACCTTAAGCAAGGCCTCTGTTTCTCTCAGCCTCCCGTGTATTATAAAATGCATGGCACATAGCAAAACCTCAGGGATGCTGGTTTTCTTTCTTCTTCCTTTTAAAATGAAGGATGGCCCTGACTGGTGTGGCTCAGTGGGTTGGGTGTCATCCTGCGAACCAAAAGGTTGCCAGTTTGATACCCAGTCAGGGCATATGCCTGAATTGCAGGCCAGGCCCCTGATTGGGAGAATGTGAGAGACAACCAATCGATGTCTCTCTTGCTCGTTGATATTTCTTTCCCTCTCTTTCTTCCCCCTCCCACCACTTTCCCTCTCTCCAAAAATCAATCAATAAATAAATCTTCAAAATGGAGGATGTTCTTGGCACTGGAGCGAAAACCGTGGCAGTTTAAGACTGTGACTGACCCCCTTTGGGCGGATTGAAGGGCACCTTGGGCAGAGTTCCCGTGTGAGTCAGCGATCTCTGCTCTCCTTCACCCCCACCCCTGGCTGGCAGCTCGGGCGCCCTTCTCCTCCCGCTAGCCCAGGGACCTCCAACCAGACAGGCTCACCTTGGCCCAGATGCCGTCTCCTTCTCCCTGCTCTGAATTCCAGCCCACAGAAATGGTTGGAACTCCAGCCCATTCCAACTTCAGATGCACCGGCCTTGAGAACATGAATCCTCCGCCCCCTGGCAGAAGTCCCAGCCTGCAGGGCTCCTGCGAGGAGGGTGCCGAGGAGCCCGGTCTAGAAAAGGTCCCTGTGCCCCGCCACGTGGTTCTCTCAGGGAGCGTGTACACCGAGCATGACAGGGGAGGGAGCCCTGAGCCAGGGACCCATCCCTGCCAGGGCTAAGAAGCAGAGCTGGGAATGACTGAGCAACTCTCCATTTCCTACCCAGTGCCAGGGAAACCATCGAAATCGGATGCCTTTCTGGCTTGAGGGGTGAGAGTAGAAAAAAGACCGAGGGACCCGCCGAGTACAAGAGTCAGGAGCCACACCCAGTGTGCCCCACTCAAGCTGGGCTGGTCCACTCTCCACGCTCTCGGTAACCGGGGTGTTACCGTCCCCATTTCCATGTGGGAACCGAGGCTCGGGGTCCCACAGCTCCAAAGAGGAGTGGGGGCATCTTCAAACTAAATAAAAAACTAAGAAATGTATGTGAAGGCTTAACGTGGCTCCATAAATGATAAGGCAAAGGTGGGGGGGGAGGAGAGGAGGCAACTCCTTCCTCTGATTTTTCCACCTTTAAGACCCGGGGGTTTGTTCATTCCGGCCACTGTGACTTTTCCCCTCCCACACCTCTGCATCACTGTTTGCTGCCCAGACCACAACTCTGGAATTACCGACCCTTTTACCCTCACGAGGGTGTTCTGTCACCATCCGGGCACTTTCGGGGTGACGTTGAGATAGATCCGCTAAAAATAAGTCCACTGAAACACAGAGTCTGTGGTCATGCTAAGGAGCGCCCCCTGCTGACCCCTTCTCACACAAGATGCTGGGAAAGCATCCTTGTGTTTTCAAATTGATAAGCCCAGGAACCCAGCCAGCATTTCTTCTTCCTTGTGTGGACATCCCTTCCCTACACCTGCCCTCCCTGCAATCTCGCCGCTGGCCACTGTGAACAGGAAATAGTTTGGTGACACGAGAGGAAAGAGTGGGAACAGGCGTTTTTCAGCTTATCAAGAAATGAGCGCTGGCATCTCATTTTTAAAAAGGCTAAAATTTTTAGAATAGTTTTAGGTTCATTGCAAAACTGAGGAGAAGGTGCAGAAATTTCCGTATCCCTCTGCCCCAGCCACGCACGCCCTCCCCGCGTCAACAGCACTCCCCAGAGCAGCACGTTGGCTACAGTCGGGGAACCTACAATGACCGGGCGTCGCTGTCGGCCAGGGCCCGTAGTCTGTGTTAGGGCTCACGCTTGGTGGTGTACATTCTGTGGTTTTGGACAACATGTTGTGACTCCTACCTGTTCTTATGGTATCACATAGAGTATTTTCCTTAAACATCCTCTGTGCTCCACCTGCTCTTCCCTCCCACCCCTCACCCTAACCCTGGCACCCACCCATCTCGTTTCTGTGTCCATCATTTTGCCTTTTTCAGAATGTCCTATAGTTGGAATCGTGCAGTATGATGCCCTGATTGGCTGCTTTCACTAAGTAATGTGCATTTAAGGTTCCTCCATGTCTTTCATGACTTGATAGCTGATTTCTTTTTAGTGCTGAATAATATCCCATTGTTTGGATATACCACATTTACCCATTCACCTACTACAAGACACCATGGTTGCTTCCAAGTTTTAGCAATTGTGGATAAAACTGCTACACACAGCCGTGTGCAGATTTTTATGTGGACAGAAGTTTTCTAGGCACCTCATTTTTCAGAAAGCACAAGGCAAAGAAGGAGATAAAGGATTTGTCACCCACGGTGAATAAATTGGAGGTAGTTCCATAACTCGTGATATCCTTTCTGGGAATCTAGAGACCAGAATCACTTCTTACGGCTGGCAGTGGAAAGATGACCAGGTTTCCTCCTCCAAAAGCTTTTCCTTGAACTTCCTTCCTGCCATCTCCAGCTCCAGACACCCCTGGGTCTTTCTCAGCGGGATCACAGCTTCCGAACGCTCTCATGAGGTCAGGAACACACAACACCCATCTTCCGCACCAGACTGTGAGGCCTTGGGGACAGGGAACTGTGTCTTATTCTCTTTGTGTCCTCAGATCCCAGCAACTGTTCAAACGTATTTGACGGATGCCCATAAGAAGGAAAGAATTCTGTCTTCCTTCTACTCTAGGAGCTGAATCAAAATTTCCATCTGTATCTATAACTAAGTCAGTTTGTATTTTATTAACTCTGCCCCATTATTTAAAGAGCTTTTAAAAAAACTCATCTGTTTCTATTAATGCCTTTTGTGGCAGAAGGTGGCAGTGTTATTCCCATTGGATGCAAATTCCAAGGTCACCGAGCAAGTCCCCAAGCCAGGAGCAGCACTGGGTCTTGTCTCTCAAACCAGTCCTCTCTCTCATCAGCCTGAGCCCAATCTTTCTGGAGCATCACTCTCTAGACAAAGAATGGAATAGTGATTGACGTCAGGGAGGGGCAAACTTCAGCCAACAGCATCATTATTCTACAACATGCCAGCCACTATTGTAGGTTAGTTACAGTTGGAAAGATAAAGAACTGGCCAGCCTTGCTTCACAGTGCATTGTAAGGTGAAGAGCAAAGAGGAACTCAGAGCTTGCTGCTCTCCCAGGCCCAGCCAGGTTCGGTCCCTTTCCCCAGAGTTCAGTGAAGGGGTCAGGAGCTAGGAGCTATACTGGAATTACATCTGGTTTAATTCTGACAGCAAGTGCCATATTATTTTATAGGTAATGAATCCAAGGGTCAAAGAAGTTGGTGGCTGTACCCAAGATCATCTGTCTAGTAAATATCAAAAACAAGATTTTACCCCGTATCTAACAAATTCCAAGATATGTATATTAGCTACCTGTGGTTGCCATGACAAACCTGGTGACTTAAAACAATAGAAATATATTCTCTCATGGTGCTGGAGGCCATGCTACTCCAGGAAAAATCCTTCCTTGCCTCTACCAGCTACTGGGGGTTGCCAGCAGTTCTGGGGCTCCATTGTCGATCGATGTATCACTCTAGCTTTTGCCTCAGACTTTTTTTAAATTTAAATTATTTTATTGTTGTTCATTTTGCCTCAGTCTTTATATGACCTTCTGCCCTGTGTGTCTGTGTCCAAATTTCCCTCTTTTTATAAAGATGCCAGTTGTACTGGATTTAGGACTCACTCTGATCTCGGGTGACTTCATCTAAGCTTGATGATATCTGTAAGGACCCTGTCTCCAAACAATGTCGCATTCATGGGTTCCAGAAGTTAAGACTCGAACCTATCTTTTTTGGGGGACACAACTCAACCTATAGCACCATGTTTTCCTTATTATATCAACTGCTTCATATGAGAGGTGACAAAAGTGTCAAGTGCTTCACTCGCAGGCACCGTTTGTTCTCAGTTTTGCTTGAAGACTTCGTAGTATGATGGCAAGAAACAAGACTGGTCCTTGAACGTGGTTTGGGATCTAAACTCTGCTGTCCACTAGAAGTCACTACTCTTGTCTACTCTCTCTGGGCCTCAGCTTCTACATACAGAGACTAGACTAAATAGTTAGTAAGCTAACTACCCCTTTGGAGGCTAGTGTGGTGGGTTACAAAGACTATAAAGGCAAAATCTCATAGAGCACCTCTCTCTGTCCAAATTGTGGCTATTAAACCCTTCAATAAACATTGACTTAACGCATCTATGTGTCCATCTCTAAGTATATTGCATTTTCTACTCCTGGACATGTTTCTTAGGGCCGTGATTATGCCCAGCACCTACCATGGGCTCAGGAAATGCTTGTTAGACAAACGGTATTATAGAATGGCGGGAATGTGGAAGACGGAGAATTAAAATGTCAAATCATGTTGACTTGCTCACCAAGAGCTGCTAGGGCTTATGCCTTGTTTCCCTAAAGAATGTGGTGGACAGAGCCTCCCTCTGTTCTTTACAATGCCTGAGGCGCTGTTAGAGACAGCAGAGAGGCAATGCATAGCATAACTCCCTGCCCCCTTTTTCACTTTTACATGAACACATAAATTTGATGACATCATACTTGGCTGTTCTTATTGTTGTTCCCTTTTGTTTTGTTCCACTTTCCCTCTCTCCTCCACCCTCTCAGTGCCTACTGCTACCCAAATCCTGCTGGGTGTAGCTGATATTGACAACCTGGTATGTTTCTTTTTACACTTTTCTCCGTGTACCATGTATAGACTCGTATACAGGCACACATGCATGTATCTCAGTATTCATGTGCCTAAATGGGAAGATTGTTTGTCATTGTTTTATATGATAGGACTATATTTTAGATGCTTTAAAAGCTTTTGGCACTTCATACCTGATGGAAATCCATCCAACTGTATTGGTGCAACTCTAATTTATACTCTTAAGTGGATGCGCACTATTTCATGGCGTGGGAGTGCTATAATTTACTCAGCCATTCGATGGGATATGGGCAGTATATGATTTATTGATTACTTGTTCTTGAGGAAGAGAGTGGCTGAGCATTCTCTGATCTTACAGCCAAATGAGGCTGTCTTCATTTATCACCTTCCTCCCTCGCCCACCCCAGGTGTCCACACAAGTCTGCTGGCACTTGGAGTTCCGACTTTTCCCATTGAATCTGAATCCGAGTGGTTCTCAATATGTCATCTTAATGGGATCTGAGGCTTTTAAAAATGGAATCCAGACTTTCTGAGCCATTTCCAAAGGAGATGACTTTTTACTTAATGGCATCAACCTCACTAATCCTGTCTGAAATCTAATCAACACATCAGACAAAGGAAGAACATGCCGTTTCTTACGTGAAATGGAATGAGCTTTCTACAATAAAATGTGCCTTGTCTTAATCAGGAGCCCTGAAATAAAGGAGGGGCAATTTCCAGGGGGTCCTACTGGGCTGAGAGGCAGGTGGAGGAGGGGGTCCTTGCAGGGAGGGGCAGCGGGGCCTGACCCAGGAGGTGGCCCCCTGAGCCGAAGCCACCCTGCCTGGCAGTCCTTTCCGGAGCCTGAAGTCTTCAGCTGCATCAAGAAATCAACAACTACGTTCCGTGTTTGATTGTTTAAAACTCTTCCTTTAAATTGTAAAATGTAACCACATACTTAAAAACGTGTAAAACATAAAGTTATGAAGAGATTAATGAATTACTGAAAGTGCCCATCTTGTGAACACCCGTAGGTCAAGAAATAGAATATTACCCTTTCCTGCCTTTTCGTGATTACAACCCCTCGTTCCCTCCCTGAAGGCCCAGGTATCCTGACTCTCAGGAGAACTACCTCCTTGCATTTGAAAAAAATATATCGTGGCTCCTTTTGTTCACTACTATGGTCTTTAAGAAATGCTCACATTTTCTCCTGGAGTTATAACATACATAGAGCAAAGCCCACAAATCTTAGTGAATTTTTGCATATGAATGTACCTCCATAGTCACTTCCCAACTCTCTGTAAGCACAGCACCCAGTCAGCTGAAGGCCCTGAGAGCAGAGACTGAGGTTTCCAGGAGAAATTCTTTCTAAGGACTTCAACATAGAAACCCTGTCTGAGTTTCTGGCCTGGTGCCCCATGGAACTCTCACTCAAGGCCACAGCCTCGACTCTTAACCCCACCGCCAGTCTGCTGGCCTGCCCTCTGGATTTTGGATGTGGCGGTCTCACCATCATGGGAGCCAATTTCTGACAGTCAGTTAATCTCCTGTATGTATTCTATTATATGTGCATGTATATGTACTATTATGTGTATATTTGACATTATTTATATTACATATGTATATCTGCTATTTCTCCAGAGAACTCTGACATCTTCATTTCGTCTTTCAAACCTTAACTTGCTCATCCATGACAGGACATGATAAACTCAGTTTTGCAAAGTTGTTGTGAGAATCAGATACAATGCATATAAAGTTCCTAACACAGATATTTAATGGGTGTTTAATAAATGTCTATTTATAAAAATAATAATTTGTGTTTAGAAGGCTGAGAACATCACATGGGCCCAGGTTGACGAAAAACTTCATAGATCCAAAGGGATAAAATGAAAATTAGTCTTCCTCAGCCAAGCTAGAACTACTGTTATTGGTTGCTTGTATTTCTTTTAGAACTTTCTATGCAAAAACAAACAAAAGCAAGCTGGATCAACAGTTCTAAGCCTTAGTTAAAAAGCAATGCCCAAAATGCATTTCCGTGTGCTCCAGATTCTAAGCAGTGTCCTAACCAAAGAAATATCCCCAGCAACCAAAAGTTAATTCAAAATGACCTCAAGTTCATAACTGTATTCTTTGAACTACGTGAAGTTTTTGTCTTAGAAAATCTGGCTTTTGTCTCCCATCCACTGCACCAGCACTTTCCTGTGCTTCATTCCTCAATAGTCCCGGCTCCTCTTCCTTTTCTCTTGTTTCGCTTTCTCCTCTCACATGGAAAAAGCTCATCGGAACTTCCCTGGCGAGGCAGGAACCCCCAGCGCTGCAGCAAGAGAAAGGAACCAAGTCTCTCTTAGAGGTGGGGGCGGGGGCTGCTGACATGGTAACCACAACCAACGTGAAGATGATGTGCCATGTGTCAGGCACTGTGTGTTACCTGTGTATCACCTAACTTAATTCTCACATAACCCCTCTGATACGGGGGTTGTTACTATCCACATTTTGTGGATGAGGAAATTAAGGCTCATTCAAGCTAAGTAACTGTGTTCAGTCACTTGTAATTTAAATAGCGAGCTCTTCCAGAGGCCAAGGTCAAACTTGGACATTACACAGATTCCTGCCCATACACCAGTAGATTTCATCCATTTACCTTGACCTCTGTTAGTTTTTTGTGGAACCTTCCCAAAGAGATGTCTAATGTCTAATGATGCTTCCTGTTCTCTCTTCCTATTTATAGCCTAAAACTTCCCTCCCTTACATCACACTCTTCTTAGGACCATATTTAATTCCCTTCTTTGCTTTGGGTATTTCTGCCTGGAGCCTGAATGAACCCATCTCACCTCTCTCTTCCAAAGAGCCTGGGGATGGAGTGGCACCGTGAGAGTGAAAGTCTCAATGGTATCTTTCAATCCCCGCCCTCTCTGAGCTTCAACAGCTTAGTCATGGTGGGGAAGTGGGGCGCAAGCAGCCTTTAAACGCTCTTGTTTGTCACAATCCATGTAATAACGAGTCCTGTGGTAATTTTAAAACAGACCCACAAATTTGTTGACATTTCTCTCTCCAAAAGATGAACTCTCATTCTCCTTTCAAATATGCATTGGGCTTAGTGACTCACTTCAAACAAATAGAATGTGGCAGAAGTGACACTGTGTGTCTTCCACGTTCAGGGCATAAAAAGGATGCAGCATCTGCCTGGCTCTCTGTGTTGGGAAGCTTGTCCTGGGAACCCAGCTACCATATTCTGGGGAGGCCCAGGGCATGTGGAGAAGCCCAGGCCATGTGGGGAGGCCACGGTCGGTTTTTCTGGACAACGGCCCAGCTAGGCCTTCAGTGTATAGTCCGCATCCACATCAGCCATGAGAGTGGATGAGTCTTCAGATCGTCCCAGCACCAGCCTTCGCCCCTTCCAGCTAAAGCCCCAGACACGGTGGAGCAGACACCAGCCATCCTCACTGTTCTGCGTCTGAATTTCCGAGCCGTGAACCGTGGGAGATAGTAAGTCACGATGGTCCTAAGCTGCTAAATATTGGGCTAACTTCTTATGCAGCAGTAGACAACTTATACAAAGCTGCTTCTTCCCCCCTCGGTTTAAAGGGTTATGCCCCTCTGTGAAATGTCAGCGTGTAAGTGACTAGAGTGCACTGTTCTGATCTACTGTCTGTTCTGGCACATGGTCTGCAAATTGAGACTCTTACCCAATCCTCGTGTGTCCCGGGCCCAGAGCCTGCCTGTCTATACCCCTGAGACCCAGAAAGCTGAGGATCTTCCTCAGGGTGGAGCCATAAGCCCCTCCGCTCTGATCTGCCTGGCATCGCAGACCTGAGCTCTGTTTCTCTCTCCATCTTGCTTCTTCTCACTGGCTGCTAGAGTTACTTCTCTTTCTTCCTCAGTTAACTGGCTCTCCCATTAGATGGTACCTCAGGATAAAAATGATAGCCAGTCCCCCGTGGCTGGCTAATTCGGGGCTGTACGTGATTGCAGTGGGAGCTCAGCGAGGGCATGCATGGCCTGCCGGCCGTGCTCTTGGGGCCCAGGCAGAAAGCACAGCATAAGTATCTGGGGAGACACCGACATTCCCAGTCCCTGGTGTAGGCTATGATTTTGACAGATCCATCTGGCTGCTATCTATCCTGCCATATGCTCATTTCAGAGCAGTGGGGGTGACCCACCTAGAAATGCCCTCTTGCCAACTCCCCTTTGGGTGGGGCCTTGGAAATGCTTACATGGGCAGTGGCATCTCCCTGTTCTGCCACCTCTTCATCCTGCACTGTTTCCATAGCTCTAACCCCTTCCCAGACCTTTCTCTGCTCCCAGCACAGGGACCGCTGCAAATCTTTCCAGAGAAAAAGAGTCTGTTCTGGTGCTTCCCAGATGTTCGGTCCCAAGGCAGTGGCGGTGGGGGGGGGACAAGCAGGTTGCTGGCCCTGACCCAGCCTGAGTAGCCGACTCTGATTCCGCAAGGGAGTCGCAGAGCCTTCCTCAATTTGGTGACTCACGTAATTGTCCTCCACTTGGAACATCCAGTTCTGAAACGTGCCATCTCTTAGAAATCGCAATGCCAGCCTCAGCCTCCTCTCTACAACATCCCTTGGGCTTTCCGACGGTGTTCCAGGGTCCTCTCTCTTCCCCTTTCAGGTGGCCAGGATAAATATGCAGTTTTGGCTCCCAGCCAGGGGTATGATTTTAATTCAAGATGTGGCTGCACCTTAGTTCCAAAATCATTAGCAGCAACCCCTTCCACCCAAGTTGCAACTCTCAGAAAGCCACCCATATGTTACAGCTTTAGAGCAGTGTAATGATTAATAAAATACAGTGTATTGTTCTACTTCATTTAATTTAATGGCTGCATCATGTACTATGGCTGTGCCATAATTTGTTAAACTAATCTCCTATTGAACAGCATTAAGGTAATTATTATTGTTATTAGGTGAACAGCTGAACCTTGGAAACACATTCCTAAATTCTTTCCCTTTGAGGAAAATGAAGACACAGAATTTTTTTTAGCAAGCTAATCCTGCCCTGGAGATTGTTAGAGTCCGGCCTGAGGTGTGCTGGCGTCCTCAGAGGCTGTTACACAAGGAGGGGGCCACAGGGGGGTTCTGGAATGGAAATAGTTTGACAAATCAAGGAGAGTGAAGGGCAAACCTCTAAAATATCACAGCGGAAAAAGTATTCCCCTTTCATTATAATTCTCAGAATCCTCCTTTACCCAGCCGAGGAGTATCTTCCCTGATGTGCTTGTGGCTGATGTTGCTTCCTCTTCAATGTCCAGAAAGGACTACTTGCTGTAAACAAGAGAAGCCAAGAGACTGGGGGTGTCAGCCCAACTGCAGCCCTCCTCGGTGGAGGTGGGCTACTCACCTGTCATGTGCCATGCTTTGTGGCTTGAGACAGTGCTTCTTAGCCAAAGGTGGCCACGTCTAGGCAGACAATTTAATTTCCATTGTGTTTCACAGGTGCAATAGGAGGGAAGCCGGAACGCCGTGAGAGCTCTCCATCCCGGAAAGAAATAGTGGACGGTGACAAAAACCTAATCAGAGCCCAGGCATGATGGGGAGACCACAGACAGATGGCACAGACGCAGGACAGCTGTCAGCGAGGACTGCTACATACCAGACACTCCTCTACACAACAGACATGCTCTGACTCCTTTAATCTCACGACAGCCCAGTGGGGTCGGTGCTGTTATCCTTGTTCTACCGACGAAAGACCGAAGCAGAAAAACGTCACTGCTCCATCGTCGGCCCTTGGACCTGAACCCAGCAGTCTGGCTCCTGCTCCTGCCCTGACACTGGCTGTTTTTCCAACCCAAGTAGAAGCAGTGAGTGGAGGGGTGGGGTGGGTAAGACTAGATACAGACGCAGTGCTGTTGAGGGGATTTGGGTCAAGAGCTAAGGACACCCACTTCTAGGGGGAATCAAGGGGACCAGGTTACCAGCCAGGACGGCCAATGGTCTCCCAAGGACAAGGAGCCCTTGTTCCTGCTGCCTGGGGTGGGGGAGGCGGGGCTTTGATGGCCCCCAGCTGCCTCTGAAAGCCCAAGTAACAGGAGCCGGGCCTTGTTTTCTATGCCCTGGAAGAGCCTAAGTTGCTTTATTATGGCAATTGTGTAGATAATAATTATGAGCTAAATGGATATGAGGGGGGGGGAAGGTTAGGGTAAATAAACCGGGAGCTCCTGCCAGAAGGACGGCAGATCAAAAGACAAAGGAACTGCGTGTCTTGGGACCTTGAAGGCAGACAAAGCAGCTGCTGTAACTACAGGAGCCTGTGTATCACCACTGCCAATCTAATTTCCATTGCGTTTCCCAGGTTCAATAACGTTTTCTGTCCTCTGTTTACTTGTCACCATACCAGATAGGTATGAGAGTCTCCATTTGGCAGATGAAGCAGCCCAGGCCCAGGGGTGGCGGGTGGGAACTGCCAGGGTCCTGCGGCTGGAGAGCAGCAGAGCCCGATCTGGGACCCGTGGCTTCCCACGGAAGTGAGAAGTGGGAAGTGGGAAGTGGGAAGCCACGGGTCCCAGATGGGAAAGGTGGGAAGTGGGAAGAGCTGGCCCCCACACTTCAGCTCTCATCAGCTGCCCAGAGGCCTGTGCCGCACGTCTTCCCAAATCTGCATTCAGTGACATCCTTCAGTAGCTTTAAACCAGCGGTGGTGGGAGTCTCACACCACGGAAATGAGCACACACTACAAACCAGGCCCCTGCTCCCATGCCACTTGGTGTTAGACGTGTATCAGCACAGCACCGAGAGAACCCCCGAGTTTTCTCATTGGCGCTAAAGATACTGTCGTGGCCCTTGAATTTGCAGGTAGGAAAGTTCCATGTTCCCAAGCCTTTCGGGTTCCCCCACTGTGGCAGCAGAAATCATAAGAATAACATCCACGCTTTGCTTGCTAAGTGCCAGGTTCTGCGCATGTGCTTTGGGGAGTTTTTAATTTATCCCTCATCACAACGCTTTTCCATAGAGGAGGACATTTGAGAAGTTGAGTGAGTTGCTCAAGGTCACACGCCTGGAATGCGGTGAAACTGGGATTCCAAGGCAGGTTTGTTGGGACTTCTGAATCACGGCGCCACCATCTCGGTTACCATTGTTAGTTCGTAAGCAGAACAGACTTCGCCTCTGAGTTCTGCGGCACTCCTCCTCCTCCCATCTGGTAAACATTTGATAGAATTATAAATAGAATCAATTAAGACAACTAATTTCTAACACACAAGGAACATTTTAAGGGCCATCTCAAATCTCAATAAAACTCCATAACCTACTAGACCATTTTAGCAATTTATAGCCATGGCCTACAGAGAATGCCAGAATTAATATTCTGCTCTCTTATTATTTCAATTATTTCAACCATCAGAAGTATCTTACATGATAATTGGCTCTTAGCAGCCACAATCTAGTTTAATTTGTTTATGAACACCTCGCATTTGTATTTCACAGATATTACTTTAAATATTAAATCACTACATCTTGGGAAGAACTACACTGTTGTCACAGAGCAAAGTTCTTCATGTCGGCCACTGTGATGCCATTTTAATGGCGTATAAGGATAAAAATATTGCCTGGGCTTCAAAGACAAAATTTGTTACATTCTGCTGGAAAACATTTTGTCAGGAAATAAATAGTATACATGCAGAACAATTTATTTAGAGATCTAAACTAATTATCTGGTTGATTAAGGAAAACATCCACCTGCCGATGCCCTGTAACCTACAGTGTCCAGATTAACATGCTGAGTCAGAGAGCTGGGTTGGCTTGAGCTGGATAACCCAGTCAGAAGGGCAGAGTCAACGGTGCACGCGTTTGGGGCTGGTAGCAGGGACCTGGCTTCAAATCACAGATCTGTTTTTTTCTACCTATATAGAGTGAGGTGAGTGACTGAGCCCACTCTAAATATCAGTTTCCCATGTGAAAAATGGGATCAACATACCCATCCAGCAATAGGGTCACAGTAAGGATACCACTGGCTACATAGTTTGCAGAGGACAGTGCAGAATGAAAATGCAGGGTCCCTGCCTCCAAGGTTGGTAAGAATTCAAGACAACAGTAGAAGAGCAAACCCAATGTGTGCCCTGCCGAGCATGTGGCCCGGTGAGCTACAGGGATGATATAGGTCCATGAAGCTGGTCACGGGCGAGGATCATATTAACTGCCACGTGTAAGCTGCGTCCCACCCGGGAGGTGTTGGAAGAATGTCCGCTGTTTGTGTTTTGGTTCAGTTTATACATTGTAGAAAAACAATCTCATCGTCACTTTCTTTTTGAAGGCAGGTCAAGTTGCACAGAATAGATAGGTTCATAAATATCTAGGGAGGGTTCAAAGGCATGACAGTCCAGGGTGGAGTCGGGCACAGGACCCAAAAGCTGTGCCAACCCCCAACCTCCCTTTAGTTTTCTGACAGTTTTTGGAAGAGGAATAAAGAACACGGGGATTCTGTTTCCTTAGCGAGAGGTTTTGAAACCATAAGGCTAATCTCATTGAGCTTTGCCCTTCATTGAATTAAACGCCTAATTCTAATTTCACCAAACAGGGTTACTGGGAGACAGGAAGTAAAGCTTGATAACTGAGTTCCACTGTCCAGCGGGAGTGAAGAGAGAACAGAAAATCAATTTCCTTACTGGGGAGAAGTGGGTGAAGCTATTTTGAGCTGTTGGAAGCAGCCTGTTTCTTTGCAAGGAGGAAACAATGTTTCTGGCTGAGGCTTTTCACGCAGAGAGGGGCTGTAATGATTTTCTAAACATTTTTCTTAAGGGATCCTCTGTATTGTGGGCTGATGGAGCCTCCTCTGATTTCCCTTTCTCTTTACCTACGCAGGTAAGAACACCTTGACTAGCTTAGGGACTGGGAAGTGAATGTCCCAGAGTGGAGGCATTTATCAACTTCATCTAGAATCTAGGTTCTAGATATTTCACAGAGTCCCTTTTAGGGTCAGTTTTTTTTTAAAGAACCACAGGCGCCCAGCTTCTCCTGATAGCCTACCCTTCAATCCCCACTTTCTTCCCTGGACCAGAAGGGACCGCCCCAACTTCTCCGCGGTTTCGGAGTACTTTCCATTTTGCACAGTGCTGTGCATTTCCACCCTAACGGCAACTCAGAATTGCATCAAGTTTTGCGGATTGGACACGGCTCACCCACCTGGAGACTCCACCCAGGTCTCCGCTTCATTCTGTGTGTGTGTTGAAAGTGGGCGATGAGAAAGACGGTTGTTTCACAAAGGACTGCCACCGTGGGTTCCCGGGGAGCATAGCTGTCACTCGTCTGCCTTCGAATCCTCCCCGGCACTTAGCGCAGAGCCTTATTTGTCATAGGAGCTCAGTCATTTCTTGAGTGAATATGTTCCTATGACACTATTTCTTTTATCTGTTTAGTTTTGCCAAGCCGTCTAGACCCTAAGCCTGGGGAAGTGTTGTTCATTTCTCAAAATATTTGAGCGCCGGTCGTGGGACAGGAAAATTCTGAAAACAGAAGGAATGGGCGTGATTAAGCCTCTCGCTCAAACACGTGCTCTTCTGCAAGGACAACCTGGCGTCCCTGCAGAGGGAAAGCAACTTGCTGGGCAGTGGACAGTAGGTTTCGTCAGCTAAGAACACCACGTCTTCCAAGGGACTGGAGTTTACTGTACTCTGAGCCGGAGATTGGGGAAGGGGGGGGTCCCAATGCAAAACACAGGGCAGGGAAGATCAGCGTTGAGGTGCTCTGTGACGATAAGTACAAAATCAGACTTGTGGTCACCTGGGGGCTTCCCCAAACAAGGTATGACCTGGCATCTTGGTCCGTTCAGGCCGCTTGGTCCATTCAGAAACTGGGTAACACAAACATCAAGCATTCACTGCTCACAGCTCTGGGGACTGAGAAGTCCAGGATCAAGGTGCCGGTAGATGTGGCGCTTAAGTACACCGCATCAGACGAAAACACGTGCCTTCCATACGTTTCCACAAGCCACTGGAGGGTGGTCCTGCCTTCTGTGCAGGTCTACTGGCAAGGGGAGCAGGTACCAGGGGCCCATTCCAGGGATCAGCCAACTCCCCGTGCATTGATCTCTACCCTCTCACTCCCTCTGATGACCTCCCTCTCTGGGCGCCTTCCCTGACTTCACACACCAGTAAGAAATGGGCTGAGGCATCCAGGATATGTTCTCCCCCTCCTCTCCCTCCCCTGTAAAGCTCTGCCTCTTCTAGGCCAGGGAGATATCACAGAAGGATGTGGAAGGCCCTTGAGGCCCTGAGTCTCTGGCTCAGAGGAGATGAGGGCCATCACGCTCTCTGTTCTTTCTGGGGTACACCAGGAGAACAGAGAGATGTGCTCAGCCACTGGAGAGTGTTAGCTGAGCCTGCCCCAAAACTTAATGCTAGGAAGCAGGACCCTGAGTTGTCCTCTGGGCTTCTTGGCTATAGGTGCAAGGGCCTGCCCTAGCTTTCCCTTGTACCCAGCTATTGCTCTGGGACCACCATCAGCTCTGCCTATGAGGAGCAGGGGCCTGAGGACACTGGCCTTTTCCTGGCATGTCTGGCATTTCTTCTGGTCCATCAGGGTTGTGCCCCCTGCTTGAAGGAGAAAAATGCCCACACAGCTGGACCAGAAAGTGGTCCAATAGTGTCCCCTGCTGTTCACATGCTAGACTGTATAGATTTGCAGATGGAAATGCCAACCTGTTTCTTCCAGGGAAGAGGCAGGAGACTAATTTTTCTAAAGCACTATATTAGTTCATTATTGATGCATGACAAATAACAATGCTAATTTATCATCTTGCCCTGTTTCTGTGGGTCTGTCAATGGGTTAATTGGCTTTGGCCGAGCAGTTCTGGCTCTGATCTCCCACGAGGTTGCCATGAGTGTCAGCCAGGCCCGCAGTCATCTCAAAGCTTGGCTGGGCCTGAGGACCCACTTGGCGGGTGTGTGTGTGTTGGGGAGCCCCTCACATGACTGGAAAGTCTGTGCTGGCCATCGGCGGGGGGGCCCTCTCTGCTGCACAGTCCCATGGCACGGAGTGAGTCGAGAAGCTGAAGGGAAAGCTGCAATGGCTTATGCGACTTGGCCTTGGAAGTCACCCACTGTCACTCGTCCTGTATTCACACAAACTAGCTGTGACTCACTGTGGGAGGAACCTGCAAGAGGGTAAGGATTCCAGAAGGTGAGGATGCCGGGGGAACCTTCATGGAGGCTGGTTCCAACAGTACCCACCATGTACTAGGTAGTACACAAATAATATATAACAACCATGTCATATCACTGGGGATTATTTATTTTATGCTTACTACGTATCCAGATGCTAAATGCTTGCCCTGAGTTACCTCATTTGCCTTCACGACAATCCTACAAGTTTGGTCTGGTCATTACACATTGAAGAGTTTAGGGTATTGAAACTTAGGGAGGTTAGGTAGTGAGGTCAAATGGCTAGTAAATGGTTGACTGATCATTTAAGACTTGGTTCTGTGTTCACTGTGCTTGAATGTCTCCCTAGGCTTTTAGAGCTAATAACCAAGGATGCAGATGGACACAGATGAGAAAACTGAAAGTCAAAGAGGTCAAATAACATGGTCAAGGTTACAGAATTAGTGAATGGCAGAACCAGGATCTGAGCGGAGGCCTAACTCCATTGCTCATGCTCTGTCCACCCCACTGCATTGCTCCTGAACAGAGGAGAGAGACAGGAAAAGAAAAACAATAACAACCACCACAACAATAACAGGGTAGCCTGCTCATCTAGCTCTGGGCCAGTCAGAAAGGACACCCCCTCTTGGGCAGCTGGAGCTCTGCAGGTGCTCACCTTCGCAGGCTCAGTCCCCACCTTTTTCCTCTGCCAGGTGTTCTCGGCCAGGGCAAAATCGGAGAGCAGCAGCTCTGGGGCAGGAAGGAACAGCAGATAAAGGGGTCATAAGCATAAGGGGGATGGTTGCAGGGGAAACAGGAAGAGGGAAGAAAAAATAATAAACAGAAAAAAAAGAAGAAGAGAGAGAAAAGTCACGAGATGAGGAAAGATGGGAAAAGAAAGGACAAAAGAAGAGCTGACCAAGTGTGTGGGGTCAGGGTAGTCCTTCCCGCATATGCCTGAGCTCTCAGCGTGTGCCTGGGGGTCCCAGCACTCACAGACCAGAGGGGTGGCTGTAGGCCTCCTCCCCATCTGGCCCTTTCCCTGTCTGTTACTCGTCAGGGGAAAGGGAAAGAGAAAAGGTGCTCCAGAGGACAGAGGACAATCTGGTTTCAATTGAAATCGGGTGGCAGCAGGGCAAGCAGCCTTCTGGGGAACCCAGGGATCCCTCGAATATCTGAGTGTCAACTAAGGAATTGACGAACTATGAGAGAAAACTGGAAAGTATGATTGGTGGCTTCGCCATTGTGCTTCTCTTTGCAGTTGGATGCCCAAAGCTAATTGTTTAATTGGTAGCTTCAGCTTCCATTGTTAGTGGCCACTGATGAATTAATGTCTGCTTGCCTGTAAGTTTGGATTTGCCTAGTTTTACTTTTCACAACAGGATATGGAGTCAGACATCACCTGGAGGAGCTGAAGGACTAGATTTGAGTCCTCATTTTACCACCAGCTGTGGATGAGGCGTCTCCACCCCGCGCTGACGGCCTCACCTGTTCCCCAGTCAGGCTGCACGGGGGCTGCCCCTCCGGGAGGTCAGCGGGCTCCCAGAGGCCAGTCCCTAGCAGGAGACCGAAGCAGAAAAATCACCTTTTTTCTGCCTCCAGAACCTCCCCATTCCAATTAAGTTCTCATGGTTGCCAGTCGGCTTTCTAAAAATTGTATTTGTTTATTTCACTCTTCTACTTACAATCTTTCAACGGTTTCCGCCTACCTATAGCATAGGATTCAGATTCCTGAGCGTGGAAAGTCAGGTCCTTCAGAGCCAGCTCCTTCACCACCTTTTCAGTTTTTTCTTTGATTGGTTCTGTGTGCCTTGCTATTTTTGAGCTTTTGCTTATGCAGTTACTTCTTATTAAAAACACTTCTCTCTCTCTTCTTTACTCTCGTATTCATCCTTCAACCCGATTATCCATCCATCTGACCATCCGTCCATCCTGCATTCTGAAACTCTATTTTGGTGCTTCCCTAGCTTGTTTGCACATTGAAGTCACCTGGGGGGATTTGAAAAAAATACTCTTTCCCTGTTCCATCTTCAAAGATTGTGACTTAATTGGTCTGGAGTGTGACCTGGGCTTTGGAACTGACCAGTGCCCGACCCTGTACCAAATATTGTAATAGCCCCTGAGGACTCAGAAATAAAAGTTGGTTTAGACTCAAAATTATACTTAGAAGGGGAATAGATGAGTAAATATACGATTATACAATGATGTATGCAAGTTCTATGGGAGAGGTGAGCCAGGATACTCTTGGGAAGGTAGAGGAGGAGCACATCACCCACCCTGATGGGACGAGGGACGGGTGCTCAGAGCTGCTTAGTCTTCAGGGCCCGGAAGGAGTATTCCAGGCAAAGAATGGATGGGGTAGGCATCCTAGTCAAAGGGACAACTGAACACAGCATAGTGAGTTGGACGAAGCATGTCACTTCTCAAGGACAGCCAAGGAACTTAGTGTGACTGAAGCTTTGCAGAGGCAGGCGGAGCCTTGCAGAGAGCAGGAAGTGGGAAGTCAATAATGGGAATGGCAGGAATGTCACCTGGTCACATGACTCATAGGCTGTAACTGCAGGGGATGTAGAGGAATTGGAGATGGCAGGAGCCAGTAGGAAGGCCCTCCCGTCCCCACGGAGGTGACCCACACACCTCCACCTGTATACTCCAGTCCACAATGGAGAGCCTAAGTAAAGCTGTGTGACCTTGACCTCTCACATGCATTTCCAGCAAGTCGCTGGTTTAAGCACTTTTAACATATTAACATATTTTAATCCTTACAACAGCCTTATGAAGTTAGTACTATTGAATATTATTATCCTTATTTTATACATAAGGGAGCTGAGATGACTTCCAGTCATGATGGCAGTGTAGGCAGACATGGCTCGCCACTTCGCACAACCACAACAAAATTACAACTGAAATATAGAACAACCATCACTCAAAAGCAACAGAAGTTGAGTTGAATTGAAGTCCAACAACTACAGAATCAGAAAAACCACATCCGTCCAGACTGGTAGGAGGGGCACAGACATGGATGGGCTGGTCCACACACCCACCTGTGGTGGATGAAAATCCGGCAGGCGTATCCAACCCTTGCAGCTGACTGGCCTGGGTAAATTCTCCCCATTGATCTGCCAACAACAACTAAGGCTCAACTACAAGTGGATGTGTACTCAGCCTACACGAAGGGTGCATCTCGAATACCCATCTTGGGTGAAAGGGGAGGCTGTGCCACTGGACCCTACAGGACACCTACTACATTAGGCCACACTACCGAGACATGGAATCAAAGCAGGTCTGTGTAATACATAGAAACAAACACAGGGAGTCTCCAAAATGAGGAGCCAAAGAAACATGGCCCAAATGAAAGGATAGACCAAAATTCCAGAAAAAGAGTTAAATGAAATGGACATAGCAATCTATCAGATGCAGAGTTGGAAACACTGGTTGTAAGGATGCTCAAGGAACTGAGGGAGGAAACCTCAACAGCATAAAAGAGACCCAGTCAGAAACAAAGGACACACTAATGGAAACAAAGAACAATTCACAGGGAAACGACAGTAGAGCAGATGAAGCTGAGAATCAAATCAATGATTTGGAACATAGGGAAGCAAAAAACAACCCACCGGAACAAGAAGAAGAAAAGAGAACTCCCCCCACCCCCCCAAATGAGGAAAGTGTAAGCAGCCTCTCAGACAACTTTAAGCAATCCAACATTCACTTCATAGGGGTGCCAGAAGGAGAAGAGAAAGAGCAAGAAATTGGAAATCTATTTGAAAAAATAATGAAAGAAAACTTCCCTAAGTTGGTGAAGGAAATAGACATGCAAGTCCAGGAAGCAGAGAGAGTCCCAAACAAGATGGATGCAAAGAGGCCCACTCCAAGACACACCCTAATTAAAATGCCAAGGGTTAAAGATAAAGAGATGGGAGGGTGGGTATGGGAGAACTGGTGAGGGTTGAGAGGATTAAAAAGTATCCAGTCAGTCACAGAATAGGCAGGGGAATGTGAAGTACAGTACAGGAAATGGAGTAGCCAAAGAACTTATATGCCTGAACCATGGACATGAACAATAGTGAGTGGATTGCCTGAAGAAGCAGGGGGTGCTGGGTAGAGGGGAGCAAAGGGGGGGGGGGGAATCAGAACAACTATAATAGCATAACCAATAAAATATTATTTTTTAAAAAGGGGGCAGCTGAGGCACAGAAAGGTTAAGAACTTGCCCCAAAGTCCCCAGGTATTAAGTGCTTGAACTGGGATTCAGATGCAGGCCCTCTTGCCTCAGAATTCATATTCTTAACCAGTCTATCTTCCGAGGCTCCTCTGAAAATGTCATGGAGGTTATGACCTTTAGCAGAAATGTCACGAATAAACGCCTTGCCCTGAAGTCTTTTCTCTCCCACATACAGTGAGTAGTTGGCTTGGTCATCTCATCTCTCCAGGCCTTAATTTCCAAATGTTTAAAACCAGAGGTTGGACTAGATAAGGGATATAAGCTGGAGCCCCCAAGGCCCAAAGAATAAGCTGTGCTTGGCCAGCTATTAAGTTTTAAGTCCAAAGTGACTGTCTTTCAGCAGCACATGCCCTCCCTCTTTACTGCGTGAGCACCATTTTCAAGAGTCTTACACGAGGCCCACGTCCCTTACTTTAATGGCACCCGACATTCAAAGGCTTTTGGGTTCGAGATCACTACTCAGATGATGCTTGAATTGCAGGTCCTATGAATATACATTTCTTTCACCTTCACTTTTCTTCTCCCTGCCTCCCCACTGACCCAACTTAACGAACACTTTACCTGGAACTTTCCTTGTGCAAAGGCTCTGAGTGCAAGTCCTCACCTCTGTTATGAAAGTGCTCTACTTGGCGTGGCTGCCTGACGTGAGCTTCTGTTCCCATTGCCAAGTGCCCTGAAAATGCTGATTTATACTTGCTTCTGGATGAGAGACCGATGAAGTTTGTTTGAGACTCTAAGGTTGATCCAATTTTGGGCTCCACTGCCCATGGAAAGGTGATTTCTGGTATTTTCACTTAATCTGGAAGGTGTCCTCTTTTCAAATTTAGACACTGATTAATTACAGGAAGGAAAAGCTTTTGATGAGGCTTCATGAGCTTATGCACCTTATGTGGAATGTCTTTCGTTTCCTGTGGCAGGAATACATTCTGTACTAAGATAGTGGCTCTTAAGACTTCGCTGGCCTTGGCAAACATCCTCATGTGGCTGCTGGAAAGTAGTCGCCAGGAGTCGCTAATTATTAGCATGTTGCCTGACACACACAATAAACATTCAAGTATTGCTGAATAGATAAATAAATGATAGAGCAAATGCTTTCCAGCAACTGGTGTTGAAGCTGGTTAAAAACTCATTGAACCTCACTTAATTTACAGGAATATACTTTTAGAATATTGTGTGGTTTACATGTTTTCACGTACATTCTCAAAAAATTATTTTCTGTACTTTAAAGTTGAGGAAATGAGGCTGCAAGAGGTTCACTAACTTCAAAGTCACACTGTGACATTCAATTTTCTAGAACCACAGGTTGTCATTATCAAAACAAAAGCCAATATTCAAAAACTGTTGAAAAATATTTTGAAGTTACGTAAGCTAAAGCTTTAAATACTAAAATAAACACGGCAGAAAAAATGGCATCACAAAACCTGGAAACTGTATCATTTGTACGACACTTTATTATAGTTTCCAAAGCATTTTCTCACACTTGACCCCCACAACCTTACCCAACTGGAGTAAAATCATCTTGCTTCACGTTGCCGACTAAGGGCCACAATAGTGGAATACCCCGGACATTGTTCTCATCCAAAAAAGACAGGTCGGACTGGCAGTTAAGGACGCCCTTTCTTGCATACTCATGCCATCTACTGGTACTTTTTTGGTAGCATGGGTTCTAGCTAATTTTATATTTAGAAACGTTTTCTTCAGTGTAAACCTCAGGGCCACTCAAATGTTTTACTCCTTATTAAAGTCCTTGAAAATATCACCGTCGTCCCAACCTTTGGAACTTGTTTTCTAAGGAGCTTACGCTAATTTTAATTTATTTATCCTTCGGAGAGAGGGCAAGGGAGCAAGGAAGAGAGGGAGATTGATTAAAACATCAATCTGTGGCCTCTTGCTTGCGCCCAGCCAGGGACCTGGCCCACAACACAGGCATGTGCCCTGACCCAGAATCAGGAATCAAACTGGCAACCTGTGGATTTGCGGAATGATGCCCAACACACTGAGCCACACTAGTCACTAAGGAAAGTGATGAAAATGTTTATTCCTTTCTGGCATATCAACAGGTTTTAGAAAGGCCTCTGGGCACCTTCCAATTGGCTTAGAACCGAGGAAAGGGAGATGGCTTAACTAGGGACAGAAAACACTCATGGCATCACCGCGTGTTCAGAACAATGCCTCCACTTTGCACAGTAATTCCTGGGAGGGCTACAGGTGGGGTGGGGTAGCTGAGAAGGCAGTGAGGCACTACTCCATGGTGCTTCAGCAACTGGTGGAAGAGGAAATTCTGGAGGACAGATGAAGGCAATCTCCCGATTCTGGAGCACACAGGAAGGGTTTCTTAAACTGTACCCCATCCCTGAAAACCTCTGGTCAATCCTCAGGAACACAAACACCTCCTTTGTCAAGCCTGGGTTTGTCTCTGGATACTTCATTCCCTCTGAATAAAGTGAATTTTGTCTTGGTACTTTGCTTTAAAATCCAGGGACAAGAAATGACTTAAAGGTTTGCTTAAAGGTTCAGCAGCACATATCAAGACCAGGAAGAATTTAAAGAACTTTCAAAGCATTTTGATCATTCTTTACTGTAGAGCAAGATTAGATTATTGTGAAAGATTGTTCAGGGTTACTAACTAAAGAATAGCTACCCGTACATTTGCATTATAATTAACAGGTTCTTAGGCCAAATATTTCACTATATTCTAAGAATCAATTCAGGGTTTGATTATATAACTCATACTTGAGAAAACTAAGTTTCAGAGGTTAAGTCACACTCTTCCCAAAGTCACACAGCCAATAAATCACAATCAGCATTGAAGATAGGTCATTAAAGTCTATTGATCTTTCTAGAAACTTTCCCAGAGATTTTTTTTTCTCTCCTTGAAAGTTAACCTGTTGTACTTACCCATTTTTAAGTCAGTTTTTAACAGGTGGAATTGTTTTAATCTGCATTTTCTTACTCAAACTTCCAAGCCTGAGGGCCTGTTGTGACAAATACCTACTTTTACCAGGTGGTAACACCCCGCAACCACACACACACACGGGGTTTGAGTAACCCTATCAATAATGGTTTTCATGTATCAGCAGATAGGTTTATCTTTGCAGTTTGGTAATATAAATAAGAATAAAAATAAATTGCGCCCTGGCTGGTGCAGCTCAGTGGATTGAGCACTGGCCTTCGAACCGTAAGGTCACTGGTTCAATTTCCAGGCGAGGAATTGTGGGAAGGTCCAATATTTCTCTTTCCGTCTCTCTCCCTCCCTTCCCCTCTCTCTAAAAGTAAGTACAATCTCTAAAAATTAAAATAAATTAAATTTGGATTTCTAGGTTCTGCCTCAAAGACCAATTCAGTATTAGGGGAAGGAACAGGGATATAATTCACTGTTTAACAAACCTCCCCAACAGTCAAATTGCTGATGATTTTTAAGCCATGTAGTGATGCTCAGGATCACAATACCCTTCGTGGTGCTTTTGGAATATGTTTTACACCTGAATATACATTGCAGTTTGGGAAATCCCAGTATTTTAAAATAAAGAAGCCATACATCCCATGCCCTGGTAGCATGGATACCCCACTCTCAGTTCTGCTTTAGTTCTGTAACACATTTTCATGTTAGTGCAAAACGCTGGCCAAGCAGGATTTTTTCATTTTAATCTCGTTCTACTCCCAATTCAGACTTTCCCCAGGAGTCTGGGTTTTACACGGCTCATGGTGGGAAGCTGGCCAGACATGCAATTGGTGGTTACCTGTTTAAACTGTGAGATATTTTTATAATTGGTGTGGAAATGAATCATCATAAATATCTCTGAATAATTTTTTATAACCAGTGGTTTCCCAATCCTGCCCAATCAAAAATTATTCTTGAATTGATTTAGGCCTGGGCTGGGGCCCAGTCTCTGCATTTAAACATCCCATATGACTTTTATGAATAAATTTAGAAAACAGACATGGTTATTGCTATTTTTCTCCTCCAATCTCAAAATAGCTACTCGCAATTGTAACTTAAATCGCTGTATAATTACTAAGAAATTCTTAATGCAAGATATTTAGATAAAAACATTTATGTTAAGGTCAAAACAATGTACAGTCACTGTCACCTACAACTAAAGGATCCTGAAGTTTTCAGTCACAGGAAAAAGCTTAAACTATACACCCTTCCAAAACCCACTTATTCTGCAATACATTCACCTGTATTTGGTTAATTTTCCTTTCCCAAAGCAAAATCATTGTCGTTAGTGATTTCCCATCTCAATCAAATATGTCTTTTCTGTAAAGAATCCAATCTGACCGGATCTTCCATATTGCCTGCTGTGATACCTGCCTCGGTCACCTGCAAGTTAAGCTAGTGATATTTTATTTGTAGTCGTTGGCACCTGAAGCAAAATCTCAGAGAAGTTAGTATCGGTAAATTCAACGATCTCTCCAGGTGTAAGTTAGTTAGTTAACTAAGCCAGAATGTCACCTGGCATCACTGCAGCGAGCAACAGCCACTCAAAGGTATGTGGTTATAGATAAAACTAAGACAAGAGTATTACTAGATAAGGAACACTGGAAAATAAGCAGTACTGCACCAAGGCAAGACAAAATATACTTTATTGTGACAGCAAACGCACACAGTGCTAGAGGTAAGGCATGCTGCTAGGAATCTGAATGTCCTCCAAGGCCAGTATGGAAACGAATGGGAAAGAATGTTGTTTCTTAATGCTTGAAGATTTAGTCCATGGTGAAGAAAAGACAGAATTTGTGTCCACTTATTTCAAATGCAATACTACACACCTACTATTCAGATCCCTATGCCTCTAACCAAGAGCCCACAGACAAATAAGAGAAACTTAATCTTAATTGTACTAAGTTTTTTCTAGGATCAATGACAGATTTTGCTAATTGAGGCAAATTTCCTCTCTAGACAAACACTTAGAAATCGAGCACCCCAACACCCACCAAATTAGCCAATTTTCATGCCGTTTATTCCATCAGAAACAAATAACAGACTATCTAGAAATAGTTTGCACAAAGAAACATTTACATTTTAATACTTCATAATGTAAATTTTGGGCCCAAGTAACACCCTGAGTCAAATTTGATCCCTTTCCACTTGAAGGAACCAAGTACAGTTTTAATTTCAATAGCTGAATTCCTTAGGGAAGAGCTGAGAAAATAATGCTAATCAGAGCTAGTCCTTTGATGAAACTATCAGACTTCACCGACTCGTCAAAATCAAAGCAAAACTGAGGATGGGCTGAAATGCTTTGTAAAGCAGTATTTTTAGACAGCCTGCTTCATTTCCCCTCCCCCTCCTTTTAGAACGGATACAGATGACACGCTTTCTGCATGAATGCACACTGACATTCTGTTCGACTGTTTTCTAAATACAATACTAGAGATTTAAGCAGTATGCTTTAATTTAAACAAAGTAGCATCTTAAACACACAGTCAATTCAGCTTAACGAGATGAAAAGAAACAGTATTATGAAAATTACTTATCAAATACGCTGCTTTTAAAAGGTGTTTTTTTAAAGTAACACAGGACCAAAAACATTCAACTATTACTTTATTTATATTACTATGCTTAAGTTACATGGAAAGGACAACCAAGCAGTTCTGCCCCATTTCAGGAAAGTTTCCCATCAACACCAATTACATGGTGACAAATAACCAGGAGTGGTGACGTCTCTGGGTCAAGACTGACAAGGAAGAATGGGCTCTGGTGCTACGGTTCATCTCCAACAAGAAAATGGCACAACGGCCAGCACAAGCCACACTAACACTGAACCTTTAGCACTGGTCACAAATTCGGATCTCTTCTCTGAAACTAGCAAATCAAGTGAAATAACTGGGTTAAAAAAATTTTTCTTTAAAATGAAGCCCAAATAAGTTTAAAAACCATGCTCTTGACACATTTTTCTTTCAAAATTTACATAAAACACTTTGCCACTCTAACTGCCCAGATTTTTTTCCTCACGTAGTCCACCCACCATGTAGCTGCAGATAAGACTATTCTGCCTTGAGATGTAAAAGTACGGGGAAAAATTAACAGCATCTGCATAACATTCTCTCTACACACTGTTGTTGGATGGAAAACAGAAAAAAAGAAAGAAAGAAAGAAAGGTTCCATCTTAGATTCTCATAACCTCTTGTTCCGCAGTTCGTGAATCCGACTCTGATGCTAAGGTGACAGTGTATGTAAGTAGATTTTTGTTTTCAGTGAAGGAGACCTGGGAAAAGGTGAAGTTATCTCGTTTTCTTCAAGAGTTATCGGATGGTACATGCTCCTCGAAACCCTCACTCTCCCGAACTAGAGCGCGTTCCAGGATCACACGGCCTTCCTTATAACGCTGGCTGTCTTCAGTGGCAAACTCATAGATCCATCCCAGTTTGCTATTGCAGTTTTTACAGCTCACATCTCGAACCATGTGGCGGCCAGTGAGCATAACCCGATCTTGAACTTCACTGTACTGCAGGTTAACTACCTAAGGAACATGTGGAAACAAAATTGCAAAGGAGAGTAAATTATTTGGCAGAAGGTACAAAATATTTAACTGGTGCAGTACCAGCAAATTCAGAAAAGCAAATAGCAGTTACTTCAGTCCACCCCACAGCCACCTTTCCGAGAGCTATTTTTAGAAGCCGCTGGGACAGGTAAACATCTGGAATTGCACTGAACAGGTAATGTGATCACACGTTAGTGTACTGGTCCAAGCCAT
The DNA here is from genome assembly GCF_021234435.1 of Artibeus jamaicensis. Taxonomy (NCBI): domain Eukaryota; kingdom Metazoa; phylum Chordata; class Mammalia; order Chiroptera; family Phyllostomidae; genus Artibeus; species Artibeus jamaicensis. The sequence goes on along the minus strand of NW_026521843.1, from coordinate 16,961,747 downwards.
ACTATACATGCTAGTGATATTTCTGAGTTGTAGTGAATGTAGGGCTGGATCCAACTGTTATTGCACCTTGTGTGCAAACAAGGCTACCAAGGTAAAAGATGTAGTATACAACAGGTATTCCATTAAAAAGTTTGTTTCTGAAAACACATTTTATATGCAAACAGACCAAAGAAGCTTGCTATAGACTATGCATTGCAATACATCATTTTCGAGCGGCTTCAAGAAAATCTGTGAAGAATTTTCAATGATTCTGAATACCCAACAATCCTCTGTACTTTACTTTTCTGTAAAGGACAAGATAGCAAATATTTTGGGCTTTGAGGTCTATATGGTCTTCCTTGTAACTATTTAGGCAGCTGTTGTAGCACGAAACCAGCCACAGATAATATATAAATTAATGAGCATGGCTGTGTGCCATTGAACTTTATTTTAAAGAAAGCAGGAAGCTGGCCTGTCAGAGTACCAACTCCTGTCCAAAACCTAAATAAAGATCAAGGGTTATACACTATCAATTCTTTGAGAGGAAAACTTGTTTCTAAATTGTACAGAGGGCTGTCCACTGGGGAAGTTTAGCTGACCTTCTTTTCTAAGAGCAGTACCTTTGCATTAGTTCTATTCCTTAGCCTAAAGCACTTTAATTGGGTTGGCCAAAAAGTTCATTTAGTTTTTTTCCATAAGATGGCTATAGTAGTGCCTAGTTGTCTTTGACTTCATTTGAAACAATTTTCTTAAGACTGTATTGTGACAGCTGTCATATCAGTGAGCATTAAAAAAAAAACATCTAAAATGCTGAATTTTTGTGTAGCCATTTTAATATTGAAGATGAAAGAAAATACACAACATTTTCGGCATATTATGCTTCATTTTCTTAAGGAAGGTAAAAGCACAACTGAAACAAAAAAAGACTTGTGTAGTATATAGAGAAGGTGCTGTGACTGATCGAATGTATCAAAAGTGGTTTGTGAAGTTTTGTGCTGGACATTTCTTACTGGACGATGCTCCACAGTAGGGTAGAACAGTTGAAGTTGATAGCAATCAAGTTGAGACATTAACTGACAATGATCAATGTTAGACCATGTGGGAGACACGTGACACACTGAAATATGGATTTTTTGGCCAACCCAATAAATTCAACTGTGCTAATACACACTAGACTCCTGGAACAGAAACCACATCAACCAATTTCAAAACAAACCAGAAATTAGAGATGCAGATAGAATAGATATTTAATTATTAATTAGGAAACACTCTTCCAGTTGGCAAACCTATGTAATAAACTAAATCATAATCAGGTGTCATTGGTGAGCATAAATTAGAGCTGGAGAAGTTGGTTAGATGATCCTTATTCACTTGTATTATTGAGTTATGAGAGCTTAATGCATCTATCCCCCTATAAACAGTGACATGGGTTGGGGATGCCTCAGCCCCTTCCTTCCATAGTCTGTGAAGTCACTACTATAGTCTTACACTGAATGGGGACCACCCTCACACATTTTTCAACTTCCAAGATTAAAAGTCACACTCTGGTAATGCCTTCCTGAGGTCCACTCAAACACAAGCTAGTGGGCAATTATTCTGTAGGCTGCAGCTCTCATTCTGAGTTTTCCTGGTATCTCTAAGCTCTGAGGAGTATTCTGGTACTACTGTCAAACATATCCGCCATCAACCCACTTAAGAAATGAAGCTGAATTTCCCACAAACCTTGTTAAAAAGAAATGCTCTGCCAGTGGCGCCTGTGAATCGAGTGGAGATGAGTTCTGAGCGGTTGGTCAGAATCGTATCGCAGTTTGCACAAGAAAACAGACGAGTACCACCAATATGATCAAGGAAAATTCTGCCCATTTTTATAGTTGAAGTTTTTTAAACACCTAGGAGCAAACATAAAAGGACAATAAATGCATTATGATAAAAAAAAATTGTTAGCCCTGGTTGGTATGACTGAGCACTGGTTTGTGAACCAAAAGGTTGCTAGTTCAACTACCAATCAGGGCACATGTGGGTTGTGGGCCAGGTCCCCCTCTCTCTAAAAATAATTAAATAAATTCTTTTAAAAATTTGTTAGTATCTACTTGGTGGGTCATTGAGAACCACTTATATATGCGCTCTCTGCTTTGCAGTATTGAATACATAAAATAGCTGACTCTGAACAAAAGAATCATTCACTGAACAAATGAATAGGCACAGGCAAGCTAAGACTATTTTATTTTAGAAGCAGTGAGCCAAGGAAGTAAACATGCTTAGGCAGGAAAAGGAATGGTATCACTTCTCTTTTGGTTGGTATGAAAAAAACAGGAAGAATGTGGAGTATCAGAAACTGAATAATGAAAAGCACAGACAGGTAGAGTGGTGAGAAAAAGGTTCAGCTTAAGTGTTAAATATACATTTTGAGTACGTGTAATTTGAGAAAAGAATTGTGGGACATGAGCTTGGTTAAGCATAGAAAAAGGGACAATCAGAAAACAAGTGGGTTTCTAGTCATCAGGTATATCTATGTATACAGAGGTAATGGCACTAACATTAGTAAGTTATAACCAAAGTTAAGGCCAAACTCATCACAGTTAGAGCTTTAAGATTCTTTTCAACTTTCAAGCAAAAAACAGTACTTTAATCATCTCAGCTTTTATAATTACTATTCCCAAATAATTTTATAAATAAGACCTCTTTGATACTAGCATTTCTTAGTTCCGGGCTATTAAAATCCTTAAAAGGTTGAAATAAGAAGTACCAAACTTTGGCTGTTTACCTGGGAGCCTATTATCAGTTTATTTGAAATTACTGAAATGGTGAGGCACCAGGCTGAAAACTTAAGTGAAATTCATAGATGATCTGCAGATCATATTTTAGTAATTATTTTCAACTTCCTTTACCTTCAACGAATAACACATTCAGCAACTAGAATTTTCCGTTTCTATTTTAATAGGACTCTGGTGAAGCAATCACATTTTAGGACCTCTACCTTTTTATTGTTTTTAAAAAATTCACAGTATTTTCCCTGCTCCCATACATGCGTAGCCTCCCTCATTATCAACATCCCCCAGCAGAGTGGTTCATTACAGTTAATGAACCTTTACTGAAAATCATCATCACCCAAAGTCCATACTTCACACCAGGGTTCACTCTCGGTGTATGTTCTATGGGTTTGAACAAATGTATAATGACATATACCCATCGTTATGGTATCACCGAGTATTTTCATTGGCTTAAAAATCCCTTGTGCTCTGCCTATTCACCCCTTCCCCTGGCAATCCCTGACTTTTTTTTTACTGTCTCTGTAGTTCTGCCTGGTTGGAATCACATTGACATCCAGTATATAGCTTATGATTGGCTTCTTTCACTCGATAACATGCGTTTAAGGTTCCTCCGGGCCATTTGATATACCAGCTTATTTACCCATTCGACTGCTGAAGGACACTGTGGCTGTGTCCAAGTTTTGACAATGATAAATAATGCTAAAACTATACTTAAATTATGAATAAAACATCCATGTGCAGGTTTTTCATGTGGCCATGTTTTCAGGTCCTTTGGGTAAATAACAAGGAGTGCAACTGCTGGACCATATGGTTAGAAACCATATATTTCGTTATAAACTACCGAACAGCCTTCTCGTAATCGATGAGAATTCCTATTGGTCCACCAGCATTTGGTACTGTCAGTGTTCTAGATTTTGACCATACTAATAGGTGTGTAACGGTATCTCATTGTTTTAATTCACATATCCACGATGACATATGAAGTGGAACATCTTTTCACAAGCTGTTTGCCTCATGTCTTTTTTGGTGAGATGTCTGTTAGGTCTTTGGTCCATTTTTTTTAAAGCCAGTTGTTTTCTTATTGTTGAATTTTAATTGTTGTTTATGTTTTGGATGACAGTTCTGTATCGGATACATCTTTTGCAAATATTTCCTCCCAGTCTGTGGCTTGTCTTCTCGTTCTCTCAACATCGTCTTTCACAGAGAAGTTTTAAATTTCAGTGAGGTCCAGCTTACCTATTATTTTTTTCCAGCATCATGCCATTGGTGTTGTCTTTAGTAGTTTTACATTTTATATTTAGTCCTGTGATCCATTTTAATTTTTTTTACATGTGGATGTACTGTTGTTCCACATCATTTAGTAAAAAAACTATCTTTGCTCCACTGTAACTGCCTTCTCTGTCAAAGATCCATTGACTACATATATGTGGGTCTATTTCTGGGCTCTCTATTCTGGTCCACTGATCTATTTGTCTGTTCTTTGGCCAATACCATACTATCTTGGTCACTGCCTCTTTATAGAACTCCTAGAAGTCAGGTAGTTTCACTCTTCTGACTTCATTCTTCTCCTTCAATACTGTGTTAGCTACTCTGAGTATTTTACCTTTTTATAGAAACTTTACAATCAGTTGGTTGATATTCACAAGAAGACTTGTTGGGATTTTGACTGGGAATGCCTTTAATCTATAGATGAAGTTAGGAAGAACTGACATCTTGACAACACTGAGTCTTCCTATCCATGAACATGAAATCTCTCTCCATTATACTTAGTTCTTCTTGATTTCATTCATTAGAGCTTTATATTTTTCCTTATAGATGCTGTACACATTTTGTTAAGACTTATACCAAAGTATTTTTTGATATTAACATAAATAGTATTTTTTGTTGCCAATTCCAGTTGTTCATTGCTAGTATTAATACACACATACATGAACAAATGTTATGCTGTCTTGTTCTGGCAAACTGCTAAATACTTTTCTTAGCAGGGGTCAGCAAACTAAGGCCTTTGGGCAAAATTCAGCTTACCACCTGTTTTTGTATTGCTCACAAGCTACGAATTTTATACTTTTAAATGTTGGGGGGAAAATTAAAAAAACTTTTTTCTGACACATAAAAATTACATGACTTTCAATTTCCATTATCCTAAATAAAGTTTTATTGGGACACAACCACATCCATTTATTAATTGGGTGCTCTCTCACTACAATAACCAAGTTTGAGTAGTTGCAACTGACACGTTATTGCTTGGAAAGATCACAATATTCAATATCCAGCCACTGACACAAAGCGTACCAACTCCCTACTTAAAAATCTGGAAGTGAAAAAGCCTTTCATTTAGAAAGCAGACAGTCTTTCTCAGAAAAAAAGTAAATTTGGTTGGTATTCAGGTTCAAGGATTAACTCAAGTACTTGAGAAAGTCACTTTAATCCTCCTCCCTTTTATGGTTTTTCCTAACTAAAATCTTTTAACTTTCTGTAATCAGTTCAGTATGCTTAAGACCAACTATAAAAACAGGTACTGTACACCCAGCTTCTGCCTTTTGTTTACCCAGGACTAAACAATATAGCTCAGATATTGGGTTGCCCAAAAAACCTATATGTTTTTTTCCTGTAAAACAGAAGACACATTTTTCATTTTCACCGATAACTTTATTGATTTAGATATTTTCAGTATGTCAGCTATCTTCTGCTATTGGCTTCTAGTGGGTAGAGACCAGGAATGTTGCTAAACATCTTCCAATGTGTAGAATTATTCGGCCAAAATGTCAGTATTACTAAGGAACTTTGCAAACCACTTTTATGTTTGATCAGTCACAGCACATTCTCTGTACACTGCACAAATCTTTTTTTGCATTTCAACCTGTCTTGAAATAATAAAGCATACTATGTGGAAAATGTTGCTTATTTTCTTCTACTTCCAATATTAAAATGACTGCACAAAAATTAACCAATTTTGATTAAATTTTTTAAAAAATGCATGTTGATATGATGGCTGTCACAATACAATCTAATAAAATTGTTTCTAACAAAGTTAAAAACAACTAAGCACTATGAGAGTCATCTTACGGAAAAAAACCAAATGAACTTTCTGGCCAACCCAATACTTGAACTCTGGAGTCATGGTACCCAAGTTCAAATCTCAGCTCTGTTCCTCAAAGGCTGTGTGAACTTTGCTAAGGTATTCTCTTCTTCTTTGTCTGTAAAATAAAAATAGCAGTATCCATCCTGAATTGTGAGAATTGGAGGTAATACACTCTTAGGACAGGGCCTGGCACAGTGAATACCACCTAAAGGTTAATCTAGTAAAATAGATTATCTTCTTCAACATTCCCGACCCCAAACAACTTCCCTCTCCTACTGCAGATGAAGAAAGCAAGACTCAGAAAGGGTATGAAACAACTAGCTTCACCTCCTGTTAGTTACTGCAAAGCTAAGTGACCGGGTGACAGAAATTACAAGGAGAAAAATTAGAAATGTTCTGAAGCATCTCAAATACTTAAGTGTCACAGTTCTAGGTCTTAAAATAGGTGCTTGCCCTCCCTGTAATTAAAAATCCAGCTGGGATTCAACCCTGGCAAGCAGAATACCCTGAAGAAGGCAGCACCTTTGCCAGCCCTAAAAATATCAGGGAGGAGAAGAGCAGGTATTGATCTGCATTTCTAAGGACCCTCAGATCAGAAAACACCTATTTCACAGATAAGACTTTCCCTTTGTTAATTAAAACTATTCCCTTAGAGAACCACAGAAAACACATACCACCAGAACTGAGAGGGCCTTTTCCATAGCACCAGATGGTGGTGGGCAAATGCAGGTTATAAGCCTCTCCTACAGGGAACCGAATGGGTAGGAGCCTAGTACAGAAAGGGTTAGGAATCTGCCATTCAGAAAAGGTTGTTTTGTAAGTGGTTCTGCTAAAATGGAAACATGCGGAAGCATGCTTGTGTTTCTGGTTTTCAGTCTCTTCTCTCTCCAAAACAAAGAAAGGAATAAAGCTGAAAGAACAGAGCTGTACTGATTACTATAATTAATATTTAACGTTATTGTAATCTCATTAACTATTTTCATACTGATCTGTGACTAAATTCTGCTGAAAACCTATAAAGCAAAATAAGTTGAATTTTATCCATAAAACCAATTTCCCAATTTTTGTAAAAATAATCACCAAGCCAAGTTTCAGTTACACGACGAAGCTGTGTTTTCTTTTTGTTCTTTTGCAATACCTGACCAGTTTCCTTTGCGGTGCCAAATGATGTTCTGGTTATGGCATCAGGTCTTCATTTGACAGTAACTTTTATATTTTTGTTCTTGACCCTAAAATAATGCCTTTATTTTTGTTAAATATTTTTAAGTTTACTGTATTTCTGTAACACTTTTTATTTAGTCATCACTAGAAAATAGGACTAGTCATGCAACTCAGTGAGTCACCTAAAGGATCCAGTTGGTAATCTCCCCAGTTTTTTGGCAAGCCAAATTCAAGATCTCTTCTCTGTTCAGATGTAATACCATGAGTCAAAACAGCTTCAAACTGAATAGACTGGAGTGTAACTTAACTATATGGTTTCCTGATTCAGGTGTCAAGTAGCAAGTTCATATCATAGCTAAGGTCAGTTCCTACATTATCCATACATTATTATACAGGGTTACCAGAGAAATTGCTATCAATTTGGACAGCTGCTTAGGTACTTTAAAAGTTACAATGATATTATGGGCACAAATAAACTTAGGACTATCTTCACAACTCATGATTATAATTAGGCCTAGTTTCATGTCTCATGGACTGGCTTTTTGGAGGTGGGTAGCTAGTTAAAGCTCTTCTTTTAGATCTAATCTTGGTCTTCCTTATTTCCATAAAAGTTTTTCCTCCTTTTTATCACTTAAGCAGAGCAAAAGAAAAGGCAATAAGTCTAGGGATAAGTTCTCAAGGATCCAACCAGATATTATTTTAGAAAAATCCACATGGATTTTACTAATCTTTTTAGAAAAGTTGTTAAAATATAATTTACTTAGTTCCCCTGTATAGAATTAAATAATTTACTTCAGCACAAGTCATCATCTCCCTCTCCTATAGATAAGATGATTCCTAGAGATAATCATCAAAAAATAAAATAAAATAAAATAAAATAAAATAAAATAAAATAATCACCAGTAGGCCTGTATTGGGTACTGAGCTGGGTGAGGACATCCTCTAAAAAGGTAAACATCAGTCCTTTCCAAGGAGCTACAGCCTACCTGGTGTTCCAGTACCTACCCATAAAGATAACAGGATATGTGGAAAACATTCTATGTGCCAAACTGTACAAGCTTCACCTTCTTACTATTCGTACATGCTCCAGGCCTGTTTTTTTGTTCCTAGGCCACCGCCTAATAGCAACCCAAAGCCTCTTCATCTTCTAGGTCTAATCAATATCAATCCCCTTCAGAATGCTTCCAGTTTCACCTCACTTCAGCTCTCTTTCCCACTTAGAACTCTTATAATATTCATTACATAAGTTATTACTATTTAATGACAAATTGTTACTGAGTTTCCTTTTCTATGACTTTTTACTAAACAGTAAGTTTTGAGAGAAACGATTCTAAATTCTCTACAATTTTCTTCTTACCTAATACAGTACACGTACGCAATAAATAGGAAAAGAATACATCAAGATACTCCACATCTGGCACAAATATGTACCCTGGAAACACTTGACGAATTCTGGTTCCTCTGTGTTGGAAAGCATATGTACCCTGCAACACTGAATATGTGGCTGTGCAAAATTAGCCAATATCCTTTTACCCACCCTCCCCTCCCCTCCGTTACTTCACCAGCAAGTCTAATTTTCCAAAAACACAAGGTTAGCCTGAGGTTACTTCAGGTTTTCCATCTGTCAAGGAGACCTGGAATAAAAATCCTCAGATTACCAACAGGGTTCTGTAAACAGAAAAAGTTTAAAAATAAATGAGCTGTACACTTTCCAGACTCCCTTCAAGGGAGGATTAATAGATGGTGTCAGGATTAAACATTATCTTTGTAGTAGTTCAGTTTTCCAACTCCTGCTGTTCATAGTACTCATGGTCCTACCTACCTACAGAGTGCTGTAGAATAAAGGGGTTGCAAGAGCGCGCCTTCCCTTCCACCAGCGAGGAAGAAGCACGCAAGGCTGCCGCGAGACCCCCAACAACGAAACCATTCGGCCAGAAGCCGCCCAGGCCGGGCTGGCGCGCGGCGCGCACCCCGCAGCCCCAGCTGGCCCCAGCTGATTGCAGGCACGTGACACTGCAGGCCAATAGGGAGGGGCAGGGGCGCGGCGCAGTGGGGCCGCCTGGGGCACAACAAATACCGGCCGAAACAGCTGGGCGGGCGGCTGCCGGGGGTCCTGGGCAGCCTACCGCGCCCCCACGGCTCGAGATGCTCCGCAGCTCCGCAGCTGCCCAGCAACCACACCACGCCCTCTGCCAGGCCAGCGGGGGTTCCCTCCCCCAGTTTAAGGTTCAGGTGGGGAGGAGGGCTGGGTGGCAAACGTTTATCCGACGGGGAAGAAAACAAAAGCAAACACCGCCCTCCGTCGCGGCAAACGTCCGTCTGCCGCGGATGTAGTCCTTTTTATGGACGGGCCGCACTGAGCCATAATCGGGGCCCCACAACTAGGAGTCGAATTCGCACTTCGCTTCGGGGACCGGGGCTCGGCGAGGCGGTCAAGGCGCCAGGCCTCCCGCCGACCACAGCGGGCGCTGAGCCTGGGGCGCGTCCCCGACACTGCGGCGGGGACGCGGCCCGTGGGGGCGGGGCAGCCAAGGGGGGAGGGGGGGTCGTGGGCCAAACTGCCAGCGGTGGAGGCGCGGAAGGCCTTGGCGGCGACCTGCAGGGACTCTGCGGCGGTGCCCGGAGGGTTGGGGGTACTGGCCAAAATCGAAGGCAGCGACGCGAGGGCGCGGACGCCGAGCTAAGGGGTCGCGGCCCTGGCGGGTCGCTCCGGTCGTCCCGGCTGCTCCGCGGGGGCGGGCCGACACGGCTGCTGCGCTCCGGCCTCACAAAGAGGAAACAGCCGAGCTCGTCCGCAGGCAGCCCCCGTCACTGGGGCCCGCCCAAAGGGGCCGGGGGCAGCTGCTCTGGGACCCCGGGGAGAACGCGACGAGGAAGAAGCACTTCCTGCCTGGGCCCCCGCCTCGGACCGATTCCCGAGTACTTCGAAGCCGCCGACCTAGGGGACTCCCTAGTGATCTCCGAGCCCAGCCCCCGCCAGTCTTACCGCAAGTGGCTTTGAGATTCGCAGGCGAGATTCGCAGCTGCCTGCAGCCTTTCCCTCCGCAGCAGGAATGAAGCCCCTCGGCCACCCTAGTCGCTAGGTTTAGTCAGGCCCCGGCCTTGGCCCCGCCTCTCCCTAGTTGGGCCTCAACGTCAATCACCCGGCGTGGCTCCGCCCCTCAAGCAGTCGGTTTTCCCGGTTGGCTCAGAACATCCTTCATTCCTATGCCCCGCCCCCACTCCAGCACCTCGCCCCTTCCACTGGGCCCCGCCCCTCTTCTGGTTCACCTTGCTTTTCCCTACTCGAGCTCTTCTTAGTATCACTGTCCACCCCTCCCAGAAGCGGTAGACCCCAGGCGAGCTCTAAACACTCCGCCCCTCCCGTGACCCAACACCTCGTACAGCCAATCAAAGAGGAGGACTCTGCCCCCCCTCTCCAGAGGTGTCCAATGTGAAGAGCTGTAGGATCCACCCCCTTCCCAGCTGAGAGCACACAACACAGCGTCCACGTGAGCCAGCTTCTTAAAGGAGACAGCTCAGCACAATTGCTGCAGCTGTGTGACCTCGCTCGTCATCAGCGTCACCAGGTGGTGGTCAAGGCCTAGCTTCCTGAAGTCCTAGCTTTCGGAGGTTCAGTGATGACTAATGGCTTGTTAGTGATGGCTTGTTGAAAACAACAAGCTGTTTTGTAGGCAAAGTAAATACCTAGGTAGTTAACACGCACCATGTAATTTCTTTGGGGTTGTTTACTCTTACCACTCCTTAAAGAGGGCCACCTTTTATTTACAAACCCCAAACTCTTTGAGTTTGAGCATATAGAAGGAACTCCTCACTAATATCTGTGGAAAGAATGATTTTTTCAAGCGTGCCCAGCTGTATTTACAACTCCCTGAGTTTTGGTAGTGGGAGTGATTATTAAAAAAAAAAAAACACGAGAAAATTCAGTTTTCTGTATGGAGATTTCCTGAAATTTGTTTATTGGAAGGGGTAGCTGTTCCTTTGACCCTAATCAATGCTCAAGATGGAAGGTTTTCCATCTCCATTCTGTTAGAATTTCCCAGGTAGTTACATTAATGATCTTTGGCTGACTTTCAGGATAAAGCATAAATATTTGATAATGCATATTTCCAAGTAACATTTGAGATTAATCTGCAAGGTGTTCAAAGCAATCAGTAGTGGGATGGAGGTTTTGAAGCAATTACTTGCGTTTGACTCCTTATCAACCCCAAATTCACCAGCATTTTCACCTGAACATCAAAGGCAAAAGAACTAATTATCTTTGGGTGAGTTTTCCAAGAGATAAGAAAGTTTGAAACTTTTTGAAATTTTTTTCTCCTTATTACTCTTTTCATTAGTTTTAACTACAAAAGTAACGCATGTTCACTGTAGGAAGTTCATTCATCGTCATTCTGAATGGAGATCTCTGTCCTCTGCTTACAGCTTCACATTTATCCTTCTGTTCTTCCTAAACGAAACGTGTGTGAAAGCGCACTGTGCCTCTTATTCTTCAACTTGCTTTTTTTCATCCAATATGTTATGGCCATCCTTCCACATCAAATTTATATTTTATCTACAAGTTTGCCTTTTTCTCTATATTTTTTCATTGCATCTTTAATTAAGCATTATTTTTTCTACTGAGAGACATGCAAATGCCCCAAATTTTTAAAAGGCAAATGACTGGAAATTAAAAAACAAACAAACTGCTGTAACAGACACACATCTTCATCAAGAAAATATTTTTCCAGTATTTCTATATATGATTTTTTTAAAAGGGTGTACAATGCTTAAACCCACAGAAATTAGTTTTTCTCAAAGTGAGTACTTTAAGTACTATGTAAAACAATGGGGAAATATTTAACAGTGCATATAAAGTGTGCACTGTTCTAAGTACTTTAAAATTATTAACTCAATTGTATAACAAATGTATACGGTAGGCACTCTTACCCCCATTTTACAGATGAGCAAACTGAGGCACAGTGATTAACTTGTCCAAGGTCACACAGGGTGATTAAATACAATATTTGTGAACTTGGAGGAGAATGATGACAATCATATTTTAGAAAAATTAATCAAGATGTTGGTGATGTGCAGATAGGAGGTAAGGAGGCCAGAAAGGAATAGAATTGAAGAGCCAGGTTTAACTGACAAGAATGGCAGCACAGGAATGACTGTTTATGGGTAGACAAAGAAGAGTGAATTTTCTAAGATAAATCAGAGCCTGTCTAAATGACTGGTAGGGTGATGATTTCTCATCGAGATCCTTGGAGTGATCCCTAAAACAATCTGACTGGTAATTCTTACAAAAAGGACACATGAAGGGACACCAGGAATGTGTGTGCACTTAAAAAAGACCATGTGAAGACACAGAGAGGAGACACTTGCAAGCCAAGCAGTGAGGCCTCAATAGAAACCAGACCTGCTGACATCTTGATACTGGACTTCCAGTCCCTAGAACTGTCAAAAATAAGTTTGTTGTTTAAGCCACCCCATCTGTGGTATCGATTTGTTGTGTCAGCCCCAGCAAACTAATTCAAGGGATTGCTGTAAGTGGGAATGTCTCCTATTATATATCATATTGCTAGTTGGTTGTTATTTTTTAATTATTTTATTGTGTTTTTTATTGTATTTTTTCCATTATCACTGAGTCCTCTTATACCCACCCCCCCCCAGTTATTTGATATTTTGTAGGAAAGATAATTTTGTAACTCACTTACCGGATATAAAATTCTTCTGTCTGAAAAATGGTCATGAAGTTTGCTGACTTCTTTCCAGTCATTTGCCTTTTATTTCCATTTCAGTATTCTGGGATGTACAATATATCTTTGACTATTTCTGTCAAAAAAAATTCCCAGACTTTACTGTTAGTTGGTAAAGTTCTTTTTCCTTTATAAAGAATAGGTATTCTATTTTATCAAATATCTTGTTAGTGTCTATTGAGATAATCATGGTTTCCCCCTTGTTCTATTTGTTTATATGATGTATTATGGTAATCAGTCTCCAACATTAAAACCCACTTTGCATCTTGGGGATAAAAGCCCCTTCATCAATTGACCTGCACTAATTCTGACATTCTTTGAGTGCATAAAATCAGAAATGTAGGAGAGTTGTCAGTGGGGAGGGGGAAGGGAGGAATGGGGGGGAAAGGTACAGGGAAGACGAGGCTTAATTGGTAGGCATAAAATAGAAGGAGAGAGGTCAAAATGCTATAGGAAATAGAGAACTCAAAGAACTTACACGTACAACCCATGGACATGAACGAAGGGGGTGCGAATGCTGGAGGGTTGGGGGTGCAGGGGATAAAGGGGGAAAATTGGGAAAACTGTAATAGCATAATCAATAAAAAGTACTTAAAAAAATCAGAAATGTAGTAAACCAGCACACAGTTTTGCAAGATGGAAAAGTTCTGGAAACTGGTTTGCATAACAATAAATATATTTAATATTGAATTGTACCCTTAAAAATGATTAAGGTGGCAAATGTTTGGTTTTGTGTATTTTACCACAATCAAAAATAAACTAAGTTTTCTAAAAAAAAAAAAAAAAAAAGGAGGTAGAAGCATCAAAGTTAGAAGATGTGGTGGAAGCAGAGACGGGAGTGCTGTGGGCAGCAAGCCAGGAGCGCAGGCCACCTATGGAAGCTGGAAAAGACGAGGAAACAGAATCTTCCCAGAGCCTCCAAAAGGAATGCAGTCCTGCCAACACCTTGATTTTAGCCCCATAACACCCATTTTGGACCCCTGACCTCCAGAACTGCAAGATAACAAATTTATATTGTTTTCAGCTGCTAAGTCTGTGACAGTTTACAGTTACAGTAGAAACAGAAAATTACATATAACCTATTTTTCCTAAAGTAATATTTTATATTGGATTTTTAGAGAAAGGGGAAGGGAGAGAGACAGAGAGGGCAAGAAACATCAGTGATTTGTGAGAGATACATAGATCAGTTGCACCCCCCAAAGCCCCCATCTGGGGACCTGGCCCACAACCCAGGCATATGCCCTGACCAGGAATCAAAATGGCAACATTTCAGTTTGCAGTTGGCTCTCAATCCACTGAGCCACACCAGCCAGGGCTGTTTATAATTAGTTTTAACTGTGTTACCGCACAAAACAATATTCTTTCTAATGTATATACACGTCTGACTCAGCAAATGTGAAAGTGGTCAGGGCACAGAACTTCTGTCCACAAGCCCCAACTTTTACTTGCGTCACAGACACCAACCAAGAAGACCTTGCAATATCCTCCCCTAAACTTATTTTAAAACCAACAACAAAAGCTCTAGCAAAATTTCCACAAATTTTCCCAACAATAAAGACTTTCGAATCTCAGAATCTGAGTCCTGAGGTAAGGATAGATAAATGTCCTGCATCAGGTGGGGCGAGTTGGGGAGCAAAATGAATGGTGGAAGGGGAAAATAGCTTTAGAGTTGTCTAGTCTGAGGTCAATTCCAGAACTGCTACTTCCTAGCCATCTGACTGTGATTGAGAGCTTCAATTTAATTACTAAAAATAGTGATAAATCTTGGGGTTCTTGTGAGCATTAAATAATATAACTGATGTCACCTGTTTACCCAGTGACCCTGGCACCTATTAAGTGCTCAATAAAAGTTACTGCTGTGTTAGTTCTTATTATTTCTATGGCTCTTGATTATGAAGCTGAGTCCAAAGTGAGCAGATTTCATTGTTTCTCCTATACTGTCCACATTACAGAATATTAATGCCACTTCACAGGCTGTCGGACAAATACCCGATGGCTCCCTTGTGTGATTCAACCCTGAATAGATAGGGTACTTGAAATGCTGCCAATACGCTGGCATGATTTATATCATAAGGGTGAAAAAGGAGCCATTAAACGTCTTTCAAAGCCTATCTGTGCACAGAAAGTCAATAGCAATGGTCTCTGGGCTCCATGCTAGATTCCTATCCATGAAATAACACACTCCCACCATTACTGTGATAATCTTTGGGGAGGACACACTTTGAACATAAAAATCAACATTTAAAACACCATCAGGCAGGTCTAAAGGAACTGCCGTATCATGATATCCAGAATACATAAGTAGAAAATGCAAGCTGTAGGATTCTATGCATAGTCATCTGATTTCTATAAAATAGTAAGATCATTGTATGTATTGACAAAAATCTGAAATATTCATACTTTTACACTGTCCTAGTTTTCACAAACATATTTTACACTGCATACATTTAACTTTGGCAATAAGAAAACTGATAAAGATCAGTTTTAGTGCCACAAGCATTTTTACTTATATTTTATTGATTATGCTATTATAGTAGTTCTGATTCCCCCCCCTTTGCCTCCCTCCACCCAGCACCCGCACTCCCTCAGGCAATCCCCCCACCCTTGTTCACGTCCGTGGGTCATGTGGATAAGTCCTTTGGCTACTCCATTTCCTGTACTGTACTTCACATTCCCCTACCTATTCCGTGGCTACCTATTTGTACTTCTTAATCCCCTCACCTCACCAGTTCTCCCATACCCTCCCCTTTCATCTCTTTATCTTTGACCCTTGGCATTTTAATTATGATGTGTCTTGGAGTGGGCCTCTTTGCATCCATCTTGTTTGGGACTCTCTCTGCTTCCTGGACTTACATGTCTATTTCCTTCACCAAATTAGGGAAGTTTTCTTTCATTATTTTTTCAAATAGATTTCCAATTTCTTGCTCTTTCTCTTCTCCTTCTGGCACCCCTATGAAGTGAATGTTGGATTGCTTAAAGTTGTCCGAGAGGCTGCTTGTACTCCCCTTATTTTGGGGGGGTGGGGGGAGTTCTCTTTTCTTCTTCTTGTTCCGGTGGGTTGTTTTTTGCTTCCCTATGTTCCAAATCATTGATTTGATTCTCGGCTTCATCTGCTCTACTGTCGTTTCCCTGTGAATTGTTCTTTGTTTCCATTAGTGTATCCTTTGTTTTCTGACTGGGTCTCTTTTATGCTGTTGAGGTTTCCTCCCTCAGTTCCTTGAGCATCCTTACAACCAGTGTTTCCAACTCTGCATCTGATAGATTGCTATGTCCATTTCGTTTAACTCTTTTTTTGGAATTTTGGTCTGTCCTTTCATTTGGGCCATGTTTCTTTGTCTCCTCATTTTGGAGACTCCCTGTGTTTGTTTCTATGTATTAGGTAGCACTGCTTTGACTCTGTGTCTTGGTAGTGTGGCCTAATGTAACAGGTGTCCTGTAGGGTCCAGTGGCACAGCCTCCCCTATCACACAAGCTGGATATTTGAGGTGGGCCCTTCATGTGGGTGAAGTACACCCCCCTCTTGTAGCTGAGCCTTGGTTGCTGTTGGAAGATCAATGGGAGTGATTTACCCAGGCCAGTCAGCTGCAAGGGTAAATGGCTGTGACCACTGACCACCAACCTCCTCCACCCTCCAGCTGTGCAGGGGCAGGGTGGTAGTGCTCCTGTGTGGTCTGCAGGTGTCCACTGGGTGGGCTGGCTCCTGGGGTTTCCCTGCATAGTGCAGGGCAAGATTATCCCCCACCTGAGTTTTGCCCTGAGCCACCCTGCCTGAGCTATAAAGCAACCTGAGATGGTTGCTATTTGGGCTGGGCTTGGAGATTCCCAGGCAGAGCCAAGCTGTGGATCTAGCCTGCTCCTTCCAGGCCTGGATTTCACTGAGGCCAGCTGCTGCTTATTTGAGAGGATTTAGGAACTTGTGAAGCAGGAGCCCAGATCAGCCATTCCTATGGAAAAGCAGCTTGGGTGGGCCCATAAGTTGGGTGGGGCAGAGTTTCTGGGGATCTCCAAGGCAGGTCAACATTGTTAGCCAGGTTGATGGAGTCTCAGATATGGCACTAGTCTGCTGGCTCTGTGGGAGGAGGGCCCAGAAAAGGGGCAATGGCCTCTGCTGGCCCTGATGCCAGATACCTCAGCCCTGTGTGCCACTGGTGTACCTCAAGCCTCCGCTCCAGGGCCAGAGCCCAGAGGGAGTGATTCTGATTGGTGAGTCTGTGTGTGGGCTCCTTAAGAGGAACTGCTTGGGACTCCAGAATTTTCTTCCACCAACTCAGTCCCTGCTGGATTTTTCAGCCTGAAGTTATGCGGACTTACCCTCCTGGCACTGGAACCATGGCTGGGGGACCTGGTGTGGAGCTGGGATTCCTCACTCCTGTTATACACCTGCCGGATTTTCATCCACCACAGGTGGATGTGGGACCAGCCCATCCATGTCTGTGCCCCTCCTACCAGTCTGGACGGATATGGTTTTTCTGATTCTGTAGTTGTTGGACTTCAACTCAACTCAACTTCTGTTGCTTTTGAGTGATGGTTGTTCTATATTTCAGTTGTAATTTTGTTGTGGTTGTGTGAAGAGGCAAGCCATGTCTGCCTGTGCTGCCATCTTGGCAGGAAGTCACCATAATCATTTTAAAATTTAGTTTGTTCTCACCTTTTATTGAAGACTGATACAAAAAAAAAGATCATGTGAAGAATTTTCATCTTTTGCAAAACTGCTAGTATCAGTCAACAGGGGTAGATTGTGAGTAGCCAAAATTCAGCTTGAAGTAGCTAAATCATAAAAAGAAAATTATTGGCTCATATCACTAAAGATTAAGCAAGGGGATTTGATCTGGCCTTAGGGAACTTAGATGCAGTCAAGATTGGCCACTTCCCTTTCCCCTTCTGTTTTTCTCTGCAAGTTGGCTCTGTGCACTCCTAGCCATGGCTTCAGCAGCTCCTTGCTTATTTCATTATGGCTTCCTGACCAGAAAGGAAAGTCTTTTCTTTGTGATCTCTAGTTACAAAAGTCCCACAGAAAGATTCTGATTGGCCTGGACAGATCAGGGACCAGTCTCCCTGACCAGATGTGTGGAGTCGTGATTGACACCCCCCCTCCCACCCTAGACCTTGCAGTACCATCAGGTTGGAGTTGGGGAAATGGCTATCTTAGCCAGTAAGGGCTGTTATAAAAAGTCTCATTGACTAGGTGGCTTTTAAAAACAGAAACTTGTTTCTCTGAGTTCTGGAGGCTGAAAGTCCAAGACTTGGGTGCCAGCATGGTCAGGTGCTGGTGACAGCCTTCGTTGGGGTTGCAGACTGCCAACATCTTGTTGTGTCCTCACATGGTAGAAAGAGGGCAAGCTAGCCCCCAAGCCTCTTCTTTTAAGAGCAGTAATCCCATTCATGATGGCTCCACCCTCATGACCTAATTACCTTCCAAAGGCCCACATCCAAATACTATCACTCTGAGGACTGGGGCTTCAGTGTGTGAATTTTGGCAGGATGCAACACAAGCATTCAGTCCATGACAAAAGCATCCTCCAAAAGAGAGGCGGTCCTGTCCTGGGCAGACAGAGCCATATATTTTTATTGGCATTGCCTTACCACTAAAAAGGGAATGCTATAATGCTATATGCAATTTTTTATTGAATGTTAATTAAATGAATCTGTTAGGCAAAAATTGGTGACAAGAGTGATGGATTTAGGAGTTCTATCAAGATATCTATTAGTGTTCTTCTGCAAAGAAACAGAAGCAATAGGAGATTATACATTGATCAGTCTCTGAACAGATTTATTATGAAGTATTGGCTTCTGTGATTAAGGAGGCTGAGAAGCCCCACATTTGCCATCTGCAAGCCGATGACTCAGAAAGGCAGGTGGTGTTGTTCAAAGGCCTGAGAGCCAGAGAGATTATTTTTCAAATCCTGATTATGTCTGTATGTCCCTATTGTTTCATTTAATAAATATTACTGAGCACTTACTATGTACCAAGCACTCTCTTAGAAAGCGGGGATGCAGAGCTGTGTGAGATCAAGTTTGTGCCCCACATGGGTGAGGGGCTCTAGAGGGAGATAAACTGAACAAGTTAGTAATAAATCCTTGTGGATTATTGGGAGCGCCTGGAAGAAAACTAAGCAGCACCCAGGGTCAGCGGGAAGGGGATGGCTATTTGAGGTTGGGTAGGAAGGGCTATTTGAGGTGCAGATGCTGGGCAAGGGCGTCCAAGGCAGAAGGGACAGAAAATTAAAGATTTCTGCATGGAAGGAGCTCCACGTTGCCTAGAAAGGCTAGTGAGCCTGGGGTGTAGGGGTGAAGGGAAGGTGTTTTTAAATGGTGCGACTCAGTTATGTTTTTTATTTCAGTCATTCCTGAAAAACAACAAATTGGAAGAAATAAAAGATATCTGAAATATAAAAATAAAAAATGGGTTAGTCACGAAGGGCCAAAGGGGGTGGATTTGATTCCAAGCATAATGGAAAGTCCATGCAGTCATTGAAGCTTCA
Source organism: Artibeus jamaicensis (assembly GCF_021234435.1). Taxonomy (NCBI): domain Eukaryota; kingdom Metazoa; phylum Chordata; class Mammalia; order Chiroptera; family Phyllostomidae; genus Artibeus; species Artibeus jamaicensis. The sequence goes on along the minus strand of NW_026521843.1, from coordinate 16,942,534 downwards.
TTATTTTGCATTTTAAGACAATTCTCCGAACTTATACTCCCACACCATTAGCCATAGGATGTGGATCACCCCTTAAAGTGATGTGACCTTTGGCAAGGCCAAGTTCTTCATCGAGGTCATCCTTGGAGGGGGCTGAAAGCCTGGGGTGGTGTTCCAGCAGTTGGGGAGAAGGTCTGTAATCCTGAAGGGGGCTCTGGGTGACACAGCACAGCTTTTGTGACGCTAAACTTTCTGTAGTGGGCTGGTGACAGAGAGCTCTGATGGCTGTCGTTAAGCTGTGGCTTGACCTTGGGGGTTGTGGGTTCCCATTGATTTCCTATGTTCCTGATCACTGTTTTCAAGGAAGGGGTAAGGCTTGGATGGAGAACGTATTGTGTGCATTCTATTCTCTAGCTACACAAGGCTGGGTTCTATCAATAAGGGCAGAATTCTCATTCTGTCCCATCCCACGGTGTCTGGGGCCAGCCAACTTTGCCTCAATTTACACTCTGTTGCTTCAAGAGTGAGCTACCACCTTTAAAGACATTATTATTAACAGTACTAATCATGAGACTATAATTTATTTCGCAATGTTATGTTTCTGTCTTTTTACCCATTTTGTTATTTATTTATTTTCTTATCGTTTATCTATTACAGTTGTCCCAGTTATTTTCCCCGTTGCCCCTCCACCCAGCCCACCCCTCTGTCTCACAGTCAGTCCCCTCTCCACTGTTCCTGTCCTTGGGTCGTGCATACGTGTTCTTTGACTGGTCCCTTCCACTCCCTCTCACCACCCCTGCTTCCTGCACCCTTCCCACAGCTATCAGTTGGTTCTGTGTTTCCATGTCAGTTTCTATTTTTCTTACTAGTTTATTTTGTTCATTAGATTCCAGGTATAAGTGGTCATATGGTGTTTATCTCTTGCGACTGGATTATTTGGCTTAGCATAAATAGTCTCCAGTTATGTGCTGTCACAAAAGGTAAGAATACCTCCTTTCTTTCGGCTGTGAATTATTCCTTTGTGCAAATGCATCACAGTTTTTTAATCCATTCATCCACTGACGGGCACTTGGGCTGTTTCCAGTACTTGGCTACTGTAAAGAGCACTGCTGTGAACACGGGGTGCACAGGGTCTTTGGAAGTAGAGATTCAGGATCCCGAGGGTGTGGTCCCAGCAGTGGGTACCCACTTTATTTTACTGAGTGCTCACAAGCACTCTCTGTGGTAGGGATGATTCTTTCTCACTTTGCAGATGAGGAAACTGAGGCTCCGAGACATGAATTAACTGTCCCCAAGCTTCCAAGAAGCAGAGTCAGAAGCAAACTCTTGCGCTTTTGCCTTCACACTGTGGCATCTGCCTCCCGTCCACTGGGGTCTCTGGCAGCTTCACAGAGCCATGACTGTGCACACGGCCGCCCCGTGCCCTGCGCCATAGGAGACGCGTGTGCACCTTCGGTTTTGAAACAAAATTTGGAAGAAAATATCTCAAAATAGCTACTTTGGTTATTTCCACATTAATAGGGTTAAGGGTAATTTTGTTTTCTCCCTACTTTTCAGCATTTGCTAAAATTTTACAGGAACATAATATTACATGTGTAAATAGGAAAAAGCCTTTTAAAAAAAGAAAATAAACCATCAGACAGAAAGATGGTTCAAAAGTGAAGTCAGCTGTCAGTGGGCCGAGTGTGAGAAAAACCACAACTGAGTCCAAGAATAGACACAATTTATATCCTCTGCCCACATTTGTAGAAATGATTCCACTTATGTGTTAGATAACTTTCTGAATTGCTGATTTGAAACCACTGTTTTCTAAGCTGAAGACTGTTTTCAATATGCTAGGAAAAGTACTGATATAAATAAATATTGTAGTGATTCCCTGTGTAAAGTTATAATACACTTTTCTGCCTTTTGCAGTTACAAGGCATTTTAATGCACACTCTAGTTTGACCCTCCCAAAAATAATGCCCAAGGCATTGCTTTCTTTCTTTTTACAAGCACTGAACCAGTCTGAGATTTAGAATTTTCAGTCCATTGACCGTCAAAAGCCAGGAAAACAAACCCATCTGGGACTTACATGCATATCTTACGACTGCTCAACCTAGTCTTCTTTCCATTTGAGTTTAGTTACAAATAATAGGCATGTCTATCTGAAGAAATTTTGGTTATAAAGTACTTTATTCTTTCCAAAGCTACCACGTGTCTGCTCTGTACCAGGCCCCCTGCCCTGAGTGGTGTGACACAGCACGGAATGGAACAGACGATTCAGAGACTGCGGACCAGGGGTTGGGGGTGCAGGTGAGAGAACCACCGAGCAGGGTCCTGCCAGATGGTGGCAAGTATGATTAAGGTGACACCCAGGATGCTGGGGTGGGGGGCTCACTGGCGTGTGGGTGTGGGTTTACTTCAGCAAGGGTCTTCCGGGGGCTCTTTTACTGGGGGTAGTATTTGCACTGTACCTGGAGGAGGAAGCCGGTAACCACTGGGAGGGGGGGAGGTTAGAATATTCTAGTAAGAGGGAGCCATAAGCAAACATTCCGAGATAGCAGGGATGGACTCGGTCTGTTTGGAGGGCCAGAGGGAGGTCTGTATGACTGGGTGGGGGCTCTTGTAGGGACGGTGGCAGCTAAGAATTTGGCCCCTGACTCACTCTTGCCCTCCCACAGCACAGGCTCCTTCCAGAGGCTTCTGTGTGGTCTAGTGGGTTCCAGTCCTGGCCCTCTACTGACCTGCAGCCTCAGTTTCCCCACTTGGGCAGTGCTGAGGTTGTCATTGCCCTTCACTCCTGCTGAACTCACTCCCTCCTCCCCCTCTTCACAAGACTGTTCGATCTGGGGAGACTGGAATGAGGTCTCTGTTTCACATCCAACTTCTCCAAACCCCTAACCATCCCCCTACCCCGCAAAGCATTGAAAGGCCATTTCCCATAAATCATGAAAGATCAATTCACACAGAAGTTATGGGTCCAAGGGGGTTAGAATAAGCTTGGTTTGTTGACCAATAGTAAAAAGTTGCAATAAATTTAGCTATAAAGAGAAGCAGCAGGCACGCATAGGCTCTGCTGCTGGCTTGCTGCTGCTGGCTTGCTGCCGGCTCCCAGCCAGCCCTCCCCACGGGGGGGCGGGGGCAGAGCCCGTTCTCCAGTCCTCTCTCTCCTCGGCGGAGTTGCTGGGGAGAAGTGTCCTCTCTGGCCTATAGCCTGTTTGCCCAGGACTTTCCTGGTTGTAGTACTGAAAGTTTTCTGTCCTAGGTCCCCATTCAGTCCCAAGTAAACTAAGATGAGTGGTCACCACACCAGGAGAACATAGGGGAATGTTTTTTCTCGTCCACACACTGTTTCTTTTGCTCTCAATGTGTACAGCCTGACAAAATCTTCATCAGCGTTCCCCCAAATTGACAGGTTTGGGACAAGGTGCTTTTGCTGGTATTTTGGACTTTTCATTCCTGCATGTCTCACCCCTTTTTGGACACTAGATGGCAGCCTCTGCCCCCTTGTTTCAATACAGACTGGGAATATCACTTCACAGGCCTTTTGAAAGTGCTGGCCAACCATGAGCCGGAGGGTTGAGAGAGAGAGGTGGAATATAAATGTCCACGGGGCAGGCTGGAATAAGCACATCAGTGTGAAATGGCAAGGGGTAAAAAGCAAAAATAATCAGATTTGATTTAAAATCTTTCAAGAATTTAGGATGGGAAGAAAAACATGTTATTTCACTGCAGAGTGGGTCTCCTTTCACCCTCTGATCTGAATAATATATCCATTATGAATAAATTGTGTAAAGGAGGAAAATAGCTAACTGGAGTTACAGAAGCCAAATACAGGGGAAAGAACACCCTCTGGAGTAATTTAATTACAGTTTTGGTTCTCTGGGCGAATGAACAGCGCAGTGCGGGGGACATCCCTCCCTTCAGGTGTGTTTAACCAGGCCCTGCTGACTGGCCGCAGACAGGCTGACAAGCTCTGGAGGGCAGGCCCCTGCGGAGGCCGCGTGACTCACGCCACCTGCAGAGAGCGCAGTTGTCAGGAGCCTTGCTCAACCCCCTTGAGGAGCTAAATTTATATTCTGAGAAAAGAACACTGTGGAGCTGGATTTAGCAGGAGGGAGCAAGGAGGAGATGGGAAGGGAGAGTGGCATCATCTTGGGGTGATTCCCAGTTCATTTTAAACGGATTCACATTATAAGGGCATAGTGGGTAAGCCCAAGGGATTTTTCAAGGAGAAAGTATTGTATGATCAACTCTAGTTTTCTCTTCAAGCATCTGCTCCCCCCCTTAAACCTCAGTAACATTAATATTGAATGGACAAAGCCCACTAATTATACTACTGACTACCCTCCTCTGTTAAAAACTTATTTGAGTTACAGATTAACACCCTGCCCTTCACAGGCCTTACTCATGAACCAGAGAAGGATGGAGCTGGATGGGCCCTCAGGGGCCCGTGGTCCCGGGGCCCTTCAAACTGTTGGAGGGTCCTGGCTACTCAGCATCACTCTCGGGTTTCCTTAAACAGGGATGCATTTGATGCTGCACTCAGAATAATTTTACAATGTCTCCCAAAACTATTACCACTTTTATCTCTTTTATTATGGGCTCTGGAAAAAAACTGTTTGAGAAAAGTCCCTTATTTAAATACAGGTTTGAGGACCAGGTCCACCAGAACTCTTCTCACTGACCCAGCACCTGATCACGGTTCCTCCTTCATTGGTCTTCTTGGTTGCAGCTGTCTCTTCGCCAGTTTAAACTGCGGCAGCAGAAGAGCACAGACTGGGGGGTTTACTACAGATTTCACTTCTCATAGTTCTGGAGGCTGGACGTCTCAGATGAGGGTTGAGTCCTGGTGCGAGCCCTCTCCTGGGCTGCAGACTGCTGACTTCTTGTTGTAGCCTTGCGTGATGGAAAGAGAGAGAGGTAGCTCTCTGGTCTCTTCCTAGAAGGGCACTAATCCCATTCGTGAGGGCTCCACCCTCATGATCTAATTACCCCAAAGGCCCCAATCCCCAGTACCATCACACTGGGGTTAGATTCAACCTGAATTTTGGGGGGACACAAACGTTCAGTTTGTATACATGTGTACATTTCTGAGGAGCACCCCCTCCAGAGGTTCTTGCAGCTATCTGTGTAGCTGAGCTCTATGAACACTCTCCAATTACCGCAGTTAAGGCTCTGATGTCCAGAATGACCCACACCCGGGAAGTTCTGTCTTATGGAGAACGTATGTCGTTTTGCTCTTCTCTCTGGCCAGCGAGAGCATTGAGTCAGGCTAGACTCCTCCTCATGCTTCACTCTCCTGGCCGCTATAATTGGTCAATGGAAAGAGCATTGACCAAGGCTAGGTCATTCCAAATTCTTCCCTGGGATTTTTTCAGACAGTAATTGAGAAAACCTGCTGTTTCAGGTTATGAGGATGGCAGATTATGTCTTTCGAAAGTGCTCACAACAGTGTCTCCCAGATGTGACTGATGTGACTTTCTCTATTGTGACTTTTTCACTTCTCCCACTGAGAAGTGGATTTATGTTTCTTCTCCTTCAATCTGGGTAGGTTGGGGACTGTGGAAATGATGCTTTGTGACATCTGAGGCTACGTACTAAAGGGTAATGCACTTTCCACCTGGTTCTGTTGGTATACTTACGGAACCCAGCCCCCAGGAAGCTGGAGGTCATGAACAGGTGTCCTGGCTGACAGCCCCAGCTGAGGTTGCAGCCACACTGGCATCCATCACCGGCTGAGTGGACCAGGGGCCCCTTAGATGCTTCCGGGACCCAGCTCTCAAGCTACCCTACCTAGACCGTGAGCCCCAACGGATACCACAAAGACTAAAGATGAGAGTCCTGCCCAATTAGTAGATTAGTGATAATTATTATAGATTTGTGACAAAAATAGTTATTGTTGTACCCAGTTGGGGTGGCTTATAATATAGTAATACATAACTGAAATGTGCAACCCGATAATAGAATTTGTCATTTCTAGCAGCCATGACCACAATATGAAAGAAATTCATTAGCAGGAGTGGGGGACAATGCCAAACAGAGAGAAAAAAAAGGGCAAGAAAGAGAAGGAGTTCCAAAGCTGATTGAGTCCCCGAATGCAGCCCCGAGGTCCCCACAACCCACCTGCTCCTGTAGCTCTCCCACGCACACTGCGAGCTACCTACTCTAGCTTCCTTCTGACAAACCCATTTTCTTAAGATGATTTGATTTCTTAAGATGTTGTGGGTTTCTACTACCATTTTCATGAAGAGGTCTTAATCATGTTTGCTTCCTTTAGCATGTGCTCTACATCATTCTACTCAAGGCGTGGTGCAAAGACCAGTAGCATCAGCCTCAAGTGGGAGAGTAAGAGTGCAGATTCCCAGGCACCACCCCACACTTACAGACTCTGGGGGTGGGGCCCTGGCGTCATATTTTAACAAGGTTTCCAGGGTACTCTGATGCATGGTAAGGTTTCAAAAACTCACTCTACGTTATATCAGGGCCTGTGTTTCTTGCCTTCCCTAAAGTATTGGCAAGAGGAGGAGGCAAGGGCATAAGATTCTGACTCTGCCTCATCCACCGTGTCACTCATGTGAGCTGCATCCTGGGTGTGGGTGCGGTCCACAGGGGGACGGATACAGACGTGTGCATGATGGCAGCACTCACCTTTCCCCACAGAGATTATGGATTTGAAATCATTCCTGCATAACCATTTCTTTATAGTGTTTGCTGGGCCCTGCCTAGGTGTTGGGAGTACATCCAGGTTTCGATACTATTCTTGTCCTCAAGTAGTTAGTGTTTAGTTTTGGAAAGTGATGAGTAAAATGACTTAGTAATACACTGTGTGTAGTGACAGACGGGACCATGCATCCTGGATGCCCTATATAGTCACCACTTAAAGTACATAGTTGTCTGGCCCCATACACTCTCAAGAAGTCCTCCCAAGTCCAATTTTTGAGCATTAAGCAACATTTCCCAGACTGTCTTTCAAATCTGTCAAAAGCTCAAAATTCTACATCCACATGTCCTAATTTTGGGTTCAGAAATACAGTGTCTATAGATAGGTTTTTAATGAAAGAAAGATAAATTATCTTCTGGTAATGAAGCCAAGAAAGGATTTGCAGAGGATGTAAAATTAAGCTGGGTCTAAGAGGGCAGGGAGGACTTGGATTCTAGGGGTGGGGTGGGGGGTAGGCAAGGACAGCCTGGGGGTGGAAAGGAACCATGTCACCTGAGTGGGGACACGCAGGGAGAACAGCCAGGGGGCCTGATATACCAGGTTATAAAGGAGAATTGGAGAGAGGAAAAGGTAGGCATTGTATTTGTCTGTGCAAATCATTCAGGACCACAGGAAATGGGAGAGCGAGTGCTCGTGATGAAAGCGATCCCTGGGAAAGATTATTCTGATAGTGGCACCCTGTGTGAGCCAGGAAAAGTCATGGAAGAACTTCTCTTACCTCTTTGCTGTGCCCCGTGTTATTTCCATCCCATTCTGTGGCGGGACATAGCTCTGCTCTACCGGGCCTTTCATCTCATACAGGAATATCGCCAGGTTCATGGTGGCCGCAGTCTTTCCCAGGAGGTCTTATACATAGGGGTGGGCCAAAGTAGTTGACAGATGTCAGTACGTGAAATACAGAGTCTATTCCTATATTATTTTCCATACGAACAACTGTAGACCTACTTTTGCCCACCCCTGTATATATAAAACAGCACCATGATCAAGACAACGAACAGACACATTATCCCTGGAAGTTTCCTCATGCCAATTATGGGGCATTTTTAGCTATATTTTACATGAAGAGTATCTTCCTGACAGGCAAGTGGTGATCAGAATAGGAAATGAATCTCCTTTGATCAGAAACATGCCATTTGACGAGGAATCCCTTCTATCATTCTCTCTCCCTTACCCCCCCCCCCCCCACACCCCTCCCTGAAGAATTTAGGGCCTTATAACATTTTCCACTCACTCAGTCCTCTGGAGAAGCCACTTTCCTCAGTTTACTCTTCCTGGGGTGGGTATTCACAGAGAAGTTAGCGCCTTGCCAAGGGCCCCGCCGTGGGCCCCACGGTTGCTTAGGTGAGTGAGGCCCTGGCATGTGAAGTTCAGGGGCTCCTGGCAGTGTGTCTGTGTCCAGAAGCGCAGGTGTGGCCCTGCACGACTCCGGGGGGCTCGTTGGCAGGGACCACACTAACCTTGTCAAAGCCCTTTCTCTTTGTATTCTGTTACTTTGCTGACATGTGTGAAGCTACTGTTTCCTCTCTCTGTACGAGCCGGGTGAGGTAAAATCTGTTGGGACAGAGGGACATTCCTCAGGACAGGCTGGCTGGCCATTAGGGAACCTCCTGCAGTTGTACGTGTTGTGGTGAGTTCACTAAGGTCTCTTCCCTGGGTCTGTGAAGGCACAGAAAGGAGGTGGCCATCCGCACCCCAGGGAAGGGGCTCTCGTCAGAGCCTGCCCATGCCCGCACCCTGACCTTAGACTCCGGCCTTCAGAACTATGAGAAATACATGTCTGCTGTCCAAACCGCCCAGCGTCTGGTATTTCTGATGGTAGCCCGAGCTGACAAAGACAGCCGCAGTGCTCTAAATTGCCTACAGGGGCTATATCCTCACTGGACAGTGATGGGCCCAGACCCCTCTGAGCCCCGGACCCACAGAGCCACCTGAATGTCTTGCGAGAACCTCAAGGTCATCACACCTACATCAGAACTCATTGTCTGGGCCCCAACCTCCTCCTCCTGCTGGGTTCCCCATCCCGGCACTGGCATCACCATCTACCTGATAGCACACTCAGGTCTTCTTCCTCCTCCATCGCCCTAGCCAATCAGTCACCGAACCCGCCAGCGGCAGTGCCTGTGTGTTGTATTACTTCATTCCTTCCAACTGTTACCACTGGAGTCTGGGCTACAGTCCTCTCCCTCCTAATGGTTCCTGTGTCTTCTTCCACCTGGTCAGTTCTGGCCAATTCTCCTTGCAGTGGTCGGAGTGACTGTTTGTAAACCTGCGTTACTCCAAAGGCCAAACTTCGTGACCTGGCTTTCTGTGCCGTGCAAGGTCCCGACCTTTCCTGGACCCCCCCCCCCCCCCCCATTTCTCCTTTGGCCACTCTCTTCTCACAGCGTAAACGGTGGTCATGCTGGATTCCCTTATGGACATTTGGACCCCTTGTGTTTACTGTCAGAAATTTTGCACACAGGGGTCTTTCTGCTTAGAACACTTTGCTTTTATATGTATTTCTATTTTTACATTTTATTGTGGTATGAACACTTAACATCTGATTTACCCCCTTAACAGATTTTTCAGAGCACAGCACAGTGTTGTTAATTCCAGGCACAGTGTTGTGCACTGGATCTCTAGAATGTATTCATCTTTTTTAACTAACTTCATACCTCGCTGCCCCCGCCCCGCAACCCACCCTGCCCATTGCGTTGAACTCTAATCTCTGTCTAGCTTCTGGGTCACTAAGTGGGTCTGTATCATGGCCAGCACCCACTTCATTATATGCGCTGGCCTAACTGCACTCTGGACCCACTGCTTCCCCTTCTGCTCTGAGCCCCCTGAGGGCAGGGGCCTGGGTGCGAATCTCACCGCTCTGTCGGCATCCAGTGGTGGACCAAGCTCCTAAGGGCTTAGCAAACGTTTGTTGAATGAGTTTGCCTCTGACTCCTCTTTAGGAAGACTCCCTTTTCAATTTACATTCTTCTCTTAGACATGTTAGTAGCATGAAACAATAATACTAGTTTTCCTGTGTTAGGAGCGATTCTGTCTTTTAAGCTGACTGCTTATCTCTGCTGCTGTTCATTATGCGTGGGCTTATCCTTGAATTCCCAAAGGGGAAGCCCGCCCCCTGTCAGGGCTCTGGAGTTCCCAGAAGCCTCGGCGTCGCCAGGGGGCATCGCTTTCCCAGAGGTGCCTTATACTTCACCAGCATGGACCAACCCGTGAAAGCATTACCACCTAACAGTCGGTGCTGAACTCAAACCCGAAGGCACGAAACCCTGACTTGTTAACGAGACAGGAGCGCTCTCAGCTGCCTTGAGTACCCGTTTCGATAGGGCGGGTTGTGCTGTAAACAGAACAAATAAATGAAAACATCTGTGCTTTCAGACAAAGGTTCATTTCTTGATTTTGCTACTTGTCATTGAGGTTGGGGCTTCTGTTCCTTGGCACCTCACTCAGGGCCGAGGTGGGTGGAGGTTTGACCTGAACCGCCCGGCCTGCTTGCAGCAAGGGAAGTAGACCTGAGCATGGCGCACCGCCTGTTAAGTGCTGCCACCTAGAGGTGACACACATCATCTTCAACCACATTTTACTGACTCCAATGAGTAGTGGGGAGACAGGTACAGGTGAAGGAGAACTAAACACATTGGCAAACAACAATGAGATTTATCACAGTAGACATGGGCATACAAAGAGGATGACATACAGAATTTCTAAGTGATGCGTATGCTCTGCCCATTCCACACAGAAGGAAGGCGGAAAGAAAACAGGCCTGCCCCGAGCAGAAGGTGGCAGATGGCAGGTATGCCCCAAGCACAAGGCAGCGCCCCACCAGGACTGAAGGAAAGGTCAGGTTTGGGGAGCAAGAGCCAGGAAAGGGGTTCACCAGGAGGCTCTGAGAACGAAGCCAATAAACCCAGAGCCAAGCAAGCAGCAGGACCCGGGAGAGAACAGCCAGGTGATCCTGTTTTGCTTTGAGGGAAAAGGGACCATTCTTCAGGTGGTGAGCAGGTTAAAGAAACAGTATTTAATCACAGCTGTTTCACAGGCTGTTGATCCAGAGGAAAGTTTAGGTTGGATTAGGCCAACGATACTTTACATTTCTTTTTTTCCAGAAGGAAAACATTTCTACACAGGATGCTTATTTTTTCACTCCACGTTGATCCAAAGTCCTTCAGACTAAGGCAAGTTATTGTGCTGGGTACCAATTTGGCTTTCACAGGTATTTCTAAAGTGAGCAATGAAAAACACTAGTTCTTTTTCAACCCCCATTACCATAAAAAGCATAGTAAAGAGAGAGAGCCAAACCCCCTTTGGTAAGTCAGCTCTTTCTCGGTTTTGGTGCCCTATTCAGGCAAAGGCAGCGGAGGCAGGTTCTAATGCAGCTCCAGACGGAGCTTTTGTAACGGCTGCTTACGAAGCCTCGCTGACATCTGTGTCACCTTGGCGTTGGCATCTGCTGTCCGTCTTTCCTCAAGCTGAGATCTTCCTGGTGTTTGGTACATTGAGTAATTTTTTTTAATTGAGGCTCGAACATTTCGAGTGTTATGCGATGAGACTCTGGATCTTACTGAAGTCCTGTGTTTTAGCAGGTCCTGTCTGGCACTGCTTTTTGGTGGAGGAAAGGGGGACAGTGCCTGGGTATGGAGGTTGGGGTTCTCCTCCTGCCTCTGTGGAAACCTGTCGGGGAGAGAGAGTCCGTGTTACTGCCAGGCAGTGGTGGGCGGTACCTTCCCCACGAAGCCTCCACTGATATTACCGGGTCGTGGGGTGGGGGTGGGGGCTGGCCTCATTATCACTGAGTGGTGGTGGTCCCAGCTCTCTACTAGGCCTCCTCTGCTCCTCTCAGCAGGGAGGGGGGGCCACCTGTTGGACAGAGAAGTCCTGGATCCCCATGTGGTCTCCACTGACCACTGGTCAGGGGTGTCTGCTTCTTCTCAGTGAGATGAGGATCCCAGCTTTCACTTAGCCTTGTCCGACAACACATCAGTTGAGAGTAGGGCAAAGGAAGGGAGTTGGGGCTGCCTTGTTACATCCTGGCAAAAGTGCAAATCTAGGCTCTCCATTAAACTTTTATTGGTGGGGGTGGGGCTGCAACTTCTGTGGCATTTGGCTGGAATTAAGTGGCTTTGTCTAAAAGTTTCCTGTCTTGCTAGGCCACCCTTTCCTAGTCCTTTGGCAAGAGAAAACAGGATTTACTTGGAGTGCTTTATTTTTTATTTTTTTGTTTATGCCAATGGTGTTTTCAGGTTGCTAACTTCTCCAGTATCTAATCTTGAGGCAAAAAAGAAACTCAGAGAACTCACCATTGTGTAGTTTCTTGGGTCCTGAGGTTCCTAGTCTGTCTACCTTCTCTAACTTTGAGACTCTTATGATTATCATTATGTCTAGGGTTCTCATCTGTAACTAGGAAGAAAAACAGGAAGAATATGACTACTCCGTCTTTCTGGAAATGGTAGCCCTGAAAGTCAGTTTTAACTCCAGCAATCTATGAGGCTTCGATCCTGGAGCCCCGTGGAGTTGGTTATGGGTGGACTCAGTGCCCAGTTGTTCCTAGTGATGGTTTCACCCAAATGATGGCTCCGCTCCGACTGCTGTGACCACGGTCAAGTGACTGTCTGATTGTAGTTTCCCACATGCCCCGACCTGGGTTGCTAGAAATGCAGGGCCCTCACAGTCAGAGCATCCTTTCCTTTCCTTCTCGCTTTCATTTACCATCAACACTGGCCCTCTTCCTTATTATTTATGCTTCTCTTTTGTCTTTATTTCCTTTTCTTCTTACCCTATTTTCATCCTTTTTTCTTGCTTTTCTGACTTCACTTGTAATGTTGGAACAAAGTATCAAACAAACCCTTACAGTGCACTTTTGTCTTCTGGGGGTGAGAGAACTGAAGGACACTTTCCTGGCGTGATTCTCATGTTAGTTCTCCCCAGCATATTTCAGGGTCTCATTAGTGAGTGTCTTTCCTTGCAGGTGCTTCCACAAGGTTGTGTTGCTTTCCACCTCTTTGTTGAATATTGCCACCTGGTGGATTGAGAGGGAAATTCAGATGAGAGTAGGAGACTCAAGGACAGAATACTGAACAGTATGATGAAGATGTCCCCTGAGTAAACTGCCCTTCCCGCATGATAACTCTCTCTTCTGGATGGTGTATAATCATATTAACGAGTTTGTGAGTCTGATTTATTTGCATCGTTTTAAAGGAGAATGCTGCGGAAAGCATAAAAAGTACACTTTGGAGTTCCAGAATTTAGGGTTGAATTTCAGCTAAGCCTTGTAGGAGCTATGTGACCTTGAAAAAGTCACCTGACATCTCTGAACCTGTGAGAGAGGGGCAATGCCAGAGTGATTCTGAGAAGGGCCAGGTAAGGAGGAAGTGCCCTAGAAATGTTAATTTCCTTCCTGCAGTGACGAAGGAAGGAGGGCCCGTGTGTGAAGCATTAGGAGAAAGGCTTCCATCTGGGCCCGGGGGTCAGGGCTGCAACTGAATGCAGAGCGAGAAGAGGAGGGACAAGGACATTTGCTGAGGTGTGCAGTGCCAGGTACTGTGCTGGGTCCTTAAACAGCTTCCTTTATCCCTCCAACAGCCCTGTGCTAAAGGTACTATCCTTACTGTATAGGTGGTGAAACAGGTTTGGAGACATCGAGCAACATATCACGTGGCAAATAAGCAGTGTCAGTAGTGGAGACAGGTTTTGAACTCGGCTGCTTTTTTATTCCTTCATCTCATTCACCTAATGACTGTTGACAGGATAACATTCTACTGAATTCCGGTTTACTCCTAGGTTACCCCATAACATCAATTTTAGAGTCTGCTAAAAGGTAAAGGTGAAGGGGCTGATGATTTGGCTGCTGCCCACCAGATTCCACTTCTTTCTCCACCATCTACCTGGTAGGAGGGTGAAGTAGGGGTTGTCTAAAGGAATTTGAGTCCTGGGCTGAAGTGGGAAGGAAAGGGGGGCTGAGCAGCTGGGCTGAGCTGGAAAAGCCAGAGAAGGTGAGATCCTGAGTGAAACTACCTGACTGGGGGGAGCTCTTTTTGGGACCAAGCCTATCATGACAATTCCCAGAGACCTGCAGGGGAGAGGCTTCCGGGCTGGGAAACACTGCCAGACTAAAGATGTTGGGAGTCCTGCAACTTTGGTCTTGGAGACCTCAGTTATGCTGGAGGATGTCAAAAACACTTGTCCTTGACCATGGGTGGGGTGACTGTATATTTGGGGACATCATGCTAGCAGAGGAAGCCTGGGGGACACTTTCAGGTTGAAGGGTCAGCTTGTTACAGGGGCACTGCTGGAGCAGTAACAGTGTGGGAAAAGAAGGGGGCACGAGTCAGAAAAGGCACACGGATGGCCTTTAACATTTGTGTAATACTTGCTAGTTTAACAAGTTCCTTCCCATCATTTGAGCTATCATCTAACCATCAATGTAGGTTGAATTTGCCATGCTCCCAGCATTGTGCAAGATGCAGAAGAAATACTGAAGATAAGGAAAAGACAGACCTAGAGCTTTCAGTGGCACTGCAACTCTGTGAAGTGGGATCAAATATGATCCCATTCTCCAGGTGGGAGTACATGGCTCAGCAAAGTTAGGAGATGTGCCTGCTAGTCTGTGGTGAACCGGGACCTGAACAGAGGTTCACTTGCTCAGAGCGCAGACTCTATCCCCACTTGGGCCTGTTGTGGCTTTTCATGGTGGTACTCTATTTAGTTCAGGCAACTACAAAAGGATCCTCCTCCAGTGTGTATTAACACCACAAAGGCACACACACATCCATCTTCTCACCTCCTGGGGATAAGCAATGAAGAGTGGTTCAGAGAAAGGACCACACAGGGTGTCCCTTCTATTTATTTGCTGAATTCCCTTCAAGGATGTTTAAGTAGCCTTTCTGGAATGCACCAGTACCCTGCAAATAAACCACTGATTTTTTTTTTTTCATTTCTGTCTTTTTAGCATGAGCTTGGAGTTTCTGAAGCTATCAGTTTGGTACAGAAAAGAACTGAAATCCTCAGAGGAAAGAAAATAACTAATTCATGAACTGTATTTACAGAGATTATAATTACAAAATTACCTATGTATTTATGCATATGCTTACATAAACATGGTCAATCTCAGATGACTTTCCACCCCCAGCTCCTTCTCCAAACTTCATGGCCAACCATCATTCTTACTCTCTTGTGTGAATTCTAAAATATCTTGTCCTTCTTTTGCTTCATAGTATTCTGAGAGCAAAACTCTAATTTTGATTAAATGCAATTTTCTGCCTTCTCTACTTATGCAGCCAAAGATGGCTGAAAAAAATGTACGAAACCATGCTGATTGGTCTTACTCTAAATTCATTACTACCAACTTCAACAGACCTGTTGATTCTGCTCGGCAGTCCTATCATATTTATGGCATATTCACCTTCTTCCACTTTCATAGGTGATATTTTGTTCATATTTTCTATAATTACTGTTATTTAAAAAGAATATTTATAGCAGCTCTATTTGTCATAGCCCCAAACTGGAAACAACCAAGATATCCATCAATAGGTAAACAGATAAACAAATGGATGCATCCACATAATGAAATACTGCTCATCAATAAGAGGAGTGAATAATCAATACATGCATGAACATGAATGAATTTCAGAATTATTATGGAGAGTGGCAGAAGCCAGACAGTGAAGAGCAGATACTGTGTGATTTTAGTTATAGAAAATTGTAGAAAATACAAACCAATCTATACTGTCAGTGGTTGCCTGAAGGGTAGGGGAGGCTGAAAGGGCACAAGGGAGGTATGTTAAAGGGGCACAGGAGATTTTGGGGAGTGCTGGGTGTGTTCACTACCTCTGTAGTAGGGATGATTTCATGGGTGGACTCATACCTTGAAACTTGTAAAACTGTACACTTCAAACACGTGCAGCTGATTACATGCCAATTATACCTCAACTAATGTCTTAATTTTTTTCCAAAACAGAGAATAGCAAATCAAATTAAAGATATCTGTTTAACCGATGTAAAGCGTACTTCATGTTGACTCAGTATTTTCCTTTCGGATCTGCACAAGTAGCTGAAAGACCTTGACCAAATTTGACCTGCTTAGGAATGAGTACCAAAACTCACATTCAAGTCTTGGATCTGAGACTCCCTGCGTTTTTTTACAGTTTAGATCTGGTACATGAAGAGAAAATTTCATGAGATTTCAATAAGAGACACCAAGAACTTTGCAAAGGAAATGGTACAGGTGAGGACACTGAAAATTATGTGAACATTTCTGCATCTGCTCTTGGGAAACCGTGCCTGCTCTCGTGCCCATGGCACAGCCTGCTGGGGACGGAAAGGGCTGGGGACTGTTGTGTCACAGGTGCCGGGGTGTGCTCCAACAGAGGCTGTTCGCTTGGGCCACACGGAGTCCAAATAAAGCAACTTCCCATGGTTTGTCTTTGTTTGGTCATATTGCAGACCCAAAGTCCTCTTGTATTCAAGTTAAGTTTGGAGGTTCCGCTTCCAAATCTCCTTGTGCCCCATTGCACGATGCCATAGATATTTCTGATAATTTTCCCCATGACGCTTTCTGTAGTGACGTTCACCACACACACCAGTCTCGGTTCACGTGCAGTGCAGGATTGTAACTGGTGACTGGCTCAAGTGTGTTACTACACTAAAACAAGAGAACCCGTGTTTGAAAAGGAGATGGAGACTGCTCACTCCTCGCCCCGTGTGGCCAGGGTGCTTCAGCGGGCGCCCCATCACCTCTCACGCAGAAGCGGTGGGGGAACACGGTGCCAATGCCCTGCAGGCCACGGGTTGGGTCGGGCAGGAAGGACCGGTGCACATCTCCCAGCGCCTGGGCCTCGCGGCCTGCAGCCTGTGAGCTCTGCGCGTCTTCCTCTGGTGAGCTGAGCTTAGGAACTGGAGGGGCAGGTAGGAGAGGTGGCCCAGGCCTGAGTGGCCGGCTCAGCCGATGACCTTTCCACGGTGTTGGAGGCTCTGGAGCCGGAGCGAGCACAGGTGAGTCCCTTGCGCAGCAGTGAGAACCCTCATCCCTGGCTGGACGTTGCGTCTGCAGGACATTCAGGTTGTCTTAGAAGAATGTACAAGAACTTCTCGAAGGCAGGCGCAGCGTTCGCCTGTGTTTGGCTTGTGTGCGCGTGCGTGCGTGCTTACGCGTGTGCTTGCGTGCGTGCCTGGCTTGCGGCTGAACACGTGACTGGGCGTGCAGGCGCGGTTTGGGAGGCCTGGGCCCCTGTTCTCTGCTTGCAGGTATGGGTGTACGCTTGGGGTAGGTGGTATGCATGTGCGGGGAGCTTGCCTGTTTCTTTTCATTACTCTGAGTGATATGATATCTGTTGCCTCGCCACAGCCCCGGCTCCACCGGCGCTGAGGTCTGGGTTGGGGCTGGGCCTGGCGGCGGAGGCTGTGCCGTCCTGCCCAGCTGGGCAACCTTTCCTGTTATTTTTAGTTTTCTATTGTAACCTGCGTTACGGCCTCCCCACACCCCTTTGAAGGCCTTATTTCTATGAGACAGTCTAAACAACCAAAAGAGAACTTCCACCAACACCCATCATGTCACTACCCTTCTACGCTCTCTGCCCCTTTGTGCTCCATCAACCTTGTTAGTCTCAGTTTGACTTCATGCTTCTAAGTTTGGCCACCCTTGGCCTTCCAGCCTGTCCCCTCATGTGTACTAGGGGGTGTTGCTTCTGCCATTCTCTTTCATTTCCAATTCAATTCCTTCGTCATTTTGCTCTTCACTGGATCGCTCTCATTAGCATACAAGCACACTCGGTTTATTTTTTCTTGTCTCTTACTGTTTTTTTTTTTAACCTGCTTTCGACCCAAAATTATCACTTCAAATACTGCCCCATTTCTCTGACTCCCATAACAGCAAAAACTCTTGGAAAGAACTTTTTTATTAAAAAAATTCACTTTTACCATTTCTCTTCATTCTCTCCTTAGTTACCAATAAGGCGGTGTAAGGAAGTGCTGTTTTCTGAATCCTTTGTCAGTTTTCATCCTTATCTTACTTGATCTGTAATCAGCATCCCCCTTAAAATGCTGTCTTTCCACTTGGTGTCTGGAACTCTGATTTGCCTACAATTTCACTGTCTGTTTCCTCGGTGACCTCTCTCATCAACCTCTTACACGTTGGAACACCCCAGGGGTTAGTCCCTGGACCTCTTGTCTTTCTGTACTCACTTAAAAAAAAACACATTACTTTCCAGTTTCTTGTACTGTTGAAGTACTGTCTGTATGCTGGTGACTTACACAGTTTTATGTCCGGCGTAGACCTGTCTGCTGAACTACATATTTGTGTGTCCAAATGAGAACAAAAATACCTCCACTTGGACAGCTAGTAGAAAATTTAAAGTTAACGTACTTCAAAACAATTCTCCTGCCCTAAAATCTGCTTTATTCTCAGTCTTCTGCATGTTAATTAATGACAACTTTAATCTTTTAGTTCCCAGATAAAAATCTCTTGGGGGGGGGTCACCTTTGATTACTTTCTGTCTCACACATCCCATATTCAATGGCAGGTATTGTATTGGCCCTACATTCAAAATAGATTCTGAATTTGACCATTCTTATCACCTGCACGGTAACCACTCTGATCTAAACCCTCTTCCTCTTTCATCTAGGTTATTGTAATAGCCTCTTAATAGGTTTATATTTGGGTAACCTTGTGTCCCTATAATTTATTTTCAACACAGTAGCCGAAGTGATCCTTTCAAACATGAGTCAGATGATGTCACTCCTCTAGTCAAAATATTCCAGAGGGCCCTAGTCTCCTTCGATATAAAGAAGCCAATGTCCATACAGTGGCAGACGAGGGGCAACACTGTCTGCCCATTTTTACCTTATCTTCCTCACCTGCTTTCCTTCCTCTTCTCTGAACTCAGCCACACTGGCTTCTTTTCTTTTATTTAAATATGCCAGGTGAGCTCCCACTTCTGAGCCTTTGCAATGGCTGTTCCCTCTGCCTGATGTGCTTTTCCTCATATACTCCATTTGGCTCATTTCATTTCCTCACTTAAATCTTTGCTCAGATGTCACCTTCTCACTAGGTCTATCCTGACTACTGTATTTAAAATGATCACTCCTTCAACCCTGATTTTTGGTACTTCTATCCTCATTGTTTTATTCTTATTCACATCACTTACCACCTTCTGAAATACTAAATACATTCCTTATTTATTTTGTTCATTTTCTGTCTCTATTAGAATATAAGCTCCAGGAGGGCAAGATATGTTTATTCTAGTAAGAGTTGTGCCCAAGACTGTTACTTAAGATATGTAGGTTGTACACTGCAAAAATTCTAGGTTGCTGTTCTGATAGACCAGCAAGCCTTGATGCTCTGTGGTATCTCTGGCTGTATTCCTGTTAGACCATAGTGTGAATTGTAGTCCTAGAATTTGTGCCACGTAGCACTTTGGCTGAATAACCAGGGCTAGAAAAGTGCCAAATCACATGGTAGGTGGTCAACAAATGTTTGTTGAATGGAAGAATGACCACATAAATTAATTTATGGACGTCTTCTTTATGGTCTGATGCAGGGTCTGTTTTTGTGAATGTTACATGTATGCTAAAAAGTTATATTCTCTATTATTGAATATAAAGTTCTAAAAACATCATATAGCCAGAATGATGATAGAATTTATTGTACAAACTATGACATACCTGAGAGTGAAAGAGGATACTGTTAATAATTAGCCAGGGCAATAGTCATTAATCAGTACTATTTGGGGCAAATCAGGGCATTGTGTCACTCTCCTGACAGCTTAGGTTTGTTACTTGTACTGTTTTAATATTTAATATCTTCTGTCTGCTTAATTTATCAGCTTTTGAGAGGGATATATTAAAATCTCTAATGAACAATGCTAATTTATTTCTGTTTTGATTTTATATTTCACTGTAGTATTTGGTGAGTTTTGAACCCTTTCTAGCTTGTTCATTTTCTTTCGTTATAGGAAATTTATCTTTCTTACTTCTTCAAGTATTTCATCTCTGTTCTCTTCTTCTGGGGCCCCGTTTTCCAGCTGTTGGCCTTCTACTACTACCTACTTTGTAGATGGTTCTAAAAACGTCTTTTATCTCTTTATTTTTTTCCTGCCATATTTTGGGACAATTTATCAATTTTCAAACTCATTTTTTTTCAGTTAAGTTCATCCTTTCATATATTCTATATATCGTGGGTTTTATTTCAGCTATTATTATAATCAAATCTAATACTTCTACTTTGTTTTTTTAAAGTTATTTCCAAAATCTGTTTTACATTAGTAGCATCTTTACTTATCTCTTATATTTGTAATGCTTATTTAAAAAATTCTTGGTTCATCTATTCTAATCCTTCTATTTCAGCTGCGTATGTTTCTTCTGTTTGTTGAATTTGTTTGTGAGGTTGTTACAACTCTCAGTTGTCCAGTTTTTTTGTTTTTTTTTTTGTCTCTGAGCTTAAGTCCCTTTGGGGATATCAGCTACTCTACTTGCTGATATGCATTTTAAAAGTGTTTTTGTTTGCTTGCTTTGGGTGTTTTGAGTTAATTGTGGTCAGAAAATGTGAACTATTTCATACACATATTTTTTGAACTTTAGAGAGACTTTATGGCCTTCCTAATATATGGTCAAGTTTTGTAATAGTTTAGTAAGGGATTGAGAAGAATGCATGTTTTCTACTTGTTGAGGAAAGGGTTCTGTAACTGTTAGATCAAGCTTGTTAATGTATTGTACAAACCTTCTGTAACTTTCCTACTACTTGAGGGTTTGATTTTTTTCAATAACCGAGAAAGGTAGATGAAAAGATTTCCCTATGATGTTGAATTTATTAATTCAGTCAATTTTTGCTTGGCATACTTTGGAGATAGGTTATTAGTTGCATACCAATGTAGAATTGTTATATCTTCCTTCAGATGGAAACTGAAGAGTAATCACTAGATAGTGACCTTCTTTATTTATAATAATGTTTTCTGTTAAATTGTTTTTTCCATCTTTGAGTAGTGCTATCTATTCTATCAATTAATGTAGTAAGTGTGGTACATCTTTTCTGGATCCTTTACTTTCCAATAATCTATGTCATATTTTAGGTGTATCTCTTATAAATAGCATATAGCTAGATTTTGTTTTACCTCCAAAATGGCATTTCAAAAAATTTTAGATGCTGTGTGTAACCAATTTTTCTTTTTAATAATCCTATTATATATTATATTTATGTACCATATTTGGACTTTTTGTTTGCTCAGATTTTCAATGCTTCTCCTTCTTCCTTAATGATCTTAGGATCAATTTACTTTTTGTTTAATTTCATTTTTATACTGTTTTTGAATTTGGATGCTTTGTTTTTTATTTTTAATGATTTAATTTTTAATAGTACTCCTCACATTTTAATATACATGTTTAACTTAAAGCCTGAAATTATTAAGCATTTAAAAATATTCTCTGAAAAAATACAAAGGTTTTATTACACTTTAACTCCAATCACCCTTTTCTCCATTAGATGTTTTATGTAGTATTTTAAAAATTATTTTAAAACTTAACAAACTAGGTATTATTACTATTATTTTACACAACTAAGAGTGGTATAAATTTACCCACATGTTTATACATTTTTTCCTCACTTTTCCTCTGTTCAACACAGAGGTTTTCTTCTTGAAGATTTTTAGGGGTTTCTCTAGTGCAGATAGTTGATGATAACAGTTCTTAGTGTTTATTTATCTGAACGTGTATATGGCGTGACACATGGGTTGGATTTATTTTGCATGCTTGTTTTTGTATGAGGATGTCTAATGCTCCAGCACTGTTTGTTGAAGAGGCTGTCTGTTCTCCGTAGGGCTGCTGTGACCGCTTTGCGGAACATCAGTGGGTCGTGTACGTGAGGGTCTGTTACGTTTCTGTTCTGTTCCACTCATCTGTACGCCTGTAATGCCAAGCTATCTTGATTACTCTAGCTTTATCAGATTTCGAAATCAGGTAGTGTGGGGCCTCCAAAAATGTTCTTCCTTTTCAAAATTGTTTGGAGTAGTTGTTTGATTCCCTTTGCCTTTCTATACATGTTATGATCAGCTCATCGATATGTGGGAGAAAAAAAAACCTGGTAGGATTCTCTTTGGGTTGTATTGTATCCATAGGTGAGTTTGGGGAGAATTGACATCTTAACAGTGATGAATTCTTCAGTTCTTTAACTCATTTAACAAGTACTGTTTAAAATAGCAGAAACGAAATAATTAGATCTAAATTTATCGAAGTATATGCAAGATTTATATGTTGTAAACTACAAAACACTGAAGAGAGAAATCAAAGAAGATATAATTGATTGGAGAGCTATAACAGTTATTTTAACAGATAATTTAATATGCAAAATTGTTAGCCAGGTAGAAATTTGTTGATTAGGCTTCTAAAAACAAACCAAATCAAAGGACTCAGGCCTAAGAGAGGCGAGAAGAACAGATACCACTCCTAAAGCTAAGGGAGAGCAAAGGTAAGAGGCTGCATTTCTGCAACTTGCAAGCTTGGAGTAGGGGCCTCATGATGCTGAAAGGTAGGCCTTTGGGGAGGGGTACTGCTCATTTGGTGCTGGTGTCACTGAGCTCAGAGAAGGGGCATTATGGGTGTGGGATCCAGCTCTCGGAGGTGGATGGGGTGGGCTAGGGTCCCAGCCGGATGGTGCTTGTGTCTCTGAAGGTATGAAATGAGACTTACTCTGCTAGAGCTGAAAAACTGCAGACTGGATTCAGCTGCTGCCATGAGAAAGCACCCCTACCTGGGTGAAGAAGTTGTTCACAGGCATAGGAAGCAGGCAGGAAGCCAGTGGGAGAAAGTCTCTTCTTCCTCCTCTATCCTTGCGTTCAGCCTCTGGCACCACCTATTGTCAGAGCTGAACAGGGAACCATCTAGTAAGGCAGAAGCGTGATTGTAGTCTCAGCCAGAGCATCACAGAGCAAAGTACAGAAGCTTTAGCTTAATAACTGGAAAATCAGAGAGCAAAGGAAATCAGGTACTAGAGTATTTATAATATAAAGCTGATAATTTTGCAGCAGTTGAACTACTGACACCAATATTGAATAAATGCAAGTTTTATATAACAACCTCAAATAGAAAAGACTCAAAAGAGAAACCATGCAGGAGAAAATTAAGGGCAGTTCAGCAAATACAGAACTGTATACAAATCACAAAAGTGGAGGAGACATGGCACAAATACAAAGTCTTCTAAGTTAACAGTAAGGAAGTTGCAGAAAGGTAAGATTAGATTTTGCAAACATTTTCTAGGCAAGTCCTCACCAAGCTATCCATTCTTTTAGGATACCATTGGTTGATACATACAAGGGTACGAAATTCTTGGCATGTGCTCCAATTTTTTTTTTAATACTGTGTTTTGGCATGCAATTCTCAAACCTAAGCAATTTTGATCTAGAATATTTGGTTCATTTAGAAAGTCCTATGTTTTTATTCTTTTAATTTAATTTTACTTTCCTACAGTAGCCCCCTGTGCTTTCCCAAGCTCTCCAATCTGTAAGGCCCCCTAATGGAAATGAGTAAATGCCATCGGAGCATCTTCTTCACTGCTGTGACTGTTTCATTACTGTAATGATAGAAATGTCTGTGTTTTTGACGTGTTCAGTGGCAGTTGTTGGACTCGAACCCTCGTTCCCCTCTGAGATGGCTGTCGTAAGTCGAGTCGCAGTGAGCATCCTTGGGCAAGCGATTTTGCTGAAATGTGTCTTCTGTGTTGACTTCATTTACATTCTCTGATGATTTTTCCTATCTGAGTCATTTCAAATCTAAATCTTTGCTTTTTTTTCCCCTTCATCTTTTCCTGGTGGTTTGTTTGTTATGTTTTTGGGAAATTTTGCTTTGATCATATTTTGCTGATTTGGGAGTCCTGAGGGATTTGAGCAATTTTGCATTTGCATCTGCCAGGTACTCAGGGTGATTTTGACTGAGTAGCACTAGAAATTAATTTTCCCTTTGGGGCTTATTGCATATAGATAGTGTATTTTCAGACCTCTTTTGTGAGAGGGAAGGCTTGTGCTTATAAATTCCTGAGCTCCCCCCCCCCATCTCAAGCTGTGCCCCTAGACAGACAGATTTCCCTGTCAGCTCCCTGTCAGTTGGTATTTCCTCTAGCTCACTCTTCTCCAAGGGTGCAGCCCTTCTGAGATCCTGGATTCAGCAGAGGGCTCGCTCTCAGCTTCCAACTGGGCATCTCAGTGCCTGCTCTGGGGTCTTCCATGGGACCATTGAACATGGCTTCTAAGTTCTGGGCAGAGAACGCAGGGTAGCCCAAGTCTCTCTCATCAATCTCCTTCCAGTTCCCCCTTCATTTGCAGACTGTGTGGATTTTTCTTACTTTCCTATGAGCTTAGCTATATGTTAAAAGATATTATATCAGTGTCACACTTTTAGGTGTTTATAGTATGAACTCCCACTGCTACACCTCCTCCCACAGGATCTAGTCATCTTTCTTGCAGAAGCACAAGTCCTCTAACTACTTTTTCATGGACCGTGTTCTGCCGTCTGCAGGGAGTATCTCTGCTTCTTGCTTTCTGTATCTCTGCTTTTGGAGTGAGCAGTCATTTTGCTTACTTATCATAGAATCATGCATTGTCACAAGTTGTTTTTTTTTTAAATAGAATTTTAGCATTTATTTCTTTTTTGCTGTCTTGGATCAGATGTGGCAGAGCTGTTTACTGTCTGGCCTTACCGACAGCTAGTTTTGTGGAAAGATTTCTTCCTTCTTCCCCTTCCTTACTCAAGCTAATGTTTGCTGGTTTGACCTTTTGTGATACGCACAGACTTCCTTGAACTGTGGACTGCCCAAGGCCATTCTGTGCCTCTGCACTGATCTGGCCCAGTGAGCAGTTAGTCCCCATCTACGGGGCTTTGCAGTTTTAGTTCTTTCCTGTTTTCACTGCGGGTAAAATCTCTTCTTCATTTCCCCTCCCTTTTGGAGAGGAGAGTGGCGTGTAGAGGTGGTCTGGTGCTCAGGGAAGAGCACTCACTGGGCTGCCCGTGGCCAAGGCCTTGTGCCCGTGTCTGGGGCAAATGTGCCAGTCCTCATCTGGTCCTCAGTTCTGGTCCTCAGTTCTGGTCCTCAGTTCTCCTGAGGAAAGCTGTGCCCCTGCAGTGCCCTGAGCTGTCCTGGCACAGTCCCACCCCACTCCATCCCATCTTGATGCCTGCCTGTTTTCCTGGCTGGATTAAAAACTTCCTGAGCCGCTCAGGATGGAGGCATAGGTAAACACTGCTCACTTCCTTACACAACAATGGCAAAAACTGCAACTAAATTACAAAACAACTATCACCCAGAATCATCAGAAAATGGAGCCATATGGAAGTCCAGCAACTGAGGAAATAAAGGAGTCACATTCATGCAGATGGGTAGGAGGGGTGGAGACATGAGATGTGGAATGGCCGGTGTCATACCCATGTGTGGTGGATAGAGATCTGCAGGAATATCTCGGGAGCGAGGGATCCCAGCCCCATACCAGGCCCCCCAGACTAGGGTTCCAGTGCTAGGAAGGTAAGTCTCCATAACATCTGTAAAAACCAGTGGGGGTTGGGGCAGCAGAAGAAACTGCGGTACTCTCAGTCATCTCCTCCTTTATAAAGGGTCTGCGGCAGACTTAGACATCACGCAGACTGCCTTGGGCCTCCAGCACTAGGGCAGCAGCTTGAAGGGCACCAGTGGCACATGGGGAGAATCTAAAGTGTCTGGCATCAGGGCGAGTGCTGGGGGGCAGCTTCCTTCTGAGCAAAACTCCAGGGGCCAGGCAGCAGCTATTCTCTCTTTTCTGAGCCCTCCCCAACACAGAGCAACAGCAGCAACACCGTATTTGAGACTCTTAACAGTGTGGTTGCCCCACCCAGGTGATTGCCTAAGGCTCTACCCCATTTAGTTTATGGGTGCACTTTTCTATATTAGACCATGCTACTAAGACAGGGAGTCGAAGCTCCTCTACCTAGTATATGGGGGGAAAAACCCACAGGGAGGCTGCTGAAGCAAGGAGACAAAGAAACACGGCCCAAATGAAAGAAGAGAACAAAACTCCAGAAAAAGAGCTAAACAAAATGGAGATAAGCAACCTATCAGATGCAGAGTTCAAAACACTGGTTAAATTAGGATGCTCAAGGAGCTCACTGGGTACTTCAACAGTATAAAAAAGACCTGGGCAGAAATAAAGGTTACAGTAAGTAAAAAAAAAAAAAGAAAGAAAAATTTCCAGGGAATCAACAGTGGAGTGGATGAAGCTGAGAATCAAGTCAATGGTTTGGAACACAAGGAAGAAAAAAAAATTAGAACAGCAAGAAGGAAAAAGAATCCAAAAAAACGAGGATAGGGTGAGGACCCTCTGGGACAACTTCAAATGTACCAACATTCGAATCATAAAGGTGCCAGAAGGAGAAGAGAAATAACAGGAAGTTGAAAACTTATTTGAAAAAATAATGAAAGAAAACTTTCCTAATTTGGTGAAGGAGATAGACATACAAGTACAGGAAGCACAGAGAGTCCCGAACAAGATGGATTCAAAGAGGCCCAGTCCAAGACACATCATAATTAAAATGTCAAAGATTCAAGATAGAGAATCTTAAAAGCAGCAAAAGAAAAGCACTTAGTTACTTGCAAAGGAGTCCCCATAAGACTGTCAGGTGATTTCTCAAAGGAAACTTTGTAGGCTACAAGGGACTGGAAAGAAGTATTCAAAGTGATGAAAAGCAAGGACCTACAATCTAGATTACTCTATCCAGCAAAGCTATTATTTAGCTTTGGAAGGACAGATAAAGTGCCTCCCAGACAAGGTGAAGCTGAAGGAGTTCATCATCACCAGGCCATTATTATACGAAAGGTTAAAGGGACTTACTTAAGAAAAAGGAGAAGCTAAAAACTATGAACATTAAAATGGCAGTAAATTCACAACTATCAACATTTGAATCTAAAAGGCAAAATGAGTAAGCAAGTAGAGCAGAAACAGAATCACAGATATGGCCATCATTTGGATGGTTACCAGTTGGGAGGGGGAAGGGAGAGAATGGAGGAAAGTGCAGGGATTAAGAAGCACAAAAAATTGGTAGGTATAGAATGCCTACGGGGGTGTAAACTACAGTGTAGAAAATGGAGTAGCTGAAGAACATATGTGCATAACCCATGGACATGAACTAAGGTGGGGATTGCTGGAGGGAATGGGGGTTACTGGGTGGAGGAGCGCAAAGAGGGGAAAATTGGGACAGCCGTAATACCTTAATGAAATACATTAAAAATTAAGTTGGAAAAGTATAAAGAAAACCTTCAGGGTAGAGACTCTCCTTCTGTAGTTTATTCTCGTAGTGTCTGTCACAGAGTGTACGCCCCAGAAGTAGTTGTTTACCAAGTGACTTCAGGGTTGCTGGAGGCCTTGTTTGAGCATTTAGGACTCCAACGTGCCATTCTAGGTACCTACCCTCTTCCTAAGGCATCTCCTGGCTAAGTCCTAATGTTGGGGTGTTAAGGAACGAGCACTTGGCTTAAGACCAGAAGAGCTGCTTTTGTAGATAAATGTTAACTGCTCCGTGGTGTAGTCTACCTTTCATAAAATGGGGTTGTGACAGCTTGCTCTGTCTGCCTTATAAAGTGAGGGAGGATCCATGAGGGGAAAGATGCCAGAGTGCTTTAGAGACTGTCAGGCTGTTTACAGGCCTCATCATAGGAAAGGAAGAGGTGTTCATTTTGTGTTTCTCAGAAGTTACTGAATTCACCCACTGTCACTTATCTTAACCTCCCGTTAGCCTGACTTGCCCTCTTGAACTGGGAAGCCAGAGGCAGTCTTGGCTAGGTGTTGCTTGGAAGTAGGTCTCTGTTTTGTGCCCTGACCAAAAAAGAGATGCTGAGAGCCTGCAATGATCTCTATGACCACTGGGTGTCACCCTTGGTCCTAAAATGATGTATCATCTCCAGTCCAGTCAATTTTCCTCTTCTATCCATCTGGTTCTGGGCATTGAGTGGGGCAGGACTCAGTGTCTGGTATATTTCCAGCATGTGTTCCTTACAGTTTTTAAATTCCTCGCCTTGACACCTTGAACCTTCACCACCACATTTAGGTCTTTGCTTTCAGGTAACAGGTGCTTGTGCAATTCCAGTTTAGTTTTACTTAACCTACAACACATGATCAGTATACCTTTCTGAAAGGTATACCTATGGCCAAAATGTTCATACGTTGGATTTGAGGACCAAAAATTAAGAAAGATTTTTCAGTCAGCACATTTAGTATTGGTCACGGCAAGTCTCCTATGCCATCTTCTTCCTCAGGTTTTTGCTGCTGGGCGGGGTGGGTGGGGGTCGGGGAGGGTAGGGGGTGGAGGGATGGAGCAAAAAGAAAAGAGGGCTCAGGGACCTGGACGACAGTGGGGCGATTGCAGGGCACGGAAGGGGATATAAGGGGACTAAATGGTCATAGGAAGAATACAGTTTTTTAAATGTTAAAAAATATGGTGCTTCAGGGCTACCTAGGTGTTCTAAAAGCAGGACAAGGGGGGGAAGTCTCCGATTTTACCTCCACCAGGATCTTCCTGGTGGAGAAAGCCAGTGGGTGCTCCAGTTTAGCTTTTCTCTTTCTGGAGCTCCCTGGGGGCGTTTACTCTGTTGATAACTGTTTCCCTTTACAAACTCTCAACGATTGTTCAGTTTTCTCCTGGCGTGCTTTATACTTTCCTAGTTGCTTCTTCCCAGCTGTCTTTCCGGGCCCCTCTGCCCTCGCACTGTTTCCCGGGCGTGCCGTGTCTGGCTTCTGTTTTCCACTCTATACAGTCTCCCAGCCTGCTGGTTCCAAACGCAGGCTTCTCACTATTGCCCTCTCCACCTGGGGCTCTTGAAGGACATTGCTTTAGAAAGTAGCTCTACTGGAGTGTTTTCATACAATACAATTCATTCATTCTAGGTGTAGAGTTTCATGAATTTTGGGGACTGCCACCACAATGAAGATACTGGTCTTAGGAGTTTCCTGTCTCCCACGCTGTGAAATTTCCTTTCCACATTTTAGCCTTGGATCTCGGTATCCCTTCACCCTGGTGTTTTCTGTGGGCCCTTCGCTGTTGGTCTCCTGCCCTGACAACTGCTGATCTGCTTTCAGTTACTATGTTGCCTTGTCTTCTCAAGAAGTTATGAAAATGGGACCAAATGGTGTACTAGTCTGTTGTGTTCGACTTCTTTCACTTAATCATCACTTCGACATGTGCAGAAACCGAGCTCGTCTCTCGCTCCAAGCTTCCTTGGTGGTGGCCCCTCTACTCACCCCGGTATCAAAGCCAGACATCTGGGTGTCATGCGGCTGAGGCCTCTCCTTTCATTCACCTCCTGTCCTAACCCCGCATCAGGAAGTCCTAGAGCTGCTTTTGCTTCTGTATCTGAGTCCCCTGCTCTCTTCGTTCTTGAGTTGGCTGATTTAATTGAAGTTTAATTTACTTCTTACCTCTCCTGATTGGTCTTCACGCCTCCGGCCAGGACATCTTCAGTCTGCCCATGTCTTACAAGGGCCATGCCCGCTCATGCCTTTGCACACACTGTCCCCTGACTGGGATGTGCTTTCCTTCTTCATTTAGCTCACTTGAACTCGTTCTTTGAGAGGCAGCCCGTGTGACTCCTCTGCAGTGCCTTCCCAGTTGTAGCCCGCACTGGGCTAGGTATTCTCCCAAAGTGTTCTCTTGTCATTGCCTTCATCAGCAGTCATATCAGATTGCCCCAGTCAATCTGTGGATTTAGTAATGTCTCCCCCGTTGGACTCGGAGTTTGGTGAGGAGTTTTTGTTCTTTGACATTGTGCCCTCTGTTCCTAGAATGGGGGCGAGGCACACAGGTGGTGTCTAATGAATGTCTTCTGAATGGTGAAGGGAGAGTGGACGGGGAGATCTGGGACTCCGTAGGAGCAGGGGTGGAGGTCAGAAAGCCCTGGTGTAGAAAGTGAGTGTCCCCGTTGGTCTGGCCTCAGTCCTGCTGTTGCGGAAGGAGGGGAGTGCGGAGGGAGGGAGTGGGGAAGGCGCGCTCAGCGGGCGGGTGTCAGGTTCTAGCAGTGAACTTGTCTGGGGACAGGGGACAACTTTTTCATTTTTTAATCAGAAAGTTAAAAAAAAGCTCAAGTGAGGAAGAGTCGAGAGGGAGAGAGCGCCTAAACTATGGCAAAAGCAAAAACGAGAGAAGTATACATTTTAAAACTTAACAAGTTCCAGACAGTGTTCTTTTGACAACCTCATGTAACTACATGGGGCACAAATGTATTTTCCCTCTGTGAACAGTGTTTTCCAGTTTTCCCAGTGTTGTTTTGTGTCTGCACATCAACCCCAGGAGGAAGTTCCCTCCTGGGGCTGCCGTGATGAGTTCCCTTGAACCAGGGATGAGTGGGAGGCTTAGAGTCCAGCTGACCTACTCACGGCACAGAACCACAGCTTTCCTACTGCAGCTTCCGCCTCTGGGCTGAGACTGCGGGCCGAGCGCCAACCTCAGGTGTGTTCAGGGATGACGTGCCCGAGAAGACCTGGGTCTATTTGCAGACTCTCCAACGAGACGAGAGAGACCTGACGAAGAATGTCCAGAGACGAAGTTACGGGAGGTTGGAGAGCAATCTCTGAGTCAATGAAATGTTAGAACAATTTAATACCAGATTAACAGGAGAGCTGCGAGTTCCCTAAAGTCTTAATGTCTTCCAGTCACACATCTGGGGCAATTGGCCAAGGAAACTTTTGATTAGCTGGAGTTTTATGAGATGAAACATTTCCTGTGACAGTGCTTTTTTTTTTCCTTCCCTTTTTAATGAAAGAGAAAAAATGATTCTCAAAGGGAAAGGGGTAGCTATAAAAGGAGGCATTTTTCTTTCCCCTCTTTAATAGATATTCTTGTGTTGAATCATGTTGAGTCTCTATATTATGAATCTATCACAACATGAGACATGAGAGTTTTTGTTTTGAGTGGAAGATCAACATTTTTCTTAGTGGATAAAGCCTAGAGGTTAAGGGCACAGTCTCTGGCCTTACACTGGATTCAAATCATGGCTGTACCACTTAATAGCTAGGACCTTGGGTGATTTGCTTAACCATTGTTTGTCTTAGGTCTGTTCCTGCCACGTGGACTTATTTAAGTATTAACTGATACCAATAGAAAGCATTTAGCACATTATTAATAATGATAAGGTAGTAATAATGGCTTCTATTTCCACGGAACTGTTTCACCTTTTAAAAAACCCTTCCATTTCATTCTTAGAACAGCCTTATGAGATAGGCAATGTGGGAATTGTTGTTATGCTCTTGATGGAGCAGGACACTGCAGCCCAGAAAGGTTAGCTGATTTGCGAAAGGTCATGGCACTAAGAAAGGACCGTCTCCTGGACGCCAGCTCAGCCCTTTTGCGGCGATGGCGGAGTTGGGAATTGGTGCTGGGGGGCGAGAGGACGGGCCTGGTGTGGGTCTCGGCGCCTCCCGCTCTTCCTGCTCTGGGGTCTGCCATAGAGCCCAGTGAGGGTCTGAAAATCACCCGAGGTGCTGCTACACGTTCGACTGTTGCGTGTCAAATCCTACTCATTGACTTTAGAAATGAAACCTTATTTGATTTCATTGATTTCATCTTGGGGTTGTTTTCTATACATTTTTATTCTCCCGTTACAACTGATTAGAGCTGGAGTCCATTCTCATCTTTCAATAAATGTTCATTGGGTACCTACTGGATACCAAGACATGGGCTAAGTGATTTCACATATATTTTCTCATTTAACCCACATGACAACTCTATGTATTATGGAAAATTTTCTCCATTTTACAAAAATGGAATAGAAGCTCTCAGATATTGAGTAATGTACCTAAACCTATTAAGGACTATCACAAGAAATTACAGAGAAATCTCTCTTTGATGATGATATAAAAATTCCAACAAAATTAGCTAACTGGTCTAGCAATATATAGAGGAGATGTTATATCATGACCAAGTTGGACTTATATAGGAAATCAAGGTTGACTTAACATTCAGAAAGTAGACAGTGTAATTTTTAGCAAATTGACCCAATAATGGAGAAAGGTCATATGATCAGTGCAGTAGAGGAAGTACATTTGATAAAGTTCAATATCCATTTATGAGTTAAAACAAAAACTCTCAGCCAGCTAGGGGTGAGAGGAAAGTTTCTTATTCAGATAACAAAAATCTATTAAAAAATAATAAAAACCTACAGTGAACATATTTAATGGTAAAATTTTGAATTTTTTTCTGATAAAATCAGGTTGGAGACAGTGGTGGCCCTAACACTCCTTCTCTCCAACCTTGTACTGGAAGTCCTAGCTGGGAAATGAGTCAGGAGAAAAAAAAGGCAAAGTGAGTGGAGAGGAAGAAATAAAACTCATTATTTGCAGATGATATGATTGTGAATGCAAGACATTCAGAGGATCCCACACCTGTGCACAGTTAGGTGAAGTTGGTAAGGCCACTGGATACAAGGTCTGTGGTCAGTAGAGTTTTGCTCTATTGATTAGAAAATGGAAACAAAAAACTGCTGTTTTAAATAATGTCAAAAACATCGAATGTGTATTAGGAATAAGTTTCAACAAAGAATAAGTTTCAGCAAAACCTTTACATTGGGTCTCCCTCTTCAGTATATGGAATTCAGTGCCACTGTTTTCACCAAGGTACTGGCCCTTGTTTTTTGATGACGCTGGTGTCCTTAAGAGAGGGCCTCTGTTGCCCTGTTACACCGACGGCAACAGTTTCCTCTGGAAGCAGGGAGGCGTCCTCAGTTGGGAACCTGAGAGCGGGGCTCTCAGTTGTCTCCTTTTCAGCCCCGTCCACTACCCCAGACACTTGAGTTTTCTGGTTGTTCCCAATTCAGAGCTTTTCATTGGTTCCGAGGTGCAAAGTGGTTTGCTTCTCGATGGCTTCTCTCTTTTCATGCTTGTGTTCAGCGCTCTCGGTATTACTGAATCAGATGTCACTACCGTTTTCCAAAGTCCAGTTGGTGGCTTTGTCTGCTGTCATCCTTTCTCTCCTTTTTGCCCTTGTGGAGACACACTTAAAAAATTATTTTGCTGTCATTTTACTAGGGTTAAAGGAATGGGTGAGTTTAATCTGTCACGTTTAACCAGAAGTGTCACATCAAGTTATGAAAAGCAGAATTACTGGGCAGTGTTTTACATTAACTTCCTACACTAGGGGTGAGAGGAAAGTTTCTTATTCAGGTAACAAAAATTTATAAAAATAAAAAATCTACAGTGAGCATATTTAATGGTAAAATTTTGAAATTTTTCTGATAAAATCAGGGTGGAGACAGTGGTGGCCCTAAATAAAACTCTCATTATTTGCAGATGATACAATTGTGAATGCAAGCCACCAGGCGCCTGCAGTCTAACACCCTGCCTGTTCTCGCAGTTCTCTGGGCAGCCAGCCACCACTTTGTTGCACCTGGGCCAGGTGCTCTCTGGGGCTGAACCCAGCCGTGAAAGCCTGTTTTGACCTGTGTCCCAGATGACGGTCTAAGCTGTGAGACTCTGGAGCTGACTGACAGGAAGGAGACTGCAATCGCTGAGTCCCCAGCCCCCCACTTTATTTATGAAATTGTCTTTTGGGACTTGAAAGAATGAACACAGAGCAACTTGAACAATGCCATTAATTAAAGCATATTCTAATTGATTGGATAATCCCTAGGTAGCTTAAGTTTAGGGAGTGAAGGGATAAAGGAAATGGGAATAGATGCAGAAATCTAGATAGCAGACTCTCTTCTCTCAGGCTCATCCCAACCCCCAGCACCTGATAAAAAAGGTCCAGTACCGCCCTGGAGGATGGGTGCCTGCTGGGAAAGGCCATCTGGGCTGGGCATCAGCTGCACACGTTATAGTAGGTGAACCTAAAATACAGGTTCGATGCTGGCAGCTCATAAATTTACTGGCCTAGGAGTTCACAGCTAGTGCTGTGCAGTTATAGCCTGCCTGCATTCTTTAAAGTTCAGCCTAGCTTATGTGGTATTTGGTGATTTGCACAAAGCTATATAGTTTATAGTTGAAATGAGGTTAAACAAACCCCAGACATATCTCATAGTTTGTGCAGGCTGGTGGTAAGACACCCTGGGGCTGGGCTGGTCCTGCTGGAACTGACTGGTTACAGCACAGGCTCTTGGGGAAGGTAACCTGTTCGTGCCCAAAGAGACTCTGATCCAGTGAGCTGGACCCAACAGCAGGGTCTCTGGCGAATGGCATTCTTATAGGCAGGTGGATAGCAGGATAATACAGGAATGGGACACAAGGGACCTGGGCATTGTCCCAAACCTCTGGCCCTGTGTTAACACAACTTAAGTAAACCCTATTCGCTGAAAGCCATGGACTTAATTTGCTAGGTCGAGGTCAGGTTTGACTCCAGGGCTGTGGAGGGCTGTGCCTCAGACTTTGTTGAATAGGGCTGGGTGGAGGCAGGGGCTAATGGGAACTAAACTTTGAAACCAGTCTTTAGTAAAAGAACTTTCAACTTAAGAAGCTCAAGTGGAAAGAGCAGAGTCCTGAGGGGAACTACATTATTTTGTTAAAAACAAACTGTTGCTTCATTTTGTTGAGAATTGAGCTTTCTTTCTAAAGTCGCTGGATGGTTTGATGATCTTCGTAGCAATTACAGATGCGATCTGGAAGCCTGTGCCGGATGAGAGGAGCCGTCCCTGCGGCCTGCTTGCTCGTGTGCTTTACTGACTAGCAAGCGTGGCCCGAGAAGTTCAAGCGTAATGACTGCTCAGCCAACTAGATCAAATCTCATTGCTAAAGCTGTTTTCTCTCAGAGCTAATGTGTTTGTTCCTGACTCATTGTCAGTGGGGCATCGAGTTGCAAGGAACAGATTGGAAATTATTTTATTGATTTTTTTCTTTTTTATTTACCAAAGGTGAGAGTGAATTTCTCTTCCCTGAGTGTTGTTTAGATATGAGTAAAGAGGAGGACATTAGGAGGTTTGGGGACAGTCGATTTGGAACTGTCGCAGCCTGACTTGGCTGCCCTGGCACAGAAACTCTCAGGAAACCGCCTTGTGGAACAGAAGAGCGATGTTACTGTGCGAAGGGCAAAGTCAGCTTTTCCTTGTGGCCCTGGCTGCAGCGATCACTGGGAGAGCTTCACTGCCTGCGTCACGGGCGTCCAGCAGAAGTCCCAGAGCTTCACCCTGGAAATCATGGTGTGAGACTGCACAGGCCAGTCTCTCGGCTCAGGTTCTTTGGCATTGTCTGGTTCAGAATCATGCTTTCTTCCCTGGCCCCCAGTCTTTCATCAGGAGGGAGAATGAGGACAGTTGATTTATGTTGAATCCAGAAGAAGACTTGCCTCATTACTCACAAGAGGGAAGTTTGGATGAGGAACAGAAAAATGTTTCTTTTCCCTCATTTTTTTCCATCCTCTGGATTCTCCCCATTTGCATTTCTAAATTGTTTTAAAAGTTAACAATAAAATCATAGTTAGCTTGTCTTTACATGGCCCTCTCTGTCTTTTGTTCCCTTGAGTGGTTTCTAAAGTTATGCAAAGTAAAAACTTTATGTGCACCATTAGCAACCGCTAATTACTTAGTATATACTATGCTAAGTAGCTTTATACACATTACCTCATTTAACCCTCAATAAAACTCTAAGAATTAGTTACCCTCACTAACTGTGATGTACACAACTGGGAAGTACTGAGCTGGAATTCAAACAGGCTTATTGCCTAGGACTTCAGAGTTCACACTCTTTACCATGAAGCTGCACTAACTTCTAGCTCATACCTCATCAGTGAGCCTGCTGTGGGGGCCTGGCTTCATGGTACGGTTGGACCCTCAGCCCCCAGCCAAAGCCTTATCGTGGGGCCACTCGTAATCAGAATAAGCTGTTGGAGCCAGGCAGCCTCACAGAGGTTCACCTGACTGCTTTTACTACCCCATATCACATGCCGCAGTCACTGAGAACAGGTGGTGGAAGGTGCGTCTTAAATGTAAGATAAAGATGTACAGTGGCCTGCCAGGAGTACTTCAACGTCGGGACAAAAGGAAGATAATTCACTCTCATGTCGACTTGTGGATACCTTTGGTCTTTTAGTGGTAGGAGCTTAGATCTCAGAGTTCTGGAGGTGGTAGAGACCCTGGAACTAGTGGTGACAGAAGAGCCCCGCTTTCCACCCCCTGGGTGTGCAGGCCACAAGCACCACAAGGGAACCTCTTCAGTGCAGTAAAAACAGGAAGGTGTTGCAGATGTACCGCATTACATTGCATCGGTGTCAGTTAATTCCGTTAATTTGTATGTGTTTGATGTGCCTCTTAAATTGATAAGCACTTCTTATGCCTCACATATAGGTGGAGATATACAGGTAATAAAGTAATAGATGTCCACCCCAAATACACATTAGAATCACTTGTAAAGCAGAGCAATGCCTGGGCCCTGTTTCAGACCAATTAAATCAGCATCTATGAGTGTGAGGTCTAAGCGTCAATATGTTTTCAAAGCTCTCCAGGTGATTCTACTGTATCCGGGGCTAAGAACCACTGGATGAAAACTAAGTCAACTGCGAAACTTGGCTGATAACCATGCCCTAAGTAAACTCTGATACTTGTGGGAGTTTAAGCGTTAGTGTGCAATTCAGTTGACCAGCTGGGAAGAGGTCTTGGTGGAAGCAGTCAGGTCACCCTTCTGATAGCTTCGTGGAAGCAACATAAGGGAAAGGTTGAGAATGGGGAGTAAAATGATTGTCTGGCAGATAATTTGCAGCAGCCTTGAACTCTGGTGGAGTAACTGGCTGAAACTGTGCGTGTCAGCTACAGTCTCAGCAAGGTGGTAGCGTTGGTGGTGTTACCATGTGAAGGCTTGGGGTGTAGGGGTGCAGGCACATGAGGGTGTAGGAGCTGTTAGCATTATGACAGCTTCATAGGGCAAGGTCGCAGGCCTCGGAGATGTAGAGGACAGTGGGAACAGTAGCAGCCCCAGAGCAATGGATATAGAGCTAGGTCTGAGAAGATCAGGGAGGCCCCGTTGTCATTTCATGACATGGTCCCATCTTCTGTCACCACATCACCATAGCTCAATGGCTGTCCCTTAATGGACTCTAGTCCTTTCCCTCTAAGAGCCCACAATCAAATGAAGTGGATGGAGAATGTATGCAGTCATCTGTAGGACAATGCAAGTTTGTACAGCAAGGTAATGGTTCCTAACGATGCATCCTCACTGTGTTGTTCGAGAATCAGCTAACATAAGTATAATGTACAGTAGCAGTTCAGGTGTTAATATTATCAAAATTCAGGATATTAAGCTGTATTTTAGTTGTATTGCCACACTTTTCATGTCAGAAGCTGATGTCTAATGCAGAACTCACCTACACTTTAGAAATGAGATGAAACCTACAGGAACAGAAAATTTTTGCACATTATGTCAAAAGGATGCCATTATCATATTTATACATGTTCTGGTGTAAACTAGCTCCTTAACTGTAGGCCTCCCTCCTCCGAGCAAAATGGGGAGACCAATGCTGACATATGGAAGAATTTCTGCAGTGCAAATTATTCTGGAGCAGAAAAACGAAACATGATTTGCAAGTTCTGTCAAGGAAATGTTGCTTTCCAAGGGCAGCGAGCGGAGTCAGTGTGTGAGGGTCGTCTTGTGTCTGCAAGGCTGTGAACGAGAGGGCCGCGGTGATGAGCGCACCAGGTACTCTGCCCAGGTTCTCCACCTGGACCTTTTTCTGCGATACTCCTCTGACCTTAGCATTGTCACCTTGAGATCTTCAAGAAATCAAATATTCCAGGTAACCAAATTCCTACACCTCTGTGTCTCTCGTCATTTGTAGATGGGGTGACAGCTGCTCATGCTGTCTCAAGAGTTGTCTTTGGAAGTGCCACTGAGCAGCCTTAGAAGCATCCTGAGAGGGAATGTTGGGATTGGGAAGACCATCTCATCTTCCCCTCTGGCTCTTTTCAAGTGAATTTTCACAGTCGCACTGAGTGGGAAGTGGCACTGGGAGCAAAGGAGAAATAATGCTGCTTTTATCTCATGGCACTTACAGATAGATGGGCAACATGTGGCAGAAACGAGCCATCGCCTTGGTGACAACACCTCGGCCAGTGTTGTCCAGCAGCACTGAAACAAGGACCAGATACACTGCAGAAAAAAATGTGGTATAAAACATACAGGAAGAAGAATAGTGGAATGGATAGCAGCCTAGATTTTGAAGTCTGAGAAAATTGGCTCTGTCACTTACTAGTCAGATAGTTGTGGGTGAGGTATTTAGCTCACTCAAAACTCTCTTTGTCATAGTTCCCTTGGCTGTAAAATGGAGGATTTCAATGGCACCTATCTCAGAGCTGTTATAAAATTAACATGTAATGATGCATGGAAGAGGCTTTGGTACAGGCTATATGGTGCATGTTAAGTAAGCACTTGAGGAATGTGAGTCAAGTTCTACTGCAAATGTGAAGATAGTGAGGCCAGAGCATTTGCTTTGCCGAAAGGTAAAATAAGGACTGTCATGTCTGTAGCCAGATGGGAGGTTATAAGACATAAATATTCATGTATGAATGTAGCAGGGTATACATCTTCCTGTTTACATGTGTTTTTTGACATCATGAAGTTGGGAACTCTCCAAATGATGTGTAGGTGCAGAGAGAATGTTACCAACATGTGAAACTACTGGTCATCCACTCAAAGCTACCTTCTGAAAGAGTGAAAACATCATGAAGGGTAAAATAGAAATGGAAAGTTATGTTAAACAATTTAGTGGCCTCTTAGAACATATTTTTTTCAAATTAGTACATATGTGTAATTTGAAAAAGTAACCAATACTACAAAGTGTATATTGAAAAATGGTAGGTCCCTTCTCACTCCTTTTACCCTAGAGTTCCTCTCAACATAGGCAAAGACTTTAAATTCTTTACTTTGAACTTTTCTATCTATCACCTTTTTATAGTAATATACTGCTTATAGTGAGTTTTTTAATCTTTTTAAAATTTATTTATTTACTTATTTTTAGAGAGAGAGAGAAGAGGGAAGGAGAAAGTGAAGGAGAGGAACATTGATGTATGAGAGAAACATTGACTGGTTGCCTCTTGCACACCCCCAGCTGGGGACCTGGCTCATAACCCAGGAATAAGCCCTGACCCGGAATTGAACCAGTAATGTTTCGGTTGGTAAGCAGATGCTCAATTCACTGAGCCACACCAGCCAGGGCTCATAGTGCATTTTCAATTTTATATGTTATCTGTTGACTTCCGTTTCCTCAAATGTCTGGTGATTCTTGGCCAATCATTTCTATTGAACACCTAAAGAGTGAATTGCATTTTCCAAGCAGGGAAAAAACTTTGTTGATATGCTTTTTTTTTTTTTTGTCTTTGTGAGTCTGTGTCCTTTTTATTCCTTTACTGTCATTTTAGTGAGGTTTGAGCTGAAATCAGAAATAAATGCCAGGATTCCATCTACCTGGAAAATCCCATCCATAACTTATCAATAATAGCCTTCAAGAGGCTACTAAATAACAGTTTTAAAAAATAACCATAGCAATCAAATATTAATCAGTGGTTTCCTCTAGGAAATGGGAACTTAGAGTGAAGCTAGTAGATTTTACTTTCCATGTGACATACTTTTAAATATATGTGTTTGTATTTATATTTACATATGTATATATACATTTAAATATGTACATATTTAAACTACAACTTTCATTGTAAAAATGAGAATAAGCAATTTAGTCATCTGCAATAGTTTTTGCTCAAAAATCACACTTATAGCAGGGGATAAGATTGTGGTTGGGATCAAAATCTTCATTATTTCATTCCTATTTGAACTCTTCGAATTTCTTTTTTTAAATGTAAACACAAGTGTACATGTGAATTTTACTTATTTTTAATCACATTTTATTGATTATGCTATTACAGTTGTCACAATTTTTTCCCCTTTGCCTCTCCACCCAGCACCCCCTACTTCCTCAGGCAGTCCCGCACTATTGTTCATGTTCATGGGTCATGCATGTAAGTTCTTTGGCTACTCCATTTCCTATACTGTACTTTACATTCCCCTGCTTATTCTGTAACTACCTATTTGTACTTCTTAATCCCCTCACCTCTTCACCCATTCCCTTATACCCACATATTGTCTGGCAGCCATCAAAATGCTCTCTATATCCCTGATTCTGTCTCTGTTCTTACTTGCTTAGTTTGTTTTTTAGAGTCAATTGTTGATAGATGTGTACTTTTTGCCATTTATTGTTCATAGTTTTGATCTTTTTCTTAAATAAGTCCCTTTAACATTTCATACAGTAATGGTTTGGTGATGATGAACTCCTTTAGCTTTTTTGTTGTCTGGGAAGCTCTTTATCTGCACTTCCATTCTAAATGATGTCTTTGCTGGGTAGAGCAATCTTGGCTGTAGGTCCTTGCTTTTCATGATTTTGAATATTTCTTGACAATCCCTTCTAGCATGCAAAATTTCTTTTGCAAAATCAGCCAACAGTCTTATGGGAACTCCCCTGTAGGTAACTAACTTATTTTCTCTTGCTGCTTTTAAGATTCTCTCTTTATTGTTAACCTTTGACATTTTAATTATGATGTGTCTTGGAGTGGGTTTCTTTCCATCCAGTTATTTGGGGCTTTCTGAGCTTCTTCTGTTTATTTGTATGTCTTATTTCCTTCACCAAATTAGGGAAGTTTTCTTCTACTATTTTTTCAAATAGATTTCCAGTTTCTAGTTTCTCTTTTCCTTCAAGCACTCCTATGATGTGAATGTTGGGCTCTTGAAGTTGTCCCAGAGGCTGTTTATATTACCTTCTTTTTTTTTTTTTTTGATTCTTCTTTCTTTGTGTTGTTCTGATTGGTTGCTTTTTGCTTCCTTATGTTCCAAATCATTGATTTGATTCTCAGCTTCATCCCCTTTACTGTTGTTTCCCTGTGAATAGTTCTTTATTTTAATTAGTGTAGCCTTCATTTTAATGGATGTTTTTTATGCTGTTGAGGTCCTTAATAGGTTTCTTGAGCATCCTTATAACCAGTGTTT
The DNA here is from genome assembly GCF_021234435.1 of Artibeus jamaicensis. Classification (NCBI taxonomy): domain Eukaryota; kingdom Metazoa; phylum Chordata; class Mammalia; order Chiroptera; family Phyllostomidae; genus Artibeus; species Artibeus jamaicensis. The sequence goes on along the minus strand of NW_026521843.1, from coordinate 16,901,923 downwards.
TGAACTCTGCATCTGATAGATTGCTAATCTCCACTTTGTTTAGTTCTTTTTCTAGAGTTTTGTTCTTTTCTTTCATTTGGGCCATGTTTCTTTGTCTCCTCATTTTGGCAGGCTCCCGTGTTTGTTTCTATGTAGTATGTAGAACTGCTTTGACTCCTTGTCTTGGTAATGTGGCCTAATGTAGTAGGTGTCCTTTAGGGTCTAGTGGCACAGCCTCCCCTTTCATCCAGGCTAGGTACTTGAGGTGCACCCTTTATGTGGGCTGAGTACATCCTTTTCTTGTAGTTGGCCTGGGTTGCTGTTGGTAGGTCAACATGAGGGCCAGTCAGCTGCAAGGATTGGCTGTGACCACCGATCACCAAACTGTACTGACAATGGAGGATCAGCTATGCAGGGGCAGAGTGGTGGTGCTCTGATGTGGTCTGTAGGTGTCCACTGGGTGCAGGGCCATGGGGTTTCCCAGGTGGTGTAGGCCAAGGTTAGCTCCCACCTGTGTTTTGCCCAGGGTCACCCTGCCTGAGCTTTAAAGTAGTCTGAGATGGCTGTTACTTGTCCTGGGCTTGGAGATTCCTAGGCAAAGTGAAGCTGGGAATCTGGGCCGGCTGCTGCTAGTGCCAGGCCTGGCACCATTAGCAAGAGATACCAGGGCTGAGGGGGGCTGGGGGCTCACTGAGGCCAGCTGTTGCTCATTTGAAAGAATTTAAGAAGTCGTGAAGCTTGAGCCAAGACCAGCCATTGATATGGAACAGCCACTGTTAACAACTATAAGTTGGGTGGGATGGAGCCTCGGGGGATCTCCAGGGTGGGGCAAACATTGTTAACCAGTTTGATGGAGACTCAGGTATGCCAAGGCTCTGTGGGGGGAGGGTTCAGAAAAGGGTCAGTGGCTACTGCTCGCCTTTGTGTCTGGGAGAAAGCTGTCCCGCAGCTCTCACCTTGGTGCCAGGCACTTCGGTTCCTCCCTGCGCGCCACTGGTGCCGAGCTGTTACCCTGGTGCTGGAGCTCAGAGGGAGTGTTACGAGTAAGTTCATGTGTGGGTTCTTGAAGAGAAACTGCTGGAGGCTCCAGAAGTTTTTTCCACAGACTCAATCTCCACTTGTTTTTGTAGCCAGAAGTTATGGGGACTTACCTTCCTGGCACTGGGACCCTAAGGGGGGTGCCCGGTGTGGGGTTGGGACTCCTCCCTCCAGAGATGTCCCTCCTGAATTTTTATCCACCACATATGGGTGAGGGGCCAGCTTATTCCACATCTGTGCCCCTCCTACCAGTCTGGGTGGATGTGGTTTGTTTAATTTGTAGTTGCCAGACTTCCTTTCAACTCGATTTCTGATGGTTTGAGTGATGATGGTTCTATATTTTAGCCATAATTTTGGTGTGGTTATGTGAGGAGGCAAGACATGTTTACTTCTCTTCAAAGTTCTGAAGAAGAATTTCTTTAGGTTATTTTATGTCAGCTTAAAATGGCTTTGGGTTGTTAAAAAAGGTTTTTACTCAATTTTAACAAAATTTGATCAGGTCCCTGAAATGAAAAACATTTTATATTATGATGTCTTCTGGACTCTAACTACATTCTAACTGTACACTGGCTGCATAGATAGGTGTTTTAAAAGTACTAGAGAAACTAAAGTCAAAGCTTTGAGTAAGGAATGAGGAAGAAACTGTTTATCTTTATCTGTTGCAAATGTCTTAAGTCCAAGAGTGAAAGGCATGAAGTCAGTAACGTCAGCTGTAGTACCTCACTAAGAAACCCACAGGTGAGAGTCAAAGCCAGGATTTGGACCCTTATAGGTTCACCGTGGTTTTAGCCATCACACTAACCATAGGAACTAAGTACCTCGAGACAAATCGGAGAGATCAGAGGATGCCATTCTTCTTGGCATGTTTGGGAAAAGCTGTATCCAAAAAAAAGAGGGATACCTAGACTGGGTAACAGTTTCCTGATCGAATGGGCAGGGGTTACTTAAGGCTGTTCATAGGTCTCAGTGAGTTTGGAAGGAGCATATATTTGTAGGGGTTAAAACTTGCTGGCACTCTTCCTGTTCCTCATTGGCCATCATTTCCATGTGAGGGAGGAATAACTCTCTACTTAAAAACTTAAAGTCACTGAACTGGAAAGTTACAGTGACCAAGTCAGCATGGCGTTGGAGTGAGGATAGACTTGTATATCATTAGCACAGAACTGAGAGCCCTGCGACAGATCATCCTTATCTAGTCAATTGATTTTTAAGGTAATTGATTTTTAAGGTAAGGTGTTAAGATCACTCAGTGGTGAAAGGATAGCCTTTCCCTATGTGGTGTTGGAACAACTGGTTATTCTTGCTGGGACTCTTCATTTTCATCATTATATATAATAAAGTTATTCTTGATTTCCATAAGAGAAATAAATGACAGTACTTAGGAACTTAAAATTACTGGACCACAATGAAATTAAATTATAAACCAACAAAGAGGAATTTGAAGAACTCCTAAATATGTGAAAATATAAACAACACATTTGTAAATAATATGTGTATTGAAGAAGAATTCACATGGGAAATTAAAGTATATTTTGAACTGAATGAAAATGAAAATGTACTGTATTGAAATGTGTAAAGCGCCACTAAAACAATGATTAGAAGGAAATTAATAGCTGTAAATGCTTCCATTAGAGGAGGAGAAAAGTCTAAAATCAATGATCTAAGCTTCCACATTAGGAAATAAAGGGCATCTTTTATTCTTAGGTGGGTCTCTTGTAGATAGCATATATGGATCTAATTTTCTTATCCATTCAACTACCTTATGACTTTTGATTAGAACATTTAATTAATTTACATTTAAAGTGATTGTTAATAGGTGCATATTTGTTGCCATTTTATTTATTTTGAGGATTTTATTTATTTACTTTTAGAGAGGGAAAGGGAGGGAGAAAGAGGGAGAGAAACATCAGTGTATGAGAGATAGGTCAATTGGTTGCCTCTTGCATGCCCCCAAATAGGGACTTGGCTTACAACCCAGGTATGTGCCCTGAGTAGGAATTGAACCAGCAACTTTTTGGTTCCTTGGTGCAGGCTGGTGCTCAATCTACTGAACCACACCAGCCAGTGCACCATTTTATTTTTGCAACTATTTTCTTCTTTCCCTCCCTCCTTCCGTCCCTCCCTCCCTCCTTCCTTCCCTCCCTCCCTCTTCCCTCCCTTCTTTTCCTTTCCCTTTTTCTTTTCTTAAAGAAGACCATATAACATTTATTTGAATACTGGTCTGGTGGTAATGTAGTAAAACTGTCATCATTTGCAGATGACATGGTACTGTTTATAGAGAATCCTAAAGATTTTACCAAAAAACCTGCTAGAACTGATAAATGACTTCTGTGATTTAGCAGGGTACAAAATTAATATTCATAAATCAGTTGCATTTATATACACCAGCAATGAACTATCAGAAAAGGGCTAAGAAAGCAATCCTATTTGTGACTGTATCAAAAATAAAAGTAAAATATCTAGGAATAATTTTAACAAAGAAGGTAAAAGATATGTACTCAGAAAATTATAAGACACTGAAGAAAGAAATTGAAGATACTAATCATTGGAAGCATATACTGTACTCATGGAAAGGAAGAATTAACATTATCAAAAAGACCATACTACCCAAGGACTACACAAGGCAATGTATAGATTCAGTGCAATTCCTATCAAAATGCCAATAGTGTATTTCACAGAACTAGAACAAATAATCTAAAAAATTGCGTGGAGACACAAAAGACCCAAATGGCAACAGAGTCTTGAAAAAGAAGAACAAAGTGGGAGGTACCACACTACCTCATATCAAACTATATTACAAGGCTGTACTAATCAAAGCAGCATGGTACAGGCATAAAAAACAGGTACATAGATCAACAGAACTGAATAGAGAGCCCAGAAATAAACCCATGCTTATGCAGTCAGTTAACCTATGATGAAGGAAGCATGAACATAAAATGAGGTAAAGACAGTCTATTCAATACTGTTGGAAAACTAGACAGTTACATGCAAAAAAAAAAAAAAGAAACTAGACCACCTACCTTCTTAGACAGTGTACAAGAATAAACTCAAAATGTATTAAAGACTGAAATGTAAGACCTGAAACCACAAACTCCTAGAAGAAAACATAGGCAGTAGAATCTTGGACATTTCTCTTTACAGTGTTTCTGACATACCTTCCTGGGCAAGGGAAATGAGAGAAGAAAACAGATAGTACTGCATCAAACTAAAACGTTTTTGCATGTCGTCCGGAACCATCAACAGCATGAAAAGACGACCTCCTGAGTGGGGAACATGTTTTAGACACTAACTTTTCATCCCATGAAAAGTTAGTGTCTAAAATTTATAAGGGACTCAGGCAGCTCAACACCAGAAAAACACTTCTGTATGCAATAGTGAGAAACTGTAAGCAATCTAAATGTCACTAGGGGTTTTATTCAGTAAAGTACTGTATGTTTAGACAGTGGAATAGTATGCAACCATTAAAAATCATGCTGTAGAACACAGGTGGCAAACACAAGGCCCGTGGGCTGAATCCATCCCTCCACCTTGTTTTATCTGGCTCAGCACCTTGTTTCTACCCAGCAGCAGTACTGAGCTCCTTGCCCCTAGTTAAGCAGTAGTTACATTTATATAGTCCTTATCTTCAAAGGGCCTACATTTGGCCCTTTGAAGATAACCTCAAGGCCAATGTGGCCCCTGGTGAAAATGAGTTTGACACCCCTGCTGCAGAAGATTTATACTACATGGGTAAGTATTATTTTGTTAAGCACCACGCTGAGTTTGTTTCCATGACTGCAGTGGGTCCTGGCCGGGTCTGTTGTGGGACTGGTAACCTTGTGCAATAGAAGACAGTGTGTGTCACTGAGGTGCCACAAGGATTTCCTTCCATAGCTGTAAGATGGACCCATGAGTGCTGACATCCGCCAGTGCCAGGGATGCTCTACAACTTGCTTCTGCTTAACGTGTAATCTGTGGACCAACAGCATCCTAGACGTGCAGAGTCTTACTAGACATGCAGAATCTCAGTCCCCACCCCAGACCTACTTAAGAATTTTCATTTTAACAAGAGCCCCAGGTGGTCCCTATCTATGCCCATGAAATTAAAAAGCCTTGCTCTAACCCGAGTCTCTGGGGGTCGCGCAGACCACCTCCCTTTGAATGCCCATGCAGAGCTGTGCTAACTCAAACTGTACTGCACTAACTGTACTGCTTGATTTCCTGGTCTGGAAGTCAGCCTCAGAGAAAACAGCATTAGTGGAGTTTAGGCCACTCTTATTTCCCATCTTTGGAACAGACCAGCCTTAGTTGTCTGGACCAGCTCATATGTAACGATGCCAGGTGAGCAATTCCTAAAATGTGTGCACTGGAATCCTGGTTCATTCGTAGCCTCAGTAACCATTTATTAACCATGAGTGTGTGCCCAGCTCTAGTACAGGACTGGGATTTCAGCAGGGAACCACATGAAATCTGTGTTCTCATGGGGCTCATCATCTAGTTGTAAAAGGTCTGAACAAATGTAAAAAATAAGAGAAGCAGGATTTGTGGCCAAATATGTTTCCTAACTGTATAGTTTTTCACAGTTGGGTTTTGCAGTGCATTGGAAGCTGCTCTACCATGGGTGTGGATAGAGTGGGGTGGGCAGAGGTGGAGGGTATGCCGTGCGGCACCTTAAAGGTCAGCGCGTCAACGGGCCTCTTTGTTACGGGGATCCCGGCAGGATTCATGTTCAGCAGAAAATGCTTGGAAAAACGTAATTCCCAAATCTTTGGGGTCAGAGTGTTTTCCATTGTTGTTACTGCTATTCAGGAGCTCAGTAGGATAGAAATCCATTTTTCATAAAATTCAGAGATATTTCTTCTCTCCTTTACTTTCAAGTACTGTTACTTTATACTCATGTAACAACTAAGATTCACAGATGCTTAAGACACGCTGACGCTACCCCATAATGATGGTAAGGCCAAACGAAGTGAGGGAGGCTGGTATCTTCACCTACCTGTAATCGAGAAAATGGTGAAAGGAGGGGAAAAATACTGAAATACAGTAGGAGAGTGTGGCTGCAGAATTCTAAGGTGGCCCCCATACCTTCACCCATTACGTTGCTCCTGTGCTTTTGTGTCTTACATGGCAAAGGGGATATTGCAGTTACAATTCACTTTACTAGTCAGTTGACCTTAAGATAATCTGGATGGTCCTCATCTAATCACATGGGCTCTTTTAAAAGCAGAGTTTTCTCTGGCTGGTACCTTGATTTCAGCCTGTGAAATCAAGAGGTAGAGGACCCACCCGTACTGGCCTGGCGTCTCACCTGCAGAACTGTGGGTCTGGTTTTAAGCTCTTCGGTTTATGGCAGTTTGTTGCACAGCTATAGACCACTGAAACACAGTGCTGGGAAGCAACCATGCCTCTCATTTGACAATGAAGGAAATGAAGCCTAAGGTTCTCCTAACGTGAGCGTCTCAGACGGTGTCTGAGGCTGCTTCTCGAGGCCATTTTCTACTTGAAGACGCACTGGTTTTAACATTCACCTCTGTTTCTGGGAACTTACGTAGCAGAATGTTTTCATTTCTCATACGGTGTGCATTGGACACAACTATTCCCTTTGGGGAGCTCACGAGTCCAATGAAGGCAACAGCCAGGTGCCTAGAGCTGGTGCATGTGCAGTGCTGTACAGAGCTGTGCACGGAAAGCAGGGGTGGCCTCTGCACCCTCGATTATTGGAAGAGTGTATACTTCCTACTAGGGTTTTGGTGAGATGGGATATTATGAAACCCTATTATTACCTGTAAGAACTCTCAGGATGAGTTCATGGAAACCATTGGTCTTTTTATTAATGAGGAAACCAACACCAGGAGAGGGGTTTTGACTTGCCCAAAATCACATTGTGGCATAGTTCAGAACCTGTTTATGACCTCAGACCACGGACTCCAGGACAGAAGTTCTGGTATACTTCCTTTTTCCCCCTTAAAAAGAAGCCAGTCTCTTCCCCTCATCTGTAAAACCTACAAAGGATAGCAGAGGACTGTTAAAATAAAATTTCCACACACAGTTTACTGATCCAGTAGGATTTTATTCAGCAATTCATGAATGGGGCAGCATCCAACCCAGCGGACAGAAAGGAGCTACGTAAAGAAAGAGATTTTCCTAGACCAAAGCGAGCAGGAACAAGAAAGTTACACACTGGGTGTTTGCTGAGTGGTTAAAGCAGGGCTGCTTTCTTTTTTTTTTAATTTATTTTTTAATTGATTATGCTGTTACAGTTGTTCTATTCCCCCCTTCATTCCCCTCCACCCTACAACCCGTCCCCACCATTACCCCCCCTTTAATTTATGACCATGTGTCTCAAGTTCTTTAGATTCTATATTTCCCATATTATTCTTGCCCCCCATCTATTTTCTATCTACTGTCTATGCTACTTATTTTCTGTACCTTCTCCCCCCTTCTCCTCCTCCCACTCCCCTGTTGCTAAATCTTCCTGTGATCTTCATTTCTATGTTTCCACTCCTGATCTAGCTGTCCTCTTAGTTTGCTTTTGTTTTAGGTGTTACCTTACAGGCAAGAAGGGGCTGGAAAGAGGTATTCCAAGTCATGAAATCCAAAGACCTACAACCAAGATTGCTCTATCCAGCAAAACTTTCATTTAGAATGGAAGGACAGATAAAGTGCTTCTCAGATAAGATCAAATTCAAGGAGTTCATCATCACCAAGCCCTTATTATATGAAATGTTAAAGGGACTTACCTAAGAAAAAGAAGTTTAAAAAACATGAACAGTGAAAGGACAACAAACTCACAGTTATTAACAACCACACCTAAAACAAAAGCAAACTAAAAGGGCTGCTTTCTTATGGAGCAAGGAGGGTGGGTTGGAAGCAGGTCAGGTAACTTGCGCTGAGCAGCCAATACTAACAGGTTGGCCTTGGCCTGCTTTTGTGGGAGAGATATGCATAGAAACTTAGTTAAGTTTTCGTTTGTTGGGTTGGGGCTTAGTATGAGCAGCTCCATCTGGGGCCTAATCTGGCTACTATAACAGGACAAAAACCTTTAGTCCAGAGTTGTTCCATTTCAAGGAAAAGAAATCATTCAAACAAGCTCAAGTCCTAGGGGAACTCTGGGTAATGGAACTTGGCTTCTCACTGGGCTCAGAGGAACTGAATGTGATCAGTCTGTTCTGTTCTCCACCTCTGGGGCTGTGTGGGCCACTTTCTCTGACTTTCTCAGCATCTGCTCATACATCTACTTGCTCAGAGTCCATCCTGGCTTCCAAAGGTAGAGCCTCTTAATCTAAACAACCCCCCAGCGTGGTTCCTTATTGTCCTTATGTAGTACTGCTGGTCATTGGGTTTAGGGGGGGTTGAGGCACTGGGAGCAGGCGTTTACTCCTGGCCTGTGCGTGGGGCAGCATCTTTAAGAAGTCTGTTATGGAGATAACTATTACCAGTGCTAGGTGAGTGTGGTTGTTGCCTGGCTTGATGCAGCTCTTTTAAGGAATCACCTCTGCCCAGGCAAGATACACTGTGTTATAAAGATCCCATTCTGTTCCTGTTTGCTATGAATCTTGTTATGTAGAGACCATTTACTAGTATGTCATTTATTTTGTTACTTAATATTTAATTCAGCTCTTACTTAAGCTTTTGTCCCTCCTTCTTGGCTTAGAATATCTGAAGGGTCTTTAGGGATGAACATTTGTTTCATGACTCTGTTTGGTCCCTAGAACTATCCCTTTCTAGGTGTGTCCAAACAGCAGTCCCAACCTTGGTGTGTCCTGGCTTTGAGGGCATGAACCAAACAGCCCTGGCCTGAATCATGGTGATCTGATGGGATGGTGCTGGTGATATTTGTTCCCAGGGCCCAATACTTGGCTGATGTAAATGCCAGGTGATGTCCGTGAACATGATGACTGCCTAGGCTCCAGGGCCGCATTCGGCCTTCTAACTCTTCCTGTGATTCACCCTCACCCAGGGCTGTTGAATCACCACAGTCAGGATAAGATACAGAATCTTGGCAGTGAAATTAAGTAGTTTTCCTACCCTGGGGACATCATTAACTGCAGGGAGAATCAATGACGGGCTCTTTATGACCCAGGGCTTCCTGCTTAGTGTTCCCTAGGCCATTCCATCCAAAATCAAGAGATGCTGCCATCTTGAAATAGACATAAAAATTGCTTTTTGTAAAAAAAAGTTTGCTCTGTATTATACATCCCAGATATTTATCACTCTTCTCTTCAACCCAGACCTATATCCTTTATGTCAAAGTGATTGTAATCCGGCCTTTGGAAGAGGGGAGAAAAACTGATGATAGATACTGTCAACTGACTAACTTTGGTAAACTAATAGCTGTGATGTTGTTAGACTCCTCACCCTGTCTTTTGTGACATGTATCTCATAGCATTGTCATTCTGTATTATTCTGCTTAATTGCATCACTGAGCAACCTAGTTTATTGTGTCAAAAGTGTTCCTTTGCTTACTCTGTTTCACATTCATGTTTAGCTTTTCTTGATTCCAGTTAACTCCTCAAAACATTTCCTGCTAAGAATTCAGTTTAATTATTGTACATTAAATGTCTGGGTTTGGCTCTGGAAGAATTCTAAGCCTTGCTTGGCTGATAACTAATTATGAGCTTGGGCAAGCCATGCTGAAGAGAATGAAGATAATAAGCTTTGGCTACCGCTTGGCATCAAAGGAGAAAATTTATCAGAAGTCACTTTACTTTTATGATTCACTGCCCTCAATTTCAGGGGTTGGCATAATTGTTATACAAACAAGGGCTTTGGAGCAGACAGATATGAATTCAAATCCCAACAAAAGCATTGATTAGCCACGTGGCCTCTGTCCAGTTTGTGTATCTCATTTTCATTTTTATCCGAGAGGTTGTTTTGCCCTCCTGCAACACTGTTTATTGCCTTACTGCATTATGTTGGGGTTCAGTGAGGTGATTCAGATAAAACGTAACATGCATTATACTGCACCTCTCCCCCACTCACTATCACTTCCTACCCCTTTACTCTCTTTTTTTAGCGTTCACCAATTTTTAGATTTGATATAACTTACTTATTTATTTTCCTTAGTAGCTGTCTCTCTGTACAAGTACCACAGGGATAGTTTTTTATTTAGTTTAATACTGTATCCCCAATGCCTCTAACAGTATCTGGTGTGTGATAAGCATTGCGTAAAGAGTTGTGCAGTGAATGTGCAATGAATGTGATTCTTACGGAAAAGAAAAAGTCAACAGACTTTTTTTGTAAAGGGCCAGATAGTAAATATTTAAAGTTTTTTAATTTTAATTTTATTTTTTATGTTATGGGCTTTGTTATTTTTTATTGTTGTTCTATTACAGTTGTCCCAATTTCCCCCCATTGCTCTCGCTGCCTCCTGCTCCCACAGTCAGTCCCCACCCTGTTGTCCACGTCCATGGGTCACTTATACATGTTCCTTGACTAGTCCCTTCCCTTTCTTTCTACCCTTATCCCCACCCCCCTCCACTCGGTCATTGTCAGTCTGTTCCTTGTTTCCATGCGTCTGGCTCTATTTTTCTCATTTGTTTGTTTTGTTCATTGTGTTCCTCTTGTAGGTGAGATCATACGGCATTTGTCTTTTGCTGCCTGACTTATTTCACTGAGCGTAATACTCTCCATCTCCAACCATGCTGCTGCGAAAGGTAAGGAGCTCCTTCTTTCTGCTGCATAATATTCCACTGTGTAAATGTATTGCAGTTTTTTGATACAGTCATTTACTGATGGGCACTTAGGTTGCTTCTAGCACTTGGCTGTTGTAAATAATGCTGCTATGAACATTGGGGTGCATAGGTTCTGAATTGGTGAATTGGTGAATTGGTGTTTCATGATTCTTAGGATATAATCCCAGTATTGGAATCACTGGATCAAAAGGCAGTTCTATTTTTAGTTTTTTGAGGAAATTCTGTACTGTTTTCCACACTAGTTTGCATTCCCACCAACAGTGCACCAGGGTTCCCTTTTTTCCACATCCTCGCCAGCACTTGTTGGTTGATTTGTTAATGATGGCCATTCTGATTGGTGTGAGGTGGTATCTCATTGTGGTTTTAATTTGCATCTCTCTGATGGCTAGTGATGCTGAGCATCCTTTCATATGCCTATGGGCCCTCTGTATGTCCTCCTTGGAGAAGTGTCTGTTCAGGTTCTTTGTCCATTTTTAAATTGGATTATTTGTCTTCCTGGTGTCGAGTTGTATGAGTTCTTAATATATTTTGGAGATCAAACCCTTGTCCAAGGTATCACTGGCAAATATGTTATCCCATGTGATTTGTTCCCTTTTCATTTTGATAATGTTTTCTTTATCTGTGCAGGTTTTTAATTGGACCTAGTCCCATTTGTTAATTTTTTTTGTTATTTTTCTTGCCCTAGGAGATATATCAGTAAAAATATTACTGTGTGGGATATTTGAAATTTTATTGCCTATGTTTTCCTCTAAGTCTTTTGTCATAACTTATATTTAAGCCTTTTATTCATTTTGAGTTTTATCTGGTATATGGTATAACTCAGTGGTCTAGTTTCATTCTTTTGCATGTACCATTCCAGTTCTCCCAGCACCATTTGTTGAAGAGGCTATTTTTACTCCATTTTATGCTCCTGCCTCCTTTGTCAAATATTAATTGACCACAGAGACAAGAGTTTATTTCTGGGCTCTTTGTTCTGTTTCATTAATCTATGCATCTGCTCTTATGCCAGTAAGGCTGTTTTGATTATAGATATCAGGTATTGTGATCCCCCCTACTTTGTTCTTCTTTCTCAAGAATGCTGAGGCTGTTCCTGGTCATTTTGGGTTCCATGTACATTTTTGAAATATTTGCTCTAAATCTGTGACATATGTCATTGTTATTTTAATAGGGATTACAGTGAATCTATACATTGCCTTGGGTAGTATGGACATTTTAATGATGTTAATTTGTCTAATCCATGAACACGGTATGTGTTTCTATTTTAAGTTTTATAGACCAGACAATATCTGCTGTAACAGTTCAGGTTGGTTGTGTAACATGAAAGCAGCCCCACAGACAATGCATAAAAAAATGGGTGTGGGAATTTTCCTATAAAATATCATTTACAAAAAAACAGGCCTTGAGCTGGATTTGGCTGGCAGGCTATAGTTTGCCCGTCCCTCCTTGAGATCCATTTGGTAGCTCTGCATTCTGATGTGTCATTTCTTTAAATTATTATTTCAGGGACACCTTCTATTTTGCCTCCAATTTTAAGGAAACATGAAACTTCATCCCGAATATCTTTTCTTGGCCCTACAGATGCAATGTCCTGCCTTTTTCTCGCTGTCCCTTGATGCTTTGTCCAGTCCCTTTGCCCCCTGGCTTCTGGTTGATTCCAGTGTCTTGGAGACATAGGAAGGAATTCAGAGCAAGGGAGGAGGGCCGGGTGCTCACTCCCCAGCTCTCTGTCTGTTGGCAATGGTTTGTGTAGGACTGAGTTTCTTTCCTAAAGCCTCTGCTGTTTTCAGCTTCCGATTCTAATGTTTCTAGGCCTAGGATACTTTGTCATTTTTTGGCAAGCTCTCTTAGCTCTTTTCATACTTTTGTAAACAGTGTCTTTATTAAACTTGCTTTTCTTACGCACGTTAGAAGGGGCCATCTGTTTTCTGTCAGGTCCCTGACTCAGGCCCTGTCCAGAGGAAGTAACGTGTGGTGGCAGTGAACTGCAGCCTCCCTCATGCCCGTCCACAACAGCCTGTGATCCCCACGCTCCGCAGCAGGTTCAGAGCTCTTTTTTGGTTGAAATTTTGTGTTTTCTACTTTCCTGATGGGACAGACATATGAGAGAAGAAATCACTTGCTGGAGGTTGACAAAGAAGTGAGAGAAACGAGATTCTCCTTGTTTCTCAAATTCATCAAACAAGGAACAATGTCAGGATTTTTAGGTTCTAGACTCAGGCTTTTCACCCAACCCTGTATTTTTGGACAAATTATTTAACTTCTTTGAACCTCAGATTATTTATCTTTAAAATGAGTATAATAATCCCTGCTATACAAATTTGTATATTTAGTGTGATTACAACTTAATAAAGAAGCAAAACCTCGACAAAACTAATTTGTAAACAATAAAAAGGAAAAAAACTAATTTGTAGAATGTGAAGTCCAATATAAAAATATCAAGCATGAAAATCTGTAAGTAGTTTTTCTTCTTCCTCTATTTTTCTAATTTCATTAATAAGTATTTATTATTTTTATTACGAGAAAAGGAATAACAGCCTCTGTGAACTCTGAAACTACAAAGTGCCTTGAGGATTAGAATGATTGTTATTAATTTACCCTGTGGATTTGAAACACTGTGGCTCAGTGGGCTTTGCTTTTCCTGTTCAGAGGTGGAGCCTCCTGCCAGGCACTTTGCTCTTGGGTCCCCAAAGCTCAAGGAGACAGTCCAGGAGGTTGGCAGAGGCCCTGATGTTGTCTCTCTCTCACTTCTGTTGTGGCACTACTCATCCCTTAGGCTGACCCTTGCTTGGTCTGTACTGACTTCAGCACCTCCCAGCTCCAGGCTACCAGGTCTTTCTGCCTTCTGTGTGAGCTCAGACCTTGCAGATAGAAGTATCAGGTGCGGGGCTCTCTTCAACTCCACATTCTTTTCTCTGAGCACCTCTTGTGCCTGTGCCTTGGCCCTTGAACCTCCTTGAAGGAGGATGGAGAGTGGGGCACCGTGGGCATTTTCTATTGACTCTCTCTTCTTGTATGTTTTTGGGTGAAATCTTTTCTTTGTGTTAGTGCTATGTGCTGTTTCAGTAGATGCTTACACTTACAGCTCCCAAAGAAATGACTTTCATCCAGGTGGCCCTTGCACCAGACATTTTCCATTACACACATGTACAGAAAAAGTTGAAGTTCCATTTTCTACCCTTCTCAGAGTCAGCCACTGTCGTGAAATGAATTTGAGTTATCTTTTACAAACTGTAATGTTTTCTGGTTTAGAAGTGTTAGATTATATTTGTGTGACCACATACGGTCTGGAAGCGTTTGGTTGTTGCCTTTAACAATTAGAAATAAACATTTCTGTTGAGTGTAGCATACATACTGATGTTGTACAAGTCCTAAGCTTGACAAATAGCAGTGTGTCGGGTGGTGGGGGAATAGTCCACCGAGGTTCAGGTGGTAAGGGAGGTTTACTGTCTGTAGAGAATTTAAAAACAGAAGAAAAGCAGTCATTCTTCTTTTAATGATCATTACGCTTTGGCTCTTCTGAACAATGTCAGCAATGAAACAGTCCTCTCCACGGGCTGACCGCTCCCATGGCCCCCCACTTCAGTATTCCCCTTGGTTGAACACATCTGTGAAGCACTGCCCAAGTCTAGAAATGGAATTGACCAGCACCTGGAAGGCTCACCTGTAATGCCACAGATTTACTGTGCCTCTATTTTAATCTTATGTAAATGGAATCATGCAGCATATACTCTTTCAAGTCTGGCTTCTTTTGTCCATCATTATGTTTGTGTATAGCAGTAGCTTGTTCATTTCTGTTGTGTAATATTTCATGTTATGAACATACCAAAATGTACTTACCCATTCTTTGATTGATTATCATTAGGGTTGATTCTGTTTGGGGACTCTCATGGACAATTCTGCTGGGAGTGTTTTTGTATGTGTCTTAACGGTACATATGTGTGGGCATTTCTGTTGAGCATATGCCCGGAAGTGGAAGTGCTCAGTTATAAAGTTCTTGTGTGTTCAACTCTGGTAGATATCGTCACTTTTTAAAATGGTTCTGCCAGTACACAGTGCCGCCAGCAGTGTGAGAGGTTCAGGCACTTGGCCATACGCACTAACACTGCGTGCAGTCGACTCCTTACGCTTTAGCCATTCCAGAAGTAGTGCAGTTGTATCATACTGTGTTTCTAATGTGCATTTCCTGGACCGCTAATGAGTTTAAGAAACTCTTGTATGTTTATTGGCCATTCGGATCGCTCTTTTGTGAAGTGCCTATTCAAGTGTTTTGCTCCATTTTTTTAATTGTTTGTATAATCGGTTTGTAAAAGTTGTTTATATAATCTGGATAAGCTCATATTTCACTTATATATAATATCTTTTCTTCTATCAGTGTTGCATTTTGAAGCACAGCAGTTTCTAATTTCAGTGTAGATCAATATATTATTTTTTTCATTTTGGTTAGTGCTATTTGTATCTTGTTTGAGAAATCTTTGCCTACCACTAAGGTTAATTCTCTTACGTTATGATCTGAAAGTTTTATTGTTTTGCTTTTTATATTTAGATCTATAATCCACCTGGAAAAAAATTTCTATGTATGGTGTGAAATAGGGGTAATTTTTTTTCCATGTGAATATCCAATTTGCCCAGTAATTGTAAAGTGATGATAGTGTTACCGAATGAGCCCATGGGGGACCCAGATACTGTTAGACCAAACCAAGCCCCCTTCCCTGGGGTCCTTCTGGACAAGTTTGTCTTGGCCCACTGCCAGGTGTTAGGAATTATGGCTCTTGATGCCAGAGTTTGGTGAAAAGGAAAGGAACTATTTATTCAAAAGTCATACAGGTTTAGAGTCATGGCAGAAGGTCACCGTTAAAATCCCAAAGTCCCTTAAAACACCCACAAACACACACACAGTCTTTCCTTCCCCCCTTTGCCCAGTCAGGCCAGTCTCAGAACATGCTGATCAGAAGTACGATCCTGCAGAAGGAAAAGAACAGAAGCCCGCAGCTCACTTCTCCCGGTTCCCATCAGTAATCTGTGCTGGGCAGGGCAGGCCTCCCATGGTCCCCAGCACCGTCAGGTCTCCAGTTCTTAATCCAGAACCATGTGGCACCTCCTCATGGCCCACCAGCAAGAGTCCTTTCACTCCTTTCCTTACCGCTGGTCTCACATTGTCCTCTCTCACAGTCTTACATGGCTCCTCTTAGTCCTGTATTGTCTCTGTCCCTAGCCCTGCATTGTCTCCCTTGTACCTGGTGGCTCCCACCTTTAGTTTAAATCCCAGCCTGGAACTTCCTCCATAACCCGTTCCCGACTCCTCTCACAACCAGCTGCACCTGCTAGCACTCCTGTATTTTCAGCCTTCCTGGGCTGTCATAGTTGGTCCTGGCAGGCCTGGCCCTGTGGCAAGGAGTGAAGTACCTCCAAGCTTTCACACAGGCACAGGCGCAGGTGCAGTAAGCAAGGGGAGCTGCCTCCCAGTGACATCCTGGGTCAAAGTCACACCCATTTGCCTAGCTAGACTTGTTGATATGCAAAATAACCTGTTTTGTATATCAGATATGGAACTATCCAGCTGTTAGTGGTATGCAAAATAACTCTCAACTGCCCTGCTCCA
The DNA here is from genome assembly GCF_021234435.1 of Artibeus jamaicensis. NCBI lineage: Eukaryota > Metazoa > Chordata > Mammalia > Chiroptera > Phyllostomidae > Artibeus > Artibeus jamaicensis. The sequence goes on along the minus strand of NW_026521843.1, from coordinate 16,885,633 downwards.
CAGTCCCATCCCCCAGCCAGACTTGTGGGGGTGGAGATAGCCTACCTATATCCTGGGACACCCACTTCTGGGCCCCATTACAGGTCCCCTCTTTCTGGGGGGCCCCGGCTGCACCCCATCACAATAGTAATCACAATAGTAACAATAGTAAGAGTTTTGCTCTTAGAGGAAAAACTTTGAACAATTCATAATTAAATGCAGTGTTTGCTATAGGATTTTTGGTAGCCATCTTTTATCAGATGAAGAAAGTTCTCTTCTGCTGGTGACTGACTCATAAGCATTTTTTTTTAAAATCATGAATTCATGTTCATTAGATGATTTTTTCTCATTGATCAAACTGATTATGTTTTTTCATTTTAAATATCTAAATTACATTTAGATTTTCAAAATGTTAAACCAATCTTCTGTTTTGGAATAAAACTAATTTGATATTCATGCTGTATATTCTTCTTGTGTATTGTATGTTAGTTGTTTAATGCTGTGGCTCCTGCCCCCATCCCCTCGAGGACAGGGGTTTGCCTCGCACCAGTTTGACATCCCTTCCTTGATTGTGCCAAGCTCTTAACTTAGGAGATGCACAATGAATTCTTGTGGAGGTTAAGTGCCATTAATCCAAGTAAAGTTATTTTTCTTTCCTAGGATTCTCCCAGTGGCTAATGAGCAGCTCAGGAATGCTAATGAAGGGCTTCCTTTGGTTGTCTCTTGTGAGTCAGCAAATGAGCTCTGTAACTTGGAGAGCCAGAAGTTAATTAGCAATTCACTGTTGACAGACCCTGATGGAAATGAGGGAATTTTGGTTTGTCAGAGCAGAGCACTAAGAAGCTTTGAAGGTGAGACCAGGATTGAGGACACGAGGAGAAAAGCAGGTGGAAACCAGAGCTGTAAATAAATGTCAGAGCTGAAGCTCTGTAAAGGAGACCAGGAGGGGCCAGAACACGTGGCCTCCACAGGAAGAGTGGGCCCAGCATCTGGGTATTGCTGCTGTCAGAGAAGCTATTGATTCCCATCTCTCCTTTGTAGCAGAATAGAAGAGCGAAATGCAGGAGATGTGTAAAGGTACAAAGCGCCATCAGCTGAAGCAGATCACCTGCTAGTGGGCGATGATGGATGAGGGATTTTAGGTGCCTTATGCTCCGTGTTCATTTTTCTTTGAGATGGGATGGAAAATCTAAAATCCCATCTGCTTACAAGTTTACTACAATAACCCAACAGATAAATAACTTGCCGAGCAATACCATGGGTAGTGCTCTCCAAATGAAGTTGAATAGACTGTAGGCATCAGACAGAGACGGAAGGTCGGGGCCTGCGTTGCCGAGCTGTGTAAGTGATGTCCACCCTCACTGGACCTGATGTGTGCTGGGAGCGCGGGTGATCCTAGAAAGGTAACTTTGGCCAGAAAAAGGACCACTCCCTTGGCTTAGACAGATACCTAATTAGGTTAGGAGAAATGCCAAAAAGCAACCTATTGAAAGCTAAATTATTACAAGGCATCATGAGTAAAATATGCAAAATGTCATGAGGCAGAAGTAAGGAAGCCTGTGAAACAGGTGCAACATAAAACTAACTGCCAGTGAAATTTAGTTGTTTCCTTCTGAAGTGTATTTAATCTCCCCCTGGTCCTCCACTGCAGAGGCTCTGTCCCCTTTACCATTTAAGACCCAGAAATAGATGCTCCCCAGCCTCCCTCCACCGATTTTAACAGGCTGAAGATGGAAAAGAGGCTCCCGATTCTTCCATGTCCAGGGCAGGTGTCCCAGCCATCCTCCGTCCACCAAAAATGGTGCAGAATGGAATGGCGACATATCAAAATTCTGCCCGGGTTAAGCCAGTTTTTTGGCAGTTTTAACTGTTTGAATGAAATGTTCCTAATTTTCCACATTAATATCTTATTGCCACAACAGTAATACAATGCTGATGTCAGCTGGGGCCTTTGTAGCCTAGGGAAACCAAAGCCTGTCCTCACAATTTCTGTGGATTCTTGTGGCCAGGTGTAAAAATGCAGCCTCATCATGCACTTGGGCGAAGATGTTTCATTAGGTAGTGATTTCGCCACAGATCTGAGCATGGGGAGAAGCCGCGGGATGGGGGTGAGGCGGAGAAGTTGTGTGCTGTGGCTTCCTCTGGCCATCTCCCTGGCCCTCTACTCTCCCTCATGCTTTTCTCTGCCTTTTCTTTTAGAAATCCCTTTTTTGGTCTCATGTAGAGAAGTTTCATCGAGCCCCTGGTACCAGTGATATATGTGCCCTCTAGGTAGTACATAGGTAGGGGGAGCCTCTCAGGGCAGTTCGCCAACAAAGGCAGCTCTGTAAGAGACTCAGTATCGGTGCCCTTTAGATCCTCTGAAGTTGGCGTTGTTTACTCCCATGTTGCATTTGAGGAGGCAGACCTGGAATGTTTGTGAGTTGCTTAACACAGCAGGGCCAGGATCCTGCATGTGGTTGCTTGACCCCACGTCTCATGCTGTGCCCACCCCTCCATGATGTTTTTAAGGGCCGCTTATAAAGGTACCAGAGTGCTTTACCTGCATTATCCTTCCTGTAGTCAGGAAGGAAGAGGGCACACTTTGTCAGCCATGATATCCTATCGTTGCAGACCGCTTTTGCTCAGTTTATTTAATTAAAGTTTGCCAGCAACCTTTGTGACTAACCCCTCCCCTGCAAATAACCCTATTTAAGAAAAGGCAAGGCTACAGTTCAGAGAGGGAAGTAACTTGGCTAATGCCCCACCAACTGGTGAAGAGTGCACCTGAGTCTCAAACTCCGGCCTCTGCCTTCTAAGCCATTGCTCCTTGCACAACCGAATGCTGGAATCTTAAAGGCCAGGGTCTGAGGTTTGTAGAATCCTTGTGATTTCCACTTGGTTTTTCAACTGGGTTTAAGTCTAGACTGAAAAGGATAATTGGCTCGAGCACAGACGCGGTTTATCCAGTACCTGCCACCACCCCCGAGCCCCACCCCTCTCTGCTCATCTCAGGTGTGAGGTTGTATCATCTCCAGGAGCCCTGGAGGGCATCGAATTTCCCTGGGCGGGCCTGAATAGACCTGAAGCGACCGAGCCTTCACACTTATTTTCTTCCCTTTTCTTGGCTTTTTGTGGAGCTGAGCCTATCATTAATCAGGCTGTGAAGCAAAGGAAGTAAGCAAAACAAAACAAAACAAAGACCTTCTTGGAACGAACTCTTATTTATTTAAAATTGGAAAAAAAGCCCTAGCAACCCAGAAAATACTGAAAGATATTTCCAAATATACTGGATTTGATTACTTGCTTTGAATAAGGGGACGTAGTCATTTAAAATTAAAGTTTAGATATTTGGTGAGTTTGTTTGATGAATCAATTGTTCAGGGAGGAGCTTCCATCAACAGCAGTGGTGAGGCTTCATTTATTTTTTCTCTGTACGTTCTGAGGTGCTTGTTAATTGCTCTAATTGTTCAATGCCAGCATTTTACAAAGACTGGGGAAGGGAAGGAGTCAGAGAATTCCAACATGTACTTGTCACGTGGGTTTGAACAAGGCTGTTCATCCAACAAGGGACCATTGGGTTTGTAGCCTCAGGAGTCACCATCAGACCACCCTCCTTGCAAGCACTCCTGCCTAGTTGCTTACAGGCACTCCAAATACTTCAGCACAGTTGCTTTTGACTTTGATGGTGAGTAGTAATCAGGAGCATAACCTTAATCCATCCAGAAGCAAAGTCGAGCACATTGTTCAGACAGTAGAACAGAATGGGAGGGAGTAGGAAGCAGAGGATATTAATGTTGTTCTGTATGGTAGGTAGCTCATGGAGAGTACCTAGCCAGGAGTGCACAGGAAGCAGTAGCTGGTGATTATAATCTCAGCAATATGAACACTGAGACATCTTGGTAGGTTATCTCCATTGAATTGCCAAATAAAACCCCAGTGGTTGGGAGACCCCTGTTTCTGTGAACCTGTGCCCCCTTCCTTGCACTGCCCAGCAGTGTTCACAACAGAGTTCCCCTTCACCCTGCTTCTGAATTAATTTCGCTCAGTTCTGATTGTGTTCCCCTCTTGTTTAGGTGCTTGCCGGCGCTCCCTCTTGTCCACACAGTAGAGTTAACTGGGCATTCACGTTTGCTTTACCTTTCTTTCCTTGACTTGTCCACCCTGCTTTTTCCATCTATTGCCTGCACTTCCCTCTTGCATCTTGTGTTTCAGCTAGATGGAACACAAGTTTCCACTGTGTTTCCCAGGCCTGCTTCCCCTCCTTTTTCAGCTCATGCCTTGCCTTTCTTTTCTTCCCGAAATGCCCTAAATTTCGTCTTTGCATGCTTTTACTCTTCCCATGATTTTAGAGCTCTGGTGAGATGATACCTCCTTCTCCGATTCCTCTCCCCCAACTGGACACTCCTTCTTCCCCCTTTGGGCTCTCACGGTACTGTGTCTTTCTTACCGTAACACCCAGCACTTTCTACTCTGTATTATAGTTACTTGGTAACTGTACTTGGTAGGGGTTTTTTTTAATGCATGCTTCACCTTGTATATTCTTTGAAAGCAGGGTTAAATGTGTCTACTACGGGGTCAGGAAGGATGCTTTGGACAGAGTAGGCATGTTTGATGAATGAATGAATGAATGAATGAATGAATAAGAGTTTCACTGAGGCAAGGGTTAGGCCCAGGTTGGCACTCAGTTGTTGCATCTGTGTTATCTTTTTCTCCCTTCCCTATTCTCCCCTTTTGCTTTTTCCTCTTCTCTCTTTACTTTCTCCTTTCCTCTTTCCATTTCACCTGTCCCCAAGCCTTGGTCTATAAACAGCTCAGCTGGGCACAACCATCTCTCCCAGTGATGATTCCTGCTACTGGGGGAGTTTTCCATGGTCCCAAAAAACTTTTAAAGAAGAAGAACAAAAAACCTGTAAAGCCAGCCTGGTCTGGTACAGGAAGTAGGGACCTGTTCCCATGTGGCACCTACTTGCTTTGGAGATTTACTACTTGATAGTGTGCATTCACAGAGCCTTTCCTTCTCCCTTCTGGGAGCAACAATTGCTCTTTCCTGGCCGTGTCTCTGCTTATCTACAATGGAAAGTTATACATGGAGGAGGTAGGCGGGCACAGCACTGAATGGCAGCCAATCCTTTCTTTTTGCTAAGATCCCCACCTTTCTGTGTGGCTGTGATTGGTAGACGTAGTGGTCTGGCTTAAAGAAGCAGGAAATCAGCAAGGCTTTACGGAGAGAGCACCAGGTTGGACTTGACTCTGGCTCTAACAGCATGCAAGGGGCTCAGTTTCCTCTCCCGCACAGTAGGGCAAGGGGTTGGATGATCTCCAGGGTCTTTTTGAGATCAAATACTCCAATATTTCTGATTTAGATTCCAGATCCATCTTTAAAGGCTGCATGGCTCAGGCGAAGCCAGAGCTAGGAGGTGGCAGCACCTGACCCATTCAGAGACCATAGCCTCAGCGGTAGACCTGGGGTGGATGTCATACTGCTCTCCACTTGGGACTCAGTTTTATCCCACGTCCCACTGCAGGTTGCTTGCAGTCTGCTGGGTCATGACTGCCAGAAGTACTGCCAGGCCCTGTGTACAGGAAACACTTAATTCTCCTGCTCTGCCTGAGTCTGACTTCACCTGGCATGACACACGCAGATCAGGGAGCACTCATCCCCAATGAGGCCCCAGTCACCAGCTCATATCAGGGAGACTCACTGGAGCTCCCTGACACAGGCTTGAGTTCCCCCAGGGCAAGTGGGAGCTGCATCCATTAAGTGCCTGCAATCGCCCGCTCTGCAATGTGCACTCCGGTCTCCCAGAGATCCCTGTGCTGCTTCTAACAGCTGCATTTGCTCACGGCAAAATGGAAATGCTTCACGACAGGCGTGACTGATCCAAGCACAAGCAATTGACTTGGGGTTTCTCCATCACCTTGTGGGGAGCTTTTGCTAAACAGGGATGGACATAGATGCTTAGAATGCAATAGAATGTTTGAATTGCAAGGAACCTTCCAAGATTTGATTCAGTGGTTCTCAAAATTTGCAGGGCATCACTCTGGAAGCTTGTTAAAAATACATATTCCTGGGCCCAGCTCCGGCCCCACTGAGTAAGAATTTCTGGTGCTGGAACCAAGAGATCTATACTTTAACAAGCTCCTTAGGTATGTCTAATGTAGCTCATCTGCAGAGAGGCATTGAAGAGCCACGGTCTGGTCTATAATGGTACATTCTGGGAGCTTATTGGAATCCAGCACTCTGTTTTAAGAAGCCCTGCAGGTGCAGCCATGGCCTACTCATTTTGATTTATCTGGGACTTTCCTGGTTTTAGCACCCTCTGATATCCAGGGGCTCCCTCAGTGCTGGGAACACTGGGATGATTGTCTTCCTTTTGAGGTGACTTTTGTACCTGCTAAAGTTTGAGAGGCACTGGAAACAATTCACTCCCCAGTTGAGGAAATCGGGGCTAGAATCAAAGGAGTTTGCCCACGGACATGCAGTGAGTTAGTGGCAGAGATAGAACAAGGCTTCCAGCCCTGCGTCCTTCCTACTTTTGGAAGCATTTTGCTGTAAGGTAGCTGCCTCATTCTTTCCTACTCTCCACTGGGAGCTAACCCTGGTGGAGCTCATAATGGAGTGGCCATGTCCAGAGTGAATAATCTGTATTCTGTGGCCCGTAGTGTGGTGTGCAACAGTGACAGCTGCAGATGCCGTCAAACTTTAGTTAATTCTTCCAGGGTTTCTCTTAGCCCAAGTGGGGAAGGTGATTTACAATTTAATACATGTCAATTTGGCCATGATCCCCAGCACAGCAGCATTACTAAGATGGAGGATCCTTACAAAGGGGTTACAACACAGGGACTAGGGTCCAACCAGTCAGGATCCTTGGCTACTCTGCTACTTCCAGGGTTCCCCCACAGGCCTGGGATAATTTTTAGCATGGATCCCTTTGTTCTTTCACCACTGGATGCCAAGACTTGCCAGGCTATGCCTGATTATCTACATCAGGTTTGATTTATCTATTCCAGGGTGTGCATTGCATTACCAATCAGCTGGGAAGGGAGTAACAGGCCAGAAAGCTTGTGTGATACAGTGGTCCTCAAACTGAGGCATACGCAGACTCACCTGGAGGGCTTGTGAAAACTCAGATGGCTGGCCCTACCCCCAGAGTGACCATAGACTGGTATATTATGAGCTTCCAAGTGACTCTGTCGTGTGATATTGCCTATGTCGCCAGGCTGACCTAACTGTATCAGGCAGGGCACTGACTAGATGATTTCTAAGGCTCTCCTGGCAGTAGAGATTTTACTTATAAACAAAGTAAATCTGGCTTTGTCTGTGATGTACTTTCAGCATCACCGTTCCCCCTTCCCCTAAGCATCCTGTATGTAGGCTAGTACTTGAAATCCCACAAATAGGGAACAATTATTTTGATGCAAAGGTTTTAGCTTCACTAACATATAAATATCTAAGGTTAGGGCAGGAAAGAAGACTAATACTTAGAACCTCTTTTGTGAGGGTCATCATAAGAGCAGAAATATTAAGACTTACCAGCATTTGTACTTAGAAATCTCTTAATCTTGGTGTCTGTGGTCTGAGACTCTCCTGATTGCCTTTTTATGCCCCCTGCCATCCCTCTCAACCCCCTTCATTAGCTGCTGCTCTTAGTAATTTCTTAACATCAGTGTGTTTAGGGCTTGGTTCTGGAGGGTACCATCTATCCCCTTAGTTTAAAACTTTACCAGTAGGCTGATGACTCCCAAAGTATACTCTTATCTTGGAGCTCTCCCCCAACTTCAGCCTATCTGATGGCTTCTCTTGGATGTCTTCAAATACCACAGATAAAACGTCTAAAGCCATAGTATGTATGAAGTCTATACATGTTTCCATGGCCCCTTCCCTGGTGTGGGCCACCACCATCATCTGTCTTCTGGACAATACAGTGGTCTCCTATTTTATTTCACAGTGGCTGGATGATGCTCTTAAAGTGAAAACAGCCAGTCTTTCCCATACTGAAAACTTCTAAGAGGCTCACTGTCCATACCCCTCACCATGGCCCACAAGGCCCTGCAGGATCTCACGCTGCCTGTTCTTCCAGCCTCATTTCATAACGTAGTGCCCTGTAGACCACACACTTTCTTTCTTTTTTATTTTTTGATTCTTGGAACTCAGAACTTTGTCACACCATTGTATTGTTTCCTCTGTTCGAAATGTATGTTCTTTCCATCGTCTTGGTGGGCTGGCTCCTTTTCATCCTCCAGGTTTAAGTGGAAACATTATGGTATTTAAATACCCTTCTATAGCCATCCCATCATAAGTAGGTGCCTCATGATTTATCATTTTCTGTTTTAGCATCCTGTTTATATTTGCCTTTGGCTTTACAATCTGTACTTATTTTATGCTTACAATTTGATGACCTGTGTCTTGTCTGGCTTCCCCATTGGACTGTGGGCTCTAATAGGATGTTGATGGCAGGGAAGAAGCTGACTTCACTCCTTGGTGCACAGAGTAGGCCTCTAAAAGAGTGAGCATGAATGTATCAGATCCCTTCTGGGGAGTATAGTAATCCTGCTCAGGGCTGTCAAGCACGGGCAAGAAGGAAAGAGAGCGACAGAGGAAGAGAAAGAGGGTTGCAAACACAGGAACCATGAGCAGTGCAGTGAACAGTGTGATTCACGGTTCAGTTTTAGACCGACCCAGCTGTGGACTTCGCCCCTGGCCTGGACCCTTCCCAACAAGGAACTCTCCAATGAGTTTCAATCATTCTTCAGTTGATTTTCTTCAGCTTTTTATTACTTTTTTAAAAAATATATTTTATTAATTATGCCATTACAGTTGTTCTGTTTCCCCCTCATTCCCCTCCACCCTGCACACCCCTCCCCCACCATTCCTTCCCTTTAGTTTATGACCACGTGTCTCAAGTTCTTTAGATTCTATATTTCCCATACTATTCTTGCCCTCCCCCCTATCCATTTTCTACCTACCATCTATGCTACTTATTTTCTGTACCTTCTCCCCCTTCTCCTCCTCCTACTCCCCTGTTGCTAACCCTCCATGTGATCTTCATTTCTATGGTTCTGCTCCTGATCTAGCTGTCCTTTTAGTTTGCTTTTGTTTTAGGTGTGGTTGTTAATAACTGTGAGTTTGCTGTCCTTTCACTGTTCATCTTTTTTATCTTCTTTTTTTTTTAGGTAAGTCCCTTTAACATTTCATATAATAAGGGCTTGGTGATGATGAACTCCTTGAATTTGGTCTTATCTGAGAAGCACTTTATTTGTCCTTCCATTCTAAATGAAAGTTTTGATGGATAGAGTAATCTTGGTTGTAGGTCTTTGGATTTCATGACTTAAAATACCTCTTTCCAGCCCCTTCTTGCCTGTAGGGTCTCTTTTGAGAAATCTGCTGACAGTCTGATGGGAACTCCTTTGTAGGTGACTGTCCCCTTATCTCTTGCTGCTTCTAGGATTCTCTCCTTCATTTGAATCTTGGCTAATGTAATTATGATGTGCCTTGGTGTGTTTCTTCTTGGGTCCAACTTCTTTGGTACTCTCTGAGCTTCCTGGATTTCCTGGAAGTCTATTTCCTTTGCCAGATTGGGGAAATTCTCCTTTATTATTTGTTCAAATAAGTTTTCCACTTGCGGCTGTTCCTCTTCCCCTTCTGGTACCCCTATAATTCGGATCTTGGAGCGTTTAAAGATGTCCTGGAGGTTCCTAAGTCTCTTCTCATTTTTTTGAATTCTTGTTTCTTCATATTTTCCTGTTTGGCCATTATTTTCTTTCTTCTGGTTCACTCCCTTGATTTGAGTCCCAGTTTCCTTTTCATCACTATTGGTTTCCTGTGCAGTTCCCTTCATTTCAATTAGTTTAGTCTTCATATGTTCCTCTAATTTGTGACTAAAATCAACCAGTTCTGTGAGCATCCTGATCACCAGTGTTTTGAACTGTGCATCTGAAAGTTTTGCTATTTCTTTGTCACTTAGATTTATGGGGTCTGGGACTTTGAGATCTTCTTGAGTCATTTTTGGTCTGTTTGCGCCCGTTAATTATGAGGAGCAGAGCCTTAGGTGTTTACCAGGGTGGGGCCGCCCAGGTCACTGGGTTGTGACACTGTATGTGGGGGCAGGGTCAGAGCAGGGAAATGGCGGCCCCCTCTGCTGCCTTCTGCTTCTGGGGCCTGCTCGGTCCCATCATCTCACCGTCTACTCCCTTGCTGGTCTATCTGCGCAGGAATGCGGGACCACAGTCAACCTGCCGCCCTGCACCCTTGCTGGGTATGCCATTTGCTCACTGGGTCACTCACTGGGTCCTCCCGTTGCAACCCCATGCCTGGGATCCACGCACCTGAGTCTGTCTGACCGAGTTTTCCTGTGCAACCCCGCTCCACCAGGTGCTGGCTTTGCCCCTCTTACTGGTCAGGCTGAAGAATTTGTTGTTATAAGACTTCTGAAAAGTTCAATTTTCTGTGTTCTGGCTGTGTTTTCTGTTGCTAATATTTTGTTGTCTCTCAACTTGGTTGTGGGAGAAAGCACGGCGTCTCCAACTATGCCTCCATCTTGGCGGAACTTCTTCAACTTTTTAGATATGTAATTGTATTTGTCAGTAATGACAGTGTCATTTTATTTCCGTTTTTGAAATGGCTTTTCTTTCTTTCCTGAGCCTGCCCAGAACATTTCACAGACCTTTTTCCTGTGGGTCTTAATCTCCCCTGAGCATCTCCTGGGGTCCTGCATGAAGGTGGCAGTAATTCATTTCATGTTCAGATCTGTTCCTTTCAGAATGAGCTTAGGGGAAGCAAGAGCTCACTTGTGGTAGAGATATCTTATACAGAATGGGAAGCCACTGAGAAGTTCCCATTGCTTCTCTACCAGTTTGTCTCTGTTATTCCCGAAATACTCAGCCAAGAAAGAGCTATACATCCCAGCAACCAGAGAGGGCAAGAGATGTAGGAGGTAGTGTTATATATTGGGTTGGCCAAAAAATCTATTTAGCATTTTTTGTAAAAGGGAAGATGCATTTTTCATGTTCACTAATAACTTTGTTGATTTGGATATTTTGAGTATGTTGGCTATCTCCTGCATGGTATAATGTTTATTGTTCTCAATTAATGTCTCTGTTTGATTGCTATCAACTTCAACTGGTGTACTTGACCATGGAGTGTCATTCAGCAAGAAATCTCCAGCACGAAACACTTTTAACACATTTGATCAGTCATAGCACCATCTGCATATACTGCACAGATCTTGTTTTGTGTTTCAGGTATATTTTTACCTTTCTTGCAATAATAAAGCATGATATGCTGCCTATGTTGCATATTTTCTTCCATCTTTGATATTAAAATGCCCGCACAAAAATTCACCAATTTTGGTAAGTTTTTTTTTAAATGCACGCTGATATGACAGCTGTCACAATACAATCTAACAAAATTGTTTCCAATGAAGTTAAAGACAACTAAGCACTACTAGAGCCATCTTACAGAAAAAAACAAATGAACTTTTTGGCCAACCCAATATTTGAGAACTAGCAGGAAGTAGTGGGTTCTGACTGTGAAGGGTGAGAGGGTGTAGTGGATTCTGTGTTAGAGGGGTCCTAACATAGCCTGAAGGGTCAGAGGGAGCTTCTGGAAAGAATTAAAACTTGAACTGAAACTGAAACTTTGAGCGGAAGTAAGCTAAGTGAAGAACAAAGGAAGGAGGTGCAGAAATTTGTTTATTCATTCTACAAACATTGATTGAGCCCTATTCAATGCCAGGTACTGTGTTAATAATTTCTCTTATTTTTGAAAAACTACCCAGGAAATTACAGTTGTGTGGTAGGTGATAATCTTGAGGGTGAGCAGAGAGCTAAGGGAGGACATAGCACAGTGATTTAAAACTTGGATTCTGATCAGAGGGCACCGGAATTGATTTTATACCCAGCATTCTCCACTCACTGTGACCATGAGCAGGTTGCCCAAAGTTCGCTTCACCTTGGATTTTCATCTGTACAATGGGGACAATGATAATACCTACTCTTGTGTGGGTACAATGAAAAATTTTTATTAATGCATTGAACATGAAGCCAGTGTATGGTAAACACTCAATAAGTGAGTGTTATTATCAACTTGAGTATCATTACCGTCATCTTTATTATTATAGTAGATTGTGTAATTAGCCCCAATTATTTTCTTCTTTCCCATCAAAAAAAGCTTTGCATATTTTTATTAACTTAAAGCTTTTGTTTCTATCATGAATAAGGTCTCTTTTCTAAAATATTTTGAATTGATAAATGCTAGTTTTTAGAAAAAGCCATTGATTTTTGTGTAGTTATTTTACATCTGGGTACTTCATGAACTCTGTAATGAGTTTCAGTCATTTTTCAGTTGATTTCCTTCAACTTTCTAGATATATAATTGCATTTGTCAGTAATGACAGTTTTATTTCCTTTCAATTTTTAAAATGACCTTCATTTCTTTCTCTTGCATTATTTCTTTTTTTGGCACTGTGCTGAGCACTGTTAGTGACAATGAATCTTTTTTACATGATACTGAAAGGTGTCTTCACTAAATTAAGGACTTTAACATCTATTTCTCTCTCTCTTTTAATTGTTGTTCAAGTACAGTTGTCTCCATTTTTCCCTACCACTCTCCCCCCATCCCATTCATCCCCACTTCCCATCCTTGATTCTACCCCCTTTGGCTTTGTCCATGTGTCCTTTATACATTTTCCTTGATGACCCGTCCCCTTCCCCAATACCCCCCCCCCCCCCCCGTTATACCCTCCCCCTTCCCCTCTGGTTACTGTTTCTCTTTTGCTAAAAGTTTTAGTAATAAATAGATGTTGAATTGCATCAAATGCCTTTTTTCAGCAGTTTTGGTAGTAATATTTTTATTTTAGTTTTTATTGAATTTATACATGTGAACATGTTAAAAAGGAAAATAATCTATAAGGGTTATAATAAAAAATGTTTCATAACCTTATCCTTTCTACTTTCCACTTCCCTGAGTCAACAATTTTCTAGTTCTTTTGGCTGTTTATTCTGAGTATTTGCCTCCATAGTTCTTAATTGCATGCTGATGGTGCTACTTTCTACTATTGAATAATTTCTTCTACTGACTATGAAGTTATACATATCACTTGAATTTTCCAGGTCTTTGTTCCATTCTGACATACTATATAAATGCATATTTTTCTAATCAAGTGTAGAGTTAATGAGTATTTATACTCTTGTCTGAATATGACAAAAAAGTATCCCTTAATTGCCTTCCCATTATTCAAACCTCATGTTGCTCTTGACTACAATTTTGGGTTTAGATTTTTATTAAAAACTTTTTTAAACAATACTTACATTTAATAATAAGCTTTTCTAATTTCCTTCCTATTTCATTGTAAACATTATTTAAAATTATTTCATTAAATATTGAGTATATATAAAGTCATATTTATAAAATATGTATAAAGTAAAAGATAAAAATACAAGCACATATTACCCAAGATCCAGTTTAAGGGAAGAACATGCAGCCCCTAGAGTCCTGCTATCTTTGTTCAAATCCTGGGTCTACCTACCATTTCTTAAATATGTGACAGTGGGCAGATCACTTAAACTCTTTGTGCCTCAGTTTCCTGTCTGTAAGGTGAACATAATAATACCTATCTCACAGGCTGTTATAAATGAGCTAAAAATGTAGTAGTGTTTAGAATAGTACCTGGTATATATTATAAAATTATATAAATATTAGCTATTATTGTTGGATAAATATGCCATAAATTATTTATCCATTTAATGGATTATGAACATATTTTACTGTCTCAAACAGTCATTCTATGAATATCCATGCACACAGACACGGAACCATATGCATAAATCATAGGGTATAAACAGCTTTAACTGTATAATGCCAAATTGTTTTCTGTGGTGATCGTAATAGTTTATACTACACTAGCACTGTGTAAGCATTCTGTTTGTTTCATATCATCATTATACTTGAAATTAAGAGGTTTTTAAATGACTTCTATGAACTGGTATCTTTTTATGGTTTATTTTTCATTTCTCTGATTAACGACTGTCTTTTTATTGGTTGGCCACTGCAATCTACTTTCTTTTCTGTGGTGCCTATTCCATGCCCATATTCTACTCTATTCTTTTTTCTTATTGCTGTTTACAAGTTTTAAAAAATATATGTGGAACCCTAATCCTTTGTCAGTTATATGTGTTATAAATTTGAGGCTTATCTTGCTTTTATTATAGTGCGTGGGTAATTGAAAGTTATTCATTGTGGTTTTAGTTTGCATCTTTCTGATGATTAGTGAGGTTGAGCATTTTCTCATGTGTCATCTGTATGCCCTCTTGACAGAAGTGTCTATTCAGGTCCTTTGCCCATTTTTAATTGGGTTGGTTGTCTTTTTGGTGTGGAGTTGTGTAAGTTCTTTATATATTTTGGAAGTCCCTTATCAGATGTATCATTGATAAATATATTCTCCATTCCATAGGTTCCCTTTTCATTTTGTTGATGGTTTCTTTTGCTGTGCAAAAGCTTTTTAGTTTGATGTAGTCCCATTTGTTTATTTCCCCCTTTGTTTTCCTTGCTCAAGGAGATACATCAGCAAAAATATTGCTACAAGAAATGTCTGAAAGTTTGCTGCCTGTGTTTTCTTCTAGGATTTTTGTGGTTTTGCAACTCACATTTAAGTCTTTAATCCATTTTGAGTTTGTTATTGTGTATGGCATAAGTTGGTGGTCTAGTTTTACTTTTTTGCATTTATCTGTGTAATTCTCCTAACACCGTTTATTGAAGACACTGTTTTTACTCCATTGTATATATGTTCTTTCATCCTTTGTCAAATATGTATTGACCATAAAGGTGTGGGTTTATTTCTGGGCTCTTTATTCTATTCCATTGATCTGTATACCTGTTTTAATGTCAGTACCATGCTGTTTTGATTATTATGGCCTTGTAGTACAGTTTGATATTATGGCCTTGTAGTATAGTTGGAGGTAGTATGATACCTCCAACTTTATTCTTCTTTCTCAGAATTGCTGAGACTATTCAGGGTGTTTTGTGCTTCTATATAACTTTTTGGAATATTCCATATAACTGTTTGGAATATATGTTCAAGATTTGTGAGATATGCCATTGGTATTTTAATATGAATTGTATTGAATCTGTAGATTGTTTCTCATAGTATGGACACTTTAATGATGCTAATTTTTCCTATCCTTGAATATGGTATATGCTTACATTTATTTGGATCTTCCTCAGTTTTTTTCTTTAGTATGTTATAATTTTCTGAGTACAGGTATTTTTACCTCCTTGGTTAAATCTATTCCTAGGTGCCCTATTTTTTTTGTTGCAGTAGTAAATAGGATTATTTTCCTAATTTTTTAATGATAATTTGTCATTGATGTATAAAAATGCCATGATTTCTGAATATTAATTTTGTATCCTGCCATTTTGCTGAATTCATTTCTTTGATTTAGTAGTATTTTGGTGAAGTCTTGAGGGTTTTCTATGTATTTGTCATGTCTTCTGTAAATAATGATTACCTCATGCCTGTCAGAATGCCTATCATCAATAAATTAACAAACAAGTGCTGGCAAGGATGTGGAAAAAAGGGATCCCTTCTATACTGTTGGCGGGAATGCAGACTGGTGCAGACATTATGGAAAACAGTATGGCGTTTCATCAAAAAATTAAAAATGGAATAGCCTTTTGACTCAGAGATCCCACTTGTGGGAATATGAGTATATCTGAAGAAATTGAAACACTACGTCAGAAGAATATATGCACCCCTGGGTTGATAGCAGCATTATTTACAATAGCCAACATCTGGAAACAACCCAAGTACCCATCAGTAGATGAATGGATAAAAAAGCCATTGTACATATTGCACAACGGAATACTATATAGCTGTAAAAAAGAAGGAAATCTTACCTTTTGTGACAGCATGGGTGGACCTGGAGATAATTATGCTGAGTGAAATAAGCTGGATAGAGAAAGACAAATACCGTATGATCTTACTTATATGTGGCATCTAATGAACAAAAGAAGCTGACAAACAATAGAAGCAGAGGCAAAGACATGTGGAACAGACTGACATCTGTCAGAGGGGAGGGTGGTTGGGGGCCTGGAGGAAGGAAGGTGAAGCGATTAGCCAAAGAACATACAAGGGGGACCCAAAGTGCTCAGAATTTATTTATAAAAATGTATAATTATTTTACTTGTTTAAACTTCAGTCACCTTTAAACTACTCCCCATGTGATACAATATACCTACTGAGACATTTTTTCCACACAGTTTTTATTTCCACAGTTTTATTTTCCAAACAGTTTTTGAACTCATCCAGTTTGATGCCTGTTAACACTTCTGTCATTTTCTGTTTCACCTCTTCCACATCGGCAAAACATTCCCTTTGACAACTTTTTTCATCCAGGGAAACCAAAAAAGTGTCTTGGGATGAGATCAGGTGAATATGGAGGGAGGGACATGGGGATCATTCCGTTTTTGGTTAAAAACGGCTGAACAATCAGCGCAGGGTGAGCAAGTGTGCTCATAAGTCACCCATCATGAAATGGGCAAATGCATTGAAAGAGTCTTCAAAGAAGAATTCACTGAAGCCAAATGCAGCCTCTCACAACAGCACCAGCAAGTGCACTGATACAGATGGGCTTCCAGAACACTCACCTAGCAGGGAAGCCGTACTACAAGAGGCCCACCCTCCAGAAGATAATTCCTGGGCTTTTGTGGATATCCCCTTGTATATTCCAAAGTCACAGACACTGACAACAGGGTGGTGAGGGCCAGAGGGAAGGGGGTCTGGAGGAGGTGGGCAAAGCAGGGGAAAATGGGGACATCTGCAATAGTGTCAACAACAAAAAATAAAGTAAAATAAGTGTGTGATACGCTAAAAAGGCAGGACGAAACAGACATTTTCTGACAAACAAAAATGAGAGTTTTGACACAGTGGACCATCTCTAAGTGAAATTCAAATAGATGTAGTTCAGATAAAGGAAAGTGGTATGAGACGTAAGAAGGAACAAAGTGCAGATATGGTAAATATGTGGGTAAGTCTAAGACATGTGGTCAGTATGACAAAATAATAACGTCATAAGGTATGAAAAATAAAAACATGCCAAAAATCATGACAAAACTAGAAACAAGTCAAGGGATAGGCGAATGAAGTTAAACTGTTCTAAGATCCTTTTAATTTTCTAAATGAGATTTTAAAATATTGGTAAGCTTTAAGTTTAATAAGTTAGGTATCTATGTTTCTAGAAGAACTAGTAAAAATAGAAAATAAGAAAAAAGATTAAGAACTTGCAGTTAATCAAAAAGAATACAAGAAGAAGAAAAAACCCAGCAAAGTCAAGACAAATAAGCTGATAGCAATAAATGAGGTGGCAGATGTGTATCCAGATATATTGGTGCTTACAGTGAATGCAGATGGAATAAAACACCACAGTAAATATAACAACTGTCAAGATAAGTAACTGATTTATAACACTGTACACCAGTGGAAAAAGGTCGAACTTTTCAATAAATATTGCTGAGACAGCTGGTCATCAATATGGGAAAAATTAATAAATTGAGTCTCAAACCTCCCACAGTATATATATAGTTCATTCTAGATCGATTAAACACATAATAATGAAAAGCAAATTTTTCAAAGACAATGTAGGAGGATATCTGTATGTTCTTAAAAATGACACAAAAAGCAAATCATTGGCCAACATTAATAAACTACTGTGTAAAATTGAGTAACTTTTAAAACTGAATTTATTGGCATGACATTTGTTCACAAAAGCATACCGGTTTCAAGTGGACAAGTCAACGACACACCATCTGCACATGGCATCACACATGCGTCACCCAAAAAGCAAAGCCTCCTTCCTTCCCCATGTATCTGCTCTTTGCCCACCTCCACCTACCCACACCCTTTCCCTCTGACTTTCACCACACTGTTGTCTGTGTCTGTGTGCTTTATGTATATTTATATATTTTTTTATTAATCCCTTCACCTTCTTTCACTCAGGCCCCCAAACCCCTCCCCTCTGATAGCTGTTAATCTGTTGCATGTGTCCATGCCTCTATTTCTAGTCTGTCAGTCACTTTATTTTGTTCATTAGATGCCACATATAAGTGACATCATATGTTTTTTGTCTCTCTCTGACTGGCTTATTTCACTTAGCATAATAATCTATGAGTTCATCCACACTGTCCAAATCGTAAAATTTCCTTCGTTTTTTTATGGCTGCATAATATTGTGTAAATGTACCATTTTTCTTAATCCACTCATCTACTGATGGGCACTTGGGTTGTTTCGCAATGTTGGCTACTGTAAATAATGCTGCTGTGAACCCAGGGGTGCATACGGTATTTTGATGTGTATGATACACACTTTCCCCCCTAAAATCTTGAGGGAAAAATAAGGATGCACATTATATATGGGTAATACTAACTCTGTATCTACATAGCCTGGTGTGGCTCAGTAGATTGAATGCCAGCCTGTGAACCAAAGGGTTGCTGATTCGATTCCCAGGCAGGGCACATGCCTGGGGTGCGGGCCAGGTCCCTAGAGGGGGGCGTGCGAGAGGCAACCACATGGATGTTTCTTTCCCTCTTTCGCCTTCCCTTCCCTTCTCTAAAAAATAAATACGTAAAATCTTAAAAAATAATAATACCCTAGAATACAATAATTGGCTTTGTTTTTAAGTATAAATAAATATAAAATTGAATTAAAAAATTAAAATGAGAGATTTTTTCCCTGAAAGTTGGGCCAGAAACATGGGTACACATTATACCCGGCAAAATATGTATATGCTTTTGAATAGGTGTTTCTGGATTCTTAGGATATATTCCTCTGTTTTTAAAGATGTTTTCTAAGTTATTTTCTAAATTAACAAATTTTCCTTTAGCTTGTTGAAGTTATTTGTTCACTGTTTTGGGGTTTCTATTATTGTCATCTGGAATTGAGCTGTTAGCTAATCATCACCCCTTCCCCATCAATCTATCTCTCTGCAGCCGTTAAGATCTCTTTATCCGTGGGAGTCACCACCTCATTAGGTATCTCTGTTGGTCAAAGCCAGGAGCAGGGTTGTCCCAGATTCGAAGCATTGAGAGAAGGACTCCATCTCTTGATGGGGGATATGTTATGGCTATATTTTTTAATGTGTACATTTTATTAGTCCAGAAACCCATTTTATATACTTTTAAATGATATTAGTACATAAATATAGAACATGTATTCTATGTCAAGAAAATATTTGGTGTGCAGGTGGATTTTCAAAAAATTAGCACACAAGTTAGGAACCATAAATATAGGGAATGTTTGTAAATGCGACTTCCAAAAATAATCATGATGGCAACAACCACATCGAGTGCTTTCTCTGTATTAGGCACTGTCCTAAGTGATGTTTTAAAAACTGTTTGTTTTTATATAATTTTAGAGATACAGAAGTGTCGAGAATAGTACATAGAATTTTAATGTATCCTTCAACTTGCTTTCTCAATGTTAGTATCGTACACAGCCATAGCACAGTTCTCAAAACCAGAAAATTGACACCGATGCAAGACTGCTAACTAATCTCCAGACCTTATTTAAATTTCACCAGTTCCGTCCCCTGATTAATGTGCTTTATCTGGTTTAGGATCTGTTTGAATGCTACAACAAATTGGAATGCCTGATTCCTCAATCTGTCAGTTCCTTACACTTTCTTTGAGTTTCCTGACCTAGACACTTTGGAAGAATTGTAGTGTTGTCTGGTGTTTTCCTTTGAGTAGATTGAAGTTAAACATCTCAGTCAAGAATACACAGAGGGGATGAGCTCTTCTTATGCATCATAGCGGGCACATGGTGTCAGTTTGTCTCATTATTGGTGATACTTATTTTGACCACATTTGGGATGTTGCCTGTCAGATTTATTCAAATAGAAATCACCATTTTCCCTTTGTAATTAATAGGAATTAATTTGTAATCAGTAACAATTTTGTGGGACAATACCCTCCTGTTTTTTATAACACTTTCAAATCTACCATACTCTCATTTTTAATATTTTGCTCTTTATTTCTCTTTTCTGAATTTTGGATAATTGTTACAAATTTACCTTCCAGTTCTCTAAATTTTTCTTCAGTATGTCTAAACTGCTACTAAACGCATCAATTGTATTTTTTATTTCAAAGTTTCTAATTGGTTTTATTAAGGAGTTTCTCACTTAAAATCTCTTATTTTTATTTTATTGAAAAATATTATATTTCATCTTTGGGAAGATTTTTAACTACACTTTTGAAAAGTGCTTTAAGTTTTTTTTCTCTTACTATTTTTCCTCCTACAGAGGTTCTTTGCTTTGCTTTGTTTTTTAAGTTATCCTTATGTTCACCTTAGTCAGTTGTTTAGTGATTCTTGGTTCTGGATTCATTCTCTCCCGTGACCTAGGTGGCCTTGCTGGCTTCTTTGCACGTAGCTGGATGTTTTCTCAGCTGGCGTCATCGCTATTTTTTTGGCTTGGCAGGTGAGACCAACTCCTGTGCCTCCTGGCATGGGGGCTCGTCCATTTCCCATGAAGGTCTCACATTTTCTTCCCAGGGAGTGTCCGAATTACTAGGAATCTTGGCTTATAACAAGCCTTAACTACCTGCTTTTTTTCAGTATGCCTTACAACTTCAGACATACCAAAGTTTTTCTATTTATATGTATTTATTAAAATAAATACATGTAAAAAAGTTTTAGTAGTTTAGAGTGGTAGGATAGGAAAGTTAACACATATGACACCTCGCATATGCTGTTCACTGTTTTAAGTGCTTAATATACAATTTGGGGCAAAAGCAGGTTTCTAGTGGTGAGTTTGTGAAACACAGAGTTTATTCTTGTATTATCATTTATTAATTGTATTATTTTTCATATGGACAATGAAAAACCTACTTTTTCTTCACCCTGTCTATGAACGTATTTATTACTTACAACATTTCTACGAGGTAGATACTTTTCTGCATTCCCATTTGATAGGGAAGGTGCATGAGGCATGGAGGTATTAAGTGGTTTCCCCAAGATCATAGAGCCGAAAGTCTTTTAAATCAGGTGTAAGGCTTCCTTACCCATATCAGCCAGTGGGCCCAGCATCTGCCATCCTGAGTTCCCAGGCAGCATCCCGCCACTCAAGTTAATGCCTGCAACCGCGGAGGTCGGAATTATAAGAGCTGCAGTTAGTTCTGCTAATACATACCATGTTGCCCTTGGGTATAATGACATTGGGTTTTGGACCTTGTTCTTCCCTACTCTGCCTCCCTGCTTCAACCCCTGCTCCAGGCCTGTGTAGTTGAAGTAAGAATTAGTGTAAGAATCAATTCCCTGTGGGACCTTACGTAAGTAATGTCTCCTCTGAGCTGACTTTTCCCACCAGTAAATAAGTAGAGGGCTGAGGGTAAACTGGAAGAGGGTAGATTATTTTCTTTACTAACTCTATGGATTTTGTGAATCTATAAATTCACACATGATCATATTATCATAATTTTCTTTCATTGTATTTTGACTTGTTTTTATCACCCTTTATTTTTGTTTGAATCAGTCTAAACTTAGATTAATACATGCAGTTAAAAAATTTAATAATGCAAAGTGCTCACAATGAAAAACAGTGTCCTGATTTCCACCTCTCCTCCTCCCAAATACTGGTCCCTGAAGACAACCACTCATGATGATCTCTGGTTTTAGTTTTACTGGAGGTTATTTCCACCTCTAAATAATGTGCATGTTGTGGGTCCTTGATCTGTGAGCTTCAGACACCGATTGGGCCCTGCTTTGAAAGGTGATGATAGTGCTCGCTTACGAGGGTCTAGATGTGGGACCTCTTGTCCCAGCTCCATGATCTCAGCTAAACCCTGGAGGTGCTGACTCTGCCAAGGTGGGAAATTGTCCCAGGATGGCTGCTCTGGCACTGTGGGGACCTCATGCAGGTTTGTCAATATGAAGGTGGTAGCCCAGGGAGGTACTGGTGAAGCCTGTGACTGAACTCCAGGGGGGTCTTTCTACTCTGGGAATAGTGGCTTGGTTTGCAGAGAGGTCAGTCAAGAGGGAGTACAGTGAGTGTCTCAAATCAGCATGCAGTTTATTGCTTCCAAGAGGGCCTGTGGCTTTGGGGATTGATGGAATAGGACCTATTTCAGTATAATTGATATCTGCTGTTGTTCCAGGTAGTGGGGAATAGCAAAATCACCTGAGATAGAAACAGCAGGGTGCCTAGAAGTCCTGTGGGCAAGTGCAGTGACTGGCATGGGGAAATTTGGAAAGTGACGTATGTCATCGCAGTAGGTCAAGTTTCCCTCATCCTGCTGGGGACCAGGCAGACATCATTTGAAAACTCTGAGGGCTAGGCCTGTGGGTGGGCGCTGGGGGCAGGTGCTGCTTTCTGACAATTAGGTTGTCTCACCAGAGGCCTAGGAGGATTGAGAGAGGCACAGA
This sequence comes from Artibeus jamaicensis, assembly GCF_021234435.1. Lineage (NCBI taxonomy): Eukaryota > Metazoa > Chordata > Mammalia > Chiroptera > Phyllostomidae > Artibeus > Artibeus jamaicensis. The sequence continues at coordinate 16,863,263 of NW_026521843.1, read as the reverse complement.
AAGGCCAACCAACCTTGCAACATTGGTCATCTTTCTTCCCTTTTTAAAAGATTTATTTATTAAGAGAGGGGAAGGGAGGGAGAAAGAGAGGGAGAGAAACATCAATGTGTGGTTGCCTCTCGAGCAGCCCCCCTGCCCCCACATTGGGAATATGGCCCGCCACCCAGGCATATGCCCTGACTGGGAATTAAACTGGTGACCCTTTGGTTTGCAGGCTGGCACTCAGTCCACTGAGCCACAGCAGCCAGGGCATGGTAATCTTTCTTAATAGAATGATCTTAGTAATTCACAGAGAACTACTAAGAACTACTGTCACCTGTGTCAGCCTCTACCCCTGCAAGACTCACTTTCCCAGTGTCTATGGAGAAAGAGGAGTTTGACTAAGAGCTGCTACCGAATTACCCACTGGCATTTACTTCTCTGTGATGTGAGTGCCCCCCTCCTTCCCAGCTCCACTATCCCCCCACTTCACTGCCGTCACCACGTGGAACTTGGGGGATGCTCATCCCACACAAAGTGGTGATGGGCAGCCCTGTGGGCCTCAGGAGAGGGGTGACTTGAGGAGGGCCACACATCTCTATGCTGCCCTATACCTTCTGTTCTCCATCCCACCTCCGTACAAGGCTAAGTGGCCGGGGGCAATAACTGAAGGTGATTATAGAGGTGGCAGAAAAACAGGTGAACCAGTGTTTGCTTTGACTTTTTCTGTAGTCCAAGGGGAAAAAACCCAACTAAATAATTTAGCTCTTCACAGGAGTCCCCCTTGGGTACACCCTGATATCTAGCCCCATTCCCTGTGCTAAGGTCTCTTCTTTACGCCTTTCTGAGAGACTTCATCAAATATCCTACATACAAAACCTTCATCTTTTTAAAAGTTACAGCTCACACCCTCTATCACAGAGGTTGATCTCATCCCAGAATCTGTTCTTTTCACTGTAACTCAAACCAGGGACTTGATCCCTACGGGCATCCAGGGGAGGTAGAGGGGATACTCGGATGGGGTAGTCGAGGGTGGGCTTGTCACTCCAAGGTCTGATACCTTTTGGGTATCTTTCTGTCATTGTGAAGGTAGGTTTCTTCTTCATTACTGGTCCTCAAACCTGCTCACGCATGCATACGTGTGCACACACACATTTATGCACACATAGACATCTATAGAGACACAGTACTTCTCTGAGACAGTGGTAGACATGAAACTATCCTTTCTCCTGAAATAGCATCTGCATCTATTGTGCTGCCAGGAGCAGAAAGAGTGTTGCGCCATCCTGACATATGTCCCAGGCCCATTGCTCTAAAGAGAAAGACTGACAGACTCCGGACATTTTTTTAAATAACCACTTTACCTGTTGTCCGAACAAATTCTCAGGCACAGCATCATCCTCCCCTAGTGGAAAGTGGCCCCTCAGAAGTGGCGGTGGTTGTGGCAGTGCTGGGTCTTCACACACGAGCTCCTCTGGTGGCACCATGGTTTCGTAATGGCTGGCGTATGACCTCATTGGAGATCAGGAAGTGGAGACCCATGGAGGCTTTCTGCTTTCCCTAAGGTCAGATGTGGCTGAGCCAGGACGAGGACCGTCTATGTATTAGTGAAAGAGAATATTACCGAATCTATTCTTTGTTAAAACAGATTGCTGCGCTGGTAAGGAATAAATTCAGGTGAGAATGTGCAAGACATATGGCGACCCAGAGTTCAAGATAGATCAAGATATTACTAAATTTTATTTTCTAAGAAATATCTTTTCTGTAACTTTGTTATAGGAGGCCTTTTTTCCCCCTTAGCCAAATTTTCTACCACATACTGTAAGAGGATCTTCTTAGTTTCTTCATCTAGATAAAGGAAAGGTTGCATTATGATCAGCTCAGCCCTTTCCAACCCCAGCATTCTATGATATAAACAATTAATGTAACATGATGTGCAGTAAGGAGCATGACTTCCTTGTTATGTGTTGACTCAGGAATGGTCATAATAAAGCCACAGAGCAGTGACGCTGATGTTACAGCTGTGGTGCATTCAAGGTCATGAGGTCAGCCTGTCTGCAGCCACCGTGAAGATAAGTGCTTGATTTCGTGATTGTGGGAGTTGATTGGCCATTGTCAAGAGCAAAAGAACCCATATCAAATTTTATGTGAGATTAAACAACATTCAAATGAGACAATTGACATGTAAAAGAAAGCTTAAATGGGTCAAAAAAAAAGGTTCTCTGCTGACACTGATGGCTTCATGAAGGTCAGATACACTTGTTAAGAGGGTCTCATCACCTGCAGGACTGATGAAAATTTCAAACATCAGAAATTTGGTTTGTACAATTAGACAATTATCTGTGAGAATGATGGTGGAGGGCTTAAACTGGCATGAAAGAACACATTTATTTTGAGAGAATGCTTGAGGAGGAAAGTATGTGGACAGTGCTGTGCATTTGATGCTCAGAAACTGCCAGAACTTGACATTCATCTGGATCTCTCAAGGGAAGCTGGACACAGTAAAGGAATTTTTAGGAAATCAGTCACTGGCTCAGCAATACCTTCTATCTCTGGGCTACTGCTCGTCTACTCCAGAGTCCACTTCTTGATCTAGACGCACTCATCAAAAAAATATGGCTAATACTTATCTTACAGGTTGTTGTCAAAATAAAATGAATTTATATGTATGAAAGGGCATGGCAACTAGAAAAGCCTTTGACTTATGTTATTACTGTATTTTAGGGGGATGAACAAGGAAAGGGGTGAGGAGGCAGTGTGGTGTCTTGGAGAAAGCTGTGGTTTGGTCATCAGGTGGTGTGGGTTCTGACCCCTGCTCTGGAGTCTCGTATTCTTCGTCTGTAAAATGAGGATAACAAATTCTCATTTGCACAGGTGTGTGAGTTAATGCAAAAATGAATAATGTATGGGAAGACTTTGCAAATACTAAGTACTATATAAGAGTGAGAAATTATGAGTATGATTATTATTGCTTGAGACCCCATTTTATGGGATTGAAACTCAGGTGCTGCAATGACAGATAAGTGGGAATACCCACAAAGTATACTTTTTCTCCTTGTCATCTATCACCAATAAGTATTTGATTTACATTTGAAATATGGCAACCCCGAAAGCCATTAATCCAAATACTCGGCATGCTGCAAAGCAGAATGTTTCCCAGTCAGAGCCTCCACCTGCTCTGTGATGCTCGCCTTGTGCGTGCGCAGACGGTGCTGTCTGTAATGACCCGCCCATGAGTCAGCAGCCTGGTGTGGCAGCCACTCGGACCAGCTTGCAGGATCTGCAGGCAGCTATGGAGGACAGACTTTGTCCTAAAGAGGTACTAAGCTAAGAGTTTCTGTCTTGGATGACTGTTGTTTCTGCCCATTGAGCCTTCATTCACCCTCTCCTGGTACGAAAACCTCAGTTTTCCTTTTGTTAACCGCTGTTCCCCCACTCTTGCCATTATATTTGGGAGTGGCTGACCTCAGGCCCCACTCTAGAAGTGGGAACATAACCCAGGCCTTCTAACCAGAGAGAGCCTTGACAGTAGCTCTGTGAAGGGCAAGCCAGTTTGGTCTGTTGAATGTCATGTTCAGAGCTCTTGCTCAAATATGTAGAAAAAAGTCTCCTCTGAATCTCAAGAGAACCATAAACAGAACCGTACTGAGCACCTAGATTTAGCTGTGCCCATAGGTTAATTAGACTTTAAAGCTTACCTGAACCAATGAATTCCTTTTATTTCCTTATTCATCTGTTTGCTCTAGTCAAAACTATGCCTAGCCATTTTACTAGCTGTGGTTGTGTTCACTCCTTCAGTGTACACACTCCTTATTGGTGCGTCCTTGTGTCAGGCCCTGTGCAGGGAATTTTGATGACAAGCCATGGGCTTTCTCTTCATGCAGCTTGAAAACTGTGTGAGATACAGTACTAAAATTCAATATAGTAAATATAATGAGTGATACATGCATGAGGCATTACAAAGCATAAAGTGGAAGTCCTTAACTCATCTCAGAGCAGTAGATCGAGTGTGGAGGATCTGGGAAGGTCTTCTACCTTGAGGAAATAAACTCAGAGGTTACTTAAGTGTTGAGTAGGTATATCCAGGACGAGATGGAGTGGAAAGAAAATATATGCTTGTTCTTACCTCTGTAGAGAATAATGCAGAAGTCTCGCTGACAGGTAATTAAAGTGAAAGAGTAGTGAAAGTGATTGGATAGTGAGAGGAATCAGGATGACTGAGGAGTTCTTTGAGCTGTAGGCTTCTCTTGGGTTTTGACCTCCTCCTGTGGGTCAGCCTGGAAATGTGAAAAGCGCAATGTTCTCAAACGTATGGTGTTTGAAAGACACACTTGGAGGGAAGGAAACCAGTTAACAGGCTCTTGCCCTAACCTTGATGAGAAACCTAATAAAATGTGGAGACACAAATAAAGATTAAAGAAATATTTTACAGGTAATATAAAACTGGTGTCTGGATATGGGGATAAGAAAGAGAAAAGAGTCATTTTTTATTTTTCACTTGTGTGACTAGTGAAGGTAGATGGCCAGCTGAGATGATGAGTTTTATTTTGGATGTGCTGAATTTCTGGTACATGAGGTATGATTAGACAGACATATCCAGAAGAGAGCTGGGAGTATGAGTCTGTGGATTATTAGAGAGGTCTAGTTTGGAGAAAGACATTTAGGAATCAATATAGAGTTAGAAATCATGATTTCATCTAAGGAGAAAAGCAGGGTATAAAAAGCAGAGCATTTTGGAAGAACCCTGGGTGCACCAATACTGAAGTACTGTGCTGAGATCAGAGGGGCCCTGAGAGAAGCTTGGGGAAGATGGGAGAAGAGGCAGGAATAGGTGCTTTCCTAGAAGTCAAAGGAACAGGGCTTCAAGATGGAGGGAGTGATCGTCAGTACCACAGGCAATGGAGTATGGGAAAAAATATGGTACCCAAACTACCTACAGTATTTCAGAGTCTGTAAGTCATCTAGTGACCGAAGGTGGGTTCAGTAGAGGAGGAGTGGGAGTGGGAGCCAGAGCAAAGTGAGTTGAAGTTGTTAGAATAATTGTAACCACTCTTTCAGAAGTTTAACGTAAAAGACAGGAAAAGGGTAAGATAGTAAATGCAAATTGTCCCGTGATCAAGGACGTTTTCCTCTTAAGGACAAGAGCCACATGGGCGTATTTCCAGGGTAACAGGAAATAGGGATCTACCAGAAAAGGGGACTGAAGATGTGAAATGAAAAGAGTGGGGATGTGGTAAGAGCCTGGAGGGGGCGTGGTTAAGCACATACAAACAGATCGACTTTGGGAAGGAGGGGGGCATCTCATGTTCCAATATGGGAGGAAGTTTTTTTTTTTAAGATTTTGTTTGTTTATTTCTAGAGAGAGGAAGGGAGGAAGAAAGGGAGAGAAACATCAGTGTGTGGTTGCTTCTTGAGCACCCCCTACTGGGGACCTGGTCTGGAACCCGGCATGTGCCCTGACTGGGAATCAAAGCTGCAACCCTTTGGTTTGCAGGCCAGCACTCAATCCACTGAGCCATACCAGCCAGGGAGGAGGAAGTTTTTGTAGGATGAATATGGGTTATAATAATTGGGTGGAGGAATCTGCAGGAAGAACATATTATGGCTTCCTTTCATGGAAGTAGGAAGTAAGGTAGGGCAAGTTGGGAAAGTTAAGTAATACCAACTAACTTTTTTTATGTGGCCAGTTGAGTCTAATTGGACAGGCATGAATAATGATAAAAAAGACTAAGTAGCTAATGGCACATGGCCCAAAGACTTTCTGTTTTATTGAGATATAATTCACATGCCATGAAAGTCACCTTTTAAAGGTGGTTTTTAAAGGATCCAAGATGGCTACAAAGTAGCTGGAAACTCTGCCCACTTGTTCCCAGATCTGGCCCAGTCTTACAGCTAAACCACAGAGCAATCAACCCAGCTGACAGCGAGAGCATGTGTGAATGAGTGTGTTCATAGATGAGTGTGCAGGGCATGTGCTGAATGGGCAAAGCCTGCCCATCTGCAGGGACCTAAAAAGTGGGTGGCCTGGGCTCTCCTACCAGAGCAGCTGCTGCTGCCGTGGCCCAACCCGGCACTATTGGCTGCACAGATTTAGGACAGGGGTCATTTTGAGGAATTTAAAATATTCTCTGTGGGAAGAAGCCTCCATGGTGCCTGCACCTCAGTGCCCAGCATGTGTCTGTGCTTTCTGCCCTGGCAGTGCCATGTACCCTGCCATGAGAAAGGCTAGCAACATACAGAAAGCATGTGGCTCTTGGTTGGTCTTGGTTTTCTCACTTTTCAGTTTTGTTGTAGACATGAGGGCAAGAGACATTTTACTGTGTTCTCTATAAACTAATAACAGAGCCAGTGGGATACCAGATGGAACTGACTTGTGTTGCCAGGTGGGAAGACAGTAGGGTGAGTGGGGTCTGCAGTGATGGGAGAGCAGGGGCTCCACCTGAGGTCGGCGTGAGTATGGGCTCGGGCAGCGGGAGGACATGCTGAAGTGACGGCTCAGTTTTTTCAGATCTGATTTTTTCAGAGAAGCTGGAAAGCTAGAGTTTTAAAATGAAACCACTCAATTTTTACATGTAGACCTATTTTAAAAGATGAGGTGGGCTGTTGGTCTTCAGGTAAAACATAATAAACCTGCAAGCTACTAGTTGCAACTCTCATCAGATCGTTTTGCAGCCAGGCCCTAGTGATTTTTGGCCTTGGGGACCAGCTTTCAAAAGATCCAGGCACTCAGGATACTTTTATCCCTCAGGTATAAAAGTATGTGTACTGAATTGAGCGTCCTATCTGGGGTCAGACTGACATGCCCTTACCTGGGCTTCTATAGTTCCTGGCTTCTAATGTGCACCAGGCTTAATGCTTCCGATTTTCCCAGAACCCCTTCTTCATTATTCGCTTGTAACCCTGAAGTGGGTATCTCTAGAATGTCTAGGGAACGTAAAAGAGTGTGAGTCTCTGGGAACCGCCCCGCCCCCCCCCCCCTCCGGGACTGTGCTATTCCATACAGTGGCCACTAGACGGGGGTGATGCTCGAACAACTGAAACGTGGTTAGTTCCAGTTGAGAGGTGCTGCAAATGTGAAATATATACAGGATTGTAAAGCCCTTGCTGTGACACACAAAAAGTAAGACATCTCAGTTATTTTTCATAACTTACATGTTAGAATAATATATTAGCTTAAATAAAATATATAGTTAAAAATAATTTGCCTGTTTTTACATTTTTAATGTAGCTACTAGAAATTTTAAAATTACCTATGTAGGTCACATCATATTTTCACTGACAGCACTGCACTGGGTCTTCCCGTTCCCAGGGTGAATTGGGAAAAGGCCGTCATGCATTCTCTTCCCATCATCCCGGGGGCAGGCACTCTGAAGCTCACGGGGGCTGGTGAGCATCCCACTTGCTCTGTTGCGAGGGGGATAACCAGGCCTGTCAGTGTTGGGCATCACTTCAAGCTGTGCCTTTAAGATAGGCAGGTAATGTACACGCCCATAGGGGGGCCACTGAACCCTCAAAGGAAATGGCAGTCCGAGGGGTCAACTGCTGGCTGACTGCATCTCTACAGATCCATTAGTCGCTGTTTCCTTTCCTTTTATTTTGACCTCTGACCTTCTGTTCTACAGTCACCATAGGACTGAGCCAAACACTGTATGAGAGTGTGTGAGCAGGTTCAGGTTCAGGGGTTCAGGGGTTCAGGGATGAAAGGGCCCATCTATCACCTCATGGCCAGAGCTTCAGCACTAGAGTCTCTTTTTCTGGCCGGTGTGGGGGCTGTAGAATGGCCCCAAATGGCTGTATCTCGCCATTTATAATGTGCACCCACATTTTTGGCCCAAACTTTTGAAGGAAAACATCTTTCATTTTAATTTTTAAATTCAATTTTATTTATTTATATTTAGATACTTGTGTTTTTGTAACATAAAGGAATTTTTGCATCTATTTTTGAACATACTTTGTTCAAAATAATATGTATACAAGGAATTTTAGGTAAATAATTACAAAACACAAGAAAAGATACAGTGTATTTTGGGTACTACCCATGTATAATGAGCATCCTTATTTTTCCCTCAAAAATCTGGGGAAAAAGTACGCATTATGCACAGCAAAATGTGGTACTCTGCCTCTTTTGAGACTGCTATCCCATTAGACCCCTGGCGGAAGGTAGGAGTCTGTGCAGCAGACAGCCTCCCTCACTCCCACCGTGGGCTCAGAGGTGTCCGGGAACCCCACAGAGGTGAGGAAAACCTGGAGCCAGGGCGTGCTGGGTCACCTTGCAGTGCTTGCTGAGCACGAGTGCCGAGCCCTGGGTGTGCCAGCAGGGATTTTAACCAGCAGGAGAATCAAAGCAGTAGGAACTAGGTGCAAGCATTGGATGAAAACATTAGAAATCACTTTTTAAAACACTGTGTTGTGTGCTACCGCCAACAATATTGGAGAGAGATCCCCCAGCTTCCTTTCCCCCCTCTCTCTCCCTCCCCTCTTCTCTTTCTTCTTTCTTTCTTTGCGCTGGGGCATGAACGTGCCAACATGTCTTTGCAATCTATCAGAGCCCTGATTTACACCACTCAGAAGTTTTGCATGGCTGTCACCTCATTAAGATATTTATATCCTGGCAGAGCCTGAACTTGAGTCTACCTTGAATGTGTAATTGCGTGTTGCTAATGTAATGGCTGGAATTGCCCATGCAAGGAGCAACATGAGAAAGGGCACTGGGAGGAATGCAAGGTCACAGAGCCACCTGAAGGGTGCTCAGGGTTGATGTGCTCATTTCCTCCAATTCCAGAGAGGAGAATTCTCACGATAGCAGGTAGGGTTTACAGAGGAGAATGGCTGCAGCCTGGGCCTGTGCAGATGGCAGTGGAGAGGAGTTTATTGTGCTTTCCAAATGGCTAAGAGCCTCACTGACAGTCTGAGCACACACACAGCAATAGCCCTGACCCAGATGCCCATAAATATGGATGAATCAATGGGAGAGGTAGTTGCTACTCCCTAAAGATGGCTTGCTTTTTCCCTAGCATTAGCAAATTTGCCTGCAAAACAATATAGGAAGATAGTTTTCTTTTCAGAAATAGATACAAAATTTAGTCTTGCTTCCTTGTATTTGGTCTACTTCCAGACTCCTTGGGGAAAGAGACGTGGCTGCCTCTAACACTGTGATGCTTTTCTTCTGCCACCCAGGGGGAAATTGTCTGGCTGTTCCATGGGGCCTCTCATCCCACCGGTTATGTTACATTTATGAATTCAGTCAATATTTACTAAACACATGCCATGAGATATACCAGGTGCCTCAGATACGGCAGGAAATAAAACAAGCAGGGGGCTGGCACCATGCTCACTGACTAGCCCCGGACACAGGCAGTTGCAAACAGTGTGGTAAGTGGTGTCAGGAAGGACACAGTGTGGTGCCACAGAGGTCCCACTGCCTCCACGAGACAGTGGTTCTCCTGGTTTTTGTTTTGCCAAAGTGTATGCTCCAGAGTGGGAGATACAAAAGAAGGGAAGATGGTAGGGGCAACCAAGAGGCTTAAGACATTGAGGCTGCCATAGGAAAAAAAAAAGGATTTTAGAACATTCCCCAAGACCAACAGAGGAAAAAAAAAGTTTTCAGGTTCACAGACCAGTAGGCATCAGTACCTGGCCCCTGGAGGTACTGCGGGAAGTAGCAGATCTCAGGAGAGGATGACTCTTTGGGTGCCCCAGAGAGGCTGGACTTGGTGCCCTAGACACCCAGACTTGGCCATGAGCCCAGAACAGAGGAGATGCTCTCCTCTGTGGGACTTCATGGGCTTGTACCATGACTGTGTTAGTGATGGGCCATGAAGCAGACAGCCATTTCTCTTTTTTAAACTATGTTTTATTGATTATGCTATTACAGTCGTCCCAATTTTCCCCCTTTGCCCCCCTCCACCCAGCACCACCCACTCCCTCAGGCAATCCACACACCAATGTTCATGTGCATGGGTCAAGTGTATAAGTTCTTTGGCTCCTCCATTTCCTGTACTTTACTTCACACCCCCAGGGCTATTCTGTAACTACCTACTTGTACTTCTTAATCCCCTCACCTCTTCACCCATCCCCCCATAGCCCTCTCCTGTCTAGCAACCATCGCAGTGTGTCCCTGGGAGCTCTGCCAACCCTGAGTGAGGAAATTGTGCTCCAGCAGTGACTAAAGTTAAATTTGCTGTTAACACAGTGGGATGGGGACTCAGAAAAGATTAAATTTTATATCAGGAGATAAAAATATTGTGAAATTTCTAACATTCCATATTGAATGTAGAATAAAAGTTACACCTGCTATGCATGGGGACCTCATCTAGGACTGCTAAGAATCCCAGCACAGAATATAATCTGCCCACAGATTGATTACTTCCTTAGCAGTGGGACCAGTTGGTTTTGAGGAAATGGCTGTTCCCGTGTTAGAAAATGGGTGGGTAGAGATGAGTGTGAATTCGCAGAAGTCACAGCTGATTTGGAGAACACCATGTTCTAGTGATGAAACTGAATTTGAAAGAGTACTATAGAATGCTTTAAACCTCCAGGTTGATGAGACACGTTGGCTTATCCAGTGTTTGAGGAAGGAAACACAAGTGTAACCTTGTTAGATTACACTGACAATATTAATTTCTCTCAAATTCCCAAGAGAGTTACAAAGACGTTTCAGACTCATGGAGAAATTTAAGGCCCTACCTCTGATGATATTTTTATTTAAAAAAATTTGTTTTTCAAAAGATTTTATCTATTTATTTTTAGAGAGAGGAGAATGGAGGGAGGAAGGGAGGGAGGGAAACATCAATGCGTGGTTGCCTCTCATGCGCCCCTTACCAGGGACTTGGCCCAAAACCCTGGCATGTGCCCTAGACTGGGAATCCAAGAAGCGACTCTTGGATTTGTAGGCTGGCATTCAGTCCACTGAGCCATACCAGCTAGGGCTCTGATATTATTTTTAAAAGCAAACAAAATATAACCTCTTTCTAGGATAGAGAGACATAAGAGACTGGTGTCACCAGAGTCCCAGTAAGAGAACTTTATTTCCCAAGGGTCATAATGGGTGGAGCACAGACATCTGTGGGTGATTTTAGTGGCAGACTTTTCAGCTGGGCACATGGGGTCTTAAAGCAGAAGAAAGAATGCCTGCCTGCCATTTGATGAGGCCGCTAAGGAGATGCAAACCTAGCCTGCATGTGACGGCTACCTCATGCTGTGAGCCTCCACGGAAGGGGCTGTAGCCTCCAGCCTCCAGGTTCCACCAAGGGGTCCCGGAGAAGTCTGAGTCAGTATAGGATTACCTCCTTCTCTTTCCTACACACGCACAAGCTTGGTCCAGATCCTGGGGTAAGGTGATGATTTAGAAGATGCAGAGTGCATAGTTGGGTATTTCATTAGAAAGACTCATTTATTTATGTAAAAAAATATTTATTGAGGACCTATTGTGTGTTAAATGCTCTTGTAGACTCTGGGGGTACAACAGCACACAAAATCTGCCCTCATGAAGTATGACAGATTGCATTTTCTAAAAATTACTCAACATTATTAAGATAGCAGCTCTTCCCAACTTGATCTGTAGATTTATGCAATCTGGATAAAAATCCCAGAAAGTTATTTTATGGATGTTGAAAAGCTGATTCTGAAGCTTATGTGGAGCGGCACAAGACTCAGAATGACCAACACAGTACCGGAGAAGAACAAAGTCAGGGAACTGGTACTGCTGCTTGTAGCACAGTGATCGAGAGAGACAGTGTGGCATTGGTGAAAAACAGACCAGTAGGTCTGCTGAACAGGAGAGAAAGCCCGGAAACAGACTCACCAAGATATAGCCGACCGGTTTTTGACAGAAGAGCCAAGGCGGTTCAATGGAGAAAGACCTGTCTTTTCAACAAATGATCTGGAACATCAGGGCATTCATATGCAAATAAAAAAATGGAATCGAGAACTGTCTGACACCCTACAAAAATTTATTCAAAATGGATCACATACCTCAGTGTAAAGTGCAAAACTATAAAACTTTTAGACATTAACATATGAGAAAATCTTGGTGACCTTGGGTTTGATGATGAGTTTTTAGCTATAACACCAAAAGTATGATTTATGAAAGAAAAATGAATAAACCGGATTTCACCAAAATTTAAAACTTCTGCTCCATGAAAGACACTGTTAGAAGAATAAAAAGACAAGCTAATGACTGGTAAAGTACTGATGTGGGCTCCAGCCAGCAGTGTCTGTGGGCTTGTGGATGCGACAAACACATTCACATGGACTGCAGACGTCTGGTGGGGAAAAGGGACGCACGGCCGCTCTCTGAGTGAGAGAGCGCCTTGCCTGGACAGGCTTTTATTGCTTTCCAGTAGCAGTACATCAAGGAAGGTTCTCATTCATTATATTTAGGGTTACTTTAAGTGATTACTTCTTACAGATAACAAAGAAAAAACTTTGCCAATGCAAGGGAACAATAAAAGTAATTGATCTGGTTACATTCCATCCTTGGGATGGCTTAGCACAGACTTTAGGGAGTTGCTTCGGAGATATACATTAATTATTTTCAGTCTTAATGCAGGGTGAGGGAGTTTTAGCAAAAGCAAGCCTTAAAGCAGCCTAGGTACAATGCAGGCTTGGTTCCCCATGGGAAAGTCGATCTGTGGGCCCGGCTCCTGTGGGCCACTTCCTGCCTGCTGGTTTTCTGAATTGGAGCTGGGCTACATTCGCCTCTGCCATGCTGACCAGTTCCTGATAAAATACCTTTCTTGTAAAGGACTTTTATTCACAATATACCAAGAACTCTTTAAACTCAACAATAAGAATAAAAAAGTGGACAAAAGATTTGAACAAACATGTCACTAAAGAATATATACATATGGCAAATAAGTACAGGAGAAATGCTCTATGTTGTATGTCGTTGGTGGATTACAAATTAAAACAACAATGAGATATATCACTAAAATCTATAAGAAGTCCTTCAAAAGGTTAATGGATAGCCAACTTGTGATGCATTCATGCAATGGAATATTATTTGGTAATAAAAAGAAATGAGCTTTGAAGCCACAAAAAGACATGTAAGAAACTTAAATGCATATTGATCAGTGGAAGAAGCCAGTCTGAAAAGGCTACATATTATAAGATTCCAACTGTGTATAACATTCTGGAGAAGTTACCATGTTGTAAGGAAGTCCCAGCTATACAGAGGCATTATATAATAATGTTCCAGTCAGTAGTGTCATCTAATGTCCCAGGTGACAAACGGTATAAAACTCCTAGATATATAAGTATGTGAACCTTCAGATCATTCTAGTCCTCAGCTGTCAAAACACCTTCTAGTCTCCCAGCTGAGGACCCAGCTACCGTGAGCAGAGGCAAACATCCCCACTGTGCCCTGTCCGCACTTCAACCTACAGAGTCCACGAGCACAGTGAGTGTCTGTTTTGTGCCACTAAATGGTGGGATAATTGACAGTAAATAATTGGACCATTTATCTTAATAGCAGAGATAACTGAATCATATTGTCTTATATGTCATATATTCTGGCTACCATTTCATTGGTAAAAAATGCATTCTTCTACGGTGGCTATCAGAAGTGAAAACATTTGTAAAAGAGGTTTACTTACAAAGAAGTGCAAGACAGTCAGAAGGACTGGCTCTCCAAATGATAAAAGAGTAAGACAAATGACATGAATCCCTATATTAGTTTCCTATGGCTGCTATAACAAATTATCAAAAACTTAGTGGTTGAAAACAACATTGATTTATTATCTTGAGTTCTACAGGTCAGGGGTCCAGAATGGTTCTCATCAAGGTATCAGCTGGGCTGCATTCCTTCTGGAGGCTCTAGGGGAGAATCGCTTTTCCTGCTTTTTCTAGCTTCTCAAGACTGCTGTGGTTCTTGGCCCATGTCCCATTCTTCCATCTTCAAAGCCCACAGCATCAGGCAAAGTTTCTCATGCACGCATCTTTCTGGTCCTCCCTCTTTTTGTCTCTGTCTCTCCCTTATACGGACCTTGTGATTACTTGGGCCCACCCATATAGTCCAGGATCATCTTCCCATCTCAAGGTCAGTTGATTAGCAACCTTAATTATTCTTTCCTACCTAACCTTACATATTCACAGGTTCTGGGGTTTAGGACATAGATGTCATTGAGGGCCATTATTTTGCCTTCCAGTGTTCCAAACTAGCTTTATTATCACTTGTGGGATGGAAATTTTGGTAGTTTTTTTTCATTCTCTAAGGGGGTTTAGTAGTATGTTTCATACCTTTTGCATCCCTCTCAAACTTTGTACGTAGTAGATTCTCAATAAATGTTTGTTGACTGCCTGCCCTTCAGAAAAAGCACAGGGAGGGAAAGTAAGCATATTCACATACCAATTACATTGTCCCATGGAGAAAGAATAATTAAGATGATGTGTGGAGCAATTTGAAACCCACCTGGAATGCAGTAATCTGCCCTTCTCGTTTTGGCTTATCTCACTGAACTCCAAGAATAACTTTGTGGGATGGGTCTGTTATCCTGTTTTACAGATGTGAAAGGCAGTTACATGGAGAGTGAATGACCTCTCTGAAGTCACTCAGGAATCACTGTAAAGGCAGCCCTGAGTTCTGTCTTAAGTTTGCAAATTCAATGCTTTTCTCTTACTTTAAATGCTCCAGCATCCCCTTGGCTTCTTTCTGAGCAGGTGAATTTCCTGCATGTGTCAGGATTTTATAATTGCTTTTGTTTTACTTTTTTCTTTTTTGGCCTGGGGTATTTTTATTTTCCCTGCTCTGTCCTATAATTTCATTCCCAGACTTCTCCTCATATGAAGCTTGGTATTTTCAGGCATTGCCAGGGTCCAGCCAAGGAAAGCCAGCACAGAACAGCTGTGTGAGCTGCTTATCCTGCTCTCCTCGACTGCATCCAGGCACTAAATCTGTACTTTTATTCCACTGTGTTTGGGCTGGAAACTGATGGTGAAGTCTGGACTCACTCTCAAGTCATGATCCGACTTCCAAGTGTCTTTTAGGGTTGTCAGGGGCAGAGAGAGCCAAAGTCACCAACGGCTCCTTCAATTGAGAATTTACTAATTTAACCACCCATCTAGCTATTTAAAAATATTTATGGGTATATCTGGAGAAGTGGAATTGTTCAGGATTACTTAGCCAGGTAGCAGCAGAGATGGCAGTAGGACCCGGTCTGCTTCCCCAGGTGCATTCAGGAAACTGTTAAGAGAGAACATCCCTGCAGGATGGTGTGGTCAGGCTGTGAGGACCGCTCATCTCCATTAGAACTCAGGTGCAATTTTCCAAGCATCCTGAAACTCAGGGGCTGGTTGACCCTGGGAAATACAAGGGTACAGAGGAAAGGGTAGAGCCCGGAGTGAGATGGGCATTTGAATCCCAGCTGTACTGGTCGTTAACTCTGCTCAGGTCAGTTCAGCAGTTCTGAAGCTTACTCTCTTCTTTGTCATAGTGAGGAATTCATATCGTAATGAGGATATGGTAACTGTATTTCTAAGACTTTTGGGAGGAGTAGATGACATGGTTCACATGAAAACATGTGACACAGTATGTGGCACAAAGCGAGTACCCAGTAAATACCTTCTGGCTTCCTGCCTGTAGTACGTTCGTTGGCCTTGTCCTCAAAGAAGACAGTGGGGACAGGGAAGGTGTATCTAGTAACTGAAATTGTAGTCTTGGTTCTGCTGTTGTTTCCCTGGAAAGATGCAGCCTATTCTGCACATTGCTTTTTTCCTATTCATAAAAAGGTAGGTGGTTAAGCCTACTCCTCCTAACCTCATGGGGCTTGGTAAACATGCTAAGCTCCTAGGACTGAAAAATCTGCAGAACATTGAGAAAAAAGAAGAGGCTCAGCCTCTAATGTCACCATACAAATGGGTAAAAATAAGCAAATAGGGCAACTTGCCAACAGTTGAGAACTGTAAATATTTCAGGATGAACTGAATTTAGAATTGGTCAAAAAGCATTTGATTAGTGCTTCAGGGATTAAAATCCTTTATCAGCATAATTGCTATTGTTAATAGACATGTAATGAACAATGGCTGTGCACTGTCAGGCTACAAATAAGACGCAGCTCCTCCCCAATGTCTACAGTTAAAGGAGACTGAAAAACCAGCCAAACATGAAAAAACGAGATGTACTAGGGGGAGAAGGGGCCAGGTGGGATTCGACTCAGAGTGAATAATGAGACACCCTCCCACCCCGCCCACAGTACTGCATATGTCCTGGTGCTCAAAGTCTCAGAAAAGAGATGGGTAACTGGCCCAAAGGAAAGCAGTGAAAATGATAAAATGAAATTTGAAGGAAAGTTAAATGCTCTGGGTTGATTCCCCTGCAGAAGAAAGGGTTCAGGTTTACGAGGCTCCCAGTATCTGTTGCACACTCCTCAGCTGTTTCCTCCTCTTCCTTTCTGGGCTGGTCGTGGTAAGTTTCCAGTTTTATCAGACTCAAGTCCTCTGAGGACTCAAGAGTCATATCTTATTTTTCTTTGAATCCACTGGTGCATATAGGGAGTAAGGTGCTTATGCTTGTTTGTTTGGGCCATTGAGTGGCTGGAGGGGAGGATGGATGTTACGTGGCTAGGCCACAGCTGGCTCAGAGGAATCAGGAAGTACAGGCTATTTTTCACTCCTTAAAAAAGTGCCCTGACACATGGCCGGTGGGGGGTGGTGGTTTGGATGTTCTAGTGGACATCAGTTGGTTACCTGTCCACCATCCACTCCTTCCATCCCCTCATTCTGACAGCACACTGTCTCCTTCCTTTGTCTGAGGGGACGATTACCTTGCCCTTGGCCAATCAGTGTAGTCTCCTCTCCCTTGCTTGGGTGTTGGTCCAGGGCCGTGTGACAACCCAGGCCTAACCTAATCAGCACGTGGACTTACCTCGGGCACTCTGATTTTTTCAGGTTGGTCAGACAGAGGAAAGCTTGTTAGTCTGTTCCAAGTTTTAGAGAAGAGATGGCTCATGTCTCTTTCTTCCCTCTGGGTGATGCAGAGCATGATATTGTGTTGGAGTTACTGTGACCATTGTGCGGCAGCCAGAGATAAAGCAAGGACATGGATAAAGGCAGAAACGGAAGTGGAACACAGGCCTGAATTGGACCGCATGGGAGACAGCTCTGCATCATGCCTTTCCATGCGACTCAAACATTCTCTATGTTTAAATCGGTTTGATTTGGATTTTGTTAATATTTGTAACACAGTGCATTCTAAGTGATGCAGCAGTGATGCTGCCATCAGAGTTGGAAACGGAGAGGCAGCGCCATGGCGGTTAGGAATCGAGGTCCGTCCCCACTTCCCTGTCACCAGCTCTGACACTGGGCGAGTTACGTGCACTTTCCGAGACTCAGTATTTCTCCTACGCAGAGGAAGCATGAATGCCTTGTGAGGGTTACATGGGACAATGCATGCACACTGCTACGTATTTTGTGAGAACTCAGAAGAGCAGGCACAACCTTCAAGGGTCCTGCCTGGGATTTGGAGTATGAAGTGGCATGTCTTGAGTTGTAATTAAACTTTCTTGTCATATTTCTCTTACTTAGCCTTGTTTACCTTAAGTTCTCTGTGTCTACTTCTTAGGTCAAGTCAACTCAAATGGCTTATTATTAGTAACATGATCCATTTTATTGTGCTTTACTGATTCTATTTTAGAGCTTTCCTGAGAAACAGACCAATAGGATGTATCTGAGGTAGAAATGGAGACACGGATTTCTACACTTATATATCTATACATGTCTGCGTCTCAAGGGATTGAATATAAAGAACTGGTTAACACAAATACGAAGGCCGAGAAGTCCCAACATCCGCAGTCAGCAAGCCAGAGAGACCCAGAAGAGCCAGTAAGTTCTATCCCAGGTCCAGAGAACTGAGAACCAGGGGGCTGATGGTGTAGTTTTCAGTCTGAGGGCAGAACAAGACTGATGTTCCAAGTCAAGCCGGCGAAGTCCTCTCGTATTCAGTCTTTTTGTTTTGTTCCAGCCTTCTACTGATTGATGAGGCCCATTGGCATTTGAGAGGACACATGTTTTACTCTGTCTATTATTTTAAGTGTTCATCTCATGTAGAAACAGCCTCACAGATACTCCCAGAATGATGTTCCACCAAATATCTGTGTACCCAGTGGCACAGTCAGTGTGACACACACAATGAATGATGTATCGCACTCAATAATCGAAAATATTTATGGAGTATTTCCTGTGTGTCAGGTTCTGTTCTAAGCACTGGGGATATGGGAGTGGAAGGAAAGAAAGGAAAAAGAGAAAGAAAAGAGGGCAAGGGAGAAAAAAACCCTACTCTTATAAAAGGTTTTTTTTGTGAAATTTTCATAGTTTAGCAAGTTTATTTTCTATATTGTCTCATTTAATCCTCACGATAATTCTCTGAGGTTGTTTTGACAAGTTTTATATCTTCACCCTGCAAAGGAGGCAATAGAGACAGAAAGAGATTGATCTGCTGACTTGTCAAGGTCACAGAATCCCGTGCGGTGGAAACCAGACTGGAACCGAGTCCCTCGGATCCAGTGTGATGCTCTTTTCCCTGTACGGGATGTTTACCTACCGAGAGCTGCGTAGTTGAGAAGAGTCAATCTACACAATTACCTGTCTCCATTCTGCAGTGTGTTTAGGGACAGACTGTGCGACAGGAGTTGTCAACTCACGTCTGATTACTTTATTACTCATTCGACATCACGGTCTAACAGACCTCCACGCCTCTGTCCCACGGGCAACTGCATTTGAGAAACGCCTGGGCTGGCATCAGCTGACTACTTAATTTTCTACCTAAGACAAGATCTTGCTTCCTTTAATGGCTCTCAAAATGTTGACATGCATGGGAGCACAAAACAGCACTCTTTCTTGTTTTTCCCTCCTTCTAAAACCACGAGAAATTATTTAAGGAAGTTTTAATGAAATGCATTTGTCACTTATTAAGATGGATGGCTGGAGGGCAGCTTTCCATTACTGGAAATGGCAGAAGCAAATTAGGAAATAACAGTCCTCAGCATCTTCTCCAACTAGCTTTTGCATAATGTGTTGGAAAAAACGCCACCTCGGCAAAAACTGCTATTGTGAGGAGCAGGGTTCTTCCCTCAAAGGGGTGTGTTTACCAGTGAGGGTCCTCTTTCACTTTGGGAAGAGGAATGGCTGGGCTTGTGGGAGGGGCTTCCACGCCCAGGACACTTTCTGGTGTTTGGAGGTTGGTGGCTCTGTTTCACAGAGGCCCAGAGAAGCTCTTTTGCTTTAGGGTTACCTAAGTCAGAAGCCCTGGCTTTTTGTTTAGCTTTCTAAACGTAAATTTTATCATTTCTTATTGGGCCCAAAAGGGCCCATTCAGCAAATACTGGGTGTCAACTATGTGGGCAACACTCTTTTGACACGGGGGTTACCAGCAAGAATGAAACACTATGCCTGCTTTGTGTGTTACTACACTCATAGGGACACAGTAAAGAAAATTCAGAAAGTGTTTTATGCCATCATAGTAATAAAGCAAAGTCACAAAATATAGAGTAGGCAGAAGGGGAGTTTATTAGAAGGAATAAAATCTCTTTCACAAGTCATGAAACCCAGGGTCTTAGTTTCGTATAACCATTGTATTTTTATGTTTCCAGGGGGAAGCTGTACAGCTAGCATTTCTGTTGTTGCTAAAAAGGATTTTCGTGATTATTGAATTTTTTCATTTAAACACAAGAGGCTGTTTTTTCAATAACCAAATAAATGATAGCACAGTAGTCACCTTTTCCTAAATACACCTAGACTCGAATTACATTTCCCAAGGAAGAAGTCAGATCAACTCAATGTCTGTGAAGTCAGATCAATGTCTATTAAGCCATACAGTCATTCAGAAACCATTTATTGATCCTCTCCTGTTGACCAGGCACAGGGCGAGGCACTGGGGAGGAAGCAGTGAGCAGGTACGGGACATCAGCAGCAGGCTACTCATTTCCCTAGCCTGTTACTGTTAGGAAGAATTTCATGCCCAGGATTTTATCCTCTCGATCATCCTGTAGAGTTGGAAGACAAGTATAAGCAGGACATTCAAGCTTATAACTGTCATTAGTGCTCTTCTCTAAGTGTTTCTGGCTGTCTGCTTTCTGGCATAATTCTTTTCAGTAGTTGTGCCAGTGGGACATGGTCTGGTTAATGAATGTGAGGAAGAAGGATCTTGTCACCTGTCAACAGAGGCTCTAAGAGGACCTTTCCCTTCTCGCTTTCATGGTCATCACGAATATTTGTGTGCCCAGCTCTGGCTCCTGGAAGAACCACAGTGAGCAAAGACTCCCGCTGCCCCACACGGGACTTGTGGTGTGAGTGAGAAACTGAACATTGGCCATATTAAGCTACTGAATTCTGTGGTGGTGTCAGTACCCCATAACCTGGCCCCTACTAACACAAGATTCCATCTGATCATCTCTCCCCACTTGAAACTATCTTTTGAGGGAATTTAAGCATCTCAGAGGGAGTCAACCTCATTGCTAGAAAGTTCTAATTGTTGGCGAGTTCTTCCTTCAAAATTGAAATAAAGTCAGCTTTCTCCTCATTCTCCTTGACTTCTTACTCTTCCCTCTGAAACACCAAGAGAAAAACCTATACCTCCTCCTACAGGGATGCTCTTCACATGATATGACAGCTGTCATGTCTTCGCTCAGATCTCCCTTCTCCAGCAGAAACGTGACTGATACCCTCGAACTGGTTCTTTGATGACACAGCTCCCAGATGCCTCATGTTTCTTGTTTTCAGTCTCTAGATACATCTTCACTTACCAGTATAGCTTTTAAATGAGGAAATACTAATTTCAGATGTCTTATGGCCATGTCTACTACAATGAAATTTCTATTTTATGCTCAGGTACTAAGGCAAAGAAATTATTAAAAGATTTAATAATCTTTTAAGACAAATTCAATCTCATATGCTTTCTGCTTAAAACCCTTCAAAATTTCCCCATTGTGTTTAAGATAAAGTACTTACAAGACCCTAAATGATCCAGAGGCAGCTCATGTTTTCAGTTTTATCTTTCCCTAGCACCCCTGTGCCAGTCATTTGCCTATTTGCCTTCTGATTCATTCCTCACCCCTCCTAGATTTTAGGGTCTCCTTACCGGCTGGATTCCAGTGAGGTTAGGTCCACTGAAGGAATGGGTAGCAGGTGAAGCGTGCTTTCCCACCACTCTGCTGTTAGGTGGCATCTCCAGAAGTGGCTTCATTCCCTCTGTCTCCTTGTGGCTCCTGCCCCTGCCAGGCTGTGGTGTCTCTTGTCCTACTCCTGTCGGGCAGCCACCAATGACCTGTGGCCCCTGCCAGATGGCTTCAGCTCTGGGCCCTAGGGACGCCGCTCCTTCCGTGGGGTCCTGCTGTTGCTGGTCTCTGTGTGGCCTCCTCATCCTTTGTTCATCTTCTCAACCCTTTTGTTACAGTTACAAAAAATTCTTCTCTGTTAAACCTCCTCTATTTGACATAACTCAAGAGAGTTATCTTTTCATTGCTTACACCCCTCTAGCGTTCTATTCTCAACCACATGAACATTTTTTAGCTCTTGGAAGAAGCCATGTTTTCACTTGTCTGAAAGTCTTATCTCTTTTCTTCCAAACATGAGTAACTTTATTCCTTCCTCAGTTCTCAGGGTCGGTATCTTCTCTCTGGGTTCCCTTAGCACTCTATGCTAATTTCTATCAGTGCATTCATTTACGTTGACCTCTTCCCTTTGCAATTATTTGCCTGTGGCAGGTAAGACCACTTCTGCCTTACTTGTGGTATTCCCAGAACCTGGTCTAGTGTCTGGCTCATAGAAGGTGCCCAATGAATAACTGAAGATTAAATGAATTAGCAGTGTGTGTGAAACATGGCTATGAACCAAGCATTATACATTTTGAAAAGTGAAATAAGTTCCTTGGTAACTATGAGTAGTGTTTGGAACTTAGAAGGTGATGAGGAATGTTTTGGTGAGGACTGGTATTGTGGAACTAATATGTACAGAGACATATGTTACCTTACTTTATTTTTGAGATATTGGAGAGGCAAGGCATTTCCTAAGGGTTTTATTTCCCCCTAACAAAGGGGGTGGATAACCTTGGGTAAGGAATTGTGGTGTTGCTATTGGTTGTATCAGAGGACCATACCTTGGCAGTGGTCCAAGAGTGTATAACTATGTGCAGATAGAGCTAATCATTGTCTAGGGTATCCTCTAGTACTAAGATGGCCACTGTGTGTGTGTGTGGCTAGTTGTGCTGGCCGTGGGTCCCAAACTTGATCACAGCTGTCCTGCTTACAGAATGGAGAACAGCAGGTCTCCAGTGGGCTGGTGCCACCAGCATATGTAATGTTTATAGACTCTCTTTTCTGGTTACTCAGTTGATACCATGGCTTCTCTAGATGGCCATTGGGTCTAGGAGAGGCATAACCACTTCTGGTGCCATTACATCTAGCAAGTGATTCTGAACAGGGGAATCCATCCCCTCCTATATGCCAGAGGGCCCAGGTTTGGCTCTAACCGGAAAGTACCATTTCCATAAAGAGGTGTCTCTGGCCAGGCGGAGCCTGTGGGGTGCTGCTTCTATGACCCACAGCATAATGGGCAGTTGGGAAACGACTGGTCTGGTAAAGTCAGGTAAGGGCTGGGGTCAGGGACTACGAGAGTTTTCATCTACCTCCAGATGTGGCCAGCAGTTGCTGCTTTAATGGTGTGAAGCAGAAGCTGAAGAGTGTCTTGCATTAGAAGTCTACGAGCAATTTACAACCATTATAGATGGGCTAGAGACTTCAGGAAGCGTGAGATGAGGTTGCTATTGCCTCTACAGTGGAGAAGTCTCCAAGGAGCCCTAATGGGATTGCCTATGGTATTGTATTTGGATAGATTTTAGAGACTTTTGTTGTGGGGGGGGGGCACTTAAGTTGGGCTGATTTGCCAGTAACTACATAAATGGACTTAAATAGAAATTGTAAGTCAGACATAGGTTGCCTCCAAATTCGGATAGATCTAGAAAGTGTGGCCTACCTTAAAGCACTCACTGCTGATAAGGAAAGAGGTGATTTCTTAAATAATGCCCAGAAATGGTATTGAAGTGGTGGAGCCTTGAATCTTATGGGGAACAATGGCTCAGTTCTACATGGAAAAGTTATGTGACAAATGTCTCTATATATTGTGTCAGTGTATCCTTTGAATCTCCTGAGAGGAGGGTGTCATCAGTGCGAGTTCGAACCTGTATAGCTGGAGAAAATCGAGTGCAGTTAAGATCTTGCCTGCAAAGACCGCGTGTGATGACAGGGCTGCTGAAATATCACCCAGGAGGTGAGCATTGGAGTCGTTCAGGGGTGAGGGCCAGTTTCAACGAGGATGCTGTCAGAGCCCTGAGGAGACTGTCTTCACCATGTTTGTAACGGCAAAATACTTCCCAGCTGCTAATTAGATGGAGTCAGTAATGTCCATGTGTGGTACGGGGACCTCAGCTGAGGGTATCATGGCATTATAAGGTTATGGTAAACCACTGTTAGGTCTAATTTATTTTCACTGGGTTTGACCACTGGCCAAATTGGGTTATGAAAGAGGGAAACAGTAGGAACAATGACTTCTTCCTTAGGTAAGTCTTGTACAATGTAATGCCTCTTAATCCTATAGGCCTTATTTCAGAATATATTGGGCTATATTAACCATTTTAACCAGCTATAAAGGGGGTGTGAAGAAGATCTATGGGATCCTACTTTGCAAAACAAACTGTAAGACTTAGCTTTTGTTTGAATGTGTTACTCCTTAAGCCAGGGTGTCTGTTCATACTATGGAGTATTTTAGGGCAATGAGCATCATGACCATGGGGAATTCAGCTAAGGTGATAGTGCTGATGGTCAGTATGAGGCACACCTGTTTGCCCTGTGTTTTATATCTTATAATTCTTCAGCTTTGTTTAAAGTTTGTGGGATCTCAGGTATAACTTTAACTTAAGCCCAATATTGTTAAAGCTCACGAAGGTTTGCCAATTGTGGGGAAACCAGCGAACCACCACAACAATATAGGGGCGGTTGTCCCCATTGTTGGTGGTAGCTGGTGTCTAGGACAGATGCTGAGTCTCTAGCAGGCTTGTGGTGGTTGCCACCGCCTAAAGGCAGGACGCTGGCTGGTGGGTCCTTGGGGAGGCAACAGCATGGTAGTCACAGAGGTCCGGAGGCAACTTGCTGTATATCTGCTGTGGCCTCGCATTGGGTGCCTCGTAGCCTCCCCATCGTCTGCTGTAGTCAAGCCTGTAACTCTTCAGGGGTTGTGCCCAGATAAAAGGATTGGGGAAATCAAGATTTTGGAGCCTCCAATATCAGGCCTTTTGATGAAGATCTTAGTTTTGAGGAGGGAGCTGATTGCCTGGAGGCCCCTTATGAGGACCATTGCTCCCTTTATAATTCTTATTTCCTTGGTAGGCCAACATTTATTTGAGTTTTATTTTGTTCTTCATAGGCGACTAATAACTTCAGGCCATCTAATGCTTTCTTAATAGTGGCAGCCTGGCTAATATGGGGAGGTGAGGCTGCTCTACAGTTTTGGGGTATCCCTCACTGGCCTTGTACTAGCTGCTTGAGACTAGTAAGGGCCTCTGGTCCACTTGGATGTTCAACAAAATAATAATAAACCCATTGTACCATATCAGTTTTCCCCAGTAGCTGTTGTCTTCCCTTCAAAGTGGGCATGAGCATTTATGGTGGTGGCAGTGGGATGGGCTGTTTTCCCTGGCATGAACACCCAGTGGATGAGAGAAAAGACCAGGAGATTGCTGTGGGTGCTGCAGATGTGCATTCTATGGGCCATTTCAATAGATTGAATGGGTTTCTTAACAAATTACTAATTTGAGGATTGCGAGATATGCCTACCAATTGGCACATCTAACGGACGTTGACGTTAACTCTGAACTAGTGTTATAGAGGTGCAGAAACCGGTTGGTTCCCTTTTCATCTTTCCAGCAAGTAAACATTTTATTTTATTTATTTTTAGAGAGGGGATGGGAGGGAGAATGAGAGGAAGAGAAACATCAGTGGGTAGTTGCCTCTCATGCATCCCCTCCTCGGGACCTGACTCGCAGCCCAGGCATGTGCCCCGACTGGGAATGGAACCGGTGGCCCTTTGGTTTGCAGGCCAGCACTCAACCCACTGAGCCACACCAGCCAGGGCCCATTAAATAAATTCTTTTAGTCAAGTTTGGATTTCCAATGAGGTCAAACCACAGACCTCAGTTTCTGTTTCCTTCACCTGAAAGGTTTTTCGAGTAGTTAGGAGGAACACTTCAGGACAGGCCTTGCTCTTTCCTGTTTTTGACCTTCTTCACCCAGTATTCCCAGTCAGAGTCATCCATTCCCCACCTACAACATGTTCTGTAGCCGTGGTGAAGTTGGAATGTCCACTTAGCATCCTGGCAGGTGGTGTCGCCTGCAGTCTTTGGTGATCACTTTGTTTTTCAGTTTTTCCAGTTTCCAATACATGCGTAGTCTCCTTTGGACTCTTCGGGGAAATGAGGGTGAAACATGCCGGTCCATTTTCCTTAGGGTCTGTGCCTTGGGGCATCGGGGATTTCCTCTCTACAGTGCTGAGGACCGGGCTCTTTTTCTGTGACAGAAGCAGAGAAGCAACCATTACGGAGGCACGAGAGTCCTTGTGAGGCAGGTGCCCTGTGGCGCTTGTACCTCAGAGCACTACCTGCCAGTTGCTCTCCCTCAGGCGGGTCACCACCTGGTGGCACAGGTGTGTAAGTTTGCCCTTGAGTGTCTATGGAACAGGGGCCACTTGAGTGGTACACATAAACAACGGTCACAGGACACACATTGTTTGCTGAGTCTGAAATCAGTCAGTCCTGGCTCCAAATTCAAGACGTGATTCAATCTGAGACAGATAGATGGATCTGGGCCATTGCACACTACCCAGGACGGCTTTAAAGAGGGCACCAGTCCCGTTTAGGGACTCCTGTTCCTAAATGCCAATTATCAAACTTCTGATTTAGGTCAGTGAAATCTATAACAGAGTCTCAGAAGGACCCAGCAGGTACAGCGAGCACAGCTCAGGTTACAAGCTTGACAGCAGGCAGCGGCACAGGTCAGAGAGCGCACTGGCCAGCAGGTAGCAGGTCCAAGTGCCTGTTTCCAAACAGGCAACAGAGCTGGCTAGCGAGCCCAACACAAGAGAAGACCCCCGCCCCTGCCCCGGTGGTGACGGTTATTGCTTGAGGATGTTCCTAAACCATCCTGCTCACAATGCCTGTTGTCTCGTGGTTGCCCACAGAGGGTAGGATCAGTTCCTCACCCAAAATTGGACTGGATGTCAAGAGTCTACACATGCACTGAGACTCTCGGGTGTTAAGAGTCTATACACACACACCCACCCCACACACACACACAAGAAAGGACAAGAAAAACACATGAAGAGTCTACATGTGCACCAAGAGGGTATAAAAATTCACTGCGTGTGGAGGTTTTCAGGGAAGAGCAGGGCACGCACCCCAGCTGGTCTGAAATGACACGAATGAAACACGGGGATAGAGGCTTCGGTTTTACTGTGGTGAGGGTCCCAGAGCAGAGTGACCGCTCTTGTGCACGGCCGGGGCTCATGTGTTGTGAACCTCTCTGCTGACCCCTGGGAGCAAGCACGGAGACTTGCTTACCAGCTCGTCCGAATGGGGACAACAGGAAAAGAGAAGGGTGGGGCCCGTTAAATATAAAAAAAATGGAGTCAGACTTTTGATTACACTGATACAGAATATCTTACAAAATTCTGATTTTTGGCTTGAAAGCTCAAATTTTACCATTAGCAGTAAGTATTGGGAAGGGGTTTCCGAGAAGTGACAGTCTCACTTTGCTTTTGACAAAGTGTGTACTAAACACTCAAGTCTGAATAATCATGGTTCGTTAGTCATCCTTGCACATTAAAAGGGTGTTCCGTGGAAAAAGCGGCCAGTGCAGCTTATGGCCCAGTCACACGAGCGCTTGTCCTAGAGGGACTCCTGCCCTCGGGCACTCAGCCCAAGTGCTGCACGCCTGCCCCCCCTTTCCTCGCTCAGCCTGTTGAAAAAGATGTTTACTCAGGCATCAAGATTTAATCAAAGTAACCCTGTTTACTGGTTGGTCAAGGAAACTTGTGGAGAAACTGGCCTTTTCTTTTGCCATGAGTGCGTGGCTATGAACCCGGTGCCTCCTGGTCCACCGGGGTGGCGCGGCCTTGACCGATGGTTAGGCACCAGCATTTTCGTCCCTTGTTGCCTCCGCACCATCAGTGAAAATATCAACTCGGTGAAAAGAGCAAGCAACGTTTTAGTATTATTATTATGAAATAGATTGACCTCATAGTCCCCCTGAAAGTGTCTCAGGGACACCTTGTTCCCTTTCTGATGTTTACATTCCACACTTTGAAAACTGTTGGGCAAGATCAAAATCAAGTGCCAGTGATGTGCTCTTTGTCCTCCCTGAGGCCATAGTACAAAAATGCTACCTCATGGGACTAATAATTAGGACCAGTAATTCAGCCTCCCAGCGCGGGAGTCTTACCAATCTCAGATTGTCCAACTCAACTCACTCACTCAATCTGCATTGTGTTCCAGGCTCTGTCTGGGGGAATCTGTAATAAACAGTAAATAAGTTGTGGCCCCTGATGTGTTCCCGGATGAGCAGAGGCTGCAATAAATGATCGTAAAGCACTTACCGGTAGGTCCCTGTGAGGGAAGTAGTACGTACTGTGTGCTAAGGGAGCACAGGGACTGAATCTCCACGTGGGTTCAGAGGAGTCTTAGCTAAGGGTGTGATGTTTTGGCCAAGCCTTGAGGGAGAATAGAAATCGTTCAGGTGGGAAAGGAAGAATAGGCACTTTGGGGTGATGGACAGACACGTGTAATGACATGAAGGCCACAGAAAATGAAAGCTGCTGTCATTTATTTAAAGCTAGCTCTGACCCTTTAGTCACCCCGGATCCCAACCTGAGCCTTGTTCACATCTCAGCCTTCTCTTCGGTCATTCATTCATCTTTACATTGTTCTCATCGTATAAACAGGGACTAGGGTGTCTTGGAGAAAAGAGGCTTCCTTTGAGCCTGGTGGGGTGAGGGTGGTCCTGAACCAGGCTGGATAGGGCCAGGCAGGGCATGGTGGGGCAGGTAGGCTTAGGTCAGGCAGGGCTGGCTGGGCTGGCTGGGAAGGGTGGGCAGGACTGAGCAGAACATGAACTGAGTGGAGCAGGGCTTAGCTGGGCAAGGCAGAGTTGGACAGGACCAGGCAGCGTGGCTGTGTTTTGCTGGGCAAGTCTGGGCATGGATGCCTGGACTGGGCAGAAGTCATCAGAACTGAGCAGGGCTCAGCAGGACGGGGCAGCTCAGGGCAGAACCGGGCAGGGCTTCTAGGGCTGGGTACAGCAGGGCAGAGCAAAACAGGACTGGACAAGACTGGGCAGGTCTAGGCAGGGGAGAAAGCATAGCAGGACAGGGCCCTGGATTCCGTGAGGAGTTGATGGAGAAGGAGAATGTCCTCTGCTCCCAGCAGTCCCTAGAAACTGCAACCCCAAAACTCGTCCTCCCTGTGTGTCAGAAGGCCACCTGCCCTGTTCCCATTGTGTCCATCCCATTCTAATCTGTCCCCTTTCTGGAAGACCCTTCTTTCTGGGAAATGCTTCTGTCCTTCAAGACCCAATCCCAATGGCACTTCCACTGGGCCAGCTTCCTGATGCCTTAGCTCTGCAGTCTGATTCTGCGTCTGCCTTGGAGCCCCAGTAATTCGTGTCTGTGCCATTTCTGGTGTTGGTGGAAATTCAGTTCCGTCTCTTCTACTAATTCGTCATCATGAGTGAGAGTGATCTTACTTGAATGGTCTCTAATTTGGCACACCTAATATTAATAGCAAACTACTTGTAATATGCATCACAATGAACGTGTCAGGACACCTCTGCTGGGAGCTGTCTCCATAGACTAAGATCTGATGGTAGGGTTAGGGGGTAGACTTAGAAGGGTTATTAAAAGGTCTTCTTATTAGAAAACAGAGGCCCAGACAGGATAATTGACTTAACTGGAAGTCACCCAGAGAATTTGGGGGAGAACCTCAGCAAACTTATTCTGACTCTTGGTCTGATGTTTTTCCTCACAGGACTTTTCAAAAACATGTGACTTTATACTTCTGGGTGCTCTAGGTTAATGGCTTTGAAAGCAAGATTCTCAAAATGTGGGTCAGTAATGCCCAGGATTTGATCTGTAGAAACTTCTCTGGGGTATCTCTGCCCAACTTCAAGTCATGTCTCCTTTCTCCTGGGTCCTATGGCATCTCCAGGGCTTCTGCCTTCTGGACCACTGCTTCTCCTTTCAGTGGTTTTGCTAGGGGACTGTAGGAGTTCCTGAAGTTGAGTGGGAATCACAGATAAACACATCCAGATCAGCCAGGTGGAAAGAGGATGGACACTGGAGTCAGACAGACCTGCGTTTGGATCTCAGCTTCCTAACGCTTAGTGCCCATCAGTGCCAGCCATTCTCGGCAGCAACATTTTAGGTGACAGTGTGAGTCCTCCAAAGGCTGGGCCTGCAGCAGACCAGTGTCTGCCCCTGGGACCCAGCCCTCTTGCCGGGCCCGCAGAGCCCTGCAGATACCTCCTGTCTCCAGGCCTGGTCCTCTAGCCCTTAGGAAAATAAAGAGGGCCTCCGGAAAGCTGCCTCTCCCTCCCCGGACACGTAAGCCCCAAATCTGTAACACACTCCGAAGCACATGTGAAAACTGTGTAAGTAACAGTAACGCATGGTTAAAATATTGAAACCAGATGAGGGGGTCCCTTTTCTGCCCCCATCCACCCTGAGGTGCTACAACTCTGTGTCCCTGCCCCCACCTCCCAGGTTCCTGGGCCCAGATTAGTAGTGCAGATGCTCCCAGCCAGGCCCTGCCTAATCCAGGGCTTGAAGCTTTACCCAGGTAAACATTTAATGAGCACAAAGTACAGTGGACTCTGTCCTGAGAGGATTGGGACCAGGGGGAGCTGGAAAAGCAGCTGCTGCTTGCATTTGCGTGCCCTGCACCCCTCCATCCCTCCCGTCAGTCTTGGCTCCTCCAGCCGATCTGTGGGGGCTCGTGCCGTGCTCTGCTGGCTTCTGGCACATCAGAGCTGTGACTGCACCTCGAATCAGGTCATGGCCCCCCTTGTGTGAGGAGGCAGGACTACACCCATGACATCGTAGGGAGCCACTGGCAGGGCTGGAGTGACAGGGAAGGAGGAATCTCTCCAGCAACAACCTCCTTGGCTTATCTCTGAGGAGAAGGTCAGGGTACCAACTCTGTACTTTCTCTCCTTGAGGTTCTGTACCTGGCTGGCTCATTGAGAGTGTGGGGTGACTCTGGAGAATGATGAGGTCCCAAGACATAAACCTCAAAAGAAGGCATCTCCAGTGGCCTATGAAACACAATGGAATGAAACCAGTGGCCCAGAAACCATTTTTGTACATGTAATGTATGTATCATACATGAGCTCTATAGTATGCCTGGGAGGTAGTGGGGCGCATTTATACCCCCAGTTTATGCATGGGGGACTGAGGCCTGGACAAGATGAATGAAGTGTTTGATGTTGCTGAGTGACTCGGGCTGGGCTAAGGCTGGACCCAGAATTTAGGTCTTTTGCCCTTGGTCAGTGCTCTTCCGAAGGGAGCCAGCTGCCCCAGGCAGCTCCCCCAGCCTTCTCCTCTGCTCCTGGGAGGGTCCTCAGAGAGGCCTCAAAGGCAGCGGGGCTGGGATGTTGGTCCCTGTGACATGCGTGCTGGGCGGGCTGATGGGGAGCAGGAAAGAGCTCTGGTTCCCACTCGGCCAGGCAGCCTGGGGATCAGTTACCCCACGGCCTGCTTGGTCCTCCGAACAGAGGGTACAAAAGGGTTTTACCCAGGTATCCTGGGATTATTGTGAGAATAAAATGAAATGAGAGGAGTGTGAGTGTTTTGTAAATTGTGAACTGTCATAAGAATAAAAAGCATAATTAACAGCCTAAGGAACCAGGTTGGGCAGACTTACAGAGGAAAACAACAAAATGAGAAAGGAGAGCGGGAAATAGGGCTGTTTGCTTTCCTTGTCTCCTCCCACCTGGTACCTAAAGGTGACCTACTCTTTCTCTGTGGAAGGTGCCGACACATTTTATTTGATCCAGAAACCCCAAGGCCAGCTTTGAGATGAAAATGATTTATTGAGGCAAAAACTGAATATGTGTTCCTAGCATTCCTTGAGATTTACCTTCAGATTTTAAAATTTACCTTCAGATTTTAAACGTGTTATTATATGGATCTTTTTAATACTACTGTAAAGAATATAAATTATATATTTGTTCGCCACTATGCATTAAAATAAAAACAATTTAATATGGAAGTCCTAATGTAATTTGCACACAGATACCGTTTAAAAACCGTGCCCTAAAAATGTCAGACTTGCCCTGCAAAGCAGAGGGGTAAATGCTTCTATAGGACAATTGTAAAGTATAGAAACCTTAATAGTTGCGAGTGTGAGTTTAGGCTCCAGTAAAGGAGAGTGATTATATGTGAGGAGATAATTATTTTAAATATGGGTGTAATTAGGATTACCTTCTTGCTCATACAAAATATCATCAAACAGACTGGCTTCTTCTCTGGAAGAAAGTACTGTAAAGGACATTGGGATAATTGAGAAATTAGAAGGTAATCTATAGTTAGATAAAATGTATTAATTTTAAATGTTTTGGATTTGATAACTGTACTGTGGTTTTATAAGAGGAGATTCTTGTTCTCAGGAAAGACACACTGAAATACTAAGGTTACAGGGGCAAAATGTGCGTGACTTACTCCCATAGTTCAGAAAAAAATAGTCTCCCTCTCACTCATATGAACCAACATATAAGTATGGTACAATGTTAAAAACATGAGTAAATGTGTAGAAGTTCTGTGTTTCTTTAAGCTTGAAATTATTTGAAAATATAAAATTAACAAAATTAACATGGCTAAGAAGAATATTAAAAGCTCTTTGAAGGTTTGCACTGAATTATGTGTGAATTAGATTGCCTTCAGTCAAAAATCAGGGATATATCACATTATTCATGGACTCTGGATTTTAAGATTTTTAATGACATTTTGGAAATAATATTTCCTTTAAAATAAAAATAGCTATATATGTATATGTGTGTGTGTGTGTGTGTGTGTGTGTGTGTGTGTGTGTATGAAGGTAACACCCCTGGTTCACTTGGTGCCCTGCCCATCCTCTGCCTTTGCTCTGGTCCCCAGAAGCAGTCCCTTTGAACCTTTCCTGTATTTTGTCTGGCTCTCACCATGTGCTATTGGCACACTGACACCAGTCTCAAATTGAGAGAGTGTCAGTGGACTTCTTTCAATGGTGAAAGAAGATGTAGCTTATTAACACTCTCATCCTTCCCCTTCTCAGTTGCTAGAAGATGATGTCACTACTTTCGGTTCCTTTAGCTTTTCTGCCCCAGCTTTATGTAGATATAGCTGACATATAACATGTAAGTTTGAGGTGTGCAACATGATGATTTGATACATATATTATCGTATTGTATTGGGAAATGATTACCACATTAAGGTTAGTTAGCACATCCTTCACACCTCACATAATTATCTTTGTGCGTGTGTGTGGTGAGGACATTTAAGTTTACTCTCAGCAACTTCCAAGTACCTAATACAGTATTGTTAACTATAGTTGCCATACTGTACATTAGATTTCCAGAACCTGTTACTCATGTTATTATTGTAAGTTTACCCTTTGACCAACATCTGCTAATTTCTTCCATGCCCCAGGCCCTGGCACCCACTGTGCTACTTCCGGTGCCTTTAGCTTTGAGATTTTGAGTATTGTATTGAAACCCCCGCATCTCCTGATAGCATGTAAAGACTGTACTTCTTCAATTCCACTTTTGTAAAATGCAATCCTTAACACCCTTTTCTTGCTCTTCTTTCATCTCTCAATTTCTGTGAGGCAAACTGTAATTTACATTGTAACACTTGAACGTATCTACATTATAGTTTGGAACTATATTTAAGAGTTTATTTGCCTTGAATGCATAAGTTGATTCTAGAAGTGGAAACCGATGCAAAGCTCTGAGATTGTTTTGAGTGGGAACTGACTTTGCTGCAGAGCCAAGCACTCTGCTCCCATGTATTTCTTTCTCTGCGGTTGCAGTGCCTTTACTCGTGTGCAGATCAAAGGAAAAATCCTCAAATGGATTATTTTTTCTTATTTCCACCAGTTGTTTAAAATAATGTCATATTTAAGCTGATGCCGTATTTGGACTTTGCCTTATTGTGCTTCCCCTGCTCACCCCCCATCCTGAGATTACAGATTGTTTTAACGTTTTCCTGTTAAGGGAAGAAATGTATGACTCTTCACTGTATCCCTTTCACCACTCAATATCCCTGTTTTTCAGAATCTGCTTCATTTCTTCTTCAAGGACGATGATCTCCTGGTCTGTGTTGAACCAGTAGCTTCATGTTTGGATCAGAACTCTGAGAGCTTTTCATTTTCCTTGGAGTATCTAGATGCCTACCTTTATGGACTCCCACCCTTTTTCTGCTTTTGTCATTTCTAGTGTGTTTTCACACTGTTCCGGTGAGTCCCCATTCCCAGCCCTCCTCCCACCTGTGTGTATGTTTGTGCGTTTTGCTTCAGAATCCCCCTTTTGGGGGTCTCGGTCTCTCTGGTCCATTCCTCACTGGTCACGAGACCTATTTCACAGCTGTTACACTGGGACCTTTTGTGTCGTTGTCCTGGTTGAATCCACTATTTTCTGAATCCTGTGTATCTTTCTTTCTTTCTTCTCACCCCTAATTTGTTGAAGTACATCCTAAAGTAACTTTTAAGAGTGGACATATGGAATATTAACTTCTTGAAGTTTTGCATGTAAGAAAATACTTTTTCACACAGTTTTCTAGTTATAAAATTCTGGATGATTAAAAACATTTTTTCTTAACCTTTGAGATATCCTTCCATTATATCCCAGAATGGAGTGTTCCTGGTGAGAAATATTGGTGTCAACCTGAACTTTTTTTTTGTAGGTAAACTTCCACCCTCCCCACTCTGGGTATTTTATTCGCTTCTTCCCAGGCTTGGTGACCCTGTGTCCGACGAGGGTCAGTTTACTGCACCCTCCTTGACACTGTGCCTTTAGGGACACTCTCAGTGAATCAGACTTTCTGCATTGGCCAGTCTGTCTCTTCTTCCTCTCACATTATACATATCTTTTTTGTGTTGTTTTTGTTTGTTTTGGTTGGTTTTGTTTTTCTCCATTCTGAAAGTAGTCCCTTATTTTATCTTCTGTGATTCTATTTATCTATTTTTGGGGGGGATTGTATTTTTGATTTCTGAGAGATCTTTATTGTTCTCTGATACTTAAAATGTTGTTCTAATCTTGTTTTATTCATGCATTATTTTCTTAAATTCCACTGGGGAATTTTTTTTTTTTTAATCTTGATGTTTCTTCATTATGCTGAAAGCCTTGCTTGTCCAGTCATTTTTTTTAGTTAAGGCTGAGAAAAGGCAGGCTGGGAACTCCCTGTATTGTCTGGGCGTCCTGACTGGCAGCTCTGCTTAGGGTGCAGAGTTCGGGAGCCCTTATTCTGGGGGGTCCCCAAATGCCCAAATGAGGAGGAGTTTGCTTGAGGCATAAAATGGCACAAGAAAGGCCCTAGTTCTTCTCCCCATGTAGATTGCTCTGATACATTAGGAAAAGAGACTTCTTTCCTCCTTCGAATGGGACAGATGCCCAGCACCTGGTGGACTGCCGGGAGAGTGGAGGCACATTGTTCCGTAAACTCACTTCTCATCTTTGCCCCATTCTGACTCCAGGTTCCACTGGCTTGAAAATTTAACTCCTTTTTCATCTGTTGCCAACTCCAAGTGCTTTCTAGGCTTCAGTTTCATCTGTTATCAGTCAGTTCATACCAAGTGATTTCCTCCTTTTATTGAGTACTCTAGTCTGCTGATGGCCTCTTCCTGTTCTGTTTGATCTTTAATGGGGTCTTGGGAGGCATAAGACATGTGTCTGTCCACTGTCTTTGGGAATAAGTTTTAATAATTAACTTCTTTTTGTTGTTAACAGGGATCATAACCCAAGCTCTCTGCTTCTAGGCAGGTCCACCATTATGTTGTCCTGGGTAGTTTGAACTAATCTGTATTTTAAGTTTAGACATTTCAGTTCCACAAACATTTTTTTCCCAACACTATTAATGCATTCTATTTTTTCACTTCCCTGGGCATAATCCTACTCATTTCTAAATTAGTGATTCTCCTTTCATCAAGGATCAGTGTTTACCATTTGATAAATAATCGTGGTTTTCAGGAATTTCCCAAATCCTCGACTTTCCTAAGGCTGCCCTGTGATCACGTGATCTAGGTCCCAGCTTTAGCCTGAGCAGTGCTGTCTCTGAGGCTTTGCTTTTGTTTTCGCACCGGAATGTTCCTTCCTTTCTCTTGAACTCCACCTGTTTTCTCCTCCCTTACAAATCCTATTCAAGCTTCAAGGCTGGATGGGCTGGCCGGTCAAACTGTTTACTCCCTCAGTAGCCTCCTTCTGACAGAGTCTCTGCTAGGCCCCTGCTGAGGGAGGTGGTCACTGGAGGGCCCTTAAACACGTACCACGTTGTACCACGTGATGCCCTCCCTCCCCACCTTCATAGCTAATTGTATGAGGTTGGGCCATGACCCAAGGAAAACCAGTCTGTAGATGTGACAGCACCTTATGAGGGGACTTTGTCTTGTTTTACTTGATCAGACTGAGGGTGACAAAGTTGGGTTCGTGGCTCTCTGTTGGGGTTGTTTGGTAGCTGAGAGGATGGACGGAGTCAGAAACATGGAAAGAAGCAAACACAGAGGTAAGCTGAGTCATATTATTGGGGGGTATTAATAAGTGACAAAACAAGAAGAGGAAATTGCTGGCAGTGTCTTGGGCCCCAGGTGACCTTTATCTAGTCCCAGAGTCTATTATCTGGGTTGTGCTCACGGGCCTTTTTCCCCATTATGCCTGGCTGTAAAATTTTTCCCAGTTACAGTGAAGACGGCCTGATGGCTAGGGGCCTTTTTTCTTTAGTCCTCCCTGTATTCTAATCACAAGCCTCCCATTGCTTGGAAGTACTGGAAGAAAGTTGGAGAACCCAGGGCAGGGCGAAACGAACCCAGAGACACTGTTCGAAGGTTTCGTGCCCCATGAAGCTGCCGCTGCACCCTCAGGGATCTCTCCTTTCTCTAAACTCTTACAGCACTTTGAGCACTATGTGTGGTCCTTACGGGACGTGGCCCATGCTCCGTGTTTTGGCTGTCAGGTGTACACCATTACTCCTGTAGGACTGGAAGAGTATGAGGACCATCCCTTATGCATCATTATGTCCTCCGTCATGCCTGGGGTGAGGGTAACCCATAAGGACTATTTACTGAGTGTTTGCTTAATCAGTGAATAAAAAGATGGTCAAGAAAAGGAGAGAGCAGTGCAGAAAAAGACTTTAATTAAATACATATCTCACCTTGGCTAGGTGGCTCAGCTGGTTGGAGCATTGTCTTGGTACACCAAGTTTGCATGTTCAGTCCCCGGTCACAGCACATACAAGAATCAACCAATGAGTGCGTAAGTAGAACAACAAATCAATGTTGTTTTCCCCTCTCTCTCTCAGAATCATTTGAAAAGAAATGTATTCCCAGCTATTCTTTATTCCACTAAGCATATGGATGCATGATTCACTTAATAGACTTTTGGGAGCACATTTGATGTGTATTAAATGTTAGATATACAAAGAAAAATAAGAATGATACAACCTTTCTTCTTAAGGGGTTCTCAGTCAAATGGGAAAAAGGAGTTATCAAGTAATCACAATAAAGTACGTGTTGTGTTTGGATAGTTCTTTGAAGGTAACAGAGACTCCAATGTATAAACAAGGAAGTTTTCATCAAAGGGGGGGAGAGATAAAGTTGCTACTGTGTCTGCCCTCTGCATGGATTAACTCAGTTGATTTTCAGAGTAAAGTTTTCATGATCTGTGTAAGCAGTACATCCTTTGTGCATCTTATGGGTGAGAACATGGGCTCAGGGAGATTTGGGCTGTGCCCTGGGTCCCCCAACCAGCAAGCCATCGAGGCATTCCGTTATCCAGCTCTTCTGACTTCAATCTCTCCAGCTCCCTCAGGTATTAGGTACCTGCCCAGGTAACTGCCTTCCACAGCTTAACCCTGTTCAGATGTAAGATTGGAGGCCAGAAAGCTTAGGGTTTGATTTAAGAAGGTTGTTCTGATTGTAACTCACACCCTTGAGGTCCTTAGTGGTAAACAACCCACTGGTTATTGGCCTCACAAGACTCAGCCTCAGCAACTGGCTTTAGCTCTAAGGAGGCCTGGTTTTCTCATCTGGCACCTGGCCCTCAGACACACACAGCAGGGCCCCAGCTTCTGGGCCCAAAGGGAGGTGCATATACAGTCTCCAACCTGTAGTTTACCTGGCTGCACTAGACCTGGGCTTTGCATCAGTTCTGCCTGCAGGGCTTTGTTTAATTGTGGTAAATCTGCTGACTCTGGGTTTTGGGTTTTTTAGTTTTTAAGTACTGGATACTTAAGTTCAGCAAGAGGCCAGGAAGAATGAGTAAAACATTTATTCATCATTGGAAATGTCATTACCAAAATTGTTTGGCAGTTTTCAGGCCAGGGTTTTGCTGGAGCCAATATGGAGCTCAGCCTGGCTCCAGGACAGAGGAAAATGGAGATGTGTAAAAGGGTGTGTGTAGGGGGGTGGGGGTAGGGTGCTCTCGGAGCCCTGGGGGACTGCGGGGCCACCTAGTGCTACCGATCAGCAAGTATCCAAACACCTGGGCATAAAGCAAGAGCCTAGCAGTGTAGGGGAGTGAGACATAGGCCCCAAATGCCAGTGTGAGGGGCCCTGTGAAGATGCCAGCCTTTGCAAAGTGTGGCAAAGAGAGAGGGTGCAAACAGCTTACATTTCCCTGAGTGCCATGCCCTTTTCTTGCTGTGCTACACAGCAGAGAGCTCCTCTGGGAAGGCATAGCCACCCATGCCCTTCCTGACAATTTTCCTTTAGTTTCCTGTAATCCTCTTGAACGCATCACATTTGATCCCCAACGTTATCTCTTGTAGATGCTCTGAGTGAATGATGGGCAAGTATATCCCAAGTTGGAAAAGAGAAGCTCATATTGCTCCAAAGAGGGCAGAAATTGTGTAGCGTTTAGGAGCATGGGCTTGAAAATCAGAACTAGAGCTTTTCCAATTCTGCCTCTGTCACTTTCTATGTTCATAAACTTGGGCAAGGAACTTGGTTTCTCTGAGCGCAGATGATCTATACAGTGGGGCTTATGCTACCTACCTAGTAGTTTGTTGTGACGATTAGATACCATTTAAGGGCACAAGACAGGCATCAGTGCTCACTAAATGGTGGCTATTCTCTAAGTAAGGACTCTTGGCCTTACCCATGAACAGGTTCAAGAGATTTTTCCCATGCTCCGTGAGCCCTAGACCAGGGTTTATGCCTGTTAGACCCTCTTCATGAACCTACACCTCTTCCCCTTCCTGGATTTGGATTGTAGGGTCTTAATGATCCTACAATACTCTCTGGAACTTTCCTTCATCCCTACTAGGCTGAGCCAAATGCTCCTCCTTTGGGCTTCTTAGTTTGCCTTGTATACCATGTTGTTTTGGAATTATCTGTTTATACCTCTCCCACTAGGTAGTAAACTCCTGGAAGGCAGGGACTATATCTGTATTTTAGCATTGCTCATAGTTCATGGCAGAGACAGGTCCAATATGAAGAGAACTGAATTCAGGGACCGAGTTTGTCCCTTTCTACAGGTCAGTTCAGGGTTACCTGCTGATAGCTCAATTGTACATTTAACAGAACAGGGTCCAAAGAGAAGCCAAGTCTTATTTATGCATCCCTTATCTAAGCTGGCTGTACCTGTAGCTGGCAGATCTAAGTCACTAAAGGGAAGAGAACAAAATGAGAGCAGAAAAAATAAGAGGAGAAACAGGAAAATGAGAACCAGATTTATAATAGGTCCATTATAGATGTTTGCTGATTGAGCAAAATAATGGTTGCTTTGCTGAGCATGAAAGGGGTGAAGAGAGAGAGAAGAGTATTACAGAGAGGACGACAAGTAATGCCTCAGAGACTTACATCTACCTCTGTGCCAGGCGACAGGTAAGCTCCAGTGGAGTTTCAGTGACTGGAGGAGGAGAGTGGGCGGCAGGCCAAGGGTTCCGGCTCTGGAGTCAGGTGGTCTGGTTGGGATCCCATTTCCACCAAATGGCCACTCAGTTGGCTTTTAAAACTATTTTCTCTCCAGTTCCATTCATGCTGTTGCAAAGAGTAGGAGCTCCTTCTTTCTTTCTGCTGCTTAGTATTCCATCATGTAAATGTGCCATAGTGTTTTGCTCCATTCACTTATACTAAGTGAAATAAGCCAGGCAGTGAAAGACAAATACCATATGTTCTCACCTATAAGTGGAACCTAATCAACGAAACAAACAAGCAAAATAGAACCAGAGACATTGAAATTAAGAATAAACTGACAGTAACCAGAGGGGAGGTGGGAGGGGATAAGGGAGAAAAAGGGGAGAGAAGGGGAGAAGAGTTTTCAGGAACTGAAAGGACACAGGGACAAAGCCAAAGGCAGGTAGGATCAAGGTTGGGAAGTGGGGATGGCTGGGGGGGAATGGTGGGGTGGAAATGGACACAACTGTACTTGAGCAACAACAACAACAAAGTTTACAAAAACTGTATTTTCTGAGTTACACAATGTGGTTAATAATGCCTGTTTTGTTGTTGTAAGGATGAAATGAGATACTCAGTACAGAAGTGGTTGTCATAGTGCTGGGTACATAGTGGGTGCTCAGTGAGCTGTGTTAATTATATAAATATTGATCACCTTTTCAGAATGTCCCGGGCCTCACTCTGGAGTCTCAGAGAGCTGGGGGGAAAGTATAGTGAAGGAGAATTTTGGGGTATAGGATAGATAATATGGCATAGAAAAGTTCTCCTCTCCCAGTTTATATTTATTCGGATACTCAAAACATTTTTACTGTGAACCCAAGGGAATTAGAGAGAGAAATAAAAACAACTACAGTGGAAAGTGATCCTGGACCCAAATCCTATCACCGCTCAGTCTCGTGACCTTGGGCAAGTTCTGTAAGCTCTCTGGGTCTCCGCTCACTCATCTGTCAAGTAAAGTAATTGGTCTATAAGCTCCTTTTTTTTTTTTGGCTGCAAGAATCATTGATTCTAATATTCAGGCAAACTATGTGGAAACATTTTTTTTCCTGCTTGTCTCCATTTACGTGCTCCCTACTCATTTACTTGGGGGCTATAAACTGATTAATAGATAACACAAACCTCACCAGACAGGCTCTTTGTAACAGGAATTGATGGGTGAATAATTACAAGCTATATCTAGCATTGTATGTTTAACTTCTTAAGTTTAAGAACCCAAAGATTTTTTGGGGGGTAGGGGAGGGGTAGGAATGGACATGAAAACTCCTGAGCTTCCTTAGAGCACGTGCATGATCAGGCCTGCGTGTGCTTGGGTCCCCCTCTAAAGTGCACGCAGTGACTGCATAAGGCGTGGAGTCAGGTGGAGGAGGTGGAGAGATGCCTGGTGGAGGAGGTGGGGCCTCCCGTGTCACTCCGGGGAGGGACAGTGACCAGAAGGGAAGACTGCAGATTTCAATGCGATGTAAGAAAACCCATCCTTTCCCCTTAAAAACAGGGGTTGGGAAACTTTTCTGTAAAGGGATAGACAGTAGAAGCTCTAAGTTTAATGGGCCATACAGTCTTTGTCACAACTGCTTACCTCTGCTACTGTTGTTTAAAAGCAGACACAGACAGTACATAATAAGCACAGCCGTGTGCCCAATAAAACATTATTTATGAACGTGGATAGCAGGCCAGTGTAACCTGTGGACCGGAGTTTGCGGACCCTTTTGTGAGAGGCTCCCCTGTGGGATTGGCTGGGTTCCCAAACTCCGCGGGCTGGACAGTGTTCCAGTGGAGGTTGAAGGATCCTCTTGAGAGTGTCAGGGAGTGAGTCGCTGCCTTGGGTGGGGGTTCTGATTAGCTGGTCCGTGGGGTCTCCTTCAATACTAAACCCCACCACACTTAGAGGATGGACAGAGGGGGAAACCACGGGGTCCTGAGTGTCCACGAGGGGGCAGAGGACTGTACAAAGAGAAGTCCGGGCTCTCAAGACAAACTCCACAGTTAATCTGGGGTTGCTACTGTTGGCCCTTTACTTTTGATTTCTCTCTCTTTGGAGGAATGTTGTCTGAGAAGGATTTTTTTTTTTATAGTTTTGGCAGATTTGAGGGGATCTCATGGAGATGGGCAATTATTAATATGTCATACGTGAAGAAGTTTTTTCTTCTTATCTTAGTTTCCCCTTACCCCATTTACCTAACACACTCATCCTCTCTCTCTCTCTCCTTCTCTCTCTCTCTCTCTCTCTCACACACACACACACACACACACACACACACACACACACACACACTTCACTACTCACTAGTTGTGTTTACATGTTTATGCAGACCAGCCGAATACAAAACAGGCATCTAATAACCAAAAGAAGCCCAGTGGGAGTAGAAAGCTGCAGCTCTGTCTTATCCCCGTGGCCTTCTCTGCGTGGTTTGCTCTGCTAGGACATCATACTCTTTTGGGTTTCCTTCATAATCTGTCAGGCTCCAAAAAATGTAGCAGGGCTTGAAGCAGAAGGAGGGATTTGGGGTCGCTGGAGGGAACACTGTGCGTTCACACCCGTGCTGCCGCTGTGTAACTCCAGGCCACCAAGCGCCATGTGGAGTGCCAGACACTGGACTCCTTCAGGGGCTGCCGGCAGCTCCCTGTGGGTCCCATAAGAGGCCACTGTGAAGCCCAGCTCAGGTGGAGCCAGGTGAGATTCTAGGTCTCTATTTGGCCATTTCCTCCAATCAAGAGCCGGCTAGGCATTCTTGCAGACCGGCACTGAATTATCTTTCAGTCTCGTGGGGTGGCTGCCTGCAGATTTCTAAGGCCTGACCTGCAGAACACTGGCCTTTTTGCTATTTTAGCGTCTTCACTGTTTCCAAGTAGAAATATGATGGGAGTACAAGTCAGACCGTTTGGGTTCAAGTCCTTCCTGACTCCATCAGTTAGTAGGTGCAGGGCCTTGGACAGTTTTCAGCCTCGCAAGACTTAAGGTCTCCGTTTATGAAATGGAAATGAAAAAGTAAGAGAAAACAAAGCCCTTCTAGTACAGTGGATTTCTTTTTTACTCATGCTAGTCCTGTTCTGTAATCTATAAAGTTACCATGAACATTGAATTAGCGAATCCTGAACCAGTGCTCCTGGGGGAAATAGTCCGTTCCTGTGAACTTCTGGCCACAGTTTAATCTGTCTTCTGTCTACACATAAC
The DNA here is from genome assembly GCF_021234435.1 of Artibeus jamaicensis. NCBI lineage: Eukaryota > Metazoa > Chordata > Mammalia > Chiroptera > Phyllostomidae > Artibeus > Artibeus jamaicensis. The sequence goes on along the minus strand of NW_026521843.1, from coordinate 16,820,943 downwards.
CTTGCCTTACGTGTGTTTCTGTTTAAAGACATCTTATTTAGTGTACGGCAGTTGATTCATTAACACTAAACCCACAGCCAGTAGCACTGTAGCCCGTGCCTGAGTGGAGTTCATCTAACATGTGAGTTTTCTCGGTGAGGCACACCACAGCCTCCTTGCGGTGTGGAGCTCCAGCACTATACTTGGGGGCTATTTTAAACAGCAAAATCACCATCACAAAGCACAAAAATGAGAAAAATCTGGTGCTAAATAGATGGCAAAAAGGGCACTTGTTTATAGAATGAGAGCTGAAACAAAACAGGCAGGGCGTCACTCCGTTTGCCTTGAGCTGGAAACTTGTGCAAAACCTTTGCTGCTCTGCGCGTGCCCGTGAACGACAGTGAAAGTGATGCAAGAATTGATTTTGGGGTGACAAGTAAACTTTAGTGAGTGGGAGACTTTGCAGGAATCAAATCTGTGAGGAACGAGGACCGACTCAGAGAGTCACCGTGAGGGTCTGTGGTGGTGAGAAGTCCAAAGGACCCGCCGGTGCGCAGGGCCCTCTGAGGTCTGTCCCTTGCCTGCTCTTCCAGACCTTTCGGCAGCTGCTCTCTGACGTGTACGCCGGTGATCCTGCTGTTCTCTGGTCAGGAAATGCTGTTTATTGCCTCAGCGCCATGGCACACACTTTGTTTTTGACTGAAATGCCTTCTTTTTCCTTACAAAAGTATGCTATATGCTTCTCCAGGGATACCAATACGTAGGAAACCTAGTCTTCCACACAATCTGGATATTTGTTTTAAAGGAGTTTGCTTTTTAAGATTTATTTTTTAAGACATGTGTAAGTCATGGGACAAACAGATGGACATTTTTTTGGTTGGGGACGTGTTTCTTCTCTTTCTCCTAGTCAGTGGTCACTGGCGAATGCTTTCCAAGTCAGGGCTTCATTTTCTCCGTCTTCGAGGAATCCGCCCCGCCGCCAGCCTGTGGTTTCCAGCCTGGATCTAAGCTTTCATCATGTGAGGCCCTTCGGAGTGGCGAGGTTGGAACCGGCACCACCACAACGACATCAGAACTCAAGGCCAGCTCTCTGTCTCAGAGTGACAGTCTGGCGCTCAGCCTTGGTCACTCCACGCCCGGCTAGACTTCTTAGAGGTGTAGAGCCAATGATGCAGCGAGCACCATGGCGCTGGACCCTAGGCAGTGGCCTCTGAGCAGCTTGGCTAGAGGTCACTGCCAGTTGGGTTTGGGGTCCCCTCTGTTCTGCCTACTCCTTGGACATGCCTGCTCTAATTCTACCTTGATCTGGTTCTGGGGCTTGTTTCGTCTTCATTCCAGTCGGCTAATTTCTAGCTGCTCCGGGCTTCTCTACCTGTGTGAACTGCCTTCCCACCACCTCTCCTGCTGAGGATTTGAGACCATCTGACTCCAGGAAAAGGGGGCACTGGATAGCAAGATAACACTGTGTTGATAGTTAAGCTGACAGGGGCTCTGATCCTGCTCTCATCTCTCATTATCTGGGTGTTCTTGGGCTAAGCCTTTATTTTTCTGTGCTCCTGTTTCCCCACGTGTTAAGTAAAAGCATTGGCTAGATTGCTAAGGGATTTCCAACATTAGCATTCTATGATGTCACAAGTCCTTGGGAGGGAGCTGGGTAGGGTGCACCTGATTTGTCCACAGGTGGATAAACTGCCTTTGAGTAGCTCCAGGGCTCATGAAACATCTGTCACTGTACGGTTGAAAAAGGAAGGTTTTTCTTTTTCTGGAGGTTTTGCTGGTGATACCACCTATGTGGATGCTGTCATCAAAAATGAAAATTAGGCAAAAGCAAAATATTATGGAGGGTATATTACTTGGTTTTCAAAGTAATCTCACATTCATCTGTTACTCATTTTTTTGGAGGAGAAAAACTTCTCGGGATATTGGAGAGAGCCTTATTGCTCACCTTTCTAATGTTGCTTGAGGTTCAAAGATTGGCTCAAAAAGGAAACAAATAGCCAAATGCCCAAGTAAAGAGAATGTTCTGGAATTTGGGGCATTTATAATTTAAAATGAACAACATATGGTGATAATGTTGAGGATGGTGGAGATGATGGTGATGATGGCGATGATAATGATGATAATGACAATAGCCAGCACATACATATAGAGTGTGTGTGTGTGTGTGTGTATGGTTGACCAAAATTTTGTTCTGTTTTTAAGTAAAAATAAAACACATTTTTCATTGTGACCAATAACTTTATAGAACAACATATTCACCGTTTTGTTCCACTACCTTCTGCCATCTTTAAGGCAACTTCATAATTCCATCTTCCCAAAACTTTTTATCTTTTTTAAGCAAAGAACTTTTCCAGGTGCCTATTGCAGTCTTCCAGGGAGTTGCAGTTTTTTGCATTAAGAGAATTTTGTAAAGTCTGAAATAAATAGAAATCTGAAGGTGCAACTGTGGATGAATCAGAACTTCCCAGCCAAGCTGGAACAGGTTTTGCCTGGTCATCAAACAAACGTGCAGCCTTGCCTTATCCTGATGGAAGATTATGTGTTTTCTGTTGACTAATTCCAGACACTTTTCATCCAGTGCTGCTTTCCATTGGTCTAATTGGCAGCAGTGCTTATTGGAGTTAATCATCTGGTTTTCTGGAAGGAAACTCTGTTATTTCCTCTATTATTTTCTTCATCATAGAGGACGCCCTTCCAGTCCCACCATATACATCACATCACCTTCTTTGCTGTGGTCTGGAGGTGGTTCATTCACTGCCCCGTGATCTCGTCTAATCCACATTATTGTAAAGTACCCACTTTTCATCTCCTGCCACAATTTGTTTTTAAAATGGAATATTTTCATTACATTCAAGTAAAGAATTCAATGTAGAAATAGGGTCAAGAAGGTTTTTTTTTTTTCTTACCTTACATGGAACCCAAACATCAAAGGGATTAACATAACTGAGCTGGTGCAAATGATTTTCAATGCTTGATTTGGATATTTTGACTATGTTGGCTACCTCCCACGTTGTATAACGTTGATTGTTCTCAATTCATGTCTCAGTGTGATCGTTGCCAACTTCAACTGGTCTACCTGAGTGTGGAGCATCATTTGGCGAGAAATCTCTAGCGCAAAACCTCACAAACTGCTTTTGACATGTTTGATCAGTCACAGCACTGTCTCTATACACTGCACAAAATTTTTTTTTGCATTTCCTTTGTTTTCACCTTTCTTGAAAGAATAAAGCATAATATGCTGAAAATGTTGCATGTTTTTCCTCCATCTTCAATAGTAAAATGACTGTGCAAAAATTCACCAATTTTGATAAGATTTTTTAAAAAATGCACACTGGTGTGGCAGCTGTCACTATACAGTCTAACAAGTTTCAAATCAAGTTAAAAACAACTAGGTGCTACTAGAGCCACCTTATGGAAAAAAATGAACGAGCATTTGGCCAGCCCAATAGTACGTGCTAGGACCTGTGCTAAGTCTCTGTACCATCTCGTTTAATCTTTGGAGCCACGTTGTACTGTTATCCAAGGTCACACTAATAAGTACACAATGATACTGTATAAACCACAAATTCAGACCTGTTGAGGAAACAGTAGTAATATCAGTAAGTAGTAATGGTATCTTACATTTAATTCCAATTTATAATCCATTTCTTATCTATGATGTATTTTCTGTTTGGACTTTGGCAAGACATGGTCAGGGTGGATGTATCTTGTGTTACAGATGAGGATATCGAGACTTGAAAAGGTAAAGTAATAGACCAACAAACAAGTAAGAAATAACTCACGAAGAGCACTTCAGGGGAATTGCACTGAGGATTCGAGGACAGTCTCATCATTGCAATTTGCAGAACACAAAGAGAACAAAGCATTTACTCTTATGTTTTAAAAGCATTTGCTTCATTGCATGCCATTTGGCTGTGTTCAAACATGATTTGGAAATATTTGAGACTGTGAAAGTTCCCTAAATTTTTAAAGACAAAATTGGTTCCCCTTCTCCTCCATGACCCGGGGCTTATTGTCTTCTGTCCTGGTGGGACTCTGGCCCTGCCCGCCCGAAGCTCATCCCCTGGGTTAGCTGTGCAGGGTTTGCTCTGTCATTGCAACTACTGCTAATCTCTGCCTCTCAGCAATGGCTGCTTTCTCTCTCGAGTTTGTCTTCGAAATCATTGTCCTTTGAAATGTAGGCATGCTTGCTTAATCTCCAGTTTGTGTTGCCCCAGCTGCAACAAACCCTTAACTCAGGCACTGTGTGGAGTGGGCTGATGGGCATTAGAGTCAAGTCTGAGATCGAGGCCCTTCTCCTCTCTGCTCTGCCGTCAGTGCCCCCGAGGTCAGCCAAAAGGCTTAGACAAGAATTAAAGATGGTCTCAGTGTGCTCACCTCCCGCGTCTACATTCCAGAACATTATGAACTCATTCTTTTAATCTTTCTTTACATGTCTGCCTTGTCTCAGCTTAGTACCTTGTGCCCTTCTACCTTTGCTCTTATTTTACCTTCTAGGTCATTCGTAAGGATGTTAGTCATTTAGAAAAATGACAGCTTTCCTTACCTGGAGAAGGCTTTTTCCTGAACTCATCCAAAGTCTCTTTGATTTGTCCGAGAACTAAGAAACTAAAATCTAGACTATATGAAAAAGTATTCCGTGTGAATAGCATATTCATAAGCTGTGGATGTTCTATCAAAACCTGCACACCATGGAGAGACCGGCTGGCTGCTCCCATGGGCAGAGTAGATGGCTGCCTATATAATGTATTTTAAATTTTGCTGGAGTAAATATATTGCCTTAGATTTTGCCATTACAGACATAGAGCTTAGTGTTAAATGTTGCCCTCTAATGTTCGTGTGATAGGGGCGAAAACCCCTTTTAAAATAAAAATGCTTCTGAGGTGGTTTTCAGCTAGAATAGTGTCTGTCTGGGGTCATGGAGTCTGGATTGAGGTGCAGCGGGCAGAGCAGATGTGGGTAGTACCTCGACCATCCATGCCTGTACAAGATTCTTACTGCTACTGCAGATATCCCCAAATTGGTCCCAAGACCTTTTCAGGCTGCAGGAGCACGTTGGCTTGCCTGTGTGTAGGGCGAGCCCACGTGCTGGCTAGTTAATGCACTACAGAAGCAGCCCTCTCCCGAGGAGGGATGGGATTTCATGGACGCATACCCCAGCCCCTCGCCCCTTGATGGGGTCATTCTGGTCTGTGTTCTACATCGTCTCTCAACTTGATGGCGGGACTAAGCTCCAGTTTCCCATGGTGTTAATTGTCTTGATGACACACTATTCCTGGCCTCCTTCCCTGTGTTACTTCCTATTCCCCTATCTGCATTTCCTGAGATTACTTCCCAGATAAACTACAGTTAAATTCTTGTCTCAGGGCGGCTCTGGGGAAAGGCAAGCCTAGCCACAGGTAACAGCAAGTAGGCACAATCTGTGAGACATTGAGGACCCGGCGGCATCTTCCAGCTCCATCACTCGCATCTGTGATCTTCAGTGTCAGTGGGAGCAAGAGCCCCGTGGCCCCTTCTGGCATTAGATCCATGTTTCAGGCAGGAAGCAGGAGGAAACACTAAACGCCAAGGCGGAAGCTGAAACCTCCACTGGAGGTTTTGCCACTTTAAACAGAAAGGGACGCCTTCTTCGGGAAGTTCTGCCTGCATCTCTTTTGTCAGAATTATGTTGCCCCCACTGCCGCTAAAATGGAGAGTGAGCACATTGCTCTGCCGAGCAGATCTGGGAGTCTTTTGGAAAACAAAAGGAGAATGGGTATTGGATAGGTCAGCAGCGGTATTTGTTACAGAAGTTAATGCCTTATTATGTGTTAAGAACACCTGTGTGTGGCGTGGTTTTATTAGATTCATGCTACTTGAAGTATCTGACTGGCAGCGGTGGCGTTACCTGGGGACTTGTTAGAAATGTGCGCTCTCAGGCTGGCCGAGCCCTGCTAAATCAGAATCTGCTTTCCAATGAGATTCTCCCCGATGCCCCAAACAGGTAATTTGTATGCACAGTCAAATTTGAGAACCCTTGTCTTAAATCACTTTTCTTGGTATCAAGATGAACAAGGGAATATCTGGCTCTTAGGATCCTTTCCTTGGCCTCACCCAGTGCTTTGTCAGTGGTAATTTCTGCTGAATGATTGGATGAGTGATGCCAATCCTGGCTGGGGGCGAAGCTTCCTCCTCAGGCCCTCATGGTCCAGGTGGCCCCTCTCATTTGGACAACCCCTGACCCCTCAATGCCCCTGGCATCTCTTTTCTGTATCATAGTCAGTTTTGAACATCTCTCATTGTTCCTGTATATCAAAAGGTCCAGGATCTTGTCTCATTCATCTTCGGCATCATTACAACTTTACCTACTCCTAGCATCCAGCCGGTTGCTTTGCTAAGCTAAATTGAGCTGAATTAAACTTTCTTCTATAGCTGGTTGTACCTGTTTTTTCATTGCTTCGATGATTCATTTTGGTGTTTCTTTTCTTAAAGCAACTATCACAGTTAATCAGGTAGTGTTTTCTCTCTGGATTTTTTTAGTCTTGTTGCACATGCTATGGTATCTGAATGAACAAAAATGTAGTGTGGAGATTTCAGACAATTTTTGGCAGCAGGATTCTTTCCGCAAACCTAGAAACTCATGTGTGCGCAGGTTTGAGGTAAACTGCTGTGCTTCAGTGAAGTGGTGTGGGGGGCCTGGACCCCCGCCACGGGCATCCCTGCAGGGCCCCTCCCAATCCGATGTTTCTGACTACAGCCCACTTGCATGAGGCAAAAGACTGCATGACTCAACCATTCCCTCTTCCAGTGATGGGGGTTGAAGAGGATGAAAAAGAATCGGAGGAAAACAAATCACCAAATCGTGATAAACTTGTTGCTAGTAAGAAATACATACTGCATTTTATTCACATTGTAAAAGCAGAGAGTGAGCACAGACAAGTCCACAGGCTAAAACAGTGCTCTGTGAGCTTAAAACAGCCCAGTGGTTTTATTCCACTTTCTGTGACAGAAGGTTTAAGTTATTCCAGTGGCACAAATTCACAGGCAGCACATTACAAATTAAGTGTCCTTATAAAAACCAATTAGCACAGGGATATAAATGATTAATATTAAACTTTAATTATTGGAAAAATTACAGGCCTGGAATACTGTTAATGCAACTATGTATCACTACACACTGTAGGGTTAACCAAATAATTGATAATATTCTAAATTGATAATGAAGCTAAGTGAACAGCAATTTATATTTTAACAAATCAAAAATAGCAGCTCTTGAAAATTTCACCAGCTTAAAATGGTTGTGTTAATGTTGTTGCTGGTAAGAAATCATAAAAAGTGTTATTGGCACAATGAGTGGAACTCAGTAACAGCAAAGACCTGCTGATGCAAAGGCCAACTTCCTCAAAACTGTTGGGAGTACAACTACCTGCGAGCAATTGCACGCACAGTCGGCAGGAGCTAGGAAATGTGGTCAGGCTTTGTCAGGCATACTTAAGTTTTAGTGGATACTGAATTAAACTCCTCTGCAAACCCCAATGATAAGCTGTTTTTAGGTTATGAATGCCAACATTTAATAACCTCAGTAACTCAATTTAAGTTGTTACTAAGTAGCCCACAGTCCCATGTCATGATTCAAGTCCACAGAACAGCTCGTCGTTCCCTGCAAGAAAGGGAAAGCTCTTGCCTTCACCAGGCTTTGAAAATCACTGCTGTAAAGAAGACAGAGAGATTGGCTGGAAAAATGCTTTGCTTCTCTCAGAGGAGCCTCCTTCATTATGTCCTGCTGCTGGAGATAGAAGCTAGACTTACCAGATGGGCTCCCTTGATGGGCCAGGCACACATTCATCTCCCGGCAACTTGCCTTGATGTTGTGTGACTTGCGGGGAAGTAACTGGGCATGGAGGTGGGGGATCATTAGCAGAGTCCTCGGAAGGCCCCAGGAGGCCTGTCAGTAGAGCAGCTTCTGAGCGAGTGTTCCTTAATGGGCTGAGCTCCTTTACTCTTCTGCTGAAAGACCAGTTGAAGAGCAGTTCTGCCGTTCTGCCACTTCTCGCCACCCTTGACCCTCACTGTAGGAGCTGCCTGTGGGTCTCCTCAGTGTTCAAAAGCCGTGTTCCAAAGTGGCCCTACCCCTTTGCATGTGAGCAAGAGACAGTTTGTAAAAATGGCTGGCTGTCTCCAGGGATGCTTGTCCTTGTATGGGGCTATAACTCCGGCAGACTGCAGGTGAGACCCAGTGAGCATTAGCAGGTGGGGAATGGAAGAAGCAGGAGGAGGACAGAGATAGGTACAAGGCAGCCAACTTCCTCTCCCAAAAAGGGGAGCCAGCATATCAGCGATGGGGCAGGCAGGGCGTGCATCGATGCCTTAGTGCCTGAGGCAGGCGTGGGGTTCCGAGACACTGTGCAATTAGAGACAGGCTTGCTTTGGGGTGTGGTCTCACAGAGCCGGCCCTGGGCATATACTGGAAAGAGCTCCTTGTCGTAGCCTCTTACGGCCCATCCTAGTGAAGGCTGATTTCTCCAAAGGAGGTTCCAAGTTACCTCATTTAATTAATGGACATGTCTTGCCCACTTTCTTCAGACTGTCCAGTGGAACCTACCCAGGGATGATTTGATTGTGTCTCCATCTTCCCATGAATTCATGGAAACCCTTGGAGACTCTAGGTCAGAATGGTTTCGAAAAGCATTTACTCCTTCTAGGGTGGTTTTATTCAGTGCTTCTAGTGACAGCCTATGCATTTAACTTGATCTGGAAGAATTGAGGAGAAAGAGTTGGTTCTTCTAGGTTCTGGGGGCAATCTCATCAGCCCTTGCGTTAGTGGTGGGACTGCAAGGCAGTGCTTCTTTCATGTTGGTTTGCGGGTCTCTACAGCCCGGGATTCTGGAGTTTCAGGCAAGCATCCCAGGCTATTCTTACGTTGACTGGGAATCACTGCTGTGAAGTTTGGTTTCACAGCCTACATAGCTGTTCGGAGGTCAGGATAGAAAGTGTCTGAAATGACTCCTGAGTCTAGGGCTTTGTGAATCAGAGACAGACAAGGACTTAGGGGTCTTAGAGGGGGCAGGGAGAGAGAATGAGAGCGAGTGCTCAGATAGATCGAGGTATATGAACAGGTTTGGGTTTGAAGACCTTAGGCATAGTTTCCTTTTCTTAAATGTTCCTTAAAAACTAGTCAGGCTCCAGTAACAACTTCTTACTCAGCACTCTAAACTGAAATTTGCATAGTACCTCTTTTTTGGGTAATCCCTTTTAGAAGAGGGTGTTTTAAAATGTCCTGTCCCGGTCTCCAGGCCAGAGTTCACTGCCTGACTCGAGGCAGCAGACTCGCCCCTCTGGTCTGAAATGTGCTCGGTCGTCTGCCAGGTGGAGGGAGGGCCACAGCACGCGGACTGGGAGACCTGAAATTTTGATGGAGGTTCGAAATGTAAGGCTTGTAACTCAATAAAAAGATGTGTTTCTCAAGGCAGACTCCAGCATCTTAGCGGCGAGGTCCCAGGCTTAACGGTGAGATGCCAGAGTCATCCCCCCAAGGTCAGGAGCAACACAAAGCCCTACACGCCACTCACGGTGATTTGCTTTTGTTTTTGGAGGAGCTAGCCAATAAAATTTCACAAGAGAGGGAAAGGTGGTATAATAACCAGAGAGAATGAAGCAAAATTATCACTGTTTGTGAGCGATATCATGATACACCTGGAAAATCCAAGAGGATCACCTGACAAACTGCTGTAAGCAATAAGTGGTTTCTAGTTGAGAAGGATGGACTCAAAATGAATAGAGAAAAAAAAATCAGTATCCCCACCTACATTGCCAATCACCTGTTAGAAATTACATTTAAAAGAAAAAAATCCCCTATATTAATTTGTTAATTTTAAGTGATCTCAATAAATAAAATAACAGAAGTTTTTAAAAGTAGCTGAGTCGGTTCTAAAATTTATATGGTAAAATAAAGGCCTGAGATGGGCAACTTCCATAAAGGGAGGGTAATTGGAGAGAGGGGACAACTTTCTATGGGTTATTCTCCTGGGGAGGAGTAGACAGATGGATCCATAAACAGAATGGGGGAACCAGAAAGAGATCCAAATATAGGCAAAAATATTATATACTAAAGGCATTTATTATCGCTGAGGAAAAGATACATGTCTATATGTCTGTATGTCTATATATCTCCACCCAAGGACATGGTTATTGATTTTAGAGAGAAGAGAAGGAGGGAGAGAAATATCAGTGTGAGAAAGAAACATCAGTTGGTTGCCTCTCTATAGGCATGTGCCCTGACTGGGAATTGAACCTGCATCCTTTCAGTTTATGGAACAATGTTCCAACCAACTGCGCCACATTGGCCAGGGCTGAGGAAAAGATACTTTAATGAAATAAATATTGAATTTATTCAGTGAGTCCCAAATAGGAAGGAGATAAAAAAAGTTGGAATCTAATGTAATTCTTTTTTTGAAAGATTTTACTTATTTAGAGGGAGGGGAAGGGAGGGAGAAAGAGCGAGAGAGAAACATCTACGTGCAAGAGATACGCTTGTCTCTTGCGTGCCCCTAACTGGCGACCTGGCCCATAACCCAGGCATGTGCCCTGATTGGGAAGCAAACCGGTGATGTTTCAGGTTGCAGGCCGGCACTCAGTCCACTGAGCCATACCAGCCAGGTTTCTAATCTAATTCTTTACCAAAAAATCCAAATACATTAAAAAGATTAAGCCCTAAAAATGCATAAAAATACTAGAAGAAAATACAGGATAGATTTAAAAATTGTGTGTGTAGGAGCAGGAGCTTATAACCTAGAAGCCGTAAAACATTATTAATTTGATAGTTGCAAAATTTATTTTGTGTGGTGAGATAAAATAATCAAAAGATAAAAAAACAGAAATGTGCTAATTTCCTGAATATGAAGAGAAATCCTACCAATAAATAGGATAGAACCAACAAATCATGGGCAAAGCACATAAGCAGAAACTTTCCAGAAAAGATACAAAACACTTTTCAAAATAGGAAAATATACTGATGTACTGTTAATCAGAGAAATAGAAGTTAAAAGTACAATAGGATTCCATGTTTTTAACTATCAGATATTAATGACCAGAAGTTTGATAGCTTCCCGTGCTGGTGAAGTTGTGAGGAGGCAGCCACTCAACCATGTGGGTCACAGCAATCCACCTGTTCTCCGTGGAAGGCAGGGTGGCAGTCCCTGTTGTAAATGTGTCCCCCTCGGGGCCAGCGGCTCCGCCACTGCGAGCTGACCCTGGAGATGGAGCCCAGTCCTCCCTCATCCGCAGTTTTACTTTCCACAGTTCCAGTTACCTGTGGTCAACTGCAGTTTGAGAGTATTACATGGAAAATTCCAGAAAGAAACAGTTCATAAGCTTTAAATTGCCCAGCATTCTGAGAAGAATGATGGAATCGCCCGCTGTCTCGTTCCTTCCCAGCTGGGACACGGAGCTTCCTTTGCATCATCCCCCGCCTGAGAGAGGTGGGGGTCAGGCCACAGTCACGTAGCTTATGTCACACCATGTTGTTATACTTTTTATATTTTATTACCTATTGTTGTTAAACTCTAACTGTACTTAGTTTATAAACTTTATTATAGTTATGTATGTATAGGAAAAAACAGAGTTGGTAGAGTTTGGTACTACCTGCACTTTCAGGCATCCACCGGGTCTTGGAACACATCCCCCGAGGATTAGAGGGGCTACCTGCCTTTGAAAACAATGAAGAGAAGCAAGGTTGTTCTGTGCAATATTGTTATATAATAGTAACAATGGAAACAAAGATTTGGAAACCACATTTCATCAATAGGAGCAGGTTAATACATGTGGAGCAATCATAAAACAGAATGAAATAGTTATTTTAAAACACCGAGGCTGTTTTGTAGATGTTGGGATGAAATAACCTCAAAGATACATTGTCATATTTAAAAAGCAACGGCGTGGCATGCCGACAGTTGTGAGCGTGTGTGCACCTGTGCGTGCTTTGAGGTCTGAAACCAACAGACTTAAAAAATTTTGGTCTCAAGAGGCCCTTATGCTCTTAAAAATTACCAAGACGCCAAGTCAAGGATTGTCTGAGAAGTGAATACACAGCCACACATTCCATCAGTGGCAAAGTGATGATGTCATCACATGTCATGCAGCCTCTGGAAAATGCCTGGGTGTGCTTGTGAGAGAATAAAAGTGACGCAAATGAATCATGCCCTTGGTTTTATTGTAAGAAGGGTTTTGACCTTGTAGACTCCCTGAAAGGGTCTTGAGGATTTCCAGGGGTCTGTTGATGTACCCGTATTGATTATATGTGCATAGAAGGGTTCCTTATGAATGTCCCAGAATAGGTAACAATGATTGCCTCTGGAAAAAGAACCTGGGAGGCTCAGAGAACCCCAGTGGGAAGAAGATACATTTCACTGCTTAACCTTGTAACTTTTCAATTCTATGCATGTGTTACTGGTTACGTTTTTTTAAACAAAGAAACTTAAGGATCCAAAGAAATGAAATGCAAACAGATTTATGAGCTATAGAATTAATCAGAGTCATGGACTAAGATGGATGTACATGAATATTTGCCACAAAGTTATTTATAACAGCAAAGACTTAGAAGCAACCCTCATATCCAAATATAGAGACTGGTTAAACAAATAATGGTACATCTACACATTGTAATTCTATGTAGTCATTAAAAATCATAAATCCTCAGAATGTCCTGTGAAATGGGAAAATGCTCACAATCTAATGTTAAAAAATATAGCAGGATATAACTTTGCATGAACTAAATTGTACTAATTTAAAGCAATACTGGAATTCTGAGTCATTATTTTTGGGTAGTGAGATTATGGGTTATTTAAACTTCTATTTAAATATATTTTTGAATTTTCAAATTCCTGTAATTAATATGTATCACTTTTATAATCAGGAAGAAAATGCTATAAAAGGAAAAAATGTAAATGACTCATTCCCAGGGCTGTGAGGGGTGTGTAGCTTCTGCCTCAGGTTCTGATAGAATAGGGAGGTGTTTTTGAGGGGTGTGTTGCCCCTGACTGTGGGGACTGAGGGGCTGTGTGTGGCCTGTAGAGATGAACACTGGCTCGGGGATGTTTGGGCACAGGTGGCACCAGGTGTGGCGGACGGCCCTGCAGCAGCCTGGCTTGGCTGGAAATGCAGGTCAAGAGGAACAGGAACCTCGTGAACTTGAAGGGGGTGGCTGTGTGTTCCTTCCCTATTACTACACATCAAATTAACCCCAAACTTAGCAACGAAAAATAACAATAAACATTATCATTCCACAGATTACAGGAATTAAGAATTTGATTTAGTTAGGTGGTTCTGGCTCAGTGTCTCTTGTGAGGTTACTGTGAAGGTATCAGCTGAGGTCACAGGCATCTGAAGGCTTGGCTGGGGCTGGAAGGTCCACTTCCAAAGTGACTTACTCAGCTGCCTGGCACATTGGGACTGGCTGTTGGCAGGAATCCTTTGTTCCTTGCTACATGGACCTCTTCATGGGCTTGTTGAATATCCTTATACCTTGGCAGCTGGTTTCCCGTAGAGCGAATGATCCAAGAAAGCCACACCTTTTATGACCAAACTTAGAGGGCATACACTATTATTACCACATACCTGTTGGTGACACTGGTGAGCCCTATTCAGTGTGGGAGGGCAGTGGGCGAGGGTAGGCATACAAAGAGAAAGGGCCATCTTTGAGGCTGGCTACTACAGTGGACACTTGCTATTCAAAGTAGTGAGTAAGGCTCCAGAGCTTGGTTAATGCACATGGCCAGGCATCCTGGACTGGTGGTGGGCTTGAGGGTCTGTTTTGCAGAGTGGGAACTGACTTTCTGGGCTGCATGGAGGCTGCTAAGCCACCAGGAGCCGCCAGGCAGGGTTTGGGAGTTGGAAAGTGGATGTATAGATGAGGGTTTTTTCCTTTTGAAACTAGGTGGCTTACTCTGTTTATAACACTGGTGTCACATGCTGGGGGCCCAGGTATTGGTCACTGGTATTATAACCTTGCATCCTGGATGGTTTAGATCAGCACGATGTAACTTTATTCCTCATAAATCCTTGAAATAGCTGCAAAATATGAACATCATAGCATTCAAATTGCCTCTTGTGTGGAAACCTGCTCTACACAGAGATCATATCAGACCACATGTCCAGATTTATGGCTTTGAAAATATGGTCATTGTGGGCTTCTGGTCAAGGTGGCAGTGTAAGCAGACATGGCTTGCCTTTTTGCACAATCACATCAAATTTACAACTAAAATAGAACAGCCATCACTCAGACCGGTCAGAAATCAAGTTGAATGATAGGAGGGGCACAGACACAAAATAGGCGGGTCCCTCCACCCATATGTGGTAAATAAAAAACTGGGGAGGGATATCTTGGGAGTGAGGAGTCCCAGACCCACACAAGGTCTCCCCAGCCCAGGGTTCCAGTGCCAGGAAGGTAAGTCCCCACAATTTCTGGCTGCAAAAACCAGTGGGGATTGAGTCAGTGGAAGATACTGATGGAATCCCAAGCAGCTCCTCTTAAAGAACCAAAAGATGGACTCATCAACTCAGACTTACTCTGTCTGGGCTCTGGTGCCAGGGTGGCAACTTGAGGGGCACCAGCGGTATGCAGGGGGAGGCTGAGGTGTCTGGCATTGTCCCTTTTCTAGGCCCTCCCCCCAGAGAGCTGGCAGGCTGGTGCCGTATCTGAGACTCCATCAATCTGGCTAAGACTGACATGCCAGAGACTTGGGTACACCCAAGCTGCTTTTCCATACGAATGGCTGAACTTGGCTCATGCTTCACAACTTCCTAAATTCTCTCAAACAAGCAACAGCTGGCCTCAGTGAGTCCCAGACCTGGCACTAGCAGCAGCCAAATTATATTCACATCTTGGCTTTGCCTGGGAATCTCCAAGCCTGGCACAAGTAGCAGACACCTCAGATTGTTTTATAGCTCAGGCAGGGTGGCCCCGGCCAAAACATAGGTAGGGGCCGATCTTGGCTTGCACCACTGGGCAAACCCCAGGGGCCAGCACACCCAGTGGACAGCTACAGAACACATCAGAGCACCACCACCCTGTCCCCACACATCTGATCCTCCACAGAGGGTAGAGGGTGGGGGTTTGTGGTCAGTGGACACAGCCAATCCTTACAGCTGACTGTCCTGGGTACATCCCTCCCACTGACCTGCCAACAGCAATCAAGGCTCAACTACAAGAGAAGGATGTACTCAGCCCACATGGAGGGCCCACCTCAAGTACCCAGCTTGGGTGATAGGGAAGGCTGTGGCACTGGACCCTACAAGACACTTGCTACATTAGGCCATGCTACCGAGACATGGAATCAAAGCAGCTCTACTTAATACATGGAAACAAACACAAGGAGGCTGCCAAAATGAGGAGACAAAGAAACATAGCCCAAGTTAGAAAACAGATCAAAACTCCAGAAAAAGAACTAAACAAAATAGAGATTAGCAGTCTATCAGATGCGGGCTTCAAAACACTGGTTGCCTAAGGAACTTAGTGAGGACCTCCACAGCATTGAAAAGATCCAGTCAGAAATGAAGGACACACTAATTGAAATAAAGAACAATTCACAGGAAACAACAGTAGAGTGGGTGAAGCTGTGAAAGAAATCAATGATTTGGAACATAAGGAAGCAAAAAACAACCAATCAGAACAAGAAGAACTTGTTAGGGAAAAGAATCCCCCAAAATGAGGACAGTAGTAAGCATTGTCTGGGACAACTTCAAGAGGTCCAGCATTCACATCGTGGGGGTACCAGAGGGAGAAGAGAGAGAGAAAGAAATTGGAAATAAAATATTTGAAAAATAATGAAAGAAGACTTCTTTAATTTGGTGAAGGAGATAGACATGCAAGTCCAGAAAGCACAGAGAATCCCAAACAAGATGGATGCAAGGAGGCCCACTCCAAGACCTATCCTAATTAAAATGTGAAAGATTAAATATAAAGAGAGAATCTTAAAAGCTGCAAGAGAAAAGAAGTTAGTTACTTACAGGGGAGTTCCCATAAGACTGTCAGCTGATTTCTTAAAAGAAACTTTACAGGGTAGAATGAATTGGCAAGAAATATTCAAAGTGACAAGAAGCAGGGAACTACAGCCAAGATTGCTCTACCCAGCAAAGATATCATTTTAGAATTGAAGGGCAGATATTCCCAGACAAGAAAAACTAATGGAGTTCATTATCACCAAACAATTATTATAGGAAATGTTAAAGGGACTTATTTAAGAAAAAGAAGATCAAAACTATGAACAATAAGATGACAAAAAATACAGATCTATCAACAACTCAATTTAAACAACTAAGCAAAGAAGAAGAACAGAGACAGAATCATAGATATGGAGAATATTTTGATAGTTGCCTAATAGGAAGGCATAGGGGAGTGGGTGAAGAGGTGAGGGAATTAAGAAGTACAAATAGATATCACAGAATAACTATGGGGTTGTAAATTATAGTATAGGAAATGGAATAGCCCATAACTTGTACTCATGACCCATGGACATGAACAATGGTAGGGGGATTGCCTGAGGGAGTGGGGCGTGCTGGGTAGAGGGAGGCAAAGGGGGAAAATTAGGACAACTGTAATAGCATAATCAATAAAATATAATTAGAGAAGAGAAAATGGCTCTTGTGGACCTAGGTTTTCCCAGTGCTTGTCAAATCTACCTGGTTACTCAGTTCACAGTCAAAACAGAAATGAGAGCAGAAGGCCAGTTCTCAGTCTGTCTTAGTTTGATTTGCTAGGAGCAAAATCTGTCCCCAGTTTGCCCCCATAGTGAGTTTATTCATTGTAAGGCCACAGATCTGTTTTAAACCATCAGTCCTCAGGGTGCCCCACTATTAACATGACTCTAATATCATTTCCACACAGCGTCTTTGATTCCCAGTTTAAATTTTGGAGAGGGAAGATGACAGGCTCAACCTAGTGTAGGGATTGGTTTCTCTAGAGTCAAGGGTTCATCTCTGGTCTAATCAGCTATGGCCATGGCTTGTATCCCATGGTAATTAGTGATACTTTCTCTTGGCTCTGGGTGCAGTTAGACGAAGCAGGGAAAGGAGGGAAGTTAGGCATCTTTATTTTACGTCCCTGGGAGAGAGGACTTGGGAAGTAGTGTATCTACACCTGGGCCAGCAAAGGATTGTGGCCTCAGGGAAGGCAGCTAGTGGGCAGCAGACTTCAGAGAAAGGGTGTTGCGTGGAGACGGGGTCCTGTAAAAACAAGGCTAAGCCAGTCCTTTAAGAAATTAGGGGTAAGGTGTGGCTTGGTCACAGGGCCAAGATAAAATAGCAGTTATTTGAAATAGGATTCAAAGTAAGAGGATGTTTAGTTTGAGAGTCAAATGGTGCTGAGCCTTCTGATCTTAATTCTTCCTAAGTAGAACCAAGATTGGTCTCTGGACCTGGTAGGGCTCAGTCAAAGGGGTTCATTCAGCTCTGGTTCTAGAGAAGAAAGGAAAGGAGGAATAGAAGACCAGCCAGGACAACACAAATGTGAAATGATGGATCAGATAGGACTGGCTAGTGGGAACTGTCTGTTATTCTGATCATTAAGCCAACTGGAGCAGGTCAATTAGATGTAAATCATTGCTCAGAGATTGACTTGTCTACAGTCGATCTGATTCATCACACAAACCTGAGTACTCTCTGAGATACCAAAGCCTTCTCCTTGATGCCAGTAAAGGTCACAGGCAGCACACTAACCCGTGTTAACCAAAAGCCAGAAAGAGCTAAATGGAATAGATACTGTGCATTGGGTTGGAGCTCATTATCAGGCTTTTCGAGAAGACTGTATTGATGAACAGATCACCCCAAAAGGTTTCCTTTCCTCTTCTTCAGCCAAAAAGGATATTAAAAAAATAAGAGGCAAAAAGATATTTAAAAAGACAAGAAAATATTAGCACAGCAGCAGGAGATAAGATCAACACATGCTACTTACAGTAATAGCTCACGCTCTTTTTCCCTAATGTACCATGCTTCGGTAGGCACAGGGATTGCCGTGAAACACACAGTGGTGTGCTGTTTGCTCTTATCGTCTTGTTTCTTTTGTCTTCAGTAAACGTGGCATTGTTTATAGTTTCTGGGAGAGAGCTGTCACTGTCTAGTGTTTGAGAAGGGCTTTCCTGTGGCTGCGTGGCCTCATATCAACACACTGGGGGGTGAAAGAAGACTGGGCTCTTTTGTCGTTTCCACGATGACATATGCACTGACTCTGGAGACTGTGGTATCTGAGGGTGGCTGGGCTCCCCAGTTGGCTGTGGCTCCCAGGGGAATGAAGGTCTTTTTCTTTGGGGTAACGCTAGTCTTCTAGAGCCCTGCTGGTTCAAGTCATCTAATGCAACACTTGTAGGTTTTCTCCTTCTTTGGGAATCGGTAAGGCTGTTTGCCAGATATTTCTGACTGTCTACCTTGTTGGTCCTCTCATGAAAGGTTAGGACCATACAGATATTTATAACCAGAATTGTGAGGGGAGGTAACAAGTGAGGTTTCCAGCCTGGAGTAGTCAGTTGTTGGTGCTAGACCCTCCAAGTTCACAGTAGTGGCTGCTCCATCAGCCTGGGTCCCTAAATAATGATGGTTACCTCCCTCTGTTCACCTGAAATGGACTGTCAGAAGAATATACTTTATTGTTTTAAATTACTGAAATTTGGGGGTTTTGTTTGTTTATTATTACAACATAATCTGACTATCCTGACCGATATGAGGTCTGTCCAGAAGGTATCCAGCCATGTAATATGAAATATTAGAGACATTTATTGAAGAAGATACAAGAAACATTGCACACAGGACGATGATGCCTCAGTCCCCTTCAAAATAGGCACCTTGGGACCTCACACAGTTCTTCTAATCACCATCAACTACCCCATCGTATTTACCTGAATCTCATCAACAGTCTGAAATCTTTTCCCTTTCAAAGGTGATTTTAGTTTTTGGAAATGTCAGAAATCATAGGGCACCAAATCTGAGTTGTAGTGGGGCTGAGTCACCTGGGTGATTTGATGTTTCACCAAAAAATTCTGCATGAGATGAGATGCATGAGCAGGTGTATTGTCGTGATGAAGCTGCCGATCACCAGTTGCCCATGGCTGTGGCCTTCTGAATCATCCAGATAGTTCCTGCAGAGGAATGTTCAAACTTAGCACAAAATTTGATGCAAATTTGTTGCTCTACTCACTCAGTCATTTTGAATGTGAAAGCCACACAGTACACGTGTTCAGTCAACAGCATCTCAAACCCCCACACTGAAACTCACTGTTCACGCATGCACATTCCAGTCAACTCTCTTTGGCTGCCAGGTTACATTGATGTCATGCATACCGTTCTTGTTATATTAACAATGGCTGGACTTTTCCCGGACAGACCTTGTATTCTTTATCAAATTCTATTACTATAGGAGTCAAATTCTATTATTATACAAGCCACTATAAGTTATTTGTAAAAACAAAAAAACCACCCATAATTCCACCACCCCAAGAAATCTATTTTTCAATGTTTTCCTCCACTTTATTTTTTATATTTGTAATATTTACTTGTAGCCTAAGCGTGAATTCAATATTGTATCCTGGTTTATTTAATTTAATTTTTTCAAGGCCTTGTGTGGTTTTATTCACCACAGTATCTCTCCTCAGCACCTTATGCAAAGCCAAGAGCACAGTAGGTACCTAATAAATAATGGGTGAATTAATAACTATAACTACTTTCTTCTTAGCATGATGATTATTAGAAGATACCTTATGCATGACCGGTCAGCAACTGCAGAATATAGATTTAGAGTTCAGATTTGTCTAGTGGAATTTGACAGCATGAAGTTTTTAGTTGGATATCCAGGTTCAAATAATTTAACAAATTTTGTTACCTATGTTGTTTCGTTGTTGGAAAGTTGCCCTCTTTGAGCTTTTGTTTGAGATCTGTAAAATAGAGGAGATACTATTACGTTCCCTCATAGTGTTATTGTGAATATGAAATGTGATAATACATAATTATTTTGAAATTGCTGGCCCCTTAATAAGTGTACAAGACATGTTTGCTATTACTTTTTCTCAATCTTTCAGTCTCTATTTCCCCCATTTGCTTTTAACTGCACTCTCTCATTTCCCTTCCTCTAGATGGCAATGATAGAAGATAGAGCTGTCAAAATTATAGCTATCAGCGTGAGGGGAAGGCCTTATTTGTTCCAGCAGGATGTGTAAATTTGGGGGGAAAGAATCACTGGTTTGAATTCTAGCTCTGTTATTTACTTGTTTTTTGACCTTGGGCAGATTATTTTGCCTCTCTGAGCCTTAACTGTTTCATCTCTGTAATGGAAATAATAATGTATAACTTCCCCCAGAAGGCAACAGTGTGATGTGGCATGCATGCACACAAACACACACACTCACTCCTACAGAAACATTTGTACAGTGATTGATAGACTTTATTAATGTTCACTCCTGTCTCCTTATTTAAATTAACAAAAAGGGAACATTTTTGAGATTTGGTGTGATATCATCTACAGGAAGAAGCACTTGACTTTCCTTGGGGAAAATTTGAGAGAATTTAGAAAAGCATGAGAATTAATCAAGACCCCTGCATTTACTGGGTGCAAACACAGTGCAATAAGTGGTCTAGAATATTATCCTGAAGAATGTAAAAATCCTGGCTACTCTTCTGAAGTTTCAAGTCTCTGCAGCCCCCTAGTGGCCATTGATTGTAGCAGAAGATCTGTAGTTACTGACAATTTGAATTTATAGTTATGGAGTCAGTTTGACTTAGAACAAGAATTATATAGAGAATAGGGGATGGAGTGAGGAGTGAAAAGGCCTAAATTTTAGTTTTTTTAGAAAACATTTTAGCCCTGGCTGGTATAGCTCAGTGGATTGGTGTTTGGGTGCGCAGTCCTGGCTCCCTCTCCTTAGAAATATTTAATTTTAAATGGAAAATTATTTTTTTATTATTGTGCATCCCAGCAAAACTTGATGAAAATCCAAATACATAAGCTCACATACTAGCAAAGTTATCAGTGTCTATACCCTTTCCTTACTCTTCTCTTTCTCTTCCTTCTTCCCTTCCATCCTCCACCTAGGTAGGAGCATAATTTCTTCTTAGGTCGAATTAGTCTTAGCCCTTAAACTTTAAGAGCCAGTGTACCCAGCTTGAGTTTCAGGAAGAGGCCAGTTGCCTATCAAACGAACAGTTGCCAAACAGAGCAGAAAGCAAGTCATTCTTCGAACCAATCACTTTTTTTGTTGTTGTTATTTGGTCTTCCAGTTGCTAAAGGCAATATACCACAATGCTCGAAAGAGTCCCGCTTGGAAGAGCAGGGACCCTGCTTGGCCACCACATCCTGTGGGTCAGTGGCAAGTTACTGAGTGCAACCTTTTGAGGCTCAGTGAGGGAAATTCAATTGAACATGGCTCTGACTCCACAAGGAAACTCCTCTGCTACCTGGCAGCTATTGGGCTCCTGAAGGGAGGATCTTGCCTTATTTTTAACTCCTACAGTTAGCACAAGATCTGACAATTGAGCTTTAAGAGGAAGGAACACAGATCAATTTGTGTCAACTGAAGGTTGTAGTTTTGTCTCTGGTTCTAGTGAATCACTTGTTATAAGCACAGCCATTATCTGAGTTCTGAGTAGGCAGCTGGGAGAGAGATGAAGGGAAAGAGAAACCAGAGGTGCAGGTGAGTAAAAAAAATGGCCAGTGGTTCTGAACTCTCAAGATTGTGAGGAAGAGTATCAGATCATTATTCCTTCCAGCTAAGTCACCTCTAGATCTTCTTGACCTGTCACTCAAAGTTGGGTCTGGTGGTAAGGTAGAGCAGTGGTTAGGTGCACATGAGTATGACTATGTGAGCTTGGGAGCCATGTATGACTATGTGATCCACAGAAAATCAATTAAGATTAATGTAACTGAATTCCTAATCTTTAAAACTGGAATTTAAAATATTTACCTTGTGGAGACTGAAGGAGGTGACACATGCAAGTACTATTCTGAGAAAACGCAGCGGGGAGGCCAGGCCTGAAAACTACATTTATTCTGTTACATTTATTGTAGCAGAACTGCGATATCACTGCCACTTCCCATCCACAGCCCTGCCAACTTTCCCTTTGTAGATGGAAGACCGCAAGGTTCCCAGAAATGCGTTCAAATAATAGAAGAGTCAGAGAAGAGTTTCTCAGGGTCCTAATCCAAGCTTTTCTCGGATTTGGCAATGTGGCCCAGCCCCTTCTTATCCCTGTCTTCCTAATCCTAGCCTCCAGTTTTATTCCAGAACCTGATTTTCCCCAAATCGGACCCATTTAATTTCTTAAATGCATAATTAGGGAGAGTGCTTGATTGCAAAGGCCTCTTCCATCCTCCCATTTATCTAAAACAAGCTCTGGTTCACACTGCAGAGAAATAGGGCAGGGAATCTGGTAGAGGAGGAAGGAAGGAGAAGGGGGAGTGGTGGAGGGAGGGCGGGACAGGCTCTGTGCTTTTCTCAATGAATGCCGAGGCCTCTGCAGATTTGCATAGGAGCCGACATAGCCGCACCATTGGTTGGCAGATGCGAGAGGGGCGGGGCAGGCCTGCGTGGGTTTGGCTGTGGTAGGAGTCGGCTTTGGAGTACCACCCCCGCCGAGTCCCCGCCCCCACGAGGCGCGCGCTCGCGGCTCTGCCAGCTAGCAGCGAGTGGCGGGCGCCCAGGCAGATGCGATCTGGCGGCTCCAGGGGACGGCAGCGGCGGTAGCATCTGGCACTTCCTGCCGCCGCTGTCTAGAGGGTAGCAGGGCACTGCGGCACCTTGTGGCAGCCCTCCGGCCAGCCTACCCGAAGCCGTGAGGGCTGCCGATGCGTGAGGACAGGGCAGCAAAATTTCGGGCTCTCCTGCCCTGAATGCTTTCACTCCGCTGCTGCCGCTGGGGCTGCCTCGGTGGTTCCTGAGAACTCTTAAGAGACTGGAGGAGAGCGAGGACGCTACAGCAAACTTGCGCCTAAGCCTTCCTTTCACAGTGCTGGGGCTCGGCTCGATCCAATCCAGAAGTTTAGCAAGCGGTGCAATCCGAAGAATTCCCGCAGCAGAGGGTCACAGGAAGGTTCTCGTGAAGCAGTCCTGCCCTCGCCACCGCTTACCTCCTGAAGAAGGGGTGAGAAGCTCGAAGGAGCTGAAGGGAGTGCAGCGACCGTCCAGAACAGCAGACAACAGCTAGGGGCACCGTTTCCAGCCGAAAAGTTGTGGAGGATTGGAGGCCGATCCAGAGCAGCGGACAAACCACAGCTCAGGCCACAGGGGACAGGAGAGGACGGCACCCAATTGCCACCTCCCTACAACCTTAGTAGTTCTTCTTGTTCGGAGCAAGAGCACGGCGAGCGAGTTACAGACTGGAGCGCGGCGCACCGGAGGCACTGGGTCCCAGCTGCTGAGCCCAGTGCTCCTCCTCAGCGTCTCCTGACACGCCCCTGAGCTTCCAGCTCCGCTTCATTGAGACTCCCGCTGGCCTCCTTGCTGTTGGAGGAAAGCGAGAGAATCAGTCGAGTGCGCGAACAGTTCTCCAGCGGTCAGGTGGAAGGAGCTGAGCTGTTGGTGACCAAAGACTGTTTGGAACCACTACCCATTTGGGAGCGAAGGGCAAGGCTGGATTCGGGAGAGCCGGGAGCACATTATAAATAACCTTTCTGTGGCGGGATGGCAGCCATAGGACTCCTATGGCTGCTGCCGCCTCTGTATTCAGCAGCAGCCTTGGGCCCTGGGACCGAGACCGGGACTGGGACCGGCCAGCGCGTGGGCTCACCGGCAGCTGGGCCAGCGCTGCAGCCCCGAGAGCCGCTTAGCTACTCACGCCTGCAGAGGAAGAGCCTGGCGGTGGACTTTGTGGTGCCCTCGCTCTTCCGTGTCTATGCTCGGGAGCTGCTCCTGCCGCCGCCTTCCCCCTCGCAGGCAAGGGATGGCCGGCCGGAGGCGCGCGGCTCGCTGGCTCTAGATTGCGCCCCATTGCTTAGGCTGGTGGGGCCACCACCGGGAGTCTCCTGGACAGGGGGCACCAGCTCACCAGATCCAGCACAGACGCTGTCCAGGGTGCTGAAGGGCGGCTCAGTTCGCAAGCTCCGACGGGCCAAGCAGCTGGTGCTAGAGTTGGGAGAGGAGGCTATCCTTGAGGGCTGCGTTGGGCCCCCAGAGGAGGCGACTGCAGGGCTGCTCCAGTTCAACCTTAGTGAGCTGTTCAGCTGGTGGATTCGCCACGGCGAGGGTCGGCTGAGGATCCGCCTGATGCCTGAGAAGAAGGCATCGGAAGTAGGCAGAGAGGGAAAGCTGTCAGCTGCGATCCGTGCCTCCCAGCCCCGCCTTTTCTTCCAGATCTTTGGGACCTGGGGTGAGCAGCTTCCGCCTTAGCTTGTCGGGATTTGTTTTTTTTTTAGACATCAATTTGCAACCATTGTCAACTAACTCCCTTTTCCAAAACCCCAGTCTCTGGTTTTTAGCCCCCTTTTCTCCTTCTGCAAACCTTTCCCCCCAGTTAGACCGTATTTTCTTATTTTCTCCATGAAGGCAGTCATTCCCCAAGGGTCTTCCTTCCTCTTCAGCAACCATATTGGGAGAAAAGTTTTCTGCTCTTGGCAGAATGCCTCCTCCCAACTTACACAGGGTCCCAGCCCAAACTGGATGCCCTTCTTTGGAGTCTTGTGTGGCAGTTGAAATACCTCTATTATTTCTGTGGTTCAAGTTTAGTTTTAGATCTCAAAACTATTGCCCATCTTCCCTTCCTCTAGTTCCTCTTCCTGTCCACCACAAGTTTGGGTAATGCTGTACACTTTCTCAGGGAATATAGAATTCCTCGTCACATTGAACTCCACCCAGCTGTTTCCTTCAAATGTTGGGTTACCCAGGGATTGCCTCTTCTTCATTCATTCACCCTACCCCAAGCCCAGTCTGCTCTCTACTTTTAAACTCTTGTTATTCCTCTCAGATGTTGCTGGGACAGTGCCAGAGGAACTACGGGACAGGGCACAGGAGGGAGATGTGAAGAGAGGGAGTAAAGTTGCCAAGATTGTCTTCCTTTGAGGAGTCACTGTGGAGTCAGGGAGAGAATGGTTGATTTCGGCTTCTTCCCCTGCCCCCTTTTCTCCAACTCTTATCTTGAATGTCTGCAGCAGCAGCGCTGGAGGACTGTCTCTGGCAGGCCTGTTTCACTGCGGTTCTCTCTGCTGGAGACTCCTGAAATGAGGTTTCTGTTTCATTTACTCTCTCATTTGCTTCCCATATTCACTGAGTTGTGTGTGTGTGTGTGTGTGTGTGTGTGTGTGTGTGTATAGGCACTTACTTCTTTCTCTTCCCATAGTATCTTTTGACTAGATAACCAGGTGGTTTTGAAAGGCTATTTCTCTTGTAAGACCACTGGGGAAGGACTGGTGAATAAAATATATGGTGTAAATGAATGAGAAAGCACAGAAAGGAAACCATGCCTTTAAAAAGCCCACACCAATTCCTTTGAGCAAACCCAGCATCTTTTATGTCATTCTTATCTTCAGAAATAAATGAAATTCTTATGCTCCACTGGTTACTAATGTCTAGTATTAATTGGATGAAAAGCATGAAAAAAACCCACTGTAGAGGTACAAGTATCTCCCATGCTTGTCCCAACACACACACACACACATGCTCCCCACATATACCCAGTGCTCTCATGCAGCAGGGATATTCAGAAGCTGAGGCTCCTGAGTCATCGTGCAGTAAGCATATGGGTATGTGGTCCCCAAGCAAAAACAGAGTCTGGATGCATATTTTAGCATTAACATCAGTGGCACTGACATCTAAAGTGACCCCTTAGTGCTCAGTGCTGGAATATATATTAATGCACAGTAAAAGGCAGGGTCTGCCTTCTGTGAACTGAGATAGGAGACCAATATTGTTGTCTCACCACAAATACTTTTGTAAAGAACAGCTGTGTTTTAATGTAATCGTGGCTTCTATGGTTTATACATACAACATTCTCTTTTAGTGCCTAATGTTTTTGTAATGGATATAAAAATGACTTCTCTGGGAATGTGGATTTTTTCCCTCCACTTTCAAGTCCATGAGCATTTCTAGAGCTTTCCCATCATCTCTTCTAAATGACCATAGGCCCTAGCAGTCTAGATCAGTTTTTGTTAGATGTTGGTGACAGGCAAAATGGGTTCTTTCTGCAGCCCCGAACTTGCCTATTATAAACAGGCAGGTTGCATGAAGTTATTAGAGGGTGTCTCTGAAGAGTCCCATGCTTAATGCGTTTGAAGAATGTATTGTAGTTGAGCCTCAGATAAGAGATGAAGCTGATGAGTGGGAGGTTTCACAGAGCTTCAAGAACTGCTCTGATACTGAGAGTGGGGAAGCACTGCGAGCATCCCAAGTCCTCCCTCAGCAGTGCAGTCTGTTTGGCAGCTGGACCAAGCCCGTATGCATCATTTGACACATCTAGCAATGCTGGTTTCAGAAAGAGCCAGGATTCTGCCATTAAAAAGCTAGAAATTTTGGCCAAGCATTTTTCAGCAGGATTGGGATCAAATGATAATTGATAGAACCAAATAAGACACTAAGTATAACTGGATGAGTTCCCCATGACCTCTAGGGAGACAGACAGCTTATTGAAAAGCACTTTGGGCCTTGTGGTGATCACACTTGGAACAGGTTGCACTCTCCAGCTCCAAAGCATATGCTGTCTTCAGTTAGGCAGCTGGCCATGCAGGACTAAGCTCTTACCACTGCCTCGCAGCCTCATTCAGATACAGTCCCCACGAAAGACCTCTCCATGGAGCGAGTGGACACATCCTGCTATATCATGTTTCATGTTTGGGGCAACATATATCATTGTGGTTTTGTTCATTTTCTCACATGAAGATTTAAGCTTAGGTTTTCACGCTTGGATTGATTTTACTATTTATCATGTTTGAGGAGAGGAGTTTATTCATTTTATATAGGCCGTGATTTATAGAAGAGACATTTAACTCCTCTGTGACATAGAATCTTCAAGTATAAAAAGGGAAAATAGGCACAACTCAGTTTATGTCTCCCTGCTTCTGCCCAAATGACTGGTGGTCTGGTTTTGAGGGGCAGAATGATGAGGTTGTCTGTGGGGAGGGAAGAGGAGAGGATGGGTGTCCTGCCACCCCTATGATAAGGGAGCTAGAGTAGCCCATTTGTCTGACTGAAAATAGCTTCCTGAATCTAAGTGGGATCATGACTAGGGATGGGATAAAATACCCTGTCAGGACAAAGCAGTATCTTCGTATTGATTGTGGTTTGGGTTGTCTGAGAGGACAGAAGGATTTCTGTGATGCCTTATAACACATGACATGCTAATGTTTTTTCTGTGTGGATTTCTTTGATCTCACAAATGGGATCAGTACTTCAAAGTCAGAGGTGGGTCCCCAGAGCATCCATTCGTTGAGAAGAGGTAGACAATTGCTGGGACTGTACTGATGGTAGTGCTCCATCAGCCCAGACCTCAGAAAGAGGTCTGCCTGGAGGCTACCACATTGCTCACAGCTGCACTCTGTAGCCTGATTTGTAGATGTTTTTACATCTTGCATCTGCAAGATGACTTGTGGTGGGGTAGGAGGGCCTATTTCCTGGTAAGTACTCCCCTTCTTCCCACTCCAGGAAAGGGGATACATGACTAGGGGCTTTATGTGTACTGTGGAGAGGCCTGAGCAATTTAAAGTAGATGTGTGCAATCTAATACACCTGACTCTTGACCTCACACATCTATCAGTCCCTTCCCATTTCATTTCCGGAGAGGACAAAGAGAGTGAAGGAAGACAGAGGAAATTGGAGCTCTCAGAAGGGATATCAGTTGTTGGAAGCGAATCGGGAGAGATGGAACTAGTTCAGAGAAGACCAGAGAGCTGATTTAAGAGTTGAAGGGACCGATTTGTGATGAAAGATGAAAAGAATTAAATAGATATGGCTGGGCCGAGTGGTGCTGAAGAGGAAGGTATGGTAGCAACCTATAGATCTCTGAAGAGGGAGAGGGGCAGCAAAGGGGGGGGAGTGGCCATGGAAGTAACAGAATGATGCTTTCAGAAGGAAACTTCAGCTTGGGTATCAGGGACACCTTATTTTCTGAAATTGATACTCCCTTACGAGGGACTAGAATTCCAAGGGAGCAAAGAGTCAGGTGAGATGTGGGTCAGACAAGCCATGGAGTTCATAATTAATCAGTTCTATGCTTTCAGATGTTGAGAAGCCGTAATAGACAGGAGAGCTGGGATGGCGAACAGTGTCAGGAATCAGGATCCTTTGGGATACAACTTTATTTTCTGTTTTATTTCTTAATTTTTATTTTTTTAATTTTCAATTATAGTCGACGTGCAATATTCTATTAGTTTCAGGGGTACAACACAGTGATTAGACATCTTGGGATATAACTCTTGAGAGCCTTTCAGTATTGGTGTTTCCAGGGGAAAAGGAAAATAATTGCATATGTATCTTGAAGTTGGTAGGAAGTGTTTACAAGAAGGTTGTTAATGAAAAAAGTATTTTGAAATTACTGGGTTTATTCTTCTCTGCCCCCAGATTAAACGCAGAGTATTTCTCTAGGGCGTTGTTTGTATGTCCGGTGTGGGGAGGCACGCTGAGCAAAGCGTTTAGCTGCACCTGTGGGTGTGCGCATCACTAAGTCATCGGGCAGGGCAGAAGGTGCCCGCGTCTGGAGAAGATGAGCTCAGTTCTAGACTTGGTGGTTTCACACTGGCCACCTGAACACCCTTTGCAATGCCGGGAGTATACGTGGCTGTTTGAAAGAAGAAGTTCATCTAAATCCAATTGATCCTTTCACAAATGTACAAAAAGGAAAAGGAGGAGGAAAACTCATAAGGGGTTTGTGTGTCAGGAGGAAAGTGTTATCATTAGTAAAAATGAATCTTTATAAGGAAGTTTATCTGCTGAAGGTCAGGAGGGACTAGCCTGCAGGGAAAAGGGAGGGAGAATTGGATCAGCAGAAGTTGCAGTCCCTTGCCACTCTGTGGATTATTGCTTGATAAATTCACTTCATGGGAATTTGCCCAGCTTGACTTCCTAGGAGACCTTTAGCCTTTATGATCATTATTAATGTCCTGTTATGGGACTTTACAATTTATAAAGCATTTTCACATTTATTATGTTTACCAATCCTGCAGTAGGCAGGGCAAGTAATTGTTTTCTTTTTAAATGGAGTAACTGAAATCTAGATGTTTGATAACACTTTTCCCAAGTTATACAGGTAGAAAGTGGTAGACCTGGAAACTTGTAATTTATGTACCAAGAGGTTATGAGATGCTGGGTGCTGTGCCAGGCACTGACTAGGACCACAGACCTCCTTTTGTCCAGAGGAGGGCTTTTTCCACTAAGGGAATCATCCCAAGGTACAGATTATAAACAACCAAGATGTAAATAAATGAAAACCTTTATTTTATCTTTGTTATAAAGCCATGAAACAAACATTTGGTGTTCCATAGCCATGACTTAGAAAAGTTTCTTAAAATATCTGAGTCCCAGTTTCATTATTAGAAAAAAAATGGGAACAGTTTCTGTCTGAAGGTGTTGTCATAGAGGTTAAATTAGATGATATGTATAAAAACTTCACCCAGTAAAATACACATAATAATGTACCCCATCAATATGAACCACGTGGCTTTCCCTGGGAGGAGCAGCACCCGGTGTGGCATGTACATTTCGGTCTATTCCAATGGTGCCATCTGGAGTTGTGCAGTCCCTGTCTGTGGCCGCAGGTGGCAACCCTGGTAGCAGCACTTGTGAGACTGTGGGTTTCCCATGCAACTAACTTGTAATTCCTAACAGATGAGAGGTGGGCTCCGGTGGAAATGGAGAGAGTGACCAGAGAGGAAGTTCCTATTTCCTTGCTATGGGAGGCCTGTCTTCCCCAGAAGTGTGGCTGAGGAGGATTGAGGTGTGGTATTTCATTAACTTTCATCAATTTGTGTCCTCATATTCACAGTCCAGTTCTTTTTCGTCTAACGGAAGAAACCACGCCTTAACTTTATAAAAGTATGAAATCTAATACCGAGGAAGAAGAAGACAGAGGGATTACAGAGGAGTAGTTTTCAGGTAGTGGGTCCTCCCTGAGAGTGACCTATGTAGTTCAAGCCCCTCCACGCCCAGATAAGTGCCGGGCCACTGGCCTCTGGAGACTCCTTTGTTGTAATTAGCTGGAGCTGTGTCCTTTTCTTACACTCCTAGCCTCATCATTCATTGTCAAGTGGAAGGCAGGAAAGAGCGATGGGAAGTACCAACTGGTTAATGGACATGAGCCCATTAAGAGCAGTTAAACCTTTGAGATTCCATGGGAACACCTGGCTCAAGGATCTGAGTGGGAGGCTGCCTCAGGAAAGTGCTGCAACCTGAAAGGAGCTGTGAAACAGCATCCACACAGCATTTTATAGGTGGTGTTTTTTTTTATGAGCCATAGCTGAGTGATTGCCTCCCAAAGAAGCATCATCTCTGCTTGGAAGTAGACAAAGAATAGGGAGAACTGGCGAGAATGATTTTAGGTGTCCAGGAGTCACACGGAGAGAACTGTGAACAAAGCTGTCAGGAGCCCTAGGGATGCCTTCTTCCTTAGAGACATTGTGTGTCCTCTGGGCCCGAAGGTGGCCAGTGTTTCTTAATCCATTGGTGACCTGGCTCTTTTACACTGGCTGTTCTTCACACAGGTGTGAAGAAGGAGAAGTTAAAAGGAGGTTTCGGCCTGGCAGTGAGGTAGTGATCAGGTAGGAGCTATGCCAGAACCGTGTTTGCTGAGCCACATTTTTCAGCATAACTTCTTTTTACTTCAGTCAGTCTTGTGATGGATTTTCCAGCTGGGCTGTTTTGAGCTTGGGTTTTTTCCCAGGGGAATACTGTCGGAATCCCTTGGTGATATAATGTAGGCATTCCAGAAAGTGGGAGGGTTCAGACTGGACAGAAGGAGAACTCCCTGGGGGCGGATACGCCCATCCCTTACCTTTGTGGTTAGGGACAGCAGGTGCACGCAGAGGTCAGAATTCTCTGGAGTAAGAAAAGGGCCAAAGGGGGGCAGCTAACCAAAGGAAAATTGAAGCCATTGACTATCGTTTTCTTTTCCTCTTATTTATCTTTTATTCCGTTTTCCCTGGCATGTGGTTCATGAGGGTAGGCACGGGCAGGTCCACTTTAGAGATCCTTTCCACACTCTCAGCCTAGATCATTGAAGTGAGTGTTCTGTGGCAGAGAAGACATGAGATTAGGAGACAGAAGATTTAGATTCTCTTATGATATTTGCTTTATATTTGCTTTGAAATCTTGTGAAACTCCCTTATTCTTGTTGAGCCTCTGGGTCTTGGTCCCCAAAGGAGGTAATACAAAACTTGTCTTGACTACCTCATGGAATCTCTATGAGCATTACATCGGATAACTTATGTGCAATGCTTCAGTCTGGATTACACACACACACACACACACACACACACACACACACAAATATGTAAGGCAGTAGAGAAAAGAATATACAAGATCATAAGAAGCACTGAGAGTCTATGGTTTCAACCAACCCTTGGCTGTAGGAGCAGCAGTATAAAGGCCCCAGACTTTGAGGCAGGTCTTGGGGTTCAGTTAACAGCTCAGTAGTCCTGAAAGGGGGTTGTGTGTCCCCTCTCCAAGGTTTCTCAAAATGTGAGGGTTTTTTTTTCCCCACTAGAGTCAATTTTCTCAATTCCAGACTTTTCTAGAAATGAGTCTCTGGTAGTGGGACATAAGAACTTGCATTTTAACATTAGAAAATGATTTTTTAAAAAATGAGGGATGACAAATATACTCAATTGCGTTGAATGCATTAATCTGGGTACAGTTTGATGAGAATTCACATGTGCAGAATCCATATAATCACTGCTCAGACAAAGATACACAGCATTTCTAGCATCTCAGAAAGTTCCCTTCTGTCATTTTCTAGTCTGTATCTCCTTGTTCCCAAGGTAACATCCTTCTGATCTCCATGTCATCAGTTAGTGCTGCTTGGTTTTGAACTTCACGTAAGTGGAACCGTATCACTTGTTCAGGCTTCTTTTACTCAACATACTTCTGTGGGCTTCGTCAGTGTTGTTGTGTGTACCAGTATTCTTTCTTTTTTTTTTTTTTTTCAAATTATGGTGTTGTAGTCCTTTATGTGAATATAACACAATTTATTTTTCCATTTTCCTACCAAGGATTAGATTTATGGAAAAGTAAATCTAAAGGAGTCTATTCCAATAATGGGTAGCATAAGTCTTAGATGTGGGGTTGGAGCCCCCATTTACTGGCCCAAGGCTCTTTATTTTCTTGTCTTTGAACTTCAGTGTTCTTATTTGTAAAGTGAGAAAAATAACACCAGTCTTCCAGGGTTATTGTGCTAATTAAATGGGATGAGCATGTAGCAGTCCCTGACACACAGGTGGTGTTCAACACTGTTAGTTTTCCCTCAGTTCTTGATGATATTGTTTTCCCCTTCATGTCCAGAATGGAGACTTCGGAAACTTCCTGAAGCAGGGAAGGGGAACTTACTTAGGAGTGAGATCATTAACTCAGAGAGGTAAAAGTAATAATGAAGGACCAAGTAAATTACATGTAATAATTTTTAATAAGTGCTTTTATTAAAACTTAATGCAATAATTTTAATAAAATATGAACATTTTCACACCTTCAAAATTAACAACAAAGATAAACTATTCAATAAACAAACAAACAAACAAACAAACAAACAAAACCTCTTTGGTCTTATATCCAGATAAATGAAAGAAGAGAGAAAACCTCATGCCTTAGGGCAGCTCTGGGCTTGCATGAGGCCCTCGGGCTGTGATGAGGCCAAGGCTGCTCCCCGGGCCTCGCTGGATTCCACTTGGCCCAGAGGCCAAGGCAGTTGGGGACTTCTTACCATGCCCTCTGCAGCCCTGCCTGTGCCTTCTGTCATTGGACAGGCCCACTGGACCCTGGATGCTTTAGTTGCCATGTACCTGGAGCATTGGTTTGGCAGCTGAACTGGGTTGTTTTCCAGATTTTGGTACATGTTAGTTCCTCTTTGGCACTGGAGCCGTTCGGATGTGTGGAGCAGGCTTTACTATTAATGATATGTGGTACTGGCATGGGACTCTGATAAAAGATAACAAGAACAAATTACCCAGTAGCAGCTAGAGACATTTCCATTTTTCAGTCTTGTTTTCCTCCGGGGACAGCTGACCCTGGCACTTGGGTGTTCCCCTGTGTCTGAATTACTACAGGATAGCTCTTGGAGCAGCACCCCTACTTTCTGTCATTATCTACCCCCTAATGAAAGGAATTATGTACTGGCCTCAATTAGCCTTGGAGTTCACTTTTAATTGGGGAGCATTACTTGGATGGTATGCTGTCACGGGTTCCTGTGATCCATCTGTCTGACTACCTGTTTATTTTTCTACAATTATGTGGACTCTAATATATGATACTGTCTAGCCCACCAGGACAAGGGAGATGATGCTTTGATTGGCGTTAAGTCCCCAGCACTGAGGTTTCGTGAAAACAGCAAGCAGTGGCTTAGTGGCTTCAGTGCAGTGATGCTGGGCGTGCTGAGCCTGGTGGGAGTGAGCACTGGTCAGACCACGCCCTGTTACACTGTCCTGGCTGCTGCGGGAGCCCATGTGACTCACCAGGTTTACAGTCTAGACATCCACAGACATGAGGATTGGTGGGATAAATTTTCCTCCAACCGAACAATAGGACTGGTGGTACTTTCAGGGATTGTCCTCGGGCTCTTGTGGAAAGCAAAGAGGACAGATGAAACAAAGAAAAATACAGATAGTAGAACAGAAAATGAGCAAATGGAGTTTACCTAGGAATTTTTAAATCAAACTTTTACAAAATGCTCTCAGGCCATGTTGCTACATAATTAGATTTGAATAAGAGTCTTACACTATGTGAAAGAGTTAAGAATCTGGAGATGAAGACTTAGAGCATATTTGCCTGGATTTAAGTTCAAGTATTTACTAGAAAATTTTTTCCTCTGTCACAGGAACCTGGGACTCTTCAGGATTTGAGATGACCTTGAGTGTTTAAGCTGATGTGATCTGCTCATTATAATTCTCACCTGTAGTTATGGGAATTGTATGAGTTTTGGCTTTAAAAGAAACCTGACATGTATCTTCCCTAGATTAATGTCTATAAAAAAATAGACTGTCTTTAGGGAAAAATAAAAGCTACCACAGACAGTTGGGGCTTATCGGTCTTTATTATGACCTTTACTCACTGCCGAAAGCTGTATGTAATTCAGAAAACTATTCTGTTTTATATATATATATATATTAGGAGAATTTAAGTAAGTAAAAAAATTTTCCTACTCTAACCATATAAAATAAAGAGGAAAAAGATGTGGAGGAGACAGAAAAAGATGGTCAGAGAAACAACCACATTTAAGAAAGAGACAAAAACGACGAGAATAACAGAGATACAAGTGGAGAACAGAGGAACGTGAAAGGAGAGGCAACCCAGGAACGTAGAAGGCAAGAATGATCTCCGCACTGAGATGAATAGATACAAACAAAGAGACCAAAAGAGTGACAAAACGAGGACGGGGGAGACGAGGACGGGGGAGACGAGGGCGGGAGGAGTGAGGGGACATTCGGTTATTTTCATGTGGAATGATTCTGACCTGGTGTCAAAAATCTGCGCTCCAGTTCCACGGTCAACATGATATGATGGTATTTTCAGTTCCGTTGAAGTATAACTCACATATAATGCACCCATTTTAAGCACACCACTTGATTTGTGTAATAAACATGCACCTGTGCACCCACCACTCCAGTTAGGATGTGGAACGTTTCCGACGATCCCCAGAAGATCCTTCTCGATTTTCACAGTGAACCCTCTACACTTCCTGTTTTAGGCAACTTTTGATTTGATTCCTATCGCAATAGATTAGTTTTGTCTGTTTTGCAGGTTCATGTAAATCATACAGCATAGACTCTTGTGTCTTGCCTCTTTCATTTAGAAAATACTTTTATTTGTGTTGTGTGTATTAGTAGTTTATTTCTCTTTATTGCTGAATAGTATTTCACTGTATGAAAATACCACACTTTTTTAATCCGCTCATCTGTGGATGGACATCTGTTTTCAACCTGGGGCTCTCGTGAATAAAGCTGTTGTCAGCATTTTGTGTACAAATCATTTGTAGACGTATGTTGTCAGTTCTCTTAAATCTATTATGGAATTGCCAGGCTGTATGGTGAATGTATGTTTGACTTTATAAGAAATGAAAAACTGCTTTTTTTGAGTAGTTGTACCACATTATACTCCCCACAGTAACTTGTGAGAGTTACCACATCTGTGCACCACGTCCATGGGAATCCTTCATATTGGACAAGTCTAGGAGTGTCTCATGGTTTTAATGGATCTTTCTTTGTATGGGTTGTCTAATATTGCACAGGAAATCAGCCTAAAACTTAGGGGCTCAAAGCAACAACAACAGTAATACTGTATTCTCTTTTATTGTTCCTGTGAGTTAGGAATTCTGGGACAGCTTACTGGGTAGCTTTGCGTGGCCTCTCACGAGACCACAGTCGGATACCAGCCACAGTCATCTTAAAGCCTGACCGAGGCTGCAGGGCAGCTCACAACGTGCCCTGCTCATGTGCCTGGCCGCTTGTGGGAGGTCTCAGTTCTGCAGGTGGTTCTCTCTGCAAGGCTGCCGGACCATCTCGTGGCACAGTGTCTGGCTGCCCTCACAGTGAGCATCTATTGAGATGGTCGTATCATTTTTCTCTCTTCTTTTTTGTGAATAGGATGAATTTTAGAGTTTGATTTTTTAAATGCTGAATTAACTGTACATTCCCAGTATAGACCCCACGTGGTCATGATGTATTATCCTTTTTATACATTGGTGAATCAGCTCACTACTATCTCACTGAGGATTTCTGCATCTTCTATTCATAAGTATTATTGGTCTGTAGTTTTCTTGTCTTGCTTTTTGACAGGTTTTAGGGTCCGGGTAATGCTAGGCTCACAAAGTGAGTTGGTAAGTACTCCCTTTTCTCATTTTCATGGAAGAGAATTGTAATTTTTTTCTTTCTTGAATTTTTATTGAGTAGAATTTGCCACTGAAGTCATCTTGGCCTCTTAAGATGGTCTTTGTTGGGAAGTTTCAAATTTCCAATTGGATTTATTTTGTAACAACTATAGGATTATTCAGATTATTTATTTCTTTTAAAGTGAACTGTAGTAGTTTGTGTCCTTTAAGAATTTGGTTCATTTCATCTAAGTTGTAGGACTAATACAGGTTAAGTTGTTTGTAATATACTCTTCTTATTTTTTATGTCTGTAGGGTCAATAGTGATGTTCCTTCTTTTGTACTTGATACTGGTAATTTACATCATCTCTCCCTGTTCTTTGTGATAATTCTGGCTAAAGGTTTACCAGTTTTATTGTTTTTTTTTTTTTAAAAACAGCTTTATATGATACCAATTTCTTCTTTTTTAAAATTTTGATTTCATTGGTTTCTGCTCTTATTATCTTTCATTTTGTTTGGCTTGAGTTTAATTTGCTCTTCTTGTTTCTATTTTCTTAAGGTGAAAGCTTAGATAATTAATTTAACACCTTCCTTCTTTTTCTAGTATAAGCATGTAATGCAAAAATTTCTCCTAATAACTGTTTTAGCTGCGTTGTAAAAATTTCATTACGTTGTAATGGAATTTCATTTATATTCAATTAAAATAATTTCTAATTTTCCATTTGGCTTTCTCTTTGACTCATGGTTATTCATGTGTGTTTTAGTTCAGGATATTAGGGCATTTTCCAATAATCCTTCTCTTAACTGATTCCTAGTTTAATTCTGATATTATCTGAGAACATACTCAGTTTGATTTCAGTTATTTACAAATGTTTAAGGTTTATTTTATGGCCCAGAGTACAGCCCATCTTGCTGAATGTTTTGTGTACACTTGAAAAGAACATATTTTCTGCTGTTGTTGAGTGGAGTGTTCCATCAATGCCAATTAGGTCAGTTTGGTTAATAACGTTGGACAGGCCTTTTGTGTCCTTACTGATTTCCTGTCTGTCACGTGTATTACCAATAGAGGAGTGCTAAAGGCTCCAAGTCTCGTGTTTACTGTTTTTCCTTGTAATTCTGTCAAATTTTCCTTCATGTATTTTGAATTATTGGGTGCCTGCACATTTAGAATTGAGTCTTCTCTTGATGATTTGACTAACTTATTATTGTGTAATATCTCTTTTCATCCCTGGTGATATTCATATTTTGAAGTTTGATATTAATTTTGCCACTCAGGGTTTTTTTTGATTAGTGCTTATTTGGCATATTTATTTCATACTTTTACTTTATGTCTTTATTTAAAGTGAGTTTATCATAGAAAACATGTAATTGGATCTTGTGTGATTTTTTAAAAATTCAGTTTTATTTATTCGTTTAGTTGAACTTTTGGGTGACATTGGTTAATAAAGTCACGTAGGTTTCAGGTGTGCAGTTCTACAGCACATCATCTGTGTGGTGTACCTGTGTCCACCAGCACATGTCAAGTCTCCTTCCACCACTGTTTGTACTCCCTTCACTTTCTTCTCCCTCCCCCTTAAGAACTTAATTTTATAATCTTTGTCTTTTACTTGATCTGTTAAGCACTAGTATTTAATGCTATAATCAATATGTGTTTTTGTCTACCATTTTATTATTTGGGTTTTTTTTTTTGTTTGGTTTGTTTCCCTATATTCTCTCCCTCCCTCCCTCCCTCCCTCCCTCCCTCCCTCTCTCTCTCTCTGTCAGTCTCTCCCCTTCCTCTCTTATTTGTGTCCCTTTTCTGGTTTGTTCCCTGGAAAGTCAAGCTGCTTCAGCCTCCCCAAATTCCATTCTCTGTTCTCCCCGGGCAAGGAGACCACCGTACTCTATTTGGGTCCAGTCCATCCTTCCTGCGTCAGGGGGTGGTAATTGCCTCCAGGCAGAAAATCACAGCAGAGCCGGCGTCTACCACATTTACTTTCTCAAAGGGATTGTAGTTCTGTGCTGCTAATTATCCAATGACAACAGATTTTTTAAAAATTTGTTCAATTTATAGTTATTTATTATGAAGGGCTAATCCTGTGCTTGTTACTCCATCGTTGCTGGGAGCCTAGATAATGAACTTGGAAATCACAGTCATATTGGCCTATATGCAGGTATACCATATAGATCTGTATGAAAGGTGCTCATCAAACAGAAACTAGGCAAGGGAATTCTCCATATATATATGTATGTATGTGTATATATATATATGTATGTACATATGTATATATATGTATGTGTATATATTTGGACTTTTGCCTGAGAAAATGTTTATGTATTGGTTTAATTTTTTTTTACACTGAATACTTACCAAGTTGAATGAAATACAAGTTCTTTCTTCTAGGAGGAATTCGTAATACTAGCTGGGGAGAAAGGGCAGACAAGGCATGCTAATACATAACTCCAGTGAAATGCAGCACTTGAATGCTGAATAAATGATGCAGGTGGTTATAGTGGTTCGGTGGAGACTTGGGGAGGTCACTTCTTGGTTGGGTGATTAGGGACTGTTTCATTCCATACCTCCAGATCTCCAAAACCATTCCCTTAAAGGCTGATGAGCTCTACTTTTTCAGTGCCTGATGGGAGGGGTGAAGTTCCTCTCAGACAGGAAATTATAGCTCTGGAATTTTAGAAAGGATAAGCTTATTGCCTGTTGGCAGAGAGTCAGGTCAAAGGATATCTACTGAGAATGATGATTTTCTTTTGGTATTGAGGTAGAAGTGAGTTAGGAAAAAACTTCCAGAAGGAGGTGATTTGAGAATAGAGTCATGGGGGAGTACAGAATTAGACTTGGGAAAGAGAGGTGTGAAGGGCCCTCCAAGTTGGAGCAATAGCACAAAATAATGCTCAGAGGAGGAGCAATTGGTTAGTGATGAGAGGGAGGGAGGAAGGGAGGGAGAGAGAGAGAGAGAGAGGAGAAGGGAGGGAGAGAAAGAGAGGGGGAAACTCTGACTGTGTGTGTGGGTGTGTAAAAAAGTAAGACTAGCCAGAGAAGAGAGGTTAAGGTGTTGCATCAGAAACTCTTGAGTTAGAGGTAGGGCGAGT
The DNA here is from genome assembly GCF_021234435.1 of Artibeus jamaicensis. Lineage (NCBI taxonomy): Eukaryota > Metazoa > Chordata > Mammalia > Chiroptera > Phyllostomidae > Artibeus > Artibeus jamaicensis. The sequence goes on along the minus strand of NW_026521843.1, from coordinate 16,781,943 downwards.
CAGGAATTTCTATATGATGCTGAAAAATCAGAAATTGTTTAGTTTTGAGTAGGGGAGATGCATGTTGACTGCACGTAGACTGCAGAGTCTTTGGAGAATGTAGATCTGTCATGGGTCTTAGCCTGGACTTCAGAGAAGTAGTAGGACTGGGCCTCTGAGAGGCTGTTGCACTGGCTTAGGCATCAGGAGCTCAGAGCTTGGTCAAGAAATATCCTCATGTAAGAAGAACAAAAAGCAAGGAGTCAGAGGTCTAAAGTTTTGGCCTGGGGACCCTGAAGACTGTTGGTGTTACTGATGAAGGAGACAGTTGGGAAGAGGATCTGGGAAGAGAGTTCCCCAGATCTCTGGGGAACTCTGGATCAGAGATCTGATCTGATCTGGGCAGACATGATACAGTCTAGTGGGCATCCATCTGAAGATCAGGTCATCTCGTGTGCACATGAAGACAAGAATGGAAGCAGGCACAGGTGAGAGGCCCATGCAGAAGACATGACTGTGGGAGTTAGTTACTGGACCTGGTGGCTCAATTGTTGAGAACAGATTCATTTTCCTGAGAAGAAGAAAGGGGAAGGGAGGTCACAACTTGGATTTAGGAAAGTTCAAAATGAGACAGTAGAATGGAGTCACTGATGTTATGAGAAAGAGCTTTCTCACAAGAAGGAAGAGAGGCCACTGGATGGATCGTGTGGTATCGTGGAAGTGAAGGGCTACAGATGTTCCAGAGAATGGATGGAAAAGCCGTTGTGTCTGGCCCAGACCCTTCTGGAGAGCAAGGATAGGAAGAAGGAAGTTTAGAGGGAGTGCTGAAGAAATCAAAGCAAAATGTGCTTATGTAGTCATTTATTCTGAGAAAGCAAGAAGAGAAAGAAAATGAAATAAATGTCAGTGAGGTTAGAGGGTTCAGTAGAATGAAGGAGAGATGTACTGATAGATGAAACTTCTTCATGTCGAAAATCAGAAAGGCAGAAGCTGAAGAGGAAGGAGGTTTTAGGAAAGGAGGGAAGAGTCGTGTAGTAAGACCACTCAGCCTGGGCACTTTGGGTTCTTATACAGGCCTCAGATGCGTTCCACCCAGGCCCCTGTCAGCTTCTGCAGTCTCTTCTTGAAAGAGAGTTCCTGCCATCTCGTCTCTTACAGTGTTTCTGGGAAATGGGGATCACTGTTTTATGAGGCTGCTCTGTGCTTGCTGGACACATCTGTTGGGAAAATATGTAATACTAGCTAAATTCTGCTCTTTTGTAACAATATTAATGACTAATGCTACCACTGAACAAATTTTACACAGATTACTCTGTTTAATCCTCCCTGTAACAAGGTGTGGTTGATATATTATTATTCCCATTTTCCAAGTAAAGAAACGGAGGCCCAGGGAGATTAACTGGTCAAAGTCACATAGCTAGTAATAAAAGGATGCGGTATCTGAATCCCAGCCTGTTTAACTCTACCCCTGTAAGCTCTAAGTCTTACTGCTCCTACTTTTGACTGTCATTCTGCCTTCAAGTATTGTCCTTTCTCCGACATGAGGGTCCTTCAAATGTTTAAAGTCAGTTGTGTCACATACCCTGGATAATTTCCTTTGTCTCCTCCTTTTTTTAAATCTTCTTTTTCTTTTCTTTTTGAACTTGTTCATTCAACAAATAATTATTGGTCAGTTTCAATATATCAGACATTGTGGTAGGAGCTGCAGAGATAGCAATGAAGGAGACAGACCAGGGCTTTGCCCTCGTGGGGTTTACAGGCTGGCTAGGGAAGCATGTTAAATATGTAGGTGCACAAATGCACAATAAGGAACAGTGATAAATGCTCGGTGGTGAAGGAACCGAGCATCTCTGGCCCTCCTCGTCACTCTTCCTCTTGCGCTCTGGATTTCAGAGTGCTCACTGTGCTTTCCTCTTCCCCCTGACAGTCTCTCCTCATAAGGGGTGGACTTCAAACGAGGACAAGTTTCTACCACTCTAATCTGACATTCTTGGAGCACAGCGAGGCTCTTAACTTCGTGTTAATGCAGCTTAGAGGTAGGAATGGGCAGAACCTCAGCAGAAGACTGGGGAGAAGGAAAACAACTCCCTTCTCAGACAAGATGACAAATGTGCAGGCGAAGGACAGAGAGCTCGGAGTGGGGCCAGATGGTCATAATATGGTCCACGAAGTATGACCAGAGGTCATGCCTGCATGCTCCAGCCTTTCTGTACCTGCACATCTCCTTGATAAATGTGGCCAAGGGAAGAAGCACAAAGGTTTACTAAATACACATGTGTCAGCTAAGGGAGGAAGACCCTCCCTTCCTCTCCTCTCTTCCCTCCTTTTCCCTCCCCTTCTCTCTCTTCTCTCTCTCCTCTTTCCTCCCCTTTCTGCCTTCCCTCCCTCCCTTCCTTTCTTTCATAGTATAAGTCTCAATACCAAAATTTGAAAAAAAATCTGGTTGGAGAAAAATGTCAAGAAGTACAAATGCAGATTTGATACATCTGACCTTTCTTCTCTTCAGAAAAATAAATGTCAAATAGCTTAAAATGACAGCCAGGATGGCTAGAGATTATTTATGTGCTTAAATAGTTAGGGAAGAAACATAATTTAGACAGAAGTCTACTTTATGTCGAGTGTCTGACCTATGAGAATCATAGGCACTTTTAAGGAACCAGTATAAGCAGTGATGTTTACATTTCAGGAAGCAGAAAATGTGAAAAATCAGAATAGATTGAAGTGCCAAAGGATTTCTGATAGGTAATAAGAACATCAAGATAGTGTTTTGCAGTGCAAAATTGTGTTTGGGTTTTCATGTTTGTGTGGTGTGGTATGTTGGCATTCCAGAGGAAGACCCACAATGCACATGCCCTTTCTTTTGATAAAATACAAAATATTTTATAGTATGTGCATTTTTACTTGTATGTCTCATCCCCATTTTACTGAAGACGTTTTATTGTTAAAACAGAAGAGGGAGAATCATCTTGCTCCAGCTGTGTAAATCCTGATAGGAGTATAATCCTCCAGCCTGGAGTGTAATTCTCTGCTCAGCCTCGTACTCAATTATCATCAGAAGCAGCAGCAGCTTCCCTTCCATAGTGGAGGCTCTGAAAGGTGGTTTTGCTTTTAAAATAACTGTGAACGTGAGTTAACCCATTTACTTCCGAAAGGACACAATATTGCACTGTCTTGAGAAAGTAGAATGTAAAGTTAGTTCTGAGTCTGGTACTTAGCTTCAGAACTTACTAGTTAAAAGTTTTTAAGGTAGTATGACAATAACTTAATTTTTCTGCTCTTGGCATTCTCATCTATAAAACAGTGATTATTATAGAGTGTGTTTTGTAGGGTTTTTATGAGGAATAAATGAGATAATTTTAAGAAAGAGTATAGTATAGCACCTGCCACATGGTTAAAACACTGAAAATATTACCCATTATTTTGTTTTATTGCTGTTGTTTTATTAATAAAAGGGCTTCTCTCATTATTTTTGGCTTTCTTTTCATATCATCTTTGCTAAAATATAACTGTACTTGAAATTAGTTTACCTTGTAAAAAAGAAATAAGTAGAATATCCAAAAGGAATATTTAAATATTGTAGACTAAAGCAGCCTGTTTCCTCAAATGGCTAAAGTCATCGGAAAATCAGCATCATCCTATTGTGTATTTTCTAAGGATTCCGTTAGGAATCAGTAAGTCATTTATTTTTAATACCAAATAATTTTAATTAAGTCATGAAGGTTATTTCTAAATTATTTTTTAATTTAATTACTTGTAAAATTATTATATTTTTTACAATGATACTTTTATTAAATCATGTTTTATTGTTATTCTATTCTGTTATCCCAATTTTGCCCCCTTTGCTCTCCTCTGCCCATCCCACCCCCCACCCCATGGTCAGCCCCACACTGTTGTCCAGCTCCATGGGTCATTCGATTACCATTTAGTTACCTTATACTGTCCCCCCCCCGCAATTACCGAACTGTTGTCCGTGTCCATGAGTTTTTTTCCTCTTTGCTCAATCCCTCCACCCCCTCACCTCCCCACTCAAGTTTATTGTCATCTTGCTCTCTATCTCTGAGTCTGTCTCTATTTTCCTTGTTAGTTCAGTTTTTTTATTAGACTCTACATATGAGTGAAATGTATTTGTCTTTCTCTGTCTGGCTTATTTCACTTAGCATAATGTTCTCCAGGTCCATCCATGCTATCTGTTGCAAGGAGTAAAATTTTCTTTTTTAATGGCTGAGTATTGTTCCTTTGTGTAAATGTCCCATAGTTGTTTTATCCACTCATCTACTGATGGACACTTGGGCTGCTTCCATATATTGGCAATTGTTAATAATGCTGAGATGAACATAGGGGTGCTTATGTTTTTTTTGAATTAGTGGTTTGGGTTCATTCAGATATATTCCCAGAAGTGGGATAGCTGGGTCAGAAGGAAGATCTATTTTTAATTTTTTGAGGTATCTCCCTACTGCTTTCCACAGGGGATGCACCAATCTGTATTCCCACCAACAGTGAAAAAGGGTTACCTTTTCTCCACATCCTCACCAGCACTTCTTGTTTATTGATTTATTGATGATAGGCATCCTGACAGGTGTGAGATGATACCTCATTGTGGTTTTAATTTGCATTTCTCTGATGATTAATGACATTGAGAATTTCATATGTCTATTGGCCCTCTGTATGTCTTCTTTGGATAAGTGGCTATTCATGTCCTTTGCCCATTTTTTCAGTGTGTTCTTTGTTTTTTTGGTGTTGAGTTTTATTAAGTTCTTCATAAATTTTAAATATTAACCCCTATCAGATGTATCAGATGTTCTCCCATTCTGCAGGGTGTCTTTTTATTTTGTTGATGATTTCCTTTGCTGTACAAAAACATTTTAATTTGATGTGGTCCCATTTGTTTATTTTTTCTTTTGTTTCCCTTGCCTGGGGCTATACATCTAATAAAAAATTGCTGTGAGCAAAGATTTTGCTGCCTATGTTTTCTTCTAGGATTTTAATGGTTTCAGGTGTAACATTTAAGTCTTTGATACATTTTGAATTTATTGTGTGTGGTGTAAGAAGGTGGTCTAGTTTCATTTTTTCTGCAAGCATCTGTCCAATTTTCCCAACACCATTTATTGAATAAACTATCTTTAGCCCTTGTGTGTGCTTGCTTCCTCTGTCGACTATTAATTGACTATAAAGGTGTGGGTTTACTTCCGGGCTCTCTATTCTTTTCCATTGTGTATGTGTCTGTTTTTATCTCAATACCATGCTTTTTTGATTACTATGGCCTTGTAGAATAGTTTGATATTGGGTAGTGTGATTCCTTCAACTTTGATCTTGTTTCTCAGGATTGCTGTGGCTATGTGGGGCCCTTTGTGGTCCCATATAAATTTTTGAAATATTTGTTCTTGTTCCATAAAATATGTCATTGGAATCTTGATAGGAATTGCACTGAATCTATAGATTGCTTTATGGAGTATGGACATTTTAATGATGTTAATTCACCCATTCATGAGCGTGGTATTTGCCTTCCATATATTCATATCTTGTTCAATTTCTTTCCTCAGTGTCTTATAATTTTTCAAATATAGGTCTTTTACTTCCTTGGTTAGGTTTATTCCTAGGTATTTTATTCTTTTTGAAGAAATTGTGAATGAGGTTGTTTTCTTGATTTCCCTTTTGGTTAGTTCATTATTGGCATATAAAAATGTAACTGATTGCTGGGTATTAATTTTATATCCTCCTACTTTGCTGAATTTATTTATCAGTTCTAGTAGATTTTTTGTGTAAATTTTTGGGGGTTCTCTGTGTACAGAATTATGTTATCTGTGAATAAAGACAGTTGTATTACTTCCTTTCCAATTTGGATGCCTTTTATTTCTTCTTCTTGTCTGATTACTGTGGCTAGGACTTCCAGTACTTTGTTGAATAAGAGAGGTGAAAACAACATTTCTGTCTTGTTTTCAATTTTAAGGGGAATGCTTGTAGTTTTTGCCTGTTGAGTATGATACTGATAGTGGGTTTGTCATATATGGCCTCTATTATGTTTAGATAAGTTTCCTTTACTCCCACTTTGATGAGAGTTTTTAAATATAAATGGATGCTGGATTTTATCAAATGAGTTTTCTGCATCTATTGATATGATCATGTGGTTTTTATCTTTCCTTTTGTTCATGTGGTGAATCAAATTCAATGATTTGTGAATGTTGTACCAACCTTGCAATTCTAGAATGAATCCTATTTGATCATGGTGTGTGATCTCCTCGATGCATTGGTGTATTTGGTTTGCTAATATTCTGTGGAGGATTTTAGCATCTATGTTCATCAGGGATACTGACCTATAATTTTCTTTTTTTGTACTGTCTTTGTCTGGTTTTAAAATTAGGATAATGCTGGCCTTGTAAAATGAGTTTGGGAGCTTTCCCTCCTCTTGAATTTTATGAATTAGTTTGATAAGAGGTGTTAGTTCTAACCAGAATATTTGGTAAAATTCTCCTGTGAAGCCATCCAGTCCAGAGCTTTTGTTTGTTGGGTATTCTTTGATAACTGCTTCAATTTCACTAATCTATTTGTTCAGATTCTCTGATTCTTCTTAATTTAGTTTTGGAAGATTGTATATTTGTAGGAATTTATCCATTTTGTCTAGGTTGTCCAGTTTGTTGACATATAGTTGTTCATAATATTTTCTTACAATCCTTTGTAGTTCTTTGGTGTCAGTTGTTATTTCTCCTTTCATTTCTGATTTTATTTATTTGGGTCATTCCCTTTTTTGTCTTATGAGTCTGGTTAAAAGTTTGTCAATCTTATTTATCTTTTCAAAGAACTGCTCTTGGATTAGATGATTTTTTTGTGTTGTTTTTTTAGACTCTATTTGTTTATCTGCTCTAATCTTTATTATTACCTTCTACTCACTTTGGACTTTTTTTTTTTTTTTGGTTCTTTTTCAAGTTCCTTTAAGTTTAAGATTAGATTGTTTATTTATTTGAGCTTTTTTTTTCCTTCCTTCCTTCCTTCCTTCCTTCCTTCCTTTCTTATTTCTTTCCATGTGTCCCACAGATTTTGGATTGTTGATCTCATTTTCATTTGTTTCAAGGTATCTTTTGATTTCTTTCTTGATCTCATTGTTGACTCATTCACTGTTTAGTAACAAGTTATTTAGCTTCCATGTAATTGTGTGTTTCTCAGTGTTCTAATTAATTGATTTGTAGTTTCATAGCACTGTAGTCAGAGGTGATGCTTGATATGATGAGTTCAGTCATCTTAAATTTACTGAGACTTGTTTTGTGTCCTAATATGTGGTCTATCCTAGAAAACATTCCATATGCATTTGAAAGTTATGTATATTCTGCTGCTTTGGAGTGGAATGCTCTGACGATATCAGTTAAATCCATTTGATCTAGTGTGTGGCTTAAGGCCACTGACTCTTTGTTGATTTTCTGTCTGGAAGGTCTGTCCATTGAAGTCAGTGGGTTGTGAGATGCCTAACTGGGACTGTATTTCTATGGATCGCTCCTTTTTTGTATATCAAGATTTGCTTTACATACTTAGGTGTTCCCATGTTAAGTGTGTAAAGGTTTACTAGGTTTATATCCTCTTGTTGAGTGTTCCCTTTATCATTATGTAGTGTCCTTTTTTGTCTCTTACTGTGGCCTTCATTTTAAAGGCCTTCATTTATAGGATATAAATATTGCTACCCCAGCTTTTTTTCCTTTCCATTTGCATTATATATCTTTTTCCATCCCCTTACTTTTAGTCTCTGTGTATCCTTCAACCTGAGGTGGGTCTCTTGGAGGCAGCATATAAATGGGTTTTGTTTTCTTTCAGTTTGTAGGTGGGTGCCCAACCAACTGAGCCACACTAGCCAGGGCTGGGTCTTGTTTTATTATCCATTCATCTACACTGTGTCTTTTGGTTGGGGCATTGAAGCCATTTAAATTTACGATGATTATTGATAGATACATATTTAGTGCCATTTTATTGTTAGACTATTTTCCTCTTCTTTTTCCTTCTCTCCCCCTTCTTCTTCTTCCTCCTCCTCCTCCCCTTTGTCTTATTCCTCCTCATCTTCCTCTTCCCCCTCCTCCTTCTTCTTCCTGTTCTTCTCCATCTTCTTCCTCTCCTCTTTCTTCTTCCAGCAAGACCTTCGACATTTGTTGCAGTAGTGGTTTGGTGTTAACACACTCCTTTTTCTTGTCTGGTTAGCTCTTTATTTTTCCTTCAATTTTAAGTGGTAGCCTAGCTGGGTAAAGTAGCATTGATTATATAGGTTCTTGCTTTTCATCATATATAGGTTCTTAAATATTTTATGCCATTCTCTTCTGGCCTGAAAAGTTTCTGTTGACATATCAAATGATAGTTTAATTGGTGCTCCCTTGTAGGTAACTACCTTCTTTTCTTGCAGCTTTTAGGAGTCTTTCCTTTTCTTTAAGCCTTGTCATTTGAATTATAATGTGTCTTGGCATAGACCTCTTTGTGTTGAACTTGTTTGGGACTCTCCAAGCTTTCTGGATTTGTGTGTCTCTTTTCTTCACCCAATTAGGGAAGTTTTTGGTCACTATTTCTTGAAATAGTTTCTCAATCCCTTGCTCAGTCTCTTCTGATATTCCCATGATGTGGATGTTGTTACATTTCATATTGCCCAAAATGTTTCTTAAGCTCTCCTCATTTTTTAATTCTTTTTTCTTTTGCTGCTCTGCCTGGGTGTTTTTTTTTTTCTACCTTGTCTTCCACATCACTGATTTGGTCCTCTGTTTTATCTAACCTACTGTTTTCCCTTCCAGTGTATTATTAATTTCAAATATTTTATTATTTCCAAATGGTCCCTTTTTACGGTTTGTACATCTTTTTTCATGCTGTTGAGTATCCTTATAATCATTACTCTAAACTCTCTGATAAATTGCTTGCCTCCATTTCATCTAGTTCTTTTCTGGATAATTTTCTTGTTCTTTCTTTGGGGTCAGTTTTTTTCCCTTCTTCCCATTTTGGCTGCTTCTTTGTATTTGTTTCTATGTATTAGGTATATTTGCAAAGACTCTGGGACGGGCCTATGTCAGATAGTGCTTGTACTGGCCCTGAGCAACCCGTTTGGACCTATCTGTGATACACAGATTGCAGCTCTCTCTCCTGTGCTTACGGCATGCAGAAAGAACCAAGCTGCACACCAAGGCCAACTTTTACCAGCACCAGCCTGGGGGAAGGTCCGCTAGTCTCAGAGCTCCCAGAAATCTGCTTTAGTTGTTAAACTAATCAATGATGTAGCCTTAAGCTGTACTCAGCAGTCTGGGTTAGGTTCCATAGTGTGGGACAGAGTAACTCCTAGGAATGGGGCTATTGCTTCTCCTCAGCCTCTTGGAGGGGTGTACTGTGCCTAAGAAAGATGGCTTCTGCAGTATGGGGGATGACTCAGCACAGGGATCTTGATGGCCATTCCTTCAGTTCTCTCCCCATAGCCACCAGCCCCAGCCTCTACTCGTGTCTCTAGTCCACTTTTCTCTCCCTGTGCTAGAGGCCAGGGTAAGAGTCTGCAATAGAAATTTTGTGTGTTGGTCCTTTAAGATACTGTCTGTGCCTCTAGCTGTCTAACCATGGTGAGCAGAAATACTGCTGCTTTTCACAACTGGATGCTGTCTGGGTTCCTCTCTCAGATCTGGTGCTGTAGGCTGGGAAGCCCAGCGTGGGGTTTAGACACCATACTTTTCGGGGGGACTTCCCCAGCTACTGAAATATCCCTCTGAATCTTCAGCTGCCACCAGTGGGAGCCCAGACAGTCCTCTTGCACCTCCTCTGCATTTCCTACCAGTCACATTGTGGTGAAATGTTTTCTTTTGTCTGTCCTTGATTATGAGGCTTCTCTCCAGCTGGTGTTCAGTTGGTCATTCAGATGATTTCTCTGCAATTTAGTTGCAATTCCAGATTGGTCCTGGAGGAGATTAGTGTAGCTTCCACTTACTCCTCTGCTATCTTGGGTCTCTACCCAGACCTGCTTTTGTCTTCAAATAGTTATTCACCGTGCTCGAGCATTGAAGGCACACTAGGAGCTGCAGAGCGGGGTTGTGAGTAGAGCTGAGCAGAGCATGCATGGGCCTGGGCTTGATATGTTTATTATAAGATCTTTTATTTTCATAGTGGAAAAAATTCTTATTTCATTAATTATCTATGAAGTTTGAAAAACTATGTGACTTGAGGCAATGGTAGGAGGGAAGAGAGTTCTAGACCTCAGAGTCATGGCATTAGGGTTTCATTTTAGGATGTGCCAAGTTGTTCTAATTGAACCTGGGCAAATCACCTAAACTTTCTAGAGTCTTAGTTCTATCATCTGAAATAAGTGAGTTCTATCTCTACTATCCCTTTCATATTAACATTCTGTGCTCTAACCTATTTCAAAGACTTTTGTTGAAGTAGTACTGGGGATAATGGGAAGAGGCTATTTCTGCAAAAAGTTGGGGGAGGTCAATTAGAATTTCACAGAGTAGTGATAAGAAATGATAACCTTCTATTATGTTTGGTAATTTTGCATATTATGATAAAAATCTGGCTCTAACATGAGTAGAAACTATAATAAAATTAAAGAAATTTATTTTTATTTTCACAACAAACAAAAACCCAGGTATTTTGACACTTTTCTAGATATAAAGTGAACTTACCCAAGATGCTTTGTTCTGGCATTCTGTTTTAATCAGCCAGTCAGGGACCAATTGTGTAGACAGAGACGATAGATAGATAGATAGGTAGATAGATAGATAGATAGATAGATAGATATGAACCTACACACAATAAAACTGTACTTCTTCTTCCTTAGGGTTTGCAGGGTTATGTTAGGGGGAGCTTTGTGTGATAAGGGAATATTTGACTCACCTATCGCAATAGAAGGGACACAGGAGGTGTTCAGTAAACATTTGCTGAATCATGCCAGAAAGAACAAAGAGTGGATGAGGGATGAAAATGGGGTTTATTAAAAGGACTACTTCAGCAAGTCCTTTCCATCTTTAATAACTTATGACCCAGGAAACACTGTATGTATCGTATAAGCTTATTTGCTCACTTCTTAATAGCTCATTGACTCTTTCTTTAACTTTAATTCTCCTTTTAGCATAGAGACCTCCTGTGTGTTCAGAACTTTGTAAAGTTCTGTAGGGTAAAGAACAACAAGTACACAATGTGATTCCTGACTTTAAAGAACTCAGTCAAATAAGGAAGACCAAAAGTAGAGAATTTGAAATCAGAAGTTGGGGATTCAAGACTTGATACCAGCATCAGTTAGCTTTGTGGTCTTCGTTTAAATTCTCTTGAGTCATAGTGATGTGCAGAGCATGAGTCCCTTCTCACAGGGTTGTTAAGATTATTATATGTAGAAGAGTGCTAGAGTGCTTTGTGAAATAGAAAGCACTGTAAGTATTATACCAGCTATTTAATTAGAAGCAGTACAGGAGATTATAGATTTAAAGGCTAAGTGTGTTGGGGCAAAGAACAGTGAGTAGGGGATGTGAGCAGTGACTGCCTGATGAAGCTGATGCTCTGTGAGTCCAGGAGAATGAGTAGGGTTTGGTTAGTCAGGATGAAAGAAGGGGAGCATCCAGGCAGGGAGCAGGGAGCATGGAGTGAGGGGTGCTGTACTCGGTTTGATTAAAACTAGTTCTGGAGTGCCTAATGTGGTCCTCATGCTCTGCTGGGACATCTTTGTTTGGAGAAGAGATTTTATGTTGGAAAGTATAGTTGAATGGAGAGAATGGGATCAAGACATGGCAGGTGGGCCTTGGAGTGAAAGCAAGAGTGTTTAACCTCATAATAAGAAGTAGGCAGCTATCAATAGGTATATTGTGAATAGGTTTTTAGGAATGAAATTGGTAATGGTGCGCAGTCTGGATTAGTATGTAGAGACTGCAGTCAGTCATCTGGAGTGGTGGGATAGGGAAGATTTAGAAAGTTGAAATGGCAGAAAAAGATGAGTCGAAAAAACTTCATAGATGTTGGCATCAGAGACAGAAGAGGGAGGACTTGGAGTTTTTCTAGGACTTTCTGCCAGCAGCATTAGGATAACAATGGCTCATTTGATAGGAAAGACGAACTGGGGAAGAAGTGAAGGTTGGGAGGAAGAGTTAAGTTGTGTTTGCACCTGGGGAGGTGGGATGATAGCTGACTCTGGGCAGCAATGTCCTACAGGTGATTGGAAGTGTGGGACTAGAACTCCTGTTAGAAGGCGAAGCTGTAGGCATAGGGGTTTAGGGTCATCAGCACAGAGACTCATACATTATGCACTTCGCCCAGAACTAAATTTTGTGATTTTTAGAACATAAGTGAAAAGCTTGCTGAATTACAGATTATGCAAGTGTATTAAAAGCAATTCTCTCTTTCCCTCTCTCCTCTGCCTCCCTTCCCTGGTGATTTTGTGTTCTTTCTTTCCTCTGATACGCGTCCCCTCCCCCTAATACTTTATAAACTGAGGGACACAGTAACCTTTATTCTGTCAGATCAGAAGATTGTCAGTGAAGGATTAAGGTCATCAGGAATGTTCACCAGGAGATATGATGATCTGCTTGGCACCCTCTCCAATCCTTCAAAGATCAGAGGGGTGCAGGCTTTCTCTAGAGGAAAGCAATCATTTCTATTTACATAAGGAAATGTTTAAAGAGCTAAATTCTCAGTTGCCTGACAGTGTGGTTGTTTGATTTGCAGCTTTTCTTAAGTAAAGCACTGATTCTCAACCAGAGATGAGCTGCTTGGCAGATAATGTGATCAGGTGAAGTAGAGCTTGTAGCGCCTGGTGGATGGCCTTGAAGCCGGGCTTCCTCTCCTGGCACCAGGCTTTCATTTGTAGTTTTTCTTAAGCATTACCTGGCACAGAGAGCATCAGACTCGACATTAGCTAAGTTAATAATGGGGATGGGAAGTTGGAGAAATAAGACACACAGTGCTAACATTTATTGAACATTATTATATGTCAAGCACTTGACATTCTCTTGGGTGACTTGCGCAGAACATACTACTAGTAAGTGGCTGAACTGAGATTCTATTCCCCTAATTGGGAATAGGTTTCAAAGCCTGAAGATCCCCTTCTTGTTCCAAGCCTGTGCTTTCTTCCCATCCATATTATAAGGAAAATAGCTATTTACAAAAGGATCTTGGTCGTAATTTTCCAGAGGCCAAGGGAGCAGGATGAGGATCCAGTGGTGCTCATGTCTGTCCACTCCTCATTTATGGCACTCATTTCCTCTGTTCCTCTTTCCCCCTCTGTGTTCTCCCATTTCACCTCCACCTCTCTCTCTCTGGAGGTGGGTAGGAGGTTACAGGATGAGGCAGAGTGGTGAGGCAGTACAGCATCAAGTCCTTTATTTTTCAGGGTGTCCTGTGCACTTTTCATTGACCTTCTGTGGAGCCCAGTCAAGGGCAGGTAGATACTACAGTGTAGCTGCATTACAGCTTCTGATTTTTATTTTGACTGCAGACCGACATTAAGAAAAAGTACCTACTATGTAAGTACTTCTACTATGTACAAAGCACAGTGAGTGCTAGAAAAAGTTACTTTGAAGTGACTAACATTAAAATTTCCTTAACATAAGAAAGAGTGCTTAAGTTTTGCATATTTAAGAACTGTAGGCCTTAGAGAAAAAAGTAGGGAGGAGAAAGGAGCTGGCATCAGCCTTGCTGGGCAAGGTTCCTGGGGCTAAAAGGCAAAACCAGCTTGACGTGTGTCCCTGGCCACTTCCCAGGTCCCCACTACATGGTCACTGCTTCCTTCATAACCCTTACATGTCCATGGCTCTGTGAGGCAGCCCATTTCCACTGACATCCCTCAGGTGGTGCTCCATGCAGATTCTCTAGGACCCTTAGATTTTCCTCGCCCTCTGAAATCTAACACATAAATGAATGGATGAGTTGGCCTAGGCCCAGGTAGATCTATCTGTGCTTTCCAAGACCCCATAATCTGGGCAAAACAGGAAAAATGGAGTGCTTCCAGATCAGTCAGTGCCTGTTAACTACCACCTGGAGATGTTGCTAGTGTGAGGGTTTTGGGTCAATGAGGCAGTAAGGCCGCTGTGCAGATAAATCGAGATGATGTACGTGAGTCACCATAAGTCACCACAGCACTTAGCACATGTTAAGTGCCCCAGAGATGTTATTTAGTAGCCAGATAACCTTGTCATGAGAGGTCCAGAATGTGGCTCCAGGGTTGGTTAATTCAGTGGCACAGGACAAAGTCCAGGACCTAGGTCTTTCCTCTTTGATCACTGTTTCTGCTTCAGGGTTGGTAGCTGAAGAAGCTCCAGACGCCTTCACTCACAGCTGTAAAGGGGCAAGTGTTTGCCCTTTGTTCCTTCACAAGAAAACAGGAAACTTTTCCAAAGGCCACCAGTGGCTCTCTACTTGTGCCTTGTTTGCTGGGCTGCCTTCCATGACTATGCCTAAGTCAAGAGGAGACAACACAATGATCCACTTAGTGTCAAACTCAAAAATGCAACAGAATCACTGGCAGAGCTTGTTGAAACAGACACTGCTGAGCCCCACCCCCAGTGTCTGATTCAGTGGGTCTAGGGTGGGGCCTGTGAGTTTGCATTTCCAACAAGTGCTCTGTTGGCCTGGGGGCCACACTTTGAGAACATTGGCTTAAACTATTCAACAGTCATTTCCCAGGTGTAGGCCAGTGCCCTTGAGTGTAAAGATGCTCCAAATCTTATCAAAATAGAGCTTCTGTTAGCAAGAAGAAAGGGGGAAATGTCTGCTGAGCACCCACATCATCATTTTAAATTTTGGAGTTATACAAAGGACAGTTCCATATAATGCTGTTCATTTTCTCTGGGTCGTACCTTATAGGAAGCTTTCCCTCACTTGGGACAGTCCTGGAGAGTGTCGGGATTGCAATTCCAACACAGCAGAAGATGGAAGAACTTCCAGTGTCATTCTGTGGAATGACAGGCTTGTGGGCATCAAACATGTAGACGAGCAGACCTCTGCAAGTGGTGATGATGGCTTCTTGTTCCCCCTCTTCTTCTCCCTCCCCCTCTTCCTTCTCTTCTCCCTTGTTTTCCTTCCTGCAAACTTCAGTGTCATGTGAAAGTTATACTTTCCAGATGATAAAACATTTTTTGCCCTGCAATGAATACACTCGCAGCCACTTCAGGGATGCACAGTGTCTGTGGCAGCCAGGGCTGAGGGCCTCTCAGCTGGAAGCTGAGCAGCCACAGATTGAGCCATTAGGGAACTGATGCTGCGGTTATTTCTAAATGAATGCTCGTTATTGATGCTAATAGAGCTGGTAGTTAATGAAAAGGGTTATTTTACAGGGCTTAAGTCAAGGCCAAAATTGTTATTACAGGTTAATTATTCTCCTTAAAAGGTACCATTACAGCTACGATTGTTTTTTATCAGCCTTTTCTCTGGTACTGAAAGAGATTTCTTCGAAGGAAGATTCCTGATATAATTAGTCACCTCATCTAATTCTTAATCACCAATCATTTCTCTCTAGATAAAGGTTAATCAAAGCTCTATAAGTTGGATATTCTACCTTAATTGCATATGATCAGTTTCAAAGAAACTCTTCCATTTTTGGTAAGGAATATGGCCTTTCCCTGCGCTTCTAAACCTAAAATCTGGAAGAAGGAATCAGAAGGGGCTCACTGAAAGAATGCACCTGTTCTGCTGCTGGTAGCGGCGGGAGATGTACATCTCTGGGAGTTCCTGGGGCTGTGGTAGGGAGGGGGGAGGATTCTCTTGGCTCTGTTGTTGGAAATGAATAATGTCAAAACTAGGTCTCTACCTTCCCTTCCCTTTGCTTCCTTATTTTTCTTCTCCCATGGGTGGAGCGGGGAGGAACACAGTTCGTAACAACACCCAATTTACCCTCACGGCTCTGTGCTTTTGTCAAGTGGTTCCTTATTTTGGGGGTATCCTTTCCATTTCTCACCATTCCCAGCTCTATTTCCAGTTTTTGCTCAAATGTTGTTTCCTGCAAGACACAGAGCCTCCGTGGGGCCCTCTTCGCCTGCACAAGCGAGACCCACTCCCTCCTTCACGTTCCCCCAGAGCTGTGACTGCGTGCTTTGTCTTGCTGATTCTGTGGCAGTGTGTGGGCCTTCTCAACTCCCCACCCCCACCATTCCCACCTTCCCATTGCAGGTAACAGTTTGTGAACCCCATGGATCCATTCAGTGTGCATCCCGCATTTCAGGATAGAGAGACCTGTGCCAAAATTTTCTGGCACGGCACACAGTATCTGGTAAATGCATGGAAGGCCAGGGAAAGAGACAGACATATAATGTGTAGCCAGCCCCCTTTCTTCACCCCAGGCCATTGAGAATACCAGAGAACCATGGGTCTACTTCTGTGGTCTTCCTTTCAGATCACATCAGGTAAAAGAAAGACTCTTGGGGGAGCAATAACGTGGCTGATAAACCGATAATTGACTACATTGAGGCTCACAATTAACTGTTGAAGTGAGATGGTGAGGGACCTCCTGAATTAAGCCACTGGAAGGACTATTAAAATGCAAATATTATCGGGAAGGAATAAAATAAGAAATTGTGGCAATCATGCAACGTTCATTTACTAAGACCATGAATTCTTTTCCACAGTATTTAGCCAGTCACCCAGTGGGTGTCTGACAGACTGGTTCAGGAGCCGGACCGTGGCTGAGCCAGGCTGGTTGCTACTACAGTGCAGGGATTCTTGGAGCGAAGCTTCCTGCTTCCATTCTCAGCTTTTGTCTTTCTGCCAAGACTTTTAGTCACGTAACTCAACTCACAGCCCATTCTCTTTTAGAGAACAGTTTCGTCTTTTAACCCTGTTCACTTTCAGTGTCTTTCAAAATGAACAGGTTTTTTAATGGAATCCTGATTCACTCCAGTGTGGTCTGCCTTCCCAGGGTGTCACCCATTCACAGTGCAAAGTGGTGTGAAGGGGCCATCCCAAGTAATAACTTTCAGGGCTGATTAAGGCTTTAAATTATTCTAGGGAATTAGGATCGACCAGCAGCACCCCCCTCCCCCCATGCCACTGTAACTTGTCAACCCCCAATCCCACCTTATCTCCAGGCATAAAAGCCACATTAAGTTTTAAGAGCTGATTCAAAAACAAATTGTGGGTAATGATGACACCTTGATATTAAGTCTGCGGAAAGGAGCCTGGGCATATCACTTGACATGTTACGATTTTACCACTGATAGAAATGTTAGGGGTTTTTATGGTTTCCATGGATTGTTAAGCAAATACTTTGTCTTTCTACAGGAAATATTGACTCCAAAAGTGTTTTTTAAGAGGAATATGTGTAACTTGTGTGTTGTGTTGTGTGTGCGTGCTTGACGCTTCACCATTCCCAGATGTTGACATTCTCCCCTTGTCTTTCTCCTAATGGAAAAGCAAAATACTTGAGGATTTAAACTGAGTCAAAAAATATACTGCATTAAAAAGTGCTTAGGTGTAAAAATGAAACAGTATAAATATTACAACACTGATGTTCTAAAATGTTATTTTTTTATAGTAGAAGAAAATATCTTGACTAGAAACCGTGTTTCTTGGGTTCTCACTGCTTTCCCATGAACTCACTAAGTGACCTTTGATAGGTTGTTGAAAGTTTTAAGAGCTAACACTTTATTGTGTGTGTGTTTGTGTGTGTGGGGGTTTTCAGAATCTGGTTTTGTGTCTGGGTTTCTTGATATTCTACTTGAGAAAAGAGTTCGGGTCTTTGACATCCTTTCCATTTGAAAGCTTAAGAGCATTTAAATTATTTGCAAGGACTTCTGGTCTTCCATTTCTTTATTAATATTATTAGTCACACACTTTCATTGCATGATAGGCACTCTGTGGTGGGCTTTTATAGGACTATTTAATTTAGTCCTCATGCCAGTCCAGGTATGACTGCAAACAAGGAACTGGAGGCTCGGGAAGGGTCCCTCTGCCAAGGCCATTCCATTTATAAATGGCAATGCTCAGATTTGAATCCAGCACTATCAGCCCCATGCTTTCCTGGTGTAAGCAACTTCTTGAGCTACTGCTCTCAAAATTAGTAAGCTCCATTCATTTAAATGAACTAATTCTTGTTACTGCAGACATTGTGGAAATAGAAATGTAGCTAACTGAGCAGTCTTGAAGCCAGGGCAGCAATCTGCTTATTATAGGGAGAGTTTTATACCAGGGAATTCAGACCTAGATGGCCTCAGCCCTGGCCGGCCTCAGCCCTGGCCTTTGGTTTGTTTGCAGCTGAGAATGTATCCAGGAGTCTTCACAGGAGTGAGAATTAGTATTTTACCTCCGTGAATTGAACTTGGGATGTTGTTTATTATAAAAACAACAACAATGAAGTAATATTTATACACCTTTTAATATTTTCCCAGGCCCTTCCACATCTACTATCTTATTTGGCAAGAGGAAAAGAATAATGGAATGAGTTGGAAGCCTGAAAATATATAAAGTGATACTGAATCTGCCAGGAGTGAGGAGCAGGGTCACCCGTCAGAGGAGAGGGGCTTATCTTTAAATACCTGATCAGGAAGGCGGCTGAGCAGTAGATCATTGTGTAGAGTCCCACGGAGCTGAGAATAAATGGAGCAATCTTTTTCTGAATGGAAACGAGCTGAAATTCCAGGGCCAGGGAAGAGGAGGGGTGGAAATATTCAGAAATTATGGCCTGAGAAGAATCCCTAAAGCTGTCAGGCAGTGGGAGATAAGAACAGCCCATCAGGAGTGGCCTGGAATAGATGGGGCAGTAAATCAAGGGGAGAAGCCGTGTGGCCATCACAAGACACTGCTGTGCCTTCATGGCCACTGAGCCAAAGGATTTTGGAAAGCTGGGTCTGCCTGGTTCTGGGTGTCATGGGATTGACTGCATCATCCTTGGGAAGGCCCCACATTCAACTTGCTTTCAGAAATGGGCTTGTGGGTGCTTAGATCATCCTGAAGGTAAGTCATTTTCCTCCCTCTTCTCTTTTTAGAGAATACAGAAGATTGGGCTGTGTTGGGAGATTGTGTGTGTGTTGGGCAGGGGGGAGGTTCTGGTGTTCAGGCCCCTTTGTGTTCCAGTCATCAGCACCGACAGACGCAGTCCTGAGTGGAGCTGGTGGGCCCCTAGGCTCTGGCATGGATGCTCTCGGTTTCAAGTACCAGATCGGGCACCTCCAGTTATGTGACCAATCTCTTTCATTCTCAGCCCTCAGGTTTTCTCAGCCTCAACTCTATCATGTGTCAAACGGAAACAGAATATCTCAGTTATTGCTCATTGTGATGATCAAATCAGCTAATGATTGTAAAGCACTGCCCTTAACACAGTGTCTAGGGCAGAGTGAGTGATCAGGAAAAGTGATTTAAGGAGAAAATAGGTGTGTCTCTTCATTCAGGAGTCCCAATCCAACAACAAATGGAGTGTTGCAGAAAGTTTTCTCTAGGCTGTGTTGCATAAAGGACCTCAAACTGTGGTTGCTTTCCAACATTTGCACATTTCCCATGCATTTATGCCATTAGTGGGTGCCCCTGGACGGCGGCTGCTGCTCTGCCCCAGGCTGTAGGCAGGTTCAGGCAGGGTCCGAGCATCCTTTCCCTCTGGGATGCGGTGTGAAGGGGCCTCTCCTCCCTGAGCCTTGTTTTCCCATGGCAAAGGAAACGTGCAAGAGCTCTGAGAGCCTCTGCTTGGAGCTGGTGTCTTGGTACTTCCGCATACATTCTAGTTGCCAAAGGGAATCCTGGGGCCAAGCCGACAACAGTGGGGCAGGGTAAGTACATCCTCTCATGGGCGGTGGAGAGGAGAGACTGGACTTTAAGCAGAATAAGAGTGCACCTTACTTAAGGGGTAGGTTTGGGACCATGACTGTGAGTACAGAGTCATTTGAGGGGATGGGGGAGTAGGAATTGGTTGAACTCAGTAAACCACTGTTTCCCCAAGCAGTGCATGTGCTGTCAGAGAACGGGCTTTTGCAGAACCTTGCTCTTGGCTGTGGCATTGTGTGGAGAGAGGTTAGATGTCAGGAGGACTGTGCCCATGTTCTCCCCACCACTGTTGCCCTTAGGTGATACGGCCAAGACTCCCGGACCCACACCTTCACTCGCTCTCAGTCCCCCGGTGGCAGGTTCAGGTCTGCGTGGGTTGACGTGAGTCAGGTCTCCCTAAGTAGTTGGGTGTAAATGTTAGCACCTGTGCTCAGGCAGCGTCAGAATTCAGCAGTTTCTTATAGTTCTCCTCAGAATCATAAAATGTCCTTCTTTATGGGCCCCAAGTTGTCATTTTCAAATGAAATGTGGTAGATTGATTTCTCAAGCCATTTCCAGTGTCTGTGGTCTATGAGCACGATGTTTGGACAAGTGTTTGGAAGCACATATGAAATACTTGATCTGAAACTTCCTGATGCACATGTGCTAATCCCAGCATCATGCTAGTCAAAGCTGCATTGTGTTACCCACATTACTGTACAGGGTGACCATCAGCCAGAACCCTCTGTCTCTTGTCACCCTGGGGCGTTTGTTCATCCTGCGTTCACCTCTTCAAAGAAACCTGCAAAGCTTCAGGGTGTACACTAAGGTGTACACGAGCAATCATTGTTTCATTATTCTTAAAGGAAATGAGTCTGAACCCCCAAAGGAATAACTTCCAAATACCATGGTGTGACAGGTCGTGGAGGGGGGCCCTGTTTTTCCTTTTTTTTTTTCAATTTATTGAATATTTATAGGGCACTTGTATTTCTCACCAAGCTCTGTGCTTTCAGTATGTTGGCTCACTCAGTCCTCACAAAACCCCCTTGAAGGAAGTATTAGCACCCCCATTTTGTACATGAAAGCTGAGTCCCAAAGAAATGAACTTACCCGAAGCCATCCAGCAGGAGAGGTGGGCCCAGGATGCAAACCCAAGTCTCTTTCCATGGAATTTCCATCACCAACCCCCTCCCCCTTTTGGTTATATATGATTTTATTTTGGTTTTTATTTTATTTTAATTTTTAAAAAGCGTAATCTTTATTGTATTTTACATGACATTTAGACCTCTTACACCCCTGTACCTCCAGCAACCATCTCACTATTTCTGTGTCCGTGTGTCCATTTTCCTTTGTGCTCAACCCCTCCACCCCCTGACCTCCCCCCGCATTAGCTGTCATCTGCTCTCCATCTGAGTCTGTCCCATTCTCCTTGTTAGTCCCATTTGTTCATTAGATTCCACATATGACTGAAATCATATGTGGTATTTGTCTTTCTCCGACTGGCTTATTTCACTTAGCATAATTTTCCCCAGGTCCATCCATACTGTTGCAAAACGTAAATTTTTTTTTATGGGTGAGTATTATTCCATTGTGTAAATATTCCGTAGTCGTTTTATCCGCTCATCTGTTGATGGACACTGGGGCTGCTTCCATATAGTGATGATTGTAAATAAAGGTGCAATGAACATAGGAGTGTTTATGATCTTTTGAATTAGTGTTTTGGGGTCCTTAGAATATATTCCCAGAAGTGGGATTGCTGGGTCAAAAGGCAGATCCATTTTTAATTTTTTGAGGTGTCTCCATACTGCTTTCCACAGTGGTTGTACCAGTCTGCATTTGCACCAGTGGTGCAAAAGGGTTCCCCTTTCTCCACATCCTCACCTGCACTAGCCCATGTGGCCCGAGGCAAGGCTCCGACAGGGCGGAATTGAGGCTAGGGAACTTTCACTCCTAGGAGACCTTTGTTTTAGATCCAGGTTGTCAGCTTATCCATTTGATGACTTTAGATTAGTCCCATATACAAAGCAGGACACCTACCCTGCCCACCTAAAAATGGGAGAATACTTTGTAAACTTTAGTATCATTCAAATATATGGCACTGTTGGTGGTTCTCCTTAGAAGGAGTGGGAACAAAGCTGACTGCCACTTCCCTTTGTAAAGACAGGGTCTGCCTGGAAAGGAAATCCTACCTGCCCAAATGTTTATTTTGGGGGTTCCAGATACAGGAGGTGAACTGTCAAGTCCAAAGCTTCTTTGTAGAAGAGAAAACACAAGATAGAATTCCAAACTCAATTTTCAAAAACGCAGTGCACAGGAATCCAGGTTTTCATCAAAACTGTTTAGGGATTCAGGCCCAGGCTTGCTTGGCTTTGAAAACTCCCACTTATTTGGCTTAAAACACTGCTTTGACTGAGTACTAATAGAGGTTACCAAATATAGGACGTGGTCCCCTCATTTTTGTAACATACAGTCTGATTGCCGTGGGGAAAAAGGCACATTTACATAGAAGAGCTAAATCCCAGCGCCAGGTCTGCAAGGTCGTCTGGGGTGTAGGTCTCCAGGAAGTGAGGGCGGAGCTGGCATCCCCTCTCACACTCATTGGCTCTCCGTGTTCAACTGGGAGTGTGAGTGGCCTGGAAACGTTTGTTTAGGGGCTAAAATCCTCAGCATATGCACATATATTGAGGTATTTCTCTACAGTGTATTTGTAAGATGCCTGTTGTCTTATTTTATGCTCATTTTCACAATAGAGTCCAGCAAGAGCTGGTTCATTGGTTATTGTTCTTTTCCTTTAATAAGCTAGGTCATAAAGAGATGAACTGACTGCTCGGTCATCCGAGAGGGTCTGTAGCCCCATCCTCATCAGAAGGTCTGTTCCGAACCCAGCACACCCGTGTCTCATTCATTCTCTCAGGTATGTAGGCAGATTCTAGATTTCCTGCCTTCTTGTCTCTCTCTCTTCTACAAAGAATCCATTATATAGCTCTGGAAACATTTTGTTCTATTTAAATGTACTTTTAAATATGAACAAGACATTGTAAAAAAAAGAACAATAATAAAATTTAAACAAAACAAAACAAAAAGACAAAGTAAAAATAACTTTTAAAGAGAAAGCTGCCAAACTAGTTCTCTATTCAAAGTCATTTTCAATCTAAATGAACTTCTACCCAATGTTTTTCAAAATGTGTCCAGAGATGAAGATGCCCCACTGCAGCCTCCACCGTAGATACTCACTGTCATTAGTGTCACACACTGGGATCTTCTTAAGACCTCACTTGACAAAATGTTCTGATACAACCAAATGGCATGCAGATCCCTCTTTTACACCAACAGTAAGTCTCCAGGAGTCAGAAGGACATGGTATACCAGATATCAGAGTCAGTGAGAGTTTTCTGTGGCAAAGGAGCTGTCTTAAAAACTGGCATGTAACTTGGCATTTTTTCCCAAATATTTTTTGAATGAAACTGTAAAAGAGGCAAAGATCGTGGGTATAGTAAGAAGAATTCCTTTAGGGAAGTAAAACGGAAGTCACGTGCCTGTGTTGAACTTGACGTTTGTGAATTAGAGTGCTCCAGAGCTATCATGGTACACTGGGAAGAAGCAGCAGTGATTTCTTCAGGGTAAATTACGTTGTGTTTCAAGGCCACTGGTGTCCGTGTGCCCCCGAATTCTACACTAGGTTCAGCAGCTGGAGCAGCACAGCTCCTGGAAGTCCCACACAGAACCAAACTTGTACTTGCTTTGGTTGAACAAGGGAAAATTTCTTTAAAGGAAATAGATGCTGCAGAGATGGCAATTAGTACCAGTCGAGAATCAGTCCAGAAGTCACCATATTATATCTAGAGGCTTATAATTTTTTCAGTTCTGCTGTGAATTGTATCATTCCTTAAATAAAGAAGTAAATGGTAGTAAATAAAGTGCTAATAGCATTGATCATTAGCTAATTCTTAGGTTTATTTTTTTACAGAAAAAGTGATTTACTGAACTGTGTACTCAGTGCCTTCTGGCCCTCAACATACAGGACCAGCCATGATAACTGGGTCGCCGACTTGTGTGACTAGAACCCAAGGCATCGATATTTATTGTTCCTCCACTAGCTGAGTCACAGTTACTGTTTGTGTATCTGAGAGGTGATAAACTGCCAGCGAGTCCTCATCTCACAATTATCTTTGTGTGTGTGCGTCTCTAACCAAATGGGTAGTGGAGAAAAAGGGACCTGCAAGGGTTATGACTAGCTGACCCGACTCATCCTTTGCCAGATATTTCTCTTTAGCCATTTTGAGCTCCCTTGTGAAGTCTAAACACAGGGATCTTTCTTGCTTTTGAAATAAAGGTCTTTGAACATAGCAGTCCTCCCAGCAGCCCTGACAGAAGACTGGCTGACTGAGTCATAAGTTAAATGACGCGACAAGGGAGTAAGACAACAGGAAAGTAAGAGACAGGATTTCAGTGCCATGGAAAATGCAGCCTAGTGGGTTGTTGAAACCGTTCCTACTGAAAGTGTAACCTATGGAATGACAGTATCAGCATCGTTGGAAAATTTGTTCAAATGTTGAATCCCAGGCCCCACTGCAGATCTAAATTAGAATCTGCATTTCAACAAGATTTCCAGGGTGGCAGTTTGAAGATTGAGCCCCGATTCTTTGATACTCCTCTTCCTGAGGGGTGTGGATTCTGTGTCTCCTCCCTTGAATCTGGCAGGCTTGTTACTGTTTTGACCAGTAGTGTTGGCTGAAGCGACTCTGCACGCCTTTTGAGAGCAGGTCAGAAATGGCCATGTGGCTTTTTCCCTGATTCTCCTGAGTTGCTCATTGTGGAATGAACCGGCTGCCATGGAAGAAGTCTGAGAATCCCAGCCATGCAGGCACTTTGGTAATCTGTCCCTCCTAAGCCTAGATTTCCAGCCATTCTTGCCAAAGTGCTAGGTATCTGAATGAAGCCAGCATGGGCCCTGCAGACCCTCCGAATACCACCAAATGACCCTAGTGGATGCCACATGGAGCAGAATAATCGCTTAGCCCAGCCCTCCTTGAATTTCTGAACTACAGAATTCATGAGATGTAATCATATGGTGGTGTTTTGAGCCACTACATTTGATGGTATTTTGTTAGACACCAAGACACATGAAATGTATCTGTACCAGGTGAACTGTATGCCCAATAAAAATTTAAGAAGCACAAGACAAATTAACAACTGTAATGTTACTCAGGAAGGCATTGAGAGAAATGTGCAGAGTAGTTAAAATGCTAGGGTGGGTTAAGATGTTCCTGATTTCAAGTCAGAAATGTTCTTTCAGTCTTTCTCTTTTTATCTTTACTGTGTCAGCCATGGCAAGTCTTACTATAAGAAACTTAAAACTGACGTCTATTAAGTATCTATCTGCCAAGCATTGAGCTAAATGCTTTCCTGAGTTATGTCAGCTACTCTCATAGCAACCCTGTGAGTTGGATGTAATTATCCCTATTGTGTATGATGGAGCTGAAGTGAAAGAGGTTATGTAATTTGTTCAAGGTCATTCACCTAGAAGTTAAATGTAGGTCTCCCTGACTTGAACGCTTCTTTTTCTCATGTTGTACCATCTCTTGATGGCGGAAGGTTGAGTGCACTTGCCCGCAGACCAGACAAAGTACTGTCAAGGGCACTCTTCCTTCCTTCTCTTCCATCCTGGGAGAAATGACATGGTTGGTGCCATTGGCCTGAGCTTTGAGTTTCATCTTTCTTTTTCTTTAATGTCTAGTTTCTGGTAGAGGGCTAACAAAGATCAAGATGCAGGTGACCAGGGAGATCCAGGACCAGAGTGCTGCACAAATGTGATGGATACTTCTTAGGCATCTGGCTCAAATGTAATTAATTGGCCTAAGGTAAAATTCTGTCTTAGTCTTCAAAGAATGAGTAGGCCTGAGCGTAGTTTTACCCCATTGAGTATGAATTACTCAGATTCTCTGTATTCATTTTGGGAGAGAAATGCATTTTAATTTAGCATCTTTTCCTGAGTATCGCTGTGTGTCTGGTGCAGTGCTGGGGGGGATGCAGTGGTGAAAAAGCCTCAGCATCCCCCTGAGGACTTCATCATGCACTGATGCATATCACTGGGCAGAGGCCAGAGGGTGGAGAGTCTGGGAAGGGCAGGGAAGCTTTTCTAGAGAAGGTGGGCTAAGGTGGGCCTGGAGGAATCTCAGAGATGGGGTGGAGGGCATTCAGCCAGAGCGATACTTAAAGCCCAGGCCTAGAGCGAGGAAAGGTCAGAGGGGTGTGGGGAGCAGGAGACAGCCGTCTGTGGCCGGAGTTAGCCTGGGATTTGTGTTGTGTGTGTGGACAGGGTGAGGTTGTGGTGGCGGCTCCCGTTCCCTTAGGCCTTTCTAACAGGTAGTAAGGGACCCTTTAATAATTTTTTTTTGGAGAAAAAAAAATCCCATTAGTGTCAACAGTAAGCTTGCTTGTTTTTTTCATTTATGATGAAGGGGGAAAAATGTTTGGGTACTGGATAGAGCTTCTAGATTTAGCAAATAGAAATACAGGGTGCCTGGTCCAATTTTAGTTTCAGATAAACATGTTCACTACACTGTTTGGAATATACCCGTACTAAACGTCTATTCTCTCATTCTTTATAATTCAGATTTAATCAGGTGTTCTGTAGTAATACTTAGGGAGCTATAGTATTAAGAAAATATAAACAGCCCCTTTGACTCCTCACGTCCATTCCACAGGTGAGATAAAACCTATTTGGTATTATAAAATAGATGGCGTAGGTTTTATAAATAGATGAGATTTTAATTTAATGTTTATGTCAGACATGTTTTGTTTATACATTATTTAAAAAAAAACCCACATATTTGCATTTGGTCACTTGGTTTCTTCCCATCTGTCTTTATTCTCCTGATTTTAACACTTTCGAGTCTGACAACCGTAGTTCTGGGAGGTATTCTGCCTCCAGACAAGGTTTGCTTTGACAGGTTATGAGGCTCTCATACTGAGAGTCCTTCACAACCTTTTGCGTTTTGTGACTAACTTGGAAATGATTCTGTTTAGTCAGAAAACCTCGGATACTGTGTCCTGTTTGCAGGTGGACGAGCCAAGTGAGGGCCCTGGTGCGGGTGAGGGTCTTCGCGGGGCTGCTGAAGAGCTGGGGACCGGGAAGGGGGGCGTAACCCCCGAGGGCCTGCCCCCTCCTGCGGCCCATGGGGTCAAGGAGCCTCTAGTTGTTTCTCCCTCCAATGTCACAGCAGTAGAAGTTTTACAGAATTTGAGGTTTCAAGACTAGGGAAGGAGGGGAGGAGTATATAATGAAAATAATGATGAGAAAGTGATTCATTTTGGTACGGAGAAGGTGACGGGGTGCAGGAAGGGAGGGAATTGGGAAGAGTTTCACGGAGGAGGTGGCATTTCAGCTGAGCCTTACTTACAAAGTTGGGTGGAAGTTATGCCCCATTCTCGCCTGTGGAATCTCCCCCACTCTTCCGGTCCTGTCATGTCACTTTGGGAAGAGTATAACCACCCAACCTGTTTCAGCACACCGAGGAGTCTGGGAGATGGCAGCCACCCGCCAGCCACCCGTTGTGTCTGGGTGAGCCGGCCGGATCCGCTCCGCAGGCGTGGAAGTTGGCCATGCCCACAATGCCACCGAGGCCTTTGCTCCAGAGTCAGAGCAGTTCAGCTCCCTCTCTCTCCTTTACTTCCTATAAAATGCAGAATGCTGCTCTTGGTAAAAGCATTAACCTGCCAATCAGAAGAGGGAAGATCACAATTAATGATAATAGCCTTGTTTTAATTATGGCTATTTAGCAAGTGAGCAGAACAACACTAATAGCAGCTCGACACTGAACGGGTTGGTAGCAGCCTGCTGTTTTCTCAGCATTCATGTGCTGCCCCGGAACTTTGCAAGGCTCAGCTCCCTGTGACTGGAGGGACTGCAAGTGCGAACTCAGCCGTCTGAGTCTCTTCCTTCCCCACAAGGCCTTTCTTCCTCGCTGCCTTTCATTCAGTTTGCCTCTAGTGCCACGTGCATCGAGCTTGAGTAGGTGGCCTCTGAGGCTGCGAGGGTGAAGGTGGGCCCACATTCTGTTGGGGTAGAGGCAAGAGCCTGGGTATGCAGATCTCAGGGAGGCCCCTTCTGAGCTCTTCTTCCTTGGCTCATCTCTCTGTCCTGGCCAGACCTAGAATCCTAGAAAGTTAGCTCTGGAAGGGACCTTAGAGATCCTCTAATCCAAAGACTTTCAAAATCTTTAAGGCCAGAAGAGCTGCCTTCTGATTGGAAGGGAGGAGTAAGAGAAGGCCCACAAAACACCGCTGCCTAGCCTGCATCTTGCCCCTGGCTGTAGCTGCCTGTTTGCTCTATGGAACCCTTAAGGCTCCTTGAAGAAATTGTTCATCACCCTCGTTTTTAAGATGGGGGACTATAGGAAATGCATTTTTCTACACCCAAATAATTAGATACTGGAAAAATTAAAACCCAGATCTTTTCCATCCCATGATATGCCCTTACAATAAACTCCCTTAGGTTATTCTTTCAGTGCTGAAAATTCAAATCCATCTATTCATAGATTCCCTGGGTAGGTCTTCAGGTGGGGGAGGGCCCCTAAGTCAGTGGCTTTTAAGCCGGGGTCCACAAGTGGGCTGGGGTAGCATTTATGGGCACTTTTTTTCTTTGAGAAGAGGGTTTACAGTTTGCAGTAGATTTAAGCAGGATTTGTGACCTCCAGTATTTAAGAACAACTGCCCAAGGTTGCTTCGCAAGTCATTTGGGGGCTCTGACAAACCCCAAGCTCCCGCTTCCTTTCCGGATCAGACCGTCACACCCACCTGCACTGGGGCACAGTGGCCTTCCCCGCCGGTGTTTACTACTTCACAGCTAATTCCAAACGACCACAGACGCAGTCAAGATAGGACCTGACAGGTAGCAAAAGCGTGAAGCGGAATGGAGGGGAGCAGCTTCTTCCCCAAGGCAGCCAGGGAGAGATTTGCTCTGAGACGTGACAAAGTGGCCTTGTCATTAATGAGGCAGACATCTCTCCAAGGATGGGTCTGCAGGAAAGATGGCATTTCCGCAGTCCCTTTTCTGACATGACACGGCCTTTAACAGATGCAGAAGAAATCTGTAGGACGAGGTTTCTTGGATCTGCTTTAAATATGCCATGGGACATTGGCAGTCAGAGAAAAATCATCTCAGATGATAAAGAGTTGGATCAGCATCAGATGACTACGCAGTAATAATTCGTCCCTTTGGAGTAATTCAGGCAGCCTTTGTTTTCTCTCACAGATTCAGCCCATAAAGCTTTGGCCTTAAGAGTTATCAGATTTACAGGAAACTTATTGGCTGCCTCTTACCAAAGGGAAGAGAAATTTCCCTCTGATAGACTTTTTGGCCTGGCAGTTTTCCTTCCTCTTCTGATTCATAGGTGGGCATGCTCTCTTTTGTTTCCAAGGAGCAATAACTCTGTTACTTTTGGCAGAAAAAGGATAGAATAAGTTGGTGCCTTACAACCACCCATCTTTTGAGTCAAGATGAATAGACCGTTGTTTAGGGGGCACGTCCTGGAGGCCACAGCTTCCCATGTTGTCAGTCTCCTGGGACATGTGTGGAGTTGCAGCCGTGGACTGGGAGAGGCAGGGCATTGGACCAAGGAGGTGGGACAGAAGAGTTTAAAACAGGTTGCCTGTTCACATACCATTGTCTGTCATTGGTGAGATAAGGATCTTGAACCAGAATGTAAATCATCTTCATCACTTAATTTGAGGGTTAGTTCGGTTGATTTTTTTTTTTAATTGCAAGACCTTCTTGAAGGAGGATTCAGCGCATTGGTGGCTTGGCTTGGCTTGGCTTAGTGTAAAATCCTAATTTTGTCATAGACCAATATGTTTGAGAAGCACTAGTTAAAAATGAAAATATTTCCATAAGCTGCTTTGCTTAGAGGTTGAACATTTTCCAGGCCCGATGTTCTCTGAATCTTGGAAAATTAATTGGAGGGGGGATTCTTATCCACTGGGTCAGAGCTGTGTGCCCCAGTAGTCCCACGAAGTTCCAGGCTCCCTGTGGACAGGAGCCCTTTAGACCGCGCAGGGGAAGGCAGAGTGCCCTAGCTCACTGACTTCAGCGAAGTTCATGGTTCCGGAGTCATTGCTGGGAAGAGGTGCTGGGTGGAACTGCCTTCCCCAGGTGCCCTCGGGCCCGGCAGGTGCTTGGCATCGGTCTTGTTTCTTGCCTGCCCACTGTTTGGCCCCTCTGCCTGGACTCTGCCCAGCCTGTTGTGTTTCTGTGAAGCTCTTTGCCTTGGCCCCTCTGCCTGGACTCTGCCCAGCCTGTTGTGTTTCTGTGAAGCTCTTTGCCTTGGCCTCTCTCCCTGCTGTATTTACCAGCTTCGCCTTCTTGACTCTGGATTCCTGGCTGATTTTGTCTCTTGCTGCTATTTTGCTCATAGACCCAGGGACCCTGTACCCCCATACCTGCCAACTCTAATGCTCCCCAACCCCTCAACCCAGATCTCTACTGGGCCTATTGCCACTGTGTTGGCCCATTTCCCCTACTTTGGAGTTCTTTCTGCTATCTAATCCTATGTCAAGGACGTTCATCATAGTGATTGGCAACTGGTTCATTCTCTAGGGCGAACCGGAAATTTCAAGGCCCCAGTAGTGATCTGGGCCTAGCTGGTAACATCCAGATCTGAGCTGGGTGAGGTTGTGTTACAGAATGTTCCGGCAGGACAGCTTGGCATATTTGCTTAGGAATGGTCAGAGATCAATCTCTAGGCTTGGGATTAAATCTGGGGTTGACAGTTACCAGTTGTTGGAGTTCAGGCAAGTCACGTGACCTCCAAGCCTCAGTTTACCCGTCTATAACATATGGATAATCACAGGTATGTATGAGGATGATAGATACAGTGGGTGTGCACTTAAAATGAGACTCAGCTTATCATAGTTCACGTTATAATTACTCAACTGTGTGGAGACCTAAGACCCATACTTTTTTCTTTGTTTTTTTTCTCTCTGATTTCTGTCCTCCTGCACTCCTCAGTGGGTAGAATGCTGTGGCTCCCCACTAATGCTTCTCAGAGGCAATCAAGTCCCTTTACAAATGGTAAACATGTGGTTTCTTGGTACACAAAAAGCTGTGTACTTGTTTTATCCTGCAATCCAACAAAATGAGAGACTGTTTTTCATTCTGTACAATAGCAAAAAGCTATTTTTACCAAACAATACTCTCCTCAGCTTGTCTGCCAAGTTTGGGTGGGTGGGATAATGGCCCTCACAGACAGCAATAGCAGTATGCAGGTGGGCCCTCACCCTCTGATCTGGGGGCATGTCTGTCCTCTGGGTCTTGGAAGGAGGCCAGTGTCCTAGTGCTGGGCAGAAGGAGGAGGGACTTCCTTGCCTCTGCTGCTCTGGGAGCCATGTGACAGCGGGTCATGCCTCAGGGAGTGCAGCCCCCTGGACAGCCCCTGCATTCTCCCACTGCCGAGACGGGGCAGCCACGAGGGGCAGACCTAGCCTTCCTGCTCCGAGGGCCTGGCTCCCAAACCAGAGATGCGCAGAGCCTGCACGTGGGAGGAGTGGGGAGCGGGGGTCTTGCCCATGATTTGCCTTTATGTTCTGTGAAGTTTTGGACCAGGTATAAATCAGTGGTGAACCAGGCCTCAGGATTACATAGAATAAACAACTGACTAACTTATTCAATGAGTGAATGAATGAGCAATCATTTATTTAATACCTATCGCGTGTCAGGTATCATTTTAAGCACTAGGAATACAGCAATGAATAACACAGGTAAAAGTTGCTGCTCTCGTGGTTTTTATATTCTAGAGGGCGGACAGACAAATATGTCACGAAATGCATAGCATGTTGGGGGTGACAAGGGATAGGGAAAAATGTGGCCTGGGAAAAGGTTGGACAGGGACGTGTGGCGGGGGTGCTCATTTACTTGGGGTGCTCAGGGCAGGTTCTGTGACAAGTGACGAGAGAGCAGGAATGGGAGTGACGTGGAGACAGGGCTGTGAGATGCTGGGGGAACTTTCTCCGAGCAGCGGAGCCGCAAGTGCAGAGGGGCTGAGGTAGGAGCGTTTAGGCGCACCTACCTCCCTTAGCTTCAGACAAACACGTTCCCCGGAGACTGGTTCTCAGGCAGTTACTTTGTTGGCCCTCTATGGTTATGCCTTATCCAGGACCTTCATAGAAATGAAAGCATATAGTATTTGCCCTTTTGTTTCTGCCTTACTCCACTTACCATGACGTTTTCAAGGTCGTCCATGTTGTAGCATGTGTCAGAATTTCACTTCTTTAAGGCTGAGTAGTGTTCTGGGGTGTATACAGACTGCGTTTTGTTCAGCCATCCATCTGCTGATGGACATGTGGGTTGTATCCACCTTTTAGCTACTGCAAATAATGCTGCTGTGCACACTAGTGTACAAGCATCTGCTCAAGTCCCTGCTTTCAATTTTGGGGGATCTAAACTCAGAAGTGGAATTGCTGGATCATATAGTAGTTTTGTTTAATTTGTGAGGAAGTGCCAAATACAGGGATATTTTTTAAAGTTCCCTGGGTGTCCAGGCCAGTGTGGCTGAGTTGACTGGAGTGTCATCCTGTAAATCAATGCAGGTTCGATCCCTGGTTGGAGCACATACCTAGGTTGTGGGTTAGATCGGTAGGTGCAGTGCACATGGGTGGCAACCAATTTATTTTTCTCTTTCACATCAATGTTTCTCTCTCCCTTCCCTTTCTCTCTGTAAAAGCAGTGGAGAAACATCCTTGGATGAGGATTGGAAGAAAGGTTCCCTAGGCGATTGCTGTGTAGCCAGGCTGGTAAGAACTGACTATAGGCGAGGATGGCTGAGGAGGCCTGTTGACGGGTGGAGAAGGGTGCAGCTAGGTGTCAAGGCGGACCATGGTACTTAAGTGCGAGGCGCTTCTGTCTGTGCAAACTCACCTCGAGTGCCATGTGTTACATCTCATATCCGAGATGTGGTAGTTAACTGTGTTCAAGTCCAGAAGCTGTCCCTGGCCCTCCCTTTGTTTCCTGTAGGGGTTTCTGGTGTGACGTTCCCACGTGTGTCTGTTTCCGCCTGTGAAAGCCCCTCTCGTGCTGCACCCACCTTTCTTCCTGGCATGTTGAGGAAGGGCACTGGTCACGTGGAAATAAAGTCTCTGAAGCGTGCCTGCGTAACCTGAACAGTATTTTCTCTGGCTGTACGTGGGCCAAGAGGTTCTGCCCATGATGTGGTAACTGCTTTCTTTAGGTGGGGACGCCAGCAGCGTTGCTTACTTGCGACGTCTGAATCTCCTCATTGGTTGTGGGACTCCTCTCAAGAGGGAGGAAATGTCTGATCTGAGGTTGCCGTTATCTCACTTTGTCCCTTTGGATTCAGCTTGACATTGCCAAGGTGTCTTTCAAGTATGCCAGCCTTTGTCACACCAACAGAGCATTGTTTATACTGGGCTTCAGTTGACAGATGTCAAATGTTGCTTGGTCCTGGATGGTGGACAAGGAGTAGGGACCAGTGAAAGAAGCTGTAGATAAGGAAATAATCTCACAGTCTTTTAAAGCCACAAAAGCGATCATACTGACCAGTGCTTTGGGGTACACACATCCTGGGGAGAAGAGGATTTGTACATACACTTCTTTGCATCTGTACATTTGGTCAGTAGTTGGATGCTTTGATTGCGGAGCAATTTCTATTCACATTTGGGAGATCAGTGGGAAAATGTTCCCCTATGGAATCCGTATTTCTTCACTGCTTAATTTGTGCCATGACACAAGAGAGCTTCCAGAGCAAACCAGGTTCCCATGACACATGGGGACATATCTACTTTATCAGCCAGTGGCCATTGCTTTGTTGGGACGTTTAAAGGGTCAGGCTTTTGAGGCCTAGCCTCAGAGTGGAAGTGCTTCCAGGCATCTGGGGTCTGGGCTGTGAGAAAGCAGCAGGGGTTCTAATGGTTCCGGCTGCATTTCCACATCACAGATGCCCAAGAAGAGGGACTCCAGGTTCACGGTCTGCTGCTTTGCCCAGGGAGGGGCTACCGTGAGGCATCTGCTAGCCACCCTTGCCCTCCACCCGATTCTGCAGCGCCCGTGTCCTTTCTGTCCTCTGCCTCCAGTGGGAAGTGAGGGCGCTGTTGTCTGGGCAGCTGCGCCTTCCTCCATTCTCACCATTGGAGGCTGTGCCGTCATGTTTCGCTACACTCTTAACTGAATTGGGGCAAGGACGCTTGGTCCTCAGGACAATCCCGGGAGGCAGGAAGGCCAAGAACGGAGGCCCGCATTTGCAGATGAGGAAACCGAAAATCCACAGAGTGATGGAGCTTGCCCAGGGTTGTAAAGAATAGCAGCTGGAGCTGAGATGCCCTGACTTGGAGTCTGAATTTCAACCTGCAGGCTTCAGTTTCCTTCTGATGTGGTGACTGTCTTTGTGCCTCTGGGCCACTTCTCGGTCTCTTTGTTTTGGTTTCCCTAAAAGTGAGTCACAGAACATCCTGAGTTGTAAGCCCTGAAGTTGTCAGAGATAAAACAGCATTATTGCAATTCATGAAATCAGCTGAATGATGTGAGTATAGCAACAAAGTGGTTGAATATCTCTTTAAGCCAAGTGAACTTTGTAATTTGATCAAATTACCTTCTAGAAATATCATTGTGACTATTTTTGATACAGAAGTCACATACCGAGCAAATGACTATTTTGGTTCTGCTACTTCTACTTCTGACAATCTCTCACTCTTTTTTAAGGACTGAATTTTCTTGAATGGATGTGAGGACACAAGAAAGTAACTTAATTTTGCCTTCTTTGACATGCTTATTTGAGCTCTGGGCCATTATAAATTGGGAACTGTTTCCCAGAAAGTTTCTCTTCTACCTGTCATTCTGCTGCCATGGATCGGAGTGTTCTGCAGAATGCTCGGTGGGCTGGAGATTTTCTTTATGTAAATACATTAATCCTTCTACTGCCCTGAAAATTGTCATCCAGTGCCAGTCAGATCATGAATTTTGCCCTTCAAATACTGAGCCAGTGCATATATTTCACCCAAAAGGTAGAGACCGGCTTGTTTGTAAGTGGCAAGGCAGGTCTAGGAATGTAGTCTCACTGGTGCCCAGGGCTCCAGCGCACACTGCTGTCTGTGAGCCGCGGATCAGAGTGAGCATGGGTGGGGGTGCCTGGTACGGGTTCCTTGCCCACGTGGTTGTGAAACCGGAAAAGCCGGCGTTTGTGCTGCCCGTTACCTACCAGACCCAATGCACAGAGACAGGGATTGAATCTTCAAGGACACTTTATGCAGATGGCTGGGGATCTGAGAAGATGGTGTGTTTGCACCCTAAGAGACCATCTTAAACTGACCCTTTTTAAATTTTATTTTATTATTTTTTTAAAATATATTTTATTGATTATGCCATTAGAGTTGTCCCATTTCCCCCTTCATTCCCCTCCACCCTGCACAACCCCTCCCCCCATTCCCCCCCTTTAGTTCATGTCCATGTGTCACAAGTTTTTTAGATTCTATATTTCCCATACTACTCTTGCCCTCCGCCTGTCTATTTTCTCCCCACTGTCTTTGCTACTTATTCTCTGTACCTTCTCCCTTTTTATAAGGAGAAAAAAAGTATAGGTAAGTGGTTTGGAATTCTGGGAAAAGTTAATCAGATAAAAAGCTGCAGAATTCTTTCATCTGTGTCCTGGACGGTTGTCTTTGTCTGTGTCCTGGGCATGGGCAGCTCACCCTGGAGCACAGTGGCTCAGATCCCACCTTGATGGCTTGCAGTGCTCCTGAGCACAAAGGTGGAACGCCTTGTGGTCTCCTGGAGTCAGGCTGGGTCACACCTTCAGTTCCTGAAACAATAGCTTTTTACATGGATCGATTACTGAGCTTATCAGCTGTTACCTGAAACTAAATATTTTCCAACATTTGAGTCCCCCATCAGTTATTGCAAGAGTTTCGGAGTTTCAAACAGGTGATTTGTACCGCATGTGGCACATTTGCAATAGGCCTTTGAGTTCCGTTTCCTTCAGTCCCTGCTGTTTACGTCTGTCTGAACCCCTTTAATCACGGAGCTGTGTTTGTGTGCTGGCTCGAATTCTTCCTTACATAGGTTCTCTTTAGTCATCACTAGTTCCTGCTAAATCTACATATCACAGTGATTAGCCTGGGGCATAGGGATGTAGCTCATAAGTTTAGCCTGTAAATAGAACTGGAGTTTAATCTCCTTATTACCATAGAAATTAAAAATTCTTCCACTGCAATGTAGGTTTGGTCCTTCGACAAGGTCCACTGAACCCGCCAGCTCCTAGTGGTCCGTGGTAGCCTTGTGCGTGCTGCGCACTGAGCTCGCACCTCCCTCTGAAAGGCGTAGAGCACTGCCAGCCCTCCCTGCTTGAGGCCCCTTGAGTACTGAGCTGTCAGATGTTGCTTTGTAAATAACAGGTTGGCTGAAAAGTTAGTTTTGTGTTTTCAGAAGGATGGCTCTATAAGTGCTCAGCTATCTTTAACTTCATTTGAAACAAATCTGTTAGATCGCATTGTGACAGCTGTCATATCAGTGTGCATTTAAAAAAACTTATAAAAATTGGTGAATTTTTTGTGTAGCCATTTTAATATTGAAGGTGGAATAAAATACACAACTTTTTTGGCATATTATGTTTTATTATGTCAAGAAAGGTGAAAATGCAACTGAAATGCAAAAAAGAAAAAAGATTTGTGCGGTGTATGGAGAAGGTGCTGTGACTGATTGAACATGTCAAAGGTGGTATGAGAAGTTTCTTGGTACTACTGATATTTTGGCCAAATAACTCTTTGCTGTGGGGCTGTCTTATGCATTGGAAGATGATTAGCAGCACCCCTGGCCTCTACCCACTAGAACCCAACAGCAGGAGATAGCTGACATACTCAAAATATCCAAATCAAAAAAGTTAGTGGTGGAAATGAAAACTGCGTCTTTTATTTTATGGAAAAACTAAATAGACTCGTTGGCCAGCCCAATACAACAGGTTTCACTGCCCTTCCCTTCTCTCTAGTTCCCAGTCAGTGGGAGGCAGTTCAGTTCCTGGAGCTCAGCCGTAGATGAGAGACGATGCGGAGGAGGAAGACTCCGTCTCCTAAGGCACCAGATGGCCTCATTCCCCTTCCTAAGGCACGGGATGCTGCCTGTGCCTTGGTCAGAGTCAGCCTTCAGCTTTTCCCCATGCCCTGGTCTTTCTCTGCCCTATAAAGAAAGACATTGATGTTGCCATGGTTTTAGAAACAGTGGAAACAACTGTTAGTTTAATTAAAAAAAATCAAAGAACCTACTCCCTGCCAAGCATCAGGCCAGATGCCAAGGATCCAATGCTAAATGACTAGTCCATGCTACCAGAGACTCTTGGGCATCCAGAGACCTGGTTTTAAGCTTTGGGTCCTCTCTTACTGTATGACTGTATGACATTGGGCAATAATAACAGTGTCAATAACAGTAACTTGTATTTGGGGGCACTAACTATGTGCCAGGCATAATGTTAGGTGATTCCACACACATTATTTAAGTAAATTTGCCTTTTCAACTTTCTTTTCTTTTTGGTGTTAGACTTTTTGCTAGCCTAGCTTTTTGTCCAGCCTAGCTTTTTGTCTCTATGTCCATGGCCCTGTAGCTGTGGTCATGTGATCCAGGGATGGATACCTGAGCAAAGATGGGCCAATAGTTCTTTATCCTGCAATTTAGGGAATGAGTTGTGTCAGTGAGAGAGAGAGAGAGAGGGGAGAAAGCGGGAGAGGAAAAGCGAGAGAGGAAAAGAGAGAGAGGAAGAATACGAATCTTTGAGTCTTGGGGTGTGTGGTTATTTCTTATCAAACGCAGGAGCAGGGGAGGAGCAGAGGGAGTCGGTCCAGGCACGAGGAGCAAAGAACCAAACTGGCAGAATGGTGGAGACAGAAGAAGGTAAGAGGGTCCCAGGGACTCTCCAGGCCCAGGTACCAGTGTGTTGTGATTATCCAGCTCAACAGCTGGATTGGACTGTTCTTGGACTCTGAGAGACACCCCAGATACTAGTAAAATCTTCCCTTCCTGGCTGGAGCTAGTATAAATTGGCTCTCTAGCCACTTTAACAAAAAGTCTTAAATAATACATTTCTTTTGTGCAAAGGGGAATTGTCAAAATTAAATGGCACTGTGTGTCTGAGGATGCTTTATACGTTGAAATAATTTGTTGTTGAATGATGATGAAGGCCATAGTGATGATAATTAATGCTACACAATGATGGACAGGCTAGGTTGTTTACAAGGTGAAAGCTGAGGGGAATTTTCTAGCAGAAGATGTCAAATGATGCTGGCATTATCTGGTGTCAGGTGGAGGAGACTTGGGTTCAGTGCTGAGTCTGGTGGATTCCAGGATGACTAAGTTGCTGATCTGGAAGTCTGAGCTCAGTGAGGATGGAAGTTGGGTGAGGGGAGCAGTGGGGATCCCACCTAAAAGAGCTTCAAGGACTATGGCCATAGACCTGCCAGAATGGGTGTCCGACCCCCCTGTCAGCGGGAGGATGTGTTTCCTCCCCCTGGCAACACCTGACCCTA
This sequence comes from Artibeus jamaicensis, assembly GCF_021234435.1. Lineage (NCBI taxonomy): Eukaryota > Metazoa > Chordata > Mammalia > Chiroptera > Phyllostomidae > Artibeus > Artibeus jamaicensis. The sequence continues at coordinate 16,743,807 of NW_026521843.1, read as the reverse complement.
ACACTGACCCCATGACCTTGAACTAGTTCTGGCCAGCCGTTCAGTAAGAGTGGGGGTTAAACTGCAGTCCCATGAAGTGCGTGTGCCCTAAGCAGCTCACCTTAGTGTGGCAAGAAGGTCGTGGCTGTGCTGGGAAGATGTCATTGAACAAAATCACTCCAGCCACCAGCTGTATTATTTTAATTGTCAGCAGCAGAGTTCTGCCTTGGGCTGACAGGGGCAAGCCCACTGAACTTAGTAGCACTAGGCCAGACGGTGGCTGAAAGGACTTGGCTGACATCTCTGACCTTTGATGGATAACAGCCCTGCCCGATCTCCAGTGTCCTTCAGGGTTGGGGATTGGAGGTGTTTGTCATCATGATGTGACTTGCATTTGAACCGCCAGCTTTACATACATGTCTTCTCAGAAAAACACAGCCGTTTCTCCAAAGATGGGACACTTCCTTCCAGGCCGCAGACTCTCCCCTTGTCAGGGACACCCTGGCACCCGAGGCCATTCGGGGGATGTAAGGAGTGATCTTTTTCCCGTCCAGTAGATCGAACCTCTGTCTTTGCTTTGCTTTGTGTTCTCTTCTCCCTGTCATTAAACAAGATAATATCTGTGGGAAAATGACATGCAAATACATTCATTATTCACCCATTCACCCATCTATTCATCAAATGTGTTCTGACTATGTGCTAGGCACTGTACTAGGATTTATTAATACACTAGGAAGAGAAAGCCTTGATTCTTGGTGTCATAGGACTTCCACTCTTGGGGCAGAAACAGATGAAAACACTAAGCAGTGAAGTAAAGGAAATAATCTTACATCGAAGTGAGTGCTATGGAGAAAATAAGCCAGGGGCAGAGATGGAGGAAAACAAAAAGATATACTTAGGGAGGCCACGGAGTACTGTTCTGCCAAGACCTAAAGAAGGAAAAGGGCCAGCCCTTTAAGAAGAGAGCATCCCAGATAGAAGACACTGCAGGCAGAGGCCCAAGGCAGGAAGAATGGTTGTGTTCAGTACAGGGAGCGTGCCCAGTGTGGCTACAGTGATCTTGAATAAGCTCTTACCCATTCTTCGCTTCACCTGGAAAGTGGGGATAATAGTACTTATGTCTTGGTTATCATAATTATGAAATGGAATAAAGCATTATATTCAGTCAAGTCTTTGGAAAAGCAGATGCCAAAACAGGATTAGGTGTGCAACAGATTTATTGGGAGACACATGTTGGAGGATAAGAGGGGAAGAAGCCACAGAAGGTGAGAGGGTCTTCAGATGTCAGTGCAGGTCTGACATCAGTGAAGGACTCAGGGAAGGAAGGTGTTCCAAGAAGATTTGGCCGGAGGGGAGGGAGAGCTGGGGCCAGAGCTGCGAGTTGGAGGAGCCTCGCCACTGAGTGAATGGCTGTGGGCCCACAGTAGTCTCACTGCTTTGCTTACTCATTGGTTGGGAGCTGCCCCGGGAAGGGCGTGGCCTTGCTGTGGACTCCAGGGAGCCAGAGGGGTGGCTGCTGGGGCTGTCAGTCAGCTGTGCTCCCACAGCGAGAGATCTGAGTGGTGCCTTTTCATGCCACCGAAGTGTGGGACCTAACGGCTGTTAAAATCAAGGTGTAGCTTCTGTGATTACCAAGAAATCTTAATAATTGCAACTATTATCTTACCCTTGTTTTCTTGATTCCTTTTCTGCTTCTCTCTCTCCTGCCTTGGCTGTCCTCTAGCCAGCTGCTAGACCCTCTCTGCTCATTACCTGTCTTCACCAGACACACACAAGGACAAGTGGAACTGGGGAAATCTGACTAAGATGTTGGATTGTGTCACTGTCTGTGTCCCGGCCGTGCTATTGTGCTGTAATTATACAAGGTGTCACCACGGGGGAAACTGGGTGAAAGGTACACCACAGGAGCGCTCTCTCTATTAGTTTTTACTACTGCACATGGATATGTACTTCATCGAGATAAAAAGTTTAATTAAAAAATTGTTAGTGCTCCCGGTTCTAGTACTCAGCGGTATTTGCTGAATCGAACCATTTATTTTCCAGCCAGTTCTGCCTCTTGAGAGTAATAGATTTCATGGGGTTTCCATTCACCTAATGAGAGAATATTTCCTGTTACTTTCCAAATGTACCTCTGGCTTCAGCTTGTCTGTATTCTTGTACTCGTGACTTTGTAGACATCCACACGTCCCTGGGTGCTCTTGCCTGTGAACTGAAGGATCCCAGCAATTTTAGTACAACCTCGGCTTTCCTTTGGTCGTTTAGAGAGTCCTTCTCTGTTTCCTCACCTGTGCATTTGCTCTCTACCAGTTCTACGTGCCGTGGGATCAGAGCCACACTCAGCCACAGCCCAGTGGTGACTGCGCCATGAGGCGGCACAGCCAGTGTGGGATCTTCCATTTGGTTCTTATTTCCCCGCATCCTTTTTTTTTTCTTCCCAACATGTCTGGCTACAGAAGCACATTGAATGGAAGTCTTTGGGGTCCAGTGTAGGGAAGACTCCCAGGTGGATGCGTGGGTCTTAACCGAGACCTTGGAGCTCTGACTCCTTTAGAGAGGAGGGAACTCCTCACTGCCTCTCCACACCTGTTTACAGGGTCTCACAGGAGCTGCTGGCTTCCCCCATCAGTTTGCCGATTTAATGTCCAGAAAAACTTCATGTCACCCTGCAAAATATGAACGTATCCTGCACCGTACTTCGGGTAATTTATAAATGAGGTGAATAAATTTGAGCCCTGTTCTCATTCCACAGAGGTGCGCATTCACCCCTCCAGGTGTCTCCTATGTCCAGGTCAGCGTTCTGTGAAGTATTTGCCAAATCTCATGCTCGCTGCCCTGCCCACACAGTCACACGGGGACATGAAGATGACTTGGCTGGTTGTGAAACTAAGAACTGTGGTCTAACTTGTGACGAAGCCCTAGGGGCAGAAAGGACTGAGGTCATCTGATTTCTAGTTCAGTGCTCTACCTAACTCAAGAACTTCATTTGTTAGACAGTCTTTCTCATGCTGAGTCCATAGCTCTTGGCGCTCAGTAGGGACATGGGTCCCTCCACCTATGATGCTTCTCTTCCCGCCTCCTCGCTGTCACACATGCTTGTTTTTCCAGTCATTCTGTGCATGCCAGGGGTAGACAGATAACATCACCTGTCCTTATTTTTACCCACTTACATGTGCGTGTCTCCCCACTTACATATGATTTGGTGAAAGCAGCCTGATGCTGGATTTACAAAGACCTGGGTTCAAATATCTACTCCTATTCCTACTAAGTGGGTGACCTTGAGGAAATGACTAGCTCACCCTCAGGCTAGTTCTTCTCACATAAAACCCTCTGTCAAAAGGTTGAGGTGAGAAGTGAGGTCATGCATGTAAAACACCTGGTACACAGCCGATGCTCTCCTTACTGGCACTCACGGTACTAGCAGCACCTGCGGGAATCCGTTGAAGACTTGATGCATGCTAGATACTGCACTGAGCTCTCCCATGCAGCTACCCTATAGTGAAGTCGCTCTCTTTATTTTCCACTCGACAGATGAAGAGCTGAGGCCGGGTTAAGTCACTTGCCACGGCCACATAGCTGGAATATGGTAGGACCCACATTCAACCTCAGCTTTTTCTGACGTCGGGGAAGGAGCCCTAACCCCCAGCTCTGCGTCCCTTTCCCCTTCCTCCTTCAGAGAGCCTCAGTGTGTTCATCAGGCAGTGGCCTCACGTCTTTCTGAGGAAGAGACAGCGTATCGGTAAAGAGAAGGTGCATATTTTAGCCGGAAAGAGCCACGATACCTCTCACTCGATGTTTGTGTAATTACTATGAATCTCAAGTTAATGTCATCTGAATTAATGGGGTTGCACATTAAACAAAACATGGTCTTTAGGGCACTTCTTTGGTTTTAAAATTCGATGGTTCTTTGCACATAGCAAATTGTAGGGAAGTAAACAACTAAATAATTGAAGAATTGAGAAGACGAAACAGAGGCTAACTGATCGGGGTTATTTAGGAACCACAAGGCCATGGCCATACTGAGACAAAGTGGACGGGGCCTCCATCTGTCCCGTTCTCTCTAGAATGTGTGGCGCTAAAGCCAGAACCAAGACATGCGTTTCTGTAACCACCTACTTCGTGGGGCCATGGAGACTTTGTCAGCGTGTCAGCTTCTACTAATTAATATTTATTTATTTATTTTTATATTTTATTTATTTATTTTTCGAGAGAGGGGAAGGGAAGGAGAAAGAGTGGGAGAGGAATATCAATGTACGGTTGCCTCTCATGCATCCCCTGCTGGGAACTGGCCTGCAACCCAGGCATGTGCCCTGACTGGGAATCGAACCGCGATACTCTGGTTCGTAGGCCCTTGCTCAATCCACTGAGCTATGCTATCCAGGCCTACTAATTAATTTTTAGAATCTGTTCTGTTAATATTTCCTAAAGTTCTAGGGGTAATCTCTGAATATTGACCAACTAATTGGAGGTTATGTATGGGCTTGTTAATCAAGGTTTTCATCTTTACATTTCCATCTTCCTGGGGATGTGAGGCAGCGATACCTTGGCAGAAAGAAGGGGATGCCTGTCCTAGCGTTACTCCCAGGAAATGAGCATGGCACCGCATCAGGAGCCCGGCCATTTGTGCATCTAGTCAGCAGCACTGTGTAGCTGGTGCCCAGGATTCAAAACGATTCAGGTGCAAGTCTTTTAACCAACAAGCTTTAGTGTATTCAAGTACAGAAAGTGCGTAGTATTACTATAGGGCTGCTGTGAAGATTACAGGAGATGATGGACGTTAAGGGCCACAGTACCTGCTCCTCTACTGGTCTGTTCAATAAATATTTAGCAAACCCCCTGTGTGCCAGGCTTGTGCTGTGCACCAGGATTACAGTGGGCCGCACTGTTTGCATTAGAAAATAAGGCAGGTTGTTCCTACCTCAAGGAGCTCACAGTCTTCTGGAAAGGACAAGCAAAAAAAAAAAGTGCAGGTAAAATATGTAATTACAAAATGTTAAAGGGCATGGGAAAGAATACAAATATTAAAGAGAATGTATCAACGGCTGTAGAAAGAGGGAAATGGGAGGTGTCTGTTCAATGGGTATAAAGTTTTTGTTTTGCAACATAAACACATTTTAGAAATCTGTTGTGCAACATTATGACTTAAACTTTTGTTAAGTGGGTAGACCTCAGGTTAAGTGTTCATAGCGCAATAAGACAAATACATAAATTAGTATATGTAAGTACAAAAAAGTATGTACACACATCAATGAATTGATAATAGTAACATTTAGAATATTGACTGATACAGAGGAAATGCTATGTAAGTGGATGTTGACTCAAATAGATAAGTTAAAATATTAGGGCTTTATTTTAAGGAGATAATTGTAGATAAGCAAAGATTGAATTGCATTGATCTTTAATGCCAGGATTGGTTGTTTTTGTTGTTCTGTTTGTATGTCACAGAATTTATTTTTTAGATTTTAGGAATGATGAATTAAAAATAGTACTAGTAACTTTTATTGCATATATCTGAATAATATTTATTTGTCTCAGGTCAAAGCTTTAGAATTTTCTGTTGTGTCATCCTTCCTGTGTTTTTTTTTTTTTTTTTTTTTTTTTACTTTTTAAAACATTTATTGGGGTGAGATTGAATGCCAGGATTGTTACTCTAAAGTTGAAACCAACATAATGGTCCAGTAGTGGATGATTGATTAAGTAAATGATACTAATCCATAAAGAATAAATACACGAGAACCCAGGGAGTGTTAGTATAGATAATGTGGATAGCGAATGCCCCTTTGAGGAGTTGACTACCTGGTTAAGAAAGGATGGGAAAGACTCATTCTGTGTGGCATGTTGTTGGGGGGTGGGGGCAACTTAGGAAACAGTAAATGCAAAGACTGGGAGGTAAGGAGGGGTTTAGCAAGTCTGAAAAATGAGCCCCAAATGTGGAGAGAACTGAAGGAGGAAGGAGAGGTATCAGAGAGGCCGGAGATCCAGGCAAGGTGAATCCTGCTAGATCTCCCAGGTCACTGCCACAAATTTAGATTTTGTTCCAAGCATGATGGGAAGCCTTTGAGGAGGATTAAGGTGGAGGACAGCATGCTCTGAATTGCATGCTAGGAAGACTGCTCAAATGGCTGCCTGGAGAATGGATGGGGCTGGCGCAGAGGTGGAGGCCTGGAGGCAGGCTGGCTCCGTGAGCGGTGTCGGCAGACGGGCCACCGTGCGGGCCGCAGAGCAAAGTGGGTGGCTCTGTGTTTTCAGAGTGAGAACCAAGAGTGCATGCTGGGAGACTGGTTACCCAGATGAGAGAAGGGAAATAATTCAGAACAAAGCCTGAATTTGGGGGGTAATTAATAGGAAGAATCAAGGTGTCATTAACTAAGATGGGGAAGTCTAGTGTGTGGGGAAAAACAGAGAGTTCCGCTGTGGACACGTTGGGTTTGAGGTGTCTGTGCAGCATCTAAATGGAGAGAGGAATCAGGCTGTGGAGAAGCTGAGGCTGGAGGTAGGAGTGGGAAGTCAGTAGATGGCTACTTAACAGTAGCAGCTTCTCGTGTGTAAGTTCCCCTGCTGTTCTTCAGGGATGGCTGTCAGGTGCACCCATTAGGTGGTGTCCCAGCAGGAGCTGTAACTGAGTGAGTGTGGGCGAGGGGAGCATTTGTGGAGGAAGTTTTCAGAACTTCTGAAATTTTCTTCTGGGCAGGCTGCTCCTCCAGTTCCAACGCCTACAGCTAGCATTTGAGATATCTGTCCCTTGGTGTGAGACCTTGGTTTTGCAGAATGCATTAGCACCAGCTGTCCTATTCCTAGGCCCACCCAGGGTGGCTTGTATTGGTGAACCTGGGTGATGGGGGTGGGGGGAGACTGCTGGGCTGCCTGTGAGTCTGTGAGGGTTTGGGAGAGCCATGTAGATTTCACTGCAAAGGAGGAGATTCACAGCCTCTGCACTGACCTGCGCCTCGTCTGCCTGTCGCATTGCCGCCTGGGTGGGAGGCTGTGATGTCTGTGGAAAGGAAGGCGTTGTACAAATTACTGGTTCACTGCTGCCTTAGCTGCCTTGGCATACACCACTTCAAGGAATCAAACTCCAAGCCACAGATCCAGTGATAAATGCTACATAATGGCCTGGAGTTCTTACTCCTGAGGAGGCACCGAAAGGAGAAAGGAAAAGTCAGACAGTTTCTGTTCTTTTCTCTATCTGCACCCACAGGCAAATGTAGCCAGAACAGAGTAGCGATATGGAAAAGTTATCATGGGCCGAAACATAGGAAAATCAGGTTCTAGGTCTCATCCTGCTGTTTACTGCCTGTCCGACCTTTTCCTGCAAGTTCTCAGGGCCTCCCGAATCCCCGCTGGTCCACCCGAAGAATAGGAGCAATCTGCACTTGCTCCTCCCTGTCCCCAGAGCTCTTTTAGAGAGCAAATGAGACCACGTGGTGAAGGTTCTTTGGTAACATTAAAGTGCCAGAAATCCAACTCTCAAAAAGCAGGGGACACCTGTGTTCAGCCACACCCCCTGCCCTTGTGCAAGGCAGAGTCTGGTGAGAAGGATAAACACCAAAGAAACAATGACAAGTGTGGCCACAAAGGGGATGAGAAGAGATGGCTTTGGAGACCACTTGGTTTTGACCAGTGGTTCTCAAAGTTTCCCCTCACCACTAATAGTGTCACTTGGGAACTGGCTAAACATGAAAATTTCCAGGTTTCACCCCAAACCCGGTGACTCAGAAAGGCTGAGGGCTTTGTGTTAACAAGCCCTCCAGGGGATTCTGGCTCCTGGCCAAGACTGGGAGCCCCCGGTCTAGGCACTAGGGAAAGCCTTCCCTACAAAACGACTTTGCCGGAACTGGAGAGGCAGAATTGGCTTGAAGAGGAGGGGAGCAAGGGTCAACAGTACCATTCTGGAGGAAGGCCCTTTTGAGAAGTGAAATCAGTCCAATGTGGTAGGAGCAAAGAAAGAGCAAATGTGGAAGGGAAGGGAAGGACGCAGCCCAGTGGAATGGGCCGCGCAAACTTCGGGAAAGATTTTGCAGTTTTTGCTCAGGTCAGTGGGGCTCCATTAACATGTTTTAAGGAGGGAAGTACTTCTTCTGGTCAATAACATGCTATTGTAATTTTAAAACATTTCCTTACAATCCAATAAAGGCAGTTAAGTATCTTAATTGGAGCTTATACTCTAATTCAGGGAAAGGCACAGTATAACTCCTGGGCGAACCCGTGAATACCTATCCACCCCTGATTGTGTGTTTGGCACTGTGTATGATGTAGGATGCAGAAAACACATGTCTGCTTCTCTCAAAGGGTGGAGAACCTGGATGAGAAGATGAAAGGACACACACGTAGCTCCCATCCAGCGAAGGATGCCAGCCGTCCCTCATGGTCTGGGTGGCAGGACTCTAGAGACGGGGTAGTTACGGGGGTGCTAGGGCAGGCAAGGCTTCCAGAGGAGGTGGGGCACGAGCTCGGCACAGCAGAGGAGGAGGGCCTTGGAGGAAAGTGTGGAGGCAGAGCTCTGCCAGGAATTTCTCGGTATCCAGCGGGGACAGGCTGGACGGGAGTTCACAGACCACAGTGGAAAGTATTGGAAACTACTTTGGGAGGAGTGGCTGAGGCCAGATTGTGCAACCAGGCCTAGGAGGAGGAAGCCCCCCAGTCTGGCCACATAGGCTCTCAAACTATTCTGACCCCAGATGAAGACATCCCTGGGTCGCTGGCCAGGGCATTGATGAGAGGCCTCAAGCAGGGCAGTCAGTGGGGGCCACTTTCTGCAGTTGCTGCTGAGAATTTCTTCTCCTCTCTTTGCCGGGCTCTCGGGCATCCCTGATAGTCAATTGCTTTGCATTTGCGTTTATATCCTTTTATTGAAATATACTAATCACAGAACCTAGGTTAACAGCATAAAGAATTTCCCCAAATAAACACACTTTTGTTAACCCCACCGTGATCAAGGGATGGGGCATTTCAGCGCCCGAAGCCTCCCACCATTCGCTTCCAGGTGCCCATTTTCTAGAGAATCACTGATCTGGCTGCTAACTTGCTTCTGTTTGTAGCTTATGGGCTCCCTGTTTCTGGATTCCCAGCCTCACGTTTGCGAGGTTCATCTGCATCATTGCCGCAGTCACAGGTTGCTCCTTCTCACTGTGTCCCCTGTGTGGATTTAGGACAGTGTTCATCCCACTGTCGGTGAGCATTTCAGGTCGTTTCCAGTTTGGAGCTACTACTTGTCACACTTGGACCTTTGGTCCGGGCCTCCTCCCTCAGTTTGCTGGGAGTTCCCTTATTGTCACTAAACGTGTCTCCTCTAAAACTTTGATTGCTCTGTTGTACTTGCATGTGTGTTTGGCAAAGGAAATAAATAGAAATGAATTCTAAATAAAAATGAACAGCAAGAGATGGGTGGTTTAAGAAAACCAAAACTGCCTCCCCCTACCTCCCCCCCCCCCCCCAAGGAATCCCGGGAAGCTGCTGCAGCCTGCCCCTCACGCTGCCAGCCAGGCCAGGTGGATCGCTCTCCAGAGCCTGTGGAAGGTGGGAAATATCACTTGTTCGTTTTGTTAATGGCTTGGTGCAGGCACTTTGTAAATGTTTCTCGAGTGAATGAGTTTCTAATAAAACAAAGCACTCAGGTTGCTGTGAATCTGTGATGCGCCAGGTAGGCCCTGAGAATACAGCGAGGTGTGAAATCCTTCTCTTGAGGATCTTTTGAAAAATGTTCATCAGGTACTTCTCTCTATGCCAGGGATCTTAGGTGCTTTACATCCCTGGCTCCTTTAATGCTTACACAGCTCTGTGGGGTAGTTACTCTTCTTACCCCCATGTACAGAAGGGGAAGTTGAGGCACAGCTGGCCTGAGCAGCCTGCCAGGTTTGTACTTAGTATCCTAGGTAACATTCAAAGCCAGCTGGTCAGGCTCATATCTGTGCTCTTAACTGCTACAGCGGGGGTCAGATGAGCGCATCCAGTGGTCAGGATTGGGGGGCAGGGCAGACAGAGAGCCGTTCCCAGGGGTGGCTGTGGGGTCCCTAGCTTTTCAGGGGAGATGGGACTTGGGTGGGACCTTAAGAAGGGGTGATGCTCTCTCTGGTGGAGAAGAGCAGTCAGGTCCTGTGAGATGGGGGACTAGCCTGAGCACCCTCCTGGGGTAGGCACGGGAATGAGAAAGCCAGGGGCCCATGGAGGTGACTGGAGGGGTGGGAGAGGCATATCCCGATTATACTGAGAATGCCCACTCTAGGAGGGCGTTGTGCCACTCAGTCCACCAAGGACTGCCCACGTCACTGTTTCCCACTCCAAGATCTCTGCGGCTGCCAAGTCTCTGTGGCCCTGACCTCTGCATTTCCTGTGAACTCAGCTTCCTTCCACACCCAGTCTCCAGAGTTAGCTGCTGTCCAGCACCCTCAGGACTTGGCCTTCCTTGGGATACTCACCTGACAGTTAGAGCAAGGCTGCCCCATCTAATCCTTCCGGCACCCGGCAGGATCAGGGAGCTCAGGGTCCAGACCTACTGAACCTCTCCCCTCCTGCAGACCTGAGAGCTTACTCTGCACCCCCTGTCTTAGGGAAGCCTCTGCACAGCAGCAACAAAAAATCCATTGACATTCACTAAGGTTTTAGAGGCTGGGTAGTAAAACATTACGCAGAACCCTGCCGGCTAGGAGAAGCACTTTAGATTTCTCTTCTCATCCCCCTTTCATCACTGGCAATTTGGTAATTATCTTGAAGACCATATGGTTTGAAAGCCCATCATCTGCATAGAGATGTTACTTCCCTGCTTCCCTTTAAGTCTAGCTCAGTGGTTCTCAGACTAGCTTGTGAAAAAGCTTTTCTGAACCATGTGGTAAACACAAAGCAGGTATGCTGCACTTTATAGGCAATTTATAGGATTTTCAAGCACAGTTTTGACTCTGTGTGATGTTTTCTAACCTTTTCACTGACTTTTGAATTGAATTCCCACTGTGCTACTGAGTTGGCTGGGAAGACAAGTCCTGCCACCTCCCAGGGGCACTAAGGCACACTCATGCCTCACTTCCCGGGAGCCCCCAGGGACCCTGGCAGCTGCATACTCAGCCTCACCAGCAGCCAAGAGGACGTTTCCTGGAGACTTGGAAATCCCTGCCACTTAGAGAGGGATTTCAGTCCAGTTGGCTCCTGAGCTGAGTCCATATTTTTAGAGCTGGGAGTCTGTCTTGTGATAGACAAAGGCAAGATTCTTTCCTCTTCTTTTTTTCTCGTTCTCCTACCTCTTCTCCCCTCACTCCCTTCTTCTTTGCCCTCTTCTCTCTTCCCTCTTTTTTCTTTTCCTCCTGCCTTTATTTCTCCCCTCTTCATATTCCACCATTGAGCAGAGTGCCTGGCCCAGAACAACCATTATATAAGGTATGATGAATGAATGAATGAAAGAATGAATGTCATTATTTGGCTTCAGAGGAAAATTCACTTTTTTTTTGGTCTGGGGTGCATGGAATTGGATTGTCATGTTCACCTTTCTGTCTTTTTCATTATTCTCTGAAAGCACAAACTCAATTTAAGCTTTAGTGAAAAATGAAGAGCATTAGACCAACCTTTTAAAATTGCTTGGTCAGTGCTTCCTGCTCGCTTGTACTTCATGGTGCTGTCATCACCCGGTAATTATAACATTAAGTATGTACCTGATCAGCAAGTTGCTTTAATTAAAATCCCCCGTTGGTTTCCTAGCACCTCAGGGCTCCTGGAACATTTGTTCAGCTCCTTGGGCTGCTGGCCAAGTTTGAGCTCCAGAGAGGACAGAAGCAGGCTCCCAGAGGGCCTGGGCAGCGTGTCCCCCGCAGTCCCTCTCCTGGCTTTCCCACTAGGATTTTTGCCAGCCGTGTGGTGAGCAGCTCATCGCGTTCACCTCCAGAAGGGAGCTAGCTGCCCACAGACCAGGAAACACGGAGGCCTCTTGAAGAGGGGAAGGAACCTGTGGAACCAGAGCTCTTGGCGACTCCTAAACTACCTGCAGTGAGATTCCTCCCTGCGCCTTGGCTGATGGGGCCACCCAGCCCCTCTTCTCGCATTTCCATGCAGGAGAGCTGGCAAGTGTGGCGGAGCTATTTCTACTGCTGTGCCCTTCACGTGTGTTTACAGTCCTACTGCGGAGCGAGAGTCTGGTTCTGGAGACAGGCAGACCTGTTTATAAGTCCTGGGGCAGGTGTTTTTTTCTGGACTTCATTTCCCCACTTGTAAAGTGGAAAAATAATAGAACCAATCTCTTGGAATTCTTATGAGGGTCAAATGATATATGTAAAAAGCTTTACATGTTCACGTGTTCCTGGTACAGAAACTCTCAATAAGTAGTGTCTACAACCACTGCTGTTACTACTACTACCAGCAGCAGCAGCAGCAATATTTCCTAACAAATACCTAGGAAGGAGGTTGTCCAACTTTTGATGGTCTCCAGAGGAGGATGGCATCACTGTCTTTGTGTGTCCTTCAGTGCCAGGGAGAGGAGGTGGGTCTTGGACCACCCAGAAGGCTATAGATGGAGAAAGAAAACTTTTGCCAAGATAGACTGAACAGAAAGTGGAAACTGAGAGTCTAAATATGGCACAGAATAAGTCTTTGAACGTCAACATAAGTGCCAATAAAATTCACTTATATTTAGAGTAAATGGCTATTTCTTTTCACCAAAGGATTATATCCCTCTCACCTATATAAACAAAAAATGATGTATTATGGTTGTATTTCATAAGTATTTATTTGACATTTGTAGATTAGCTAGTAGATATGATAAATATTTATTCAATCACTCAGTGACGTTTTGTGTGCCTACCCCAAGTTGGGTGTAGGCACACAATGGGGAATCACTGAACTGCTACACAGGAGGAAATGGCAGGGAGGTCAAGAGCCTTCTCTGAGGGGGCACGGTAGTAGAATTGTGATCGACCCCAGGCTGCTTCTCACCCTAGCTTCCCTCTGCTGCACTGCGCTGATGGCAATAGTCTCTGCCCTCAAGGAGATTGCAACACTTCTTAAGGGACAAAAGTTACAAGCAACAAATCTTTGAGAACATTCATTCATTCAACAAATATTTAACATATCTACTATGAGCCAGGTTCTCGGATGAGTACAAGAGACAAATTCTTATTCTCGTGAAGCTTATATTTTAGAAGGGAAGATGGATAATAAATAAGCATATAAATTGATGAACGAGGCACCCTTACACAGTGATAAGTACAATGAAGAAAGTCAAATAGGGCAGTGGAGCAGCAGGCAATGTGGAAAGGGCTGCTGCCGAGATCCAGCGGCTGATGAGGAAGAGCCAGCTGGCCTGAGCTGGCTGGGGGCAGAAGAGCAAACCAGTGCAAAGGGTTGGAGGCAGGAATGACCCTGACATGTTCAAGAAACAGACAGGAGTCCAAGATGACTGGCCTAGGAAAGGGCAATTCCAGGTGATGTCAGAGAGACTGGAGGGTCGGACCATGGGGCTTTCAAGATCTCACATTTCCAAGTCCTAATTAAATGAATCATGGGCCAAAATGCATGGCCCAACCTACAAGCACTAAATGTTGACTGGGCCTCTGGAGAAGGCTTTCCCCATGAATAGGATTTAATATGAGCCTCGAATGGGAAATAAAGCTTCTGCATGAGCTAGAGGGAGCCCCACCATGAACCAGGCCATGGAGGCCTTTTCGGAGCACTTTAGAGAGCTACAGTCTGCCTTGGAGCACAGATGCTATGAGATGCTCTTCAACCAAAGGCCTCTGGGAAAGTCCTTAAACACTTTGGGGAAATAATAAACTAGATTTCCTTCCCCAGGGTTAAAAAAAATATGCTGTAAAGGGTTGGGGAAGTCTTGCAGCAAAGATATGCTTTACCTTTTGTAATCCAATGTATCCCAAGTTTATACGACCATGGAATCTTATTTATTTTCAGAATTCTTATTAATATCTCCTAGAAGTAAGGTACCAAAGAACACCTTTTGGGAATCAATGCTGAAGAAAAAGCTGGGGCTTTTGTGGGCCTGAGGGATCAGTAGCTTCGGCCTCGGAATCCGAGGATGAATGATTCACCACTTGTGCCTGCGTTTGTTCACGCTGATGATCCCCTCCAGTGACTCAAATCATTGAGTGTCAACTGTGCCTTTGTTGGCTCTGATCCACTTGCTTTATTTTCACTTTGCTAGCAGGACAAGGGAGGCCCTGGAGAGAGGAAGTGACTAGATATGTATTCATAATCCTGCCTGACTCAGCTGCAACTGAGCTGGTTATGAAAATGCTCCTGGGCCTTGCACGACGGCCCTGTGAGCCCTAGAGCCAGTCTTTGGGAAAGATCAATCTCAACACCCTGCGAGGGTCTTCCCTTAGAATGGGCAGTGTGTGTGTGTGTGTGTGTGTGTGTGTGTGTGAGAGAGAGAGAGAGAGAGAGAGGGAGGGAGGGAGGGAGGAAGGGGGAAGGAGGGGGAGAGAGAGGTAGGAACCAGTGGGAGGGTGAGTGTATCCTGTACTCTGATGACAGCAACATCTAACCCGTGTTCTCTAACTCTGAGGTCTAATTTCCCTCTGGTGACAGTGAACTTTAGTTTGTCAGCTCCTTAGATGACTCAGCATTAGTTTTCAGCTCATGAATCTTAGCAATGGAAGGGACCCCAGTGAGGGATCACCCCACCCACCCCTGCGGTGAGAGCCAGGACAGTGGTCTAACCTCTGGAGTGTAGTGGACCGCTTTGGGGATCTGATGGCACCTGTGGGCCGTAAGCCTGGAGCAGAAGCACAGACAGGTACTCAAATAACATTTCACCTACCACGGCAGAGGTTTATAAGCCTTTTAACATTTCTTATCTGTAATATATTCAATACCAATTTCTTGAGTACCTATTTAAATCCCCTTACTTGACTCCCTTTTCTCTTCGGATAAAGTAAAAACATTCTGTAAAATGGCTCAAATGGCCCTGCATGAAGTGCCCGCACTGCCCACTGGTGTCACCTGGCCCTGCTCACTCTGTTCCCATTTGCTGCCCCTCTAGACATGCTGCGAGCCACTGAGGGTTCCTGCACTCACCATGCTTTACCTGCCACAGGGCCTTTGCTTATGCTGTTCCCTTGGCCTAGTGCATTTTTTTCTTCCCTTGTTGCCCAGACAAAACCATCCTATCTTTCAGAAAGCAGTTCAGGGGTTACTTCCTCAAGAATGTTTCCTTGACTTCTTTTACCAGGTCCTATGTGTCAGATTATTCATTCTGTGTTCTCATAGCCCTGTGGCTGTTTCTTCCTAAAGTGCCTGTCACTGTTGAGTTTCTCCTGTCTTTGTGAGAGTAATTGACTGATTGGTGACTGGATCCCCTACTAGAGGGTAAACTTCATGAGGGCAGGGGCTAGGTCTTTGGTGCCTAATGATGCGCTTGACAAACAGTAGGTGCTGGTTGGTACCTGTGTGTGGGATAAAGGGATAGTTTTTTTTTGTCACCAATGTGCACTATATCTCAAGGTAACCCAGTCCATGTGTCCAGTGCTTCTGTTGGCTGCTAGTTTTGATAAATGACAGTTTATTGATTGTGTTCATTATACTGACAAATTACGAGAGGCTTTGTCCTTCCCTAGGTAAATCAATGAGCACTTCAGTCTTCACAAAGCCGTTTGCCAGGTCTCTACAGTATAAATTTCCTTCAATGAATAAATCTACAGGCAGAACTTGGACTTCACTCTGCTCACCCTCAGGCTGTAGGAGTAAACGAGATCTGTCCAGAAGGTGTCCAGCCATGTAATATGATAAATAGACCTGGCTAGAGCAGCTCAGTGGGTTGAGCACTGGCCTGTGAACCAAAAGGTTGCAGGTTCAATTCCCTGTCAGGGTACATGCGTGGGTTGTGGGCCAGGTCCCCATTTGAGAGGGGAGGCAATCAATTGATGTTTCTCTCCCTCTCTCTCTCCCTCCCCTCTCTGCTAACTGAAAATAAACAGATAAATAGAGACATTTATTGAAGAAGATACAAGGTACAAGAAACATTGTATATAAGACAATGATGCCTCAGTCCCCTTCAAAGTAGGTGCCTTGGAACCTCACACAGTTCTCCCAATCACCATCAGCTACCCCATTGTATTTTCCCAAATCTCATCAATAGTCTGAAATCTCTTCCCTTTCAAAGGTGATTTTAGTTTTGGGAAAAGCCAGAAGTCTCAGGGCACTGAGTCTGGGCTGTAGTGGGGCTGAGTCACCTCGGTGATTTGATGTTTCACCAAAAAACTGCACCAGATGTGATACATGAAAAGGCGCGTTGTGGTGATGAAGCTGCCAGTCACCAGCTGCCCAGAGCTGCAGCCTTCTGAATCATCTGAATAGTTTCTGCAGAGGAATGTTCAAGCGAAGTGTGAAATTTGGTGCAGATTCACTGCTGTATATGCTCAGTCATTTTGAATGTGACAGCTACACAGTACACGTGCTCACTCAATGGCCTCTACCACCCCCACTGACCAGTACAGTGAAGTCATCATTGTTCACACATGCGCATTCCAGTCCACTCTCCTTGGCTGCCAGGTTACATCGATGTTGTGCAGACCATTCTCATTATATTAATGGCTGGACTTTTTCTGGAGAGACCTCATACAATAACTACATCTAATAGTAGCTTCTGTCCTTTCTTCCTTCCTAACTCCCTCTATCTCTTTTTTCTGTTTTTCCTCCTTTTCTCCTTCTAGCAGTCACATAAGCACCTTCAGAAGTTAAGAGGTTGTACACATACACACAGAAATCTCTTGGAGGAAATTTTATGTATGTGTGTACCTGGTGGGTAGGAGTAGGTGCAAAGTAGGGCAAAATTTCCTTGCCAGTAATTATAATTCATAGTTGAGATGAACTCTGTGTGGTGGGGGGGCACTAAGACCCCCTCTAGCTGATAACCCCCTTTCCCTTCCCCTCCACCAGTACCCCCTCATAATGTTAGTATTACTCAAGTCAGAAGTCCTCATACCTTTTTCACCCAGTCATCCTTACATGCTCAGCCCTCGCCTGCCACTTGGTCAGCTGTGTCCTGGGACTTCCCACTGTGGGGAGGAAAGATCTGACCCTAGTCTCTCAAGAGGTGAGAAGGCAAAGGCCTTTCCCTTTCTCATCCCTTCTGCCTAGAGTGTTATAACATTTACTAAAATGTCCCGAAGTGTCCCCTCTTCCTCAGCTTCCTGCCCCCCAGATATTCCTGGCCTTTGAGCCACAGTTCCCTGGATGAACCCTACCACCCCACTTGTCGGAGAGGAGCTTGGGCGGAACGAGCTGTGCTCCCACAGCCCCAGGTGCTCAGAGCACACCTGCGCTTGTGCTGAGACTACCCAGTCAAAGGTAGCGCTTGGCAAAGCTGCCCCAGCAGAGAGGAGTCCTGCCTGCTCAGCACCTCCTTACCCCCTTCCCTCCCTCCCCTTGTGGCCCAGTCCCAAGGTTTGGTCTGTGCCATGGAGGCCTGGAGAGGCCAGTGGTAATCAGCTGCTGCGCTGTTGCTCTTGGAAATGCCCAGGGGCTTTACTGCCCATAAGCACCACTCTTCCAACCTAGAAGCATGCATGTCTTCCTTGAAGAGTTGGGTGATAGCCACGTGCTGTAAAAAGTCCATCGTTAAAGAAGAGTCCATTGGTGAAAAAGTCCATTGTTACGTGATTAAAAAATAACAACAACCACACCGGCACCTGGGATGCGGCCGTGTGCCCTGGTGGAGCACTAGAATGGCGAGGAGCCCCCAAAACACCCGCAGGTTCAGATTCACCCTCCCGCTGCGGCTTTTCCCGAGGTGTCACGGTTGGGCTCTGCTTGCGCTCTGTGCTCAGGCATCTTCCCAGTGAATGCTGCTACTCGAGGTAGCTCATTGCAACCACTCGTGTCTGTCTAGCTCGAACCTCTCCTAGGGTCTTTAATATCTCTTGTTTGAAATAGAAGCACAAATCATAAAGACACCCGTTATATTTTCCCCACCAGATTATAAACTCCAAGAGAGAGGCAGGCTCCAGTTCAAAGTCACCTTTCTAGCTTCTGATAAAAGTTGTTAGAATTGAGAGAGAAAGGAAGGAAGGAGGGAGGAAGGGGGGATAGAAGGAGAAAAAGAAGAAGAGGGTAAGAAGGAAGGAGGGGTTGGGGGAGAGAAGAGCGGAGGGAGGACGTAAAGCTCATTTTTAGGAGGTGTGTGGTGCCCTGCACAACCCAGATGTCATCACGCCGTGGCTGAGGTGAGAATGGGGAGGAGGTGGGACGAGGGCGAAGGGCATTTTTTCATTAAAAAAGGCCAGACAGACTTGATTCAGAGCTGAGGTTTTTGTTTTTTGAGAAATTAGTTTTGATGGATATTTTTGGAAGCTGAGGGAATGGAATTTTATTGCATTGCCCTGTCTGCTTTGTTTCAGTTTGGCGGACACAGGTTCCTTCACCCTGTTTTGTGTTTTAGATGGCACATCACTGGCTGTGTTGACTCCCACGGTTGTTCAATATGTCTAGCTCTCAGGGACTCTGAGCAGAGCCCCAGCAGAGACCGCCTGTTATTCCCCAGAAGGCCAATAGAGGGCTCCCAAGAACATTGAGCAAAATTGGGTGGACGTCTCCAGAGGTTCCACTATAATGGCAATGGTTTTTATGGTTACCTCACACACAAACAGGTAGAACCGGATTCAGATGGTATAGGTAAAAATGAAGGAGTATTTGCCATGAATGCACTATAATTTTCTGAATTGGAGGGAGCTCAGATTAGATTAATTTGTACACAGTATGTACACAGTATGTTGGACATGTTAAAACCTGGATTCTGTGCACTGTGTTATCTTGAAAAAAAATCACCTATTTCTCTAAGCCTTAGTTTGCCTACTTAAAAAAAAATGGTGGAATGATACTGAGAGAGTGAGAGTCTGGCTTTCTAAGGTCTTTTTAAGGCATAACTTTCTATTACTACAAGTTCCAGGAACCACATTAGAAATGACCTGACAAAAAGAGGGTTAATCCTGCCCCCAACACAGGCCTAGCAGAATGGTCACTCATCTGTTAGACGTACACTTAGAATAATAGTTAGAATAGGGAATGCAGTCTCGGATGACCAGTGAGCCAGATACAGTACGAGGTGACAGAACTATAGCGTGGAGGCCAAAAGACTTAGCTTGAGAGCTTGACTTTATTTCCTAGCTAATTACTTTCCCTCTAGAGTCTCAGTTTATTCATCTGCAGAGTTGGGATAATCCAAATTGCCTTGTCTATTCTACGGTGTGAAGGTCAGGTAAGATAATACAAGGGAAGCACTTTGCCTACTGCAGTGTGTCACACAAGTGTCCAGTGATTAATAGATGCACTAACTTATGCGGTCCAAACTTAGCGACATAGTGAATGCTTTAATCCTTTCTTTCCTGAATTTAAGATCCCATTAAACTGCATTATTGCCATAGTTTTCTTTTGTAATCTTCTTCTAACAGAAAGCAGATTAGAAAAGAGATATAGAAATATTTCTGAGGTACAGAGGAGCAGAAACTAGTCTTGCAGATCTTAGAATGGAAGAGTATTCATGAGACTGAACAAAACCAGATGATTTGTAGCCAATATTGAGACTATTTTTGAAGTAGGAACTAAGATTTGTCTGTAGTCATTTATTTATTCATTTATTCATTCACTTCAGTTACTTAAGGTTCTAGGAATACAAATTTCTGAATTGGGCAAAGAAGTAGAAACTCTCAATGGACTTGTTTATCTATTCATCCTTTCAAGCATATGTTGAGACGTATCCCTTTTTCAGATACCACATGAAATGCAGGCAGCAATACAAGACTATGCCAACCCTGATCCCTCCCTTGAAGGGACACTGAACTGTCACATAGTAAGTGATACAGAGCTAGAGACGCATAGGTTTTTGTTGTTGTTGTTTTAGGATAAATGAGACACGGATGTCAGAGGATAGAATCAAAGTGAAGAACAAAAAGCTGTGAATTCCGGCAGCTCTGGGGTCTAATCCTGCATCTGATAAGTAGACTAGCTTTGCCCTTGAGCAAGACGTTTGGCTTGTCTAAACCTTGGTTTCCTCTTTAATGCTGTCTACCTAGAGGAGTGGCTGTAGTGAGTAGCATGTGTTAGTAAGCCCACAATACATGGTAGTTATTGTTGGTGTCATCATCATTACTATAACAAGCCGAAGTAACAAGGCAAGTGAGATTTCTAAGACAGGCACTGGGAGCCATGGAAGTTCAGGGGAGGGAACACTCAGCAAAGGCTTCGTGGGGAATGATCCCTGGCTCCAAGGATGGAAGGGTTTTCCACTAGCAGATATAAGGAGAACAGAAAGAGAGAGAAATATGAGCCACAGAAGAAAAAGAAGGAAGCAGGAGAGAATGTGGCAAGTGCTGGGAATCTGGGACTGGGGAGACATTCATTCTGCCTTGAACAAAAAGCTCGTGTTGTGATCTACTTAATGTATTCATTCTGACTTTGAAATTTCCATAAAAATGTCTTGCCATGTCTCTCTTTGTAGGAAATTGCCTCAATTATTCTAATGTTTTTTTCTGGTCTAAATTGGAAGGCAGTTATGCGAAATCTTGAAGATGAGGAAATTTGTCTTCTGGAGTTCTCAGCCGCTTTTCCCTTTGCCGGTTTTGTCATCTGGCTGAGTCTCTTGTCCTGCATAGTCATGCAGGATCTCCATGTACTAAAAACAAAACAAAACAAGAACCTTCATTCATTTTTCTTAAGACCCAAGAATTATGTTTGTTGAGGGAAAATTAGAACACACAAGAAAAAAAACTGTCTTGACCGTGATGGTATTTGACCCAGCCATCCCATTCTTAGAGAACACATTCTTAGAAAAGGCCCAGATAAACCAATTCATAATAAAGTGAAAATGGTTTTCAATGTGACCTCACTTAAGGGTCATTTGCTTTTTGGACAGGGGTGGAGCGTCAGATAAATAAGTTGCAATTTTAGGCATTCATAGCCTCACAGGAAAGTCATTTCAGGTGATAAAAGGTAAAATCAAAGTGTACTTAAAAAATGAAGTATGCTATTCGATGACCACCTTATACCTAGATGTTGATTTTCCTTTAAATCTTTTTTTACTGAACATAAAACATATCCCATGAGATACACATATTTTTAGGGTACAGTTGGATGGGTTTTGACCATTGCATGTACCTGCGTAAACCTCATTCCTGTCACAGTGCACAGTTCCATCACCCCAGAAGCATCCCTCACACCCCTTGCCACGGGTGCCCCTACAGAGGCACTACCATCATTTCTTCAACATGAGCTTGTTTCTCCTGTTCTGGAACTTTGTTCATGTAAATGTAATGATATACTGTGTGTGCTTTTGTGTGTGTCTTCTTTCACTCAGCATATTTTCATAACAGTATTACTTTGTGTCTGGCTGGTTTCACTTAGCGTAGTATCTGTGAGTTTCATGCTTGTTGTGTATATCAGTTTGTTCCTTGTTATTGATGAATAGTATTCAATTGTATAATCATATTACATTTTTTTGAAGATTTTATTTATTTATTTTTAGAGAGAAGGGAAGGGAGGGAAGAAGAGAGGGAGAGAAACAGCAATGTGTGGTTGCCTTGCATGTGCCCCCTACTGGGAACCTGGGCTGCAACCCAGGCATGTGCCCTGGCTGGGAATCCAACCAGCAACCCTTTGCTTTGCAGGCCCTCATTCCATCCACTGAGTTACACCAGCCAGGGCCATATTACAATTTTTTATACATTGTCTTCTTGAGGGATTTTTGGGTTATTCTCAGTTAGGAGCTAGTATCATAAATAAAGTTGCAGTGCATGTTCTTACATAATCTTTTATCATTATTTTTTGAAACAATTTGATTATGATATGCTTTAGTATAGCCTTATTTGTGTTTATCTTGCTTAGAAATTATTGAAATTCTGAGATCTGTAGGTTTGTAGCTTTCACCCAATTTGGAAAAATTTTAACCATTATTTCTTCAGAAATTATTTTCTGGCCCGAGCTCTCCTCTTTTTCTGTTAGTCCTATTAATAGGTGTGTTATACTGCTTAACAGTTTTTCATAAATCACTGAGGCTTTGCTCATTTTTTTATCATTCTTTTCTGTTGGTTTCTTATTAATGTTCTATCGTTCATGCTATTCCAGTTGTCCCATTTCCCCCCAACTTCCATAGTCGAACCCCACACCATTGTGGATGGCTGTGGGTCCTTCATCTATATTCTTTAGCTAATCCCTCCACTCTCTTCCTCTCAGTCCCCACGACTTTCCTCCCCTCATCACCACTGTCAGTCTACACCATGTTTCCCTGCCTCCGACTCTGTTTTGCTCATTAGTTCATTTTGTCCTTTAGGTTCATCTTGTAAGTGAGATCGTATGGTGTTTGTCTTTCACTGACTGGCTTGTTTCACTTAGGATAATAATGTCCCATTTCATTCATGCTCTTGCAAATAGTAGGAATTCCTTCTTTTTTCTGCTGCATAGTATTCCACTGTGCAACTCTGTAGTTTGGACTGGTCTTATTGACTGCTTTTCAAGTTCTCTGAGTTCACTGGTCTTTTCTTTCACAGCGTCATCTGTTGTTAATCCCATCTAGTGGAATTTTTATTTCAGATATTGCATTTCTCTATTCTAGAATAGCTACTTGGTTATTTTTTTTACTTACCATTTCTCTGTCGTGATTTCTTCTTTGTTTTCTCATTAAGTTCATATTTTTCTTTAAATCATTCCATGGATATAATACCCATTTTAAAGTCATTGGCTACTAATTACCTCTTCTTTATTATTTCCAGTGTTCTTACTAACTTTTCTCTTGGCTGCTGGATCACATTTTCTTGCCTCCTTGCCTGTCTGGTTGTGTATATCGCATGCTGGCTATTATTTATGCTACTTAGTCGACTGCCTTGATTTTGTTGTCTCCCTTAGTAATTAAATTTTGTTCTGGCAAGCAATTTACTTGCAAATCAGTTTAGCACTTTTGAGGCTTTCTTTTAAACTTTCTTAAGGAATACTTAGAGCAGCCCTGAGCCTTGGGCTAGCTTACGCCGACTTTGAAATCACGGACTTTCTGGGGTTTCTACTGAATTCATTGATGATTTTCCACTCTGGTTTGTGAGGACTCGAATGCCTCCCAGTCCTGTGCAATCTCCACTAGATATGGGAACAGTTATCCTCTGGTTAAATTTCTTTCTCTAGTAAGTATCTTTTTCCTTGCCCATGAAGTCTTGCCTTGAGTATGGCCACACAGTGTTCAGCCAACACCAAAGGACAGCCCTTTGCAGATTGTGGATCTTCTTCGTTGTATAGGTCCCTTCTTTCTTGTGCCGTGCTCCACAAATTCTGCCCCCTCAGTAGCCCTGAACCCCACTGTCTGTCTCCTGGGCCCAGCAGCGTCCTGTTTGGGTTCCTTCTTGTTGGGCCACAATCCAGAAAGTGTCTCCAGATAGAAAACTGAGTCCATTGCATAGCTTGTCTTGCATGTTTCTCTTTTCTCAGGAATTGGTTTTTTTTTTTTTTTTGCTGCTTCTTATTCAATGTCTGAAAATAGTAATTAGTATGTACTTTTCTGGTTTTATAAATGTTTTCATTAAGATGCATAGCTCAGCTCCAGTTATTCTCTCCTGACCAAGTGAAAGACCACATGAAGTCCTTCTGTTAGTTTGTTTTAACCTATGGAGAAACCAGGCATTCACAAGGATTACCCAGGATCGACACATGATCAACCCACGGCAAAGGTGGGACAGGAGCAACAGTTTTCAGCTCCTGGTCTCGCTAACCAACCTCGCAGTCTCTTGTAGACAGTGTATGTGAGCAGACTTTGGGAATAAATCGATATTCATGGCAACCAAATTGAATTTCACAGAGAGGCAATGGCTCTTCTGGTTCTAAGCACCGGTCACTGCAGTTGCCATCAAGGACGTTTCCCCCGACCCACTTCCAGTTGGATGGGGTCCTGAAACCAGTGCAGGACACGAGGAGTTGGAAACAGAAGTGATTCCTGTTAACTGAGTGAATGCTTACTGTTACCTGAGTCTTCTTGGCTTTCTTTTCATTGTGTCATGGTAACTGGCAATGTTCAAGTCCACGGCTCTTCTATCCTGGGTCTCTGAGTGACTGCGGTGAGCAGAGGCTGCTTTGCACTGATTCCCAATGGAAACAGCATGAACAAGAAATAAACTGTTGTTTAAGCCACTGAAATTTTAGGGATTGTATATTTTCATAATACAACTTAGACTAGCATAAATTACAGAGGGAATTTTGATAAAACTTGATTGTCTACCCTAAATTAGAGAAAGAATTTTGGTAAAACTTGGATGCCTTAGGTTGGTTCCCCAGCAGTAGACCCTGAGATGAAAGTTAATATGAATGTGACTTATTAAAAAATCATTACCAGGAGAGGCTGCTGAAGGAGTTCAGGATAGGGAAGGGAAGAAAGGTGTGTCTTGGATAACATTCCCTCGGTTGGTGTGATGCCCCCTGATTTTTCAGGGGCATTCTGGAACTTAAGTCTTGCTTTGGTGCTGTCTCAATTCAAAGCCAGGGAGTTGGGCTTTCTCAGGTCCACACATGGCCTGGGCTGTGGAGGGAAGGTGTGCACAGTCAGTAGAAGATGACACAGGGGATCTGGGTGGGGCACAGGTGTGGTTCACTACGGTGATCACGAGGGGGCAAGAGAAAGCTCTGTATCTTCGCTGTCCATTCCGTACTATAGGGAGACCCATAATTTCTCATCTCATAAAAATGGCGTGGGATAAACTAACTGTAATATTGCATGAGGACAGAAATTCTGGTGGTCACAGGAGTCTCAAGGGGAAAGGCCTTTTCTTTCTTAGGTCATATATCTGGATTGCCAAGAAACAGTCCATAGTATAGCCTCTGAGCTTTCTTCTTCTTTTCTTTTTTTAACATTGTTGTTCAATTACAGTTGTCCCCATCCACCCCCCCACTACTCTCCCCCACCCAGTCCACCTCCACTCCCCACGTTCAATCCTCCCCTGCCCGAGTTGTCTTTGTCCACGGGTCCTTTTATACACATTGCATGATGACCCTTCTCCTTCTTTCCCCCATTATCCCTGCCCCCTTTGGTTACTGTCAGTTTGTTCTTTATTTCCATGTCTCTGGTTCTATTTTATTCACTTGCTTGTTTTATTGATCAGGTTTCACTGATAGGTGAGATCATATGGTACTTGTCTTTCACTGTCTGGCTTATTTCACTAAGCATAATGCTCTCCAGTTCCACCCATGCTATTGTGAAAGGTTCCTACCTTTCTTTCTGCTGCATAGTATTCCATTGTGTAAATGTACCATAGTTTTTTGATCCACTCATTTACTGATGGGCACTTAGGTTGTTTCTAGCACTTGGCAATTGTAAATTGTGCTGTTAGGAACATTAGGGTACATGGGTTCTTTTGAACCCATGGGTACACTTGAGCTATTGCCCCAAAGCTTAGTATTTTTTCCTATGTTCTCAGCCTCTGAATCAACATAGAGCAAAAGAGACCTTTCAGAATTTGCCTTCAGCCCTTGTTTTTTATTACTTGCTGGTTGCCATCATGGTACTCAGACTGCTTTGCTACACAAAAAGACATGGTTCACAATTGCTTGTTTCCTTGTCACCACCTGATTCGCTCCTTCATCAGCCCAGCTGAGAGATGCTGTCTCCTTATGTAGCTTAGCTCTCAAGGCTTTGGGGAACTTGGTTAATAGAGATCATTTTTTTTTTTCTTTACTGATACAGCTGAATGAGTTACATTGCCTTGGTGCTCCTTTGAAAGGTGTAGTGAATGGAATTTTGCCCGCCCCAGTTGGAAGCGAAGGTGTGAGCTTCCTTTGGTGTGGCTGGTGGTGCTGTCAGTGTTGAAAGCAGATCAGGGCACCTCTGTGTTCTGGGGTGAGTGACGTGGACTGATTTCTAAATGGGGTGCAGCGAAGTGGTTTGCCACCAGTTGCCTATTTGGGAATGCAGAATCATGACCCTGTTTGGCTTTCCCTCTTTTTATGGTGGTCTCCCTTCTCCACACTCAGACCCCTTTTATTTGTTCACATTTCTGGACAAAATATTTCCTGTTGTAATCTCAGTTCTCCAAGTTGATTTTTAACCTGATAGAATGTCTGTTATAAAGGCATTCTGATGATGTCTAAACCAACTTCATTATTAACTCTGGAAAATTGTTACTGTCCCGTCACGTATTTTATAGTTTCTATGTGTGAACATTGCCATAACTGTTTATAGTTGATCCTTCCTGTAGAATCTTCTGCCTCCGGCGTTGTCAACCCATTTGCCAAAATAACCTGTCAAATCACTGGAGAAAATTGATGAGACTGGCTACTTGGCATTCAGCTGACTCAGCTGAATTTTTTATATTTTTTACTAATTGGGTGAGTACCATGAACACGATAAAGATGCCGTGTAAATTAGGTCTCTCAGTCAGAAAGAAGCAGTTTCCTTCCATTGCCCCTGAACAGCACGGGCTGAGGAGTCATGGCTTTGACTTGACTAGATGTGTGTGGTCTGGCTGGACACATTATCCAATTTCACCAGCGTTTTGGAGTCTCATGTTCCTGACGTGTGTCTTCAGATATTATGAATAATGCACCAAACACTTGTGTGGCTCTTGGCAGTTTAGTATATGCTTTTATATATCTGCCTTCATTTTACCTGCCCTACTTTGTGCCCTTTTGACTTTACATTATTCAGTTGTGTGCCCTGGTTTAAGAAAATGAGGGCTGACTTGGGCTGGGCAGTGCAATTGGTGTTGCTATAGACTTTGGGGTCTCCAGAAGCCATGTAACTAAACTTCCAAGGACAGTGACACCAACACTGCCTAAAACTGGAGGCTGTGACTGCCTAAAACCTTTGTGATTTTTCAGGAAGGGCAATGTAGGGAAGCCTTTAAAATCAGGTAGACTTAGGTTCTAATTGTGAATCCCCCACGTACTAATGGTGTCACCTTGGGTAAATTCTACGTCTTTGAGTCTGTTTCGTCACTTGTGAAATGAGAGTTAAAATGCCTCCAACATGCGGCACTGTTGTGAAAATTAAACAAAACAGTTTATGGGAAGCACATGTACCATGCCTGGCACATAGTAAGTGTTCAATAAAGGGCAACTATTATTCCATTTACTGAATAATCCTTGCTATGGGGGCTCCTTAATCATGTTTAACTTCAGTTTCCTTCAGAGAGACCAGAATATGAAAAATGACTCTGAATTCTTGAACCCAGCTGGTGAAAATTCAGGTAATGGAGCATGGGTGACTGTTATGTCTGAAGACGAACCTGATAACATGCGGAGAGCTAGATATTTTTGTCTAGTCTCTTCAAGATTCAGGGCCAAGCCTCGAGGCTGCTGCATTATTTACTGATTGAGAACTGGTTCTCGCACAGGTGATACGACGGGTGGTGGAGGAAGGTACAGACAGAGGAGTGTGGAGCTGCCTTTTCATCATTCATTCTGTCAGATACCTACAGATACTCCGGCAGAGGAAAGGAGAATTAGGGCCTGGTGCTTATTGGCCTTCTGGGCACGAAGACTTCTAAGTGGCTGAAATCTTGTGGCTGCCCTAAAGGTCTTGTCTCCTGATGGACCTCTCTGTCCTATGCATTGTGACTCTACCTTCCTGGGCTCTCCACCCCATCCACTTTCGCCTTCTCTTGGCTCCTCCTACCCCTCTTTGCCAAGTCAGTTCCTAAACATCCTTCAGAGGTCAGCTCAGCTGCCATTTTCTTAGGGAATTAAGCTTTTCCTGACCTCTTAACTACATCAGATTCCCTTACCTGCTCTCATAGTGGGTGACAGTTTTACACTCATTTCTGTGCTTACTTGATCTGTGTCCACTAGTCTCGGAGATCCATGGGGGTAAGCACTGCCTCTCAAAGCTTCATACACAGTAGGTACTCCATAATTATTTGTCGGATGGGTGGATAAATGAGTGGATGGGTGAATATTAGGAAGCAGGCACATGGTCTGTGGCTGGCCCAATGTGCTGGAGAAGCACGGACTCTCGCTTTCCTACTGGCTCTTAGAATCCGAGTTCAGAGACTTTAAGATCCTTGAGCAAAACAGCCACATCTGTAGTGCGATGAGGCACAATAGGGAAAGCTATGGCATTTGTGTAGCCCTAGTGTGTACATATGCTCCCTCTCATGTGCATTCGTCATATTTTGACTCTCCAAAGACAGTTCCCTTGGAGCTTCTTGATTGTTGTTCCTTGGTGTATCCCTTTGAGAGATGTACCCTTTTCTCTTCACCATAATTCCTTGGTTCTAGCATATTGGGCTCTTTCTCTGCCTCTTGGACATACTCCTACTTGTAAGACTTCCTGCCAGGAACTAATTTGATAGGATCCTCCACTCCCAGCATTCTGAAATTGCCACCTGCTTGCCTCGTATTTCTGATATTTGGGTCTTCACCTTCTCCCTTCCTGTCACTAGTCTAGAGTCCTATGGAATTGGCTTCTGATTGTCCAGAATTCCAATCCACTCTCTCCATTATATTGAGTAAGATATTATTATCTTCTCTTGCTTGTCCATTTCCATGGCAATGACAATTCAGAGACCTTACCATTCAATACACTAACTCAAGATTTCTTTCCTGTTGCTAGAGGGTCTTCATAAAGTCTGTTAGGTACACTGAAGTCTTTGAATGATAAAATTTTGCCTAGATGGAGAGCATTGTGAAACCCCAACTTTTCTAACAGCCTTACAATTAAGGATGGAATGAAAATGGTTAGCCTATTCAGGAGAAGAGTGGCCATTAACCCAGGCAGATGCTCACAAATAATGCCTTGCATTCCCTGTATAGTAATGAGCACTGTGAAATATGCATGACCTCATTTGTCCTCCTGGCATGTGTGTCCCATTGAGAGTGACACATATGTATATCGCCATTTAGCATCTGGAGAAATGGTGGCCTGGACAGGTTAAGTGATTTTTATTAACAACGGAGGCTGACTATTAGGCATTAAACCTTGAGAAGAGGTTGAATTTGGCAGGCTGACTTGGGTCAACAGTTCTGGGACTGGGTCCTCATGGGACACAGTGTGAAGTAAAAGCAGGAGAGTTGCTGATCAGGAGCTAGGAGCTCAGCCTGTAGTGGAGTCCTTATACCTAAAGGTACAGGGGAAAGGAGACCTAAAGTGCACTTCTCAAAGTTTAACGTATGTGCACGTCTCCTAGGGATCCTGTTAAAATGCAGATTCTGATTCAGGGGGTCAGAGGTCAGGCCTGGGACTCTGCATTTCTAACAAGCTCTGAGGCCATGTTGATGTTCCTTGTTACTAGATCATCTTGAATAGCCAGGGTCTCAGGAGCTCCGGGCTGGGACTGGAGAAGACCTCCTACCAGTAGGACAGCACTCAGCTAAAGTCTCTTTTGAAAGCCTCAGATCTATTTCCCCAGTGGAGTCTTCTTACATCCTGGGAGTGGGGAGGCAATGACCAGCAGCGGAGCATGTTGGTATGCCCACATCCTGGGAATTGACCAGTGACTGTTCTCCTTAGTCTGTATTAGCAGCAGCCCTACTTTTTGAAGATTGGGAATGATTCCCTCTGCAATAATTCAGTTGAAAGGATAAAGAACTCTTTGCTGTTGGTGTTTACATGAAGGACAAAGCATCTATTTGTTCACAGAGATGAAAGAAACAATTGAAAATACATTTTCCTGAGGGTGTTTACAGCCAAGAGCATCACTAAAACATCCACTTCATGTTGAATAGAGCAGGTGAGAGGCTACATGAACACTCTGTCTTCAAAGTCGGAGCCAAGTCACCCCTAAACTTGCCGGCAGCCAGCGGCTCCATGTCACTTAGGTTTGCCAAGGGAGTGGTGAAGGTTGTCCAGATGGAAAGCCAAACCTTGGGAGAGACAGCAAATTATGGCATCAACTTCATGGAAATCTCCAGTCCTTATGGGGAGCCTGATAGCTCCTGTTCTCCCACAGCCCAGAGTGTTGGATGAGACTTGCAACTACTGAGAAGAGAGAACAAAGTCCAGTAGAGGAAAGAGCCTCACAGACCAGGGTCACGCCAGGCTGGAAAGTAGATGGACGTGTGCACCCATCGTTCAGAGCAACAGGCTTCAGAGAATCTGGGACAGCCTTGTACTCACTGGTGCCCTGGGATTTTCCTAACACCAGAATGTGGTAGTAGTGGGATGGGTTCACTGTTCACTGAGGATTAATATAATGAAGAATGTACTTCCCTGTGTAGGTGTGGAAATGGCCTTAGAAGTATATCTACCTCATTTATACAAGTGCAGACTTATAATCCAATTCTAAATAAACTGTCCCCAAAACAACTGTGACAAGCCTAAAGCGTGTACAACCTTGCTTGGTAATGACCTTAAGCAGTAGGACTGAGAATAAGGCATATTCTTGATCTCTGCCTTACAAACAACCACCTGGGCTTCTCCCCACCCCGCTCCCTTGTCTTGTGAGGGATGCTAGAATCTTTAAGTTTAGCTTCAGCCAGCCCCCGGAGTTCTGCTGGGTTACTTCAGTCATACCCACCCTTCATCTCAGGTCCCCTTGCAAAACCAGTGGTGGGAATTTTTTTTGGACTATGGAACTAGTTCCTCAGTAGGGACACTAAATCACCTCAGATGGGTTTTTGGGCCTTCTTTAGGTTTGCAGAACGACGCCCAATCCACTGAGCTACAGCAGTCAGGGGTATTTTGAGCCTTGTAATCAAGTCCCTGACCCTGCCTTCAGCCAACAGAGCTCACTAAACAGATTGGGCTAAGAACTAGGAATGGTAGCCAGAAAACACCTCTAATATGTAAACTCTGCCGAGAACTCATCATTCAGTAGCAGCTCATAACAGGGAAGACCTGTGCATTAGAGAACATCCCATCATTACAGTGAACCACAGGGAGCAAATGTGTTTCTTGTGAGAAATGTTTGGCTTGTCCCTTCTTCTTAGAAGGTCAGTGGTGTTTTGCATTAGACAGTGAACCACAAATTAGGGATTTTGAATAAATTCCTCAGACTCTCTGGGTCTTGACTCTTCACATAGAAATTGATCTTAGGGGCCTTCCCTTCAAGCTCTGATGTTCTAATTTTCCTGTGATTGGCAAAAAGCTATGCATCCAGAACTGTTTCTAAACTATATGCTGTCTGGAGACCATTACTTGTTATTTCTTAGCCTGTCTTTTCCTTTTAGCAATATTCGTTCCATCAAATATCTTATCATCATTGGTTGAAAGATACTAGATTGAGACTGATTTCTCTGTTAGTCTCCAGCACTTGGATTTAAGTTAATATATTTGGAAATCAATCTCCTGTAAGAGTGTAGCAGCCAAAGGCAAACCTTTCTGAAATGTCCCACTATTAACATGCCCCCTTAAACGGGTTTAAAGTTTGACATCTGACTAATACCAGCATAGGACATGCCTGTAGAATTGCAGCCAGGAGATTAGATGAAAGCCTTCTGAGCACCAGTCCAATTCTCTGTTCTTTGCAGCAAAGAAACCAGGTGGTGTCCTCTCTTCAGTGCTCAGTCAGTGCTTGGGGGAGTCCTAAGGAGGTGGCAGGTACCTGGGGAGGAAGAGAGCTGATTCATTGCTCTGATTAATCATGGAGGACAAGACAGGAATTGCTCTGGTGTTGGCCTTTCTCCTGAGAGACTGTAAGAGCATTATTCTCCTCAGTCCTTGCACACCAGGAACATTTGCTGCTGCTTCAAGCACGGAAAGGGTTGCATAAACATTTTAATATTGCATGAGGCTTGTATAAAACTGACTGAGTACGTGAATGCTAAATCCTGACATATAGAGAGACACAGAGAGAGAGAAAGAGAGAGCCTGGTAAAGACCTAAGGTTGTCTATTTATGTATGTATGTATGTATGTATGTATGTATGTATCTATCTATCTATCTATCTATCTATCTATCTATCTATCTGGTTACTTAATTAGCCAAGAGGCTGGCTGTAGTAACTCAGCATGTTTTGATGATTCTTATTGTAGAATTTTGTTATAGTGATATGTCAAAGCCCATGACAAATCGAGCCCAAATGCCAAAAACTAGAGGGGTAATTCCTGTTTTTGCTCGATTTTCACACACAAAAAAGTCTTATAAAATCAAAGCCGCTCTGTGTTTCTTTTTCTCCAAGAGTATGGGGTTTTACAGTTGGATTTCTACTAGCCCAGATGAAGAGGCAGGCTTCCTGTGGGTTTCAGAACCACGATCTATTTGTTCTTTTACAGAACCATGGGGCCATGTCAGAGCTGCTGCCGAAGGGGTAACAGGGCAGCGCAGGGCAGGCCAGTCCCAGGGGGTGCCTGTCACTTAAAAGGGCCCTGGAGAGAGCAGTGTGTAGGGAAGACTTTGTTGGGTGTAGCATCCAGGGAGTCACAAGATCGAGACATGGGTCGCAAGGCGTTTCTAGTCAGAATTCCTCAGCCTCCAGAGTGTTTCTTATAATCACTCTCCTCCAAGCCCCACCGCTACAGCATCTAGTTGCTCATTTGTTATTTCAATTCTAGCTTCTAAATTTGGTTTCTCAGATGCTTCCATGATTCTCCACCACCATCCTAGTCCAAGTTCAAATCACCTCACCATCGGAACACTGCATTGGTCTCCTAGCTGGTTTATTTTCTCTTCATCTGTGTGGCCAATCAATGCCACACAATAGTGTCCTCTTTTTTTTAATTAAAAAATGATCTTTCCAAGACAAAAACTTATCTGCATCACAATGCTTAAAATCACTTAATGATCTTTTCTAGGATTCCTTTAGACCGAAAACATCCTCCTTAAACTGAAGTGTCAGGTCCTTTAGATCTGCATCCTGCCTGTTCTCCAGCTTCAGTTACCATCATTCCTTGACTTGTACTGCATGGCCCAACCCTACTGACTTTTTTTTAAAGTTGAATTTATCATGGTGGCATTGGCTAATAAAATTACATGGTTTCAGGTGTACAATTCCATAATATATCGTCTGCACTGTGTGTTTACCAGCCCACGTCAAGTCTACTTCCATCGCCGTTTGTCCCCCCTTTACCTTTTTTACCTCGACCCACCCCCTTGCCCTCTTGTTGTTACCGTATTGTTGTCTGTGTCTATGAGGATTTTTTTGCTTAATCTGTTCACTCTTTTTACCCCGTTTCCAATCCCCTTCCTCTCTAACAGCTGTCAGTCTGTTCTCTGTATCTTATGAGTCTGTTTGTATTTTGTTTGTTAATTTTGTTCTTTAGATTCCACATATAAGTGAAATTGTATGGTTCTTGTCTTTCTCTGAATGGTTTATTTCACTTAGCATAATACTTTCCATGTCCATTTATGCTGTCACAAAGATAGGATTTTCTTATTTTTTTTTGTGGCTAATATTCCATTGTGTGAATATACCACAGCTATTTTATCCATTCATCTACTGATGGGTACTTGGGCTGTTCCCAAATCTTGGCTACTGTAAATAACACTGCATTGAACATAGGGGTGCTTATATCCTTTTGAATTAGTGTTTTGAATTTCTTTGGATATATTGCCAGAAGTGGAATTTCTGGGTCATAAAGCAGTTCCATTTTTATTTTTTTTGTGGTAATTCCATACTGCTTTCTACAGTGGCTGCACCAATCTGCATTCCCACGAATAATGCATGAGGGTTCCCTTTTCTTCAAATCTTCAGCAACACTAGTTTGTTGATTTATTGGTGATAGCCATTTTGACAAGGTGTGAGGTGATATCTGTTTGTGGTTTTAATTTGCATTTCTCTGATGATTAATGATGTTGAGCATCTTTTCATATATCTGTTAGCCATCTGTACGTCCTCTTTGGAAAAGAGACTTTTTAGGTAATTTGCCCATTTCTTAATTGGATTGTTTGTTTTTCTGGTATTGTGTTTTATAAGTTCCTTATGAATTTTGGATATTAAGCTCTTATCAGGTATATTGGTGAATATGTTCTCCCATTCAGTGGGATGTCTTTTGATTTTAAGTTTCCTTTGCTATGCAAAAACTTTCTAGTTTAATACAGTTTCATTTGTCTATTTTTTCTGAGTTCCCTTGTTCAAGGAGCTATGTCAGAAAAAAATATTGTTACAAGAAATATCCAAGATTTAACTGCCTATGTTTTCTTCTAGGACTTTTATGGTTTTGAGTCTAACATTTAACTCTTTAATCCATTTCAAGCTTATTCTTATGTGTGGTGTAAGAAGGTGGTCTAGTTTCATTTCTCCATGAATCTGTCTAATTTTCCAAATACAGTTTTTTGAATAGACTGTTTTTGACCCATTGTATGTTACTATTTTTGTCTCTTTTGTCTAATATTAATTGACTATAAAGATGTGGGTTTATTTCTGGGCTCCCCATTTGGTTTCATTTATCTGTATGTCTGTTTTTATGTCAGTGCCTTAAAAAATACAAAAGATTAATGAAACCAAGAGCTCGTTCTTGAAAAGATAAACAATATTGACAAATAACCAGACTCATCAAGAAAAAAAGAGAGAGGACCCAAATAAATAAAATAAAAAGAGGAGAACTAACAACTGACACCAAAGAAACACAAAGGATCGTAAGAAAATATTAAAAACAACTATATGCCAACAGATTGGGAAATCTGGACAAAATGGATAAATTCTTAGAAATACATGATCTTCACGAACTGAATTGGGATGAATCAGAGAATCTGAATAGACAGATTACAACTAGCGAAATTGAAGCAGTAATCAAAGAACTTCTATTGACTTTTGTTTTTACATTCCTTGAAGCACCAAGGTCTCTTGTTCCTTTAGCTCTTCCGAAATACTTTGTGATTCTTATTTCATTCTCTTATCCTCCTTGACTGTAGTGAGCACATCCACCAAACCATGACCATCTTTCTCATGGTTATGTCCCAGTGCCTAACAGAAAACCTAGCCAACTAATGACACTCAGTGTATGTGTGACAAGTGAATAGATGAAAAGGTGAAGAGATGAAGTAAAGAGAGGAGTCAGTGTCTAGAACAGACTCTTTCTACTATAGCTTCTTCCATGTCCAATCATTGAATTTAGAGATAGAGGTCAGAACTAGGAGGGACCTTAGGGAGAGTTTAACCAACTGCCTCATTTTATGGGTGAGAGAATCGAGGTTCTCTCAAGTAATCCATCCAACATCACACAGCCAGCTAGTGTGCTAAGGCTGGAACACAGCTCCTCCAATGCCTGTCCAATAATCCTGTATCCTTTTCTGTATATCCAAATGTTTCATATTTATCAACTCCTAGAACTTGAGAGATGGGAGGAATGTGTCATTTTATGAGTAAGGAAATACTGCCGAGGCTCAGAAAGGCAGAGAGGTCAGGTTTTGCAAATTGCCAAAGTCCTAGAAAACAGGATGGGTATCAGCCACTCAATGGTAGCCACTTTCGAGCTGAAGTGAGGCAACCCATGACTCTTAGCTTGAGGCCGATAGCCCATGACTTTTGACTACTCAGGAGGCCAGGAGAAATGGAGAGAGTCAGATTTAGCCACACCAGTTTCATATTTCCTCACTCCACTTTCCAGCTGAGAACTGCTTCTGCCTTTGCCTTCCCTCTGCTTAATTGCTCTGGCACTTAGTTCCCTAGTCTGGTCCCGTAAACCACCAGCAGATGCTAGGTTGTGGTCCAAGATGAACCAGGTGGAATTCCAGACTTCCGCTGCAGGCAGTGGGGAGACATGCTTTGGTTCCTCTCTCAGCTGCCTCAAGAGGCACCCAGAGCCTGTGAACTTTATTGACTGGGTTGCTGGAAAAATGTGGATTAAAATCCTTTCGATTCCTTGGGAGAAAGGGCAGTGTAAAGCCCAGACATCATTTTTATTTCTTCCTGCAGAAGAAGGACTGATTTTAGGCTTAGAAGCTAAGGAAACAGAGACCAAGGGGGCTTCCTGAGATCCTTTTACTTCCTAATGGGTCATGGGGAGTGTCAGGGCACTGTACCGGATAGCCACCTTGGAGTGGCCCACAACCCCAGAATCCCCCATCTGTGCTCATCATTAGAAGGGCAACTGTGGGGAGGGGGAGTTCACACAGGACTGCTTTTTCTTTGTTAAGACTTAATTGTGGCTGGGAGGCCATAGATTGAGTTTCCCTCTCTTCTGCCAGTTCTGAGGATGGGAGCAACAGAGGGAGGCCAGGACAATTCACTTTGTGAAATGCATTCCAGAGGTCTTCCAGTTAGTGCTGGGTCTACATCAGGAGCCGAGTGGTCTGGAGTAACTGAGCACCCCAGAACCCCTCCAGATGCAGGCCTGGCCGGCCAGGGCTGGGGGTGGGGCTGGCTTCCTTTTTACTTCTATTTGTGAAAGTTGGTCTTGACCTTCTCAGGGCAGGAGGATTAAGTCACAAGGATCAGAACTTATTACCAGAAGGTCTTTTGGTTTTGAGGATCCAGCTTTCTTCACTTTTATTTCCTATGCAAGAGAAATTTGCCAAGATTAGTGCCAGTCCTCCTACACAGTCTTTCCAAGAGGTAGATCCTTGAGGGGGGAGGGGTGAAGGAACAGAGAGTACAGAGGAGCGGAAAGCCAAGCAGGGTGGGAGAGGGTTGGAGGGTAGAGTGGGGGAGAGTGACCTCCATTACTCATAACCTGCCTCTTTCTTCTCTGGCACCAGTGGGTTGGAAGAACAGAAGATGGATCCACATAGTTCTACACGGTGCCACCTTCCCCAAGCATCACTGGGGATGCTTGTTTGACAGCATCTCAGCCATTGCCCTGGTGGGGGCTTCAGTCGGAGCCCTCCCCTCACCCAGATGGAGTACACGTGCCATCTCCTGCCTCCCCTTCTCCACCACATTCTTCCTTCTTCCCCACCCACATTCTGTGACAGCAACATCCATCCTCAAGGCAAATGTGCTGTGGTTAGGTTAACAGCTGGGTGGGATCTGAAAGTTAGAAACGAAAAAAGGAAAAGGGAAAAGAGGAGTAGTATTGTATAGGGGTAGCAGCTCCAACCCCCAGAGACCTATAGGTTAGTTCTCTGACCTCACATCCCCTCTATTCTTCTGAAAGGATGATCAGTCCAGGGACCCATTCAGTGCCTCAAGACCAGCCAGTGGCACAGCCAGGATCAAACAGTACCTTCGGGCACTGAAGTCTGTGCCCTTTAAAGTTACTAAGAATTCAAGGATTTCACAGTGTCTCATCTTCTCTCATGATCCGAGACTTGTGTCTTTTTTAGCCTGATCTCTATCCTCTTTCATTCCTCTGCATTCCTCAGGTTTCAGAAGATGTCCATTTGACTTTTACCAGGCCAGTGCATTAGTTATACACTGCTGTGTAACAGATTTCCTCAAAACTTTGTGACTCGAGACAGCAACAAACTTTTATTGTATCACATACTTTTGGTGGGTTAGTCATCCAGAAGGGCCTATGCTGGCTGGTTTGGGCTTAGGGTCTTGGCTGAGGTTGCAGTCAAGTTGTTGGTCAAGGCTATCGTCATTTGAGGGCGTGACTAGGGCTCGAGGATCTGCTTCATTATGGCCCAACCCCAGGGACTGAGTTCCTCCCTCTGTGGACCTCTTTATGTAGCTCCTTGACTGAGCTCGTGCCATAGTAACTGGCTTTCCCCTGAGCAGGAGATGTGAGAGAGAGCAAGGAGGAAGCTGTTGTGCCACCTATAATCTAATCTTGTGCTGGACAGGGTCCAGCAGAAGTAACACCTGCTTGAGTGTGGTTGGTAGGGTAATAATATGGGTGGGATGATTTATAGTTTTAATTTGAACATTTCACCTAAAATGTCATATGGTGTGCTTGAGTGCTAGTATTGTTATGTTATAGAATTACATGCTTATGATTTTTTAATAAAAGATTTTATAATAAAAAGGAGGTATTATTTGTGCCAGCTCCTGTATATTCTGTTTGTTAGAAGTGAGTCACTAAGTCCTGGTCACTTTTAAGGGGAGTCAAGGTCCATCTCTCGAAGAGAAGGGTGTTGGAGAACTTGTGAACATGTTTAAAAACCACACAGCCTGTTACCCACATCACCCCAATCACAGGGACAGATGATTTCCTCCCTCATACCGAGTAAATGTGGGAACTGGAATTGCCTGTTCCTCTTTACCTTCAGTGGAGCTCAGTCCCGAGAAAGATACAGTGCATTCTGGTCCACTGAGGTAGCATCTCGGGTGGTGCGGGTGGTGTAAAGCAATGTTTTGGTCACGTTTTTTAGTGCCCTGCTGACGGTGGGGAGTCTGTCTCTCAGAATGCAGTCCTTTTAGCCACAGAGAACAAAGGTGCATATATCCTAGTGCCGAGTCTACTTGTTTTAACACTTTCCTATTGCCCTCATGCCACCATTTAATCGGTAACATCGGTTGGGAATGTCAGCAGACTTTTCTGTACACGCGAGGGCTTGTGAAAACACCAGGGCAGATGTGGTCTGGGGCTTCACCCAGTCGTTCCTCTCACGTAATAGTTAGTGACAGAAAACACCTACAATGAGTCAGCAGTGTTTCAAGCAGTATCAGCTGATTTCCTTCACACAACAGCTCAGTGAAATAAATGCTGTAGTTTATTTTACAGATGAGAAAACGGAGACATAAGGAGGTTGTATAACGTATACAAGGTGAAATAAGTAGCAGAGTGGTTGTGCCTCAGATAGTGTCTAACTGCCGATCTGGGCTCCGAGACTAAGTCCTAGTGGCTTTACACATAGCTTTGAATGAAAAAAAAAAACAGGGATACGACCGTTTCTCCATCTGTAACGTGAATATGAATCCTCCAGACCAGTAGAACTTGTTGAAATGAATCCTGATTCAGTGGGTTTCTCTTGGGGGCTGAGACTCTGCATTTTTAACAGGCTCCCAGATGATGTTGGTGGGGGTGGGGTGGAACCGTCTCCTCATTCTCCTTCTGGAACAAAGGTCCTCCACCCTGGCTGGACATCAGAACTGTGGGAGTCGGGGTGACATGGAGTATGAAGCTGTTAAAGAAACAAACAAGCAGGAAAACCTTCTGCCTGTGTTCCACTCTCAGATGTTTTGATTCACTTGGTCTGGAGCATCTTTCTGGGGAAGCAATGTCTTTAAAGCACTCGGGGTGATTCTCATTTGTAGCCAGAATGTAGAACCAAGGCCCTAGGGGTAAATTTGCAGTCTGGGACCTGAACTGTCTCATCTCCCTTTGCGGAATCTGTGCGACGGAGGTCCCACATTGAGGTTTGGTAGTGCCTGGCTCAGTGTGGGCTGACCTGTGCTGAGCCAGGCCCTGTCAAACCCTGTATCTGCTGCCTAGCTACTGAAAGGGCTGGGGACAGAGCAGCTCAGAGCTGCATTGCACAGGCACCAGAATGTTCCTGGAGTGTTGACAAGCTGCTTTGCTGTAGGGGAGGATGGCAGGTCCCAGCCTAGAAACTCTGCACGCCGTTCCCGGCCTGTGCACTTGGAGATGGTGCGCACGTGTGCCCAGCCAGGCTTCCCCTCACGTCTCATTTTGCATAACAGTTTTTGTTTCCATTATGCCTAAATTTGGCCTGCCCAGAGAGCGTGATTAAAATGAAAATCTAATTCTAACAGAGCTCACAAAATAGGAGAAGGAATCTAAAAATAGGCCATGGAAAAGGGAAGAACTCAAATAGTATAATGACCAAGTTTGTTCGAACAAACACACTTGCAGTCATTTCTCTTAGAGAGAGAAAGCAGTGGTGACATCCATGCAGCGCAGGTGTTTGTAAAATCCAGGTCACATCAGTTCTCTTGTCTGGTTTACAAATTTAAAACCCTGGAGGAAATGGAAACAAAGAGTAATCGGTGATAGGAGATAATAATAAGAATAAGAAGTCTTACTCCTTGCCTCTTGCCGAATTTGGTGAGCCAAGAGGGTATCTGTAATGCATTGTACTCTTTAGAGAAATGCTGGATGGCAAGAGGAAGTACTGTAACATTCTAACCCAAAGCCCGAGGAGGACTGGCCATGGACACTTGGCATTTGGTTTCCTTCTTTGCTTTCTCTATAATCAGATAACCCACAGCTAAGAGTTCTGCCTAAATTTAACTTCTCATAGAAGGCATCCTCTAGACCCCTGGCCCAAGTTAAGTTTTCCAGATCCAAGTTCTCAGCACCCCCAGTTCATTTCCCCATTAGGGGACTCTTTTCTCTTTATTACTTTTGCTTAACCCATATTTAACTCAGCCTACATCCCCATGGCCTTGTACAACACAAGACACATAGGAGATGCTTAGAATGAATGAATGAATGAATGAATGAATGAATGAATGAATGAATGAATGAATGAATTCCTGGGAAAGTCACTCAATTCCATGGACCTCTGTGTTCAAGTCAGTAGAATGTTGGTGGAGAAGTTTTGGGCAGGTGACCTTGAAGCACCCTTTCTCATCTGACGCTCCATTATGAAGGCTCTAGTTTTGCTGGCTTAGCAGTGCACTGTGTGGGGCGGTGGTCAGCTGGGCAGAGCAGTGGTAGAAGACATGGCCCCACCCTTGTTACTCAGAGGATCAGAAAAGGCCACTAGAAAATGTGACTCCATCTTGCAGTCACATTGCTTACTTGTCTCACACTTCGTTTGCCCCACCGCATTCATGCCTTTTGACCTCCACTTTGTTCTACTGGTTGAGTGTTGATTGCATTGGTCTGGGATCTTACTGCCTGGGTTTGAATCTCAGGCCTTGCTCCTTACATGCTAAGCTGTATGATTTGGGGCAAATTACTACCTACCCTCTCTGTACCTCTGTTTTGTCCCTTGTAAAAGAGGGATGATAATTTTTGTACCTTATAGAGTTGTTGTGAGGAATTGAGTTAATACACATAAAGTACTTTAAAACAGGGCACGAAGTAGGTACTCAATAAAGGTCAGCTTTTTTTTATTACTCCCTTTCTCTTGTATATTCCTGTCTCTGCCTCTGCACCTTTATTCGTGGGCTCCCATTTCTCTACTGAAATCTGACTCATCTTTCAAGGCCCAGCCCTTCACAGACCATAGATCACAGCCTGTCCAGCTGGGAGGAGCCATGCAGATAATTGAATTCAACCCCCTCATTTTACAGATGAGAAGTCAGAGGCACAGAGAGGTGCAGCCAGTTGCTCAAGGTCGAAGAGCCAGCTGGTGAAGCACCAGCCACAAGCCCACGGGGACCAACTTTGCAGCCAGGGTTTTCCTTCTGACACTGGGTAGCCTCCCTCCTTGCAACTCAGAGCTGTTCTTTCCATCTGGTGCCTGCTCTCCTTCGAAGGCTTTTTTACTAGGATGTGATTACTAATTACTTGTAGAGTAGTCTTTCTTTATTAATCTTACATCCCCCAGTGCTGAGCGTATTATTTTGCCCATAGTAGGTATTCACTAATAATAACAATGAGCTATATTGGATTAGGAGTTCATTATTTACAAAGTACTATAATAAGATATATTGCTATCTTATTGATGCAACTGTGCCAAGAGGCAGTGATTATTTTTATCTTCTCTAGAGAGGAGAAAACAGGTTTACAGAAAGAAAGAGAATTGCTCGGGGCCGCTCAGCCTGCGTGGAGGGTACCCGTCTGTCTGCAAATGGCCCGCTCTTCCTGCTTGCCTGAATGAATGAATGTTAGTTAATGTTTCATGTGGATTTGTCTTGTTTTCTTCACTGGAAAGCCTGGATTGTGTGTTAAGAATTCTTTATATTCTTAAAGAGTCTATGGTAATCACAGCAGGCTTACAATATGTGTTTGTTGAAGACATTATTAACGGTTTTTGACTGCTGCCTCCAACCCCGAAGAGATAGGGCCCATCAGACACAATTGTTTTCTGTGTGGCCTTAATCCACTTACTCACCAGTCTGTGTTTCTCTTCCCCCGTACAGTATGGTTGAAGCTGTTTGCCTTCTAATTCTTGATGATGCTCTGAGAGCAGGCTGGCCACTCAGGCTGCGTCGGCCCAAAGCCGGGGGAAGGGGTGGGCATGGGAACTTCAGGGGTCAGTCTTGGGGCAGAGTGTTTCAGGATCACATCAGGAAGCAGAGGTTGGGGGGGCAGGGGCAGGACGCGGGAGGGAGGCATGCCCTGTTTCCTTGGTCTTTAAATCCTTCCTTATTTCATGAATGAATGATGGTATCACTGCCTTAATATTACTCATTAGAGCAGTTGATTTCATGAAACTCTGTGTGGCCTTCTCTGCAAATCCTCCCAGAGAGACCCTCCACAGTTTAACAGCAGAAGGCTTCAAGAGCAAACCTCTCCTTTACAGGAAGGGGACCAGCCTTCAAGACACCTCCCTCACCTCTGGGTCATAACAAAGAGAACTTTCTGAACAGATGGTGGACCAGGAATAGTGTGGTCACTCAAAGACTTGAATAAACAGCCCCTATTCCCTCCCTTTTACTTTTAAGCAAATTTAAAAGATCTGTAAAAACAGATCATTTTAATTGAACCCAAAGGGATCACAAATTTAAATGCCTTATAGGTGTAGGCAATCTATGCAATGCAATGAAAGAGTACAGAGAGCCCAGTCTGATGAAATGGGACAAGTTGGCTTCAAGGGAAGTGGCCAGGGTCGGCTTAGGTTGACTCTTGCCCTGTGGGAACCTGGAACCCTATTGAAAGCTTGCTCTTGTTTAAGTGTCGGCAACTGATTTAAAAGAGAACAAAATGAAATGGCAAACACAAAGCATGTGGGGTATATAAGACTGAGCATAGGGCAAGATGCAGCCTGGGCCACCAGCTTAAGAGACCCAGCAGGGTGACTGCATCCATGCGACTGATGCCAAAGGACCTCACTCAGGTGTGGGGGGGAGAAGCTTCTGAAGGTGTTTGGTGATGGAGGGGCAGAGCAAGTGTTTGATACTTATTTTTTTTTAAGTGTAAACCAAGTGGGGTTAGTAGTGACTCTATAAAGAAACACCAGGTACTGTGTTAAATGCTTTATGCCTTTGGCTCTTATCCTCATGACCCTGCCAGTTGGCTGTTGTTATCTGCATTTGACAGAGAAAAAAAAACCAGAGGCTAGGAAGGCCCAAGCAACAACTTAGCCAATGGCACACAACGATTAAGTGACAGAAGTAAGATTTTACTCCAGTTTCACATGCTGCAAGAGGAGTATCCGAGGTTCCGGCAACAATGCGAAAAACACTCTGGATTTTTATGGTTCTCTGCTCGTAGCCTGAAACACGCCAGAAAGTGTGTTACGCTAAGACTGCACCTACTCCCCCTTGTTCTTTCACTCAGCCCAGATTGTATTAGAGGCCCTCTTGAACCTGACATTGTGTGGGTCTGAGGCGCAGCACCACTGCTGCTGCCAGTGACGTTTTCCTGCATCGACAGCTTGCTAGTCGTCAGGCTCTGGTGTGTGTGTTTAATTGCATGTAATTCTCATACCAGTCCTGTGATGTAGTTGTTGGTCCCATTTCATAGAGGAGAAAGCGGAGGCTCAGAAGAGTTAAATAATGTGCTCAAGTTCATGTAGTAATAAGGCAGACCGAGGACTCGGGCTAAGGTAGGTCAGACTCTTAATCCCTGAGCAGAGGTGGGGTGGAGGGTTGTAGAAGGGGTGTGGTCTGTCTTCCCAAGGGCACTGGGAGAGCTCTGCTGACCACCACTTACAGTAAGTAGAGTGCGGGTGAAAGCCCTGGCTGGTGTAGCTCAGTGGATTGAGCACAGGCCTGTGAAACCAAGAGATTGGGGTTCGATTCCCCATCAGGGCACATGCCTGGGTTGCAGGCCAGTTCCCAGCAGGAGATGCACCAGAAGCAACCATACATTGATATTTCTCTCCTCTCCTTCCCTTTCCTTCTAAAGATAAATAAATTTTAAAAAATTTTAAAAATAGAGTGAGGGTGAGAGGGGCAGTTTGCTTCGCCTCATCTGCCAAATGGGGTGACAGTAGCCCACCTGCCTCCCAGGGTTGTTGGGTTCACATGCACGGTGGGGCAGAAGGGGGGTTACAGTTACTTGAATAGAAAATAATACAGGAATAAACTGTGAACTCACAACTGTCAACTTACTTTTGCTGCACCCTCTCTGTGAGTGTTCAGAGCCATGCCTGACCCTATGGAAGTGTTTTATATATATATTTTGTGGTCAGCTGCACGATATTGCCTCCCCTGCACCACCAGGGAGAGACAAGGCCCCAGTCTTCTGGAGAGAGGCTCGAAGAGACAGCCTTTCTGTTGTGAAGGAAATATTAACTCATCTTCTCTTCTCCTCAAGTTTCTTTCAGCCATGACAGCTATGGACTTAACAGAATTTAATTCACTAAAGTAGTATTAGTTCTGGGTATGAGTTATAGAAGGAGCTTTCCTAGGAAGCTGCTTATGGGCCCGGCAGAGTAACAGCTATTTGCCACACGAGTGTGGATTAAAGTGCTCGCAGGGAGAGCGTGCTGGAGTGGTCTGGATGAGATGACCGAGCAGCCAGGCGCATGCGCTGCCTGGGCGCTGCGGGCTCAGCACCAGGCTCAGCACCAGGGCGGGCCAGGCCATAAGCCGGCCTGAGGGCAATGGAGTATTATTTGCATAGG
Organism: Artibeus jamaicensis; assembly: GCF_021234435.1. Taxonomy (NCBI): domain Eukaryota; kingdom Metazoa; phylum Chordata; class Mammalia; order Chiroptera; family Phyllostomidae; genus Artibeus; species Artibeus jamaicensis. The sequence goes on along the minus strand of NW_026521843.1, from coordinate 16,699,538 downwards.
GGTGGGAGACCTCCTGTTTTCTGAGGAAACACACCCTCACCCCTGTTAAGTTCCAGGAGGTTTACATTTATGCTTCTTTCTTCATCCTCGTAGTGACTGTTTGGAGGGAAGCATTGTCTCTGTGCTTCTGGTGCCGCGAGAATAAGGAACTGACTTCGAGCCCTCTAGAGAATTATTTTCACGGCCCACATCCCCCTTCCTTCATCCACTTCCCAATTCCTCTTGCACCTCCAAGCTTAGTGCCAGAGATTCTAGCTTGTGACACAATTGCTTCGCCCTTCTTTGGAGATGGCTGGCCAGACCGAAAGGGTTGATTGTCACCTCCACTGAGATACAAGAAAGAGCACCCTGGCCGGCGGGCGAGGGAGCCTCTAAGGGACATCCTTCTGTCTCCTTTGACATCTAGAGCAGTGTGGAGCCCTTGGTGGGTGCTCCACAAATCCTGTTGGAGGGAGGCATGAGCATTCTGTGCTCAGAACTGGCCACATGTGCTGGGACGCTCCTCAGCCCTCCGTCACTTCCTCAGTGAAGTTTGGCCTGATGGAGTCTTCATCCGGAAATGAGGTCTTCCACTGGTGTCCCGTTTTATCTCTGCCTCTTAGGAGACTGTCATGTTTCATAGGGTGTCAGGTGTCAGTCCTGGCTCCCTGCAGAACCGCAGACATCAAGTTAGGACCAGGGCCCCATCTCCAGTCTGAATTGCACCTGGCACGGAGCTCATTAGTGAGAGGTGCGTGTGTGCGTGAACTTGAACAGCATTTGCTCTACAAGTGTGGTGTCTTCCTCCAGACTGTGAACTTCCTCCTGGTCAGCGATGGTGTCTTACTCATCTTTGCCTCTTCCCCTGGCCCATTGCAGAACCAGCCGGGTTCATGCCCGCCCCTTTGTGACTGCGCTCGTCATCTCTGTGGCAGCAATGCACATTTCTGCTCATCTTTCAAGACCCTGGTGGTTACCTTCTTTGAGCTTTCAGATTAAATTCCATTTGCCTTAAGATAAGTGATGCAAAGAAGATGCTCAGCAGTTGTTAGTAGCCCTGCATTTTCCTCCCCTCAGAGGTGTGTTGGAGTTCAGTTCACAGGAGCCCCTGAGAGCCAATTCTGCACATTGCTTCCAAACTCTGTTCTGACTTTTTGTTGGCAGCTAGAAAGGGACAATGGGGGGTGCATTTACACCACAGAACTTGGCAAATGCTGCAAATCAGAGCTTATCTTTTCTCTTCTCCTCAGTGTTGCTAAACATTTACCAGCACACTGCCTCACCCACCTTCCCTTTCACACCCCCCTGGCCCGACTCTTTCAGCAAGTTCTGCCTGTGTTTACCTGTTGTGTGAAGCTGTCGTGGGCTCAGGGGGAGGAGAACCATATGACCGTGGACTATGCTGTGGCCTTCTGGGTCTCATACCTTCTTCTTCCTTTGGGTGCTGGTCTGCCCCTGGCAAACACCTGGTTGGTGCGAGGAGACGTGGAAGACCTGAATTACTACAGTTCAAATGCAAGGATGGGCCTCATTGTCTTCTACATCTGTCCGTTCTTTCCCATTTCTGTCTGTCTTCCCTTCCACCCCCTACTTACTGTTTTGCGGGTTTGTTCTGTTTTTGTGCCATGGAGCTTTGCTGTATTAGCATCACAGAATCTATGGACATTTGAATGAAAAGGGACTTAGGTGCCATCTAGTACCCAGGAAGGCAAATAGGTTTTATTCCTTGTATCAGATTGGACCCACTGAGATGTACCTTTGTTGTTAGTTTGTGTCTAAGTTCAGTGAGAGTGAGGGCCAGGATTGATTATTGTGTTGCCTGCCAAGGGTGTGGGGTATGGGAGGCAGGACTGGCTTTGCACACGCCGTCCACCCCCAGACGCTGAGTTCCAGCCACTTCATGAAGCGGGTAAGAAAACTGAGGATCAGAAGGCTTAAGTGGTTTGCCAGGGTCACACAGTTCATAAATAGTTATCCTGGGATTTAAACACAGTCTCCCCCAGAGCCTTACTTTATACTTTATGCAGAGTATAAAGCCTGCAGCCTTGAGGGAGGAGAGTAGCATCACCAAAATTTGGACTTGAAATCCAGATCAGAACCAGGAATGGAGGAGCAAAGAGATTTCAGACCTTAAGGTTCACTCTGCCATCCTCTGCCTGGGCTCCTTGCTTTTGTGCTGCAGAGCCACCTCCTCGTGTGGAATCAGCTTGTGTGAGGAGGAGAACGGCACGTTCCCCCCGTGAGTCCAGCAGTGCCATTGCACACCCTGCCGCCCAGCCACATGCCTGCAGATGCGGGAGCTCCGCCTGTGCCTGGCCTTGGGGTCGGGAAACACCCGGAGAGGAAGGACCGCTGTGTTTGGTCCGATCCTCTTCTCGTGAGACGTGGTTCATCTCACAGGGACCCAGTGTGACTGCTATTTAAAAATATCTCAGGCCAGCAATCTCCACATCTTAATGTAAGATCTGCAATCTCTCTGCTTCTCTATTCCTGGTTCTGATCTGGATTTAAAGGTCGTCTACTTACGGAAGAACCTTGACCCATCCCACCAGACTTCCGTCTCATGCTCGTCCGTCTCATGTGTCCTGCCCTCTCTCCCTGTTCATCTCCCCCTGCTTCCTCCCGACCTGGTCGCAGAGCATGTGGATGTTCCTCATTTGTGAGTCACTTCACCACTCTTTTTATGCCCCGTCTTTCTGCACTCCCTGGTATTCTGACCAGCTGCCATTGTAAACACCACAGATTGCGTGGTTCAAGCAGCAGGCGTGTATTACAGTTCCAGAGACTGGGAGTCCAAGATCAAGGTACCATCAGGATTGGTTCCTGGTAAGGCTTTTCCTCCTGGCTCATGGATGGCCACCTTCTCCTCAAGTCCCACCCATCTTCCTCCCCTGTGCTGGAGAAAGCAAGAGATCTCTGGTGTCACTTCCTTGTCTTGTAAGGACACCCATCCTATCAGATTAGTGCCTCACCTTTGTGAACTTATCTATCCTTAATTACCTCCCCAAAGGCCTTATCCCCAAATATGGTCTCATTGGGAATTAGGGCTTCAACCTTCAAATCTAGGGAAACACACTGGCCCTTAATATGAGGTTCAGGGGGCAGTCAGGACAGCATCGTGATTGTCATTTTATTAGCGTAGAATCTGAGGCTCCAAATTTGGCAGCGGAGTCAGTCAACTCGCACAGGGTTGCTGGGCTGATCAATATGGAAGGAGAGCTTCCCGAGGAGAGGACCCGAGTTGTCTGTCTGTGCCCTTGACCTCTTTCCATCGTCCTCCCAGGTCCCCCACCGCAAGTTGTTCCCAGCTAAAAAGTGCAACAGTCTTTTCTCCGTCTCTACTTCTTGACAACATCTCACAATAAGACTACATACCCATTAATTTTTAATGATGACATCTCTGTTGATTCAAATTGTAAGGGAAATCTTACCCAAAACACCACCATCTTGACAAAATCACTGCTCTTCTTTGTGTCACCTTTCAAGTTTTATCCACACATATTCATTAGCTCAGTTATAATGAGTGACTTGGAGCAGGAAATCCACAGGCTTGTCAAGCTTGTTCAATCAATAACTTGGGAGGATTCCAGAGCCACAGGCGGATGCAAGCCCGTGCAGCAGAAACTGGCTGCAGAGAGACCGGTTTTTCCCTGTGAGGTCAGAAAGCCCCGCGGCCACTCTGCTGACATCGTCACAAACCAGCTGGCTAATACCTAGTTGCTCTCTGGAGTTTTCTGGCCTTTATGTGTATCTCTGGGAAGTAATCATTTGAATTCAGGACAGGGCAGCACAAGACACATCAGGAGCCCCATGAAGCCTATGTTCTGACAGTATCTCAAGATGGGAAGTGGGTGTCACTGGGATTTCACACACTCTTCCAAACGTCCTGCACCCCTAACCTCAGGATGGGGGACTGGCAGGATGCAAGGCACCAGGAGAATGCACCAAGAAGAAGTGGCCCCTCCTGCCCTTAAACCAAACGTTCTCACTGAGGGAGAAGTGAGGAGGTCTAGCACAACGAGTGAACCCCAGTTCACACCCCAGCTTGGTCATGTAGTCATTCATTCTTTCACATCCTCTCTCGTTCCTGCAAATTTTTTAGATGGCTCGCTCTTTTGCTACTTGCTATAGGGTGACATTCATAAGCCACTTAGCTGATTCTGATTCACAGTATAATGGAGATACCAACAGCCTCCTTGTATGGCTGCTTGGAGGATTAAACAAAATAATGCATGGAATTTCCAAGTAAAACATGTGACAGATTGTAGATGCCCAATAAAGAGTATCCATTATTTAAGAAATGGAAATGTGTGATAGTCTTGCAGAACCATGTATAATAAAATGTCCCTGATCCATATTCTTCTTTAAAATTCATACGCTCTTGGATGCAGTTTAGCTTCTGTGTAAAGTTTATGCTGCCCCGGCATCATCAATAAGGGACTTATCACTTCATTGGTTCGGGGAAGCAATCCCTGGAAAGGCATTAAGATTTGGGAATGGTGGGTCATAATGGATGGGGCTAAATTATTTACTTCATCAAAGCATCTCTGGGTTTTATCATGCAGACCTGTCCCAGGAAGCTGTTCATAAAGATGAAAAATGGCCCCTTCAACTCAGGGGCCTGAAAGGTCACCAGGGCCGTGGCAGACATACAAAGCTGTGTTTGCTGCATCCATCAAGATGCGGCTGTGTGTGTGTGTGATGCATGGCAGGCCACGTGAAGGTGGACTTCTGCTTTCCTCCTTGTATTCTGGTCATGCTGGGCTGCCACGTGGAGAGGCAGCGACCAGCCCTCCCAAGGCCCAGAATCCCGTGCTCCCACCATTCTGTGCAGCCACTACCTCCTGTGGCGGGGCATTCGGGATGTCAGGGGTTTGGAGAACAGACCAGCAAGTACAGGGTAATGGCATGTCCGTTCTTCTGTCTGATGGATGTCCTGGCTTGAGCTCAATTGCTGTCTCCCAGGGAGCTAGGAAATGGATGAAAAAGGAAAGAAAATGAGGCAAAGTGACTTATTCTGCATCGCCACGCAAGGTACTTACTTGACTTGTGGTTGTAGGTTTCTTACCCTCAGAAGGCCCCCCTGCTGAGGGTCTTGGGACCCAGAGCTTCAGGGAAATCCTGTGCTTTCTCTGAGCTCCACATGCTTTCCGGACAAGGCTGACTTTTACCTCCGCTACCCCTTCATCCAATCCCAACAGGAGTGGAAGAGCCCAACCAACTTTGCCTCCGTGGGCGGGTCTCTCGATGTGGGCAAGGCCCGGTGTTTTTACCTCCAAACTCTAGTCATCTTGCTACCTTCATCCTCCGAGTTCTCTCTGCGTAATGCGCAATTAGTATTTTCCCCGTGGACTAACATTCTATTTCAATAAATTTATTTTTAAATAGGAAACCTTACACTGTTAGAGTGAATGGATATAGAAAACACGTGAAGAAATAAATAAAATGAAAACCAAACAATGAACTAAAATTCTTGCTAGAGGCTTTGGTCAGATGGTCTCAACGTTAGAAGTTTGTTCTCTTTTTGGTAGAAAGGGAGTTGGCGAGCTCTGGAGGAGCGTGGAGGCCATGGTGGCTCTCAGCTGAGACTTTCTCTTGGAGGTGCTGGGAAGGGCCGTGAGGGTGGAAACAAGGAGTAACTTTCCCACAATATAACTTGATGTTATTTAACACTCCTGTCATTCCTTACAGCATTTTCAGGGCCACCGAAAATCATGTATAATATTGACAATCGCGTGAATCTTATACTCTGAGGGAAACTATTAGAAATCTTTAGTTCCGCTCAATTTCAAATTTTTGTTTCTTCTATTATCCCTAATGATCACCTGACTAACCCTTCTCTTTCCGCTTCCACTTCTACTAGTTACTCACTGGCCTGCATTAAGCTGATGTTTATTTGAACCAATCACCTAGCACTTTGCACCTTCAGAGAACTTTTAAGTGCTAATCAAAAATCACTGACATGGCTCTGGCTGGTGTAGCTCAGTGGATTGAGCGCGGGCCTGCGAACCAGAGTATCGTAGTTTGATTCCCAGTCAGGGCACATGCCTGGGTTGCAGGCCAGTTCCCAGCAGGGGACAAATAAGAGGCAACCATACATTGATATTTCTCTCCCACTCTTTCTCCTTCCCTTCCCCTCTCTCAAAAAATATTTTAAAAAACCCACAAACACTGACACTACTGGAGCCTGGCAGCAGGCCAGGGAGCAAGCCTGAGAACCCCTGTACCCACTGCACCCACTGCTCCGGGCATGCACTGTGCTGCTGAGTACAGAGCCCTTCCCGGAGGAAGGAAGCTTCCTCGAGCCCTCCCTGGGGCCCGCCACCATTCCAGTGAGTAATGCTTCGGGACAGATGCACAATCGATAGCACTAGACTCACACCTCTCTGGTCATCTTCTATTGTTTTTCATTCAGCCTCCCTCGGCTTCCACAGATGAGAGTCTGGGGAGAGATTCATCTCCTCCCTGGTTTCTTATTATATCGCTGTGGTAGCCACAGGGACGAGAGTGACTGATACTTCTAGGCTGTCAGGGGAGAGGTAGGCAAGACGAGCTCTTTGTAGCACCTGCCACCTCGCTATAAAGACTCAAAGTACTATTTGTGGGTTTAAAGAAAATTAACATTTTAACCATCATTGTCAATCTGCACAGATTGTAGCCCTTGCTGAGGATTGCTCCCAAGTGAAGTTGGAAAGGCTTTGGGTGGCTGGGCTGTCTGAGATCCCTTCATCGAAGGGGCGTGTGTGTGTGTGTGTGTGTGTGTGTGTGTGTGTGTTCCCTGACAGTTGTTTAACACAGACCAGTGATCTCTTCCTCCAAGACCCCTGCTTGTTCTTCTTATCACCGTCTAACTCGAAACCTTCTTCTGCGACTCCCTCTTTTTGCTTCCTGTCTCTTAGCCACCCTCAGGTGGCCCTCTGCCCGGGCTCGCTGTTCCCCCTGAGGTGGGGATGAATCGGTCATCTACCATCTGGACTCCTCATGATGTCACCAGTTCTTCACCACCCTCACCCCCGCCCCCTGGAAGCTGAAAGTCCTGGCCTCTCCTCCTTCCAGTCTCAGAGTTCATCTGGAGAGATCCACATGGCTCAGGCAGAAAGTCTTGGTCATGGAAGGGAGGGCCTCCACCAGCCCTAGGTCCCACCCAGGTTTGCCAGCCAGCCACTCCACAGCCTTCAGGTAGATTTATATTCATCCTCATGGACTTGGAGTTCCTTCTCCCTAAATTCCAATTCTTTAACAGAGTCTGCAGCTCTCCTGCCATTTTGCTGGGGTATCCCTAGCCTTCTATCTCATCTATTCTCTTCTAAATTATTTTTTCCTCCTCCTCTACTCCATGGACCTTTCACCTTCCAATATATAACTCTGTTAGTCTTTCTCAAATGCTATGAACAGTGTGGTCTCAGGAGTTCACCATTCCATACCACCCCTGCCCCCCAGCAACATCCACAAGGGACACAACGCGCACACACACGCACACAGTGTGCTTCAGGGCTTTCACTTAACTTTCTGTGACCCTGTCTTCAGCTTTGAAACCTCCCTAAAGCATTCAAGCCTTTCCATACGGCGACACGGCTAGAAGACAATGCAGAAGTACATCAGTGCCCTGGGAGTTTTAATGAAACACCTGCACATCAGAAAGCTCCTGAAAGTCATTCACCCACTGAGGGCTGAGGTTGTCCAGACTCATCTTTGGTTTCCCACCTTGTTCTAGTGGGTGTGCACATGTGTGTGCATGGGTGAGCACAGACATGCACAGACATAAGTACACGGGACCCTCCATTTCACTGCCTCACTCACATGTACGTGCCTTGCCCAATATGCGAAGCTCCTTGCAGACTGGGCTCTGTGCTTCTCAGCTGGTCTTTGTCTTAGCCAGCACTGTGAAGAGAATGTTCAGATGGAGAGTGAGAAAGAAGGTGAGGAGACAGGGACAGAGGGCTGGAAGAAGCTAGTGTCTGATACACTTAAGCAATGGCTGGAAGGGGTGGCAATGGGAGAAACTTGCTCTGTGGGGCTAATGCGCACATGTAGGGCTCTTGTCTTGCAGTCCTTGATGCGTGCGAGGCCTCCTCTTCTAGTTTCTTAGCTGCTCCCCACAGTCACTCTGTGAGGTTGGGGTGCGGGCACTACTCTTGCCTCATTTTATGGGTGATGGATCTAAGATACAGAGAGCACAGACATATTCTGGGAGGTCGGAGGTGGGACTGGTGGGCCGGTACCCGTGGTGAGTACCTTCAGCCCGATGCTGGTATTCCTCTAGAACAGGAAGGGCAGCAGAGGCGTGGTGGGGGCCACGGGCCCTGCCTCGTGTAAGGAAGCTGTTACTAGTTCAGTCTCCACTTTGAACTTCTGCTGCCTTAACAGCTGAATGCAGACAGTCATCCTGGCCTCACTCACCTCACATGGTCATGGTCATGGTCATGGTCATAAGCTGCATATGAGGTGTGGGTATAAAAGTTCTCTGTGACCTAAGGAATGCTGTGCAAATGTAAGGCCCCAGGGACTAATTCATACCCTGCATGCAGGCCCACTGATCAGAGATCTCGTTGGTTCCCAGTGGGATGAGGTGGCTTCGAGGGGGACAGAGCGCTGGCTGCTCTGCCTTGTACCCAGCCCGTGACCCCCACTCATCTGTCTGTGGGACCAGGAGCAGCAGGCAGGCACCTTTAATGTTCAGTTGGAAATTTGTCTGTAAATACCATGGTTAGCTCTTGGAAAATAAGATCACTGTTCTGAAAATGTTCTAACTGCTAGCTTCACAGATAGGCAGTCTTTTAAATTTGCGGTGTAGTAATGAGGGGAAAAAAGAGATTTAGCTTTCCTAGTTTTGCCTCTGAGTATTGCCTAATTGTCTTGAAAAACAATTGATAGGGTGTTTTTCACTTGGCTTCTAATCCTTAGCATTACATATATTATATCTCCCCACTTCCTCGTCTGCTGTTGCTGCCGCTTGGGGAAGGTTAATTTCTTCTTAGTCTAAGTTGTTTGTTTCCTGAAAATGCTGCCTTTAAGGGACATCAAGGCTGAGCCCACGTGGATGAATGGGGACATGGAGGGCTGTGTCATTTACTGAGGCAACAGAAAGTGTGGGCTGCCTTGCCCCGTCCTCGACTTCCAAGCTTGGGATTCCATTATCCGTGTGTGTAGCTGTCTTCGCTCTACCTTTCACTACGTAGTCAACCAAGACCATGGTTATTCTGCATGAATGAATCAACCCTGGTGCAGCTAATGTATTTCTCTTAGTTACTAAGAGACTAGTTACTAAGACTTGGTGGATGAAACGACAGTCTCCACCTGATGCACCCGATCGCACACGCAGCAATCTGAGTGAACGTTTTAACAGGCGAAGACCGGTACCCAATGCAATTAAAACAGTTAAAATGCTCTATTTAATTTTCTACCCCTTGACTGTGAAAAATCGCCCAAACACTAGACTTATGCAAATAACTAATGCTGTTTTAAAGAAGTTAATAACCAGTTACCAGTCATTTAATTATTATTAAACAACCAGTTAAATTCAAGCAAAAAGGGTTTGCTCGACTGTATCCAGCTTTTCCATAATAGCTTTGGGGGCTCAGTCTCTTCTGCCTCACTCCCCGCCCCAGTCAGCTGCCTAATGAGCTAAGCTGCTCGGGACCTCCTGTTAATGGAGCTGCGGTGATGGCAGAGTCCTTTGGTCCGAATTATGTGGACAGTTGCCCAAACTGCCACTTCGTTTTGCTGGCGTGGATACAGCTCATTGAGATGTCTCCCTGAGGTTGCTTTAAAAAAAGATTTGGCATTTAATAAAAGCAATTCCTCACTTGCAATACAGTTGGAGCCTTTTAGATAATTAAGAAAGAATTCTTTTGAATACCTCTTAACTATTTTTAAAAGTACTCTTATTTTTTAACAGAACCCATTTAGGTCATTTGCACATTCAAGGGGAAACAGAGAAACTGGACTTGAGCCAGAATCCCTGGTTTGGGAGTTGGCGTAGAGGGAATGGCTATAACGCTCTAAAATGTGCCTCAGACTCCTGTTTTGGTTTTAAATCCTGGTTTTTGTCATTGTTGTTATAAAGCACAATGCTAACCAAACAAATTAGTTTCAGTGTTTTGTTTGTTTTCCTCTTTTCAGTGTAGGTACAAGGGAATATATTATTGATCTAAAAATCATACTGGCAAAGGAAGGTGGAAAAAGCAAAGATCCTGAATAATCTACCAACATGGCAACCAGCCCTTGAATACAGGATTGGCTATAGAGGTTTTCTTGTCTTCTCTCTTAGGTCTCCCCACCTCTGCCTTCCCACTCCCTCCCTCCCCCCCCCCCCCATCTCTTGCCCTTCCCTTCCCTCTATAAAATGAGAGTTGCTTATTGCAACTGTTAAGAGTTCTCCTCTCATTCAGTCTCCATACTTGACGGAGCTTACGTGGGTAACTATTTTGGGAGACATGCGTGGGTTTCTTATGTGACTGAGCAAAACATACTTGATCTTAATTAGATGTGGGAGATTTTATTTTGTTTCGACATTCAAACCAAGTCAACATTTAAAGCAGAACTCTTTTCTTTGACATTTAGTTTACCTTACAACACTAGAGGTAGATTTTGATTTGGAATCTGTTATTGTCACCATCACTGTTGTTTAGCCCTCTAGACCTCGGGATTAACCTGACCACACCCAAACTGATTTGCCCTGCATCTATACTGCAGTGCCATTGTACAAAGACTGGACAAGGAGTCTACTGACCCAGATCGCAGAGCTGACGCAACAAACAACTGTGTTCCAGGCTGTGATTTCTCCACCTTGATATCCTCAATGCGAAATGATGAGTTACTGGGAGATTTCTAGAGATTCTTTTAACTTCAGTGGTCTGTATGCATCCAGAAAATGGGGAGATGTGTTTCTTTTCTCCTGGGATTGGGGCGGAGGTTGGGGGGATAGTCAGGCGGAAGGAAAGAAAACAGAAAATGAAGAAGTTAAGGGAAGAAAAGGAGGAAAAAACAAGGAATAGAAGCAAATTTTTTATTGAAGCGGCTGTGTGGCTCCTCTGATCCTTCAAGGCTGCAAGGAGCAGCAGCACACAGAGTACGTGATGCAGGCAGAGCTCACAGGACTTGGAGCTGAATTCACAGTCATCGAAAGCAAATTAGAACACTGAAGTGCTGCTCAGCACAGGTAGCAATCAGAGTGCTCTGTTTTTCTTTTAAGAAACAAAAATAAACAAACAAAACACAGTCTCTGGGACCAAGAGATAGATGACTAGTCATTAAGCTTAAAAAATTCTGCGAGTTTTTCAAATTAGGTGCAATGAAGGGGAACTGCATACTGGGAAAGAAAATGCATTATTGCTTACCATAGTTCTTGTTTTCTTCTCTTAAACTCTTGATGGCAGACATTTCTTGCACCATCCACTAGTTATTATATACGGTTTTCTTTTCCTCCATCATCTAGGTATGGGAGGGGTCTCGGACTCCACAGTCTTCTCTGGGTTAAAGGTCGTCCATATCTTGTTATCCGTGGGTTCATGGGAGCCTGGGAGAATTGCCTCGGGAAGAAGAAGGGGGAGAAGAAGGCTGTGCATGCCTTTAGGTTGCTCTACCCTTAGCTGTAAGACCCATCTGAATGTAAATGTGTGTGTGTGGAGAGAGGGAGAGGGAGGGGGAGTGGGGGACAGAGAGAGAATATGAATACATGTGAACGGCATGGACATTCCCAGCTGCAAGGCTCTGCTCCGTCACGACGTATCTGAGTTTCAGAATGAACAAGCTGTGAGTTAGTTCTCCAAATTGCCTTGCTCCAGACCTAGAGGCCTCAGCCCTTGGGGAAGTTCCCTTTTGCCTGCTTTCCTTGGTGGTGGGAGCTGATGGGGCTAGACTTGATTCAAAAGGACTGTTCTTCAGTCTCAAAGAGAAGACTCTGCTGTCCAGTCCTGTGAGGAGGAAATCTGAATGCCCTCGTGTCCTCCCTGGCCCTTCCGAAAGAGCTCCAGTTTCCAGCACTTTCCACCAGAAGCTTCTAGGGGCCTAATCCCATTTTTTTGGGGGGTGGTGATAATAGAGGTTTGTGAGCAGTCTGTTTCCACTGACTAGCTGCTCTTAACAGGAATTCTCTTCCACAGCAACTTATTCTCTGTGAAGTTCTAGACTCCTTCTCCCAACTCACCTTTATGAAACCACCTTGCATTGCAAGGAATGATGAAGATATGTGTAAAGATGTGTTGCGCTGCCCAGATGAAGGCGAGTGCTGACTAAAATCTGGGGCCTTTCCTTTGGGTAGCATGGTGGTGGCTGGACCTACCTCAGGTCTTCCTTCCCTGAAAGGGGGAATCTGCTGTCTCTCAGTCACGAATGCCCTGCCCCACTGCTCACCCTTTTAGACTCAACTTAGACATCACCTCCTCAGAGACATTGGCCTTTCCACGTTGCTCCCCACCCCTTACTTCTTCCTCTAAAGAGTGTGGTGGCCATCATTTTCGGAGTACTGATGGCACCACAGTTGTTATTTTGCATATTTGCCTCCCTTATTTGGAGGAGGGAACTTTGTCTTTTTCTTCAGCGTAATGCCGCACAGTGCCTGGCAGAGGGAAAATTCTGAACACAGGCACTGAGAGTAACAGATGAGCACAGGGCGTACTGGCCCCAGCCACGACCACTGGCATCTTTGCATTTTGGGTCCACTGCTGCGTTCCCGTACGGTCAAATGTAATTTGTTAATGACAGTGAAATATTTCAATTTTCACTTTGAAGTACTCTTTTATAATGTTGTCTTATCATTTGCTCTATTTCTTTTGCTTTTTTGGCTAACGCTTCTCCAACTTATACACAAAATAAAATAAAACCCAAATACTAAGGTTCTTAAAGTGATGCATGGTCATTCTTTCTGACCTGTCTGATCCCTACAGCCCCATTCAGAAACACTTCAATATCCTCCTTGCCACCCTGGATGGATCATTCAGGAGGTTTTCTTTCTTCTCTGTTCTTTTTTCTTTTTTAAATTAGAGTGGAAGTTTCTTTCTTTTTTTTAAAATGTGTTAACTATTATTTTTTTCTTAACCTGTAAAGATTTTTTAATTTTAAGTATATTTTATTGGTTGTGCTATTAGAGTTGTCTCACTTTTCTCTCCCCCTTTATATTTCTCCACCCCCTCCCTCCAGCCTTCCCCTCCTTAGTTCATGTCCAAGGATCATGCATGTAAGTTCTTTGGCTTCTGCATTTCCTATACTATTTTAACCTCCATCTGTCTATTTTGTACCTACTGATTGTGCTTCTTATTCTCTGTACATTTTCCCCATTACCACTGATAATCCTCCATGTGATCTCCATTTCTGTGATTCTGTTCCTGTTCTAGTTGTTTACTCAGTTTGTTTTAGTTTTTTGGTTCAGTTGTTGATAGCTGTGAGTTTGTTTTACTGTTCATATATTTTTTCCAATTATAACATTGTTATTCATAATTTCCATTTGATTCTTTTTTATATTTTCAACTTTCCTGGCAAAATTCTCAATTTTGTCATATAAACCCTTACACACATCAGTTATTTAAAGCCCATGTTTTGTATCTGCATCTCTGGTGTACTTACACTGGCCACAATTTCTCTTCATTTTTAGTCACTTGCGTGACTAAAGTTTTTTTTTTATTTTTTATTCTTAATTATTTTATTGTTGCGCAGTTGTAGTTGTCTGCATTTACCGCCCACGGGAACCATCCCCACCTCCCTCCCCTGCATCTACCTCCCCTTGGTTTTGTCCATGTGTCCTTTTTAGTTGGTCCTGAAAACCCTTCCCCCCTGCTCCCCATTATTCCCTCCTGCCTCCTCTCTGATTACTGTCAGATCGTTCTTAATTTCAATATCTCTGGTTATATTTTGCTTGCTTGTTTGTTTTGTTGATCAGGTTCCACTTAAAGGTGAGATCATATGGTATTTGTTATCTTCTTTTTCTTAGATGAGTTCCTTTAACATTTCATATAATAATAGTTTGGTGATGATGAATTTCTTTAATTGGGCCTTATTCGAGAAGCACTTTATCTGCCCTTCCATCCTAAATGATAGCTTTGCTGGATAGAGTAACCTTGGATGTAGGTCCTTGCATTTCATGACTTTTCAATACTTTCCAGCCCCTTCTTGCCTACAAGATTTATTTTTAGAAATCAATTGATAGTCTTGTGGGAACTCCTTTGTAGGCAACTGTCTCCTTTTCTCTTGCTGCTTTTAAGATTCTCTCCTTATCTTTAATCTTAGGTAATTTAATTATAATGTGTCTTGGTGTATTCCTCTTTTGTCCCATTTCTTTGGAACTCTCTGAGATTCCTGGACTTGCATGTCTATTTCCTTTACCAGATTTGGGGAGTTTTTGTACATTATTTTTTCAAAAAAGTTTTCCATTTCTTGCTCTTTCTCTTCTCCATCTGGCAGCCCTATTATTCAGATGTTAGGATGTTTAGAGTTGACCCGGAAGTTTCTAAAACTCTCCTCATTTTTTTGAATTCTTGTTTCTTCATTCTGTTACAGTTGAATGTTTATTTCTTCCTTCTGTTACAAATTGTTGATTTGAGTCCCAGTTTCTTTCCTTTCACCGTTGGTTCTCTGTATGTTTTACTTTATTTCACTTTGCATAGCCTTCACTTCTTCTTCTATTTTGTGTCTGTACTCAGTCATTTCTGTGAGCATCCTGATTCCCAGTGTTTTGAACTGTGCATTTGATAGGCTGACTATCTCCTTGTCACTTAGTTCTTTTTTGGAATTTTGATCTGTTCTTTCACTTGGGCCATATTTCTTCGTCTTGGCACACCTATTACATTGTAAGGAACGAAGCCTTAGTTATTTGCCAGGGCAGGGCCACCCATGTTGCTGTGTTGTAGAGTTGTATGTAGGGGAGGGATTAGAGAGGGAACAATGTTGCTTGCTCAGCTCTTGACTGGTTTTCAGTTGCTTCCCCTGCTACCCACAAATGAATTGGGCCCTTCTGGTGCTGATTCCCTGTGGGTGGATTTGTATATGTTCTAGGGCCCTGTGGGTCCCTTCATCAGACTCTCCTTTGAAACTGGGAGTTTCTCCTGCAGCTGCAACCCCCACCGATTTTTACAGCCAGAGGGTTTTGAGGCTTTATTTGCTTACACTAGAACTCTGGGTTGTGTGGTCTGTCTCATTCCTGAGTTGTTCCTCCCAGTTCATCCACATGTGAATGTAGGACCTCCCAGTCCACCAGCTGCCACCTCACCTTCCTGGTCTGCCAGCTGCTGCCTTGCTGTGCATCCTCTCCGCCCCAGCTGCCCATCTTCACCCCTCCTACTTGTCTGGATGAATGTGTCTTCTTTAACTCCTTGGTTTTCAGACTTCCATACAGTTAGATTTTCTGGCAGTTCTAGTTGTTTTTGTTTTTAAATTGGTTGTTGTCCTTCTTTTGGTTGTGTAAGGAAGCAAAGTGTAGCTACCTATACCTCCATCTTTGGTGGAAGTTTAGAGTGGAAGTTTCTGAAATATTTGTTCTTTAGTTAAAAGACAATTAAAGTGAAAAAATGTATAGAGTTTGTCTATGAAAACTTTGGTTGTTTTCATTATAATCTGGCTAGTGAGAAATGCCACATCAAAAATAGCTAGCTAGCATGGATATGAAGAATTAACATCATTAAAATGTCTATACCACCCAATGCAACTTATAGATTTGGGGCATTTTTTATCAAAATATTAATGGTGTTTTTCACAGAAGTAGAACAAATAATTCAATTTTTTATGTGGAACCACAAAAGACCCTAAATAGCCACAGTGACCTTGAGAAAGAAGAACAAACTCAGAGGTATCACACTACCTAATACCAAACTATGCTACAAGGATATGGCAATCAAAACAGTATTGTACTGGCATTAAAAACAGATACATAGATCAGTGGAACAGATAGAAAGCCCAGAAATAAACCCATGTTCATGTGGTCAATTAATATATAACACAGGAGGCAAGAACACAGACTAGGGTAAAGACAGTTTATTCAATAAATGGTGTTGGAAAAATTGTACTGATACATGCAAAAAAATGAAACTGGATCACCTTCTTGCACCATACACAAGAATAAACTCAAAATGGGTTAAAGACTTCAATGTAAGATTCAAAGCCATAAAACTCCTAGAAGAAAACATAGGCAGTAAAATCTCTGACATTCCTGTTAGCAATTTTTTTTCTGATATATCTTCTTGGGCAAGGGAAACAAAAGACAGAATAAAGAAAGAGTACTACATCAAGCTAAAAAGTTTTGCACAGCAAAGGAAACTATCAACAAAATGAAAAATCCTACTGAATAGGAGAAGCTATTCACCAATGATACAACTCATAAGGGCTTAACATTCACAATTTATAAAGAATTTACGCAACTCACTACCAAAAAGACAAACAATTCAATTTAAAAATGGGCAGAAGAAGAAAAAGAATTTAAAAAGTGAGGATAGTATAAGCAGCCTCTGGGAAAGTTCAAGCATACCAATATTTGCATCATAGGGGTGCCAGAAGGAGAAGAGAAAGAGCAAGAAATTAGAAACCTATTTGAAAAAATAATGAAAGAAAAATTCCCTAACTTGGTGAAGGAAATACACATACAAGTACAGGAAGCACATAACGTCCCAAACAAGATGAACCCAAAGAGGCCCACTCTAAGACACATCATAATTAAAATGCCAAAGTTTAAATGCAAAGAGAGAATCTTAAAAGCAGCAAGAGAAAAACAGTTAATTACCTACAAAGAAGCCCTGTAAGACTGTTGGCTGATTTCTCAAAAGAAGCTTTGCAGGCTAGAAGGGATTAGGTGAAACATTCAAAGTGATGAAAAGCAAGGACCTACAACCAAGTTTACTGTACCCAGCAAAGGTATCATTTAGAACTGAAGGACAGATAGAGAGCTTCCCAGACAAAAAAAGCTAAAGGAGTTTGTCATCACCAAACTAGAATTATATGAAATATTAAGGGATCTTCTTTAAGAAGAAGACCAAAGCTATTGGCAATAAAATTGCAATAAATACATATCTATCAACAATTGAATCTAAAGCCACAAAATAAGCAAATAAGCAGAACAGAAACAGAATCATAGATACAGAGAATGTTTTGATGGTTGCCAGATGGGAGGGGGTCAGGGAATGGTTGAAAAAGATGAAGGGATTAAGAAGTATTAATTGGTAGTTACAGAATAGTCATGGGGATGTAAGGTACAGCACAAGGAATAGAGTAGCTAAAGAAATATTTGCAGGACCCTTGGACATGGATAACCATATGGGGATTGCCTGAGAGCTTGGTCGGGGCCGGGTGCTGGGGGACAAAGGAGGAAAATTTTGGATAACTGTAACAACATGAACAATGAAATATAATTTTTAAAAAATGGGCAGACAGCCTGAGTAGACATTTCTCCATAGAGGAAATACGGATGGCCATTAGACATATGAAAAGATGCTTCATGTCCCTAATCAGCAGAGAAATACGAGTTAAAGCCACAGTGAGATATCAGAAGACAACCTGTCAGAAGGCTGTCTGTCATCAATGAATCCACAAAGGCGAGTGTTGACAAGGACGTGGAGCCAAGGGACCCTTGGTGCACTGTTGGTAGGAATGCAGATTGGTGCAGCCACTGTAGAAAACAGTATGAAGTTTCCTCAAAAAATAAAAATGGGACTGCCTTATTACTCAGCAATTCAACTCATACATACACAGTATGCAAAGGAATTCAAAACACTAATGTGAAAGAATGTATGCACCCCTATGTTTGTTGCAGCATTATTTGCAATAGCTAAGGTATGGAAGCAGCCCAAGCGCCCATCAGGGGATGAGTGGATAAAATGGTGGTGCATGTCCATTATTAACATATTACCCAGCCATAAAAAAGAATGGAATCTTACCACTTGTGACAGCATGGACCTAGAGGGTTTTATGCTAAGTAAGATAAGTCAGTCAGAGAAAGACAAATACTATATGATTTCATTTACATGTGAAATCTAAAGAATAAAGTTAACAAAATAGAAACAGAATCATAGACACAGAAATCAGACTGGTAGTTTCCAGAGCAGAAGGAGTTTGCAGGGCCCAGTGAAAAAGGTGAAGAGATTAAGAAATGCAAATTGGTAGTCACAAAATATTTACAGGGATGTAAAGTACAGCATAAGGAGTATAGTCAATACTGTAATAACCACAGTGCCACGGGGGTATTTGAAATATCAGTGGGACCCCTTTGTAAACTATATGATTGTTTAATCACTGTGCTGTACACCTAAAACCAGTACAAAAGAATATTGACTATAAATCGTAATTGAAAAAATTTTAAAAATAGCTGGTACAGCCATGGGTTAAGATTTC